>NC_040089.1:37169287-38663662 GCF_003369695.1 Bos indicus x Bos taurus | reverse complement strand
AACTGAATAATACTGTACATTGTACCTTAAATATGCTAAAGAGTAGTTCTTAAATGTTCTCACAACAAAATGATTGATAACTGCATGAGGAGCTTATTACATTAATTAGTTTGACTATGCTCATCATTTTACAATGTATGCATACATCTATTCACATCACATTCTTCACTGAAAATATATACAATTTCTATTTATCAGTTTTGCCTCAATAAAGTTGGGGAAAAAAGAGGAAACACAAGCTCAAGAATAGAAAAAAAATTCTAAAAGAGAATCTAACCATTTCAAATTAGTTCAAGTGTTTGGGCACAGATAAATTGATTTTAAGGAAATAAAAAAATTGATTTTCAGGACTGATCATGAAACAATCATGAGTAATGTTTATGTAACTGTGCCAAGTACAAATGGTTTTTACTGCAGGAAACACAATGCTCACATGAGGTGACTTATGAAATAAAGGTGTTCAGCAACTTTGGGTACAGAAGTTTTAGGCTTGATGTCATAATTCAACAAAATTATTAGTCTTTGTTTCTCACTGTTTTTTTTTTATTTTATTTTCCCATCCTCAGAGTATTAGTTTTCATTAAAGTAAATGTCTATCACTTTTTAGCTATATAATTAAAATCACAACTCTGAACTGTCATTTCTTCACAAAACTCTGTTCAATGTAACTGTGTATCTATCTTGCTCTCTTTATATCCATGGAGCAAAAGTCCTTCCCAGAACCAGCTTGCCCCTAAGCAGATGTCTCCTTAAATATCTTTTTTCACAATCTGACCACCTTCTCATCTCTATAAAAATCTGTGGCAGAGTAAAATGCCGTAACTGTGCTTCATTTACATATTCATGCTTCATCCTTTAGGGGGTAGGGAAGGATATACTTATCTTGACCATTTTAGCTTCTGAAAATATTGGGGTTCTATAAACAAATGATGGCTCAGCAGAAAGAATCTGCCTATAAAGCAGGAGACACAGGAGATGAGGGTTCAGTCCCTGAGTTGGGAAGATCCCTTGAAAGAGGAAATAGCAACCCACTCCAGTATCCATGCCTGTACAATTCCATGGACAGAAAAGCCTGGTGGGCTACAGGCAAAGGGGTTACAAAGAGTCAGACATGACTGAGCACATGGCACATCTATACATCTATAAACAAATGAGGAAAGAGTACTGTGTAGGTCCAACAGTATCGTTTGCCAGAGTATTCATGAAAAATAAATTTGTCAGAATACAAAGGTAAATAGTATGCATTTTTCTTAATTCTTTTTCTAAAGATTCATTAGGAAATTTTCAAACATTTTAAAAGTAAAGTGAATAATTTCAATGAAACCATCCCCAGTACCAATCCACCAGCTTTGATAATTTTCTACATTCTGCCAGTTTCTTTAATCTATACCACAATTGCACTCATCTCACACACTGGCAAAGTAATGCTTAAAATTCTCCCAAGCGAGGTTTCAACAGTACGTGAACCAAGAACTTCCAGATGTTCAAGCTGAAACTTTAAATGTTCAAGCTGCTGTTAGAAAAGGCAGAGGAATCAGAGATCAAACTGCCAACATCCATTGGATCGTAGAAAAAGCAAGAGAATTCCAGAAAAACATATACTTCTGCTTCACTGACTAAACTAAAGCCTTTGACTACAGGCTTTAGCTGTTGTGTGGATCACAACAAACTGTGGAAAATTCTTTAAGAGATGGGAATACAAGACTACCTGACCTGCCTCCTGAGAAATCTGTATGCAGGTCAAGAAGCAACAGTTAGAACCAGACATGGAACAATGAACTGTTTCAAAATTGGTAAAGGAGTACATCAAGGCTGTATACTGTTACCCTGCTTATTTAACTTCTATGAAGAGTACATCATGCTAAATGCCTGGCTGGATGAAGCACAAGCTGGAATCAAGACTTCCAGGAAAAATATCAATAACCTCAGATATCCAGATGACACCACCCTTATAGCAGAAAGCCAAGAGAAACTAAAGAGCCTCTCTTGATGAGAGTGAAAGAGGAGGGTGAAAAAGCTGGCTTAAAACTCAACATCCAAAAAATGAAGATCATGCCATCTGTTCCCATCACTTCATGGCAAAGAGATGGGGAAACAATGGAAATACTTACAGACTTTATCTTCTTGGGCTCAAAAATCACTGCAGATAGAGACTGCAGCCATGAAATTAAAAGACGCTTGCTCCTTGGAACAAAAGCTATCACCAATCTAAACAGCATTTTTTTCAGTTGTTTATTTTAATTGGAGGCTAATTACTCTACATTAGCCTCCAATTAAAATAATAAAAGTAGAGACATTACTTGTCGACAAAGGTCCGTCTAGTCAAAGCTATGGTTTTTCCAGTAGCCACATATGAATGTGAGAGTTGGACCACAAAGAAAGCTGAGTGCCAAAGAATTGATGCTTTTGAACTGTAGTGTTGGAGAAGACTCTTGAGAGTCCCTTGGACTGCAAGGAGATCAAAATAGTCAATCTTAAAGGAAATCAGTCCTGATTATTCATTGGAAGGACTGATGCTAAAGCTGAAGCTCCAATACTTTGGCCACCTGATGTGAAGGTTTGACTCACTGGGAAAGACCCTGATGCTGGGAAAGATTGAAGGCAGAAGTGGACAACAGAGGATGAGGTGGTTGGATGGCATCACTGACTCAATGGACATGAGTTTGAGCAAGCTCCCAGAGTTGGTGATGGACAGGGAAGCCTGGCATGCTGCACTCCATGGCGTCGCAAAGAGTCAGACACGACTGTGTGACTGAACTGAACTGAACTGATACTTACCTACTTTGTGGGAATATTTAAAGGAAATACAAAAATCAAAATAATCCTTCCTTAAGTATCTGGGGTTTTTTTACGATTATCAGATGACTATATTCAAAAAGTCCAAGAAGACTTTTATCACATTAAAAATCACATATGAAAAAAATATAAATATAGTGAATAAATAGTGGAAATAGTGAAGCTGCTCAGTCGTGTCCAACTCTTTGCGACCCCATGGAGTGTAGACTGCCAGGCTCCTCCATCCATGGGATTTTCCAGGCAAGAATACTGGAGTATGTTGCCATTTCCTTCTCCAGGGGATCTTCCCGACCCAGGGATACATGTATAAAATTTCCTAATTATCACAAAAATGCTTTTAACTTTTTATTTTAAAAATAACTACAGAAAAGTTGCAAAGATAGGACAAAAATGTTCCTGGCTTCCCTGGTTGCTCAGTTGGGGGAAAAAAAAAAAAAAAAAACTGCCTGTAATGCAGGAGAGCCAGGTTCAATCTCTGGGTCAGAGAGATCCTCTGAAGAAGGAAATGACAACCCATTCCAGACTTCTTGCCTGGAGAACCCCACAGACAGAGGAGACTGGCAGGCAACAGTCCAGGGGGTCGCAAAGAGTTCAACATGACCTAGCGACGGAACAACAACAACAAATGAGACTAGGGGTGACCATATGACAACACTCAGGCTAATGTGAACAAAACATATGGGGAAAAGGTCCTTGTTATCATCATTTGAAAGATAGAGAACTTATCCTCATCTTTGCTCTTTCCCCTTCAGCTAAGTTGAAATGTGTTCATTAGCAGTGACACAGGTGTAACCATACAGATGGGGGAAACACCCAAAGAGACCCAATCTCAGGAACACAACAGGAAGTCCAGTCCTTAAAGAAGTAGGGTGAGCAGCACTACCTTCTGCCCTAGTCTGCCACCTACTTCTACACTATTAGTGAAAGACAATATCAATATTGTCTGAGGCACTATAGTTTTTCCTCTCCTTTAAAAAACGTATAATTTCCAGTTATAGCAACTATAAATGAGATGCAGCAAGCATCTAAAAACTTAATCTACTCTGTTCATTTATACTTACTTACTTACCTACTAAACTTACTTCAGTTCAGTTCAGTTCAGTTGCTCAGTCGTGTCCCACTCTTTGTGACCCCATGAATCGCAGCACGCCAGGCCTCCCTGTCCATCACCAACTCCTGGAGTTCACTCAGACTCACGTCCATCCAGTCAGTGATGCCATCCAGCCATCTCATCCTCTGTCATCCCCTTCTCCTCCTGCTCCCAATCCCTCCCAGCATCAGAGTCTTTTCCAATGAGTCAACTTTTCGCATGAGGTGGCCAAAGTACTGGAGTTTCAGCTTTAGCATCATTCCCTCCAAAGAAATCCCAGGGCTGATCTCCTTCAGAATGGACTGGCTGGATCTCCTTGCAGTCCAAGGGACTCTTAAGAGTCTTCTCCAACACCACAGTTCAAAAGCATCAATTCTTCAGCGCTCAGCTTTCTTTACAGTCCAACTCTCACATCCATACATGACCACTAGAAAAACCATATGGACCTTTGATGGCAAAGTAACGTCTCTGCTTTTCAATATGCTATCTAGGCTGGTCATAACTTTTCTTCCAAAGAGTAAGCATCTTTTAAATTCACATTTATACTTACTTACTGAAACAAAATGTACAACTACTATAGTTTTAGTGTCCCAACCTCCAGAAAGGGATGGCAAATAGTTCCATACATTATTACTGAATCAAAAGAAAAACTGAGATCGATGCACCTTCTCTTATTTTGGAAATATTTTCCATATGGTTCAAATTATCTTTGAAATAATGTTTTTTCATCTGAAACCAAGCAACAGGTCATGCTACCACTAACCAGGTTTGATCTATACCACACACAATATTCTTCTAACAAATCTTTAACATAATTTTCTATTAAAGCAAAATAAATGAATGTAGCACTTGTATGTCTTACTGAGGTGAGGCACAGTGGAAAGAGAGGGAGGAAAAAATAGAAAAAAGGGGGTGACTAAACTCACAACAATAACCAAGCAGATTAATTCACAAATTGTACCAAATTAGGAAATCAACACCCCAGCTATAAATGGGCAAGTAAAAATCTATCAGGGAGGATGGACAGATAGGGTATACACATACAGACTTTGACTAAATACTGACAGACTGCTTTACGAATGGTGGCAGTAGTCAGACTCTGCATCAGCAGAGGTCCTATATCTTAACTCCCACCCACACACTCCATTCTCCAGTTTTCTATTTTTTCTAGTCTAATAGGTATAACTGATACCTAAGTATGTTGTAACAGGTATTTTCCACTTATGAGTTAGAGTGTATCTTTATATTTTGGTGAGATTTTTGGATTTCTTCTTTGATGAATTAATCTTTTGCCTATTTTTCCATTGGGATTGTTGTATTTTATACAATTTTAATGGATTTTGCATTTTTTAGATCTTAATCCCTTATCAATTCTTGACATTAAGAATATTTTCTCTCATTCTGATAGTTATCAATTTCTTTCCTTTGGTATTTTTTTATTAAATAGAAAATTCTGATTTGCATATGATTAAAATAATCCATTTGGTTTGTGATCTGGAAGTTTTAAGAAGTTGTTTTTCCCATCTAGGTAGCTAAGATATGCTCTCTCCCTTAGTTTTATTATCTTTAGTATTTTACCTTTTCTATTTAAGACATCCAACATTAATTCATTGGATTTTCATCTGTGAATATTGAGTTAGGTTGGAATCATTTTTAACTTTCTTCATATCATAAACCAGTTCTCCCAAAACTTTCTACAAAACATTTTTTCTCATTGATTTTTTAGCACTGAATTATATTCCATTTTCTGGATATATCACAATTTATCCAATCACCTGCTTAAGAACATCTTGGTTGCTTCCAAGTTTTGGAAAGTATAAATAAATGTGCTATCAACATCCATGTGCAGGTTTTATGTGAAGATAAGATTCGATCATATTGGGTTAAATACCAAGGCATACAAGTGCTGAATCATATGGCAAGAGTAGGCTTAATCTTGTTAAAAAAGAAAAAAGATATTGTCTTCTAAAGAGGCTGTACAATTTGCATTCCAATCAGCAATGAATGAGAGCTCCTGTTGCTCCACATACTCCCTAGCCTTTGGCGATACCAGCATTTTGGATTCTCTCTGGTTCTAATAGTTGTGTAGTGATGTCTCATAATCATTTTAATTTGAAATTTCTTAATGACATATGATATTGAGCAGCTTTCCATAATTTGCCATTTGTGTATCTTCTTTGGTCTATTCAGATCTTTTGCCCATTTTTAAATTGGATTATTTGTTTTCTTGTTGTTGAGTTTTATGAGTTCTTTGTATATTTTGGATAACTTCCCTTTATCAACATGTGTTTTGTAAGTACTTTTCTCCTAGCCTGTAATTTGTCTTCCTGTTCTCTTAACAGGGTCTTTTGCAGAGCAGAGTCATTGTTTTTAGCCTTACTGTTTTTCTCCCTTCCTTTTGGGCTCAACAATATGAATGTTAGCTCTTTAGGTTTGGCCCCACAGTCCCAGGGTCCTTTAACTTTTTTAGTCTATTTTCTGTTATTTAAGTCGGGTAAATCATATTGATATGTACTTAAGTTCACTTATTTTCCCCTCTGACATCTCTACTCTACTACTGAACCCATCAGAGAGTTATACATTTAATTACTATCTTATTCAAGCCAATGACTTCCGTTTAGTTCCTTTTTGATATTTTCTTTGCTTAAATTTTCTATTTTTTTCATTCAAGAGAATTTTTATCTGTTTAAGTGTTTTTATGATAGCTACTTTAAGATTTCTTTCAGATAATTCCAACATTTGATTTGTTTCTTTGCTGCCATCTGTTGAGTGTCTTTTCTCATCCATAATGGGAAACTTTCCTAGTTCTTGATATGATTTTTATTGAATTCTAGACTTTCAGATATTATAAGACACTAGATTATATAAATATGTATATATATTTGTATTTATATTTATAGCAGACATTTCCCATGTTGAAGTACAGCACAAAGGCCAAGCAGGCATTTAAATCAGCTTCTTACTCAGCCTCCCTGATACCACCCCATACAAGTGGGGTGCCGACTAGTGCAGCACCACTGCCTCCAAGCAGGGATATAAACTGAGCTGCCCACTGGGCCTCATGGCACCAGAGGAAAAGAGAGGGAAAAGCAGAATATAGACTTGCCTTACTTCTTACCACTTCTTTTTGCCTCCCTGATTCTGGGTGAAGGTAGAAGTTACCTGATGTGAAGAATTGACTCATTGGAAAAGACACTGATGCTGGGAAAGACTGAGGAGAAGAGGGTGACAGAGGATGAAATGGTTGCATGGCATCACTGACTCAATGGAGCAAACTGCTCAAATGCAGTTTGAGCAAACTCCAGGAGACACTGGAGGACAGGGAAGCCTGGCATGCTGCAGTCCATGGGGTCACAAAGAGTCAGACATGAGAGAGTGATTGAACAACAGAGACTCTCCCTATCCATTGAGACTTACTGATCTGGAGAAGAGGAGTGGGTAGTCTGCCTTGCACCAGACTGCCTTGTTCGGTTTCTCTGACATCAGTTTGCAGTGGAGGCTCACCTTACCACTGGATCACACTGATACTACCTGGTCACAGCACTCGAGGGAAGCTGCCTGCTTCTGCCAGGAGTAGAATAGAGATCAGTTTTCTACTCAGCCTCACTGCCAGTGCCCCAACAAAGGACGGAAACACCTCCTGCTTCAGCTGGTTGAAGACAGAAGGTCAGCTGCCTCCTGACCCTGTCAGCACTCAGGGCAAGAGTCAGAGCATCACTGGATTCTGTAAGGCAGATGTGGGTTGAAGGATCAACCTCACCTTCTGCTTCTCTGAAACCATGAGGGAAGGGGCAGTTGTTCTGTTGATGTTTGAGTAGAGGATATATTACCAAAAACATTTTCTTTGTTAGGCTACCCTTTTCTTGGAATGTTTTTCAAAAATATTTGTACCCTTAGATGGCTCCAGGTTAGAGGATTTTGTGGCACCCTAACCAGGATGTCAGGATGAAGCAAGAAAGAAACCTGTGGAACTCACCCCCAAGGATTCTCTCAAGTCCTGAGTTTCCTAAGCAACCTGCCTTCTTCTTTCCACCTTTGAGAGATTTCCTATGAGTCATTGTTGTAATGCATCCACAGAATTTTAGTAATAAGGGGGAAGACCTGGGAGGAATGGGGCTACTCTATCCTGGCAGAACTATAAGTCCTATTTTTTTTTCTTTAAGAATTAAAAGCATAACAAAATATCTGAATACTTTGTCATGTGGTAGACTGAATAACAGTCTTCTTACCAATGATGTTCAATTACTGTGATGTCTAGAACCTGTGGATACGTTACCTTACATCAGCGATAGGAAGCAAATACACTTACTATTCTTCTGGTAGTACTTTACCTTTGTACTAGTTTCTTTTCTTACCTGAGTTCCACATCTACAGGTGTTTTCCATATATGCCTCTGTATGTAAAACCTTCTGGGATATTTCATTCCAGAGAATATTATATCTTCACATTTGAATTTAAGTTTATTATATCCTCAGATTTTAATTTAATAGAAAATTCTAAGTTATTTCCAAAACTTTAAAAATATTACCCCTTTGAAATTTTGTACCCAGTGGTGCTACTGAAATGCCTAACATTCATCTGAAACTCATTCTCTCACAGGTCTTTTCATTCTCTCTGAAAATATTTTGAATTTTCCCTTTGACTTTGATATTCTTAGAATTCACTATACTAAGTGTGAATTTTCCTCTCTGAATACTTTCAATCTCAAGTCTTTCATATATATTCTTTAATCTTGGAAAATTTTAGGTAAATTATTTCTTCAATTTTTTTCTTAACTTTTATTTTCTTCTCTATCTGAAGCTCTGTATGGATTTATATATTTCTATATCTGGCTTCTCTCTTAGCAATTCTCATATCTTTTCTATAACTTTATATGATCTTGCTGCATTTAGGGAGAGTTCCTTTTTTACGGATTTTTTTTAATTATTTGCATTAGCATACAGCCGATTAATGAACAATGTTGTGATAGTTTCAGGTGAACAATGAAGGGATTCATTCACACATATACATGTATCAATTCTCCCCCAAACTCTTGGGGAGAGTGTCTTAACTTGATCTCTCAACTCATTCCTTCACCTGCTACATCTATCCTACGACTAGTGCAGAGGGGTACATTTATTTTCTAGCTACCATATCTCAGACCATGATATTTCACCCTTGATACCCATTCCATTATTCCCATTTGCTCTCTTTATCTGTCTTGCTTTCAATGTAACTCACTCACATTAAGGGCATTATTTTATTTTATGCCTTATTGTTCTATTATTGTTATACTGTTCTAATTCTTTATGCAACATTTTGTCTTGCTTTAATCATTTACATGAAACATCAAGCTCTTCCAAGATATCTAAACTTCTTGAACAACTGACACTTATGAAAATGTACCTATCCTTCATTCTAGACAAAACTGATTGAAGGGTTGTTATTAGCCACATTTTCGTGTCTTATCCATTCATAGATAGTCACTTATTGATACTGTAAGACAGAGAGTAGTTGGTTGTTCTATTCTCACACAAATGTATTACCTGAGTATATTTTATGTATAGAAAGGTTTTACTTAAAAATGGCAGTAGGACAGGAAGCATGTAGCATTAAAAATCATAAATATTTTCATCTAAATTTTTAAGTATTTTCAATAATGTTCTTAAAAACATATTTGTCTTCCAAAGGCTTAATCACAGGTCCCTAATACTTACTGCCATCTTTCCAAAAATGAAACCTTTTAGGTTCTATCCATTTCATTATGCTATAAAGTATATGCATATAGACAATCAGTTCAGTTAGTTCAGTTCAGTTGCTCAGTCGTGTCCGACTCTTTGTGACCCCACGAATCACAGCACACCAGGCCTCCCTGTCTATCACCAACTACCGGACTTCACTTAAACTCATGTCCATCGAGTCAGGGATGCCATCCAGCCATCTCATCCTCTGTCGTCCCCTTCTCCTCCTGCCCCCAATCCCTCCCAGTATCAGAGGCTTTTCCAATGAGTCAACTCTTCACATGAGGTAGCCAAAGTATTGGAGTTTCAGCTTAGCATCAGTCCTTCCAATGAACACCCAGGACTGATCTCCTTTAGGATGGACTGGTTGGATCTCCTTGCAGTCCAAGGGACTCTCAAGTCTCTTCTCCAACACTACAGTTTAAAAGCATTAATTCTTCAGCACTAAGGTTTCTTCATGGTCCAACTCTCATATCCATACATGACCACAGGAAAAACCATAGCCTTGACTAGACGAACCTTTGTTGGCAAAGTAATGTCTCTGCTTTTGAATATGCTATCTAGGTTGGTCATAACTTTCCTTCCAAGGAGCAAGCGTCTTTTAATTTCATGGCTGCAATCATCATCTGCAGTGATTTTGGAGCTCAAAAAAATAAAGTTTGACACTGTTTCCACTGTTTCCCCATCTATTTCCCATGAAGTGATGGGACCAGATGCCACGATCTTTGTTTTCTGAATGTTGAGCTTTAAGCCAGCTTTTTCACTCTCCTCTTTCACTTTCATCAAGAGGCTTTTGAGTTCCTCTTCACTTTCTGCCATAAGGGTGGTGTCATCTGCATATCTGAGGTTATTGATATTTCTCTCGGCTATCTTCAGTCCAGCTTGTGCTTCCTCCAGCCCAGCGTTTCTCATGATGCACTCTGCATATAAGTTAAATAAGCAGGACGACAATATACAGCCTTGACATACTCCTTTTCCTATTTGGAACCAGTCTGTTGTTCCATGTCCAGTTCTAACCGTTGCTTCCTGACCTGCATATAGGTTTCTCAAGAAGCAGGTCAGGTGGTCTGGTATTCCCATCTCTTTCAGAATTTTGCACAGTTTATTGTGATCCACACAGTCAAAGACTTTGGCATAGTCAATAAAGCAGAAATAGATGTTTTTCTGGAACTCTCTTGCTTTTTCCATGATCCAGTGGATGTTGGCAATTTGATCTCTGGTTCCTCTGCCTTTTCTAAATCCAGCTTGAACATCTGGAAGTTTACGGTTCACATATTGCTGAAGCCTGGCTTGGAGAATTTTGAGCATTACTTTACTAGCGTGTGAGATGAGTGCAATTGTGTAGTAGTTTGAACATTCTTTGGCACTGCCTTCCTTTGGGACTGATATGAAATGAATGAATGAAATGAATGAACTGACCTTTTCCAGTCCTGTGGCCACTGCTGAGTTTTCCAAATTTGCTGGCATATTGAGTGCAGCACTTTCACAGCGTCATCTTTCAGGATTTGAAATAGCTCAACTGGAATTCCATCACCTCCACTAGCTTTGTTCGTAGTGATGCTTTCTAAGGCCCACTTGACTTCACATTCCAGGATGTCTGGCTCTAGGTGAGTGATCACACCATCGTGATTATCTGGGTCGTGAAGATCTTTTTTGTATAGTTTTTCTGTGTATTCTTCCCACCTCTTCTTAATATCTTCTGCTTCTTTTAGGTCCATACCATTTCTGTCCTTTATCGAGCCCATCTTTGCATGAAATGTTCCCTTGGTATGTCTAATTTTCTTGAAGAGATCTCTAGTCTTTTCCATTCTGTTGTTTTCCTCTATTTCTTTGCATTGATCACTGAGGAAGGCTTTGTTATCTCTCCTTGCTAGTCTTTGGAACTCTGCATTCATTTGCTTATATCTTTCCTTTTCTCCTTTGCTTTTCACTTCTCTTCTTTTCACAGCTATTTGTAAGGCCTCCCAGGACAGCCATTCTGCTTTTTTGCATTTCTTTTCTATGGGGATGGTCTTGATTTCCTGTCTCCTGTACAATGTCACAAACCTCCATCCATAGTTCATCAGGCACTCTATCAGATCTAGTCCCTTAAATCTATTTCTCACTTCCACTGTATAATCATAATGGATTTGATTTAGGTCATACCTGAAGGGTCTAATGGTTTTCCCTACTTTCTTCAATTTAAGTCTGAATTTGGCAATAAGGAGTTCATTATCTGAGCCACAGTCAGCTCCTGGTCTTATTTTTGCTGACTGTATAGAGCTTCTCCATCTTTGGCTGCAAAGAATATAATCAATCTGATTTCGGTGTTGACCATCTGGTGATGTCCATGTATACAGTTTTCTCTTGTGTTGTTTCAAGAGGGTGTTTGCTATGACCAGTGAGTTCTCTTTCAAAACTCTATTAGCCTTAGCCCTGCTTCATTCCGTATTCCAAAGCCAAATTTGCCTGTTACTCCAGGTGTTTCTTGACTTCCTACTTTTGCATTCCAGTCCCCTATGATGAAAAGGACATCTTTTTTGAGTATTAGTTCTAAAAGGTCTTGTAGGTATTCATAGAACCGTTCAACTTCAGCTTCTTCAGCGTTACTGGTTGGGGCATAGGCTTGGATCACCGTGATACTGAATGGTTTGTCTTGGAAACGAACAGAGATCATTCTGTCCTTTTTGAGATTGCATCCAAGTACTGCATTTTGGACTCTTTTGTTGACCATGATGGCCACTCCACTTCTTCTAAGGGATGCCTGCCCATAGTAGTAGATATAACGGTCACCTGAGTTACAGTCACCCATTCCAGTCCACTTTAATTCGCTGATTGCTAGAATGTCGATGCTCACTCTTGCCATCTCCTGTTTGACCACTTCCAATTTGCCTTTATTCATGGACCTAACATTCCAGGTTCCTATGTAATACTGCTCTTTACAGCATCAGACCTTGCTTCTATCACCAGTCACATCCACAACTGGGTACTGTTTTTGCTTTGGCTCCATCCCTTCATTCTTTCTGGAGTTATTTCTCCACTGATCTTCCATAGCATATTGAGCACCTACTGACCCGGGGAGTTCCTCTTTCAGTATCCTATCATTTTGCCTTTTCATACTGTTCATGGGGTTCTCAAGGCAAGAATACTGAAGTGGTTTGCTATTCCCTTCTCCAGTGGACCACATTCTTTCAGACCTCTCCACCATGACCTATCCATCTTGGGTGGCCCCACACAGCACGGCTTAGTTTCATTGAGTTAGACAAGGCTGTGGTCTGTGTGATCAGACTGGCTAGTTTTCTGTGAGTATGGTTTCAGTGTGTCTGCCCTCTGATGCCCTCTTGCAACACCTACCGTCTTATTTGGGTTTCTCTTACCTTGGACGTAGGGTATCTCTTCACAGCTGCTACATCAAAGCACAGCCGCTGCTCCTTACGTTGGACGATGTCACCCCTCCTGACCCTGAATGTGGAGTAGCTCCTCTCGGTCGTCCTGCGCCCGTGCAGCCACCTCTCCTTGGACGTGGGGTTGCTCTTCTCGGCCACCACCCCTGACCTCGGACGTGGGGTAGCTCCCCAAGTTCTGTTATCTAGACAATAACAGAAGATAAATATTGTTTCAATATTTATGTTATTTATGGTAATACTCTTAGAAATTCAATTATGCTTTACTTAGGTTATTATCCTATAATTAAATATTCATAAAATTTAAATTGCCTAAATAATAGCATATAGGCTTAATTTTGGCTCATAAACTTTAGAACAGACACTGTGCTTCCTTGTTTATTATGGTGGCATGTTTACCAGGAAGCAACTCTTCATTTTGCTCTTGAAAGTTTTTCTAAGTGCAAATAACTTGCAAAAAGTCAATACTGTTGATACTTCTATCTAAACATTTTTCATTGTACTGTTTTGCTTTTAAAATCCTTGGAAGCAACCATTGTGTGGCTGTGAACTACACAGGAACATTTCTTTGATTCATCATTCTAAAATTTTTTTAGGTTTTATTTTTATGGAAAAGAATTTTCAAATCCTTTCCCCTTGTTTTTCCCTGAACTTTTCCATTTCTCCTCTTTCACTCTAGCCCAAGTTTTCACATCTATATCTGTTTCTCCTTTCCAGTCAAGTGCTCCAACCGGTGGGCAAGGCTGCCAGTAAGCAAAGATTTACTCAGCGTGTGAGGACGTGGAAGAGTATTTGGCTGGTGTGTGCCCAGGCTAGCTTTCTCTGGCAGTGCTAACTGAAGGCTACTGTCAAACAGAATGTCATATTGACCAAAAGAGCTGGGGAAGAGCCATTAGAACCAGCAGAAATTATCTGTGGGTTGGTCTAATTTTTTTTCCCCACTGTGGAGGAACATTTCTTCTTTTCTTTGTGGATTGTTATATTTCTTCAATTGCCATAAGAAAAATGTTTAAATGTTTTTAAAAAGATGACTCATATAAATAAAAGACAGTACGTGCAATAAAGTTGATATTTAGTAATACCTGTTGATAAAGAACACATAACAGATTTCCTAATTTGTATTCTGATTTTTCAAATGTTTGTCAAGTTTCACACTGATTGTATTACATGTCAAATGCTATAATTTTAATACTTTGTCATCTGTGGTATTGTAAGGGAACAGAATATGTGAAGATAAAAAGAAAAAATGCATACATAAGAAATAAATGTATTGATCTGGTCTTGCGATCATACATAAATTGTTTTTAATATGCACATACGATGTGTGTTTCTTGTACACAAACTAAAAATGTACATGTATTTATAAGCTCTACTCTATGAATAAAAAATTCATGACTACAATATGTTAAGTATTCAGTGAATCCCTGATTTATAATGTAACAAGTCTCATAAAGGTTGAAATATCAATCATCAAAGTAGATACTACATAGCAAGAGACTAATATCCTCCTGGATGATCTTAGGTGGGTCCACACCAGATCACATGCATCACTACTTCTTTTATACACAAAGCAATTAGAAAGTCAAGCATTTTGCTTAATAATACTATTTCGACAAGGAAAGGTATAGTGATAAATAGTCCTGGAGTAATGTACACAGTTCAGTTTAGTTCAGTTTAGTCACTCAGTCGTGTCCAACTCTTTGCAACCCCATGAATCGCAGCACGCCAGGCCTCCCTGTCCATCACCAACTCCCAGAGTTTCACTTACTGACCTGGGGAGTTCCTCTTTCAGTATCCTATCATTTTGCCTTTTCATACTGTTCATGGGGTTCTCAAGGCAAGAATACTGAAGTGGTTTGCCATTCCCTTCTCCAGTGGACCACATTCTGTCAGACCTCTCCACCATGACCTGTCCATCTTGGGTGGCCCCACATGGCATGGCTTAGGTTCACTGAGTTAGACAAGGCTGTGGTCCATGTGATCAGATTGGCTAGTTTTATGCGAATGTACACAAGGTACACATTAACACACTTACCTTTGGTTGCACTGATTCTGCACGAGCTTTCAGGGCTGCTGAACCATACATTTTTCTTTGACACCACAGACAAATAAACGTCTCCAGACTATTATCCTTTTCTGCATTATCACGGTTTTTGTATTTTAATTATGTTTATTTTACTTTATATTCCAGACACGGGCCTAATTCATCAACCACTTAATTTCCCAACACTTTTGATCTTCCAGATCTTGGGCTCCCCCTATGACCTGAAACTATGAAAGCTCTCCACTGTTAACTTGTTGTCAGCAAAACTTGATAACTCATTGACTTTTGAACCTAAGTGTCCACCCTATTTACCTGACTGCAGTAACCCTGTTTTTCAATATGGCATCAATCAGATGAATGAAGTATTTTCTCCAAGCATTGACAGATATTTAAAATAGTCTCTAGTATATATCTGTTAACTCTATGAAAAAAACAGATATAAATGCATGGAAAATTTCAGAATCACTGCCATAGGTTCTTAATAAATGTTTTAATAAACAAAATTAGTAGCAATTATATTTAAAACAGAAGCGTTTTATTTTCAAATCATTTTGGAGTTTAGTGAGTAGAGTTTTAATCTAAAATCATCTAAAAAAATCATTTAACATCTCTGTTTCTGCTCTTATTTATAAAGTGGAAATATAAACATCTATTTCATGGCGGTTTTGTCAGACTCAAATACTATATGGGAAAAGAGCCTGTAAGTTTTAAGAGATTACTGGAATTTGAAGAATTATTATGTGACGCATTCATAAGACTAACAAAAATCAAATTAAGATCATTTGCCTCTATTAAAATATGTAAAAGAAAAATTAAATATTAAATGACCTTTTTGGTGTTTATTGCTTTCATAAAATATAGGTTGGAATCATAACTTAAAAGATACAAGCTGCAAAGTTTTAGAATTTGTGTATATCCTGATGCAATGCATATTTACAGAAGACAGAATGAGAGCCTGACACTGAGTGAAAACATTTTTGCTAAACAATTCTCAATATTGAAAGATACTTGGTTACCTTACTCTTCTTGGTGTTGACTACACTTCTTGCCTATTTGTATCATGTACTCCTTTCTAACATGTTTTATACATTCATGTCATCTACGTTCTACTTGGGGCTTCCCTTGTGGCTCAGCTGGTAAAGAATCTGCCTGCAATGCAGGAGACCTGGGTTTGATCTCTGGATTGGGAAGATCCGCTGGAGAAGGGAAAGGCTCCACTCCAGTATTCTGGCCTTGAGAATTCCATGGATTGTATGGTCCATGGGATCGCAAAGAATCAGACATGACTGAGCAACTTTCACACTCGAGTCCTACTTATAAGGGTCAGAGTTATTGTGTAACAAGACAAAAAGAGAAAAGGATGATCTCTCCCAAAAGGATTCTGCTGGGCAAAGAGAATGTGTACAGGGAGAGAAAGAATGCATATGTGGTGTCATATGCATTTCACCACATCATGAAATGCATATGACATATGACCTCCCATCACAGGCTCTGGGGATATCACTGACTCAGTTTAATAAAAAGTAGAAAATTATGGCAAGCAGGAACTGTAATTGTAAACAAAAGCATAAAGTCTCCAATACTAAACCTGTTTCTCAAACTGAACTATTTAACTGGCCAAAAAAAAAAAATGATTTTACACATCCTATGAAGTTGGATACAGCTGAGCGACTGATCTGATCTGATCTGATCTGATGAAAATATTAACACGTGAGACTAGCTGGGAAATTTTTTTAAAAAGTGAGTAGTAACCCACACCAAACATTAAAATATATCACAAAACAAATTAATAAAACATGTTAGTATTGGCTGATAGATAGCTAGATCAATAGATCAGAAGATACAGGCAATAATTATATCAAATATTTATGGAAATTTAGTTCAAATAAGGCATCATTTTCAAATTTATGTGGGAAAGGTGAATTATTCAAACAACAGTGTTAGGAAAAATGGATAGCCATTTGGAAAAATATAGTTGGATTTCTCCTTCCTCAGTCCTTATACCAAAATAAATTTTAGATTGATCCAATATTTAAACATAATAAACAAAAACCTTAAAATGCTAGAAGAAAACATTGAATTTTTTTTAAATATATGTTTGAAGTAAGAATTGCTCTTCTAAGCAGAATACCAGAAATCATTAAGGAAAAGATCTAAGAAATTAAACAACACACAAATCCAAGTTTAAAAGTAAAAAGAAAAATGATTGGCAAAAATGTTTCAAATTAATGAGGAAATGTTAATTTCTTAGAGTAGCACAGTGGTTAAGAGTTCACACTGCATGTATGCACAAATCCACAAATACAAACAAAGACATACAGACCTATGATTGTTAAGCCATATGAGGCCTGGCTGAATTTATAAAGGGAAGCCGGGTGTCAAAGTAATATACTTTTTATGATATAATTTTAGAAACTCTCAGTTTCTTTTATTGTTATCATGGGTTACATTGACTCTTCCAAATAAAATACAGCTTACAAAACAAACATTTGTAACTTTTTGGTTCCAGCCAGAGTAGAATAGCCTGTTTTGGACTAACCTTCCAGCACAGAATAACAATAAAAGTGGAAAAAGATCTATAAAACATGGATTTGAAAGTTTTGGAAAGCATCAAACATAGGCAGGGCTTGAAGGGCTAAAATCTTTGGGAAAAGGGAAATGTGTAATGAAATAGCAGACCAGGGAGATAGCAGAAGCCCCAAGTGCAAGTCTTACTATCCGAGAAGACTGAAGCCAGAAGCTGGTGCTACCATACTGGCTTGGATTTAGTGGGCAATCACCAGAGGAGAAGAAAACCTCAGAGACAGGGCTCAAATATTGGTATACAAATCTCCCCTAAATCAGTGGCTGACTTCTACTGTGCATTAACAGAGTAAGACTCAAAAAAAATTTTTTAACTTAGAAGTAGCATCTGGGAGGTTAAAATGCTAAAGCAGAGATGGCAGTAGCCACATGACTTAGAGAGAAGAGTTGGAGTTCAAACCCTGCCAAGGTGAGATGGCTCCAGTTATTACCCAGTGCTTTAATCTGAGACCCCAGGAAGGCTATGCTCTAATAGTAAGGGCCACAGAGGATGAGATAGTTGGATGGCATCACCGACTCAATGGACATGGGTTTGGGTGGACTCCGGGAGTTGGTGATGGACAGGGAGGCCTGGTGTGCTGTGGTTCATGGGGTCACAAAGAGTCAGACATGACTGAGTGAACTGAACTGAACTGAGAATAAAATGAAAAATAAAATAACTATCCCTAACAAAGATAAACACCAAGCCTCAATAGGACCAAGGTGATCCAAGGGTGCTCTGGTTGTTTTCCAAAAGAAAATTTAGCCCACCTGGAGGAAGAGAACATCACTTAGAATTTCTACTATATTTCTCCAATCCAAATGAACGAAGAATGCAAAAAAGAAAAGAAACAAATGATCCCAGATCAAATAAAAATAGGAAAAGAGAAATCTACAGGTGATTTAGATAGTTTAGTTACCAGTTAGTTATCAGTCTGATTGCCAAAAAACTAAATATAAAGAGAAAATTTTAAGAGCAGCCACATTTTGCATTCAAAGGAACAAAAATAAAACTTAAAACTTAATGGACATCATCACTATGGAAGGTAGAAGACAATGGAATATTTTAAAGTGACCAAAAAGAAGAAAGACAGGTTACCTAGAGATTTTTCTCTAGCAAAAATGTCCTCCAAAAGTGAAGATGAAGTAGACATGTCAGATAAATAAAAGTTGAGCAGATACACAAGCAGCCAGCCTATACTACAGGAAATTATATTTTTCATATTAAATAAATGTAACCATATATGGAAACACAGAATTTCTGAAGTGAACACAAACACTGGACAAAGTAAATACAAATAAACATTTTCTACTTCAGTGAATAACAGTAATGTCCTATAAGACAAATCACAAATGCAGAAGTAAAATTTATGACAGCATGAGCACAAAAGGCAGGACAGGTGTTAAAGGAAGTTAAACTCTTTGAAGGCACTTGCATTTAGAAGTGACAAATGCGCTCATTGAAGGTAGACAGTAATAGAATAAAAAATGCATATTAGAGTCCCTATACGTTACCACTATGAGAAAGAGCTAAAAAGGTAATGGAAAAGGAAAAATGGAAAAATTAAATATGCTCAGCTTATCCAAAAGAAGACAAGAAAGGAGGAATAAGGAATAAAAAACATGATCAAATGGAAAATATGTATCAAGTGTAGGGCATTTCAGAGCTAATCAAGGAACAATAACAACAAGAGGCAGAAGCACACACAAACTCTACTGGGCAGAGCATGGGTAGCTTTCCATGGGGTGGGGGAGATCCTCACAACAAGAAGCTTTTGAGTGGCTAAAATATGCGGAAAAAAAAAACGGGAAACTTACTTGTCTAGGTGATGTTCCTCATAGCACGGTGAGGAGCTCCTTAGCCTGGTTATTGAAGCTTCCTCTACAGCAGAGGACTTTCCGGGGCATTTGCTTATGACAAAAGTTATCTTCACACTTGGTACCCATTCTGAAAAGTGAAAGTGAAGTCGCTGGGTCATGTCCAACTCTGCAATCCAATGGACTGTAGCCTACCAGGCTCCTCTGTCCATGGGATGTTCCAGGAAAGAATACTGGAATGGGTTGCCATTTCCTTCTCCAGGAGATCTTCCCGACCCAGGGATTAAACCCAGGTCTCCCGCATTGCAGGCAGATGCTTTACCGTCTGAGCCACCAGGGAAGTCCTCTGAAAAGTATATGTGCACAAAAAGATTAGGCTGTCTATACACTTAATAAAAGATGCTAACTGAGGGAGAGAAATAACTAATAAGAGCACAGAATCTAAAGAGCCATATTTTAGGAGTTCAGATACTGGTTCCAATATTTATTTTCTGGGTGATTTTGAGGAAGTTACTGAACTCTTATCAATCTATAAAATGACCATGATAATAATGGCCCTTTCCTCACTGGATTGTAATATGGATTCTGAGTTTACATACGAACTGTTGAGGAGTGTGCATGGCACAAAATAAGCATTCCATAAAAATGGCTATTACTAGTACTATTCATAAAAGCACTTGCCAGGCCTCTTAGTATTTCACACAGCAGTATCAGTGGTCTGGCAGGTTTTTAATGTCTTAGAGTCTGAGTGTGTATGTTGTAATTTTTTTACTTTCTAAAAAGTATGTTCTGATGCAACAAATGAATATGCTTCTAAACTGACATACTAAACTACCTAATTAGGTTTATTCATTATTAGCATGGTGATCATCCTTACAGGCAGAGTGCTTGTAATATTAATATAGTCACTAACTTGATACTTTGTGAAGTTTGCAAGGATGTATTCAAAGTATTTAGGCATTGGGACTCTTAATTGGGTCGGATGGCATCACTGACTCAATGGACACGGGTTTGGGTGGAATCCAGGAGTTGGTGATGGACAGGGAGGCCTGGCGTGCTGCAGTTCATGGGGTCGCAAAGAGTCAGACAGGTCTGAGAGACTGAATTGATTGATTGAAACTGGGTCTGTGTGCTTATTCCTGGCTTTATCTCAGGGAAATAAAGAAAATGTAATAAGAAATCTTAAGATATTTAAAATCAGTCAAAGCTCTATAAGACTTGGGCAAAAGCAGTGCATATTCAACTTTTCCACCTGAAAACTGAGAGGACAAATGGTAGTTAGATGAATACTAAGACATTTATCCAACACACCATCAATCTAGTAAAAATGTAAATTTATACACACAAATTCATTCACAACATAGGCAGAGGTTATCCAACTATAATTCTCAAAGGAACCTAAGATTTGTTTTGTTTTGCTGATTAAAACGGTATCAAAGTTACAGAACAATTTCCAGCTCATCTGTTCTGGATAATATTATCATAATTACTTCCTTCCATTGAACATCTCAGTTGCACCAGAGTAAGGAGACAAGTAGGAGTAAAAAATCTTACTATTAAGCAGGGACAACAGTCCCCTAATTCTTTTCTTCTCTGATGTTTGATAACTGAAGTCCATTAAAAACTTCTGGCGGGATTCTTTAAGTTAAAAGAGGAGCCAGGCAGGCTACAGTTCATGGGGCTCGCAAAGAGTCGGATGTGACTTAGCGGCTAAACAACAACAAAGGTTATTTGTATTTAATAGCTATAAGGGGACTACACACCTCGAGGTTAAATGCAAATACAGGATTTGGCCTATTTTGATGACTGCAGGGTCCAGCAGGCCAAGATTCAGCCCGTTGCCCAGGTGGATCTGGGCAGTGGCGGGAGAGGCTGGCCTGTAAGCTGGGGCTTCTGGGAAAAAACGCTGCCAAGATCCAGCCCACCTCAAAATAGAGACGCCTGTTTCCCCGAAACCTTACCTCAGGAGAGCTCCTCAGTCTTGCTGTCCAGGGACGCGTAAGTAAGAGTCCTCCGTTGCTGAGAGACGCCTGGGAGGCCTGACTCCCAGAGGCCCGGGTTTATCTTCCTCGCACCAAGAACGTTCCCTTCTCCGTGTCAGGAGTGAAAGAAGGTAACCGCTAGGAAGATGGACTGGGGACTAGGCCGGCCCTCTCCACACAGTCCTAGAGTTCCGGGATGCCTGAGAGTAGGTGCGGGGTGCTGGAGGCTGAGGGCGCGCGTGGACTTAGGGGAGCGCGTGGGCAAGAAATGCCGAACTGCGCATGCGCCTCCTTTTACTCAGCATCCCGGCCCTTCAGAAAGGAAAGGGGTCGCTCCATCATGTCCGACTCTTTGTGACACTATGAACGGTAGCCCACCAGGCTCCTCTGTCCATGGGATTTTCCAAGTAACAGTACTGGAGTGGGTTGCCATTTCCTTCTCCAGGGGATTTTTCTGACCCAGGGATCAAAGCTGGGTCTCCTGCATTGCAAGCAGATGCTTTATCCTCTGAACCATCAGGGAAGCCCCTCCATCGCAAATCCACACCTCATGGGTATGGGTTAGTATGGAGATCCAACCAGTCCATCCTAAAGGAGATCAGTCCTGAGTGTTCATTGGAAGGACTGATGTTGAAGCTGAAACTTCAATACTTTGGCTACCTGATGCGAAGAACTGACTCATTTGAAAAGGCCCTGATGTTGGGAAAGATTGAAGGCGGGAGGACAAGGGGACGACAGAGGATGAGATGATTGGATTGATATCACTAACTCAATGGACATGAGTTTGGGTAAACTCCGGGAGTTGGTAATGGACAGTGAGGCCCGGCATACTGCAGTCCATGGGATCGCAAAGAGTCTGACACAACTGAGCGACTGAACTGAACTGAAGTGTGGACAGAGGAAACTAGGCTGGCTACAGTCCATGAGGTTGCAGAGTCGGACACGACTGAGCACTTGTCAGCAGCAGCAGGCCATAGGCAGGGACTTTTAGCCAGGTCTCTGGGGAATTCCTTTGGATCCCAGGCAGCACCAGGACGTTGACTGATGGAAACTACCTGGGAAGCCTGATTCAAACAGGCTCTGTGTGTGCCTCCATAGCACCGAGCCTTGAGTCGGCTGCAAGGACGTTCCTCTTTCCTCTTCCAGAGTGAAGTTGAGGGAACTGCTATCTACCCCAGGAAGATAACAGGATGGAAAGAGTTGGCCCAGGTTCACAAATTTTCATGGAACGCTCTGGAGTGTTTGCTTAATACTAGCCTGACTCAAAAAGAGCCATGAGAGAATAAATGAAACCATTTCTAGAGCTCCCCCAGACCCAGGAAACAAGCTCTGATCAACCAGAGTGGCTATCCCTTGTGTATCAGTGGGAGCACTTCACAGAGATCCCAGAAAGATTAGACTTCAGTGACTAAACAGTCTCTGCATAGTGATAAACAGAAAAATCTTAAAAGGTATCAAAGGAAAAAGAACCATTATGCAGAGAAATGACCACAAAAATCTCCTCAGAAAATGTTAAGCCAGAAGCAGTCAATGACATGACATCTTTAAAATGACAAAAGCAAACAATCGTGAATGCAGAATTTTATATCCAGTGAAAATAGTTTTAAAAATTAAAGCAAAATAAGGACTTTTGGAGAACATCTGTAATAAAACACAGAAACCAAAAGAGTACGTTGGACTCCATCAAATTTATATTTTCTACTTTCCACAAAACACCATTCAAAAAGTAAAATATATATGTATGTGTGTGTCTATATATATACACACACATATATATATACTTTAAGATATATATCCTTGTACGTATATGAAAAAAGCCTTGTATCCAGGATATATAAAAAACTTGCTATAATTCAGTCATAAAAAGATAACCAATCTAATTTTAAATGGGCAAAAGTTTTGAATAGACACTTCACTGAGTAGATATATAAATGGCACATGAAAAAAATCTCAACATCATTCATCAGGTAAATACAAAAAAAAAAAAAAAAAACCACAATAAATGAGAGAGGATTACATGTGTGTTGAACAGATAAAATTAGAAAGATTAAATATAATCAAGTTTGCCAAACAAGCAGAGCAACCAAGAGCTCTCCTACATTACTTGTGGGACTGTAAAATGGTACAACCACTGTGAAAAAATTGGGACAGAAATCATTTAAACACATATTTGTTATATAACCCAGAAATTTTGCTACCTGTGTATCTAAGAGAAATTAAAATATGTGTATAGGCAAAGTCTTGTACCCGAGTGTTATTTGTTACCTAGAACATGGAACATTCATCTACTGTAGATGAATGGATGAATGAATTGATGGATATTCATACAATAGAGTACTATTCAGTGATTAAAAGTGAAAAACTACTGATGAATGTAACAACATGAATAAATCTTAAAAACATTATGCAGAGCAAAAGGAGCCAGACATGAAGTAGTATATACTACATAGATAATTATAGTTATATGAAACCTTAGAGAAGTTAAATCTATTCTTGATAAAAAGCACAACAGTGATTGCTGAATCTGGGGACATTTGGCAGATTGACTGGGAATAAGCACCACAAAATTGGCAGAGGGGATATGGAAATGTTTTATATCTACTTATGATGGTAATAAATGCAAGTGTATACATTTGTCAACACTCTTGTAGTTTAATTGTGTCCTCCAAAATTCACATTTAAATGTTAATCCCCAGTACTAGGAATGTGGTACCTTATTTGGAAATAGAGTCATTGCTGATGTCATCAGTTAAAATGAGGTCATTGTTGATGACTTCTGTACTTATAAAAAGGGAAATTTGGACACATGCACACACAAAGGAGATGTCATGTGCATATTGGATTTATGCCACATGCCAAGGAAATGCATAAGAGTGTCATCAAACGAACAGAAGATAGAAGCGAGACATGGAACAAGTCATTCCCTGGAGCATTCAGAGGGTGCATGGCCCTGCCAGAACCTTGATCTGGGACTTCTAGCCTCCAGAACTGTGACTAAATTTCAGCAATAAATTTCTTTGGCTTAAACCACTCATTTTGTGGTACTTCATTACAGCAGGATTAGGAAACTAATACAACTCATCAAAGTATATAATAAATGCATGTTAAGTTGCAACAGTCATGTCCGATTTTTTGTGGATCCATGGACTGTAGCCCACCAGGCTCTTCTCTCCATGGCATTCTCTAGGCAAGAATACTAGAGTGGTTTTATTCCTAGTTTTTTAAGGAATCTGCAAACTGTCTTCCATAGTGGCTGTATCAATTTACATTCCCACCAACAGTGCAAGAGTATTCCTTTTACTCCACACCCTTTCCAGCATTTATTGTTTGTAGAGATTTTGTTGATGGCCATTCTGACCAGTGTGAAGTGACATCTCATTGTGGTTTTGATTTGCATTTCTCTAATGAGTGATGTTGAGCATCTTTTCATGTGTTTGTTGGCCATCTGTATATCTTCTTTGGAGAAATGTCTGTTTAGTTCTTTTCCCCACTTTTTGATTGGGTTATTTGTTTTCCTGGTATTGAGTTGTATGAGCTGCTTGTATATTTTGGAAATTAATCCTTTATCAGTTGTTTCATTTGCTATTATTTTCTCCCATTCTGAGGGTTGTCTTTTCACCTTGCTTATAGTTTCCTTTGCTGTGCAAAAGCTTTTAAGTTTAATCAGGTCCCACTTGTTTACTTCTGTTTTTATTTCCATTACTCTAGAAGGTGGATCACAAAGGATCTTGATTTGATTTATGTCATCGAGTGTTCTACCTATGTTTTCCTTTAAGAGTTTTACAGTTTCTGGTCTTACATTTAGGTCTTTAAGCCATTTTGAATTTATCTTTGTGTCTGGTATTAGGAAGTGTTCTAATTTCATTCTTTTACATGTAGCTGTCCAGTTTTCCCAGCACCATTTATTAAAGAGGCTGTCTTTGCCTCATTGTATATTTTTGCCTTTTTTGTAAAAAAATAAGGTACCCATAAGTGCATGGGTTTATTTCTGCTCTGTCTCTCTTGTTCCTTTGGTCTATATTTCTGTTTTTGTGCCAGTACCATACTGTCTTGATGACTGTAGCTTTGTAGTATAACCTGAAGTCAGGAAGGTTGATTCCTCCAGCTCCATTCTTCTTTCTCAAGACTTCTGTGGCTGTTCGGGGTCTTTTGTGTTTCCACATGAATTGTGAAATTTTTTGTTCTAGTTCTATGAAAAATGCTAGGAATAAAACCACCATATGACCCAGCAATCTCACTCCTAGGCATATACCCTGAGGAAACAAGGGTTGAAAAAGACACATGTATGCAATTGTTGATTGCAGCACTATTTACAATAGCTAGAAGATGGAAGCAACCTAGATGCCCATCAACAGATGAATGGATAAAGAAGTTGTGGTACATAAACACAATGGAATATTACTCAGCCATAAAAAGAAACACATTTGAGTCAGTTCTGATGAGGTGGATGAACCTAGAATTTATTATACAGAGTAAAGTGAGTCAGAAAGAGAAAGATAAATATTGTATTCTAATGCACATATACGGAATCTAGAAAAATGGCACTGAAGAATTTATTTACAGGGTGGCAAGGGAGAAACAGACACAGAGAATGGACATATGAACATGGAGAGAGGGGAGGAAAGGGTGAGATGTATGGAAAGAGTAACATGGAAACTTACATTACCATATGTTCAATAAATAGCCAATGGGAATTTGCTGTATGGCTCAGGAAACTCAAACAGGGGTTCTGTATCAACCTAGATGGGTGGGATGGGGAGGGAGATGGGAGGGAGGTTCAAAAGGGAGGGGATATATGTATACCTATGGTTGATTCATACTGATGTTTGACAGAAAACAACAAAATTCTGTAAAGCAATTATCCTTCAATAAAAAGATAAAGAAAAGAAAAAAAAAATACTGAAGTGTTTTGCTATTTCCTCCTCCAGGGGGATCTTCTCGACCCATGGATCGAACCCACGCCTCTTACATCTCCTGCAATGGCAGGCAGGTTCTTTACCACTAGCACCACCTGGGAAGCTGTCAATAAGTGCAAACATTTTCTTAAATGTAAATTACACCTCAATAAATTTGATTTAAAATGATTGAATCTAGTTCATTAATATCTGAAATAAAGTCCTTGTAACTGGAGAGTTCACATGGAGGTAAGTTATATAATCTTTTAGAATCTGCATTCTAATGCACAAATTTGGGAAAGTAATCTTGCCTCACAAGTTTGTTGTGAGAATCAAATAATGTATATGAAATGTAAAGCAGTATTTCTAATACGCTGCTGCTGCTGCTGCTGCTAAGTCGCTTCAGTTGTGTCCGACTCTGTGCGACCCCATAGACGGCAGCCCACTAGGCTCCTCTGGAGCTCAATACATTTTATTCCTTCCCCTGGAATGAATGAAAGCAGAAAGCTTCCCAGGGGCTAGGCAGGGAGGGGTGCTATTTTTTGTTCTGTTTATTTATCTCTGTTTTTCATTGTATTGTTACTAATGAAGTTGTTTTCATATGACTTAAAAAAAAATTGTTTTAGCATAAGTGACCCTAGCCATGAAATTACAAGATGTTTGCTACTTGGAAGAAAAGCTATGACAAACCTACACAGCATATTAAAAAGCAGAGACATCACTTTGCTGACAAAGGTCTTTATAGTAAAAGCTATGGTTTTTCCAGTAGTCATGTATGGATGTGAGCGTTGGACATAAAGAAGGTTGAGCCCTGAAGAATTGATGCTTTCAAACTGTGGTGCTGGAGAAGACTCTTCAGAGTCCCTTGGACAGCAAGATCAAACCAATCAATCCTAAAGGAAATTAACCCTGAATGGAAGGACTGATGCTGAAGCTGAATCTCCAATACTTTGGCCACCTGATGCGAAGAATTAACTCATTGGAAAAGATTCTGATGCTGGGAAAGATTGAAGGCTGGAGAAGGGGGTGGCAGAGAGTGAGATGATTAGATAGCATCAGTGGACATGAATTTGAGCAAGCTCTGGGAGATAGTGGAAGTCAGAGGAGCCTGGCATGCTCCAGTCCATTGAGTTGCAGAGTCAGACACAACTCAGCAACTGAACAACCACAAAAGACCTCAGACAGGCTGGGACTTAACATTTTTAAAGTTATTTTACATCAACCCATACAGTTTTAAATATTTATTTCTGATTTCTATTTCATCTTACATGCATTTCTCTTTCTAAAAGTGAGCTTATTAGATGCTGTCTTGGGTAGGCCCTCTGTTTTCATCTTCATCAGTGTAGTCATAAATACAGTTGACAATTAGAGTTTCAATTAGAATATATTTTCAGCAATTGTTGAAAAATTAGTTTTCACAAATGATCTAGTACAAAGATATTTGCTTATCAGCATTGTTTTACACTCTGAGTATTTTGCAGACTATGGCAGGGATTGGAGAATAAGAAGAAAAGAGAATATCTAACTGCTAAGCAAAATAGATTTCTAAAAAGTTTGTCTTTTAAAAATCTCAAGCATATAATTTAGCCTTTAATTCCAGTGAAATGTGAAGGAGGTTCAGATAATTTCACTAAACTATTTCTTCAGCTCCTAAATATTATGGTGCCAGGGATGAAATACCTCATCAGATAAGGGTTTTAAATCAACATAAACAGTGTAATTCTGTGCTCAATAAATTAGCTGAAACCCCAAATAAGTTGGTATATTTGTAAAAATTATAGATGTGTTTTTTTGCTTAGTTCACCATGTTCTTCAAAAGAGTTTATATTTCTTCTAAGAACATTGTAGAAATGCTAAAGTCAAGACTTCAAATTACAATAGTGAAATAGAAAAACATAAAACATATAATTTGTCAACATATTTAGGAGAGAAAAAAAAATTTGACTACTTTATTCCACTTGAAATGCACGAACGTTTTTTATCAGATGAAGAATATTAAAGTAATAGTTAACATGTGGTCTGGTAAATTTTGAAAGCTAAAATAAAGATGTTAATACTACCTTATAAGCATTACCTCTGTTTTAAGTCCACATTTAGAATGTTTTATCAATAAACTATTTTAATTAGCTTTAATATTTTATCTGCTGCTCAGCTAACATGCACAATGTCTACTTACATCATCAAGAATTAAATTTGGAATTGTTAAAATATTTATTCAACAATACTGACTGTTTATAGAGGATATATACTGTTTCTGGAGTAGAGAGACAGGTTAAGAGTATCACCATTTTCAAGGAAATTATCCTAAAATTTAAAGAACTAAATATAAGGCAAAATTTTAAAATTAATATGGTCAAATTAAAAAGAGGCATCATTTTATCCTTACCAAGACTCCAGAAAAATTCCTGGAGTATTTCACATTTAGTTAAGTGCTGAAGGATCAGTACTATATTATGACAGATGCATAGTTTCCCCAAGCTAAATAACAACAAATACTATTATAAAAATACTAGTGATAAAAACTAATTTATTGTTAACATATGTTAGTCAACTAACATATTGACCACATATTGTTTAATGTTTTTAAGTAGGTTGTACATGATATCTCAATTAATTCTTAGAGCAATCCTTATGAGGTATTATTTGTCCCATTTTTCAAGTGAGGTAATTGAAGCATGAAAGTGAAGTGAAAGTCACTCAGTCATGTGTTATTCTTTGCGACCCCATGGACTATACAGTCCATGTAATTCTCTACACAAGAATCCAGGAGTGGGTAGCCTGTCCCTTCTCCAGCATATCTTCCTGACCCAGGAATTGAACTGGGACCTCCTGCATTGCAGGTGGATTCTTTACCAACTGAGCTATCAGGGAAGCTGATATTGAAGCATAAAAAGGGGTATAACTTACTCCAGGCTACACCCTGTGTAGAAGAGCACAGATAGGCAGCAAGACTATGAAGGGGATTAAATGCTTCAATAAGATGATTTGGTTTTCTTAAATAATGGAGTCTATGGAAGAGAGAAGTTACAGTAAAAAATTAATGATGTACTGAAAAAGAATGGAGAGGAACCAAATGAAAAGGCTCCTCGTGGAAATACTGCAATGGTACAGAAAACTGATGATGAGTAGCTAAACCAGAGTCAAATATAACAATTTTTACACTGACAGATTTGATGCAGTGTCCCTGCTTGGGGGAAGGAGTGAGGAACAGAAGCTGAATCTGACTGAAGTTTACATTTTAATCACAGTATTTAAGAAGGTGTATGTGTCTTTCAGATAAAAGATGATCCTATACAATTTGCTTTAAAAATCTTAATAAATGGATACTTCTTGATTCCCTATATTTTGAACCAATTCACAGCCAATATTTGAAAACTGATCATGATGTTAGTTTCTTCATCATTCGCTCTTCAGCAGCTATTTATATGAGCCCTTCTTTTCTTTCCATTTTTGGTATTGTCCAGCTCTCTTGCTTTCTCTGATCCCAGCATGTAATTTATCTCTCTTTTATCTGTTCCTAAATGCCTACTCATTTCCTTTCTAAAAATATTTGAAGTATTTGTTGTCAATTTTTGTAAACACTTTGTATCTTTTGAAGTCTTTCCTTTTGACTTATAACCCTTATATTTTTTTTCCAAAATTTTCCCATGATATAATGCTTCTAAATATATGATATACGATCGTCTATCTTCTCTTTCACAAATACCTAAATAATCACAGTGACTTTGAGGACAGCTGGTATGAGGGGTGTTGCTTAGATTAATGTTGATAACCCAAATTTAAAAGATTCACATAATTTTGCCAACTGAAGATAATTTCTAAATCAAAATAAGAATACAAAATGGACTAAAGAAAATACTTTGAAACATGATTAATTTTAATATGTTTACAGGGAAAGAGTAGATTCACCAGCAGAAAAACAATTACCAAAATTAACATTTTACAGTTTTTTAGTCTTAAAGCACAATACATTTTCCATACAAACAAATATATCACCATTACAGATACAATAATATGGCAACATTTATACACAAGGCCATTTGCCAGTAAGAAAATCAGTGGCAATGGTGATACAATACATTAGTTCATCTTTGTTAAATTTTTTGCTATTATACTTCCTGGCCTGCAGGAGTATTTGCCAGGATAACACTATAAATGTGTGACCTCAGTTTGAACAATACATAGAAGGCTCTGGTTGCCCATGCTTAATCCTAATCTATTATAGGATCACTAGAAATGATTTCGTACCACTACTCTGACATAATTCCATTTACTATTAAGGTCATTCCCAAGGAATCAAACAGTTTAACAGATTCACTTGGATATTAAGAAATTATTTTATACAAAATAAGTGCAACATCAGGATTTAATATTCTATATACCTAAACTTAATAGAAGAGAAAAACTATACAGGTATTTCATTGAAAATTATCTGATATTATGTGAAGTAGGTAATCATAGCACTGAACCTGGGAAAATAAAATCTTTTTCATCCTTAGAGTTACTGTTTTTATTACTGTTTTTAAATGCACCAGGTGATCTTCTGAGGACCATTCACATTCAATGTTTATTTTCATGTTACTAGTGGCATATACAAAGCACCATATAACATAATATATGAAATGTAGAATAATTATGACTATGTAATACTGTAGAAATAACTGCTAAGAAAATATAGCAATATTTAACACAGGATTTCTAAAACCATTACATATTCATTATTTTTCCCAAAGCTAATAATGTCCCATGTTTTATTTTACAGATGTAGTCTATCAAGATTTATATGCATTTGACCCTTTTGGGGGACTGAAAATAGCTGATATCTTCTGTACAGTAATGTTACAGTTTTATACAAACTTAAGAAACGTGGTATTTGGAACAGTCTTTACAATCCTCTTCCAACTGTTCCATTTCACATAACAGCAAATACTCTGAAAGCCTTTCCTCCTGGAGGATTCTGTAAGCTGCAAAAAAAAAAAAAAAATACACAAAGTACATTGATGTCATCTCCATGCATAATCCTTCAAACAAATCATGCTTTCTTATGACAGTCAATAAAACAGCTCTGTGAATCCAGATGGTCATCTTTCTCAAGACTACTATAGTTTATAGTTCTTGGAAAGCTTGAGTGGGGATGACATAATTCTTTAAATCATATGCTGGCTACAAGTTTACTAAAGAAATTTAAGGTGCACAGAAGTAATATTGGTACTTTATATTAAACTTCAAAGATTCCAGGTCATGTTTTCATACATTACCACCTTTAGTTCCAATAAAGTAGAGTTAAGCAGTTCTTATGCCATTCTACTAGGGAAATACAAAGATCCAGGTTTACAACTGACTGGCATGGTTATAAGTTTGTGGTGTTGGTGTTCAGCCACTCAGTTGTGTTTGACTCTTTGGGACCCCATGGACTATAGCCCGCCAGGCTCCTCTGTCATGGGATTTCCCAGGCAAGAATACTGGAGTGGGTCTCCTGGGGTTCTTCCCGACCCAGGGATCAAACCTGCATTTCCTGTGTCTCCTGAATTAGGCAGGCAGATTCTTTACCACTGAGCCACCTGGGAAGCCCTATGTAGCTGGCATACTTATTAATATTTTTAATGTATGTGGTTTAAAACAAATCTTAGGAAATTTAATGGTCAAGTCTGGAAGGTTCTAAGTATTTCTTCACCAAAATGGAAACATGAACACAAAAACAAATCACTCAATCTCTTTTCAGAAATATTCTAAAACAGAACTTCAAAGCAATGCAGAATCATTCCTTTTACTCTTTAATAAATTATTTATACGCTCTTTGAAAATATTAATCAGGGTATGTTTTGCTTAAATGCCTCAAATTTAAACCATTAATCATCATTTATTCTAATCAAATTTAAACTTTTGAAGTCTATACTTCTGCACAAAAGTTTATTTTCTAAACAATACAAAAAAGCTTTTAGAGATAAATACAATAAATGCTATGGGGATACAAAATGCAATTTATGTATGTATTCATGTACTACAAAAGGGGAGAATTTTAAAATGAAGAAAAGAATGTTAGAAGTGTGCACATACCACATTACACAGTAACACACACACACAGCAGGTTTTGCATACAAGCATATGGCTAATTGGAAGGCATTTTTATTTGTAGGAAACAAATTGACAAAATGCCCTAGAAAGTGTCTTTGTACACACTGATACACTGGAAAAATGTGTTATTTCTGAACTTACAGAACTAGTGCTGAATCTGATTTCTGAGACTGATTAGTTATATGACCTTGGGCATATCATTTAACCTCTCTGAGCCTCAATTAACATATCTGTAAATCAGAGTTTATAAAACCAACTTTATAAGGGTACTGGTGGAGCCAAGTTCATATACTTAAAGGGCCAACAGCATCTGAAAATTCATGGTAGGTGTTCAAAAATAGTCTCAGTTTTCTTAGGATATCATCTATCTTATTTTAAAATATGATAGGTAAATGAGACCACATTACTCAATTTAGCATATAAAACTGCATTATCATTCTCTTTAACTCAATCTCCTTTGAAGTGAAGTGAAAGTCACTCAGTCATGTCCAACTCTTTGTGACCTCAAGGACTATAGCCCACCAGGATCCTCTATCCATGAGACTCTCCAGGCAAGAATACTGGAGTGGGTGGCCATTCCCTTCTCCAGGGGATCTTCCCAAACCTGGGTCACCCATATTGCAGGCATATGCTTTACCATCTAAGCCACCAGGGAAGCCCTAATGTACTTTATATAACATATATATATATATATATACATAAATAAATATATATATGTGTGTGTGTGTGTGTATTATATGATATGATATATAAAGTAAAGAGAGAGGGTGACAGATGGGGGAAGGGTGTAGGGAATGAGCCTGTTGACCTTTTATTGAAGAAATTCTTAGGATATTCCATGTTTGACCATTAAATTTCCTCATGAAATTTTTTCTTGAAACCATGCTACTGCTGCTAAGTCACTTCAGTTGTGTCCGACTCTGTGTGACCCCATAGACGGCAGCCCACCAGGCTACCCCATCCCTGGGATTCTCCAGGCAATAACACTGGAGTGGGTTGCCATTTCCTTCTCCAATGCATGAAAGTGAAAAGTGAAAGTGAAATTGCTCAGTCGTGTCCGACCCTCAGTGACCCCGTGGACTGCAGCCTTCCAGGCTCCTCCATCCATGGGATTCTCCAGGCAAGAATACTGGAGTGGGGTGCCATTGCCTTCTCCTCTTGAAACCATAAATGTTAAATATATTAGTAAGTACGATGGCAATACAATTTCAATTTTGTTCAGATTTAAGAAACAGTAAGTTAGTACTCTAGGGCCAGCCAGATAAGCCAGGTTGTTGAGAAGTCAACTTCTTAACAACAGCCTCTTGATGATACAGTCTCATTGGAAACTAGATGCTAAATACAAAGTTGTCATTTGATGAAGAATGGCACCCAGATGCTTATGTGAAGGCAATCCAGATAACCTGCATGGCGCATCCTTTGGTGTTCTTTAGAAAAACTTTACCATATGTGCAAACAAACCCTTGAAGAACTCAGTAAATGTTTAAAAGTCAGGAATTTTCCTGTATCTACACAAAACGCACAGACTTAATTCTACTTCCATAAGTACCAATGATTTGAAAAATTACTACAGGGTTTTTGTTTTTTTCTCTTAACTTTTATTATTACTTGATAAAGTAAGTTACATGCATTTTTCTCAAACCACTGAAATATGTAATACTAACGAGCCAAATATAAGATAACCTGAAAGGGTTCATTTATACCATGCTAGGCATCCAACTTCCAAGCAAACAGAGAGTTTGGTTCCAGAGAAAATTGGACTCATTGTTTTTGTCAAATACTTTGTCAGATAACTGGATTAGAGAAATATTCAGTGCCTTGCTCACCTAGAAAGAATTACATATAAATACTAATCTAGAAAATCCGAAAGAGGATGAAAGAAATTTCCTTTTTATAAGATCAGTTAACAAAAGAATGGTTCTGACTCGTAATCCGATTTTCATGTTGATTTTTATAAGCCTGCAGGAGACAGGCACCTCTGGTACTACGGCTCCTCCCATCCCTGGAAGACCCACTATTCTACAGCCTGCAAAGGAAGCACACTGGCTTAGTCACGAAACCTCAAAGCCATGCAGGTTGGCTGTAAAGCCAGCATGAAGGGAGAGCTGATATATAAAAAAATACATATTATATATGTATGTTTATAAATATATATGTACACATATGTTAATTTACCTCTCTGAGAAGATTCCATTCTGAAAAGAAGCAGTGTAAGTCTTTCTTTTGTCCACAGGCATCACATCAACATAACCCCCCTGATTCTGAACCACGCCAGCGTGTACAGCGGCTCTGCAGATACTGGACAGCTGAGGAAGCAAGGAAAAACCCACCATCATTAGCAAATGCTTGCTGAATTTGTCCAGTCTTCTCTTCAATTGGACACAAGGTCACTGACATCCATCTCTCTACAGATTCCCAGTAAGCAACTACAGGATGATGTTTTGTGCATAAAGGAATCTTTCAAAAGTCACAAAGTGTTAGTCGATGAGTCGTGTCCGACTCTTTGTGACCCCGTGAACTGTAGCCCACCAGGCTCTTCTGTCCTACCCATGGAGTGGGTAGCCATTCCCTTCTCCAGGGGGTCTTCCTGACCCAGGAATTGAACCCAGGTTTTCCAGCACACCAGGCAGATCCTTTAACATCTTGAGGCACCAGGGAAGCTCATTCAAATTCACAAAGTTAAAGCCAATTTTGATCTAAGACTTGGTTTGTGTATTTTTGTAAACAGTGTGATTTATTTCTTGACCCATATATAAATATTTAGAGTCTCATTTCTTTTTTTTATTTTATTTTTAAACTTTACAATATTGTATTGGTTCTGCCATATATCGAAATGAATCCGCATTTCTTTAAAACTTATTTGAAGCTAAGTTGTGGGTTTGGGGTTTTGTTTGTTTGTTTTGGTTGGGGGTGGGCAAAGGGAAGGTATTTTGTACTCTAACAATCCAGGTAGATTTGGAAATCAACCCTGAAGATTCATTGGAAGGGCTGATGCTGAAGCTGAAGCTCCAATACTTCACACACCTGAATTTGAAAAGCCGACTCACTGGAAAAGACCCTGATGCTGGGAAAGATTGAAGGCAAGAGAAGGGGGTGACAGAGGACGAGATTGCTGGATGGCATCACCAACTCACTGGACATGAATCTAAGCAAACTCCGGGAGGTAATGAAGGACAGGGGAGCCTGGTGTGCTACAGTCCATGGGGTCACAAAGAGTCGGACACAACTTAGTGACTGAACAACAACAAATCCACTTGGAGATATCTTGTGGTTTAAAGCAAATGTCCTATTGAAAGCAATTCAAATATCAACAAAATTATTTCAGGTTAAAGCAGAAAATAAAGAAAAGCCAATGCTGAGCAAGTGGAGATCTGAAGGCCAATCTTTAGGGTGACTGCATGGATAAGATCCCTTCACCAGCTAACCATCCAAACAGCAAACTTTAACACTATTGTCCAAGCAATAAAATACAAATTAGCTCCTTTTATCTCTTCAAGGGCCTATTTATTATTCTTAAATTTCAGCCTTTGGGACTTCTCTGGTGGTCCAGTGTTTAAGAATCCACCTTGCAGTGTTGGGGGACACAGATTCTATCCCTAGTCTAGGAGCTAAGATCCTACATGTCACAGGCAACTAAACCTATGCCCCACAACTAGACTCCACGTCACAACTAGAGAATCTGTGTACTGCAGAGAGGGGTCCCACGTGCCACAACTAGGAACTGACATCGCCAAATCAATCAATAAATATTTTTTTTAAATTGAGTCTTTGCTAGTCCCCATTCCAGTCACTGACCAAATGTTCCCAGGCTGGATTATCTGCACCCCATTTATATTCAGTTTTGACTTTAAACAACTCACACATAGTTATGGATATCTCTATTGTCCCTTTTCCAACATATAAGCATGTATTAAAAATGGGGTGGCTTTTCCTATTAGACAATAAAATCTATGCAGAGAAAACCTGCCCAAAAGAATAACCCCAAGAAGAAAAATATGAAGTAACAATCATAGCTTCTACGTAGATGCGCAAGGTCTATCACTGTTTTGAACATTCTGACATGAAGCACCAGGAAAGTTCTATATTCGCATTCTACCAGTTATATAATCAGAATTGAATGAAATTTCTATAAAGGAGAGAATTGTTTCAGGCCCAACAAACACTGCCATTTTTTACACAACTTAATTCTAGAAGTCAATGTTTTTCTTTTGACCAAATAAAGTCTTTTGTAGATTTTAATATCTGCTTTCATCCAAATGTTCTACCAAAATTTGTCAATAGCTGAGTAGATCCTGAGGAAATCCCACAAAAACGAAACACTTAAACTGTTTCAGTATAAAGCAATCTATGCCATAGCCCCAAGGGTCTTTTCTGAACCCACTGGTGTGCTCTTTTCTTATCTCTATGCACATATGAGTGACTTAATGTGCTTTTTTAAGTTCACATAGGCATGTGCATCTTACGTGACCTTGCTTTATTACTGTGCTCTGAACTCTGCGGCATCAGTCAGTATTTATTAGATCAGAGAGACCGAATGCCAAGCTGTTTAATCCTTTTCGTGTTTTCGCTATATCACAAAATACCATACATCTAAAACCTTGAATCCTTACTCTCAAGAATCATTTTATTCACCATTTAAAGTCCCTAACTGAATTAATATTTATGTCCAATAGGGTTCATAACAGATGGAATTAAAAGTAACTCTGTACACATTTCAGTACTTATCCTATTCTGTTAAAAGGGTATTATCAGCATTTTTCCCAAGGCAATAAAAGTGCTTAGATATAACATTCACTAAATCCAAGCACTTAATATGGTTTGAAACTATTGTTTTGCCCATAACTCTGCAGTCAGCAGGCATTCCAATTTGAGTTCAAAGGTCAGAGGAGATTTTCTTTTCCTGGTCACACTTTATAAAAACTAATATATCACAAAAAGAAAAAAATTTCTCTGTGAAATCAGTGGAACGTTTTTAATGAATGCAGAAATTCACTTCACCTCTAACAAATGAGAAATAAAAGCTCAAAGAAAGAGGGTGTACAAGTTGTAACTCTATAAATGGAAAGAGAGAGAGAGAGAAAAAGATGGGGAAGGGAAAGAAGTTGGGAGATCGTTTCTCATTTGTCCATATCTTGTATCTTTAAAGAGATAATGTATTTTGCAGGGGGAGTGTGAAAATTATTTCATTAATGGTTGATTCTGTACTTAGCACATAAAATATTTATATTTCTAACTTACTCTGCATAATAATACACAATATTTTACCCCATTTCACTGAAATAAGATAAAAATAATCTCAAGCTAACAAACCCTTAACTCTATCAAAGAGATGGCTTATAGGAATAAAACCATATAGGATATTTTGAAAGATTTTCACTAGACATGAATAAAATTAAATTCTTTTACTTAAAGGGATAATTTGGGAACAATGATTTCTTTAGAAATGTCTCATGGTTTTATATTTGCCCGTTCATATATCTATTATTTTTTTAACAAACTTTTCTGTGCAAGGTGTTTGCTGAATCACTGAATGTTCTAAGTTTTGTTAAAGCAAGAAGTAGGAGCCACAGATTCGATCACTGGGTTGGGAAGATCCCTGGAGAAGGAAATGACAACCCACTTTATAATACCTATTAGAACCTGTTAATTGCTAAATAAAAAGGAAAAAAACGAAACTCATAGGGTTAAAGAAATGCAACATTATACTTAGCTTCTTTACAGAGAAAGTGGCAGTAATTTAGGATGTAAAGAATGACCATGACCATGATTTTGACAGAAAAATCAGAGAAAGGATGTTTACAAACAGAAACAAGAATCTAAGCACAAACAGTGAGGACCACTGAATTAAGACACCAGCAGGATTTAAGTTGCAGATAAGAAGACTGCAATTCTTCCCTGGTGGCTCAGATGGTAAAGAATCTGCCCACAATGCAAGAGACCAGAATTCGATCCCTGGGTCAGGAAGATCCCCTGGAGAAGGGAATGGCAACCCACTCCAGTATTCTTGCCTAGAGAACCCCATGGACAGAGATGCCTAGTGGGTTACTCCATGGGATTGCAAAGAGTGGGAAATGACTGAGTGACTTTCACTACTACTACTAAGATGACTGCAAACTCGGAGCTGGAGAGAGACTTAGATTTGGAGAATAATTTCAGGGATAAAGGTGAACTAGGGAAAAACCAACCAACCAACCTGAACATAAATAAATTCACCAAGGGAAATACAGGTGTAATACACACATTTCAGGCCTCTTTTTCCAATCATATTCCCACAGTATTCTATTGAATAAGTGCATCAAGAATATACTTCTTAAATTTGTTTTTGTAACTCTTTGAATGAGATATTGGTGAAAGTGAAAGTCACTCAGTCGTGTCCGACTCTTTGCGACCCTATGGACTGTCATCCATGGAATTCTCCAGGCCAGAATACTGAAGTGGGTAGCCTTTCCCTTCTCCAGGGGATCTTCCCAACCCATCTGCCACCTAAAATCGAAACTTATCAGCATGGATTAATATTCAGATTCTCCAATTACATGCTTCAAAAGCTGGCTCTCTCCCTTCATCCCTCACACTAAACTGGCTGTAGCTACTTTTAGTTCTAATTCTCACCAGCTCAGATATAAGCAAACCTGCTATGACCATTTGAGATTTTGCCATGCCCACACAATTTGATGTGTGCCAAGCTGTAAATAAGACAGGCTTTGTTGCTGTTGTTCAGTTGCTAATTCGTATCCAACTCTCTTGGAACCCACGTACTGCCGTCTACCAGGTTCTTCTGTCCATGGGATTTCCCAGGTAAATGTGCCATGCCCACTTTCAGCTCTCTTGCTCTCACCTCCATGTCTCTGGAGAAGTCTTCCGCCCCACCTAGAATGTGCACTACTCCTCTTTACCAACTCACTTGAAACCTGGATTGGAAAGCACCATTTATCCACACTGAAGCCATGACAGCTACTCTTCCTGGTCCGCCCCAGTGCTGGCATCCATTACAATACACCATCAACTGGTTTGCTTTTGTGTGTCTTTTAACGATTACCTGTTTTTGATACTATGCTACTTTTTAAATACTCATTTGGCAGTGGAGAAACTGTTTATAAATTTGACAAACTCTTAACTATCCAGTTTATACTTCAAAAATCAAAAAGGCAAAGGAAGATTAAAGAAAAGCAAAATGCTTTATTCTTCTCAAGGATGCATCCAAGCTATTTTAGTGTCTGATATAGAATACAATATGCAAAAAAAATTTAGTCAACATAAATTATGCACGCATATTTGCATATGGATATTTATTTTCACTGCTATTCATGACTGACTCTTTTGAGAATATGTATATCAACACAAGAGTCTGTTCTTTTTTTTTGTATACAAATGAAAATATATACATTTAAATATATATGTGAGTATATTTGGATGGATAGATAAATTAGTGCTTGCAGGCTTACTCCTGTCTGACTCTTTGCAACCCCATGGACTGTAGCTTGCCAGGCTCCTCTGTCCATGGAATTTTCTAGGCAAGAATAATATTCTTGCCATTTCCTACTCTAGGGGATCTTCCCGACCGAGGGATCAAAACTGTGTCTCCTGCATTGGCAGGTGGATTCTTCACCACTGTGCCACCTGGGAAGCCCAGATATATAAATACCAAGACATACATAAATTAGGATACTTACATCAGAATAAATTCGAGTTCCAATTACACGAGCATAATGTGGATTTGCCTGCATACAGTTACGAGGACAGTATACTCTGAAAAATAAAGACATATTTACAAATACTAAGTAGCTAGTTATTTTAGTCTTTCTTAGTAGTAAAACCATAGATATGCATACACAAGAGCTCAGAATTCTAAACCCTACTCATCTTTTTACTGAAGTATCGATGGTGTATAAAGTATGTTATAGGGTATAGAATAGGGTGATACAGAATTCTTATAGGTTATATCCATTTATAGTTACTACAAAATATTGGTTATATTCACTGTGTTATACAATACATCCTTGTAGTTCATTTCATACATAATAGTTTGGGCCTTTTAATGCCCTGCCTCTGTATTACTCACCCACTTCCCTCTCCCCATTGGTAGCCACTAGTTTCTTCTCTGTATCTATGAGTCGTTTTCTTTTTTTGCTATATTCACTACTTTACTGTATTTTTTAGATTTCACATATAAGTGATATCATACTGTATTTGTCCTTCTCTGTATGACTTATTAAACTTAGCATAATGCCCTCAGAGTCCATCCATGTAGTTGCAAATGGCAAATTTTTATTCTTTTTTATAGCTAAATAGTTTTTTTCTTCTGAAATAGGTCAATTGTAGAAGCCAGGCAGCAGACACAACTGCTTCTACTTACTTATCCACCCCAGCTTTTGGCACAAATGTGTTTCTTTTTTTCCCTCACTTTCTTTCAAAAGAAATTTAGCCAGAAAGCTTTCTAATTTGTGACTTCAAAGCAGAAAGATACATCAGGAAGTACTGTTCTCTTAGTATCTAGAAATTTGGTAACTAATGTGGGTGCAGAAATTAACAAATATATAACTTGGAAAAACTGAACCACTGTCTGCCACATATATCTCATAGTTTCTTTTCTCTATGATCCTATCTTTGGTATCTCATCCAGTTTCATGCTTTTCATGACAATTTCACTGTCATCTATAAACTGCTGATTTCCAAATTTACATCTCTAGTTGGGATCTTATCTCTTAATTCTAAATCTGTATTTATATATCCTGTTGTTTATTCAATATCTCCACTTGTTTTTGTTGTTGTTCATTTGCTAAGTCATGTCCAGTTCTTTGCAACCCCATGAACTGCAACATGCCAGGCTTCTCTGTCCATCACTATCTCTCTGAGTTTCCTCAAACTCATGTCCATTGAGTCGGTGATGTGATCCAACCATCTCATCCTTTGTTGCCCCCTTTTCCTCCTGCTTTCAATTTTTCCCAGCACCAGGGCCTTTTCCAATGAGTCAGCTCTTCACATCAGGTGGCCCAAATATGGAGCTTCAGCTTCAGCATCGGTTCTTCCAAAGAATATTCAGGGTTGATTTCCTTTAGGATTGACTGGTTTAATCTCCTTGCTGTCCAAGGAACTGTCAAGAGTCTTCTCCAGCCCCACAGTTTGAAAGCATCCATTCTTCAGTGCTCAACCTTCCTTATGGTCCAACTCTCACATCCATACATGACTACTGGAAAAACCATAGCTTTGACAATATGGACCTTTGCCGGCAAAGTAATGTCTCTGCTTTTTAAAATACTGTCTAGGCTTGACATAACTATTCTTCCAAGGAGCAAGCATCTTTTAATTTAGTGGCTGCAGTCACCATCCACGTTGATTTTATCTCCACTTAGGCCTAATAAACATCTCAAATTCAGCATGTTTGAAACCAAATTCCTAATCTCCTCCTCCAGTCCCCCAAATCTTCCTTCTTTAGGCTTCCTACAATAAATGTCAACTCCATTATTTGGTTGCACAAGCCAAAACCTTTATTCTAGGCTTAATCTCCCTCCTTACCTCAACCTTATATTCAACCCACCAGCAATTTCTATTGGGTGTACATTGAAATAAACTCTGAGCATCCTGAAGTACCATGATCACTGTGACTCTGGACTCTATCATCTGACACCCAGCTCACTACAATAAGCTCTCCTATGCTCTCTCTGCTTCCAATCTTGCCCCTTCCAATCTACTTTCCCCACACACTTATACTGAAGAATACAAGTCCAATCATATCATTTCTCTGCTTCAAATATTCTAGTGGCTTTCCATCTGATTCAGAATAAAGGACAAGATCCTTACAATGACCAATAAGCCCTGAATATTGTCTTCTCATTACCTCTCTGACTTTATATCCTACCCCTCCTTCCACTTTCTCACCCAGCTCCAGTCACACTGGCCTAATGGTTATTCTTCAAACATATGGAATAATCTTATCTTCTGGGTCATTGTACTTATCTTTCCCTCTATATGGAATGTTCTTTCTCCAGATATCCTACTCACTTACTAATACCTTAGCTCATTTTTTCAAAGTTTCCAAAAGGTTTTTGATTTAAACATAGAGTTCAATTATCAGTGTTCAATCAGTCACATGACATTAAAAAAAATCCACTCCCAGAAATTAAGAAACTTTCAAGTGGCACTTTTTAAAATTGATTGGCTCTTCAGAATTCATTCACACACACACACATAAACTAAAAGAAAATCAGAGCTAAGACTGGAAAAAAAAAACATAATTCATTCTACATAGTAAATCAGAGTCTCAACAAAATGCATGCACATGTGCTCAGTCATGCCCAACTCTTTGCAACCTCATGGACTGAAGCCCGCTATGCTCCTCTGTCCATAGGATTCTCCAGGCAAGAATACTATCGTGGGTTGCCATGCCCTCCTCCAAGGCTCAGCAAAATGACCCTATGAAAATCATTATTTGATGAAAGTATCAATTATTTTCCTAAAAGTATTGTAAAAAATATTTCAATTGCAACTATCTTTACCAATTAAAGCAGGTCTTCTGCAAGGCAGTTTTTAATAAATGGCTACAATTCTTATTTAAATTTCATGTTCCTAAAGTCTGTATGACTCCAGAGTGTATATACTTCCTGTAGCATCTAAACCAGAGCCATTTAAATATAAGTAATATGTGAATCTGAGTTTTTATAACTGAATTAAAGGGTTGATTTTAATAAAAGATGCCTTCTTTTGGAGGAAGGGTATCCCCACTGACAACAAAATTGTTTTTGTATTTGAGACCTGTTGGGCATTCCCTGCCCACCCTACAGGGGCAAAACCACCTGCTCTGCCCTTAGGACCAGGCTGTGCAGGCTCCGCCTTGACCATACTTAGCACTTGGTTTGTGGAAGACCGAGGTCAAACACAGTTCAAACTGAATTAGTTTCTACTTAGGTAAGTTCAGTTCAAAGAAAGAATGTAGGAGCTTTTTGCTTGTTCGTGTTCCAATCTCCGGTTTTAACACCTTGTTATTATATACACTTGCGAGAATGTAGACAGTGATCTAGTATTTCTTTCCTTTGACTACAACTTCCATTAAGCTTGAATAAAAATGCTGACACATTTCAACAGTACCTCCTTTTACATCTAATCTTAAGGAAAGATGTTTGGCCCTGATGTGATCTGGATCTGTGAAAGAGTCATGCAATGACCTGACAAGTGACTGATGTGTGTAACCTGTCACTCACTGGGTGGCCAAGCCTCCGTAAAGCTGTTGGAATGAATATATGGGTCTTTTTTTTCCAATGTGAAAACAAAATATTTTTCATAGAGACAAAGACAAAAAAAATTTCAAAAACCTACATTTTTTGGAGAAAGGACACTAAGAATGCTTGGAGTGCATGCAGTGTGTGGTGTCCATTGCTCCTACTGCTAGCAGTTCAAGACCAAACACCCTTGAGTCCTAGAGACACCAGGATCTCAGGCAAAAGCAGCTGTCCAGGGTAAAAGTCCCCCATTCACTGGTTAAAAATGAAGAAAATCTAAAACACAGTACCTCGGGCAATGCGAAGCAGGCTTATGGAAAGGACAGAGCTGTTCCACAGTTGTTTCACAAGTGACAGCCTGAACTGAAGTATTCAAACACAAAAAAATAAGTGAATCCTTTAGAAACAATAATATGCAACAGAGTGATAAGAAAATAAGATGAAAAAACAGTGCTAACCTGTTACTTTAGAGACTGTGAAGGAATTGGCAGACTGATATTTGCTAAAGGTAAAAATATAAAAATTTCAATCATCAACATCTTACATGCATTGACATCAACATAAATTCTTACATTTTTTAAGTCTGTGAAATTTGATTTCATCTTAAACATTTTATTTAAATATCTAGACAAGAAGTAGTATTAGAATTAATCGTCTATTTTATGCCAAACCCATATGACCTTGTCGATACCATTCTTGATATCAGAGAATGACTTCTTTTCATTATCAATCTCAAAAACTTATAGGTAACAGCATGAAACAATACACATTTGTATCTATATATTTGTTTCTTATTAAAATTAAAATTTTCAATATACTCATGCTCTGTCATCACAGAACCAATTTATTCTTTTGAAAAAGTCAATACTAGGCACTGTAAAAAGACTGCTAAATAATAAGTACCTTAAAGGACTGTGCATTATTCATTTTTTGTTCCCTCTAGTACTCCTTATATGCATTATTAAAGCATGAATAAAAGAAAATGCATACCATTATATATGAAATTTTTAATTGGTTTATCTATACCAGATTTTCAGAAAAACATCTATTGCAAAAGGTAATGCTTATTTCCGATGGTACTTTAATTTGACACACTCTACAAATTTCAAGAGCGTTTCTAAAATAAATAATAAAAAACAACTTAAAAGAAAAAAAGTAAATAATAGGATAAATGTTCTTTAATGCAACACCCAGTGTTTGCCTTCCTAAAGTGAATACTTAACACTGATTACTTATTGATGGTAATTAATAAATATCTGTTGAGTGAATAAGTTAATAAATAAGTGTTTCTATAAAACTGTTACTTAAAAGAATAATTGCTAATGTCTGAAAAACACACATCAAGCCTTTGAACAAAACTGTATATATACCACATCATCCCACCAGTTTTTAAGGATCTTTAATATAAAAAAATTCTTTCTAATCATTGTGAATTCCCTACTGTGGAGTTTTTTGCAATTGTAGAGTTACAAAAAAAGGGCGACTATGTCATATTTCCTAAGAAAAGGCATCCCAAAATGAGATTCAATATTGTTTATCATTTTACACAGGAGAAACTACAAAGCCTACATTTCAAAAGTCCACATTTTTCTATTTTCTACAGAGACCATATGAAAATATTTTGTTTTAGAATAATATATTTACTATGTTTAATGTGACAAACATTTCAAAAGTTAATCAATGCTTTTGTTGTTGTTCAGTCATTAAATCGTGTTCAACTCTTTGTGACTCCATGGCTTATAGTGCCCACCAGGTTCCTCTGTCCATGGGATTTCCTAGGCAAGAATACTGGAGTGGGTTGTCATTGTCCTTCTCCAGGGGACCTTCCTGACCCAAGGATAGAACCCATGTCTCCAGCACTGGCAGGCAGATTCTTTACCATTGAGTCACCAGGGAAGTCACCAGGGAATTATTTTATGCTGAGTCAAATTACATTTTAAGGAGAAGAAAGGTGACATGATACATTACATATTTAGAGACTTTTCAAAATGCTCTTTTATCTAGTACTTAATTTATCTTATTGGCAAAGTCAGTGTTGCATAAAATAAATAATTGTCTTTAAACAAGAAAGGAAGAATATGCGAATCAATTAGTCTTCTTGGGCATTTTCTGTCACAGGTGAAATATGTATTGTTTCACAATAGGAAAAACTATAAATTTATACATTCTTAATGACACCATATGCAGATGACACCACACTTATGGCAGAAAGTGAAGAGGAACTAAAAAGCCTCTTGATGAAAGTGAAAGTGGAAAGTGAAAAAGTTGGCTTAAAGGTCAACATTCAAAAAACGAAGATCATGGCATCCGGTCCCACCACTTTATGGGAAATAGATGGGGAAACAGTGGAAACAGTGTCAGATTTTGGGCTCCAAAATCACTACAGATGGTGACTGCAGCCATGAAATTAAAAGACACTTACTCCTTGGAAGGAAAGTTATGACCAACCTAGATAGCATATTGAAAAGCAGAGACAATACTTGGCCAACAAAGGTCCATCTAGTCAAGGCTATGGTTTTTCCTGTGGTCATGTATGGATATGAGAGTTGGACTGTGAAGAAAGCTGAGCGCCAAAGAATTGATGCTTTTGAACTGTGGTTTTGGAGAAGACTCTTGAGAGTCCCTTGGACTGCAAGGAGATCCAACCAGTCCATTCTGAAGGAGATCAGCCCTGGGATTTCTTTGGAAGGAATGATGCTAAAGCTGAAACTCCAGTACTTTGGCCACCTCATGCGAAAAGTTGACTCATTGGAAAAGACTCTGATGCTGGGAGGGATTAGGGGCAGGAGGAGAAGGGGATGACAGAGGATGAGATGGCGGGATGGCATCACTGACTCAATGGACGTGAGTCTGAGTGAACTCTGGGAGTTGGTGATGGACAGGGAGGCCTAGCGTGCTGTGATTCATGGGGTGGCAAAGAGTCGGACACGACTGAGCGACTGAACTGAATGACACAAAATTTAAAATTTAGAGTTTTAGCATTATCTGCATAAGTTGGCTCAATGTTAAGAATCCGCTTGCAATGCAGGAGACACAGATTTGATCCCTGGGTCAGGAAGAGCCCCTCGAAAAGGCAATGGTAACCCACTCCAGTACTGCCTGGAGAATTCCATGGACAGAGAAGCCTGGTGGGTTACAGTCCACAGAGTCTGCAAAGAGCCAGACACGACTGAAGCAACTTACTTAGCATGTATAAGCAAAAGGGTTCAAGTGAATTCAGAGACTTTTCCTTCTTTTTGCCCATGGATATTATGTAGCTGAAATAAGCCTTTCTATCCTCTCTCTTTATAAATTAAATTCTTCTGTGCTTTGTTCTAAAAGAAAGTAACTCATTGTTGCAACTTAAAATCTCTGGTCACAAGATTATTCAGGTACTTACCCAATTGTTTGAACACCATTTCTATTGGATTTGATAAAATAATGTTTCCTTCCTTGTCTAGTGATATCCACCCAACCACCATCATTGTCTATTATCCCGTAATGAATTGCAGCCCTACAGATACTGGATTGCTGGGAGAAAAGAAAGAGAGAGAAAAGATGGTGAAAATAAGAATTCTGCATGGGATACCACTCATTACTATTTATGGCTTTAAACATTTCTTAGCAAAATATCTATAAATACATAAACTATTTTTTCCATTAAAAATCAAATATTATTTGAAAGGAGTCTATCCTCAAACTTATAATACTTACCATTTCATAATGTACACTGCCAATAACTTTAGCTTTACTATCCAAACAGCCAGCAGGGCATTCATATCTAAATGAAAGAAACGGGAAACAAAATTTAGCCTCTCTGAATGTCTGTATAAAATGAAAGTATTTTTGTATCTTGTCAATTAATTTTGAGTGCAATCATAAATATTACCTATTACAGGTTGTTCCTTTGCACTGATCTCTTAATCTTACTTCACAAGAAACAATTTGAGCTAAAATTTAAAAGATAATAATAATTTAGTTGATGTACAGCTGCTCTGATTCATCCATACAGTCTAATGCCAAGTTTTTGCCATTCTAAAAATGTTCAAGATTAATAAAATATAGTTGACTATGTCAGCAATGTAGACTTTACAATTTCTGTAAATAATGCAGAGGTCTTACACATTTGCTGCGTGCTTATGACTTCGTTTCTGTTACTATCATCGGCTACTGTCCGGACGTGGGTGTCGTGGACTTGTGACTGCTGCCGTTCAATTTCATTTGTTTCTTCTTCTTGAGCGGGATAGTAACTATCTGATCCTTCTGTCAGAGAAAAGGATTTAAGAAATACGAGTTCTTTTTAAATGTGCACAAATTATCAAGAATGACACATCTTTATATGCCTGTCTAACATTTGATACTACTAGAAAAAATCCATACTGTATATTGGCACACGTTTTGGCTTACAGTAGTGATCTTACATACTGCATTGGAATAAATAAAGCAGGTGCATAAACTTTTGAGCCCTTGATTCATTTATGCTACCATTTGGCTAATATCAAATGGAATCATTTCTAAGCTTTCCTTATATTTTAAAGTGAAATCAATGATTCACTTTCATAATGACACCATGAAATCTATACAGTGATCTAAATGAAGTTGAGGCTTATGACTTTTCATTTCTTTTCTCAAATGAAACCATCTTTTCAGGAGGATAACACTCAAAATTTTCAAAAGAATCACATTTAAAATTCTCCTGAAAGGAAATTCAGCCTAAGAAGAATTGACATTTCCTTGTTATTTATCACAATATCAGTTCCCATGGAAAAGTTTCTATTGTAGAAGGAAATTCAATGTGCAGAAAGAAATTCAATGTGCAGAAATTTAAATTTAACAATGGAAAATATGCAAACATTGAATTTAATATTTTTTTCCAGGCTGGCTTATATCAAGGGCTTGATGGGCACATTTTAAAAATGTGGTTATTTTCATGTATGTCCAAGAATTCAGAACCTAAAAAAAGGAAGTATGAATTCAGAGGAAAGTCAGCTTTAAAAAACATTGTGGTCACTGACAATGGAGCAGGCAGGTTGGAGGTTTGGGGGTAGAATGGATGGAAAACAGACTCGCACACAAAGAATATTTTTAGGAATTAAAAATGGCTCATATAACAGAGTGAAATATATGGTTACTTCTTGTCTACTTATTATACCTAATGAGCACTCAATCATTAAGGGAAAAAAGATCTCTGAGTACTGAAAAGTGGCTTCATTTACACATATTTTCTAATACACTTGGTCTGCATTAATCTTCATTTAGTCATCATTAAGAATAAAGTAGAACAAGAGAGTAAAATGTTCACTTGGATACCCAATAAGGGGATGACCTTCACATAGTTTTATCAGGTAAGTTTTATCTTCATGTGCTACAAATAAGACACCATGCATTTCATTTACTTTACATTTACTTTTGAGGACATCCAATGTATGCGAGACAGCACTTTTTGCAACAGTTTTATAATATATTTTATGTGTATATATATATGCACATATATTGTTATTTTGGCATGAGAAATTATATACTTTTGCAGTAAGAAGCAGAGAATTAGTATAATTCATTGGGCATGGTTCAATAAGAGTCACGGATAGGTATTTAGGCAAAAATTTTTAAAGCACTTAAAATAAATTGTGTTAAATTACTAAATTCTTCAAAAAAATTGACATTCATGGAAATAATTCTAGCCAACACTATATCAAGATGGTTTTTAAGACTGTAAATATACTCATCACTCTAGGATAATTTCAAAGTAGAATTAAGTGGTCATCTGAAGCAATCATGCAACTTTCCTTTAAATACAAATTAGTGTAATAGACTTATTAATGTTATAAATATTCTTAAAATATTTTAAATGATTTTTCAGAATATTTGAAATAGAGTTCTGAAAACTTTTCATGTAATAATTAAATGTGCCTTCTGGCTTTTTAAACACAAATTAATGTGGAAGTTGGATTAAAATATAAATCAAACTGAATGTTACAATAGCACATACCTTTGTAGCACAGATTTTCTCTACAGCCTCCTCCAAAACTCGGTGGGCAAGCAGAACAGGGCCGGCCATGTTTGTAGGGGGCATGGCCCCACCAGTTTCCCCTTAAAAAAATAATTCACTCCATTAAGTGGTAGTTTATTTTTCCTATTTTTGAGAAATCTTTATACTGTTTTCCACAGTGGCTGCACTAATTTACATTCCCAGCACCAATGTACAAGGGTCCTCTTTTCTCTACATCCTCACCAACATTTGTTATTTGTATTCTTTTTAATAATAGTATTTCTGACAAATGTGAAGTGACATCTCATTGTTACTAAGTTTAGACATACATTGCTATCCCATTCTTTTGAAAATATTCTAAATAATGTGCTATATGTATTGTTAAGAATTACAAAACCAAACTTCTTCAAAACACTAACTTTTGCTATGGGATATTCATCTATATTCCATTTGTCTTAATAAAAATAGACTTTTGACTTACATTTGACTGAAGTTTAGTTGTGTAATATTTTCAATGTAATTATTTGAAGGGTCTTTACAACAGATGAAAATACATTTCTCAGTCTATAGTTTCTCATCTCTAATAAACCCAAATTATTAAATATTTAAACAATATAATAGTACAATAAGTAAAACTGAAGGCCTAAAAATATGATTCTTATCTTTACAAAGATCATAGTTTAAATTTTCACATTCCTTTTAAGCACCAATATTATGCATCGGGCAACCATAACTGTTGCCATATTAAGTAAAGTGAGTAAAACCAGTGCACTTTACTTCATAACACACACTGAAAATGAGAAAAAAAAGTCAAGAATATAAAGTTATATCTACTTGTTAAGAAATATTTACATATAAAAGCAGTGTTTCGTCTACTCACTTTGGGGAATAATTGCACACCAGGTAAACAGCTTTGGGCCATATTTGCCCCCAGATGTTCATGTTGTGGCACAAATTAATGGCACAGCCTATTCTGCTACTTGTTGCCCACACCACCTACATCAGAGGGGAAAAAAGCCTCAGAGAAAGCAGGTTGAGATGAAATAAGACAACAACATATCTGAGAGAAAATGTATAGAAGTGAACTCGAGAACCAGCTGTTACCATTCAAAATGAAATGAGGCAATGTCCAAAAGGATATTTTTCTAGAGATTTTAGGAAGTCCTTAATTTAACTTAAAAAAAGAGAGAGAGAGAGATACATAATAACTCTGAAAGTGAAAGTGTTAGGTGCTTAGTCGAGTCTGACTCTTTGTGACCCCATGGACTGTAGCCCACCAGGCTCCTCTGTCCATGGGGATTCTCCACAAGAATATTGGAGTGGGTAGCCATTCCCTTATCCAATTTTCATATATAAAACATAAAAATCTTATTTGTTACTAAATAATTCAAATGTTACACACCTTCACAAGCCTAAATGGCATATTAATTTTTTTAATGAAGAAACCTACCTAACAAAGGAAGAGAAATTCTCATCTTAAAACAGAAAGTACTGGAGCAAAAGTTTAGGTGTTCAAATTTCTCACATTTTAATGTGTCACTGCCTATTAGGGAACCTCCTGCTGATCTTAATCTTGGACATGCTAAGGTATACAGAAGTATGCTTTATATTCAGTAATAATCAGTCATAAAAAGTCTAGAAACTCAGATCTGTGGTGAGTTTTATCTATTCAACTCTGCCATTAATTGGCTGATTTAGTAGTTTAGGACATATCCAATGGGAACACTGAGAATTTTTCTAAAAAGATAAATGCTGCATGCATCAAATATACTGAATGTCATGGTAAATAAAACCATATTTTTATTTTTGGAAAATAAAAATAAAGACATCTGAATATAAAGATGGTAAATTTCCTCCCATCTGCATTTATTGGGGCTATATTAAAGTATTTTAAATGTAAAATCACTGAAATAATATGTTTTAGGAAATGTCTATACATTTCTCCACTATTGTTTATAAAAATTTATAAGCCTGTTCTACATGCATCTATAGATTTGTAACAGCCAAATTAAATGATATAAGGAAGACAAATGTTCAGTACTCTATAAGTTCTCCTACAAAAAACAAACAAAGAAAACTTTGTTAGTTTCACAAATTCAGAGGAATCAAGTATAATATACCCCAGACATACCTGTGTATAATGAGTACATACAGGACCAGAGCATCTGAATGGACAATACGGGTTACATTCATGTTCATACGGGTAGCTAAAGTCTCTTACTTCATCATACCATGCTTGCACATGAAATGTTGGGGGCCTGTATCTTTTTGAAAGAAAATAACCACAAAGATCAAGTAAGGCTGGAGAAAACTAAACATTGCTGAAAGCACTGATAAAATGTGGTAGAGAGGCAGTCCTGTGGAATTTACTCATATTAAACACTTTTGCCTACTACGTCACTAATATATCAATTACTTGAAACAAAAACATGTCTAGGGTACTGCTGATCATTCTGCTATAATATTTATTTTTTTTCTTATTTGTCTTGGTGTGACTGCTTGTTTTCCTTTTAGGCACTAAGCCTTTGAAAACTTACAATGATGAATTAGTAAGTATTTCATTTCAAACTCTTCTGTTTTCAGAAACAAAAAGTTATATTTTAAGCTACCTTCCCCAGTGGGCTCCCAAATTCTGTCCAATTGACGGAAGCAAGTTCGCAGGTCCATGTTCCCACAAACAAGTTTCAGCCCAGGATTCTGCAGACCGTTCCAGTTCTACATCCCATGTCTACGATTCAAAACAAAAACAAAATACAGACATGAAAGGATAATGTATATAAAGAGTTTGGACATTTCTTTAGAATATACAGTTAGTTACGTTTTCTTCTTTCTGACTTCTTTGCAAAGTCAGCATCTTAATCTGGGTTCTCCTCATCTCTCACCTAGATTTTTGCACTAGCCTCCTAATGAATCTCCTTTCATCCATCCCACATCTCTCCAATCTGCTCTATTAGTGTTAAGAATTGCCTGCTGCTGCTACTGCTGCTAAGTCGCTTCAGTCGTGTCCGACTCTGTGCGACCCCATAGACTACAGCCCACCAGGCTCCCCCGTCCCTGGGATTCTCCAGGCAAGAACACTGGAGTGGGTTGCCATTTCCTTCTCCAATGCATGAAAGTGAAAAGTGAAAGTGAAGTCGCTCAGTCGTGTCCGACTCCCAGCGACCCCATGGACTGCAGCCTACCAGGCTCCTCTGTCCGTGGGATTTTCCAGGCAAGAGTACTGGAGTGGGGTACCAGTGCCTTCTCCATAAGAATTGCCTAAGTGGACACAAATACACTTAAGTGATTCCTCTGTCTAATCACATTGAACAAATCCCTGTACACATAAAGTCCAAATCCTCGCTCGCAATATTCCCTGTCATAAAACCGTTATTCCTTGCTTTTGCTAGCACTGTTTCCTCTGCAGAACACATCCTTGTCCCAATTATTTGTCAGACAGATCCTTACTCGTATCATGATCCAACTTTATATAATACATTCTTGACACATTTTCATTTCTCTGAAACGTAAGCCATTTCCTCCTTTGGACTCTGAAGCTTTGTTACGCTCTTTGCCATGTGGCGCTTGTGGTAAACAACCCGCCCGCCGACGCAGGAGACTTAAGAGACATGGGTTCAATCCCAGGGTTGGGAAGAGCCCCCGGAGAAGGGAATGGCAACCCACTCCAGTATTCCTGCCTGGAGAGTCTCACGGACAGTAGGGCCTGGTGGGCTATAGTCCATGGGGTCGCAAAGAGCTGGACACGACTGAAGAGACTCAGCACGGCACTAGATGCTAGTGTTCATCCGTATGTCTCTGTCACGGGCCTGTGAGTGGCTTGGGGACAGTTGTTTAACTCATGTTTGTAACTGCAGCTTGTTATCTATGTCTGTCATATGGACAAGGTGGTCAGTAAATGTCTGCTGAATAAATGAATGGTTAATGAATCTGAATTCCATAAAACAGAAATGTATTTTTGTACGCACAAAATCCAACAAGAGTGACTAACTCACACTTTAAAAATACTTGATAAAGAAACATTTACAGTTACAAAATCATTACCAAAATAATTTCGTATGTCCAGAGTTTAATATTCAGTTTGTTAATTTGAAAATCAGGCAGCATAGTGAATGGGGTGGTAAAAACAAAGAATTTTCCAATACTGGGTTCAATACTGGCACAATTACAGGATTCTGGGCATGTTAGGAGGATAGAAAAATAGGCCTGGAACTAGAAAATGAGGACACAACCTAAGGTGAAAGCAGTGAAACTGGAGAAAAGCAGACAGACTGAAGTAATGTTTGGGAATTTAAATTCCTAGAAGTTGATGGATGACTAAAGGCAGGCGGTGATGGAAAGAAAAAAAAAAAGGTGAAGACTGATGAGATTACCAAACTGTGAGAAAGAAAAACAGAAAGAGAAATAGATTGTTGTAATAGAAGTGTATGTCTCTGCACTTCAATGCATATTTCAAGGCTGATGGGTGACGTGTCTGTGATACACACAGTATATACGTCAAGTGGAGAGTGGAGATAGATGATTGGGGTTCTGGGAAAAGAAATATACTCCAAAGACATGAATTTTCAAGTTATTCACTCAGAGATGAATTACTTCAGGAAGATGATACAGAATGAGAAAATATGTAAAGCAAACTCTGGGGTTATTATAATTGAAGAGGAGAAAAAAAATGTTTAAGTAAAATGAACAAGGAAAAGCGGAATCAGAAAGGCTAAGGGAAAACTGAAAGAGGATTAAATTATAAAAGGCACAGGACAAGAGATTCCAGGAGTAGAGAGTGGGCAATTAAGCTCAAATGTTACAGAGAAGTCAAAGAAGATGAGGTCCGCTCAGTATTAATTCATTACTAAGAGCAATTTAAGGGATTTCCCTGCCGGTTCAGTGTTTAAGAATCCACCTTGCAATGCAGAGGAGATGGGTCTGATCCTTGGCCAGAGAGCTGAGAATTCACATCAAAGTGTTAGTCACTCAGTCAGTCACACAGTCGTGTCCCACTCTTTGCAACCCCATGGACTGTAGCCTGCCAGGTTCCTCTGTGCTTGGAATTCTCCTGGCAAGAATACTGGAGTAGGTTGCTATTCCCTTTTCCAGGCAATCTTCCCCGCCCAGTGATTGAACCTGGGTCTCCTGCATTGCAGGCAGATTCTTTACCACCTGAGCCACCAGGGAAGTCCTTTTAACGGATGGAAGAAACCTAACCATGATTAGAGGTTCAAAAGGACAAGATACTAGAAAACAAAACAAAAGGAAAAAAAAGTATGTGTGAAGAAGGGAAGTTTCTTCATTCTATGTATAGTCTCCATATAATCTTGCAACAAACATTCTTGCTAATTCAACTGTGGATCTGAAATACATAAAATCATGCTTTCAAAGCCAGAAAAAAACAGTATACAAAATTAGGATAATACTACATCTTTATTATCTACCAAAAATACACAAAAAAAGAATATTTACATGCCACTAAAAAATTAACAGCATAAAAGTATCTGGATTTCATAAAAACTTGAATTTCACTTTGAATTAATATCTAATGTTCAAGACGACTGGTTTTGTGGTATAGACATCAGAAACGAATGCTATCAGTAAGTATCGGGTAAACACTTTGCCAAATGTGAACATACTATTAATTAAATTCATTACTTATATTAGACCTAATTTTATAATTATATTTTATGTAAGATGCAAAGGCATAATTCAAATTACTATCATTATTTACCCAAACAAATTAGGTAAGAAACAAAGAATTTGGCTGAAGTCCCCAAAAATGAGCAAGATGCTGATTTCCTTTTGTATCCAGATGGTCAGAGACAGTCATTGCTCAAAAGCAAGCTTATTTCTAGGTAGAGTTCCCTGGTAAGTAGGTTGTCCTTAAGAGACAAACAAATTTTTGCCTTCAATCTTGAAAATCAGGTTCTTGCATAATATTTTAGTCATACTCATGGCTCAGTGGTAAAGAATCCACCTGCCAATGCAGAGACTCGGGTTCAACCCCTGGGTCAGGAAGAGCCCCTGGAGGAGGAAATGGCAACCCACTCAGGTATTCTTGCCTGGAAAATCCCTTGGACAGAGAAGCCTGGCGGGCTACAGTCCACGTGGTCGCAAAAGAATCGGACACGACTTAGCGCCTAAACACCACCACAGTGAAAATATATTTATCCATAGGTTTCTAATCTAGCAACAAAGCAACCTCACAAAGAGCAGCCAGGCACCAGAAGAAAAACACAAACATTCCTAGATGGGGAAGGAAAAAAAAAAGGCCTTGAAACCATTGGAATGGTTTTAAAACACTCTTCCCACGAAGGGTGGAGTTGAATTCCCTCCCCTTTCCTTCAAGTTGAGTTAGATAGTGGCTCCCTTCTAACAAACAGAATAGCCTTGTGAGATTTCCCCAGCTAGGTTAGGAAATAAAGCCTCTATCTGATTCTTTCTCTTTTGAGGCACATATCTTAAAAGACCTGAATCAACAAATTAGGATTTCAGCTACCCAGAAGAGGTAGCTAAAAAAATAAGATGGAGAGACCACACAGAAACAGACACAGAGATGCAAGAAGAGTCCCTTCTGTTTGTGTTTTCCTGGCCCAGACATCAGACTTGTAAGTTTGCCTGTCCAGGTCACTACAAACAAGTCAGAGACCCCAAAGAAGAACCACCCAGCTAAGGGAGTTCTAAGGGCCCTTATTCAAGGTCAATTTACTCTTGTGTTACACACAATTCTACAACCTTAGGCATCAGTTTTTCCTACAAAATTGATGGATTCTTTCTAGAGAAGATACACCCATATTTCCAAGTTCACAAATATGTTGTATATCCAAAGTTTGTTTATATATCTGTTGTGTAGAAACTGGAATAAAATCTACAACATATCATTCGAATGATTCAGGCTATGTTTTCTTATTTGTAAAATATGTCAGTTGAGATAGAAGACAATTCAGGCTCCTTTAAGGACTAAAATTCAATTGTTGACTATATATTATGGACAAGTTGTTTTTACAGCATGACTTCTCTTCTACTTAATCCATTAAAAATGGGGGTGGGGGACACCCCTGGTGGTGCAGTAGTCAGATACCACCTTCCAATGCAGGGGGTGTGGGTTTGATCCCTGGTTGGGAAACTAAGACCCCACATGCTGCAGGATGTGGCCAAAAATAAAAATAAATAACACTCATTAAAAATAATAAAACAGGGAGTGGAGCATATCAAATTAACTATGATAATGCTAAAACAGGGACAAACATTATTTTAATCCCATAACTGAGGCAAAAAGCATGCAGCTAAAATTTGCTATCAATATTTAATAAATATTAGTGACAATTTTGAAAGTAATCAGTTGAAGAATCTAATCAAGCACGGCTATTTAGGATAAGTTCAATAATAGGAATCAAGAACATTCTTTAAAAAAAAATCACTGAAAATATAGCTGTCCTGGAAGGAATACTATCATATAACATGACAACAGCACGCAATATATATTTTTATGCTACAACATAATATTTCAGGTTTGAAGACAGGCAATAATTCATACCCATCCCATTTAAATGCAGGTTACTCTCCATACATTTCTATTTAAATTCAGGATTGTAAATTAAATCAAGATGGCCTAACCAGCTTCATTTTTTCTCTCTGAACTATTCACCCAGGACTAATTTAAAGCCAAGCCACACTTAAAATTACCATTTCTTTATAGAACGGGTACTTGAGGTGTGCAGAAATAAAAACCACTCTATTTTCCAGCTACACGAATAAGCTGTTCCTTCTGAGAACATAGTAAAGTCTTCAATTTAAGTTTTATTACTAAAAGAAACATTTAGAATATTATTAACATACTTTGTCTCCTGGGTCACTTTTCAACCAGTTGAACATAGTGGCTCTATCATTTCCTGTGTGTGTGTATATGAGAAACCTTAAACCTTGACAAAGGACTTTTAAAAGTAAACCTTGACATTTATAGTAGTTTTAGCACTAAAAGGGCTTCCTTGGTGGCTCAGACAGTAAAGAATTTGCCTGCAATGCAGGAGACCTGAGTTCAATCCCTGGGTTGCGAAGAGCCCCTGGAGAAGGAAATGACTACCCACTCCATGATTCTTGCCTGGAAAATTCCATGGACAGAGGAGCCTGGCAGGCTCCAGTCCATGGGGCTGCAAAGAGTAGGATAAGTCGGATACAACCGAGCAACTTTCACTTCACTTCACTTTAGTACTAAAACAATGTGTTGTAAAATTTGAAAATTATGTAGCTATCTAGACATATACAGAAAATTCCATTGACTGCTCTTCTTTGTGAAATGTGGTGAGCATACACAATTCATACTCCTACCAGAATACCTGTTACGCTGTTATAATAACAGTCAATGACAGCTGCAAATCATTGAGGAGTGGAGTTTTTAATAGAGTTAATATTGCTGGCTTACCAGAGGTTGTATCCCTATACATGAGGCAAAGACAGTCATTAGTAACATAACTCTTTCTCTCTGATACTGAGAATAGTTCCTCTCTTAAAAAAGATTCAGTTCAGTTCCTCAGCTGCGTTGGACTCTTTGCAACCCCATTGACTGCAGCACGCCAGGCTTCCCTGTCCATCACCAACTCCCAGAGCTTGCTCAAACTCATGTTCATCAAGTTGGTAATGCCATCCAACCATCTCATCCTCTGTCGTCCCCTTCTCCTCCTGCCTTCAATCTTTCCCAGCATCAGGGTCTTTTCCAATGAGTCAATTCTTTGCATCAAGTGGCCAAAGTACTGAAGTTTCAGCTTCAGCATCAGTCCTTCCAATGAATTCTCAGGTCTGATTTCCTTTAGGATTGACTGGTTTGATCTCCTTGCAGTCCAAGGGACTCTCAAGAGTCTTCTCCAACACCACAGTTCAAAAGCATCAAATCTCCATCGCTCAGCTTTCTTTATATAGTCCAACTCTCACATCCATATATGACTACTGGAAAAACCACAGCATTGACTAGATGGACCTTTGTCAGCAAAGTAATGTCTCTGCTTTTTAATACATGCTGTCTAGGCTGGTCACAGTTTTTATTCCAATAAAGATTTTCAAATATATTTTCTATACTATTGTACATTTATAGTCACTAAGTTGTGTCCAACTTTTACAACCCCAATGGGCTATAGACCACCAGGCTCCTCTGTCCATGGGATTCTCCAGGCAAGAATACTGAAGTGAGTAGCCATTTCCTTTTTTTTAGCGGATCTTCCCAACCCAGGTATCAAACCAGCATCTCCATGATTGACATGCAGATTCTTTACCACTGAGCCACCTGGGAAGTCCATTTACATAACCTTAAAATTCTTGTCCTGGAAATCACTGTCATTTTGCAGTGTCAAAATTATTGTTGCAGTACATTAAACCAGAGTTGAACTCAATGTTAATTACTCACTAGGAATCTGCCTGAAGAGCGTTTTCTTATAATTGAGGCTTCAAAATTATTAGTACAAAAACTAAAGAGAATAGTAGACTATTTTTCAAATAAAAGTCAAACATTAATTTGAACTTTTTAATTAAGTATTAGTACTAAAGATTGTATTAAAGCATATGGAGTAAAGTTTTGTGATATTATCTGCTTGATTTCTGTACTTAGACTCTTCACACATAAACCCTCAAAGATGAATGGTAGGCCAAGGAAATCAGAATTGAAAGAGACACATGTACCCCACTGCTCATCGCAGCACTGTTTACAATAGCCAGGACATGGAAGCAAGCTAGATGTCCATCAGCAGACAAATGGATAAGAAAGCTGTGGTGCACATACATAGTGGAATATCACTCAGCTATTAAGAACACATTTGAATCAGTCCTAATGAGGTGGATGAAACTGGAGCCTATTATACAGAGTGAAGTAAGTCAGAAAGAAAAACACCAATACAGGATATTAACATATATATAGAATTTAGAAAGATGGTAATGATGACCCTATATGTGAGACAGCAAAAGAGATACAAAGAACAGACTTTTGGACTCTGTGGGAGAAGGTGAGGGTGGGATGATTTCAGAGTAGAGCATTGAAACATACATTACCATATGTGAAATAGATCACCAGTCCAAGTTTGATGCGTGAAACAGGGCACTCAAAGCAGGTGCACCAGGATGACCCCAGGGATGAGGTGGGGAGGGAGGTGGGAGGAGGGGTTCAGGATGGGAGACAAAGCCCATGGGGTTCAGGATGGGAGACACACCTGTGGCTGATTCATGTCAATGTACGGCACAAACTACCACAATACTGTAATTAGCCTCCAATTAAAATATATAAATAAATTTTTTAAAAAAAGGATGAGTGGTAGGGATGGAAATGACAAATGTCTCTTTATCCACAAAGATACTGATGAGCACTTCCTGGTGAAGGTACCATGATAATTAGTCTACTGAAGGAAATATTCTAAATGACACTGAAGATGTAAATAGTTTATTTCATATATTGGGTTGGCCAAAAAGTTTGTTCAGGTTTTTCCATAAGATGCTGCAGAAAAAAATCCAAACAAACTTTTTGGCAACTCAATAGTTTAGATTCACCAATTAAAAAAACATTATGAGTAAACAAATAAATTTTAATAGGAAATTGACCAGCATGATCTGACACATTTAAATGCACACAGAAATAATCTACTGACTGGAAACTCTCACATAATTTAGTAACTGTTTAATGTCATTCTAAAGAGGGAGAAATATGACTGCAAGATTTTCTACCATTCTACAAAACCCCATCTAAGTGGCTTAAGCTATGATAAGTCTTTTCGAAGATATGCTGAGACGTGAAAAGATGTAAGTCTTTTCGAAGACATTCTTGCCTGGAAAGTCCATGGACAGAGGAGCCTGGTGAGCTATAGTCCACTGGGCCTGAAGAGTCGGACACAACTGAGCACACATGCTTTGAAAAATAGCTTTAAATAGTTAACATAAACTTTTACTCAAAAATATTTTAAAATAGCAAGCAATGTTGTAATTTTCTATTCAAAAGAGTATCTAAATAATCTAGAAATAATGTTTAAGTTCATTATAACTTTTGGCAAAATTGAAACAGCTTTACTGGGTTTTCAAGATAAATGCAAAAAGAAATGGTCCTTGACTATCTTACTGGACTTTTAAAATATGCATTGTTGTCTGGCAAAGTAACAATATCAAAGCACAATAGTGTTTGAAAATGCAATTACGCTGGACATCTAGATCTTGGCTGAAACCTCTGGTCTTATATTCCTACCGAAAACTATAAATTACAATGAAACTATAAAATTTGAAAATGAATTCCATGAACATCTGTCTTTTTTAGATGTATATATCTGCATACAGACGGAGAAGGCGATGGCACCCCACTCCAGTACTCTTGCCTGGAAAATCCCATGGACGGGGAAGCCTGGTAGGGCTGCAGTCCATGGGGTCGCGAAGAGTCGGACACGATTGAGCAGCTTCACTTTCACTTTTCATGCACTGGGGAAGGAAATGGCAGCCCACTCCAGTGTTCTGATGACAACAGAAGCTATTTCTTAACTAAGAAGCAAAAGTTGATTTGTGACTTTCAAGACTGCAAAGCCAAAGTGTTAGTTGCTCAGTGAGGTCTGACTCTTTGTGATCCCATAGACTATAGCTCACTAGGCTCCTCTCTCCCTGGGATTCTACAAGCAAGAATACTATAGTGGGGTGCCATGCCCTTCTCCAGGGGATCTGCCCAACCCAGGGATCAAACATGGGTCTCCTGCACTGTAGGCAGATTCTCTACCATGTGAGCCTCCAGGGAAGCCTAATTATGATTCTAGAGAACTGTTTCTGAATCATCCCTATTGGATAAAGTTTTAATACTGTGCCAAACAGAGAAATACAACTGAAAACCTTCAATAAAACTTCCCAGTAAAACTTCAGCGTAACTAAGACAAGAAGTTATTCTCAATAAATAGTTAACACGAGGCATCTCTTCAAGCTTAGTCCTGAAAACCCAATGATAAATCTTCAAAGTAAGGCACAGACTTTCACATGTAATTTTTCTACACAGCTAAAAGGATGATCAGGATTTTCTAGGCAGCTCATGAATGTACAAGCAGTTGAAGAAAAAAAAACACATAGAGCTATCTCTTTCTAAACGCCACCTTTAAAAGATAATTCTTATCCTGCCAGCCCTTCTGGAACAACAGGTTTATAAATATCCATCATATGTCAAAACATAAATCCTTCTCAAACCACTGTTGTGTTTTCTATTTACATCAGAAAGTGCGATCCCCAAATCTGATGGAATAAGCTGTCAATGTGATCTGCTCAATAGCAATTAACTGGAGCTCTAGGAAAGAACCTGTTTCTCAATGGAAGTAACACAGGTGACAGTTCACAATGCTTCAGCTTCAAATTCCAAAAATAATGCCTCGTTATAAAATCTTAGCCACCTTCTTTTCACCCTGATGGTGGTATTATCAGAACTACAATGAAGAGCCAGACATCAAGGAGATCAATCAATCAATCTATGCTAAAAGAGCCTATGAGGTTTTTGTGACCAAGTCATCTGGTACAAAAAGCACTGGAAAACAGTACATTCCTTACAACTCGGAAATTACCTCAGGTGTTTTAATTCCTGTGCTTCACCTGCTTTGAAAAGACTTTGTAGTCACAGGGAAAATGCACGAGGCTCAGATTTCAAAGGGAACACCTGGGTTTCTGGACAGAGAGGCTTTGCCAGGTACTGAGAAAATAGCAGCATCACCCCAGGGCAAGGCACATATGAGGGTCTCCTGGAAATGACAGAGATGTGAGGCAGATGTGGCAGTGTTTTACCTAAAATCTACTTCAAAACAAAGCCTTGGAAGTCTTAGCAAAGGAGCGACTTAATGATTGAGGAAACTGCCTCTAAAATTAAAATAATTTTTGGAATGAAAACTTCATGTGTGGGTGAACTCACAAGATCATTTTAGTTATACCCACTGTTTTGATATTATACAGACAGACTGAACGCATGATATAAGGCAAACTGTCCTTGTGACGCCTCAGAGCCGTGAAATCAACAAAATCCTTACCTTTCTCCAGAATGTCTGCTCATTCGCATCTCATCTCCTTGCCTAGGCCCTCCCAAATCTGGCTATAACTTACTTACCTACCTCACTTGCCATCCACCCCTTCTCAACCTGAGCTGACTCTACTGGAACATTAAAATGCCTGAACATCATCAGGAGATCTTGTTAAAACTCAGATTCTGACTCAGTAGGTCAGGAGAGAAATCCAAGTTATGACATTTCTAACAGAAGCATACACTGAATAACCATACTTCAAGAAGCAAGGTTCCAGTACCTGTCCGTTCACATTTCTCGGCCACGGAAGCCATCAGAAATTTTCCCCTACGAGACTGTTCTTTCTTTCCTCCCCTCCTTGGTTACTTAAACTTTATCCTTTCACCAAAGTCCTGTTAACAGTCTCTCTCCTCTCAGAAGTCATTTCAACCACACTACGTATTCTATTTATCTCGCCCTTCTCTGAATCGTCTTATTAAACCCAGCAATCACTATGTGTTCTCCAACCTCTGCTTCTACTTTGGATTTTAATTCTCAAAGCAGAATTTTAAATCAAAAACTGTCTCATACCTTTTCTGTGTTTTCCATGTCGCCTAATATAAAACTTGACATACCATATATTACCAATATGTACTCATCGATTTTCTCTAGCCTCAGCTGGCCTGGCCTGGGCAATAACTTGGATCACAAATATGGAACCTAAATACCCTGCATCAAACATACTAGTGTGCTATAAAATCAGGTGAAAGGGTATTCATGGTGTTGCTGTTGTTTATTAGCTAAGTCTTGTCTTAGCTATTAGCTAATTTTGCAATCCCCTGTACTGTAGCCCTCTAGGCTCCTCTGTCATGGGATTTCCCAGGCAAGAATTGGAGTGGACTGCCGTTTCTTTCTCCAGGGGATCTTCCCATCCAGTGAGCAAACTTGTCTCTTCTGCATTGGCAGGTGGATTCTTTATCACTGAGCCACCAGGGAAGCCCAACTCATGACATACCTAGGCTAGGCTAAAGATAAATTTTTGAATAGTTGAACATGGATTATTTTTGTAAAGGCCATATCTTTTTACTGACTGTGATAAATTCAAGGCTACAATGCTTTCATTGTTTTTGTTGCCATTTAGGAGAGAAGTTGTTAATCTTTAAGACTATTTTAAGAGACCTCAGTATTTAAGGAAATTCTTTAGTATTGACAAAGTACAATACCATCTATCAGTTCTCTCAGTCTTGACCTATTAATATTCCAAAATCACTGCAGATGATGACTGTAGCCATGAAATTAAAAGATGCTTGCTCCTTGGAAGAAAAGTTATGACCAACCTAGAAAGCATATTAAAACTAAGAGCATTTCCTTGTTGAAACAGAATTAATCAAATCCTTTTTCATTCCTTCCATTTTAGAATCACTGCTGAAAATCTTGTCATCTTTTTACTTTTTTTATTCCATTTTTTCCCCTTCCAATTAACATAAATGGAGCTTAGAGTATGTGTCAGCCTCTCAGCTGAGGAAATGCAGAAACTACTAAAGCACAGTTCCTTCCCACAAAGGAAGGTAAGGCAAGAGAAAGAGACAAGGATGTAAATAACAGAGGCAGAGACAGGTATGAAATGCTGTAGAAGCCAAGGAACTGGGGTTAGAGTGTACCTAAAATCACTGCAGATGGTGACTGCAGCCATGAAATTAAAAGATGCTTACTCCTTGGAAGGAAAGTTATGACCAACCTAGATAGCATATTCAAAAGCAGAGACATTACTTTGCCAACAAAGGTCCATCTAGTCAAGGCTATGGTTTTTCCAGTGGTCATGTATGGGCATGAGAGTTGGACTGTGAAGAAGGCTGAGCACTGAAAAATTGATGCTTTTGAACTGTGGTGTTGGAGAAGACTCTTGAGAGTACCATGGACTGCAAGGAGATCCAACCAGTTCATTCTGAAGGAGATCAGCCCTGGGATTTCTTTAGAGGGAATGATGCTGAAGCTGAAACTCCAGTACTTTGGCCACCTCATGCGAAGAGTTGACTCATTGGAAAAGACTCTGATGCTGGGAGGGATTGGGGGCAGGAGGAGAAGGGGATGACAGAGGATGAGATGGCTGGATGGCATCACTGACTCAATGGATGTGAGTCTGAGTGAACTCCGGTAGTTGGTGATGGGTAGGGAGGCCTGGAGTGTTGCGATTCATGGGGTCGCAAAGAGTCGGACACAACTGAACAACTGAACTGAACTGAACTTTGGACAAGGGGGTTTAGACAAAAAAGCAGATTAGTCTTTAGGTGAGTCTTGAAGGAAGAGGAGAAATTCACTGGAGAGAAAACAAGATGCACATAAATCATTCCAGCATCTGCAAAAGCAGCAGCTTGGCAAGATGCCTACAGCCTAAAAAGCCCAAGGTATATGGAATAACGATGCAGGTGATTTTATGAAAGAGCACTGCTTTTCATTTGTTTAGATGTATTCACTGCATTCACCTAACTCAAGCAACAAAAACTCTTCTCTCAGCCTTTTCTTTCTAGACAGGAGTTCTGAGGTTCTTTCTTCATCTTCAGTCAAAAGCCTCCCCTCCCCAACCTCTTTCTTTCTTGGCTTTAGTTTCCTGTCTCTGGACACCTGATCTCACTATAGGTTTTTTTGAGCCCATCAGTCAATCATTCAATATTTCAGATTTGGATTTGCCACGTCTTGAACAAACACAAGATACAGTTTCATATTTTATTCCTAGCACATTTATTGGATTGTCTCCTGTTTAGATAAGGTTACCTGAACTATTTGAGTTGCAACAGCAACACAAAGGGGAGAGTTATAAAAAGTAACTCCCATGCTCATTCTTGGGTCTTATCTAATAGCTCATTATCTGATCTAGCTGACCTTTTCTACACCCCCACCCCTTCCTCCAGCCCTCACCTCTGTTCTTGCTCACTTCTGAATTCTACTTCCTTCCTTCTCATTCATGTGGCTTTTTCAGTTTATCCTGTCATTCACTGAACCTCTGTTTTCACTATCCCACAGAACTGTGCCATTAACTAATTTTGAGATTCCATTTTCCACCACTCCTCCAAGTAGACAGATTTAAACAGTGGGTCTTGGGAAATCTTATTGTTTAAGCTTCTCTTTTTGGTTTCTAAGCACTTCATGAAAGGGAGTGATTTCTATTTTCCTGCACTAATAATTAAGAGGTGCTCCCTTAGAAAAAGGAGAAAGTGAATGTGAGAGTTGAGGTGAAAAAGGATCTGGATCCTAGAGTCAATTTTTAATGTCTCTTTTTAGACTTCACTTCCTCTGGACAGCCTCAAGCTTTCTACTCAGAGTTCCATTCCCAGTGGCTGCGGGACTGCCACAGTGGCTGCCACATCACCTGGGAGCTTGGTAGGAATGCAGAATATTGGGGGCCACCCAGACCTCCTGAGTCATAATCTGCATGTTAACAAGATTCCCAGGGAATTCATATGCACAGTAAAGCCTGAGTGACCCTGGACTAAAGCACCCTGATTTCTATTCCCCAAATCATACCTAGCTGCTTTTTCATGAAAAACATTTTTTCTACCCTTTATTTTCTGGTGATTGAAAATTTTCTTTGATTAAACACTTAAAACTTAAAACCTGTTTAGCCTATTAAATAATGTCCATGTTCATATTTTGCCTTTGTGGTTGATGAGCTTCTAATAAAGAAAATCTGTTGCCTTTTTCGTAATAAGCTATCAAGAAAAAGTTGACTTAGTTAACTTAATTGCATTTTATTGATTCTGTTAATCAGTTAAAAGCAAAAGAGAAAAGAAAAAGTAAGATTCATTGGCTTATAGTTCTAGGTTCTTATATTAAACTCACCAGTTTAATAACCCACTAATCCAAGTCACATATCTGGGTCATTCCCATAATTTATTTTTTGGAGTTCCCATACAATTAGTTGTATTTAACCTCCAGTCTGCAATTTGAACCTCAAACACATTACGTGGTCTGTATCTGTACTTGATTTGTATTACAGAATATCTGAACACTTTTAAAATCAACCCCCTTCTCCCACCCTGGCTAACATGACTTGAATCTCATTCACATCTCCAAGAGCAGGTGATACCACATGAAATGGCTGTAAAGAGTGGTGTGACCTACGGCAAACTAGAGAAATTATTACTTTAAATCTTCCTGCTTTTTGGAAATACTTGACCACTACATATGATAGGAATACATACTGTAGTAAACTTCCCTATCAGATTTTGTAACTTAAAGCATAGTGAAATAAATGAATACAAAGTACCTCAAAACATCTCATGCATTTGACTCCACAGAGATCTTTATGTAATAACCCCCAAAATACCTTTTCATAATATCCCATCCTCACACCACTCCATTCCTGCCCTCTCAATCTCAGCTGACAATCTTGCTCCATACTTCATTGGGAAAAACAGAATTATTCATATAAAACTTCTCTTTTTCCACTAAATACACCAAATATACCTACAGCCTCAGCCCTTCCTGTCAGAAGAAAAAAACTGACTCTGCAGTTATATTTTTTCCCTCCCATGTCAAGTGCTTTTACAAGTTGTGCATTTCCATCAACTTCCAAGCACACTCTTTAAAAAACAAAACCAAAAACATTGCCATATACCCATGTAGTGCTAGCTAATTCCATTTCTCAAATTGTTCTCAGCTTTCTTTGCTTATTTCTCCTTTCTGCTCCACCTCTACATATTGCTGGGCCATGGCTCAATTTAAAGCATTCAACCTTCATCCATAAAAATCTTGGATGGTTTTATTCAGTCAGTTAAGATGGTTCTTAACAGCATCCATACATTATTTCCACACTTTTATCTCAAGTCCCACTTCTCCACTGACCATTAAACTCAGCTGAGGACAACAAGGCAATGCAAAATAAGCTTTGTCTAAAGGAAACCCCTGATTTCATCCTTACCTTCTCTTGTTTCTCTTCCTGTCTCAGTAAATGCTTCAATTATCTATCAATATGCTTAAATAAGCATATTGGGCTTCCCTGATAGCTCAGTTGGTAAAGAATCCACCTGCAATGCAGGAGACCCTGGTTCGATTCCAGGTTGGGAAGATCCGTGGAGAAGGGATAGGCTGCCCACTCCAGCATTCTTGGGCTTCCCTTGTGGCTCAGCTGGTAAAGAATCTGCCTGCAATGCAGGAGACCTGGGTTCCATCCCTGGGTTGGGAAGATCCCCTGGAGGAAGGGAAAGGGTACTCACTCCAGAATTCTGGCCTAGAGACTATATAGTCCATGGGGTCACAAAGAGCGGGACACGACTGAGCAACTTTCACTTTCAGTTTTATGCTTAAGTAAAAATCTTAAAAAAGTCGTCCTCCTTATCTTTCACCCTTCATATTAAATTTATCAAAAACCCATCAGCAATGCTATTTAAACAGACCTGAAACCACCCACCTCTTCCATCTTTACCACTGTCACCCTGGCCCCAGCTATCATTATCTCTCATTAGAATATACCAACGGCTTCCTACCTATCTCTCTGTGCTTTCACTGTGAATCCTCCTGCAACCCATTCCCCAAGGCACAGCGTAATTATATAAAACTGGAAATAAGACCAAAGGTCAGTCCTAGCCTTCTTTGTGGTCCCTGAAGACTCCCACCTCATTTTTGACTTAAAGACCTTTTACCTGATATTCCTGCTGCCTAGATTTCTATAGCTTTGTTTAGTTGACTCATTATTCTAATTCAGCTCTCAGCTCAAAAGTCATTATTTTAGAGAGGTCTTCCCCAGCTACTCAGTATGTTAGCTCCACCTCTATCATGCATGCATGCTAAGTCACTTCAGTCGTGTCCAATTCTATGCAACCCTACAGACTGTAGCCTGCCAGGCTCCTCTATCCATGTGATTCTCCAGGCAAGAATACTAGAGTGTGTTGCCACGGCCTCCTCTAGGGGAGTTTCCCAACCTAGGGATCGAACCTATGTCTTCTTATGTCTCCTGCATTGGCAGGTGGGTTCTTTACCGCTAGCGCCACCTCGGAAGGCCCCACGTCTGTCATGCTCCATCATCTCACATTGTTTATTTTCATTAACTTGTTGAACTTTTTTCAAAAACAGTGCCTGGTACAAAAATGCTCAATCAGTATTTGTTGAATTCAATTCTTTGTAAATCACAAATTTATCAATTAGAATAAAAAATTGTTTTAATCAATTACAAATGCCTTTCTGTACCTTCTTAAAATTATGACAGCAACAGATACTTAGGAAAATAAAGAAAGGGTTACTTAAACATACTTACTGTTTTACCTTCACCAGACAATTCATTACCACTTGAATTTTCACATTTTCTTCCAATGAACTAAATATTCTATGTAACATATGCATGTATTATGTTCACGGGGTTCTCGAAAGGAGTCAGACACAACTCAGTGACTTAACAACAACAATGTATATATTATACATGACAACATATAAAACTATAAAATGCTAGTTTTATAAACTTAAATGCAATTAGTAAAAATCATTAAAAAGATGAAAATTTAAGTTTTAAATCCTGTGTAATTACTTGGTTGTATAAATTCCCAAGATAAGTATGTGAGAGGACACAGCTAAACAATAGCAAAGAATGTTATTGAACTAAATGTCATTCTTAATTGTGATTATAAATAATTATAAATGACCATGTTGCTTTTAATGAAGGCAGCCGGTAAAGGTAACTAAGAAACAATTAAGCAAAGAAACTGTATTTCCCTACAGACTATAATTATAAATTTGGGATATGTTCCCAAACTGACTTACCTCTTCTAAAACTAAGCTGAAAACTTTGGATTAGAAAAGAGTTAAGGCTGCAGATATCACCTGGCCCAGAGGAGATAGTTCATGTTTGATGAATGAGTGGGTAAACAAGCTTGATCATTTCTCCCATCCATTCCTCCCTGAACCATCCCTGGACTACTATGATGATACCCAAACTGTTTTATGAGACCTCCGGTATAGCCTTCATATCTCAGAATTCAAGGGTCCTCATTTTACTTGATCTTTATAAGCAACATTTAACAGAGTTGATCATCCTTTCTGCCTTTCTTCATTTGACTTCAAGACATCTTACTTCCCTGTTTTTTTCCCTAATTCTCAACTCCATTTGATGTTCCTCCTCTCCTTCCCTAACTCTACACTGTTAAGTATGTCGTGGGCTCACTCTGTGACTATCTCTTCCTTCTACGGTGGCTCAGACGGTAAAGAATCAGCCTGCAGGGCGGGAGACCTGGGTTCGATCCCTGGGTTGGGAAGATGCCCTGGAGGAGGGTATGGCAACACACTCCAGTATTCTTGCAAAGAGTCAGACACAACTTGTATCTGTTCTCCTCAGTGAAAGCTGGGACCTCATTTTCTACATGACTTTCACACTCATGTCAGCCACACGGGCCACTTGCTGGGTTGGGAGAGTTAGGGTTTTTACACCTATTCTAGGCAAGTTAGAAAGTTTGTTGTATTAACAGCTGGGCCCTCAACAGTGCCCGGTATTTGGTAAACTAATACTTGTCAAATGAAGAAATAAACAACAATAAACAATTTCAAAATTTTGTGACACTTTTCTGGCTCTGGGTATTGCATGCTTCTGATGAAACTGCTTCTCATGTCTTGCCTTTCTAAGATCCTAGATCTGCTGCTTTCATTTAATGAGGAATCTTTAATCTTCCAGAATTACAGGGTAGCTAACAAATTCAACAGAACTGAGCTGTAATGTCACTCTCTTCCTACAGGTATTGCCATCTACAAGTGCAACTTTCAAAAAGAAAATTACATTAATTTGAAATGTCAATGCTAAAAAAAAAACAAAAAAAAAAAACGCTATGTATCCAAATTAAGGTTTTAAAAACTTTTCAATTCTGTAGACAAATTAACTAAAACAAAAAAAAAGCTTTATTATATCTAAATAATATTAGTGAAGTAAAATAAAAACTGTTTAAGAAAATTAAATGTTATTGTAAATCAAGAAGAAAGAAACTTTAAAAACTTTAAATAAGACTAACATTCTTTGAGTCAAGATATTTCATAAACCTTTAAGTGCATATAGATTACACTGCATACCCTTAAAAGATGCAAATATTTAACTTTGAAAACTACCAGGCAAGTGCCAGTACACAGAAAAAATAATCATTTTAGGAATCAAAAGTTGAAATAAAACCTTACTTGCAGTGAATTCCTGCCACTTTTAGCAAGGTAAGAAATTTGTCAACATTAAGCTCTGGGTAAACGAGTTATGAGGCCATCAATTTATTCTGTATATTGTATCAGTTCATTTCAGTCTCTCGATTGTGTCTGACTCTTTGTGACCCCATGGACTGCAGCTGCCAGGCCTCCCTGTCCATCACTGACTCCCAGAGCTTGCTCAAACTCATGTCCATCGAGTCGGTGATGCCATCCAACCATCTTATCCTCTGTCCTCCCCTTCTCCTCCTGCCTTCAATCTTTTATACAATATCCATATATTATTTTATTCAGTGACAATGATATATGTCACTGGGTGGCAGATAATGTCAGAAAATGTACATTTATAATAGTTGCTTTGTGAGAGCAACTCACAAGCTAAAATTAACTTTTTTCAGGCTTGGACTCAGGGCTACAGCTAGTCAGAAATAGGGCAGAGCCCAGACTAACATCACCCTGGGTTGGGGGCTACATTGTCCCTTGACCAGTTTCTACAGTTATCTGCTGTACAGAAGAAAGATCTGCATAGAAGAAAAATCACTTCATTTCCAGTGTTAAGCATGGCCGTATAAAGGATTTAAGTGACAATCTGGTACTGAGCCATTGTTTGTATCAAAACATGTACCATGGACTGTGAGTATGACTGGCTGTTGGCTTGGACCCTCTGGTTGCCCAGTGGAAGGACAGGTAGCTAGATGTATTTTGTTCTACATTTGGAAAAATGCTGTGCAAAACTTCTGTCCCTAGTCTCATCATATGTGAAGTAACAGCAAGCAGGTACAGCCATCAACCCTCCCAGCAGAGTATCTGTCAACTGTTCTGTGACTGGCACGGAAATAGTTATAATAGTGGGAATAGCTTGTATAATTGTCATTGTGAGACATGATCTTTGGGTCAGCAAGATTCCCTGGAGAAGGAAACAGCAACCCAGTCCAGTATCCTTGGCTGGAGAATACTCATGGACAGAGGAGCTTGGCAGGCTATAGTCCGTGGGGGTCGCAGAGTCGGACACGACCGAGCATTTACAAAGGCAAATGACACATATAAAATTTTTAGGGAATATGTCCTAAAGTTGCTAAAGGACATTCTAGACTTAGATACACTTTCTATCACAGTGAGCTGTTTTGGATTTTAGCCAATCTATACTTTAAGACACTTATTAAAGAGTTGTTACAAGAGATAAATATGCATTAATTTATTATTTAAATTCCAGAGCATCTGAACATCTTTACCACTGATCAGCAGCTCTATATTATAGGACAATTTTTAGTACACCATGAATATTTTTAAAAACAGAAAAAATAATTCTGAATTATTTGATTTATTCTTCATCTCTGATATTTCCAACTTATCTCTGGTGTTGATGATATCCTACTTATAGAACTTTTTTTATTTTAATTCCTCTTTCTTGTCCTTTATATTTATCTCATATAATTTTATCTATTTTCCATCCATGCTTTATTCAACACATATTTACTAAACATTCAACAGTATTCAATCAACAAATATTAATATTTACTGAGTACATCTATGCATCAGGCACACAGTTATAAAAGTAAGTACATCCTTATCCTTCCAGCAAATTCAGTCTTGAAAGGAAAATGGACATGTATATATTTAATTGCAACAAAACTTCAATACTATAAACAGGCTTAAATAAAATACTTTGGCTTCTCATGTTGCGCTAGTGGTAAAGAACCCACCTGCTGATGCAGGAGACGTAAGAGATGCAGGTTCAATCCCTGGGTTGGGAAGATCCCCTGGAGGAGGGCATGGCAACCCACTCCAGTATTCTTGCCTGGAGAATCCCATGGACAGAGGAGCCTGGCGGGCTACAGTCCATAGGGTCACAGAGTCGGACATGACTGAGCAATTAAGCACAACACATGCACAGCAAGAAAGACCCAGCACAGCCAAATGAATTTTAAATAAAAAAAAAAAAAGAAAGAACAGTGTATAGTTTAATATGAACACAGATTCAATTATATACAAGGGAGTTGAGCTTTCAAACTGTGGTGCTGGAGAAGACTCTTGAGGGTCCCTTAGACAGCAAGAAGATTAAACTAGTCCATCCTAAAGGAAATCAACCCTGAATGTTCACTGGAAGGACTGATGCTGAAGCTGAAGCTCCAATACTTTGGCCACCTGACACAAAGAGCCAAATCATTGGAAAAGACCCTGATGCCCGGAAAGAATGAGGGCAGGAGGAGAAGGGGAAGATGGAGGATGTGATGGTTGGATGGCATCACCAACTCAATGGACATGAATTTGAACAACAACAATAAGGGCTATGAGGCTTATTGGACTAGATCTGCCTCCTTTTGTAAGTTCTTCAAGACGGGCTTTAACTTGTGAGCAGCCAGAAGTTAACAGGAGCTTTAGACAGTTGAGTAAGCGTCAGAGATTTGTTTGAGGGAAAAGACAGATTGTGTAGCAGTGATGAAGGTAGATTAAAGTAGAAATAAAGTAAGACTAGATAGTATAATCTTCTGCAGGGGAAGCTGTGATGCCTGTCTCGGGGAGACAAAGAACACAGGTTTGGATGAAACAGAATAGATGGATTCAAACATTTCTAAGACAGAATCTAAGACTCTGGCGAGTAACTGTGTATTTGTATTTGTGTGTACACATTACATGGAAGTGGACAGAGGGAATGAAAGCAAGGCAAGAGCTGATGTCCCTGATGATCTGTTTTTGTTTGGACAGGACTTAGCAGATGTCGATGACATTCCCTGAGAAAGAATCCAGGGAGGGAAGGAGGACCATGGGCAAGAGTGGAACAAAAGCAGCTCATTTTCTTTTTAGACATCTTAAACTTGAAGCAATATTACAATATTACTTGAGGATTCAAGAGATGACCCAGTGGGCAGTGGGAAACATGAAAACAATGCTCAAAGAAGACTGTCGGATGGAGTGTCAGCACGGAGCCGTCAACAGACAGAAGGTATTTAAAGTCAAATGAGTAGATAAAATTCCCCAGGAAGGGAGAAGACCAAAAGTAAAACCATGGGGGCCAAAAGGAAAGTTTGAAGAGATGAGCAAGACCCTCGGAAAAGACCCTGATGCTGGAAAAGATTGAAAGCAAAAGGAGAGGAGGGTGGCAGAGGATGAGATGCTTAGATAGCATCACCGACTTAATGGACATGAACTTCAGCAAACTCCAGGAAATAGAGAGGGATAGGGAAGCCTCTCGTGCTGCAGTCCATAGGGTCACAAAAGTAAGACACGACTTAGCGACTGAACAACAACAACATGATGAAGAAATAACCAAAAAAATAAAAATAAAAGAACCAAGTGATGGGGTTAATACCCACAAAAAGGACAGGCTTGAAGAAAAATAGCAGTATGCTCAACAGGATCAAATCTCTTATCTCACTGCAGCCCGTGGGCTATATATTCCTAAATCTACATACATAGGAATATATAGGCCATGGGCTGGTATAGAATTGGTATCCCTATACCAAGTCTACCAATGACAAAAACAATGCCCCAAATCGTTGTTGTCAGACTTCATATACCAGCAAGCAGCGGAGACAACACAGGTCTAAAGGCAATGTTTCCTCCTCAAATATCCACTGCCTCTTCAGTTACAGCTTCATTTGATGACCTAAAAGCTTCAGTTTTTCAATGTATCCTGAATTAAACACTGGTAATCCCTCTGCTTAGGTTACTGGTTTCTAGAATTAATAATGCATTTCTCCTCTCCCTGATTCTACCACAGGGCTTTGATTTCATCAACCTACTCTGCTTCTGGTTTCCTACAAAAACAGTCAGCCACTCCACTTTGTTGATTCCTTTTTTTTTTAACTTCATTAGAATACAGCCAATTAACAATGTTGTTATAGTTTCAGTGGACAGCAGAGGGACTCAGCCAGACATATACATGTATCCATTCTCCCCCAAATTCCCCCCCCATCCAGGCTGCCACATAACACTGAGCAGAGTTCCTTGTGCTGTACAGTAGGTCCTTGTGTGTTATCCATTTTAAATATAGCAGTGTGTACATGTGATCCCAAACTCCCCAGGTATCCCTCCCCACCATCCTTCCCCACTGGCAACCAGTAAGTTCATTCTCTAAGTCTCTGAGTGTGTTTCTGTTTTGTAAATAAGTTACTCTGTATCGTTGCTTTTTAGATTCCGCATGTTGGTTCCTCTTCCAGCTGAGACATGCCCTTCACTCTTGGCCACAGCTTGTGGTCCTGACCATCTGCCAGAAACAACATAAACGTCATCTTCCCCATTGATTAACTCTCCTGTAGGAATATTCCAGTATTCTGTGATCCCCTGGCATCAATCATACATGTGAACGAAGAATTTTGTGTCCCTGCGTACTTGAAAATTTTCAAATGTGTCTATTCTTTCTTCTCAATCAGCCTATAAGCTCTTCCAGTGAAGATGTGACCTTCCGGAGGTCATTTTTAACCCTATTAATTAATGAGCCTTAGAGTGGGGGCAGGGTTATGATGTTAATAAACATGAATGTGGCTTGGCTGCGGTATTCAAACACAAAAAAACAGACTAAAATAAGCACCAAATGTACATAAAGTAACTGGCTATTCAAACTTTTAATGCAGTATAACAGAGTATAGGACTTCTGTGATAGCTCAGATGGTAAAGATTCTGCCTGCCATGCAGGAGACCCGGGTTCCATCCCTGCATCAGGATGGAACCCTGGAGAAGGGGAGTGTAAGTGGCCAAAAGCGGTGGCACTTATCACATGGCACTGCAGATTCTATAGGAAGTGGCTCTTTAGCTTTTCATTTTATCAAAAGACCCTTTGGCGGATTCATTTTGATATTTGGCAAAACTGATACAATTATGTAAAGTTTAAAAATAAAATAAAATTTAAAAAAAAAAGAAAAAAAAAATTTATTTGTAGAATCTTTAATTGAGGTATGTGGGATCTAGTTCCTTGACCAGAGATTGAACCCAGGCCTCCTGCATTGGAAGCATGAAGCCCTAGCCACTGGACCATCAGGGAAGTCCCCTGAAAGAATTTTTTTTAATCTTTTTATTTTTTATTGGGATATCCCTGATAGCTCAGTTGGTAAAGAATCCACCAGCAATGTGGGAGACCTGGGTTCCATTCCTGGGTTGGGAAGATCCCCTGGAGAAGGGAAAGGCTAAAGTATTCTGGCCTGGAGAATTCGAAGAACTGCAGAGTCCATGGGGTTGCAAAGAGCCGGACACGACTGAGCGACTTTCACTTCACTTCACTTCATAGCCAATTAACAATGCTGTGATAGCCTCAGGTGAACAGTGAAGGGACTCATTCATATAATGTACATGTATCCATTCTCCCTCAAAAATACACTTCAGTCAACTATTTGAACCAATTTTCTTTCCATGGGTCGATCAACATCTGTACTTACATATACATAAATATATAGTTATTACTATATATTTACTATATATATTACTATATATTTATATATAGTAATAACTATATAAAATATAGTGTTTCAACAACTATATTTTATATAGTGTTTCAACAGTGTTTCAAATAAAGCAGTATCGTTCTTTTAGACTTCCCCTTCCATGTGTATTCTAGAAAATGTGTTCCTGTGTTACCGTCGGGAAATAAACTCTGCAGCCCAGTTATTAGCCAAGACATAGTTCTAGTGTTCATAGTATCTAAGGGCAACACAACATAAACCTTGGCTGGTTTCTGAATCTACATTTCAAGGATAGAACGAAAGCAGTGACTGAAAAGAAACGCATATAAACATTCTAGACCAGACATCATACAATAGGCACTTATTTTCTTTGGAAGTCAGACATAGAAAACGAATCACAGAACTGTTCTTTCATTATTTCCATATTACTTAAAACACACACACAAATATTCTCAGATTTCTTTTTGCACATTTGAACTCCCAAGTTCTTCCTTATTTTGAATAAAATGCAATGAGTACCTATCAACATGGAATAAGCACAGGGTGGCCTACTTGGAAAAACTCCATAATTAACTGGCTCTTTCTGTTTGAAAGCTCACAGATGAAGAAGTCAGAGAATTCTGTACTTTGAACAAACATTTTCAAATAGTCAGAAAATGGGAGACATTACTGATGTCATATCATGCATGGCACAGAATTTTGAAAAGAGCAAACAAATTTCAGATGAGCTATTTAAATGGTATTAAGGAAATATAATATTGGTTTTATGTCTTAGTAATACTTACAGGGACCCTGTAATTGCAGTATGGTTGATAATAAGCTAAACTTTACACAGGTCATCTCATTTCTTACATAATCCTCACAACACCCCTCTGAGGTGAGCACACGTGTTAGACATGAGGAAACTAAAGTAGAGGGCAACTTATGATTTGCCCAAAGTCACACAGCTAGTGGGTGCGTGCGTACATGCTCAGTCGCTTCAGTCACGTCTGACTCTGTGTAACCCTATGGACCACAGCCCTCCAGGCTCCTCTGTTCATGGGATTCTCCAGGCAAGAATATTGGAGTGGGTTGTCATGTCCTTCTCCAGGGGATCTTCCCGACCCAGGGATTGAACCCATATCTCTTATATCTTCTACATTTGGGGGAGGGTCCTTTTCTCCTAGAGCCACTTGGGAAGCCAGAAGTGGGTATCAGTGCCAGAATTTAAACCACTACAGCCTGATGGCTGGGACTGATTCCTTATCTCTGATGACTTCTCTTGCATGCTACCTACTTTCTTTAGGTTAAAATATTTTTCTAGTAAAAGTTAAAATAATATAAGGAAATATTTTGTAATATATAATGTGAACTTAGAATTTCCATGTTTCATCAAAGTTACCTAAATAGAGAATACCTATCCAAACTAATGTAAGTGAAAAAAAAAAAGGAAAAACTAGAATATATTAAAATTAATGGGACCCTGTAATGTGTCCAAAGGAGAAATGTTAGCATCAATGTTCATTAAGTTTGCTGTCATCAATGAAGATCATCGGTCTTTGCTAGTGCATTCCTAATTCATGCAAGGAGTAAGATTTTTGAAAACTTTTCTATATATTTAGGGTATGAAGTATCCTAATATTAATGAGTTACAGTCTTGAAAAAGTAATATTTAACAGTCTTTAAAAAGTAATTTTGTTTCTCAAACTTGCTAATTTACTCCCAGAATTCATATAAGGTTAAGGATATCACGTATTTTTATTGAATCCTTTACCCAAACGTATTTTCACACTTCGAAGTTCACAAATAAATTCAGAGGGTAAAAAGTTATTGCCAAAGTATTCCTTAACATAAAGCAACCACAGAAATGTATACTTTACAACATGTCATTTACACACTTCTAAGAAACAATGGCCCATTAGAAACTACATATATATATACTTTATGAACATGCGTGCATGCCCAGTCACATCTGACTCTTTGTGACCCCATAGGCTGTAACTCCACCAGACTCCTCTGTCCATGGGATTTTCCAGGCAAGAATACTGGGGTGGGTTACCATTTCCTCAGCTAGGGGATCTTCCCGACCCAGGGATCAAACCTGCGACTCTGTGTTTCCTACATTAGCAGGTGGATTCTTTACCACTGCACCACCTGGGAGACCCTATACCTATCTATCTGTCATCTGTCTACACACACATACGTGTGTGTGTGTGTGTGTACACACACATCAGTCATCTGGAAAGTGTCTTCAAATTATTCATCCTTGATTTTTTTTCAGGTCCACCATTCATAAGATTCCACCAGTTAGGAATTAGGAAATAATTCTTCTACTAAGTCATTTAAAAGCAAATACATCAACTGTTCAGCATTTTTGGGACAGGAATCTTTCTCCTAAGAGCAGAATTTAAAGCACTTAGTTGGAACATTAGATCTGAAGGTATTTATTTTACTCTGAAATTTAAAGAGCTATTAAAATGAAATGAACACTAATAAAAGAATATGTAGAAGAATACATAAGACCTGGGAATTCCCTGGTGGTCCAGTGGTTAGAACGCCATGCTTTTCCTGTCCAGGGACTAGGTTTAATCCCTGGTCAGGGAGCCAAGATCCTACAATCCTTGTGGCATAGTCAAATACACAGGACTAGTCCACTGCTTGTGTGTAATAACAAGATTGGAAAATTGCAAAGATGGATTTTAATCAAAGATGGATAAAAAAAAAAAAAAGTGGTGGTACCAGAGAACTTGACTCAATACTCTGTAATGACCTATATGGGAAAGGAATCTAAAAAAGAACAGCTACATATATAACTGATTCACTTTGCTATTCAGCACAAACTAACAACATTGTAATGCAACTACACTCCAATAAAACTTTAAAAAATGAAAAAAAAAAAGAATATGCAGAAGAAAATACTCTTGAAGAAAATCTTTTTTAAAAGTTTTATACAAGACAAATGGTAAAAGATTAAATACCAGCAGGATGGATTTTAACCACAGAAGCTAAAAGCATCATTAAACATTTCTATGTACATACCATTTGAAAAATGTTCTTACCATATACTCCATATTAGAAGCTGTAGGATATACCTGACTTCGCAACTTATTATGAAGGTCCAAGATACTCTGCATGTCATTGTCTGTGATGGCCCTTTTCCCTCTTTGCTTGGCTATCCACCACACACCATCCTCATCCATGTACTTTTCCAAAAGTTTTTCCAATAAAGTGGCATTAGGAACCACCATGGCTGGAATCGCTGGGGCCATGAGGAGCACTGTGGTTACCCTGAACCACTCCCGCACGGTACACTTCATAATGAATGCTCTCAGGATTTCCCCGGGAAAATCTCCAACACCGGCTCTTCCACTCCTTTTGGCTATAAGGACATGTAGTGCAATTAGGGTGAAAATCCCGGCACACATAAATTTTCTAACAACAAAAATAATACAACAGTCACAAAGGGATGGAGCCAGTTTGATTTGTTTACTTAATTCCAGCAAACGGAATAAATTTTGAAATAAATTTTCTCCAATCCATTTTTACTCCAGAGGACTTTTCACAGTGCACCTTTCCCACAAAACAGAAAACTGTATTTTCCAAGATAATGTACATGATGCCAAAAACATGGCAAAAGCAACCCAGAAGAGTTAAAGCTTGAAAGCGATGTCTGAATTACAAATCTTTAAATGGCTATTTATGGCACACAGCCTGCAAAGGGTTCTAGAATGTTTTATCCTAGAATGTTTTATCAGGCAATCCAGAGGTCCAGGTTTCTCTCTCTGTTTCAAGGTATTATTTTATCTCAGTGCCCCATCTCTGGTTCAAACATTGAGAATGTCAACAAAATTATGAAATCGAGGGCGAATGCTTTAAAGAAGTACAACATTTTACGCATACATATGTCCATGGAGATTTCTAAAGGGACCAGTGAATTAATGCAAGTGAACAGTTAAGGTCACTGGGGGAAGTATCTTCGCATACAGGCACAGGTCAAGAAGAAAAATTCATTATTTCCTAGAAAGCGTGTACCTAACCTGTAGCCCGCACCCGATGAAGACAACAGCCCACGGGCGGTTTCGGAGCCTCTCCGGCCACACGCCGCAGGCGCACACGGTTCACCCAAACCAAAGGAGGTGAAACTCACAAACTCACTGAGAAGCAGGAGCGCCCAGAGTTCTCCATCGTGGCTGCTTTCCGAGTACACACCCACCCCTCCGTGATCGACCGTTCTCTGCAACTGGATTTTTTTTTTTTTTAAGTTGAGTTTAAGAAGAAAAAAGTAGAAGAGGGTGGGAGCTTGACGACTTACCTCTCCAGTGTGAAGTTCCCTAAGATGGATCAGCCGAACCAGACGGCCGGCCTCCCCAGCCGCCTGCAGCCTGCACACAGACGGCCCGGTGCGGGAGGACCCGGGCCTCGCACGTCCTCCGGCGCTACCTGCAGTGGGATTGCTATCCTCGGCCTCGGCCGCTCCCCTCGGACCTGAAAGCCGGAGCTGGGCAAAGCGCGGCGAAGTTGGGAGCCCGAGGCTGGGGTGGAACGGCAGCGGCCTGGTTAGCTCTGCAGGGTGGGCGCCCGAGCGTCTCGGAGCAGAAGCTGCAGGAGCGAGAGGGGCGGGGACTCGGGTCAGTCTGGGCGGTGAAGGCTGCAGGCGACCCCGCGCTCCCGCTCTGTGCAGTCGCCGCGCGCAGAGCCAGGCGCAGAGCGCTTCCGCCGCTCCCCTGAGCGCCCGGGCATTTATTGCGGTCCCCGCGCGCGCGCACGTGACGTGAGCGCCCCTGCTCGCCCACCCCCACCTCTGCCCAGCCCTGGACGCGTGCCCGCGGCGGGAGCGAGGAGCGGCCGCCCGGCTTCTCACCACCCGCTTCACCATCCCCGCACCCCGCCCTCCGGCCCAGCGCCGTCAGGACGCCTGGCCTTTGTGGCGGTAGCTTGGGCTTCAGGGACCAGAGAGTGGAAGGTCTGGACCCCGTGAGAGGCCGTGTGCAAGGAGGATCAAACTCCCAACGCCCCCTCGCAGTTCCGCCAACTTTCCGAGAGCCGTCTCCTAGTTCCTTCCTGATTCGATGCTAAACAAGGAGCTGTCCCAGAGAGCGCGCGTAGCCGGTGGAGTGGGGTTAACACTTTGGAAACTGGGAAAGGTAACTGGGGCAGGGGAGCGTAGGGTAGGGGAACGGAAGTCTAGTCCTTTTATTTTCTCCAGGGAATCACTTCATTACCAAGACCGGCTGTCTAGAATTAGAAAGTTGTTCTTTTTTGCTGCGTTAGAACAATGATGATAATGATGAACAAATGGGACAAGGATTTCATAGAGTGATGGATGATCTGTGACTCAGGGTTGCCTGACAGTTGAGAGCCCCACTTCATCCTTAAAATATGTTGCATTCGCTTCCTAAAGTGACAGCAGCACTTTTTTTTTCTTTCTAATGATGTAGACATGTATGGAGTTGATACAAAGAGTAGCCTCAATTTATCAGAGCTACCTTGACAGGAATTCAATACCCAAACCTAGAAGTGATAGTGAAATGAGAGTCAGTCTCCTAGATGTTCATGCTAAAATTCCAAGTAGGAAAATTACTAATTTTAAGTTCATAAAGGCTCACCATAATTAATGTGGTGCTACAGGTACATTATTTTATTAAGCATTTATTTATTTACCTTTACTTTCCCTCTGTGGGCTTTCCTTGTGGCTCAGATGGTAAAGAATCTTCCTGTAAATCCAGAGACTCAGGTTAAATCCCTGGATTGGGAAGATCCTCTAAAGAATGAAATGGCAACCTATTCCATTATTCTTGCGTGGAGAATGCCATGGCCAGAGGAACCTGGTGGGCTACAGCCTATGGGGTCGCAAAGATTCCGACGACTGAGCAACTTCACTCCTGCGTTGTGGGCAGATTCTTTACCACCTGAGCCACCAGGGAAGCTACAGTCTATAGCATATGATCAAATAAAGTAAAACTCGGAAAGTAATTCCCAAATTCCACCACCCAATTACTTTATCAAACCAAAAAAATTCAAATCTATGCCTCTGGTGAACATGAGACCTTGCTTCCTCTCAAATATAGAAAAGAAACAAAAGGGAAACATGGCCTAGCAGAGGAACACAGAAGGTGAAAAGCTCGATGCACATAACCAGTTTCATAGAAGGTGTCATATTTAGCAACTTATAACACTTGCACTTTTCAAATATTTATAACTTTTTGCATTGGTTTTCCCTCTTGGAAACTGATGAAAAACCCCAAAGTCTGTGATACAAGAATTTTCATTTGTCATATTAGATGAAGAACACTTTTATATACTGCAATTTTAGTGTACTGGAAATTATATGTATGTGTGCCCCAGTCGCTCAGTAGTGTTTGAGTCTTGCGACCTCATGGATTGCAGCCCACCAGGCTCCTCTCTCCATTGAATTTTCCAGACAAGAACACTGAAGCAGGTTGCCATTTCCTCCTCCAGGGGATCTTCCCTACACAGGGATCAAACCTGTGTCTCCTGTGTCTCCTGCATTGGCAGACAAATTCTTTACCACTTGAGCCACCTGGGAAGCCCTGTTGAAAAATATACTATCAAATAAAAAACAGTTAAGAGTAATAACATTACTTGAAACATTTTCAAAGAGAATTTAAGTTGGGAAAAACCAAATTAAGATGCTAAAAATGAAGTTAAATGCATTGACTCTTGAATGTTTCCATCATAAAACTTTCCACAAAATACACAGATCACACACCTAAAGGCTTACATTAAAGAAAATTAATTTTGGTTTTAAGATTTTAATTCCCAAACTTTCTCCAGGCAAAAAAAATAAAAGTTTGTATTCCTTGTCTTAGTGTTTCTATTGGCTTCCAATCTGCTTCTGCAGGTCATATTTTTATATAAAGGCAATGATTTAAACATTAGCAATATTAAGCATTAACACTTTGATAATATGTCATATCTGATTTAATATATATGCTGGGAATGTCATTTTAAAGAATAATCAAACACAATGTTCTGGAATACTCTAAAATGATACTGTTCACTTTCTAATTTTTTGTTGGGAAATCTATGTGGAGACTAAAGAAAATGTCCCAGAATTCATGTATAAGGTGCACTTTGGTTTGTGGCTGAGACTGATACTTGTAAAGCCACGGTTGTTTTTAGCATTGCTACTTTCTTGTAGCAGACACTGTGGTCGCCTAACCTAAAACCAGCCTTCCACCCCTTTTCTTCCAAGCCCATAGCTGCCAATTTACAGGGGGTGTTCACTAGCTCACATTCTGTCAAACTATCCTCAGGAGATGAATGTTGACTAGTGAAAGGCAATCTTCACACTCTATCAGTACTTGATTTAACTACCAGTAATTGACTTAGCCTGTATATGACTTGGAACCCTGGATCCTGAAAGGAAGGAAGATATCTGCTTGGGTGAAGACAAAGGTGGGCAAGGGTTTTATTTTGTAATAAAAGGAGATGCAAAAAGAGAAAATGTCCCTCAGGTGCTAATATATAAGTTTGTGAAATTTAAATATGCACCTGTTATCATACAAAGTGGTCAAACAAGAGATGGCAAGAGTGAAATCGACATTCTAGGAATCAGCGAACTGAAATGGACTGGAATGGGTAAATTTAACTCAGATGACCATTATATCTACTACTGCGGGCAGGAATCCCTGAGAAGAAATGGAGTGGCCATCATGGTCAACAAAAGAGTCCGAAATGCAGTACTTGGATGCAATCTCAAAAACAACAGAATGATCTCTGTTCGTTTCCAAGGCAAACCATTCAATATCACAGTAATCCAAGTCTATGCCCCAACCAGTAACACTGAAGAAGCTGAAGTTGAATGGTTCTATGAAGACCTACAAGACCTTTTAGAAGTAATACCCAAAAAAGGTGTCCTTTTCATTATAGGGGACTGGAATGCAAAAGTAGGAAGTCAAGAAACACCTAGAGTAACAGGCAAATTTGGCCTTGGAATACGGAATGAAGCAGGGCAAAGACTAATAGAGTTTTGCCAAGAAAATGCACTGGTCATAACAAACACCCTCTTCCAACAACACAAGAGAAGCTATACATGGACATCACCAGATGGTCAACACTGAAATCAGATTGATTATATTCTTTGCAGCCAAAGATGGAGAAGCTCTATATAGTCAGCAAAAACAAGACCAGGAGCTGACTGTGGCTCAGACCATGAACTCCTTATTGCCAAATTCAGACTGAAATTGAAGAAAGTAGGGAAAACCACTAGACCATTCAGGTATGACCTAAATCAAATCCCTTATGATTATACAGTGGAAGTGAGAAATAGATTTAAGGGCCTAGATCTGATAGATAGAGTGCCTGATGAACTATGGAATGAGGTTCGTGACATTGTACAGGAGACAGGGATCAAGACCATTCCCATAGAAAAGAAATGCAAAAAAGCAAAATGGCTGTCTGGGGAGGCCTTACAAATAGCTGTGAAAAGAAGAGAAGCGAAAAGCAAAGGAGAAAAGAAAAGATATAAACATCTGAATTCAGGGTTCCAAAGAATAGCAAGAAGAGATAAGAAAGCCTTCCTCAGCAATCAATGCAAAGAAATAGAGGAAAACAACAGAATGGGAAAGACTAGGGATCTCTTCAAGAAAATCAGATACCAAAGGAACATTTCATGCAAAGATGGGCTCAATAAAGGACAGAAATGGTATGGACCTAACAGAAGCAGAGATACTAAGAAGAGATGGCAAGAATACACAGAAGAACTGTACAAAAAAGATCTTCACGACCCAGATAATCACGATGGTGTGATCACTGACCTAGAGCCAGACATCCTGGAATGTGAAGTCCAGCAGGCCTTAGAAAGCATCACTAGGAACAAAGCTAGTGGAGGTGATGGAATTCCAGTTGAGCTATTCCAAATCCTGAAAGATGATACTGTGAAAGTGTTGCACTCAATATGCCAGAAAATTTGGGAAACTCAGCAGTGGCCACAGGACTGGAAAAGGTCAGTTTTCATTCCAATCCCAAAGAAAGGCAATGCCAAAGAATGCTCAAACTACCGCACAATTGCACTCATCTCACACGCTAGTAAAGTAATGCTCAAAATTCTCCAAGCCAGGCTTCAGCAATACATGAACCGTGAACTTCCTGATGTTCAAGCTGGTTTTAGAAAAAGCAGAGGAACCAGGGATCAAATTGCCAACATCTGCTGGTCATGGAAAAAGCAAGAGAGTTCCAGAAAGCATCTATTTCAGCTTTATTGACTATGCCAAAGCCTTTGACTGTGTGGATCACAATAAACTGTGGAAAATTCTGAAAGAGATGGGAATACCAGACCACCTGACCTGCCTCTTGAGAAATTTGTATGCAGGTCAGGAAGCAACAGTTAGAACTGGACATGGAACAACAGACTGGTTCCAAATAGGAAAAGGAGTACGTCAAGGCTGTATATTGTCACCCTGTTTATTTAACTTATATGCAGAGTACATCATGAGAAATGCTGGACTGGAAGAAACACAAGCTGGAATCAAGATTGCCGGGAGAAATATCAATAACCTCAGATATGCAGATGACACCACCCTTAGGGCAGAAAGTGAAGAGGAACTAAAAAGCCTCTTGATGAAAGTGAAAAAGGAGAGTGAAAAAGTTGGCTTAAAGCTCAACATTGAGAAAATGAAGATCATGGCATCCGGTCCCACCGCTTTATGGGAAATAGATGGGGAAACAGTGGAAACAGTGTCAGACTTTATTTTTCTGGGCTCCAAAATCACTACAGATGGTGACTGCAGCCATGAAATTAAAAGACGCTTACTCTTTGGAAGGAAAGTTATGACCAACCTAGATAGCATATTCAAAAGCAGAGACATTACTTTGACAACAAAGGTCTGTCTAGTCAAGGCTATGGTTTTTCCTGTGGTCATGTATAGATGTGAGAGTTGGACTGTGAAGAAGGCTGAGCGCCGAAGAATTGATGCTTTTGAACTGTGGTGTTGGAGAAGACTCTTGAGAGTCCCTTGGACTGCAAGGAGATCCAACCAGTCCATTCTGAAGGAGATCAGCCCTGGGATTTCTTTGGAAGGAATGATGCTAAAGCTGAAACTCCAGTACTTTGGCCACCTCATGCAAAGAGTTGACTCATTGGAAAAGACTCTGATGCTGGGAGGGATTGGGGGCAGGAGGAGAAGGGGATGACAGAGGATGAGACGGCTGGATGGCATCACTGACTCGATGGCCGTGAGTCTGAGTGAACTCCGGGAGTTGGTGATGGACAGGGAGGCCTGGCGTGCTGCAACTCATGGGGTCGCAAAGAGTTGGACACGACTGAGCAACTGATCTGATCTGATCTGATCTGATCATACAAAGAGGGACAAGCCTAAAGACAGGCTTATCATCTTGGCTGAGCAGAAAGACAGACAGTGCTTGAGTCTCCCTGCCACTGAGAAGTCACTGAATACCTAGCCTCTGTTTTACTAACCCTGCAAGACAGGAAATGTATTGTTTAAGCCACACCGATTTAGGAATTCAGTTACTTGCAGCTCAGAGCATTCTAGCAAATATATTTCTACAAAGAGGATCCTTCCTTTGACAATGTTGTATTTTCTCTGTGCTGCTGCTATGTTCTGCTCACCTGCATACATAGGAATTATCTTAAGTGTATTCTTATATGGCTTTTCTATCCCCATGTTTCAAAATTGGGCATATGTTCATCTCTAGGTATTTAACCCACTGCATAGTTTCATGGCCCCAAACCTCAACCTCAAACAGGCACACTGGCTGTTTCATCACCATATTGTTAGTAAGTCCATCCTCCTCTGGGAGATGGAATAGAATTTGTGGTGTGTTTTGGGAGATGGAATCAATGTAGTCAATGTTTTAAAACATGTAGTTTTAAATTTGGCTTCCCTAGTGGCTCAGATGGTAAAGAATCTGCCTGCAGTACAGGAGACTCAGGTTTAATCCCTGGGTCGGGAAGATCCCCTGGAGAAGGAAATGGCTACCTACTCCAGTATTCTTGCCTGGAGAATTCCATGGACCGAAGAGCCTGGCAGGCTAAAGTCCATGGGGTCGCAAAGAGTTAGACACGACTGAGCGAGTAACACACACATGCTGCTGCTAAGTCGCTTCAGTCGTGTCCAACTCTGTGCGATCTCATAGACAGCAGCCCACTAGGCTCCTCTGTCCCTGGGATTCTCCAGGCAAGAACACTGGAGTGGGTTGCCATTTCCTTCTCCAATGCATGAAAGTGAAAAGTCAAAGTGAAGTCGCTTAGCCGTGTCCGACTCTTAGCGACCCCATGGACTGGAGCCTACCAGGCTCCTCTGTCCGTGGGATTTTCCAGGCAAGAGTACTGGGGTGGGGTGCCATTGCCTTCCCCGAACACACGCATACACACACACACAGTTTTAAATTAAGATACCTGCGTTAGTTTCATGAAGTGTCACTGGGTCCTTGGAACTTGTTTATGCTACTTGGCCTCTACCAGCCTTGGATCCTTTTCCCTTTAAGAGAAGAAATAACAGTAGCTATCGCACTTTGTCACTTTGTGTATTAAAATGAATTAATACATGGAAGCACTTGAAACAGATGCATAGAGAGTGCTCAATAAAAGATAAATATTATTGTTATTATAAGAACTAAAGTAGAGGATTTATAGTTGCTATTTTATAAACTCATTGGGCTTTAATCAAAGTACTGTGCCATGTAGGAGATTAATTTTTAAGTAGAAGATTGAAATAACTGGTCATAAACATGAGGAAAACTATCTGTAGTGTCTCTGGCAATGCTCATGGATTTTCCTCTCACAAGTTGTAAAGGATCCTGTTCTGTTTATGGTAGGACACAGTTCCCATTTTTATCCAAAGTAGCAACTTGTCTCCATCTCAAGATAGTTACATATATGTCTTTCTACTCTAACTACAAATGTGAAATTAATTATTTAAACCTTATTTTTTAAATGTAACATACATGCATTGAAGTGTAAAAAATCTTAAGTGTACAGCTCAAGGAAATTTTACAGAGACTCATTTGAAAAGACCCTGATACTGGGAAAGATTGAGGGCAGGAGGAGAAGGGGACGACAGAGGATGAGATGGTATGACGGCCTCACCGACTCAATGTACTTGGGTTTGGGTGGACTCCGGGAGTTGGTGATGGACAGGGAGGCCTGGCGCGCTGCAGTTCATGGGGTCGCAAAGAGTCGGACACAACTGAGCGACTGAACTGAACTGAACACACAACATGAAAACCACTCAGATCTAGATGAAGAATATAGCCATCTCCTAAAAGCTTTCTTGGTGCCTTTTCCTGGTGCATTCTCCCCAAAGGTAAGTAATATTCTAATCTCTCATTCAAAATTAGTTTTGCCTGTTTTTTGCATCTTTACATGCATGGAATCATGTAGTAGACAATTTTATTGTCTGGCTTCTTTTGTGTCCTTTTTCTTTTATTCAGTATGTCTGCAAGATTTATCCATTTTGTTGTATGTAGCAACACTTTGTTCTTTTTTTTTTTTTTTGATAAGCATTTTGATTCTACATTTTTTAAAACCCATTCTGTTGCTGAACGTTAATAGTCCGGTTTAGGCTTTTAAAATAATTCTGCTAAAGACATTCCTGTACATGCCTTTTGAACACATATTCACACTTTTTTTTATTGGCTGTATAGCTCAGAGTAGAACTTGATGAGTAGAATGTCCGAATTTTAATGAAGTCCAAATTTTCAATCTTTTCCTTTGTGGTTAGTGATATGTGTGACCTATAGGATAAATATTTGCTTATCTCAAAGTGATAAAGAAAAATCTTCTATGTTATCTTCTAGCTTTATTATTTTACATTTTACAATCAGGTCTTTGATCCATCTGGAATGGACTTTTATGTTATGACCAGGAAGTAATTGAATTTGTAAAGAAATATTTGAGTGATTAAATTAAAAGCCTGCATATCTTATAAGCATCACTATAAAACTCTATGAATTTGTTCTGGAAAGAATATAAATTTCAGAATTAAGAGATAGATAAATGTCTTTGTTCTTTAATCCAGAGTTATGATGCTTTAATCAGATTATTTAGAAATGTAAATGCTGAGATCCATGTTGATGCCATAACCTGAAAAGTCCTTAATCTGTCTCCTGATGTCAGGAAAGTAATTATTTTAAGCTTCTTTTTAGATTTGCGGAGGATCTATTTTTTTGTCATCCATTTAAAGTTTGCTCTGCAATCACTAAATGCAGTGATTCATTTTTAAGTTATCTACTACCACCAATACTACCTCTATGCATTTGAAAAAAAAAATGTTCGTAACTTCTGTATATGCTTTCGTACCTTTCTTGGCATAGTTCTTACTGGTTAAAGTCTTTTCTGCATATTCATACTCTAACCATTCTTCTCCACAAAGACTTTCTCACTGATGCAGTCAATCATTTTCTCTCTTCTGTTTTCCTCTGAATCTTATCAATTTCAGTTATATAAATTATAACTATTCATATATTTCCTTATCTCTCCAACAATGCTAAAAGCTCCTTGAGAAAAGAGATCATGTTTATGTGACTTTTGTGTTACTTATACTAACATATACATATATATATATACATATGACATATGATAATATATGTTAAATGAACAACTGAATTTGGACTTCTGGAATATTCCATATTGCCCAGAAAAGTGCACCCGTGTGCCCAGATGTACAAACTTGTGGACAGGAGCACAAAAATCCACAAAATAAACAAAACTCCACATCATGCTAGAGATGAACATCACCTAGGGACTTTTCTTTGGAGGGAAAGTATCTACTATTGAAAAAAACATTTTGCCATTTATGTCATAAATGATCTCAGAAGTAGACAGGCAATTCAGATTCATTTAAAAATGAAAACCAGGCATGGCATAAGTGTTTTCTACAATATCTCCAGGCCCATTACCATTAACGATTTTTCAGTGGAGACTTTGAGTACAGCCTTACACCATTTATTGACAAAATTTTTGTGTGAACATTTTTTTTAAAAAATGTAACCCACTTGTAAACCACTTATTCTTTTTAATTTATCATTTTTAAATTCATAGGAAAGTGATATTTCCTAAAGTAAAAAGAAGTTAGACATTTGTCCAACAGTATTTTTGAGAACATTGCACTACTCGATTGATGTTCTGCTTTGTCACTTTTATCTATTGATGGCTTATATTCTGTCAGCCTCTTTATGACAATCTGGCACCTATGTATTGTTAGCATCTGCAACTTGCAGATCATAGCAGGAACTGTAGATGCAAAACGGAAAAGATATAACTGACCATCGTGGTTGAAACACTGCATTTTAATTTCTTTAAATCAAAATATCCATAACAGTTCCCGTTATTGTTGTCTAGTTGCTAAGTCGTATCCAACTCTTTTAAGACCCCGTGGCCAGGTTCCTCTGTCCATGCAATTTCCCAGGCAAGAATACTGAAATGTGTTGCCATTTCCATCTCCAGAGGATCCGTCCAACCCAGGAACTGAACTTGCATCTCTTGCTTTTGTAGGTGGATTCTTTACTGCTGAGCCACCAGTAGGTAAAGCTCAACTCTTTTTAAGTTGAAGAAGTATCTCTGAAGTACATTCAGGGTGACATGAGAACTCTGGCTGCAGCTTCATCTTTTGATGATCACTTTTCTTTCTAGATCTGCAGAAGTGCTTCACAGTGTGCCTGGGTTAGAGGTTGCCTTTCAGGTTTACCTGGAAGGGCTGTTGAAAGGCATGCATTATAAAAGGAAAAGTATGTACTCTTTCATCTACAGCATTAATGTCAGAGACAGGCTTTTCATCCTAATAAAAGGAAGATGAAAACTTTCTCAACATTAACTAACCCATGAAGAAATAGTTGGCAAAAGCCTCACAGCCCACTTTTAATGGCAATTTTAAAGAAGCATATTTAACAAAAGTGAAAAAAATGAAAATCTCTGATGTTTTTCCTGAAAATTTATATCATCTATAATTAAATTATTTGTATATAATTATAAAATATAAAAATTACATACATGTATATGTGTAAGTAGTCATTGAATGTTAAACATTATTTCATTAGATAATGAGAGAGATTAAAGAAAATTCAACTTTAGTTAGATAAGTTATAGGGAAACATTGCAATAATGGAAGAAAAATCACTGCTTTTTACCTGTTATATGTTACCTCTAGGTATTCTCCTAGAATAAGCACAAGAATTAACAGAGATTTTAGAAATGCTTTGGAATTAAAATGAAACAACTACCAAATAATTTATAAATAATAACTTTATAAACAATAAACGAAGCACATGTGAAACTATTTGGATGTTGTTTCTGGGGCTCCAAAGAGCTCTGGTACCAGAGACCTTTCTGTCTCAGCACAGAAAGAATTCAGCAAGAGACAAAGTGATAGATAAGAAGTGGTTTATTAGACTAGGCTGCTTGTGAAGTGGGCTACAGTTTTATCATCAAAGGAAAAGTGGGGAGGAAGAGAAGAATTTCTTTGTTTTCTTGAGTAAACATGCTTCCATCATCTGTTCCTCCTCAGGTTGGGCAGGGGAGTTTTCTTGTCCCTATGTGGTCAAGCTAGGTCTGTGGATGACTGTTTTTTATGTGTGCAGATAACATGTCCTAGGAATCATGAACTTCCTGAGCTCATTGGGCAGGACATGGGTTTCATGTCACCATTGTTTTATTGCTTTGGGCATGTCTCTTGCTTCTGTAGCATGGTTTTGTTGCTCAGCATGCCTGTTTGGTTTTGTGGTGAAGCAAACCTGCTTTCTTGAGTAAACATTAACTTACAGGGGTCTCCCATGTTTTGTCTACTTACAACCCCCTAGTGAGACTAACTATTTAGTCACCTACTTTGTCCCTTTACTCTGTCCCTATCACATGGACAAATAGGAAACATATGGACAGTAAGGGAGGAAAGGGGGGCGGGGGTGGGACACATTGGGAGATTGGGATTGACATATATACACTGTGAGTGCTAAATCACTTTAGTCATGTCCAACTCTTTGTGATCCTATGGGCTGTAGCCCTCCAGGATCCTATGTCCACAGGATACTGCAGGCAAGAATACTCTAGTGGGTTGCCATGTCTTCCTCCAGAAGATCTTTCTGGACTGGGGATCAAAACCGAGTCTTCTGCAGCTCCTGCATTGCAGGAGGTGCTTTACTGCTGAGTCACTGGGTAAGCCCATAAATATACTATAAAAAAGGTAACTAATGAGAACGACCAACCTAGATAGCATATTCAAAAGCAGAGACATTACTTGGCCAACAAAGGTCCATCTAGTCAAGGCTATGGTTTTTCCTGTGGTCATGTATGGATATGAGAGTTGGACTGTGAAGAAGGCTGAGCGCCGAAGAATTGATGCTTTTGAACTGTGGTGTTGGAGAAGACTCTTGAGAGTCCCTTGGACTGCAAGGAGATCCAACCAGTCCATTCTGAAGGACATCAGCCCTGGGATTTCTTTGGAAGGAATGATGCTGAAGCTGAAACTCCAGTACTTTGGCCACCTCATGTGAAGAGTTGACTCATTGGAAAAGACTCTGATGCTGGGAGGGATTGGGGGCAGGAGGAGAAGGGGACAACAGAGGATGAGATGGCTGGATAGCATCACTGATTCGATGGACGTGAGTCTCAGTGAACTCCGGGAGTTGGTGATGGACAGGGAGGCCTGGCGTGCTGCGATTCATGGGGTTGCATAGAGTCGGACACGACTGAGTGACTGATCCGATCTGATCTGACTATATAGCACAGGGAACTCTAGTCAGTGCTCTTTGGTGACCTAGATGGAGAGGGAAAAAAAAAAAAGGCATATATGTATACATATACCTGATTCACTTTGCTGGACAGCAGAAACTAACACAACATTGGAAAGCAACTATACTCCAATAATTCTTTGAAAAGGAAATATACTTAAACAAACAGCTTTCACACATAGATCTGAAACATTCATAACCTCAGGACTGTGTAACTGCATTATTCATAGAGGTGCCTTTTGCTTCTGCCCTGTCTTGCCTCATGCTGTTCACTTAACTGAGCTATCCACTCTTGACATTGCACTGCCTCCTGAATGTTTCTTTCTTTGTGCCCTTGACCCAAATTCTTCCCCAAATTATAATATTATCCTCAATTCCTGCATGTATCTTTCTGCCCCTTCCTTCCAAGGTTTCATCTCAAATCCTAACTCTCACATGACATTGTTCTAATTGTCCTTACATAGAAGTGGCCTTCCCTGGAGACTCAGTGGTAAAGAATCCACCTGCCAATTCAGGAGACACAAGTTTCAGTCCCTGGGTTGGGAAGATCCCCTGGAGAAGGAAATGGCAACCCAGCTCTAGTATTCTTGCCTGAGAAATCCTTCACGGACAGAGGAGCCTGATGGACTACAGTTCTTGGGGTCGCAAAAGAGTTGGACACATTTTAGTGACTAAATGACAATAGAAATGATCTAGCTTATTTAGATCTAAATAAGAACCCATTTCTATTTTTGCACCTATATTCTAGAAAGTATGTATTAAATTTAATTCTGCTTATTATAAGAGTCTTCTGAATATAGTTTGCTATGTATTTCTTTTATATAAAAGAGTTTATATTTTAAAAATATGAATATCTGAATCACCAGGGTAATTAGCCCTTCCATTTTAAGCATAATGTCTTCTCAAATCTAAAAAGCATGTTCTTACATTCAACCTTGGCTTTCTTTCCATACTCTTAGATTTCCATAAACCCTAAAACATGGAAAGAAAGCCAAGGTTGAATGTAAGAACATGCTTTTTAGATTTGAAAGGACACTATGCTTAAAATGGAAGGGCTAATTACCCTGGTGATCCAGATATTCATATTTTTAAAATATAAACTCTTTTATATAAAAGAAATACATAGCAAACTATATTCAGAAGACTCTTATAATAAGCAGAATTAAATTTAATATATACTTTCTAGAGTGTAGGTGCAAAAATAGAAATGGGTTCTTATTTTTTAAAGTATTCCTTGAAAACCACGCATATTCCAGCTAATGTTAGATTGCGTTACAGTTGACCCTGAACAACACGAGTTTGAGCTGTGCGGGTCCACTTACACATGGAAATTTTTCAATAAGTAAGTATTATAGTACCACCCAATTGGAGTGGTTGAATCTGGACTGGAAGGGCTGACTGGAAATTTACATAAGGAGTTTTGACTGCATGGACTGAAGTTGGGGGGGCTTTAACTCCCAAGTTGTTCAAGGGTCAACTGTGTTTGCTCACAAATCTTTCTCTTGCCGTTGACTTTGACATTGGCCATGAGACTTGCTTTGCTCAAAAGAATATGAGTGAAAGCTAAGACTTTTGGAGACACCTTCTTGGAGTTTCTGCCTTCTTCCATGAGGAGAGTATGTCTGGGTAACCATTGCTATTGTAGGTAGATATGAAGCAATCTAAATCCTGGAGTCCAGCCTAGTTCAGCTGAGGCCAGCCAAGACCAGAACCAACTTGTCAGATCCCTGAACACCCAATAAGTATTTCTATATCCCTCTGGATTTCAATGTTGAATGCTTCACAAAACTATCACAGAAAGAGACTGACAGATACATACTTTTATATGTAATATATCAACATTATAGTAACGCTGTGAAGTACAGATTACTGAAATGCAGAATAAAGTGACCTGCACAGTATTTGATGGTAAATCTTTCCCTCAAAGCTGATGTGCTTGCCATGATATCCATCTCTCTGGGACCACTCCTGCCCCCACCCCCCTGCTCCATCCTCTTTTCAGTGCAGGTAAAGAATCTTTAGAAAATGCAAAAATTGGAAGTAGGGAACAGGAGTTAAGAAGTAGCAAACTAATAGAGAACATGTGTGCCAAGCGTTTTGAAGTTTCTAAATCTTGCTTATTTGTGACTTTTAATATTTGAGAACATTTTTGTGAGCCTGGACAAAATGCTGACTTCTGCGTCTTAATAGCAAATACGTATAAGTAGTGGCATCTGCATATCTAACCAATAAAAGTAAACAAGGATGAAAGATTGTATCATGATGTTCTACAATTATCTAAAATGAAAGACTGCTCCTTCTTTGAAGAATTGTATCACTTCTCTAAACAATTTCTTGATTTAAAAATTTGCTAGATAAATTTCTGTTTTAGTCAACTCCCGGCAATGTTATATGTTAAGAAATAATAATGGTATATATTTTTAAAATATGGTTTTGTACCTGATAGAAAAATAACTTTGAAAGACTGGTTCAATCCTGAGTGGGCTTCTTGAGTTTGGAAGGGTCTGATGATGGAAAAAAGTACACTCACTTGAATGAAGAATGAAAACAGGAAGCGTATAGGCTCAAATCCAAAGTAAGGCATATTTCTTGATCCTGGAAAAGGGAAAATGAAATACAAAGGCTTTCTGCCCTCAACAATATTATATAAAGGAAGTTATGTTCTGAAAAGTAGGGTCATGCTTGTGCCAGGAAGGAAGAAGTAGGTGTGCGTGTTTTGAGAGGTGAAGAATGGCAGTTCTCCAGATGGCAGGCAAGACGGCTGAAGGAGGAATCAGAAAAATTCAAGACACGTTTCTCCTTTTGCCAAAGCAGAGTCTTTCCAAGTTTATTCAAGATTTAATACTTTAAATGTGAGGTGAAACTGTAACTTTAATTATACATTTGGAATATTTGAAAATTAACATCGCCTGTAGTTATAAGAAGAACATCTGGAAAGGCATATGTAAGAAAAGCCATTACTTCTGCAAATCCCATAAGACAGATTCAATTTCTATTTTAAATTAATAGCTTATCTGTTAGTAACAATTCAGCTCACAGACCATCTATTAACAAAATGGAGCACTGCTCCCACATGTTCAGCAAATTGCCTTTGCTTTATCAAACCAGGTTTCCTGTTCCACTTTTGGCTTCTTACAGTTTGTTTTAAGTCTGTCGTTGGCTTGCTTTGTTAAACCAAAGGATAGGAATAGAATTAAAGGAATGCAAACATGAAGAAAAATAATTCAAAGTTATACAATATACCCTTTCTTTCACCATTTTCCTTTTTATGATTCTATCCACTATTCCATTTTTGCTGTCTCTTATAAAAAGTCAGCTTCTTTTGTGAAGTCTCATTTTACTGTTAATATTAACAGTGTTTATATCTTAAACATGCATTTAATTAAGAATCCTTTTTTTGGAATTTGTTTTAGCTATTTAATTTGGTAAAATATACCTTGCTATTGATCCTCAGTTTGTGGCATAACCCTGGCGTCAGTGTACTACTGTGGCTGTCTAAGGGAGAATATAATATTCTTAAACAGAAGTAGCTCTGTCTTAGCATTTCATGAATACTCAGTAATTATGACTTACTGATTCATAAGTCTACATGACTTTGGTTGCTTTCCATTGGTAATCAGCACCATGAAAATACCTACAGAGAGCGTCAACAAACCTCTGGAAATGTATTTTATTCACTAGTTTAGCTTTCTCTTACTCATCCATTTTATAATAACATAGTAAATACCTTAGGGTGATTATAAAAATGAGTAACTTCAAATTATTGTTGCCATCATGATATAGTAAAAAGCATATTGAATTTTCTTTGCTCATGCTTATTGAAAAATAAAAGAAATAACCATTCACTATTTTTTATGCATATACATGTACTAAGCCAAATTATTGGCAAAACATTGTCAGTTTTTTAAAATTGAAATTCACTAACTTAAAAGAGTTTTTTCTGCCAGGAAAATGCAATAATTTGGTTTGGCTTGGTCTGTTCTCAAATGGAAGAATCATGTCTTTCATGACTATGAGAAAATAGCAGAAGCCAAAGGTCATTCTAGGCTTGAGGTTGAACCACTGGAGATAATAACTCAAAACCAAAAGGGTTCAATATATCATTTCATTATTATATGCATTTAATTAAATATGGCAAACTTAGAGGCCATCATGTGTGCTAAGGACAACTAATAATTGGTTCTGTATCCTGAGATAATATTTCCACCTATTTTGTCAACTTTACTATTTTCTTTTTGGTTCATAACTATTGCTAGATTTCTAGTACAATAAATAACCTTTGCTTTTGGATTCAAGTCTGATAGAATCAGAATGGTTTAACTGATGTGTAAGAATGAATTCAAAAATGGAGGACTCTGTGCATATGGACATTTTCTATATCTTTTCTTATTTTTTACAGTGGAAGTATCCCTTTTCTACATAGAGGAATACCTTTACAGATAAAATCCAATTAGTGTTGTTTTTATTCTGTGTAAAAGTTGAATGGCTAGACCTATAACCAGTGTACTTTCTACTTGATTGAACTTCTAATAGAATTATTACACTAACTGGATGAAATCTAAGTATTAGTCCTGAAAGTTGCATTAGGTGAGATTCTAAGGCTTGCCTTGACAGTGACGGTCTTTTGACCGTAATCAAGACCAGACACCTCCCCTGCCACAAGTGCTCACAGTATGAAGAAAAGGCAGGGAAGCCTCATTGGAGAAATACAGTCTTTAGTGAGATTGATGGTTGAACTGTCTGGTTATAAGCCTGGAGCCAGTGGGTTCCACTCTATTACTCTATCTAGATGGAAGGTTTTCAGATACATTCTAGTTTTTTAATTGTTATTATTTTTATGTTTTTCCACACTTCACAGTATGAGGGATCTTAGTTCCCCCAGCAGGGACTGAACTCATGCCCCCTGCATTGGAAGCATAGAGTTTTAACCACTCAACCACAAGGTTAGTTCCTCAGTGCAGTTCAGTTCAGTCGCTCAGTCATGTCTGACTCTTTGAGACTCCGTGAATCGCAGCATGCCAGGCCTCCCTGTCCACCACCAACTCCCAGAGCTTACCCAAACTCATGTCCCATTGAGTCGGTGATGCCATCCAGCCATCTCATCCTCTGTCTTCCCCTTCTCCTCCTTCCCCCAATCCCTCCCAACATCAGGGTATTTTCCAATGACTCAACTCTTCACATGAGGTGGCCAAAATATTGGAGTTTCAGCTTTAGCATCAGTCCTTCCAATGAACACCCAGGACTGATCTCCTTCAGAATGGACTGGTTGGATCTCCTTGCAATCCAAGGGACTCTCAAGAGTCTTCTCCAACACCACAGTTCAAAAGCATCAATTCTTCGGCGCTCAGCTTTCTTCACAGTCCAACTCTTACATCCATACATGACCACTGGAAAAACCATAGCCTTGACTAGACGGACCTTTGTTGTCTAACTGTTTTTTTACTGAGCCTAGTTTATGAGGGTGAAAATTTCATGAATGTAGGAGGATTTCAATTCTTTCCATAGAGCAAAGTCATTCTTTTTAACTTCTGAGCCCAAAGCATGGTGCAGACACTAACTTTCCCAAACAAACTAAAAAATCTTAAAGTATTAGAAAAACCAATGCTTCCGACCACATGTTGGAACAGCACAATTGGCAGAACTTGGAGGAATTGTTTTAAAAAGGAACATTTCCTCCATCTTCAGGTTCTAATTCTCCCTCTCCAGGTTCACCTTTTCTTTCTTTTTTTTTCAGGAATCATATCCATAAGGGTGCAACAGGCTTAGTAATGTGGAAGCTCAACTGGTTTCTTGTCATGTATCTTTTAAAAAAGAAGTTATTAATAAATACCCATGACAGTGGTCAGTAAGTCAAGAAGTCATTCCCTAGGTTGACAAGGAGCCAATCTTTGTACCAAGAAACCCATGATGATTTCTGTACCATGGAAGTGATATGGCGAAAGATCTGAAGGAAAAGCAGCCAGTGCTGCACATGTGGTTGGCTGTAGAGCTCCTTGTTAGTTACAGCCTATTGATGAAGTCCTTTCTTTGTAAGCATGCATGCTAAGTCGTTTTCATCATGTCCGACTCTTTATGACCCTGTGGACTGTAGCCTGCCAGGCTCCTCTGTCCATGGAATTCTCTAGACAAGAATACTGGAGTGGGTTGCCATGCCCTTCTCCAGGGTATCTTCTGGATCTGGGGGTCAAACCTGGGTCTCCTGCATTACAGGCAGATTCTCTACCATCTGAGCCACCAGAGAAGTTCACAAGGTCCTTTCTACCTGTCATTAAAAATGCTTTCTGGTTCAGGGATTGACTGTTTGACCAATGGGTCAGAACACAACACAACCATACCTATTTGGAAACTTGGTATGTAGCAAGTGTGATATTATATATAAAAAAATAAGACTGGATCATTTAATTGCATTGTGAAAAACATGAAATTCTATACTTATTTCATATCACAAACAAAAACAATATCAGACTTATTAAAGACATGGCGGAGGAGGGGGGCTTGAAACTTGTAGAATAAATATAGGTGAAATAGCTTTTTAACATCAGGTGAAGAAAGAATTCTTAAACGCGATAGAAAAATCACAGTACCCATATATGAAATCAATTTACTTTTGTATCTTGTATCCTGAAACCTTATTATAACTGCTATCTAGTTCCAGAAGTTTTTACATCAGTACGTTGGGATTTTCCACGTGGACAATTATGTCAGCTGCAAACAAAGAGAATTTTATTTCTTCTTTAAAAAACACAACACAGTGCCCAAAAGAAAATGTGGTAAGTTTCATTATGATAATAACTAATAACTTTGGTATGATAAAAGAATTATCAAAAAATTTAAAAATAAACCACACATTCAAAGGAGGTAATTGTAACTTATATAACTGAAAAATTTGTATTCAGAATAAGCAAAGAAATTCAAAAGTTATCAATAAAAACACAAACCACCCAACCAGAAAAAATGACCAGGAACAGAATAAGAAAACTGAGTGGAAAATAAACTTAGGAATTTCAGTAGTGCTCAGTCACTCAGTTGTGTCTGACTCTCTGTGACCCCATGTTTCTCTGTCCATAGATCCAGGAAAGAATATAGGAATGGATTGCCATTTCCTTCTCCAGAGGAACTTCACAACCCAGGGATCAAACCTGGGTCTCGAATCTCTTGCATTGGCAGGCAGATTCTTTACCACTAAGCCACCTGGGAAGCCCATGAATTTTATTACCTTGTTAGTAGTAAGAAAAATGCAAATAAAAATAATAAATGTAATTTTAAACTATTGACAATATTTGACCAGAATGCAGAAAAAAAGGAACACTTATATAATATTATTGGGACTTACTATATGCCAGAAACTCTGCTGAGCACATGCCATTAGTGATACAAATTTAAATATGGATAAAGAAATTATTACTTTGCTGACAAAGGCCTTTATAGTCAAAGCTATGGTTTTTCTAGTAGTCATATATGGATGTGACAGTTGGACCATGAAGAAGGTTGAGCACCAAAGAATTGGTGTTTTCAAATTGTGGTGCTGGAGAAGACTCTTGAGCGTCCTTTGGACAATAGGAAATCAAACCAGTCAATCTTAAAGGAAATCAACTCTGAATACTCATTGGAAGGACTGATGATGAAGCTGAAGCTCCAATACTTTGGCCACCTGATGCGAAGAGCTGCCGACTCATTGGTAAAGACCCTGATGCTGAAGAAAGATTGAGGAGAGGAGGAGAAGGGGAGACAAAGGATGAGATGATTGTATGACATCACTGATTCAACCAACAGGAGTTTGAACAAACTCCAGGAGATACCGATTGGGCAGCAAAGTTTGGCATGCTGCAGTCCATGGGGTCACAAAGCTTAGGACAGGACTTACCAACTGAACAACAATAATAAAGAAGTTATAAAACATGCATGAGAGTGATATATAGCAGCTTAGACTAGAGGTTGCCTTTAGGAATGATGTTAGGGGAATGAATTCAGGGAACACAGTTATCAAAGGTTTGTCTGCATCTATCTGTTGAAAGAAAAGAGAAAGAGCTAAGTCAAGAGGGTAACTTTAGATTGTGTGCTTTCTGCACCTCGTCACCTCTCTCCTTTGGCAGGCATATCTCCAAACTCATGTTCTTAATATCTCTATAAATGTTCACAACATCTCTCAGATGAAACAGAAACAGATATTAACTGACTCATAGCTAGCAATTGAGGGAGCCGTCATTAGAACACAGACCTGATATGTTCCCAATTTTTTTTGACAACGTGTTCTACCAATTAACAAGGATCCAGGGGACACACTCGTAGCAGCATGGGTGGCACAGCAGGAAGGTGTGGTGAGGAGTCCAGATAGGAGGTCCAGTCCAAGTTCTGCCAGTTAAAAAAACTTTATTTATATATTTTTGGTTGCACTGGGTCTTCACTGCTGTGCGTGGACTTTCTCTAGTTGTGGTGAGTGGAGGATACTCTGCATTGCAGTGCACAGGCTTCTCACTGCAGTGGCTTCTCTTGTTGCAGAGCACAGGCTCCAGGCGCACAGGCTTCATGTGGTGCACGGGATTAGTTGCTCCATAGCATGTGGAATCTTCCTGGACCAAGGATCCAAACTGTGTCCCCTGAATTGGCAGGCAGATTTGTATCTACTGGATCAGCAGGGAAGTCTCAAGTTTTGCCATGTATGAGTAGCCTAAACTTAGAAAAGTCACAGAAGCTCTCTGAATATTAGTGTTGTTGTTCAGTAGTTAAATCGTTTCTGACTCTTTGAGACCCCATGGACTGCAGCACTCCAGACTTCCATGTCCTTCACTATATCCTGGAGTTTATTCAAATTCATGTCCATTGAGTTGGTGATGCTATTTAACCATCTCATCCTTGGTATATCTTTCTGTAAAAGACATCCACCTTTTGCAGAGTTTTGAGGGTCAAATGTGATGCTAAATATAATGAACTTTATCAGTACAAAGAGACAATTTGTTTTTGAAAAAAGGAACAATTTCTGAGTAGGAATTAGCAATCTTCATACCCCCGTAGCCTAGCAGAGGTACATACCTGGTTAGCATTCAGTAAATGCTCTTTGATGGGGATGCTGACTAGTTCACACAGGAACCCAGAAGTCAGCCAGAACTGGGAGCTCTCTGTGGGCATCCTACAGATGTGTTACCCTACTAGAGTAAAGGATCCCAGGTTGACACATATGGATTTGTTATTACTAGTCATTCTAGCAGGAAGGAAATAGAAGCACACTAGGATGTATTGCAGGAAGCCTCTTAGATCCCCAGAGAAAGTGAAAAATAAAAGAACAGGACCAGGAGAACATGCATATCATGTACTTACTGGCTTTGTGTTTGCCTGTCTTGACTGGAGAAAATGCAGTCTATGAAGTTGTAGGCAGGAAACAATGACCTAGCAATGAAAATGTGCTTGGTACAAGGTGTCCAGATTCTGACAAGCACAGCTGGATCATCAGATATGGTCAGGAGTCCACTTGTACTCTGAGTCAGGGCAAGTCAGCTTTTGTGACAAATGTGTTGGCTTAGACAAATATCAGTTCCCTCCTTAAAACTATGAAACAAAATAATTCCACATTGCATATTTTTAAATGAGAAAATTAGAATATACTGCAAAATGTAAAAAGCTAACACTAATATCACAAAATCTAGAAAAATATCAATTACTATACAAAACACTTAATAATACATAATCTTTTCATCATTGACTGCATAGTCTTTGATTGCCTCTTTACATGACAACAATCTTGTAATATTTCCTAGAGATAATAGAAAGATAGTCTTTCAGTATGGTTGATCAAAGAAGGCATTTCTAATACAGACAGTTAGCAATAACAATTATACCTAGAAGAGATCCTGAGCTATATAAATATACCCTGCCTATTCTAAACTAGGTGGATGTCTGTTCAACTCAACTTCTACTTCCCCAACACAAACGGGGGCAATTTCATCAACACCCTGCAGAGCTAAACTGTGATGGAGTTCTTAACTCATCAAAATACAAGATTTTGCAAATTTTACAAAAACACAATACCCTGTGAACACATTGCTAGAGCCTTTTCTGATATTTCTGCAAAGGGCCCTGTAGACAATAGACCCTGAGGCTTGACCTTCATGCCCTTCAGCTAATCTGCCTCTACTCAGCTTGCCCTCCACCCACTATGACATGCCAAGGGGGTTCAAAGTCAGGAAGTTGGGAACAAAGAGTTGGGGAAAGGAGGTGCTCCTTTGCTTTTTGGCATTGTAATAATCTTAGTTGTCCAGCCTCCCTGAAAACCAGCCTGAAATTCTAGTCTCCTCTTTAGTGGAAATTGTAGAAAAGAACGTCATCTTCCCGCCAAAGCTCATGCTCTCCACTGTTAAATAAATTAGACTCCAAATGTCATTTCATTGATGTCTAAAAGTAACTTAGCCTGACAGAACTGCTTTATTATCTTTGGAGAGAATTCCATTACTCCACAGTAGTGTATGAGGAAGACGCTTCAACACTGAGACTAGAAACTGTGAGAGCTCTGTGTTACTAAGTTGCTCTCTGAATGGGAGATATGAATGTAACGTGTGTGAATTTAATTCCCTGTTGGGTCACCATCAACACTTCTTTCCACAGGCTCCATGGAACCTGGTGTTTTAAAGAGTCCTTGCCTGCCTAGGTTACCCTCCCAGAGACACATAACACATATGCTGTGATAACCAGAGGTCGTATTTGGCATAAGAGAAAATAGGATGTGAGATTCAGCTTATTGCCTTTCCATCTAGGCCATGAGGAAGAAGGAACTGGAGGTTCAAATGGGGACAGCTTCACAAGGCAACTAAAAAAATAAAATAAAAAACCCTTAAAACCAAACCACAACCATGCTCACACTAACCTGGCCCTGTGGAGCCCTAATTCCAGTAACACCCTTGGATTGCATCCATTCTTCCCAAGGCTCTCTCCCAAGACTGAATGAGCTGAGGAGTGCCTTTTTGCTCAAAAGAGACACTGAAGAACAGATTCAGCAATATGGCAAAGCTCTTGGTTCTTGTGGTCAGAGGAGCCCCGTGAACAGCTATAAAGGACAGATTAATTCTTCCTGATTCACAGGTCTTAGGTTGATAGTTTATCCATGATACCTAGTCACCAAAATTTTTCCTCAATAGAGCCTCTGAAAAAGTTAGTTCTGTATTTAAAAATAACAGGTGCATTTATGTTACACCTGTATAGTCATGATTCTATATTTCATATGTCTTCCATAACTCTAATACATTATATAGTCAGGCAATTCATGTTAAGGATGTAAGCAGAGAAATTTAATCTCAAAAGCATCTTATGTACCAGGGACAATAGTCTAGGTATGAAACAAGCCATCTGAAATAAATATTTCCATAATCTTTTAAGATGAAAAGTAATTGTTGACAAATACACACTTTTGGACAAGTTCATCTAAGACAAAGTGTTCAATATTGTAAGTGGCAATGAAAAGTGAAAAAATAAGGGAAAACATACCTGATATCAGTCCTTTATTCTAATCGAATGGCTAGTCAAAAATAATTTTGTAAGCCATTAATCTATTATATTTCTGCTATATTTTTAAGATATTGTAAAAACAAGCAGTAAGTATCAAAAACATTATCCAACATTGGTTAATCTGTTAAATGATAAAAATTGCATCACGTCAGTGGAAGAAAGAAATGAGGGACAACAAATACTTTAAGGTCATTAAACCATCTATTCACATTCTCTTCTATTGTTCTATTTTAATTGTAACAATAACAGTTTCTTCACAGAAGGGATGTACTGAAAAAATAATTTGTTCTCAAAATGTACTTCAGTTTCCTAAAACAATTTAAAAACTCTAATTTTTCTTCCTTTTTATTTAAATAAGATTAAAATTTAAAATGCGAAAAGACATTCACGTAAAATTGTGGGGAGTTTCCAGAGCTTTCATATGTATACAAATTATAGAGAAAAACAAAGAACATTTAGAGACTAGATAGATTGCGCCCTCTTCTGGTAAATCAGTATATTTCAAACATAAAGTGTTGAGTATGTGATATTTGATTTATGATTTCATAAATCATGAAATCTATCATTTCATCTTTCATAGAAATAAAATTTACTGTAAGGTATATAAAATAGATTAAAATTAATTAGAAGTTTTCCCAAGTTGAGATCTTGGGTGATAATTTTAAAATAGGCTCTCTGAGGGCTAAAGTTGTTTGTTTTACCTTTGTTAAGCAGTGGATTTTTTTTTTTTACTCTAAAACTACTTCAAATATTCCTTGCATGTCTTATATATAATTATGATTCAGATTGAAATTTGAGATGTTTATTAAGCATTATATTGAGGTGGAGAAAGGAACCCACTGAAGCAGAAATATGCTTTCCAGCTTCTTTGTAAAGAGGTCAAAAAGACTAGGAAGATTCACTTTCCTCTGAGATTTTGTTTGTTTAATTTTGCCTCTTGTTCAGCTGGGCAGGTGAGGGAGTGGGGCTCACGTGACAGAACATGTTATAATCTAAGGAAAGCAAACCAAGCACTTCAATACAAATGTTGAAACTACAATTTTGTGCTTTTTCTTACTCTGCCTATTCTACTTGGTCGTTACTAAGAGTCATTGATTTATGAATGGCCTGTGTCTAAAGTCAGTTTATAAATCACTAATTGTGAATTTTTTTTTTCCAGAAAATCAAGGCTGTCAGTGGAATTTAGTCTCTTTACTAGTTATTAAAAAGTCTAAAAAGGTGCAATGTAGGAGAAAGGATAACCTGTTATTTTACCACCTAGTATAAAGAGAGAAGAGTCACTCAGGAATACCTTGGGAGGCTTCTTTGAAGGAGAAAAAGCTATAGTCCTGAGGATTTAGTTTGCAAAGAAGCACCAGATTGAAAGTGTGCCATGTGTTGAGAAATAAGGAAACTGAGAAAATATAGAAAGCCCAGGCAGTGTGGCACAAGATCAGAACCTTGGGGGAAATGTGATCAAAGTGACCGTCCCAGAGTCAGCGGAATAAAAAATTGCTGAGAAAGTGATGTCTTTTGTAAACTCTTTGTCTTGCGCAGCTTTGCTCAAGTAGTGAGAAGGCTGGCGCCCTCTAGAGGACCATTCTTAAAATTTGTTGGAGTTTGGGGAACTACTTTGGGAGTTTCGTGGTTTGCAGAGACAGGAAGATCCTGCTGGTCCGCTGTGGCCAGTAGCCAGAGATACTAGACAACCATGAATGTCTTCATTCAAAGTGGGATCTTAAAGTACTTTTATAAACAAAATTATGCTTCAAATTGCTACGTTATGGATTTCTTCAATCAGCTATATTTACTGTATTTACTTGTTAATTAGTATTTTGAGCCTGGACTGACAAACTTACCATTATTTCTGGCCTTGTTTCTTCAGAAAAAATGAGAGAGAAGCAGGAGGCAGAGGAAGAGGAGGGGTAGGAGGAAGAGAATACAGGAATATGAATTTCATATATATGTGTGCTTGTGTGTGTGTGTGTGTGTGTGTGTGTGTGTGTGTGCTCTCAGTGCTCAGTCCTGTCTGACTCTGCGACCCCATGGACTGAAGCCTGCCAGGCTCCTCTGTCCATGGGATTTTCCAGGCAAGAGTACTGGAGTGGGTTGCCATTTCCTGATCCAGAGGATCTTCCCAACCCTGTGTCTCCTGCATCTCCTGCACTGGCAGGCGCATTCTTTACCACTGCAGCACCTGGGAAGCCCATATGTATGTGTATAGACACATATGTTTTTAACCATTATTTGCAAATATCAAATATAAAACTGTGACAAAGAAAACACTCAGTTGACTATGCAAGCATAAAATTTGGCTTCCCTTGTGGTTCAGCTGGTTAAGAATCTGCCTGCAATGCAGGAGACCTGAGTTCAATCCCTGGGTGAGGAAGATCCCTTGAAGAAGGGAAAGGCTACCCACTCCAATATTCTGGCCTGGAGAATTCCTCCATGGGGTAGCAAAGAGTGGGACATGACTGAGTGACTTTCACTTTTCACTTTCAAGCATAAAATTGTTCACAAATGAACCATTCACAGTGTGCCTACTCTGTCAAGACATTTTTCTTCTGATGAAGAAAACTGTCAAAATTAAATAAGTATCCTACAAAGAAACAGTTTTAAAGTTGGCAAAAATGTATAACACTTTTAAGATTTTAAGTAAAAGTTTGATCATTGTAAACGTAGTAACTAGAGTATTAAAAAGAAATTCATTAAAGACATAAAGTTCTAGTTGACAATTACAGAATAGCAGGGATGATAACGCTGTCAGGAGCCATGCACTAGTAAAGAATTTTAACCATAACGACTTTAAAAAATATTTATTTTCTTTATTTATTGGATGGTCCACTGCCAATGCAGGGGGGCTGGGTTCAATCCCTGGTCAGGGAACTAGATCCCGTGTTAAAGATCCCAGGTGTGACAACTACTGGAGAAAATTCACTATTACAGTTGTAGAAGAGGTTATTAGTACTATGTCGGAGAGAAACACCAGTGATATAGTTTCTTTATCTCTTTTATAGTGTTGTGTTAAATATTTGATATTATTGCCAATTTTGAATTCCATAAAAATTAAACATCAGAATTAAACATTAAAAGTCATTAAAAAGGTTTTTATACACTTGAAAAGTTGTTTCTTCTACATCTGTAATGATGCGCACTAGATTTTATTAAAGTGAATAGAATTATCACTGGTTTATCAACAAATTAAAGTTACCTTAAAAATTTCCTTGCTGACCTACAGCTTTCATAGTTTTGGTTTTTCAGATAGTTAGATTACACATAGATATATGAATAAAATATGTAATATGTATATATATGACAAGTTACATATTTATATAACTTGTACTTATTTGCAAGCTATTAAATATATATGCTGTTTGGACTTAGAAATCCGTATGAACTTAAAATTGGGATATTGATTAATTTGAAATAAAGATGGAATGCACTAGCCAACTTTTGAAGAAAGAATTCATTGAAACTAAAATATGATCTTGAGAGCAAAGTTGAATTATCAAACATTTGAATCAGGTGAAGGCATTCATACACATATATTTTGGAAAAAAGTTAAATAATTATTATGTTTTTTTCAATTAAACAGAAGCTGAAAAGTCTTTCACTGAATAGTGTAGTTATAGCAAAAGTAATGAAATGGACTAAATATGTATCATAGAGGTGATTTCAGACTCCTTACTTTATGTGAATGAAATCTTAAATTATCAGAGACATGGGAAATGCAGACTTCATGAAATTTCCATTATTGAAGTTAATAAATTTTTTTAAACACCATAGTTTTGTCATACTAAATATTTTACATTGATCATAGCACAGTGGTATATAATATATTTTGTTAAAATTTCATATTTGAAACATGAATTTATGTTTATCTTCAGTTCAGTTCAGTCACTCAGTCGTGTCCGACTCTTTGCAACCCCATGAACTGCAGCACGCCAGGCCTCCCTGTCCATCACCAACTCCCAGAGTTCACTCAGACTCACCTCCGTTGAGTCAGTGATGCCATCCAGCCATCTCATCCTCTGTCGTCCCTTTCTCCTCCTGCCCCCAATCCCTCCCAGCATCAGAGTCTTTTCCAATGAGTCAACTCTTCGCATGAGGTGGCCAAAGTACTGGAGTTTCAGCTTTAGCATCATTCCTTCCAAAGAAATCCCAGGGCTGATCTCCTTCAGAATGGACTGGTTGGATCTCCTTGCAGTCCAAGGGATTCTCAAGAGTCTCCTCCAACTAGCTATTGATTTTTAATCACCTGATACAGACTGAAGAGGATTGAGATACCAATTTTATATAGAATATTTTTTTTTGCCTTTGTTCCAATCTGATATCTGTTTTCTATCAAATATTGAGGGTAGAGTTTTCAGGTTAATTTTAAGAACTAGAGACTTAATGGTTGCATTGACTTATGGTGTGATTTTAGAGAGGAAAAAACATTTTCTATTATACTTATCAAAATTTGTATGACAAACACTTCTTTTGAAATGACAAACATTTCTAACTTAACATCAAGAATTAGTTTGATGCTACATTTAAAAATAAAGTTCAGCTTACTTACAAGAATATTAATCATGCTTCCTTATTTCTCTGACTCAAGAGTCAGTAATTTTTCTTGGCACAATATCCTTACATGAATTAAGGTTATTTCCATCTTTCTCTTATTACATACAAACCACTCACTTATTTGTTATTATTTGCCTCAACACTTTCCTATTGCTTCTTATTATTTTTATTCTTTCCATTCCAACAGTTTTATTGTATGTTCAACAATTATCATATTGCTTCATTTTGTCTCCCAGGGTATCCAACTGAGTGCTTACAGATAGAAATACATAGTTGAATTATAATTTATTTTCCTTTTATTTATCATTGTTCTTATAATGAGAATATCACATTTATTTATTAATCATTAAATTTTCAAGTTACTCTCAAATGATATGGGGTACTCACCAGTAATAAAAAGAAACAAGCTATCAATTCACACAAAAACATGGTAAAAAAAGACAAACTAGTCTTCACTAGAGGCTTCTCTCATAGCTCATTTGGTGAAGAATCTGCTTGCAATGCAGGAGACCTAGATTCGATTCCTGGGTCAGGAACATCCCCTGGAGAAGGAAATGACAACCCACTCTAGTATTCTTGCCTGGAGAAGCCCATGGTCAGAGGAGCCTGGTGGGCTACGGTCCATGGGGTTGCAAAAGTTGGACACGACTTAGAGACTAAACCACCACCACCACCACCAATCCTCACTTAAGTTCAGATCAAAATCTTCCCTCATTTTATACAGTAGTCACATTCCTAGAAAATTCCGTGTATACTAAAACGATATGAGAATAGTCTCTGTTTTATCTAAAGGAAGATTTTAGTTCACATAATTATAAATAGATTTTTCATCTATGTGAAAATCTAGCAAGATATTTGAAAGATACACATAGGCTGAAAATAGTTCTTTAAAGTGGAAGATGGTCCTGCAAATTTGGCTAGTGAATTGCTAGATTATATAAAATTTCTTTTCCACTTTTTAAAGTAATTTTATCCCCATTTTAAATACCTGTATTTGATATGATTATAACACAGCAACTTAAATAAAGTTTTAGTTATTAACTTCAAAACTAAAAAAATAACTATGCAACATTGTAAAAAAATATACCGCAGTTTTTAACAAATCTCAAAAGAAAAACTAAAAAACTGATAATACTAGCAAAAATGATTGATGTTAAATTCTCTATATATCGATTTGGTTTTGTAGAAAGAAATCTATAAAACCTAATTAAATGAGTTTTCTTTTCACACTGAGCTTTGAAACATAGCTTACATAACCAGGGAATCTGAACTTGTACATAATCAGAGATAAGTAACCTGGGCTTTACTTACTCATTATAAAGATGCCAGTAGTGTTTTTAATATTAAAATTATACTTAAAGTACATACCACAGTGCCTGACTTATAGAAAGACACATCAATAGTAGCTAGTTATTATAGGATAGTTCATTTGAGGAGACTAATTTTTAAATTCTGAATGTATGTGTCATTATTCGCTGGGATATAGTGAAATATTTTTTTCTTGTTCAAAACTAGAACAATTTGAGCATAAAAATAAAGTAGACCTGGATATAAATAGCATATAAAATAAGTATCCATGGGTCCACACTGATATTAATGCTTGGATAAATAAATCAATGGGGGAGAATAGATAATCTCCCTTGCAGAATAATTACAGACAGTTTCAGTGGTAATCTATCCTCCCTACTCCTAAGTCTGAATTTGTGCATAATAACTGTCTTCCAAAGCATACTTTATACAGGATGAAGTATAAAGAGATTATCTTTACAGTGGAGAAACCTGACAAATACTACTTCAGTCACGTGATCAAGGTCAACCTCGACAACAACAATTTAGTGTATGTACCCTTGATATGATGTGGTGAAAATGGCACTTTACCTCTGTTGTCTTCCCTTCCTCAGTCACATCAGTTCAGTTCAGTCTCTCAGTCATGTCTGACTCTTTGAGACCCCATGGACTACAGGACACCAGGCTTCCCTGTTCATCACCAACTCCCAGAGCTTGCTCAAATACATGTCTATCGAGTTGGTGATGCTACCCAACCTTCTCATCCTCTGTTGTCCCCTTTTTCTCCTGCCTTCAATCTTTCCCAGCATCAGAATCTTTTCTAATGAGTCAGCTCTTCTCATCAGGTGGTCAAAGTATTGGAGTTTTAGGTTCAGCTTCAGTCCTTCCAATAAATATTCAGGACTGATTTCCTTTAGGATTGACTGGTTTGATCTCTTTGCAGTGCAAGGGACTCTCAAGAGTCTTCTCCAGCATTACAGTTCAAAAGCATCGATTCTTTGGCATTCAGCTTTCTTTATGGTTCGATTCTCACATCCATACATGACTACTGAAAAAACCATAGCTTTGACTAGACAGACCCTTGTTGGCAAAGTCACATAACCCCTGTCTAATCATGAGAAGAACATTAGACAAATCTTAAATGAGGACATTCTACTAAAGACCAGTACTCCTCAAATCTGTCAAGGTCATAGAAATTTAAGGAAAGTCCCAGAGAAATTTTCATAGCCTAAGTAGGAAACTAAGAAGACAGAATGCTAAATATACATATATAATTTAAGTTGGCTTAAAGCTCAACATTCAGAAAACGAAGATCATGGCATCCAGTCCCATCACTTCATGGGAAATAGATGGGGAAACAGTGGAAACAGTGTCAGACTTTATTTTTCTGGGCTCCAAAATCACTACAGATGGTGATTGCAGCCATGAAATTAAAAGATGCTTACTCCTTGGAAGAAAAGTTATGACCAACCTAGACAGAATATTCAAAAGCAGAGACATTACTTTGCCAACAAAGGTTCATCTAGTCAAGGCTATGGTTTTTCCTGTGGTCATGTATGGATGTGAGAGTTGGACTGTGAAGAAGGCTGAGCGCCGAAGAATTGATGCTTTGAACTGTGGTGTTGGAGAAGACTCTTGAGAGTCCCTTGGACTGCAAGGAGATCCAACCAGTCCATTCTGAAGGAGATCAGCCCTGGGATTTCTTTGGAAGGAATGATGCTAAAGCTGAAACTCCAGTACTTTGGCCACCTCATGCGAAGAGTTGACTCATTGGAAAAGACTCTGATGCTGGGAGGGATTGGGGGCAGGAGGAGAAGGGGACGACAGAGGATGAGATGGCTGGATGGCATCACTAACTCGATGGACATGAGTCTGAGTGAACTCCGGGAGTTGGTGATGGACAGGGAGGCCTGGCGTGCTGCGATTCATGGGGTCGCAAAGAGTCGGACACGACTGAGTGACTGATCTGATCTGATAATTTAGGAATATAAAAAGGAGATTAGATAAAAACTCAGAAAATCAGACTTAAGTATAGGTTGTAGTTATTAATAATGTATCAGTATTTGTTTGTCAATTGTAACAAATACACCAGTATCAGATGTTAATGTGAGAAATGAAATATGAGTTATACAGGGACTTTTTGTACTATCATCACAATTTTTATTGATACATAGTTGATGTAGAATATTATATAAATTACAGGTGTACATTAAAAAAAACTAAACCTGTTCTTAAATCATATATTTAAGAAATGTCATTAAGTCATAAATACTTTTCCTAAATAACATAATCCAATGAAAAGAACTAGGACTTTTTGGAGAAAAGATGAATCAAAGTCTGACACATAGTAAATGGAAGATGAACTTGGAGCATTTGTTTTTCTCTAAAGTAGGAAAGCATTCCCCTCAAAGAACTCCAAAAAAATAGCAACAAAAAATAGATGAGAACATGTCAGGAGGACACACGGGCTTATATGAAAATGCTCCCAATTGCCACAAGTGTGATAATTTGAACAAAAACATAAATAATGATACTATTGAGTTATAGCCCGAAGAATAAAATAAATATCCGCAATCCCAAAATGTTATAAACAAGTCACTGAGTAAATAAATAAATGGAGGAGGAAGAGGAAATTTGCTTTACAGAAGAATTCCAAGTGAAACATTTAGGTAGTCTCATCTCCAGGAGAGAATTCTCACAAGAAAGTGGAACTTAACTCCTCTCATCTGAGTATGAGTTGAAATTAGTGACCTGATTCTAAAGAATCAAGCATGTAAAGGGGAAAATAGTATTAATAGCTTAGGGGAGAAAGCCGGCAGATATCACTTTAATGATCAAAGTGAAACCGCCAATGATTCATCATGTTGATACCATGTAAGCCCTGATAAGATACGAGGACACTTTATCCTCTGGTATTTGTTCCCCAAACGCATAACACCACCTACTTATGAGAAACCAGACAGACACAGATCTGGAGATAACCTACATAGTACACTTCAAAAAGCTCAAATTTATATAAAAAGAAGAAAAGATTTCAGTTGTCAGAGATCAGAGGAGAGTAAGGAGACATGGTGAGCAAATGCACCTGTAGTATCCTGGATATGATCCTGGAACAGAAAAATGATCATAGAGAACAAGCGGTGAAATGCAAATAAGGGCTGTAGTTTACTAACTAATATTATACCAGTCATTTTTTTTCTTAGTTTTGACAAAGGTGTCACGATTATGTAAAATTGTCATCATTATGGGAAGCTGAGTGAAGGGGATATGGTGTGTGTGCTCAGTCACCCAGTTGTGTCCAACTCTTTTCAACCCCATGGACTGTAGCCTGCCAGGCTTCTCTGTCCATGGAAATTTCCAGACAAGAATACAGGAAATGGAGCAGATTGCCATTTCCTCCTCCAGGGGATCTTCTTGACCCAGGGATCAAACTCGAGTCTCTTGCGCCTCCTACATTGGCAGGCAGATTCTTTTACCGCTGTGCCACCTCTCATCAAATAAAAATAATTCCCAAGTAATTATCGGTTTTGTTTTGATTTTTTTGCTACAGACATGACAAACCAACTTGTTTTGCATTCTTGCAAACATTTGTGGATTTAGTGAGTCCCTTACAAAGATTTTATAATCTGAAAGTTACAGGACAGTCATTCAGTAGCATGGGTATAAAAACATCACTTATGCCAGCATTATTTTCTTTGGCAGAAATTTTACGAGTTTCCATTTCTTCAACTTTAAATGGCAGGAGGGTATACATGACTTAAGACATTTACTTTTTTAACCTTCATTTAGTAGTCATTGTCTTAAATGAGAACTCTCAAGTTTTCGTAGTCAGGCTGAAGTCCTAGGAAACCAGTTTTTTGTTTTGACAAATTTCACAAGAAGGAACTGTTCTAATGATGACATTGGCTGAGGGAGAGAAAGAGAATGAGACAGATACTGAGATTGGAATACTGCTATTTCATTCTCCTAGTTCTGAAAAGGCCTCCTTTGGCTTTTGGTAGTTTCCCCACCTGCCCTCATAGAAATGTGTTTATTATAATCACATGAGGAATGGGTTCTGTAAGGAGGTTTCCATGACATAGCAAGCTAATAAAAAAGAGCAATATGCTGTTAGGCTTATGGGTCATCCCCTGTTGATGCCTTCAGTAAGAGAAACAAGAAAGTTCAGCCCACAGGAAAAATTAGAACCAGATGGTTCTTTATAGGCCCTATTCTGACACATAGGCATGGAGTTATGGGATTGACAAATAGACTTATTTTCTAAATAAATTGACTCTCCTTTTTCCAAACAAGCAAGGCATTTTCTAACTATCTCTATGTATTTTCAGAGATCCCTGCTTAGGGTTTATCTTGTCCATTCAAGCATCTATCACTCATGATGGTGTTTTCAGAGTCCCTCCATTTTTCTCACATCTGCCAGCTGCTTTTCTCCACCTCAGCCACAGCTGGTCTATTCATCTGCTTGTGTTGTTCAAGTTATTGAAAGACGTGACCTTAGTTTGCCTTGTGAGATTTCTCTTTAGCAGTGAAAATGTGCTTTTGCCATTGATTTCACGGTTTATTCTTTTCCAGTGAAAAAAGAACACGGCTTTCACTACGCAATTAAAATGGCTTTTTATTCAAAGAGTAACTCCTATTTTCTTTCTTTTTAATTAAATCTTATCTTTTTTTTTTTTTAACTGAGCTGATGTGGGTTCATAACATTATATGTTTCACATGTACAGCAGTATATTCGTACTTCCAAATACATTCCAGGGCACAAAACTGTTAGGAAGTTCTCTTTCCAGCCTCACCAACTCTGCCTTGCCTTTGTTCCTCAGGCCAAGCACAATTCTAACACATGGCCCTGAAATCCATGATGTTTGTCATTTATACACTTATAGACTAAACATAAAACTTGGTGTAATTTCATCATATAAAATTTCCATAGTTAGTATTGAACTGCATGTATCTTTGAGCAATCAACTTTTTTTCTTTTCACGTGTATACTCTTAACATCTTTCCCTGCTGATACCTGTAGCTTTAGTTTATTCATTTTAACTGATATATTACTTGCCATTTCAGGAATAGGAAATTAGTATTATTTCAGGGATAATCACACACTTTTCCTTCCTCCAGTCATGATTGTTTAGATGGTTTCCAGATTCTTATTCTTATAAGGAATAGAACAACGGCCATTCCTTTACATGTCTTCTGGCACAGACATGGCTTTTTTCCAGAATATGTTCTTAGAAGTGAAACAGCTTTATTTTAAGGCACTCAGTGTTTCTATCAGTTCGGTTCAGTTGCTCATTCATGTCTGACTCCTTGCAACCCTACGGACTGCAGCATGCCAGGCTTCCCTGTCCATCACCGTCTCCCAGAACTTGCTCAAACTGATGTCCATCAAGTCGGGATGCCATCCAACCACCTCATCCTCTGTTGTCCCCTTCTCCTCCTGCCTTCAATCTTTCCCAGCATCAGAATCTTTTCCAGTGAATCAGCTCTTCACATCAGGTGACCAAAGTATTGGAGCTTCAGCTTTTGCATCATCCTTCCAATGAATATTCAGAACTGATTTACCCCCTCCTACCATGTTGTTGGGGCTTCCCCTTTGCCCTTGGACATGGGGTATCCTTTTTGGTGGGATCCAACATTCTCCTATTGATGGTTGTTCAGCAGTGAGTTGCAATTTTTAGTGTTTCTATAGCTGTGAAAAGAAGAGAAGTGAAAAGCAATAGAGAAAAGGAAAGATACACCCATGTGAATGCAGAGATCCAAAGAACAGCAAGGAGAGATAAGAAAACCTTCCTCAGTGATCAATGCAAATAAATAGAGGAAAACAGTAGAATGGGAAAGACTAGAGATCTCTTCAAGAAAATTAGAGATGCCAAGGGAACATTTCATGCTAAGATAGGCACAATAAAGGATAAAAATGGTATGGATCTAAAAAAAGCAGATGATATTAAGAAGAGGTGGCAAGAATACACAGAAGAACTATACCAAAAAGGTCTTCACAACCCAGTTAATCACGATGGTATGATCACTCACCTAGAGCCAGACATCCTGGAATGCAAAGTGGGCCTTAGGAAGCATCAATACGAACAAAGCTAGTGGAGGTGATGGAATTCCAGTTGAGCTATTTCAAATCCTACAAGATGATGCTGTGAAAGTGCTGTACTCAATATCCCAGCAAATCTGGAAAACTCAGCATCAGCCACAGGACTAGAAAAGGTAAATTTTCATTCCAATCCCAAAGAAAGGTAACGCCAAAGAATGCTCAAACCACTGCACAGTTGCACTCATCTCACATACTAGTAAAGTAATGTTCAAAATTCTCCAAGCCAGGCTTCAACAGTACGTGAACCATGAACTTCCAGATGTTCAAGCTAGATTTAGAAAAGGCAGAGGAAACAGAGATCAAATTGCCAACATCCATTGGATCATCAAAAAAGCAAGAGAGTTCCAGAAAAGCATCTACTTCTGCTTTATTGACTATGCCAAAGCCTTTGTGTGGATCATAACAAACTCTGGGAAATTCTGAAAGAGATTAGAATACCAGACAACCTGTTCTGGCTCTTGAGAAATCTGTATGCAGGTCAGGAAGCAACAGTTAGAACTGGACATGGAACAATAAACTGGTTCCTAATAGGAAAAGGAGTACGTCAAGGCTGTATATTGTCACCGTGCTTATTTAACTTATATGCAGAGTACATCATGAGAAACACTGGGCTAAATGAACCACAAGCTGGAATCAAGACTGCTTGGAGAAATATCAATAACCTCAGATATGCAGATGACACCACCCTTATAGCAGAAAGAGAAGAAGAACTAAAGAACCTCTTGATGAAAGTGAAAGAGGAGAGTGAAAAAGTTGGCTTAAAACTCAAAATTCAGAAAACGAAGATCATGGCATCTGGTCCCATCAGTTCCCCATCTATTCATGGAAAATAAATGGAGAAATAATGGAAACAGTGAGAGACTATTTTTGGGGGGCTCCAAAATCACTGCAGATGGTGACTGCAGCCATGAAATTAAAAGACGCTTGCTCCTTGGAGGAAAAGTTATGACCAACCTAGACAGCATATTAAAAAGCAGAGACATTACTTTGTCAACAAAGGTCTGTCTAGTCAAAGCTATGGTTTTTCCAGTAGTCATGTATGGATGTGAGAGTTGGACCATAAAGAAAGCTGAGTGCCAAAGAATTGATGCTTTTGAACTGTGATGTTGGAGAAGACTCTTGAGAGACCCTTGAACTGCAAGGAGATCCAACCAGTCCATTCTAAAGAAAATCAGTCCTGAATATTCATTGGAAGGACTGATGCTGAAGCTGAAACTCCAATGCTTTGGCCACATGATGCAAAGAACTGACTCATTTAAAAAAAAAAAAAAAAAAACTGATGCTGGGAAAGATTGAAGGCAGGAGAAGAAGGGGATGACAGAGGATGAGATGGTTGGATGGCATCACCGACTCAATGAACATGAATTCGAGTAAACTCCAGGAGTTGGTGATGGACAGGGAGGTCTGGTGTGCTGCAGTCCTTGGGGTCGCAAAAAATTGGACACGACTGAGCAACTGACTGAACTGATGGCTGAAAAAAATTAACTTACAAAGAATTTTTAACAATATCCCTTCCCAACAGTGATAGTTCATTTGGTTTTCTGAAACATCTCACACCTAAAGCATCTGTCTGTGTTTGTACACATATACATACACAGGAACACGTTTTTTTCCTCACAAAAATACTGAAATTTGGAACTGCCAGAGTTTCTTGTTTCCTTATTTTAAAAAAATTAATTACTAGCAAATTGAGCATATATTCACATGTGACTTTTAGCATTGTTCTATTAAAGTTTGTGTTTTCATAAATGATGAAATACAGAAAATATTTAAATAGCTTTGAAATCACAGAATATATTTTATCTCTATCTGTCATGTTTTAAATTTAATTTATGGTGTTTTTATTGTATTGATGTATAGAAAAAATACATTTATCAATTTTCTCCTATATAGTTTGTGCTTTTTGGGGTAAAATTCAAAGTTTTAAACAAAGTCTTCTACATTTCGCTAAGCATCTTAAACTTTATTTTTCATACTTAGTTGTATATCTAGAAACAGATATATTTAGTCTATCCCTACCATTTTACAATATCATCTTTGACATATATATATTAATCTTTTTAATAACTTATTTTGTATTTTATTGGCATATTTCCCTCCTTCTAATGTCACAATTTTAATTACCACTGCTTTTAATGTCTCAAGACCAGTAGCTGACTGTGGCTCAGACCATGAACTCCTTATTGCCAAATTCAGACTGAAATTGAAGAAAGTAGGGAAAACCACTAGACCATTCTGGTATGACCTAAATCAAATCCCTTATGATTATACAGTGGAAGTGAGAAATAGATTTAAGGGCCTAGATCTGATAGAGTGCCTGATGAACTATGGAATGAGGTTCATGACATTGTACAGGAGATAGGGATCAAGACCATCCCCATGGAAAAGAAAAGCAAAAAAGCAAAATGGCTGTCTGGGGAGGCCTTACAAATAGCTGTGAAAAGAAGAGAAGCAAAGAGCAAAGGAGAAAAGGAAAGATATAAACATCTGAATGCAGAGTTCCAAGACTAGCAAGAAGAGATAAGAAAGCCTTCCTCAGTGATCAATGCAAAGAAATAGATGAAAACAACAGAATGGGAAAAACTAGGGAGCTAGTCTTCAAGAAAATCAGAGATACCAAAGGAACATTTCATGCAAAGATGGGCTCGATAAAGGACAGAAATGGTATGGACCTAACAGAAGCAGAAGATATTAAGAAGAGATGGCAAGAATACACAGAAGAACTGTACAAAAATGATCTTCACGACCCAGATAATCACTATGGTGTGATCACTGACCTAGAGCCAGACCTCCTGCAATGTGAAGTCTAGTGGGCCTTAGAAAGCATCACTACAAACAAAGCTAGTGGAGGGGATGGAATTCCAGTTGAGCTATTCCAAATCCTGAAAGATGATGCTGTGAAAGTGCTGCACTCAATATGCCAGAAAATTTGGAAAACTCAGCAGTGGCCACAGCACTGGAAAAGGTCAGTTTTCATTCCAATCCCGAAGAAAGGCAATGCCAAAGAATGCTCAAACTACCGCACAATTGCACTCATCTCACGCTAGTAAAGTAATGCTCAAAATTCTCCAAGCCAGGCTTCAGCAATACGTGAACTGTGAATTTCCAGATGTTCAAGCTGGTTTTAGAAAAGGCAGAGGAACCAGAGATCAAATTGCCAACATCCACTGGATCATCGAAAAAGCAAGAGAGTTCCAGAAAAGCATCTATTTCTGCTTTATTGACTATGCCAAAGACTTTGTGAATCACACAATAAACTGTGGAAAATTCTGAAAGAGATGGGAATAGCAGACCACCTGATCTGCCTCTTGAGAAATTTGTATGCAGGTCAGGAAACAACAGTTAGAACTGGACATGGAACAACAGACTGGTTCCTAATAGGAAAAGGAGTTCGTCAAGGCTGTATATTGTCACCCTGTTTATTTAACTTATATGCAGAGTACATCATGAGAAACACTGGACTGGAAGAAGCACAAGCTGGAATCAAGATTGCCAGGAGAAATATCAATAACCTCAGATATGCAGATGACACCACCCTTATGGCAGAAAGTGAAGAGGAACTCAAAAGCCTCTTGATGAAAGTGAAAGTGGAGAGTGAAAAAGTTGGCTTAAAGCTCAACATTCAGAAAACGAAGATCATGGCATCTGGTCCCATCACTTCATGGGAAAATGATGGGGAAACAGTGTCAGACTTTATTTTGGGGGGCTCCAAAATCACTGCAGATGCTGATTGCAGCCATGAAATTAAAAGATGCTTGCTCCTTGGAAGGGAAGTTATGTCCAACCTACATAGCATATTCAAAAGCAGAGACATTACTTGGCCAACAAAGGTCCATCTAGTCAAGGCTATGGTTTTTCCTGTGGTCATGTATCGACGTGAGATTTGGAGTGTGAAAAAGGTTAGCACCAAAGAATTGATGCTTTTGAACTGTGGTGTTGGAGAAGACTCTTGAGAGTCCCTTGGACTGCAAGGAGATCCAACCAGTCCATTCTAAAGGAGATCAGCCCTGGGATTTCTTTGGAAGGAATGATGCTGAAGCTGAAACTCCAATACTCTGGCCACCTCATGTGAAGAGTTGACTCGTTGGAAAAGACCCTGATGCTGGGAGGGATTGGGGGCAGGAGGAGAAGGGGAGACAGAGGATTAGATGGTGGATGGCATCACCGACTCAATGGACATGAGTTTGAATGAACTCCAGGAGTTGGTGATGGACAGGGAGGCCTGGCGTGCTGTGATTCATGAGGTCACAAGTAGTCAGACACGACTGAGCGACTGAACTGAACTGAACTGTACTCATATCCAGGGCTTCCCTTCCCACTCCAGTTTTCTAGCCTAGAGAATCCCATGGACAGAGGGATCTTATCTGCATCAATAAAATAAGAGAAATGAGATAGATCAATGATGAGTAAAAAGATGAATATATGATTAAGCAAATATAATAAAATATTAATTATTATATTTGAAAGTGAAAGTCACTCAGTCGTGTCCGACTCTTTGTGACTGCATGGAATTCTCCAGGCCAGAACACTGGAGAGGGTAATCTTTCACTTCTCCAGGGGATCTTCCCAACCCAGGGATCGAACCCAGGTCTCCTGCATTGCAGGCAAATTCTTTACCAGTTGAGTCACAAGGACCCAAGAATATTGGTGTGGTTAGCCTCTCCCTTCTCCAAGGGATCTTTCTGACCCAGGAATTGAATCGGGGTCTCCTGCATTGTATATGGATTCTTTACTATCCATATACTGAGCTATCAGAGAAGCCTTAAGTTATGAATAAATGTTAACTCTAAAAAGTCTTTCAATTAATGTTTGGATTATTTCACAAAGTACTAGAAAAAGTTGCTCCTGAAAACTAGCTACAATACATTTTTAATTAAGAATACATTCTCTGTTTTCAGAACGTATAATCATTTGAAGAAATTGTGCAGCAAGAAAATGAAAAAGAATTTGCTGTGATTTGTCTTCTGACAGAGACTCCAGGTTACCACTGCATGATGCCCCTCAATTGGTTTAAGATGGTTATTGGAATACACTAATACTCATGAAAAACTGTATTTAATGTTTTTTTAAAATGATTTTTCAAGATTTTGGCCCCTGCTCATTTTCATTTTCTTGACTCCTATGCACATCTTCCCCTCAAATAAAAATCTGTAAGCAATATTGGCAAATCTGCCAATAACGGAAATAAATGAGTACCTTATTCAGACATTTCTGTTCAGTCTTGACTTAGAAGTAAGATCTTTGGCTGGTATTTTTAAATTTTCATAATACTATCATTTTGATCTTAGTCCTTCATGGTGAATGAACTTATAACTATTATAGATAGTAAGAATGGAATTCCCTTTATGTATTTCCTGAATAGAATATTAAGCCATTCAAATAGGCCTTTTCTCATATAATAGTACAAGGAAACCTCATTTTACTCAGAAGTACACAGGACTGTTTAAAGTGAATTGAGCTGTACGTGAAAAACCCAAAACATTTTGGATACAGCCTAAATCCAATAGATGGCAGTGAAATATAAAACAATTCACTGACTTTTAAATTCTTACTTGATTGCTTTGTAAGCTGCTAGTCTATTGCCAATTAAAAACTCTCATAAAATGTAGAATCTCTTAGAGTCGTATTACATTGGCAAAATACTGTGAGGTCTTGGATGAGAAATAACTCTAAACTTACTGAATCCATGAGGATACTGTGGCTTTGTGGGATTAAAGGACTTGTTTGAAGTTACATAAGCAAGTTTGTGGTGAATTCAAGTGTACAATCAACATGATCCAATGGTCCTGTGTGAATTCTAAATCCACCTCATAGCTGGACATTTCTTTAAAGATTGATGCTGTATTTAATTAACACTAATAATCCATTGATGGAGAAGAGGTACAGGGTGAGTCTGGAAATGGGCAGGGGTTAAGCCATGAAGGGCCATCTAGTCACTAGTAAGGACTAGCAATCTTATTTAAGTGCAAAGCATAATGCAATGGAATTTAGCTTTACATCTTTAAAATAATTTTCGGAGTTAAAAAAAAAACAACAACACACAACAGCCTCTTCCTCCATAGCCGCCCCCTCTCTCTCCCCAAGATACTGATTCAGTTTTTCTGGGTACTGATCTGGGAACTGGCATGTAGAAAAGATTTCCCAAATGATTCCAGTATGTAGTCAGGATTGAGAACATATGGCATAGTAGATCCCAGAATCATGGACTTTGGATTTGAGAGAGTCATTTCCTAGGCAGGTTGATAAGGAGTCTAGGGTTCCCCAAGGAGAGAGTGGTCTGGAATTCTCAAGGAGGAAGAAAGGACAAACTTTTTTTCCTTCTCTACATTCCTTAGGATTATATAACAATAATGTATCCTGCCTGAGGACAGTCTTTGGATTAAACCTTCTGGCTAATTCTGTTATCTTAAAATGTAAATTATGGGAGTAGGTCTGGTGAGGTCTTTACAACCTCCAGACATTCTTTGGATTCATTGGAGAGTATATAACTTCATTGTTAACACTAGCAAGCAGGTACTCTTTCTGCCCCCTTCTGATGCCTATGTCAGAAGCTTTCTCTATCTCCTTTATACTTTAATAAAACTTTATTACACAAAAGCTCTGAGTGATCAAGCCTCGTCTCTGGCCCCAGATTGAATTCTTCTCCTCTGGAGGCCAAGAATCCCGGTGTCTTGGCATGATTCAACAACAACCTTTCAGAATCAAGAGAGACGGGATTTGCTCTGTGCCCTGCCTGGCCTTCCCAGGTGGCTCAGTGGGTAAAGAATCCACCTCCAAAGAAAGAGATGCAGGAGGCACATGTTTGATCCTTGCATTGGGAAGAGCCTCTGGAGGAGGGCTTGTGACCCACTCCAATATCCTTGTCTGAAGAATCCCATGGACAGAAGAGCCTGGCAGGCTGCAGTCCACTGGGTCGCAAAGAGTCAGACATGACTGAAGCTACTGAGCATGGAGGCTTCTCACCCCTAAGCTTAGTGAACTCTTTCTTATACATTATTTAATCCCTTTAATCCTTGCTTGACTCTTATTTAAAATGGGTAATGATAGTTTTACCTACTTCATAGGATTAGTTTTAGGATTACATGTAAATCAGGGCATTTCTAATCTATTACTTTAAATAGTTTTGTAAATTCAGTGTGAAATCTTTTGAATGCATTCTTTGATTCTTCAATTGTGGAACTCCATTTTACTTTGTTACTGTGGTATTTCATCTTGTCATTGATTCATGAATTTCATAGTTGGTAATCATTCAAAGACTTTCATGATGACATGAATACAAGCTAGTCTCATCAAATTTGAAAGTTAATGCTGGTGAATTAAATTGTATTTCTCTGAATCAAGTCACCATACAATTATTTTTTACAGCACAATTGTAAGGACTGCTGTGTAGAAAGAAATTTGTCTTTACATCAGTTAGCTATAGCTGCAAAATAAGATACTTCAAAATTTAGTGGCTTAAAACAACAATGATCTATTTAGCTCTAAGTTCTGTCAGTTGATTTAGGCTGGTCTGCTGCCGCTGCTGCTGCTGCTTGGAAGTCACCTCAGTCATGTCTGACTCTGTGCGACCCCATAGACGGCAGCCCCCAGGCTCCCCTGTCCCTGGGATTCTCCAGGCAAGAATACTGAAGTGGGTTGCCATTTCCTTCTCCAATGCATGAAAGTGAAAAGTGAAAGTGAAGTTGCTCAGTCGTGTCCGACCCTCAACGACCCCATGGACTTCAGCCAACCAGGCTCCTCCGCCCATGGGATTTTCCAGGCAAGAATACTGGAGTGGGGTGCCATTGCCTTCTCTGTTAGGCTGGTCTAGGACAGGCAATTCTCCCAGCTTTAGGTGATCCTCATTGCAGTTCCTGGTGTGTTGATAGTCAGCTACCAGGTCTTCTATGGGCTGGTGATCTACAATGGGGTCTGCTGGGATGACTCATCTCAGCTTCAGGTGGTCTCTAATCTTCTGGCATGTTAGTCTTGGATTCTTTAAATGGCATTACAGGGGTCCTAAGAGAACTGACTGGGGCTTCCCAGGTGGCTCAGTGGTTTAAAAAAAAAAAAAAAAATCCATCTGCTAAAGCAGGAGACGCAGGTTCCACCCCTACATCAGGAATATCCTGTGGAAAAGAAAATGGCAACCCACTGCAGTATTCTTGCCTGGGAAATCCCACGGACAGAAGAGCCTGGCAGATGACAGTCCATGGGGTCACAAAAGTCGGACATGACTTAGTAACTAAACAACAGGAAAACTGGCCAATGTACACAAAGCCTCTTGAAGCCAAGGCTTAGAATTGGGGCACTATGTCTTCTGAAGTTTTCTGTTTGTCAGACTAAGTCACAAGACCAGCCCAGATGTAAGGAGTAGAAAAATAGTTCTCAACCCTTAATAGGAAGAGGTGCAAGGAATGTAGACCCAGAAAAGTGTGAAGTGTCAGGGGCATTTCTTACAATCTATCTCTTTGAAGCATCTTAAGAAATAAAAACTCTAGTCAATTGTTGAGAACTACAGAGAAACAGATATCAGATAATCTTTAGAAAAAACCTTATCACAATTGAAATAATGAGCTCCCTGTATCTGCTAAGGAGTGATTCCATTTTGCACACATATATGTGGAAATGACTGACACATTATTTAGAAGATCTAATAAGGATAATCACAATGGTGTGATCACTCACCTAGAGCCAGACATCCTGGAATATGAAATCTAGTGGGCCTTAGAAAGCATCACTTATGAACAAAGCTAGCGGAGGTGATGAAATTCCAGTTGAGCTATTTCAAACCCTGAAAGATGATGCTGTGAAAGTGCTGCACTCAATATGCCAGCGAATGTGGAAAACTCAGCAGTAGCCACAGGACTGGAAAAGGTCAGTTTTCATTCCAATCCCAAAGAAAGGCAATGCCAAAGAATGCTCAAACTACTGCACAATTGCACTCATCTCACACACTAGTAAAGTAATGCTCAAAATTCTCCAAGCCAGGCTTCAGCAATATGTGAACTGTGAACTTCCAAATGTTCAAGCTGGTTTTAGAAAAGGCAGAGGAACCAGAGATCAAATTGCCAACATCTGCTGGATCATGGAAAAAGCAAGAGAGTTCCAGAAAAACATCTATTTCTGCTTTATTGACTATGCCAAAGCCTTTAACTGTGTGGATCACAAGAAACTGTAGAAAGTTCTGAAAGAGATGGGAATAGCAGACCACCTGACCTGCCTCTTGAGAAATCTGTATGCAGGTCAGGAAGCAACAGTTAGAACTGGACATGGAACAACAGACTGGTTCCTAATAGGAAAAGGAGTACGTCAAGGCTGTATATTGTCACCCTGCTTATTTAACTTATATGCAGAATACATCATGAGAAACGCTGGGCTGGAGGAAGCACAAGCTGGAATCAAGATTGCTGGGAGAAATATCAATAACCTCAGATATGCAGATGACACCACCCTTATGGCAGAAAGTGAAGAGGAACTCAAAAGCCTCTTGATGAAAGTGAAAGAGGAGAGTGAAAAAGTTGGCTTAAAGCTCAACATTCAGAAAATGAAGATCATGGCATCCGGTCCCACCACTTCATGGGAAATAGATGGGGAAACAGTGGAAACAGTGTCAGACTTTATTTTTCTGGGCTCCAAAATCACTGTAGATGGTGACTGCAGCCATGAAATTAAAAGACTCTTACTCCCTGGAAGGAAAGTTATGACCAACCTAGAAAGCATATTCAAAAGCAGACACATTACTATGCCAACAAAGGTCCGTCTAGTCAAGGCTATGGGTTTTCCAGTGGTCATGTATGGATGTGAAAGTTGGACTGTGAATAAAGCTGAGTGCCAAAGAATTGATGCTTTTGAACTGTGGTGTTGGAAAAGACTCATGAGAGTCCTTTGGACTGCAAGGAGATCCAACCAGTCCATTCTGAAGGAGATCAGTCCTGGGTGTTCTTTGGGGGGAATGATGCTAAAGCTGAAACTTCAGTACTTTGCCCACCTCATGTGAAGAGTTGGCTCATTGGAAAATACTCTGATGCTGGGAGGGATTGGGGGCAGGAGGAAAAAGGGACAACAGAGGATGAGATGGCTAGATTGCATCACCAACTCGATGGACGTGAGTTTGGGTGAACTCCAGGAATTGGTGATGGACAGGGAGGCCTGGTGTGCTGCGATTCATGGGGTCGCAAAGAGTCAGACACGACTGAGCGACTGAATTGAACTGAACTGAACAAGGAGCTATTGACTTTGTCTTTGAATTGGAAAGTTTCATTCTTTGGTATATCTGAATCTGGAAGTTGAAAGGTGAATAAAAATACATTACATGTGGGTCAAGGGATCAAGGGTTTAAACTTGAGAAATAAATCTTAAAAGTTTTGTGTAAAGTACAGGAAAATAGCATGATACACACATTTAAAAAAAAGTAACACTGAAAGATGCTCAGTCTAATAGCAATAACGGAGAAGGCAATGGCACCCCACTCCAGTACTCTTGCCTGGAAAGTCCCATGGATGGAGGAACCTGGTAGGCTGCAGTCCATGGGGTCGCTAGGAGTCGGACATGACTGAAGCGACTTAGCAGCAGCAGCAAGTAATCTGATTCCCTAATCATCACTATAGCTACATCCCTTTAGCTGCTAACATCTTAATTGCTGGTTGCCCAAGGTGAAAGTTAGGTTTATAGTATTGAACCAGAAACTTTTCCAGCAAAGCTCCAGGCGGAATGAAGCATATTAACAATGTACAACCTTCTTTTTTCTCTGTAATGGCTACCTCTGGAAAGGCCTTCCTGGTGAAAACATGGAATTAATCAAGTTCTTTTGAAGCTGCTGGCCTCAACTGAAATGCGGAATGGGGGTGGAGTGGGGTAGGGGTGAAGATTTAAGAGAAGAATCTCAGAAAACATCTACAAGAGAGATGATTTGTAGAAAGAATGTTAAAAGTTAAGGAAGAAAGAGAAAATGGCGGTAGTTGAGATAAAAACAAATAAATACTGTGGACAATAAACACACTTATCTGGTACCTAAACTGACAAAAATCTTAGTGCACCAGTGAAAATAACACTGAGAGTTTTTTCTTTTGAAATTAATTTTTATTGGAATATAGTTGCTTTACAATGTTGTGTTAGTTTCTCCGTAACAGTAAAATGAATCAGTCATACATATGTGTGTATGTGCGCACACACTTGTCTGTGTGTTAGTCGCTTAGTTGTGTCTGACTCTGGGACCCCGTGAACTGTAGCCCACCAGGCTCCTCTCTCCATGGAATTCTCCAATCAGGAAACTGGAGAGGGTTACCATCCGCTTCTCCAGGGGATCTTACCTGCTCCCTTTTGAACTTTTTTTCCATTCAGGTCACCACAGAGTTTTCAGTAGAATTCCCTGGGCCATGCAGTATGTTCTAATTAGTTATCTATTTTATACACAGAAGACGTGGTAACACATATACAATGGAACATTACTGGGAACTTTGATCTCGTTTGTCAGGAACTGTCCCTATGGCAAGGACACAGTTCCAAAAGTTTTCTCACCCTTTGTACCTACTTCAGCCCCATTTGGTAAATGAGGCAAGTTGTCGGAAGCAAATCATAAAAGAAGGTTCAGAAAGGAAAAGGATGAAAAATTGCTTCCATTAATTCAGTTAATATTTATTGAGTCTCTTTTCTGTGCCACAGACTTTGCCAGGCAATTGGGGTAGATCACTGCACCAAACAGACCAAAATCCATGGCCTTTGGGAACATTTTGTGGAGGGAAAACACAGACAATAGCACATGTTGCACACCACGTTTAACCTTCCATGTAGCTAAACCAGCCCATAGTGAGTAAAGAACACAAACACTGCCATGTTTACACGGTATGACAAGTTCATTTTATTATTTTAAATATTTATTTGGCTGAGTCAGATCTTAGTTGTAGCACACAGGCTTCACTGCCCTGCAGCGTGTGGAATCTTAGTTCCTTGACCAGGAGTCAAGCCTGCATCCCCTGCATTGGAAAACAGATTCTTAACCACTGGACCACCAGGGAAGTCCTGACAAGATCATCTTATTGCTGTTTAAATTTTTTTATTGCATTAAGGGCTCTTCTATGCCAGAAACTGGCAGGGGCACCTTTTGTCCAGGTGGCTTCTGGCTCCTCTCAGCATCCGTTGTCCCTAGAGCAGTCAGAAGGCTTAGAAATAAAGAGACAGACAAAAAGAAATAAGAGGAGGAAGGGGATGAAGAAGAAGAAAGGGAAGGAGAGGGAGAGGGGAAAAGGAAGGAAATGATGGAAGGAGATAGAAAGAGAGGAGGGCATGGAGGAAGAGATGCTGGAGAAAGAAAGGGAAATTAAGAACACAAATCTTATTACATTATTCCCCTGCTTAGAAGCTTAGGAATACTTCAGTTCACTCTTAGAAGAAAATGAAGACTCCCTATCTTGATTTATACAACCCTTTATAATCTGGTTCCTGGTATATTCATCTTTCATACTATTTCACCTTCCTCCTTCTCTAAGGTTTATTTGTGTCATTCAGGGTCAAATGCCACCTCCTTGACCACTTACAAGTCACTCTTTATCATGCCACCCAGTTTTCATTCTCTGTGGAGCACTTCTCAACATCTGTCATATTTCTTACTTACAACTTTATTGGTCTACTTCATTACAAATCTTCTACCAGACTCTAAGCTCCATGAAAACATAAATGTTGCTCACTTACCAAAAGATAAGTGGGCATCATTATTCCTTTGCAGATTTTAGTAGAATAGAAGATATAAACCTAAAGGAGATCACCGATAGGAGAAAATACCATCTGAGAGGGGCAAATAGAGTGCTCAGCATATAAAATGACTGAAAAACAATCTACACCAGAACTCTCAGAAGAGACTTCCTGAAATAAGTAGTGTTAAGATAATATTTAAAAGAGTAGTAGAATTTGAATATAGGGAGTTAGATGGGACAAATTGTGTTCTGGGTTGAGAGACCAGTGGGAAAATTCCAGGGCTGGGCATAGCCCAGAAGAAGCTTCATATCAAGGAGAACAAGCCCCCAGGAAGTCCTTGTGAGTGGCACAGGCTGGGCAAAATCCCCTTGACTGTGCTGAGAATGTCCTTCACAAGCATGAAACACATGCTCTTACACAGATGTGGAAGGAAATAGTACGGTCCCGGCTCCTGTTAGAAGCTTCTCTAGAAGAAGAGTGAGTGTTTCTCATGACCCAGAAAATTAAATATGTTGCTGAGGCATGTAGATAATTCCATCCTATAAGTGAGGTGCTATATACTGCTCCCTGTTTACACTGACAATGTAGGGTGTAGGGGTATACTGACGAAAATACAGATACACATTGTCAGTGGAAGGAAGTAGGGAACCCAAGAGTTTGAGGTACTAAGTAGAAAAATCTATGTTTTTATTATTGTAAGAAATAACTGTAAGCACCTACTACGTACCAGGAGGGAATCTACAGCAACTGACAGAGTAGATAAAGCTTTTGCCAGCAATGCTTACATTTTAGAGTACGGAGAAAGGAAATAAGCATACAAACAAATAAAAACATAGTATGCCCAATAGCGATAAGAGACCTCCCAAGTAGCGTTAGTGGTAAAGAATCTGCCTGCCAATGCATGAGACATAAGAGTTGTGAGTCTGATCCCTGGGTCAAGAAGATTCCTTGGAGAAGGAAATGGCAACCCACCCCAGTATCCTTGCCTGGAAATCCCGTAGACAGACGAGCCTGGCGGGTTACAGTCCGCAACGCAGGAGACTTGGGTTTGACTCATGGGTTTGACTCGTAAGAATATAAAACTTCCCAATTTTCTCATATTCCTGCTATTTCTACCTAGTTTTAATTTTCAGTTGCTTCCATTGTTGGTGAATATGTACTTTCCAGGATTATTCATGCTGAGAAATATGACAATATGCAAGTTCTCTGCATATGTTCATGTTCATTATGAGAGAGTCTGGAAAGAATAGAATATCTTAAGCAAGAAGAAAGCATATTTATCTTTCTCTGAAATCTTCCTTTGACTTTTGTGATCCTTTAAATGTTTTTTTCTTTCTTTCCCTTAAAAGGATTTAAACTGTATTTAAGAATGCTATGAATTCTAAAATTTGATGAAGCTGGTCGTAAAATCATTGTACCTCCTGGAAACCTACTGACTGTAGTTCACTGTAGAGAACGCACACACAACAGTTCAGTTTTTCCCCTGAATATTAATAGTCCCATGGAAAAGAATTTGAAATAAAATTGAAATAATTAAGTGGAAACAATGACTGGGGAATGAAGATTTCAGAGAAAAGCATGCCTTTTAAACGGGCAGTGGAGATGGCAAGCACTTAGTCAATGGACATGACCTAATATCTTTTTCTATCTTTTTAAAGGCCGAGTCAAGTCAATAGCTTTCATATCACTGCAGGGAACTATACTAACTTGGAAATCACAAGCCAGTATTTGGAGGTGACTTTCTAGCTCTAAGAGTTGCCAGACCTCATAATTAGCACTCCTACAGAAAAGTGCTAAACAAAGCCACATGTGCTCATTTTTATTCTGCAAGGGATTGTTCTCCAAGGGCAGACACAGCTGTTGTGGAACAAAGCAGTTATGCAAATTTCAAAGTCTTCAGAAGATTATGTATGTAAAGCCAGTGTACTTCATTTATGACCATCACCTCATTCTGCTACATGGGCACAAATGAGTAAAAAAAAAGAGAAGGGGGAAGGAGAGAGAAAGAAAGAGAGTGACAGAGAGGCACACAGAGGGAGGGGATGAGAAACACATCAAATTCACTGATCCATGTGGGTGACCTTCATGAGTAAGTACATATTTTACAGGAGGTCATAGAAGAGTGAACAAAACTTCACAAGGCTCCGAGAAGAGTGCAATTTTAGACTTGCTCCACCATTGTGGCCATGGCAACAATAAATGTATTTTCTCAAGTATATAATCTTGAAGCGTTCTGGTAAAGCAGAGAGGATAAGGGACTTCCCCGGTGGCACCAGGGGTAAAGATCCAATCTGCCAATGCAGGAGACGTAAAAGACAGGGGTCCAATCCTGGGTGGGGGAGATCTTCTGGGGAAGGATGTGGCAACCCACTCCAGTATTCTTGCCTGGAGAATCCCGTGGACAAAGGAGCCTGGCAGGCTACTTGTCCATAGAGTCACAAAGAGTCAGGCATAACTGAAGTGACTTATCACACATGCACAGAGAGGACAAGAGACTTGTAGTCAGAAGATCCATTTTAAACTCTACCTTGGCCATTGTTGTTGTTTAGTTGCTAAGTGGTGTCTGACTGTTTTGCAACCCATGCTCTTAGTCTGCCAGGCTCCTCTGTCCATGGAATTTCCCAGGCAAGAATACTGGAGTGGGTTGCCACTTCCTTCTCTGGGGAGCTTCTAACCCGGGGATGGAAGCCTCATCTCCTGCATTGGCAGGCGCATTCTTGCCACTGAGCCACCAGGGAAGCCCTACCTTGGCCATTACATGCCACTTTCTCCCTTGTTTTCTCACCTGTAAAATGAAGATAATAAAAATGCATGGGATTACATCTTGTTCACACATTTTTCTCATCTGGTTCAGAAAAAAGCCTCCTATCTGGACCCTCTACATCTACTTTTAGAACATTCTCCACTATCTATCTAATGCAGAAATATGAGTATAACACATCTGCTAGTCTTCACTCACATCCAAAGTTAAAATACTATTAATTTTCATATAAATATTAGTTATGCTGTGATAGGGAGAAAACTTTTTAAAAGTTGGCACTGTATGAATATATGCATATATGAATTGGCACTATATATTAATATACAAATAAAACTAAGAATGCACAGAATTTTCTTGCTTTGGAAAAATGCTTCATTGCATTAACATAGTGGCCATCATACGTTCTCATCTCTTAACCTTTCATACACTTAATAAATAGTGAGGATACCCAAGGACAATTGTTTCTGTGTGTTGTATCTATTCATCTTTGCCACATTCAAAATTAAACCAGAAAAAATTTAAATCCAGACTGTATAAGCAAACATTCTAATAGCCATCAGAAGATGTTGTCATCCCATGTCAGATAGACTGTATCCTCATGGGACATTGAGAAGTAAAAGACAAAAATAATTTCTTAGTAATTGCCATGAAAATAGTTTTGACCTCATAGAACCCTGAATGACCACACTTGCAGAATCACTGCTCTCAGAGCAAAAGAATCCCAGGAATTTGCAGGAATCCTGGAGGGTTTAAGTCTTCCACAGGCCAAGGATTAACAGTCTTCTAAGTACATATACCAAGATCTTAAAAGGCAGGGAAGCCCAACATGACGTATGAGTCATGTTTATGTGTAATGATACTACCTTGGAAGCAACACAACTCCCAATAATTGGATAATGAAATCATTTTATAGGGAAGTCAAACCAAAGTGCTGAAAGCTAAGGTTTCAACAAATAATGGAGTGTAAAATAGCTGACTCAGAAAAGACTCTGATGAAGGCAAAGATTGAAGGCAAAAGGAGAGGGCGGCAGAGGATGAGATTGTTAGATAGCATCACTGACTCAGTGGACATGAAGCTGAGCAGACTCTGGGAGGTAGTGGAGGACAGAGGAACTTGGTGTGCTGCAGTCCGTGAGGTTGCAAAGAGTTGGATGTGAATTAGCACTGAACAACAACAACAAAAATACATACTAACAAATAAGAGAATAAAACAAATCCTAAAACAATTTAAATCATATGATAAATGTAATATATACCACACACAATATAATACAAAAGTACATTAGAAGGAAATATATTTAAAAATTAATTTTCTCTGAATGCAGAATAATGAGCAATTTTTCTCTCTTTACTGTTTTCTATGTTTTTTCAACATTTCTATAATAAATAGTTCATAAATTTGAAAATTTATAAAATCAGAAAATTTTAAACTCTTTGTTAATTTTCTTTTGTTTTCAGAATATAATCCAAACAGCTTAGCACAGGCTGGTGTGGTTACCAACCTCTGCTGCACAAACTTATCCTACTAATTTATGATGCCCTCATCTTTAGAAATACCCACCTGCTCAGAATTCACACCACAATTCATGCTTCTATGTTTTCGCACACCTTTACATGGAATACCCTTCACTCTTCTATGTGGTTAAATCCTACTGTTCATCTCTTGGCTTATGGCTTCTTTTCTCTAAGAATTTCCTCCTCCGCATTCCTGCAGCAACCTTTGCATCCATGTGTGCGTTTGTAGTGTAACTGTGCATCCAGCTTTCTCTCTCTCCTTCTTCATGGGGAAAGAATTCTTTGTTGTCAGGAACTTTAACATGTTTTGGTTTCGTTTTGATTTTGTTTAGTTTTGTTTGGTTTGGTTCTTTGGCTGTTGGTTTTCTCTACCCAGACACTGAGAAGCAGATTCTCAGAGAGAGAGAGCATGGGAGAAGATAGTGGAAAATATTTTTCTGGAATACATCCTTCCAAGTGCTACCTTTTCAATGACATTGGAGTAATATGTTGTCATGACTGTTGTTCAAACTGATTGAAAAAAAAAGTAGATGAGGCAATATGAAATCCAGAAGTTGAGATATGTAAAGGAGTTATGTGTTGAAACTTTATTTATATGTATTTCCTATAAGACAATCTAATGGTCTTCTCCCCTACCCTCAACCAAGGCTCAGTTTCTCTGATGTTTAAACCTGGTTATGCTTTGATTGAGAATATACAGGTCCTCATTAAGATCTCTCTCTCTCTTTTTTTTTATGGCTGGCTGATGAATGAATAAGAGAAATTTAAACTGGGATACATTATACCTTGTTGAAGCAAACCCACTGCAATTATATTCTGTTGACATAGCCATTTATGAATAATGGATGCCAGGAGACATTCAGGTGGTTGTGTTGGGAAAATAAAGTGGGTCATCAAACGGAAGGAAAATGGGAAGTCAGAGAGAAGAAACAGAATTTAAAGAAACACAGTTTACATCTGCCAGAAAACTGCAGCTGCAGACCAGCGATCCCATACAGACAGGGCAAGTTTGGATAGTCCAGGAGATAACATGTCAGACCAGGAAATAATCCCAGATAATTCAAATCAATAACTACTGCCAGAAACCAGAGGCCTTTCTTCACCATCTTACCATGGTGAAGAACACAATTCTGAACAGCAGAGGGTCATGATCAGACCTTGTGTGTCAATCTCAGAATCAAAGAGCAATGTAAAACAAAGACATATATTTGTCTATCGGCAATTCAAACTCTTAGCACCATGCCTAGTTTTTACAATGATGATAACTTATTTCTTCAGTAAAATTTTGGATAACACAAGGTTAAAATACTAACCATAGCTTACATTCCTTACTGGAAAGAAATTTCCAACCTATTGATGTCAAAGTCCATTATGAAAAACATTAATATATAAGTAAATCATTTATTGCACATAGTAATACAACTGTGGTTCTGTATTTAAACTTGTATCTGGGCCACTTAGCCACTTTGGATCTCAATTTTCTCATCTGTGAGTTGAGGGGCTTGAGATGAGCTCTAAGGTAACACCCAAATCTAAATTTTCTCTACTATTCACCAGTGGATTTAATCCTTAAACTTAACACCTCAGGAAGAAAAAAAAAAAGATAATTTTCAAACAACATTGAGTCTGACCTGAAGTCACTGACTCCAGAGGATTTATATATGTACACACACGCACACATACACACACACACACACACGTATATAATCACTACATCACTATCTTTATTCAATTGTTTTTTTATATTTATTGATGGTTGTTTCAGTCTGTAATCCTGATGGGGTTAATTAAGGACCTCAAATATAGTTTGAAAATGTTTACACACAGCACACAGCACATTTTAGGTTGCCAATCCCATCTGTGGACATTGCTATATTAATGACACAATATTTGTTTTAGAGGTCATAGTGCTATCTGCCAGGTTAAACATTTGTAATCTGGACCCAACTTTAATATATCCTTTCAAAGAAAGCCACAGCCTGCTATACACTCCATCAACAGCACTCTTCAATTGAATGGTTTGTCAGGATTACAGAGGCAGCTAAGCCAACAATAACAAGCACCTTCCATGTGGATGTTAATTAGAATGTTGACATAGTAAAACTCCTTACTAGGGATAAGTTGGCAGTTCAGTACTTGCAACCCAACATCATGTGAAGGCAAAGCTGTTAATAGAATTTGTCCCCAGAGTGACCAAAGGCAGAGCACAAAGAGCTTCAGCCTCGTTTGTACCCTGTGGGGGTGGTAAGCATGTGGGTGTCAGCTCCTGGCTGCACAGTGTCTTTTTATGACCACACAGTGGTTAATTTGTACTTCTGCTCTCAAATATCACTTTTAAAGGTCACTCTTCTGTTTACTAAACTACACATAGGTAAGCAACAGCAGAATAGAGTTCTAAGTGTGCCTTTGAGGTTGCTACTATCACAGTTTATCTTTTTTTAATTGAAGTATAGTTGATTTATAATTTTACATTAGTTTCAGATATACAACATAGTGATCCAGTATTTTTACAGATTATATTCCACTGAAAGTTATCACAAAATAATGGCTATAATTCCATGTGCTGTATAATATATCCTTCTTATTTATCTATTTTATACCTAGTAGTTTGTATCTCTTAATCCCGCATCCTAACATCACACTTTTAAAATGATGTCAAGTATATATTACTTTTATTGTACTTTTGATGATGTTCTAGGATATCTTGAACTGTGAAATTGGAGAATATTCTTGAGAGTCCTTTGGAATGCAAGGAAATCAAACCAGTCAATCCTAAAGGAAATCAGTCCTGAATATTTATTGGAAGGACTGGTGCTGAAGCTGAAACTCCAATACTTTGGCCACTTGATGCAAAGAGCTGACTCATTGGAAAAGACCCTGATACTGGGAAAGAATGAAGGCAGGAGGAGAAGGGGATGACAGAGAATAAGATGGTTGGATAGCATCACTGACTCGATGGACATGAGTTTGAGCAAGCCCTGGGAATTGGTGATGGACAGGGAAGCCTGGCATGCTGCAGTCCATGTGGTCGCGAACAGTTGGACACAACTGAGTGACTGAACTGAACTAACGACATCTTTGAGTTTATGTATTGGCTCACAATTTTTCAGTTTAATGTAGTTTCACATGTATTATCTCATACTCTTTTTTAACATTTTTGTGGGATATGAAAGGAATTAAAAAAAAAGTTAACAATGTTGTAGACTGAGAACATAAGACATTAAAAGATAACTTGTCAAAGTTGTAGGGTGAGTTTTAACAGAATACAAAAGCAATAGCAAAAACAAAAAGACATTTAAACAGAATATAAAAGGAGGTAAATGGCTTTTATCAGGCCCACCCTGAAACCTCTAAAATCTCAGAATTACAACAAATAAAGGTAACCAAACAAAGAATCAACAATTATTGGGTACCTATGATGTGTTCAGTTGTATTTTCTAACTGTACAGTACATTATTATTTTCCTTGTATTGAGAAATTAACCTTAATTGGGTAATGCCAGAGGTAGTTAGAGTGTAAAATGTCTTTCCTCTTACATAATTGTCTGGAAGTGAATTCTATCTTTCATTTTACCTATATGGTAACCAGATGCCAAGATGGTTCCAAATGATCCCAGTATCTAATCCCTTCCCTGGCAAATACACTATAACAAAAGTGGCAGAAAGTCACTTCTGTGATTAGTTGACATAAGATAGTAACGTTCATCTTGCTAGAAGAGCCTCTCTTGCTGGCTTTGATGAAGGAAGCTGCCATTCTGAGAAGCCATATGAAACTCAGGATGGCCTCCAGCCAACCTCCAGCAAGGAATTGAAGTCAACAGGTCAACTCTCAAGGGACTGAAACCTGCCAATAACCACATAGGCCTGTAAGCACATCTTTCCCTAATAAAGCTTTCACATGACACCCTAGCCTAAGTGATAACTTGCTTGCAGCCTGTGAGAAACCCTGAAGCAGAGGACACACAAAAATTATAAGACAACAACCGTGTGTTACTTTAAGTTACTAAGTTTGTAGTGATTTGTCATGTATCAGTAGATCTAATTATGTCTCTGACTTAAAGAGAATGCATTTCAGGTTTGAAATTTATCATTTATGTCAAAGGATGGTTTAGCTTAATTGTTGACATAGGATAACCCACAACAATTTGATACCTTAAAGATACTCTAGTAAATAACAAAGTACTAGAAATCACTTCTGATTTTCATGTCTGAGTTACCGTCAGAATAATTACCTACTGTCACCACTACCAAGTGTTATATGAAGTGCATTAAAAATGTCTTTATTTGTTATCTACTCATAGAATTTTTTTATATATTGAAATATTTATTAAAGTAGAATATTTAACTAGCAAAATGATATTTCTCATTTATTTATAACATAAAAATGTATGAAATTGCAGATCAAATCATAAATTCACTCTGGGTATATGTTTTAGAAGAATCAAATTGGATGCCATGATGTTAAATCTTAATCAAAACTGCTTCAAAGGCTTATAAACTTGAAATTCCATAGCATTGTCTGACATAATGAGGCTAGCAATGTTGTTCATTCCTGTATAATGTAGTACTCCTTAAACTTGGATGTAAATAGAAGTTCTCAAGCTTCATCTAAGCTCCCATGTACTAATTTTAGTAACTAGTGGTCAAATTTAGAAAAGTTAATGCTGACACTATTCACAGGATTTCAAAATTTACAGTCTTGGATTATGTTACTGAACCTCTGTAACTTTTGTACTTTAATGGCTCCCATACATGAGGACCCTTCATCCACTTTATTATATTGACTACACTTCCCTAAAATGAGTTGTTTCTTTATTCCAGATGTATATTCCAAAATATTCCAGATGTATGTATATTTCAGAATAATAAATAGCATGTTTTCCTCCAGCATCTTAAGAAGGCTCTCTGACCAAGCAAAAGCTTGGTCATGGCCTTGCTATATGGTGCAGCTGAATTCACATACGGCATAAAGAATAAGAACAGACATACTTAGAACGTACTGTGTGGCCTTGAGCAAGATACTTATCTAAGATTTATATTTCTTCTCTGTAAAGTAAAATAAATTTCCTGTTTTGAAAAGATAAAGTAAGTGTACAGGGAGAAAAATGATTTACAAAATTCAAAGCTAAGAGTGAAAATGGCACCCCACTCCAGTACTCTTGCCTGGAGAATCCCATGGATGGAGGAGCCTGGTGGGCTACAGTCCATGGGGTCGCAAAGAGTAAAAATGGGGGTGTATAATTTCTTTCCAGATAATTTTATCTGTAACTATAAATGCAAGAATATGAGAAACTCAAGAGATAGTTTGCAGAGAGGACAACATACAGAAAGCTTAACTTTTCAGTACAAAGGAAATAAATGGAAATTTTGGCGTTAAAGAGAGCAAGGAAGAAAGAAGCAAGACAAGACATAGAGCAAGACAAAGGGGACCAAGATTACATGTTTAGATGAAGGGGTGGGTGGCAATGGAGACCTGTAGAAAATGCCTGGAAGGAGTAATTTCAGTTGAAGAGTATTTCTAAGAGACTGCAAAGTGATGCAAGGTAATTGTATTGTCCCAAAGCATAATAGATTTTATTGCACATGAAAATTCTTACTGTGAATGCTGTGTGGGAAAATCTCAAACATAAGGAACACTTGGGAACCATATCCAGCCATCAGGGGGAAGATAAAAGGAGAGCTGATGGAATGTAACAAGACACAGTTGATAATAAAACTTGGGGGAGACAGGAAGCTGGAGAAAAAACTTTGAGAAAGATTACATGCTCCTTAGAGTTGGAGATCAACCACCCAAAGGAATAAGGGGGAGAGAGTTTAAAGGAATTGTTTGTTAATCTCAAGAACAGAGTGATCCCACCTGACATTTGTATTACTTAAAGATTTAAATTACCTAGAACAGAGCCTGCTTCAGCACTCAAAAAACACAATCTGAGACAGACTCAAGGAGTTTAACAACTTACTTTCCCAGCTTGCTGAAAATAAGTCAAACAAAAGTAAAGAATATGACTTACTAAAGAAATTCAACCGTCTGCTCTTGACTCATTTCTAATCATTAGATGGATGAGTTAATTAAGTCAGTGTAGGCAATTCTTCCACAATGTATATGCATATCACATGATCACATTTACACTTTAAGTATCGTACAATTTTTTCAATTAGATCTCAATAAAATAATAACAAAATACAAAATAATATAATTATGACAACTTAGGCAACTATATACAGTATTGTAACATTCCTGGGCTTCTTAGGTGGGCGCAGTGGTAAAGAATCCACCTGCCAATGCAGGAGGCACAAGAGTCGAAGGTATGATCCTCGCTAGAGAAGATCCCCTGGAGTAGGAAATGGCAAACTACTCCAGTATTCTTGCCTGGAGAATTCCATGAACAAAGGAGCCTGGTGAGCTAGAGTCCATGGAGTCGAAAAGAGTTGGACGCAACTGAGCGTGTATAATGTGCCACTGAGTGTGCACATTATCAGTTCAGTTCATTTCAGTCACCCAGTTGTATCCAACTCTTTGAAACCCCATGGACTGCAGAACACCAGACCTCCCTGTTCATCACCAACTCCCAGAGTTTACTTAAACTCATGTCCATTGAGTCGGTGATGCCTCCAACCATCTCATCCTGTGTTGTCCCCTTCTCCTCCTGCCCCCAATCCCTCCCAGCATCAGGGTCTTTTCAAATGAGTCAGTTCTTCGCATCAGGTGGCCAAAGTATTGGAGTTTCAGCTTCAGCATCAGTTCTTCTGATGAATATTCAGGACTGATTTCCTTTAGGATGAACTGGTTGGATCTCCTTGCAGTCCATGGGACTCTTAAGAGTCTTCTCCAACACCACAGTTCAAAAGCAACAATTCTTCAGCACTCAGCTTTCTTCACAATCCAACTCTCACATCCATACATGACTACTGGAAAAACCATAGCCTTGACTAGATGGACCTTTGTTGGCAAAGTAATGTCTCTGCTTTTGAATATACTGTCTAGGTTGGTCATAACTTTCCTTCCAAGGAGCAAGCGTGTTTTAATTTCATGGCTGCAATCACCATCTGCAGTGATTTTGGAGCCCCCCAAAATAAAGTCTGACACTGTTTCCACTGTTTCCCCATCTATTTCCCATGAAGTAATGGGACCAGATGCCATGATCTTCGTTTTCTGAAAGTTGAGCTTTAAGCCAACCTTTTCACTCTCCTCTTTCACTTTCATCAAGAGGCTTTTGAGTTCCTCTTCACTTTCTGCCATAAGGGTGGTGTCATCTGCATATCTGAGGTTATTGATATTTCTCCCAGCAATCTTGATTCCAGCTTGTGCTTCTTCCAGTGCAGCGTTTCTCATGATGTACTCTGCATAGAAGTTAAATAAGGCTATTCCTTCTCCTGGAATGGCTGTTCTGCTCAAATCTTATCTTATATGCGAAGCGTTCCCCAACTACATGTTTAAGTGAATAGCAACATTTATTTCTCACAGTTTATTTCTTGAGACCCAGAAGTCCAAGATCAAGGGGATGACTGACTCAGTTCCTGGCTGGGGTCCTCTTCCTAGTGATGTCTTTAAAAGATGACAAGAGAAAGAGTGCTCTGAGGGATCTCATTTGTAAGAGCACTTATCCCATTCATGAGGGCCCCACCCTAGGACCTCATCATCTCCTAAATGAATCATCTCCCATCTCCTCACACCATCATCTTTGGAGTTAAGTTTTTGGGGGCCAGTGGAGATAGACACAAAGTTTCAGACCATAACTCCTAATAAACTAGATCTGTCTTCCTATTGCTTTGTAGACTAAAGAACTTAGCAGATCCCATCATAGATCTCTATCTGTATGCGGATTACATTTAATTATAGAGTATGACCTTCTTAAGTCAGGTTCATGTCATAGTATCTTTCTATCCTGACCATGTGACTCACAGCAAAGTGCACAGTGGCCCCTCAGGTTTCTATGGAAATGATTTTTTGAGGAAGAAATGGCACAGAATTGAGTTCCATAATTCCAGCTCACTGCTTTCTCATCCTGTAATAGAAGGTGACTCATTTCCTCTCTGCCATCCATTTAGAAGTTTCCTTTGGGTTAGTAGCCAGCATAGGAAGGAGCAGTTAACATTTTTCATTTCACTTTTCTCAAGCCAGAATTGAACTGTTTATATACCAAGAGGGAGCCTTGTATCATGAAGAGGGATCCTCTTTTTAGCTTTAGGTCTGGAGCAACCACCTAATATTTACATGACTCTGGAAAGCTCATTTTCCATCTGTAAGGTTCAGTTTCCATATTTATAAAAGATAAACAAACGAGCAAACAAGTAAACCAAAGGGAGTGAGAGGCCTGGGGAGAGCAGTATTTGACCTTATAGGATCACAAGCAATTTCATAATCAGATGAAATTATATGTATGAAAGTTTTGACACAGCATAAATGTAAATGCTTAATATTATTTTGAAAAGTTGGGGGATAACTTTATTTATATAACTTTATATATAAACATGGATTAGTATTACTCTTTAGTTAAGTGATTATGATCCCCCAAGTTTACCAATTTAAACTCCAGAATCATAAAGTGATTCAAAGATCAAAAGAAAAAATATACAAATGCACTCATAATTAAAATGTCATAATAATAAAGTTTACTTGCTACTTTTGATTTCTTGGGGTTTAAAAACAAACAACTTGCTCATCATATTTTGGCAGAGCTTCTTTTTAAAAAACAAGAAGGTTAACTACCAAATTATGAGGACAGCAAATGGAAAAAAACACAGTAATGCTGCTAAATAAAGATAGGAACACAAATTCTATATTGGAAATCAAGCTAGTATGTTTTAATTTGGAGGTTGGGTGTTTTGTTTTTGTTTTTTTTTCTCCTTATATTGGATCTTTTCCAAGAGTCTTATACTTAAAAAGGAGTTCCATTTTTTAATTCTTTCCTCCAAACATATGAGAATTTTTTTTAAAGAAACACTGTGACGTCTATTGACAGAGAAATAAATATGTTCCCTATTTTAGTCTTATTTAAATACATGTGGTACATAAAGGTGTGATTAGCACTAAAAATACATATTTCGTGTTAAGAAATTGTATCTGAAGGATATAACATGTAGGAATGTAGTAAAAGAAACTTTCAGCCACTCAGTGTATATGAAATAATATTCTATGGCTATATACTTTAAAAGAAAATTTTATTTATTTGGCTAAGCCAGGTCTTAATTGGGATATGCAGGATCTTATATGCAGCATGTGGGATCTAGCTCCCCAGCAAGAGATGGAACCCAGGCCCCCCACATTGGGAGCTCAGGTTCTTAGCCACTGGGCCACCAGGGAAGTCTCTAAATAATTTTAATCTGAGTACATCAATGTATACTTTGCCTACCAGAAAGGGAGCTAACACCTGTAGGAGGAAGACTCTTCCTAATAATTCACATCTAAAGGGTTTACCTCAAGAATATTCCAAGGCTTTATTAGTTTTAAGGGAAATCAAAGAGGTAAGTCCATGGCCAACACCCCTACAATACTTCAGTTTATTTTTAATAAATCCTTTTCATTATCAGGTAGACTGGCAGTTTTCATAGGATTTTACTTGTAAAAGCAGAAAGGGTCAAGACATTGAAATACAGAAAAAAATATTAAAACAACAACAACAGGAAAAACTACTGGCTTACAGGGCACTTGGCTATACTAAAATAATTGAAAAGTTGCCTCAGGCTTCCTGAGCGACACCAAACAAGCACTCAAGTTCTGATTCTTCACTGAATGACTTGACTTGGTTGACACTCAAGGAGAATGAGATTATAAACTGAATAGCTTCAGGAGCTGGTGTGAATCACAGAACTTCTCAGAAGCTACCTCTGGTTATGTTATGGGTATAAACACAGCGCTTTGACACTCCGATTACAGGGTTAAGTATACTCGGTATATTCTCCATTCAGTATACTCAGAAACCTTGGAGATGAAAGATATTTCCATTCCTGAACACTACTTTTCTCCTACTTTCCTCCAGTTCAGTTCAGTCGCTCAGTCGTGTCTGACTCTTTGCGACCCCATGGATTGCAGCACACCAGGCCTTGCTGTCCATCACCAGCTCCTGGAGTTTACTCAAACTCATGTCCATTGAGTAGGTAATGCCATCCAACCAGCTCATCCTCTGTTGTTCCCTTCTTCTCCTGCCTTCAATCTTTCCCAGCATCAGGGTCTTTTCAAATGAATTAGTTCTTTGCATCAGGTGGCCAAAGTATTGGAGTTTCAGCTTCAGCATCAGCCTTCCAATGAATATTCAGGATTGATTTCCTTTAGGATGGACTGGTTGGACCTCCTTGCAGTCCAAGGGACTCTCAAAACAACACCACCAACACTACATCTCCAACATCACAGTTCAAAAGCATCAATTCTTTGGCTCTCAGTCTTCTTTATAGTCCAACTCTCACATACACGACCACTGGAAAAACCATAGCTTTGACTAGATGGACCTTTGTTGGCAAAGTAATATCTCTGCTTTTTAATATACTGTCTAGGTTGGTCATAACTTCTCTTCCAAGGAGCAAGCGTCTTTTAATTTCATGGCTGCAATCACCATCTGCAGTGATTTTGGAGCCCCCATTAAATAAAGTCTGTCACTATTTCCAATGTTTCGGCATCTGTATGCCATGAAGTGATGGCACCAGATGCCACGATCTTAGTTTTCTGAATGTTGAATTTTAAGCCAACTTTTTCACTCTCCTCTTTCACTTTCATCAAGAGACTCTTTAGTTCTTTGCTTTCTGCCATAAGGGTGGTGTCACCTGCCTATCTGAGGTTATTGATATTTCTCCCAGCAATCTTGATTCCAGCTTGTGCTTCCTCCAGCCCAGCGTTTCTCATGATGTACTCTGCATATAAGTTAAATAAGCAGGATAACAATATACAGCCTTGACGGACTTCTTTCCCTATTTGGAACCAGTTTGTTGTTCCATGTCCAGTTCTAACTGTTGCTTCTTGACCTGCATACAGATTTCTCAAGAGGCAGGTCAGGTGGTCTGGTATTCCCATCTCTTTCAGAATTTTCCAGAGTTTGTTGTGGTCCTCACAGTTAAAGGTCTTGGCATAGTCAATAAAGCAGAAGTAGGTATTTTTCTGGAACTCTCTTGCTTTTTCAATGATGCAACAGATGTTGGCAATTTGATCTCTGGTTTCTCTGCCATTTCTAAATCCAGCTTGAACATCTGGAAGTTCATGGTACACGTATTGCTGAAGCCTGGCTTGGAGAATTTTGAGCATTACTTTACTAGCATGTGAGATGAGTGCAATTGTGAGTAGTTTGAGCATTCTTTGGCATTGCCTTTCTTTGGGATTGGAATGAAAACTGACCTTTTCCAGTCCTGCGGCCACTGCTGAGTTTTCCAAATTTGCTGGCATATTGAGTGCCACATTTTCACAGCATCATCTTTTAGGATTTTAAATAGCTCAACTGGAATTCCATCACCTCCACTAGCTTTGTTCAAAGTGATGCTTCCTAAGGCCCACTTGCCTTCACATTCCAGGATGTCTGGCTCTAGGTCAGTGATCACATCATTGTGATTATCTGGGTCATGAAGATCTTTTTTGTATCTCTTCTCCATCAAGTTTCAAATCACTCTTTACTGAACTTGCAGGCAACTCTGCTTTCACTTAGTCTCTCTTAATCCCTGGGCCTTTACTTCTGCTAAATGTTCTGCTGTGATGTTTAGCTTGTTTGAAATATTTTTTAGCCAGTGTTTACAAATAACAAGGATGTTGAGGAGAGCCTTGTGTACTGTTGGTGGGAATGTAAATTGGTGTAGCCACTATGGAAAACAGTAAGGCGGTCCCTCAAAAAGCTAAAAATAGAGCTAGCATATGATTTAGCAATTCCATTCCCAGGTATATATTTGAAAAAACAAAAACACTAATTTTAAAAGATACATGTTTTATATAACCACTATGGAAAACAGTAAGGAGGTCCCTCAAAAAGCTGAAAATATAGCTTGCATATGATCTAGCAATTCCATTCCTAGGTAAACATTTGAAAAAAACAAAAACACTAATTCTAAAAGATAGATGTTGCCCCAATAGCAGCTTGGCTATTATTTACAATAGCCAAGGTATGGAAACAACTTAATTGCCCATCAATAGATGAATAGATAAAGTGGATATGGTACATATACACAATAGAATGTTTCTTTGCCTTAGAAAAGAATGAGATTCTACCAACTACACCAAAGTGGGTAGACCTAGAGAGTATGAAGATTAGTGAGATAACTCATAAACACATTCTGCATGTTATTACTTAAATATCAAAATTTAGAACAAAAAATAAAACAAACAAATATAACAAAACAGAAATAGACACACAGATAAAAAGAGCAAAGCAGTGGTCACCAGTAGGGAAAGGGAAGGGAGAAAGGCAAGATAAGGGTATGAGGTTAAGAGGTACCATCTGCTACAAAAAAAAAAAAAGCTACAAAGTTATGCTATATAGCATAGGAAACACAACCAGCATTTTATAATTTTAAATGGAATATAATATATAAAAATATACAGTCACTATGCTGTACACCTGGAACTAATATAACATTATAAATCAACTGTATTTAAATAAAATATTATAATGTAAAAAAGTTTGCATAAAAAAGGACTTCATGGTGAAATCTATTTGGAGAAACTAAGTTAATCAAAGTTTAACTGCAGAGTTTCTCAGGTTTTATGTGTACAATATTTATATCTAAAATAAAGATAAAATGTGGAGCATTTGCCAAAATCATTTAACAGTGGAACACTTTTCTTCTCATTGGAAAGTAAGAAATGATGCTCTGGTTGAATGTTATCTACTATTAACTCTGTGTGTGTGCTCAGTCACTCAGTTGTGTCCAACTCTTGTGTGACCCCATGAACTGTAGCCCACCAGGCTCCTTGGTCTCTGGACTTTTCCAGGCAAGAATACTGGAGTGGGTTGTCATTTCCGTCTCCAGGGGAATCTTCCTGACCCAGGGACCACACAGCATGTCTTGCAGTACTCATGCGCACAGTAGAGCTTTGAAAATCCGTGCTCACAGGTAGCATCTTGGCTTCACTTGCCAGTTCTTGCTTTTGGCCATGCCACTGGAGTGAGAGGATGGGGAGGTGAGGTTTCAGAGTTGGGGACTGGGCACAATTTTTCAAGGGCACTAAATTGGCTTTATTATATTTTCGTTTTATAGGGCTATTAGAATAATAATTATTTTCCTAAGACCATTTTTCCCTTTTAGAATTTTTGCTAGGTTCCTCAAACCCTCAACTGCTTGAAATGGTACACTCTTGTGACTAGAAGCTCTATGAATAGATCTTATGAATAGAGAAGATCTATGGATTTTGATTGCTATAAATGCTAAAGCTTTTCCTGGTTTTACTTCCTACATATTCCATTTGGTCCTGTCTAGAAGAACAGTGTTGTACAATTTCAGTCTTTGTAGCTGGACAATTAAATAATGTAAATATGCAATAATAATAATAACATAGAGACCTCATGAGTAAGGTTGCTCTCTTTAAAAGATTGTCCTCCAGGATTCTAAAAACTGAATTAAATAATGTGTATTAATGTGAAATATGGTGCTTGCTACACAGCAACTGAATAAATGGTATGAAACTTTTTTCTATGACCAAATCCTCATTACCAGCTTATTTTAACCCAAAAAAGCCATGTTCTCTGGCCATGGCTAATAAAACCACTTCACTCAAGCTAAACTAAAGTGGTTCCATTAAAGGAAGTCACTATTTAGTGGAGGTAAAGAGAAGTAACAACAGAAAAGAAAGTTAAAAACAGATCCCTCTGGGGAGCAGGATTGTGGAGATGCTCTTTGGATTTTTGTTTGATATGTCTTTTAATAATGGTTGCCCTTTGAATCAAATGCCTATGTGCAAAACAATTTTAATAAAAATAAATTTGATAAAAATACATTTTAAAAAGTCTATAAAACTTCACCTGTGACTCAGATGGTAAAGAATCTGCACACAATGCAGGAGACCCAGGTTTGATCCCTGGGTTGGGAAGATTCCCTGGAGAAAGGGAATGGCTACCCACTCCAATATTCTTGCCTGGAGAATCCCCATGGACAGAGGAACCTGGCGGGCTACAGTCCATGGGATCACAGATAGTTGGACTTGACTGAGCCACTAACACTTACTTACACTTTTAAAACTTCAACATACAGTCACTGTAGCTAAATAGCTATAATTGATGGGTAAATGGGACAGACAGGACAGACAGCCATGTAGAACTCAGAGGGCAAACAGCCATCAAGTCATGAGAATAGATTTTGTAGACAGTGAACAGTGAGAAGTTTCTTGTGATTGGATCAAGTAAAGAGTGCTGAAGGGGAGACCAGCGATACAGCATGTGGTGACAGGCTCTGAATATCACAGTGAGTTGTTGGAATTCTATACTGTGGTCTGTAAGAAGTTAGCATAAGTTGTAAACAGAGGAGAAAGAAAATTAAATTTGCTTTTGGGGAAAGATACCTGCACCACATTGGAGAGAAGAGAAAGAAATTTGAAATGTAGAATAATAAATAACTGTGGCAATAGTTTTGAGGCATGATGAGGGTCACAGAGGCAGTGGAAATAGAAAAAGATTCAATGCAGGAAATATTTCTGAGATAAAATCAGTAACACTTCATGAAAAATTGGATGTGGAGAATGAGGGACATATTCTAGGATAAAACTAAGCTTTCTGAAGAGGGAAATTGAGAGACTGGTGACTCACATAATTGAGACTAGGAAAGAGACAATTCTGCTCTTGGAGATATCTGAGAAAATGAATATGTGTTTCTCCAAAGTTGATGGCACACCTAAAGAGTTGGTGAGGACACATACTTACACAGACACACTGAAAGTAATTTTTTTTTTATTTCTCCATAAATGAAGTTATTTTGTTCATAAAACTTCTATTTCAGTTGTTATAGCAAACATAAGCTTGCTATTTAATGTGATTCAGTCAGACCCTGTTTGAGCTCAGTCACCTTTGGGTAACTACTTATACTCTATAAGGATTTCTCTAGCTTCATCTTCCCCGTCCCTTATGACCACATGGGAGTGATCTAGGTCCCTGGCTCAGAATCCTTAGTGAGGAAGGAGAGAGGTAGATGGGGGGTGGTTTCTGAACTGTCCTGGCATTAAGGGAAGTGTGTCCCTTCTATGGTCCTCACATATCCTTGCTGACCTCAGCGTGTACCCCTCTTTCTTGCACAGAGCCTAAATCCCTAGTATGCCTGCTGACAAAGTCCATAATTTTGCCACAGCCCCTACTTCTCAGAGCTATGTGTTATGCATTCTATACTCCCCAGTGAAAATTTACTTCTTCACAGCCTGCCCTCAAACTTATTTCTACCTCTTGCTGAAAGTGAAAGTGTTAGTCCCTCTATCATGTCTGACTCTTTGCGACCCCATGGAATGCAGCCTGCTTGGCTCCTCCGTCCATGGAATTCTCCAGGCAAGAATACTGGAGCAGGTAACCATTCCCTTCAGGGGATCTTCCTGACCCAGGAATCGAACCTGAGTCTCCTTCATTGTAGGCGGATTCTTTACCATCTGAGCCACCAGGGAAGCCACCTCTTGCTCAAATGGTAAGGTTCCCCAGTGTTTCCCTGCAATTTGCTGACATAGGTTGTAACCTCTAAACTGGTACTCCAGCCACTTCCCACAGACCAAGTAGCTCAGGCATACAGGGGTCATGCTGAAATCTAGGTTTCTCCATAAAAATTAATATATACAAGGAAAAAAAACAGTTTTCTCTTGTAAACTACTGAAGTTGTTCTTTATTTTTCTCTGATTGAATACAGTTTATTTCTAAAGGATTTACAAGTTCACGTTTATTATCAGTATGGAACAGTCTATGAATATCTTACATGGTTACTAAGAAAAATGTGTTTTTTTACTACAAAGTTGTTAATTTTTAATTATTCAATTTAGGTCTAATGAATCCTCATTTTCCTTTACAAATTCATTGAGGCTATGCACTTCTACCTGTGAGCATCTATGTATATACACAGAGATATTTGCGTACATATGTATATACGTATGGACCACTCACTCAGGTGGCTCAGAGGGTAAAGCATCTGCCTGAAATGTAGGAGACCTGGGTTCGATCCCTGGGTTGGGAGATCCCCTGGAGAAGAAAATGGTGACCCACTCCAGTATTCTTGCTTGGAGAATCCCATGGACGGAGGGTCACCCATACATTCCATACAGTCCATACACATATGTGTGACTATATATATATACATATGGGCTTCTCTGGAGGCTCAGTGGTAAAGGATCCATCTGCAATGCAGGAGATGCAGGTTCAACCCCTGGGTCAGGAAGATCTTCTGGAGAAGGAAGTGGCAACCCACTACAGTATTCTTGCCTGGAAAATCCCATGGATGGACAAGGGAAACTGACAGGCCACAGTCCATGGGGTTGCAAGAGTCAGAAATGACTTAGCAACTACATCACCACCACCATCCTGTATACACACATACGTATGGTGGTGTTGGTGGTAAATACACACACACACACACACACACACACACATATATATATATAGCTATTTCAAGTAAACCAATCATTTTTAATTATATCCTTTAGTGAGGATGATGAAGGTCACAATATACATGAATATCACAAGTGGAAGCCATGGCAAGAATATGAATCAGTTTAGTTCAGTTCAGTCACTCAGTCATGTCTAACACTTGGTGACCCCTTGGACTGCAGCATGCCAGGCCTCTCTGTCCATCACCAATTCCCAGAGCTTACTCAAACTCATGTCCACCGAGTTGGTGATGCCATCCAGCCATCTCATCCTCTGTCATCCCCTTCTCCTCCTGCCTTCAATCTTTCCCAGCATCAGGATCTTTTCCAATGAGTCAGTTCTTTGCATCAGGTGGCCAAAGTATTGGAATTTCAGCTTCATCATCAGTCCTTCCGATGAATATTCAAGACTGATTTCCTTTAGGATGGACTGGTTGAATCTCCTTGCAGTCCAAGGGACTCTCAAGAGTCTTCTCCAATACCACAGTTCAAAAGCATCAATTCTTCAGTGCTCAGCTTTCTTTATAGTCCAACTCACACATCCATATATGACTACTGGAAAAACTGTAGATTTAACTAGAGGACCTTTGTCAGCAAAGTAATGTCTCTGCTTTTTAATATGCTGTCTAGGTTGGTCATAGCTTTTCTTCCAAGGAGAAAGCATCTTTTAATTTCAGGGCTATAAATAAAATGCACTAAGGACACTAAAGTCTAAGACTAATGTTTAAGATTTAGAGGACAGATTTTCACAGTATTGAAGGTGAGCAAAATCAAATAATGGCACACACATCAAATTGTCCTCTTATGATTATTTCAGAACATATTATAATTCCCCTGTGTACCCTATGGCAAGGGACCTCCCAGGTGGCCCAGTGGTAAAGACTGCCTGCCAATGCAGGAGACACAAGAGTTGTGGGTTGGATCCTAGATCAGGAGATTTCCTGGAGCAGGAAATGGCAACCCATTCCAGTATTCTTTTTTTTTTCCCTTTTCCTGGATTCACTTTTTAAAAAATTAATTTATTTTGATTGGAGGCTAATTACAGTATTGTAGTGACATGACATGAATTAGCCATGGGTGTACATGTTTCCCACCATACTGAACCCCCGTCCCACCTCCCTCCCCACCCTATCCCTCTCCACTCCAGTATTCTTGCCTGAAAACTCCATGAGCAGAGGAGCCTGGTGGGCTACAGCCCATGGAGTTGCAAAGAGTCAGACATAACTGAACAAGCACCCTATGGTAAAGGGGAAGACAAGAAGGTATGAGGGAGAATTCAGAGTTGATGTCATAGTTGCATAAAAGAGACTTTGACCTTGCTCAAAAAGCAAATTTTTATTTTTTCAAAATGTAGAAATAGTATGTGTACTCATCTAACCATAAGAAAATATAAATAAAGTTTAATAGCAAAATGAAATAAAGTAGACAATACACAGTCTTCCACCAAGAGATCTAAAAGAAAATGTTCTCTTAAATAATACATCAAAGTGGAAATAAACTACCTAAAAATGTATAGAATTTGACAATAATGAAAACTGTATATATGAAAACCTAACAGATAAAGGAAAATCAGAAAAATTAATAGCTTTAATCATTCACATTAATAAAAGAGGCATAAACATAAATACAAATTCAACTAAGGTATTGATAAAAATAAAAATAATCAGCAGAAAGCACAGAAGACATAAGTGAAGATAAAAATAGAATTAATATATTTTAAAAGCAATAAAAATAATTCCAATCACAGTTTTTGTTTAACATTAAAAATATAGATAATCAAATTAGATAGTTATCACAAATACACAAAATGCAAATACTGAATGAGTAATCAAAGACATTTGGGAATTAAAAGAAGTATGAGGTACTGCCGGAGAAGGCAATGGCACCCCACTCCAGTACTCTTGCCTGGAAAACCCCATGGATGGAGGAGCCTGGTAGGCTGCAGTCCACGGGGTCGCTAAGTCGGACATGACTGAGCAACTTCACTTTCACTTTTCACTTTCACGCAATGGAGAGGGAAATGGCAACCCACTCCAGTGTTCTTGCCTGGAGAATCCCAGGGACAGGGGAGCCTGGTGGGCTGCCATCTATGGGGTCGCACAGAGTCGGACACGACTGAAGTGACTTAGCAGCAGCATGAGGTACTGTCTTGCTCAAAGTTATGCAATTATATTTGAAAGCCTAATTAAAGTGGAAATTTCTTTAACCAAACTACCCAAGAAGAACTAGAGAATTGAAATTAAAAGACGCTTACTCCTTGGAAGGAAAGTTATGACCAACCTAGATAGCATATTAAAAAGCAGAGACATTACTTTGCCAACAAGGGTCCATCTAGTCAAGGCTATGGTTTTTCCAGTGGTCATGTATGGATATGAGAGTTGGACTGTGAAGAAAGCTGAGCACCAAAGAATTGACGCTTTTGAAGTGTGGTGTTGGAGAAGACTCTTGAGAGTTCCTTGGACTGCAAGGAGATCCAACCAGTCCATTCTGAAGGAGATCAGCCCTGGATGTTCTTTGGAAGGAATGATGCTAAAGCTGAAACTCCAGTACTTTGGCCAGTTGATGGGAAGAGTTGACTCATTGGAAAAGACTCTGATGCTGGGAGGGATTGGGGGCAGGAGGAGAAGGGGACGACAGAGGATGAGATGGCTGGATGGCATCACTGACTCGATGGACATGAGTTTGAGTGAACTCCAGGAGATGGTGATGGACAGGGAGGCCTGGTGTGCTGCGATTCATGGGGTTGCAAGGAGTTGGACACGACTGAGCGACTGAACTGAACTGAACTGAGCTGAACAATTTCAGAAAGATCACTCCCCCAACACATTTACAGGCCCAACTAGCAAAATAGATAATTCATACCAAAGTTTTAAAAATATGTAACTTTACTATTATTTATACCATATCAAGTATTAAAAAAGAAAAACTTTCACACTTTTTCATAAATCTAGCACAGCATTAGCACTTAAGTTATTAAAATATATCAAAGTTAATTTTATTTCATAAAAATTTAGAAAGTCCTGCCCTGCAAGAAAAACATATGCCAAACCAATCGAAAAAGATAAATGACAAACTGTGCAAAGGTGTTTTAAAATAAATACTCCAGACAAGGAGCGGATATATTTACTAAACAAAGAGGTTATTCACATATAAGAAAAAATACAAGGGTCAGATAAAAAATCATTTGAAATCATGTAAAATTAATTTTAAAAACCACTCATAAGATGAACAATTAAAACTAATCTATGTTAGGGTATCATTTTTCTCCTAGCAAATATGCAAATGCTGAAGACTGTTTATAAAAATATTTTGACCAGGATGTGGATATGGATGTGAACTAGAGACAAATTAAGTATATTTATTAAAATTTAATTGTACTTCCCCTTGACTGAATAATTTTTTTGTCTATGTATTCAACCTATAGATAAATGCACAGCATGCATTCGCCATTAATTTTAGCATTTTTGCAGTAACAGAAATAAAAACAAAAGAAACTATCCACCAACAGGTTGCTGCTGCTGCTGCTAAGTTGCTTCAGTCGTGTCCGACTCTGTGCGACCCCATAGACGGCAGCCCATCAGGCTCCCCTGTCCCTGGGATTCTCCAGGCAAGAACACTGGAGTGGGTTGCCATTTCCTTCTCCGATGCATGAAAGTGAAAAGTGAAAGTGAAGTCGCTCAGTCGTGTCCGACTCTTAGCGACCCCATGGACTGCAGCCTACCAGGCTCCTCCGTCCATGGGATTTTCCAGGCAAGAGTACTGGAGTGGGGTGCCATTGCCTTCTCCACCAACAGGTTAGTCTATGTGTATTCATATAAATGTGTACGTGCTATATCCATTCAAAGCAATGAGTCCGGTGTATGTTTACTGACATGGAGTGATTTCCAAAGTATGTTAAATGAGAAAAGTAAGATGTAGAATAGTGTGCACACACCATCACCTGTGCCAGAAATGGACAGTGGACATATATATGTATTGTCTACATTGAAAGTTTGTAGGAGGATACACAAATAACTGTGGGGAACAGTTGCTGCTGAGGAGTTACTTTGTATTGATTGTAATTTTTATTTTAACAGCTGCATAAATTATCCATTTACAAAGAAAGAAGGAAAGAAGAGAAAGGAAGGAAGGGCTGCAAAAAGGAAGGAAAAAGGGAGAATTGGTGGAAGGTGATGAATTCAGTTTTAGACCAGTTAAATATCAGGGAAGCCTGGCACGCTGCAGTCCATGCAGTCACAAAGAGTCAGACACGACTTGGTGCCTGAACAACAAAACATTAAATATATGCGTTCTGCAGGGCCTCCTGGGACAAATTTTCAGTAAGCAGATAGAATTTCAGTCTAGCGGATGATAAAGGGAGGAACTGGAGTTTCAACTGCTGTGATTCTTCAATGTATAATAGAATGTGGAGGAGTAAGATCATGTTGAGAGAGAGAATTACTAAGACAGGAAACAAGAGAAACAGTATTTAAAAAGCAGGCAGAGGAAGAGAGGCCAACAAACGTCACAGATGAGTGGCCAGAGGAAGGGAGACAACCGAGCAAGCAAGGAAAAAGTTTCAAGAAAAAACACAGATTCTCCCACAGGTTTTAACACCATTGAAAAAGCACATGATATATTGTATGGACAGTGACTCTAGAACAGAAATTCTGTGTTAAATAAGACAATAAAAATAAATATATATTTAAAAAAGAAAAAAGTCTACAGTATACCTATGCTTATACTCTGCAGATGTAAAATACTACATTTTGAATTGGTAGACTGTATCCCTGCTTATGAAAATTATTATTAATATTTTTCTGTGAAGGGGACTATGGTCCTACAAAAACCTAGAGTTTATTTCTCATGGATCAAAGGGAGAATAAATATCTGATGTTTGACATATACAAAATCAGTAAGCAGCTGTTGAATAAATGTTGAACAAGTACAACGTACAAAATGTTAATAGTTTAAAAGATATAATAGATTCTACAACCATGAATTAACCAAGCAGCTATGAAATTGAGAAAAAATCAGTTATGAGTGGGAAAGCTCTGTTTATAGCCTTTATTCTCCCTAATTATAAGCAATGGACTTAAGACACATGTTAATTTCCTAGCTGTGGTGCAGGGAAGGAGAAAAGGAGGATGAGAGGAGTGAGGGGCTATTTAAACATCACTACCATTGCGATACACACTGTCTCACACACACACACATACACAAATATAATTGTGTAATTCACAAAGAACACATAAGACATAAAAATGAGCATTTTTCTAGTTACTATATTAAAGGTGACTCAAGATGACATTTGGGCTTCCAGGTGGTGCTAATGGTGAAGAACCCATCTCCCATACAGGAGATGTAAGAGACTAAGGTTCAACCCCAGGGTTGGGAAGATCCCCTGGAGGAGGGCATGGCAATGACTCCAGTATTCTTGCCTGGAGAATCCCATGGCCAGAGGAGCCTGGTGGGCTACAGTCCATAGGGTCCCAAAGAATCAGACATGACTGAAGCCACTTAGCATGCAGGCCCTCAAGATGACATTTAAATAATAAATATCTATTTATTACAAAGTAGAGAAGGCATTTTGAAAGACATTTTGGCTGTTTCTTACAAAAGTAAACATGCTCTGAGCATCAACCCAGTAATCATACTCCTAGATATTTGAAACTTATTCATGTAAGAAGTTACACACGAATGTTTGTTTATAGCAGCTTTATTCATAGGTGCCAAAAGTTGGAAGCAACCAAGAAATATTTCACTAGGTAACTTTATACTTCCTTTGGCCATGCTGCGTAGTATGTGGGATCTTAGTTCTCCAATCAGGGATTGAATTCACGCTCTCTGCATTGGAAGCCGAGAGTCTTAAACCACTGCACCAACAGGGAAGTCTCCAGTAGGTAACTAAGATGATGTTAACAAGGGCCTGAGAGGTATCTCTTTGATTATTAGGAAAGATAGGCATCAAACAAGAATATGTTGAATACTTAGAACCTGCCAGCTAATGTGAAAAAACATATTTGTTTTCTACACATTTTTAGGCATTTTAAAGAAATATTTTTTTATCCATTAGTTTTTTAAGGAGCTTAGTTTTAGACAGTTAAGATACCTTAAAACTGACTACATTTAAGGTAATGAAACTGAAAAAGTGACTGTTAGTCACTCAGTCATGTTCAACTCTTTGTGACCCCATGGACTGTAGCCCTCCAGGCTCTCTGTCCGTGGAATTCTCCAGGCAAGAATACTGGAGTGGGTTAACATTCCCTTCTCCAGGGGATCTTCCTGACTCAGGGATCTAACCTGGTCTCCTGCATTGCAGGCAGATTCTTTACTGTCTGAGCCACCACATTTCTCGTGGATGTGTACACAGATATCTTGTATGAAAATTCTGCTTATGTATACTTGAAAAATCAATATTTTCACTATTTCATAACCAAAATACACTATGGGTTGCAGATTCAAACAAGGGCATATGGTCCATTAATAGAGGCCTCCAACAATGCCACTATAAATTAGCCCAATAGTCTGCTGGCTTTCCAGTTTTAGAAGCCACTTGTTTTTTTTAAACTGGAGGATAATTACTTTACAGTGTTGTGGCAGTCTCTGCCATACATCAATGTGAATCAGTCATAATTGCATATGTGTGTGTGTGTGTATATATATATATATATATATGTCCTCTCCCACTTGAGCCTCCCACCCCCCATCCCACCTCTCTAGGTCATCGCAGAGGGCTAGCCAGGCTCCCTGTGTTGTATAGCAGCTTCCCACTAGCTATCTAGTTTACACGTGATAGCGTATATGTGTCCATTCTACTCTCTCAGTTCATCCCACCCTTTCCATCCCCAACTATGTCCACAAGTCCATTCTGTATGTCTGCCTTTCCATTTCTTCTCTGTAAACAGTATCTTCAGTACTGTTTTTCTAGATTCCATGTATACACATAAATATGCGATATTTGTTTTTCTCTTTCTGACTTATTTCACACTGTGTAATAGGCTCTAGGTTCATCCACCTCACTACAACTGACTCCAGTGTGTTCCTTTTTATGTAGAAGCCACTTTAGCTTTGTTCAGTGTTAGAAGAGAGCTTGGTCTTTGTTCCTTGGATGCAGTTAGATGTCAGTAAAGCATGACTTCCTCTGAGGGAAAAAGGCTTTTGGCCATAAGATAACTCTTACCAAAGTCTTGATGAGTTAAACGTAAATGAATCAGGAATGTATTATATTTCCCTTGTAATACACAGGGATTTAAAAGTTAAGGGGAAAAATCTTGGCAAAATGTGTAAGGAGAATGTGCCAAACCCAAACATTTGATATTCTCAGAATCCTAACTGCCACCAATTGTGCTGGCCCTTAAGTTTTACACAGTCTGACATTTAGTCATGGAATCTGGTAGAACAGTAGTGAAGATTTGGGGGGAAGTGGGTTACAAACTAATTTCCATTTGGTCTGTAAAGCTGTGTTTTTTGTAATCAGCTATTTAACAAAATCTAAATCTACATTCGAAGCAACAGATTTTCATTCTGACCTGGGTTTACATGCTGCTTCTTCCAGTTAGCAGCTGTTTGACCTTACCACAGAGTGACTTAACATCTCTGTGACTCAAATTTCTTATCTTTAAAATGAACATAATTATACAATATTATTTAGCTGCTCAGTAGTGTCCAATTCTTTTGCAACCCCATGGGCTGTAGTATGCTAGTCTCCTCTGTCCGTAGGACTTCCCAGGCAAGAATACTGGAGTGAGTTACCATTTCCTATTCCAGGGGATCTTCCCCACCCAGGTTTTGAACCCACGTCTCCTGCACTGGCAGGCAGATTCTTTACCAGTGAGCAACCAGGAAGCCTGTACGATGTTCCCTACATATATAATATATTTAAGAGCCTCAAAACATAAGATGTATTCAATAAATATTAACAACTATTAGACATCACAACTGCTTTGGTTATTGAAGACAGGCCAGTTAAAATAACTTTTCTTTCTTAATTCCAGGGTTTTCTCTGGTAGCTCAAATGTTAAAGAGTCTGTCTCCAATGCAGGAGACCTGGGTTCAATCCCTGGGTCAGGAAGATCCCCTGGAGAAGGGAATGGCAACCCACTCCAATATTCTTGCCTGGAGAATTCCATGAGCAGAGGAGCCTGGCAGGCTATGTATAGTCCATGGGGTCACAAAGAGTCAGACACAATTGAGAGACTAACACTTTTCTTAATTTCTACTGAAATTAAGAAATTAAACATCCAGACTCTAGTTATGGTGTATAGCTTGAAGCCCTAATCCAGTTTTACTCTAAGTTCTCCAGCTCCTTATCTCCACTATATACTGATGCTTTCCTGTGAGGTTGCTCTACCTTCTGTCTGCAGAGGAGGAGGTGTAGGCAGTTGGAATCAGGCACTGTTCCTCTGCTGGGCCATCTCATGGTTTACACTATTGCAGCAGCTCCATTCCTGGTTTCTTCTAGTGTTCTTTCTGGGAGGAGGATGTTTTCTGCCATCACAAAACCTCCTCCTGTCCAATTCTTGACATCACCAATAGAAACATCAATACCAGAAAGAAAGTCAAAATCTCATCTTGAGGTGGTAGATTTTCCCTGAGATGCTTCTCAAGACTGACCTTTGATCATTCATGCATTAAATCATCAAATATGTATTGAGGATGTCACAAATGGTTTAATCTGTTTCAGAAACCACACTTCATGAAACACAGGTAAGTTATTGTATCATTGCCATTCAAAATGTGTGATCTAGTGAGAAAATGGCAAGTAGCAAGTGCTCCCTCAGTCATGTCTGATTCTTTGTGATCCCATGGATGGTAGCTGTCCAGACTTCTCTGTCCATGGGATTCTCTAGGCAAGAATACTGGAATGGGTTGCCTTGCCCTCCTCCAGGGGAATCTTCCCGACCAAGGGATTGAACGCACGTTTCCTGCATCTCCTGCATTGGCAGGTGGGCTCTTTACCACTGAGCCAACTGGGAAGATGATGGATCCATAAGTCTTGATGTCACGGTGCAGACTACCTTTAAAGGTGGACCGAGGAGAACAGAACATAGTGCTGGAGAAAAGGACAGTGAAGGTGAGAGCTTTTTGAAAACTGAAGGGATCCAGAAAGGCCCTGGGAGACATGAAACTTGAAAGCTAAATCTTGTCAAATCAGACAGATATTAAATGGATTAAGGAAGGAGGCAAGGACATTCTGAGAGTCCAGAAGAAGCAAGCTGAGAATAAAGTCAGGGAGTTTACATGTGACAGGAATAAGACATAGCTGGAAAGAGTACAGTAAGAAAGTGTACATTAATGTTTTCTGAGAATGGTCTGCATATGGGGAATATCTATCTATCTATCTATATAAAGGGCTTTCTTAACGGCTCAAGCAATAAAGAATCTGCCAGCAAAAGAGGAGACACAGGAAATGCGGATTTGATCTCTGAGTCAGGAAGGTCCTCTGGAGGAGGCAATGGCAACCCTCTCCAGTATTCTTGCCTGCAGAATCTCATGGACAGATGAGCTTGGCGGGCTATAATCCATGGGGTCCCAAAGAACCAGACATGACTGAGTACACACACATACATGCACACACACACACACACTCACAACTTCCTAGTGAAATTGAATGTTCAAGACTCTAAATTTTGATGCTCTTATAGTCTGATCATTGACCTCAACTGTTCTGACATTTGTCACCCAGGGTACAGGGGTATTATGTGCAAATCAACTCCAAATGATCTACCTGACACACTGCAGTTCCCCAAATCAGCATATTCTCCAAACACTGACTCCCTCCTGCTTCCTTCTCTTAAACTTAAAATACAGAGAATTTGCAAAAATGATCCTTGGCCCTTTCACAACTCTGGTTTCCAAAACAATTCTTAAAGCCTATGAAAATGAATCTCTCGTTAACTATTTCATGTAGTTTCTGAAAGTTTGCTGATCTGAATTAAATTTTTATGGATCTCTTCTCATTAGGACACAATCAAGCCAGAAGTTTTGCAATATATGCAATTAAATGCAGAGTGGGAGCAAATGAAAAAGGTGGCTAAGGTCAGTTGGATATTGCCAACATTTCTAGGAGAAAGAATCTACTTTTATTAATGAAGAAGTGACATATATCAATTGATTAAAAAAACAGTGAAATGTATCACTTGATTAATAAAAATGCTCTTTAAAATTTTAGTGAGATAAATCAAAGTTGAAGAAATAATTGTTTTCTTAATTTAAACTTTTTATTTTGTATTGGAGTATAGCCTATTAATAATGTTGTGATAGTTTCAGTTGGACAGCAAAGGGGCTCAGTGATAAATACACATGCATCTATTCTCTCCTGAACTCCCCTCCCATCCTTGCTGCCACATAACATTGAGCCAAGAACCCTGTGCTATGTAGTACGACTTTGTTGATTAGTCATTTTAAATACAGAAAAGTGTACATGTTGATCCCAAACTCCCTAATCATCTCTTTTCCCCATTCTTCCACCTTGGCAACCATAGGTATGCGCTCTAGAAGAAATTTTAACAAAGATTTTTCAAAGGTTTGCAAAAGTCCAAGAAGAATTGTATCACTAATCAAAAGAATGTGTTCTGTTAACTTTGCAAATGCATTTGTACACGTTATTCCTTAGTTCTGGAATGCCCTTCCCTTTAACTTTATCATTTGCAGTTCATTTTATTATCTACCTTTTCTTCTCTGAGAGCATGCCTGTCTATAATTCAGTACAATCCTATGTTCTCATAAAACACTGAGATTTCCTCTGTTAAGGATGTTTTAAATCAGAAACATAGCAACTGAAATCTGATTTTCCTTCACCTCTGTTCTTCATCACTGGTGGACAATTTGTCTTGAAATCTGTATGTTTCTTAGCTACATGAAAAAGGAGTCTTATTAGGGAGTCACCAATGTTTCCAGGCAGATATGGAAGTTTTAGGATTGGAAATTATGATCACCATCTTTAGACTGAGATATAAGTTGAGATGTAATATGGTCTTTAAGTAGAAATCACAAACTGATTATATAAGCAATGAATCCAAGGGGAATAAATTAATTAATTCATACATGCATGCAATCAATCCTTCAGCCTTCATTTAGTTACCCATACATTGAGATGTGTCAATAAGTAGAATTAAAAGTTATTATAATCACTTAAAAATTACCTAAACATATAATTTAGGAGAGTAGAATTGCCTGCCATTAAACAATTTGAGAATTTTGGTCAGAATTCTCATGGAAAATCTGAGATCACTGAACAGAGATGAGGCATCTACAATGAAAACATAAAAATAATATTTTAATAATTTGCTCAAGATGAAAAAGAACACTGCTCTTTCAGGCTTCCAATAGTTTTTCTCACTGGCAGGATTTTTACTAAGAATCTTGCAAGTCAGGTTCAATAATTTCCCATAAAAAGAAAGAAACTGAGATTGTATTTTTTAGTTTTCATTTATTCCCTTCTGAGATTTTTGGCTAAACTTGAATCATAGAGTATTTAGTTGTTCTTACTATCACTTTTTTTTTTTTTTAGAGTTTCAGCTTGAGTTTTATTTATTTATTTTTAAATTTTATTTTATTTTTAAACTTTACAATATTGTATTAGTTTTGCCAAACATCAAAATGAATCCGCCACAGGTATACCTGTGTTCCCCATCCCGAACCCTCCTCCCTCCTCCCCCCCCCCCCATACCCTCCCTCTGGGTTGTCCCAGTGCACCAGCCCCAAGCATCCAGTATCGTGCATCGAACCTGGACTATCACTTTTTAAGTAAGGTTATTAGACTATGAAGTCTTACTGAGATTTAAATAGTTAGATCTAAGACATTGGGGAATTCACCCCATTGATTCAACCACTTGTTTAAGATTATAATTCCTTTTCCTGCCTAATGATACTGACCATGTCAAATTGGTCCCTGACTAGTGGCTTTCTATCTGGTGTTGCTAGTGCAAATAGAATGAGACCTAGTTGAGTTAAGAAGCAAAAGAAAGATTTACCCTTTAAAAAAAATAAACTAATTTTTATTAGATATAGTTGCTTTACAATATTGTTAGTTTCTACTACACAGTAAAGTGAATCAGCTATACGTATACATATATCCCCTCTATTTTGGATTTTCTTCCCATTTAGGGTCACCATTGAGTGGAGCTGCCTGAGATATACAGAAGATTCTCAATACTTATCTGTTTTATGCATGTGTGCTAAGTCATTTCAGTCCTGTCTGACTCTTTGTGACCTCATAGACTATAGCCCACTAGGCTCCTCTGTCCATGGGATTCGCCAGGCAAGAATGCTAGAGTGGGTTGCCATGTCCTCCTTCAGGGGATTTTCCCAGCCCAGGGATGGAACCTGCATCTTTTGTGGTTCCTGCACTGCAGGCGGATTCTTAACGCTGAGTCACCAAGGAAGCCCCGTCTATTTCATCCGTGCTATCAAACATGTATATGTGTTAATTCCAATCTTCCAATTCATCGAACCCTCCCTCTTTCTCCACTTGGTATATCTATGTTTGTTCTGTATATATGTGTCTCTATTTCAGCATACTATATATGTGGAATCCAGAAAGCTTTCTTCTTGGATTAAAGATTGAAAAAGTGTGACCTTATGTTCTAGAGCAGTAGCCCACAACCTTTTTGGCACCAGGGACCAGTTTCATGAAAGACAGTTGTTCCACAGACCAGGGTTGTGATGGGGGTGGTTTGGGGATAATTCAAAGTGTGCTACGTCAATTGTGACTTTATTTCTATCATTATTACATCAGGCTTCACTTATGGCTCAGCTGGTAAAGAATCCACCTGCAATGTGGGAAACCAGGGTTCAATCCCCCAGTCGGGAAGATTCCCTGGAGAAGGCAATGGCAACCCGCTCTAGTACTTTTGCCTGGAGAATTCCAGGGACAGAGGAGCAAGACAGGCAGAAGTCCATAGAATCGCAGAGTTGGACATGACTGTGCGACTAACTTTCACTTTCACAGCTCCACCTCAGATCATCAAGCATCAGATCTCAGATGTTGGGGACCCCTGCTCTAGAGCACACACTTCTCGCTCTCCCTGGCGAGGCTGCTTTATACCCTGTCTTGTCATCCCGAGAGGGGGAGGAGTTCTCGCGAGGCTGCACTGCTGTGCTGCTCAAGGCTCCAGATCTCAGCGCTGGGTACATTGTCTCTGCACGTGACTCGCCACTGCTATCTTGAATTGAGTGCCGTGTGCAGGCTTCTGCACACAGTCGGCAAACCTGAGGTGTTGACACTGCCGTTTCCAACCTTCAATGCCGGTCTGAAGTGCCAGATTCAAGGCTTCTGCATATGACTCCCAGTGAGTAAGTGACATTCAACTGAGCATAAAGGGGGGGAAAAAAAAAAGTTAGACTTTATTTTATTACTCACATTCTGTTTTTACTCTCAGGGAATTGTTAACAGGCTTTGCTGGTGACAGGAACTTTGAAAAATTATTAGAATCTTTTATTTTTTCAAAATTAATTGAGTTTACTAGACTAATTATAAGGTCTTCTCTCGATAAAACAGGCTTCCCAGGTAGCTCAAATGGTAAAGAATCTGCTTGCAGTGTAAGAGACCTGGGTTTGATCCCTGGATTGGAAGGTCCCGTGAAGGAGGGCATGGCAACCCTCTCCAGTGTTCTTGCCTGGAGAATTCCATGGACAGAGGAGCCTGGCGGGCTACAGTCCATAGGGTTGCAGAGTCAGACAGGACTGAGCAACGAACACTTTCACTTTCACTTGGCCATTAGCTAGTTTCTGTATAATTGATACACATAAGGTTTTGCTAGTGACACTAACTTTGCAAAATTATTAGAATTTTTATTTTTTTTCAAAATTAATTGACAGTTTACTAAACTAATTATAAGGTCTTCTTTTGATAAAACATGAACATAAATAGTACCATAAAACTCCCTGGATTGAAAAACTATTGAAAATATATTTTCTTATTTGGCTTTTTTCACTCAGCATAATTATTTTGAGATTCTTCCTTGTCATGAATATCATGTATAGCATATAATTTATTTACATAAAACTCTACCAAAATACACACAGAAAGCCAATTATAGGTTGCCTAGGAACCAGAAGTTCAGAGGAACCCAGGATAGAGGAGCAGAGGGAACTTTGGGAGCGATGGATGCAGATATTCCTTATCTTGATCATGCTGAGTATTTTATAGATGTCGTTGTTGTTCAGTCACTAAGTGATATCTGACTCTTTGCAACCCCATGGACTGTAGCACACCAGGCTTGCCTGTCCTTCACTGTCTCCTGGAGTTGGCTCAAACTCATGTCCATCGAGTCGGTGATGCCATCCATCCATCTCATCCTCTGTCATCCCCTTCTCCTTTTGCCTTCAATCTTTCCCAGCATCAGGGTCTTTTCCAAGGAGTTGGCTCTTCGCATCAGGTGGCCAAAGTATTGGAGCTTCAGTTTCAGCATCAGTCCTTCCAATGAATATTCAGGGTTGATTTCCTTTAGGTGTATTCATACACTAACTCATCTGCCATGTAATTTAGATGTATGGTTTATTGTATGCTAATTACAGCACAAAAAAGCTATTAGAATACTGTTTAAAACATGAAAAAAGTTTTCACACTTTTTTAGATAAATCGCACCAATGCTTCTTACGGTTCAAGTTCATTAAAAATTCATTAATGGTGATCTTGTTTTTAAAAATTTTGCCTCCCAAAACCTATAAAAACAATAAAATGCAATAGTCAAAGTTTTCAGTATTATATATGAGCAAACATGCATCCAGAGGACAAAACCTCAGTCCAATTTATGGCTCATTTTTGAGCTATACCTACCATCTGAGCCAATATGGAAGCCATAGCTAATTGTAGCCATACTTTGGAAAACATCTCTCAAGAACAAGACTTAAATGTTGAATGAAATAATCTAAGTTAAAAAAAAAAGTGTCCAGTAGTTCTATGTAAAGTAACTATGTCATAATGGTAGTTAAGTAATATTTTTCACTGTTCTTTCTCAGCTGTGATAATGGAAATATCATAGCATATTTAGTATATATTTTAGTTATCTTTTTGGTATATGTAAACTGGCTCAGACAGTAAAGAATTTGCCTGCAACGCAGGAGACCCAGGTTTGATCCTTGGGTCGGGAAGATCCCTTGGAGAGGGGAGTGGCAACCCACTTGAGTATTCTTGCCTGGAGAATTCCATGGACAGAGGAGCCTGGCAGGCTACTGTCCGTGGAGTCACAAACAGCTGGACAAGACTGCACAACTACTAACACTGCTAAACTCCTATTAGATTCTGTCCTTGTAAAGTGCAGGGCGTGGGTACTCAGTCATTCCAGTTGTCTCCCATTCTGTGCTACCTGATGTACTGTAGCCTGCCAGGCTCCACTGTTCATGGGATTCTCCAGGCAAGAATACTGGAGTGGGTTGCAGTTTCCTCCTCCTTTGGATCTTCCCAACCCAGGGATTGAAACTGCATCTTTTGCAGTTCCTGCATTGCAGGAGAATTCTTCACCACTGAACCATGAAGCAAGTCCCTTATGCTTGCTGTGTGTGTGTGCAAAGTTGCTTCAGTCTTGTCCGACTCTTTGCGACCCCATGGACTGTAGCCCACAAGGCTACTCTGTCCATGGGATTTTCCGGGCAAGAATACTGAAGTCGGTTGCCTTTTCCTTCTCCATGGAATCTCCCCAATGAGATGAGTGTGGAAATGAGGTGCTTTCCACACTTAGGGAAGAACTTGCATCGATTATAGTCTGGTACCATTGATCCCAGTTTTTCCTGGGTCAGGAATAGAAGTTCATTTGACGGTGGATCGTATTCTACGTAGTGACTTAGGTCTACTGCGGTGTGACACTGAATTTAAATTCAAGCTCAAGTTGAACAAAGTTAGAATTTGAATTTCAAAAAAGATTGTCAAATATTGAATCAATATAGAGCTATTTGAGAAAAAGCCAATTAAACAGTGTTCTGAGGTTTTTCTGAATATCTACGTTTCTCCAATTTCCCTCAAAGAAGCAAGTATAACATGGATGTTTCTTTTTGAAATTTCTGATGGTCTTGCAGCATTTCAATATTCATTCAATATATATCAATATCTATCTGTCTAAAACTTAGGAACACAGGTATACCTGTGGCAGATTCATTTAGATATTTGGCAAAACTAATACAATATTGTAAAGTTTAAAAATAAAATAAAATTAAAAAAAGACCATCTTAAAAAAATAAATAAATAAATAAAACTTAGTTTCCATTCTCATTAAATTTGCTATCCTGGGGAGGAAATAGACAAAAGAAGTTAACTAGCAAATTACTAAAATAGTAATAAATTGTGCTGTGAGGGGGAAAATCAGAGCAAATACAGAAAGTAGGCAGAAACAACTTTAGAAAGCATGGCCAAGAAGGGTCTAATTGACAAGGTACTGTTTAAGTGGAGTTTTGAACGATAAATGGTAATTCGTGCAAAAGTCTGGGAAAAGAGTTCCAAGCTGAGAAGAATAGGTAGAGAGTTGAGAATGGAAAGTCCTGAAAAAACTTTTTGGACTATTGTTAGTTTAGGGTATAATATGAGATGGGCAGATCTACCCAAGAAACAGCCAAAATCTCTTGAGAGATTTCTATGGATCAGACACTTCTTGAAGTCCTTTGTACATAACATTCTTAATCATCCCAACAATTCTATGAGGTTGTTATTACCCTCATTTTATAGATAAGGAAACTGAGACACAATGAGGACAAATAGCTTCCCAAAGTCTCAAAATCAGATTCAAGAAAGGCTTTTGTCTTTAGAGTCCATGCTGCATACCGTGTGCTAACTTGCTTTAGTCATGTCCGACTCTTGGCGACCCTATGGACTGTAGCCCACCAGGCTCCTCTGTTCATGGGATTCACCAGGCAAGAATACTGGAGTGGGCTGCCATGCACTCCTCCAGGGGATCTTCCCAACCCAGGGGTCAAACCTGCATCTCTTATGTCTTCTTTATTGGCTGTGAGGTTCTTTAACCACTAGGACCACTTGGGAGCCCTTTAGGCTATTTTGCGCCCTCTGTGGTCTAGGGCTTTCAGAAAGCTAATATGAAAATATCATAATCAAGCTTGTTTGGACAGTAATGGGATAGGTCAAAAGAAGATGTGATGGGACGAACTAAAAGTCCATAGATGCCTCTCTGCCATATACCTCCCTCCCTTACTTAACTCCCTTCAGGACTGAGAGTAAAAATAATTGGAGCACCAGAGTTAGTCCATTACCTCACTAGATATAAATACAAAGGGAGATATAAAGCCAGCATGCCAATTAAAAGAGAAATACACAGGTATAAACAGAAACTGTGAATAAGGCATTTCACATTCTGGTGCTTAGAAGTGCATCTATTTATTAGTGATAGCTTGAGCCAAAAAGGGTACAGAATCAATATGAGAGTTCAATTTTGATTGTATGTATATGGTTTCACATATTTTTTTCTGATTGATGATAGCTATAGTCATAAAATGGCTAGAGTTCAGAGATGGGATGTTTTTCAGAGGGAGAATTAGAAGAACCCAGTCAAAGGGGACCTAAGAGCAAAGGGACAACCCATGAGAAAAGATGAGTTCAGATACTAGAGAACTGGAATAGCAAGGTCCTCGACTAATCAGTAGTATTATGGAAGTTAACCTATTACAGGCATAAGTTTCTTTATTGTCTTCTTGCCTAGGTAGAAGATCTCAGACTTTAAGTATTAGTCTATGTGTTAACTGACCAAATCTGAGAATCGTGAAGTTAAAGACTAAAAAGCAGTTAACAGTACAGGGTACCAATGCAGAGGTTAGTCAATGTGTAAATGTATTTTGAGACCCACCATGTGCCAGGCAATGGATTATTTCCTTTGTGGCTGTCTCCTCAGATAAGCCAGTGGCGGGACAAAGGTACCCCGTAGACTCTTCTTGACTATTCCTCCCCAAACTGGGCTCTTATAAATGGGAAGATAAGTGGGCACAGAAAACACTTTACTTGAAAATAAACTTCAACAACATTGTACACAACCTGTGCTTTCTGCCAGTTAGATACTCCTGAATGGATCTAAGCCAACATTTTGAGAATATAGAACAGTGAAAGAACCAAGATGCATAAGCACATTTGATATTGCCAGAACAAGAGGTCATCACAATGTCTCATAAATCTTTCTCTTAACTCATCTCAACTCATATTCCAGAAATCTCCAGTCTAGTCCGCTATCACCTTGCCCTGCCGTAGGAGTTGAATCTATGTGGAAAAAAAGGACAATGCATTCAAGAAGACAGCTTTTCCCACTTATTCTCATAGAGAAAATAAGTGTGGCTGACCCCTCTAGAAATGCTGCCCTGATTCTTCTTTATCCACAACATCGAAAGAGGCTATGTTTTATGCTGTTATAAGCTGAAATTGCACAGAGTGCCACAAAGATGTCCCTGAGATAGTTGTCTGTGCAAAAAGACAGACGATGAGGACAGGGTATTATTTGTAGTGTGTGGAAAATCTCATGTATGTACTCTTTAGGAACAATTTGCCAAGACTGACAGTAACACCAAATGAAAAGGGAGATTGGGATAATCAAAACAATACTCCACTCAGGGCCTGAGCTCCACTTCAGCTTCACATTTAAGCTTAGAAACAGAGCAAATCATTTATGCACTGAAACCCTTTCCAGTCACTGTTTCAATAGAGTAAATGTCTCCTTAAAGAGCATGAAGAGCTCATGCAATTTTAGAGAGTAAATGCTGTCCAGTTTTCTATCCACTGTGATACAGAAAGTGAGGAAAAGGGGGCTAATACATTAATATCAGGTGAGCCCACAGACATAGTTGCCATGGGAGGCTGAGGGACAGTCCCTTGCTCTTTATGTTCTCAAATAATTAATGGACTACCAATTTGAATGCAGACAAGCATTATATGCAGGGCAAAGAAAGTGCCAATTTTTCCCCTCTAAGCTGGAAGCTGGTTTTCTACCTTTTGAAAAATTACTGAGTATGAGCAGGCACTAAGACCTCTGCTCAGGAACCAGCCAAACTGCAGGCCGTGGTTAGTAGATATGCTTATTTGTTCTGGGAAGCAAAACTAGTGGGAGGAAGAAAGGCAACTGTTGAACAAAATACTAAAAAGAAACAGATCTGAGAAATCTGGTAAACGGAAACTTTAAGTCCAAAAAAGATAATAATGACTGAATGGAAAATAATCTTCATACTCTCATATTTTAATTTAAAACATTGGAAATTCTTTTATGGTCTAAAATTGCTGCCATTGTAGTGTATAATTGTGTTCCATGGACAGTTGTTTCTTGGAGTTTTTTCTTCTCTTAACCTCGGGTTAACTGATCGCAGCAAAATAATTAGTTGAGGGAATTTACTTCAAAGATCATTGTTCCGAATGAGAGGCTGTCAACTCATAATGGTCTCCTTTTGGCTTCCAGTGGCAGAAGATCCTGTTATAAAGTCAGGAAGAAAACTAAGCATAGCATGAAGTGTCAGTTGCTCAGTTGTGTCCGACTCTTTGCAGCCCCATAGACTGTAGCCTGCCAGGCTCCTCTGTCCATGGAATTCTCCAGGCAAGAATATCAGAGTGGGTGTCATTCCCTTCTCCAGAGGATCTTCCTGGCAGAGGAATTGAACTCAGGTCTCCCTCATTGCAGACAGATTCTTAACCGTCTCTGCCACCAGGGAAGTCCACGCATAGGCAGGGCTACTTTCTAATATCAGCAGCTGAGCCCTGCTCACAAGTGTCTGTCCCGGCTACTGATGGGATCTTGCTAATGAACAAACACACCGGCTATGTTTTAGAGGATATATCAGTGTAAATATGTGCCCACTCATAATCCATGTCCAAAAGCGCCATGTTCTCGTTTTGGAAAATCCAGGTGGGAAAACGATATATACTATAAATTAAAACTAGAAAGATAGACTTTCTAGCCTGTTGCTCATACCTGATGGTGATTCCTTGGTTGGATGTTTTAAAACACCATGATGTGGTTATATATGTTAAGCATGAATTTTAATTTTTATCTAAAGTTCTCTCAATCCTCTATAGAAACCTCGCAGACATTTTTTTTGTCAAAGTGAAAACCATAATTGAAAGCGTAATTAAAATTATATCCACATTTTAAAGTGAATTACTGTTTTACAACTTGAAGTAATGGCAATAAGGGCTTCCCTGGTGGCTCAGATGGTAAAGAATCTGCCTGCAATGTAGGAGACCCAGGTTCAATCCAAGGGTCTGGAAGATCCGCTGGAGAAGGGAATGGCTACCCACTCCAGTATTCTTGCTAATAGGAATAAAGGTATCTTGTGTGATTTCCTTTCATTGTTTCATGAACTATTTGCTTTGCAAAGTATCTATTTGAATTATTCATCAATATAAAATATAGTATCTCTAATGCCTATGTGCCTGTGTGCCCAGTGTGTCTTACTCTTTGTGATCCTATGGCCTGTAGCCCATGAGGCTCCACTGTTGATGGGATTTTCCAGGCAAGAATACTGGACAGAGTTGCCATTTCCTTCTCCGTGGTATCTTTCCCACCCAGGGAACGCACCAAAATCTGCATCTCCTGATTGGCAGGTGGAGTGTCTCTAAGGCAAGCCTAAATTCAACTCTTTCTTTAAGTAAGGGTGAGTCTGAGATAACCAGTAGAAAAATTATATTTCATCATAAACAACAACAATAAAGCATTCTAGAAAGAATATTAACCTGTTTGGTGGAACAAGAGTAATTATAATAGCTTTTTATTATAAAAATTTTACCTTACACATTTTTTGACTTTAATATTCCCCAACTCTGTCTACCCTTTGCCCAACAGCAGACATCCAATTAGTCTTTCAGAATATCAATATAGCATTTATCCAAAAAAACCTAAAACCACCTAAATTTTATGCTATTGTACTTAAATTACATATTATTCCCATTTCTATGTTCTTATTGAAATCTGGTGAGTTTCAGCATTTACAGTTGTAGGTTGGGCAATTGTTTCTATTCTTTTAAAATTTTAGAATCAAAAAATATATTCAAAACAACTGAAACCAAATTTTAGTTATGTGCTAAAGGTTTTTAAACTGACACAAGTGCACTTTAATTATCATATTAAAGTATTGTGTATTAGGATTTTTTTCTCTACCATCAGTCCATGAAAGCTCAAATTACTGGAACATATAGTACTCTTTTAACCAGTGGAGAAAATCTGTCTTTGACAAGACTATTAAAAATCTGATGAGCTCTCTAAAAGGGAAAAGTGTGAACAGTAGAATTACCTACCAATATTGAAATGGAGAATGTAGGCAAGTTATGGAAATTTCATTTATGTTTTACAAAATTCAAATTGCAAAAGTGAAAGATGTAGTTTGACTTAGGAGAAGGAAAGTCAAAATGTAAAAGACATTTTATTCTACAAAAAATATGAGTATGTAAGAAGTTAAATTATACACAGTGCCTAATTTCAGAGAAGGATCAAAAACATATCAATGCATAAATATTCGATGATTTACTGTCAGATGGTGGATCCAAAAGCAAGATCATTTCTCTTGATGCAATTTTGGGTGAACACATGCAAAATCCATAAGACATAGTTCTTTGGTTTTCTTCAAGTGCTTTCACATCTATAATCACTCACATGTTTTTACTTATGATAATTATTGCTATTATTTATAACCAGTTATTTGATCCTTATTAGGAATAATGCCACTGTTCAATATTTATCAACTTTCCACTAATTCATTAGTAACCATATCAAGAAATCTATATACAAAATTGAATAGTGGTTGAGAGCACAGTCTGGAGTTAACTTGTCTGGGTTCAAATCTTGGCTTTGCCACTTATCAAATCCTGGCTTTGCCACTTACTGGCTGAAGATCCCCTTGCTCATGTTGTGTAACTACTGGTTCAAATCCTATTCAGATTATGCAAAGTTACAACTCTGTTTCTAATAGTGTGGTAAAAGACATGCTTTTAAAACCCATGCTACTTGAAATTATTACAATCCTGCATAGAATATTTATTTGTCTTAATTCATTACTGAGCTGACACAAAAGGAAAAATATGAGGAATGTTATAATAAAAGAGGAAGCAGATTGTCTCACAGGGGACTTCACATAAAGCTGGACCCCTAAGAGAGAAGGGAGAAATGAACCCACCACACGAGGGGACAGCTGGAAAACTTGCCTGCCTTGATCTTGGCACTAGGTGATAAAAACATAAAATCCTCCTGGAGAGTTTGTAACCACAACCTAGCCCTTACACGACAGATATTTCTAGTCCAAATCCACTCTGTCTTTGTGGTCTGAAAAATCTGAATCAAGGAACTTCATTTACAGTAGTTTCAGATTGGTAGTGTCCCTGTGGGACTAACTGGAGTAAAGAAACTCATCTTAGTGGGACTGGGCTTCAGCCCAGGCGTCAATAATCTACAGATAACCTTCCTGGTTGTGTGAGGCAGGGGGAGGGGAAAGAGAGCTTTGGCAACATCACCGCAAAAACAAACCAGTAAGAAATTCAGATATTCAAATTAGCAGATAGAGAGTCCAAGATAACTATAATTTCTTTAAGAAATAAAAGCCCATAAATGTATAAAGGGAATAAGATGTTATAAACAGTGACTAAGCAATTCTGAATAAAAACCAATTACATCTTGAAAAACAAAAATACAAAATATATCATCATTTTTTAGTATTATGCCTGTCTTTTTCTAATTGATTTATTCAATAATTCTGGATATAAAAACTTTCAGAAGTGCATTACAGACTGTTTCTTCCAGTTCATGCTTTGCCTGTTCTTTTTTTAATAATTGAAGTTGATTTACAGTATTATATTAGTTTCAGGTATAAAACGTAGTTCAATATTTTAGATTATATTCCATTTAAAGTGTTTACAGTATAATAGCTGTATTTCCCTATGCTATACAATATATCCCCATAGGTTATATATTTGATACCTAGAATCCCAGAGATGGGGGAGCCTGGTGGGCTGCCGTCTATGGGGTCACACAGAGTCGGGCACGACTGAAGTGACTTAGCAGCAGCAGCAGCAGCAGTTTGTACCCCTAATCCCCAGTAGCTATTTTGCCCCTCCCTCATTTCCTGTCTCCACTGGTAATCACTGGTTGTTCTCCATAAGACTCTTTCTGTTTTGTTATATATGTGTGTGTGAGTCACTCAGTTATGTCTGACTCTTTGTGACCCCATGGACTGAGCCCACCAGGCTCCACTGTACATGGAATTCTCCAGGCAAGAATACTGGAGTGGGTTGCCATTTCCTTCTCCAGGGGATCTTTCTAATCCAGGGATTGAAGCCCTGTCTCCTGCATTGCAGACAGATTCTTTACCATCTGAGCCATCTTGTTTTGTGTATATATATATATATATATATATATATATGTTTGTTTTATTTTTTAGTTCCCACATATAAATGATAATATACTGTATTAGTTTTCCTTTGTCTGACATTTCACTAAGCATAGTACCTTCCAGGTCCTTCTGTGCTGTTTGCTGCAAGTGGGAAAATTTCATTCTTTTTTTATGGCTGAGTGTTATTCCATATTAAATACATATATATTGAATAATATATAATAATTGAATAATAACTGAATAATATATGTTATATATATATTTAATATATATTTAATTTTTTCTTCATTTATTGATGGACCCTTGGCTTGTTTCCATATCTTGGCTATTCTAAATAATGCTGCTATGAATATTATGGTGCATGTATCTTTTCAAATTAGTGTTTTTGCTTTTTTCAGATGTATACCCAGGGGTGGAATTGCTAGATCATACAGTAGTTCTATTTTTAGCTTTTTGAGGAACTTCCATAGTGGATTCACCAATTTGTTGTATATTCCCATCAATAGTGTTCAGAGGTGCCCATTCTCTACATCCTTCTCAATATTTGTCATTTGTAGACTTTTTGCTGATAGCCATCCTGACAGCTGTGAAGTGGTATCTTGTGGCTTTGATTTTCAGACCTCTAATCATTAGTCATGTTAAACATCTTTCCATGTGCTTTTTAGCCATCTGTATGTCTTCCTTGGAAAAGATGTCTATCCAAGTCTTTTGTCCATTTTTTAGTTGGATTGCTTGTTTTTTTTTTGATATTGAGTTGATATATGAGCTATTTATATATTTTGGGTTTTAAACTTTTGATATCATTTGTAAATATTTTCTCCCATTTCATAGGTTAACTTTTCATCTTGTCGGTGATTCTATTGTGATGCAAAATATTTTAAGTTTAATTATGTCCCACTTGTTTATTTTAACTTTTCTTTCTTCTGCTTTACAAGACAGATACAAAAAAAAAATCTGACTCTGGTGTATGTCAGAGTGTTCTGCATATGTTCTCTTCTAGGAACTTGATAGTTTCAGTCCTTACATTTAGGTCTTTAATCCATTTTGGGTTTATTTTCTATGTGGTGTGAGGAAATGTTCTAATGCCATTCTTTCATGTGTAGCTGTCCACCTTTTCCAGCACAATTTATTGAAGAGACTGTCTTTGTGTTTTGCCTTTTCATTCTCTTGATGCCATCTTTTGACAAGAAGGTCTTACTTTTAATGAAATTCAATTTATTAATCTATCATTTTAGGTTTAACATTTATTGTGCCATGTTTAAGAAATGTTTATCTACCCCAAAGTCATGAAGATACTGTATTAGATTTTCTTCTAGAAAGTCTATTGTTATACTTTCCACTTATGTATCTATGAATCTATCTCAAATTAATTTTTGTGCATTATGTAAGGTAGGGTTTAGTATGTTTTCAAATGGATTTCAGTTTGACAAGGAGCCACTTACAGAAAATATCAACCTTTCCCCAGTGAACTACAGAGGTGCCTATGTCATACATCAGGAACCATACATGTAGGAATTTATTTCTGGACACTCCATTCATTTTGATTTGTGTATCCTTATGCCAAAATCACTCTGACTTTAGAGTAGTTATAAAATTAGTCCTGAGATTGGGTAATGTATTTCCTCCATGTCATTGCTTCTGCAAGCATTCAAGATTTTCTCGAGTATTCTGGATTTTTTGCTTTTTCATATAAATTTTCAATTCAGCTGATAGACTTTCACAGAAAAACACACTGGAACTTTAATAGGGATTGCATTGAATTTGTAGATCAATTTGGAGGGTATCAGCATCTTTAAAACATTAAGTTTTCCAATACATGAAAAAGATATGTACCTTTCAATCAACGATTGAATCAAACTTTGTTCAGCATTTGTTTTTTGTATATATTTTTTTACACTAAAGGTCTTACACGTTTCATTAAATTTATAGCTACTTAGTAATTTGATACAATTATAAGTAACTTTTAAAAATTTCATTTAGTATTTGTTGCTAAAAAGAAATTCTCACTGGCATTAATATATATTATAATTTGTTACATTATAATATAATGGTATTTAGTGGTATGTTGTTGTTGTTGCCCTCAATGATATTTAAATACTACAGTTGAATAAGATATAATTATTTACATTATGAAGTTATATTTTGCCAAAAATCATTAAATTTTCTTAAGGGGACCAACTCTTACATTACAATCAGTTTCTAAATTTTTACTAAATAAAAATTACCTGTATCTGATTCAGCTTTAAAAATACTTCTTAATAAACATAAAGTATAGCAGGGGTCACGTATGGTTGTAAGAGCTGAACCTTAAGAAGGCAGAACGCCAGGGAATTGATGCCTTTGAACTGTGACGCTGGAGAATACTCCTGAGAGCCCCTTGGACAGCAAGGAGATCAACCCAGTCAATCCTAAGGGAAATCAACCCTGAATACTCAGTGGAAGGACTGATGCTATAGCTGAAGCTCCATCCAGTATTTTGGTCATCTGATGTGAACAGATGGCTCATTAGAAAAGTTCCTGATGCTGGGGAAGATTGAGGGCAGAAGGAGAAGAGGGCGTCAGAGGATGAGATGGCTGGATGGCATCACCGATGCAATGGACATGACCTTGGGCAAACTTCGGGAGATGGTGAGGGACAAGGAGGCCTGGTGTGCTGCAGTCCATGGGGTTGCAAAGAGTCGGACATGACTGGGTAACTGAACAATAACAACGTAGTACTGAACCATTTTTAATATTCACAATTCTATGTCCATTATTCAAAGTCTTAATTAGTCAGTGTTTCTCTTCAACTTTATTCTGAAATATCTTTCAGAAAATTGCCACCCACTTGCCAGTACACCTGAAGAATGAATTGCATTACTTTCTCAAAGGTTGGGAAACCTAAAATCATTCACATAGTTTCTGTAACATGCCCTGACTGTCACTTCTGTATTTAATATAAGTAATGCCAAAGAAATACTAATTGTTCCTATGATATAAGCCTTCTAATTTCCCGTAAGTTTTCTACAGAAGTGTGCTGCTACAGATAGTTACAAGAGTGGCCTCTGTTGGTCACTCATGTACCTGCGGATCTGTGACTACAGCAGAAATACCGCGGCAATTGACTTGACCACAGCCTTGCTTAAAAGCACTGACTACTTCATGAGTGAATACCAAAGTGACCCTAGCATAGACCTTGGAGTAAAATGAAAAGGTTTTTAGAAGGTTTATAAATATACAGCAAGGGAGAGTGGGAGGTTAAGTGCAACAATAGAAATACAGATCAAGTGCTATTGGTGCTCAAAGGAGACAGTACAAGGTTTCAACTGTGGGAAACCAAAGATCTCCAAACGAGGTAAAATTAAAGCCATATGAGAGCAGTTTGTGTTACGAAGGACACACATGTAACACACGTGCATACCCATCCAGACAATGTAAACCACCTAAGACCAGAAAGATATGTTGGCAGGTGTAGGTTAGGGTATGAGTGATGTCCCTTAGAAAAGGTGTGTAAAACATAGCAGGAAGAAACCGTAAATATAAACCTTCTCCTCTGCATAAGAGAAGTTAAATGAAGGAAATGTTGTTTGCATTTATTCGATAATGGGTAAGATGCAAAGCAAAGTATTCTAACAGGGGAGTTACATGTCAAGGCTGGCCTCAGAAAGACTCATTTAGTAATAAATTTAATTTTATAAACTCAGTTTAGAACTTCATTATTTCTCAACTGAACCACTGAATATCCCATTCTGTACTCTCCTTGGCCATTCTGTACTTCTCTTCTGGCCTCAGAACCCAAGGAGAAGAGTTTTAAAAAATGGAATGAATTACTATTTTGGATGCAGCAGAAAGGTTGAAGAAAATACATGCTAGCTATTTTTCAATAAGTGTATCACAGAAATCTTCCCCGGGCAGTTTCATCTGATGAAGAACAAACATAATTGTTGTATTTCCTTACATTTCACCTCCTCAGTGAGGTCTTTCCTGACCATCATTATCTAAAAACATCTCCATCCTCTCCCTCATTCCCCTGTTTATTTTTCTTCATAATAATTATCTCCACTGGGATTTTAATTATGTATTTATTGGTTTGTTTATTTTTCCCCTTGTCACTTCAATGTAAGCTTCTGGTGTGCTGGACTTAGTCTGACATTTACCTTTAATAGTACCTGACATGTAAAATGTGCCTGATAAATATTTGTGGAATAAATGAAGTAAAAGACCTCAAGGATTAAGTCTAGGCTTTCCTGGTGACTCAGATGGTAAAAGAATCTGCTGCAATGCAGTAGACTTGGGTTTGATCCCTGGATTGGGAAGATCCCATGGTGAAGGGAATGACTACCCACTCCAGTATTCTTGCCTGAAGAATTCCATGGACAGAGGAGCCTAGTGGGCTACAGTCCATGGGATTGCAAAGAGTTGGACACGATTGCCTGACTAACACTTTTTTTTCAAGGATTAAGTGGATAACCAGGATCTGAAGTCAGTGAATATAAATGGCATATTTATGATTCTAAGTAATAAGGGTCTAAAAAGTGATAAGATAGTAACTATTTGTTGTGTTATCCTGGGCTTGGAAGAAGAACGAAAATACAAGAAAAAGAAAGGATGAATGTTCTCTCTGTCTCTCTGACTCTATATGGCTTATTCAAACATAGTAGCGAGAGAGGTCCTTCTGAATGTGTCAGATTATGACACTGTCAATGACTTTCCATTTCATTCAGAATAAAAACTAAAGTCCTTGCAATGGTCTGGCCCACCGAACCAGGGATTCCATGACCTCTTTGCCCTTCTTCCAATCCAATACTGCTTTCTTTCCTCACGCCACTGAGTCTGTGGACACAGCAGGCCTCAGGGCTGCCTTCTTCCTCTGCCTGGAAACTTTTCCCCCAGAGGTCCACATGGTATGTACCCAGGAATAGATTCCACATGGCTATCTCCCTCACATTTTTTACATCTTTGCTTAAATGTTACCTTAGTTTGGCCTTTCCAGACCCCATATGTGAAACTTAGTCCCCTCCCTTCCCACATTTTCCATGCCTCATCCTTCCGGCTCTTTTCTCCATAGCATTTATTGACCTCTGATAATTCCATGGAGATCAGTGGAGAAATAACTCCAGAAAGAATGAACGGATGGAGCCAAAGCAAAAAGAATACCCACTGTGGATGTGACTGGTGATAGAAGCAAGGTCTGATGCTGTAAAGAGCAATATTGCATAGGAATCTGGAATATCAGGTCCATGAATCAAGGCAAATTGGAAGTGGTCAAACAAGAGATGGCAAGAGTGAATGTTGATATTCTAGGAATCAGCGAACTGAAATGGACTGGAATGGGTGAATTTAACTCAAATGACCATTATATCTACTGCGGGCAGGAATCCCTCAGAAGAAATGGAGTAGCCATCATGGTCAACAAAAGAGTCCGAAATGCAGTACTTGGATGCAATCTCAAAAACGACAGAATGATCTCTGTTCGTTTCGAAGGCAAACCATTCAATATCACAGTAATCCAAGGCTATGCCCAACCAGTAATGCTGAAGAAGCTGAAGTTGAATGGTTCTATGAAGACCTACAAGACCTTTTAGAACTAACACCCAAAAAAGATGTCCTTTTCATTATAGGGGACTGGAATGCAAAAGTAGGAAGTCAAGAAACACCTAGAGTAACAGGCAAATTTGACCTTGGAATACGGAATGAAGCAGGGCAAAGACTAAGAGTTTTGCCAAGAAAATGCACTGGTCATAACAAACACCCTCTTCTGGCAACACAAGACAACACTCTATACATGGACATCACCAGATGGTCAACAGCGAAATCAGATTGATTATATTCTTTGCAGCCAAAGATGGAGAAGCTCTATACAGTTAGCAAAAACAAGACCAGGAGCTGACTGTGGCTCAGACCATGAACTCCTTATTGCCAAATTCAGACTTAAATTGAAGAAAGTAGGGAAAACCACTAGACCATTCAGGTATGACCTAAATCAAATCCCTTATGATTATACAGTGGAAGTGAGAAATAGATTTAAGGGACTAGATCTGATAGACAGAGTACCTGATGAACTATGGAATGAGGTTCGTGATATTGTACAGGAGACAGGGATCAAGACCATCCCCATGGAAAAGAAATGCAAAAGAGCAAAATGGCTGTCTGGGGAGGACTTACAAATACTTGTGAAAAGAAGAGAAGCAAAAAGCAAAGGAGAAAAGGAAAGATATAAACATCTGAATGCAGAGTTCCAAAGAATAGCAAGAAGAGATAAGAAAGCCATCTTCAGTGATCAATGCAAAGAAATAGAGGAAAACAACAGAATGGGAAAGACTAGGGATCTCTTCAAGAAAATCAGAGATACCAAAGGAACATTTCATGCAAAGATGGGCTCGATAAAGGACAAAAATTGTATGGACCTAACAGAAGCAGAAGATATTAAGAAGAGATGGCAAGAATACACAGAAGAACTGTACAAAAAAGATCTTCACGACCCAGATAATCACGATGGTGTGATCACTGACCTAGAGCCAGACATCCTGGAATGTGAAGTCAAGTGGGCCTTAGGAAGCATCACTACGAATAAAGCTAGTGGAGGTGATAGAATTCCAATTGAGCTATTCCAAATCCTGAAAGATGATGCTGTGAAAGTGCTGCACTCAATATGCCAGCAAATTTGGAAAACTCAGCAGTGGCCACAGAACTGGAAAAGGTCACTTTTCATTCCAACTCCAAAGAAAGGCAATGCCAAAGAATGCTCAAACTACCACACAATTGCACTCATCTCACACGCTAGTAAAGTAATGCTCAAAATTCTCCAAGCCAGGCTTCAGCAATATGTGAACCATGAACTTCCTGATGTTCAAGCTGGTTTTAGAAAAGGCAGAGGAACCAGAGATCAAATTGCCAACATTAGCTGGATCATGGAAAAAGCAAGAGAGTTCCAGAAAAGCATCTATTTCTGCTTTATTGACTATGCCAAAGACTTTGACTGTGTGGATCACAATAAACTGTAGAAGATTCTTCAAGAGATGGTAATACCAGACCACCTGATCTGCCTCTTGAGAAATTTGTATGCAGGCCAGGAAGCAACAGTTAGAACTGGACATGGAACAACAGACTGGTTCCAAATAGGAAAAGGAGTACCTCAAGGCTATATATTGTCACCCTGTTTATTTAACTTCTATGCAGAGTACATCATGAGAAACACTGGACTGGAAGAAACACAAGCTGGAATCAAGATGGCCGGGAGAAATATCAATAACCTCAGATATGCAGATGACACCACCCTTAGGGCAGAAAGTGAAGAGGAACTAAAAAGCCTCTTGATGAAAGTGAAAGTGGAGAGTGAAAATGAAGATCCTGGCATCTGGTCCCATCACTTCATGGGAAATAGATGGGGAAACAGTGGAAACTAGTGTCAGACTTTATTTTTTGGGGCTCCAAAATCACTGCAGATGGTGACAGCAGCCATGAAATTAAAAGACGCTTACTCCTTGATAGCATATTCAAAAGCAGAGACATTACTTGGCCAACAAAGGTTCGTCTAGTCAAGGCTATGGTTTTTCCTGTGGTCATGTATGGATGTGAGAGTTGGACTGTGAAGAAGGCTGAGCACCGAAGAATTGATGCTTTTGAACTGTGGTGTTGGAGAAGACTCTTGAGAGTCCCTTGGACTGCAAGGAGATCCAACCAGTCCATTCTGAAGGAGATCAGCCCTGGGATTTCTTTGGAAGGAATGATGCTAAAGCTGAAACTCCAGTACTTTGGCCACCTCATGCGAAGAGTTGACTCATTGGAAAACACCCTGATGCTGGGAGGGATTGGGGGCAGGAGGAGAAGGGGACGACAGAGGATGAGATGGCTGGATGGCATCACTGACTCGATGGACGTGAGTCTGAGTGGACTCCAGGAGTTGGTGATGGACAGGGAGGCCTGGCGTGCTCGATTCATGGGGTCGCAAAAAGTCGGACACGACTGAACGACTGATCTGATCTGATCTGATCTGAACATTCCATGTCTTATGTATTTGCTCATTATTGATCCTCCTCTCCAGAATGTAAATTCCATGAGGCATGGATTTTTATCTCTTTTTTTCAGTGCGTAGCTCTCAAAGAGTATGACGCATAGTTGAAAATAAAATACACCATGAAGAACATGTGTGACTGTGCATAATTACAACATACAGGAATGAGCAGCCTATATAAGGAGTTTGGTGCATCAGTCAGACTTGTTTGGTTTTGATTTTTCACTCATGAATGTCTCTATCAATGATGCTTACTTAGGGGTATTACTCCACCCTTACACCTCCAGGAAGGTGCTTAAGAATGTGTACAGGTAATTTGGTTGTCACATTTTGTGGAAACTGGAGAAGATTCTATAAGGCATTTTGTGTTTTGAGGATTCAGGCATGATAAATGCCTGTTGGGAATGGGAGTCCCTCAGGACAAAATATTTTCCCACCCAAATGTCAACATCATTCCTATTGAGAAGCACTACTGAAAAATCATGTTTCCTTATGCATAAAGATAACAAAGGTCTACCTGTTACTATTATGAGGCTGCTTTTTAATAACTAGGGAAAATATTAAAAATACATAGACATTATATTTTAAGAATTATTTATAATTTACCTGAAAACATTAATATAAATACTATTGATATCATTATTATACTATATAATATGATTTGTCATTTTGTTTTCTATCTCCAAAAAGGTGTCTCATGTTCTTAGATTTTTTTTTCTGTATGACTGTTTAAATTGGTTTAATGTCTCAAGTTCATGAATCCAGTTGAAATAGAATTCTTACTTCCTCTGTGTTATGTGTTCAGCACCTCACTAAAGCTACAGGGAAAAGACCCAGATTTCAAACATAGCAATCAGTTTTATTATTTACTGATTTGATTCAAATGGAATCACTGAGCAAATGCAGCCCTTCACATACTTCTCACTTGTTCTTTTTTTTTTTCCCTCTCTGGCCTACCCTCATTTTTCAGCACAAATGATGGAGGAAAGGCTGAAGAACTCCTTGCTCTTTTCTCAAAACCTGCATAATTTTCCTCATTCTTCTTCAAATAAAAATGAAGTCTTACCTATTTCTGCAGTGTAGTGGTTGCCACATTCATTTGACATATGAGGGTGAAATCAGGGGTCAACATAAAAATGTCTCTTCAAGCAATCCATATCTTAAGTTAACCATTTAGACTGCATGGACCTGTTCCTCAAAAGACATTAATTTAATAAAAATCTGATTTTAGCTTCAGATTTTTTTAAAGTCATTTAAAGGATAAAAGATACTGTTTTTCTGAGAAAATAGGGTTGTTTAATCACTTTTGTGGTAAACTAATTATGTTAGCACATACTCTCTAGGGATAGAGAACCCATAGATCCCTTGTCATATTTAAGAACACCATGAAAAAATTATAGTGACGGTAAAAATAATGATTTTTTTTTGTTTATTCCTTATCAGGAAGAGTGTGCATGCAGTGCTTTACATAATTACTTCATTTAACCTTTACAAACTGCATTCATCCATTGGTCTGCCTAACACATATTTATTGGGCACTTAACTAGGGTCTGGACATACATCAATAAATATAGCAATAAACAAGCAAGTTTCCTTCCTTCAAAGAGGCTTACATTCTGGCGGGAGAGATATGGAGGGCAGAAAAGTGTCAATTGGAAGGGGGCCCATATTGAAGTGAGAGAGAAATAAACCGTTGTGACTGTCTGGGAGAATAATGTCCCAGTCTGTTTGTAGAACAAGAGAAAAGTCTGAGGTGGGGATGAACTTGGCAAAAGGGAAGAAGAGAAGTCGGTGCAGAGTGAGCTGCAGGGAGAATGGGAGAGAAGGATGTTGGAGAACGAGGTAGAAGCCAGCCAAGCCATAAGTGGTGATAAAGCACTGTGTTTTATTAAATGCTTGGGGATGTCTTTGGAAGGTGTTGTGTAGGAGAGTCATTAGATGTGCTTTATTTTCAAAAAGAGCGATGCAGATGCCATATTGTGGTGGGAAGCAGAGAAACATGCTGGGAAGCTGCCAGGCTTTAGACCTGTTTCCTCCAAACTGTTGGTTGTGCACCCTTATTTGTAGAAAGTTCTAGATCTTGCACTCCCACTATATACAATATAAATATACCACGTGCTAATATATACTAGACAGTTTTCTATGCACTAGTATGTGTGCACTATGAAATAGAGATAAGTAAAATATTTAAACAAATGTAGGAACCAGAAATCAAATTGCCAACATTTGCTGTATCATGGAGAAAGCAAAGGAATTCCAGAAAAACATCTACTTCTGCTTTATTGACTACACTAAAGCCTTTGATTGTGTGGATCACAAGAAACTGTGGAAAATTCTTAAAGAGATGGGAATGCCCGATCACCTTACCTGTCTCCTATATGTGGATCAAGAAGCAACAGTTAGAACTGAACATGGAACATCCGGTTCAAAATTGGGAAAGAGTACAAGGTTGTATACTGTCACCTTGTTTATTTATTAATAACTTATATGCAGAGTACATCATGTGAAATGCTGGGCTGGATGAATCATGAATCACAAGCTGCAATTAAGATTGCTGGGAGAAATAACCACCTCAGATATGCAGATGATACCACTCTAATGGCAGAAAGTGAAGAGGACCTAAAGAGCCTCTTCATGAGGGTGAAAGAGGGAAGTGGAAAACCTGGCTTAAAATTCATCATTCAAAAAACTAAGATCATGGCATCCGGTACCACCACTTCAAGGCAAATAGAAGGGGGAAAAGTGGAAGGAGTGACAGATTTTATTTTCTTAGACTCCTAAATCTCTGTGGATGTTGACTGTAGCCATAAAATTAACACATTTGCTCCTTGGAAGGAAAGCTGGGAAAAACCTAGACAGCATACTAAGAAGCAGAGACATCACTCTGCTGACGGAGGTCCAAACAGTCAAAGCTATGGGTTTCCCAGTAGTCATGTATGGATGTGAGTGTTGGACCATAAGGAAGGTTGAGTGCTGAAAAATTGATGCCTTCAAACTGTGGTGCTGGAGAAGACTCCTGAGAGTCCCTTGGACTGCAAGGAGATCAAACCAGTCAATCCTAAAGGAAATCAACCTGAATAATCATTGAAAGGACTGATGCTGAAGCCTAAGCTCAAATACTTTGACCACCTGATGAGAAGAGCCAACTCATTGGAAAAGACTCTGATGCTGGGAAAGATTGAGAGCAAGAGGACAAGGGGGCGGCAGAGGATGAGATGAGTAGATAGCATCACTGACTCAATGAACCTGAGTTAGAGCAAACTCCGGGAGATAGTGAAGGGCAGGGAAGCCTGGCATGCTACAGTTCAGGTTGCAGACTTGGCAACTGAACATCAGTGGTGAACTGGCCTGGGAGCTCTCCCGTCTCACCAGAGGGAAAATTTGCCTGCTGCAAGGCAGAACCATCTGTAAAACACCAGCCTTCTTGGTCCAACTAGTGACCAGACATGGTGCATCCCCCCATAGGAATGCCTATGGTTTCTCTTCTTGCCCTCAGTATGAAACATGGAAATATTTATGTTCAACTACTGCAGTTTTTCTCAGCCAGAACTTCTTTTTTTTTTTTTTTTTTTCAGAACTTCTTAACATAATGTTCTTCTCCTCTTTCTCCATGGAAATGTCTTTTGCATTGGGGTCTCAAAATATTTTGTGGAATTAAATAAAAAAAGAATGGAAGAAGGAAGGAAGGAGGCAGGGAAGGCAAGAAAGTTTTACTATTGTAAAACTATTGAAAATCAGGAAACAATTAAATTCATCAATTATGAATTAAAATCTTAAACACAAAACAATTAATTATAATATTTTATTGAAGGAAAAATAATATAGTGGGGCTCAAAAAGCTACACTTACTATGCTTTATAAAGTCAGAGGTTTACACAGGTTTTATGTATGTACACATTCATGACATTATATCACAACATCAAAGGCACCTTTTACTGCCACAGTATTAGGTAACGAATAAAAAATATCAAATTAATCTTTTAAAAAATCTAAAATGATACAATCTATTTTAGGATTATGTACATATTTGAAGCATTCAGATATTTTTAAACATGTTCTATGTGCATTACAATTATCTCTAATTCTCAAAATATTATGATACCAAAATTCTGTTTGTCAAATAACAAAGCACAAGATGCTGTAATCTATAACCAAGCACCAGTTAAAATCAGTGTTAAATGCTCCATCAATTAGTTTGACTTCTAACACATGCAAAGTGAAGTGGGTACTTAAGAATTTAAGATAACCATTGCAAAACTTTTAGGGTCTCCATTTTTTTTTTTTTTTGGTCTTTAATTAGTTGATTTCTTTTGAGAAAATGGGGAGAACTGGATGACTTTGATCAATGTTTTCCTAGTGGTTTTATGGAATCCTAGGGCTCTTAGAAGAAACTTCCAAGGCACTGGAGAAGGTTTAGTCCATGTTATGCATATTATATATTGGAGCTTTGTATAAGATGAGATCATACAAAGGGTTTATTGCTTTAAAATACATTTGAAAATACTAACATGGGAAACTGCTTTAAAGTATATTTCATTTGGTTATGCTAACACAGTTTAAGAAATATCTTTGTTGAAACAGATTATCACACTTAGTGAACTGCACAACTCAAGTGAAAGGTTATCTAAAAATGTTGCTTTCATTAGTTACAGAGGATATAATCCTAAATTTTTATGTATATTTTTAAGTCCAGAAGGAATTTGAATAGAACAATAAAATGTCATAATTAGCTCAAAAGTATGACCAAAGAGCATTATCAAATTATAGATCAACAAGTAAAAATGGAGAATCTTTTGGTATATGAAAATTGTTTTAATATATAAAAATAAATGATCACTTAAAGTGAAAAAGTTCTCTTCATTACTTTTACCTCTTATCGTATTTATGATGTAAACAAAATTAAAAATATATTTTATTAATACCTAGTTCAAAAAAAGAACACTGTTAATAAGCACCTCAGGACTAGAATGCCATAAAAAATTATTATTTAGGAAAATGGATGTCAAGATATATGTATTACCCTCATAGAAAATTATTTAAATAGAATCAAGCATCTTTAATGTCATCAGAGTTACTGAGTATCCAAGAATTTAGTATTATGCAACTTAAATTTTCATTGAACTGAAGAAATGGTTTTATTGGCAGGCCAAGTTGCCATCAAGAATTTGTTCTTACAACCACCAGAGGGCGCCAGTGCCTGAAGCACGGTTGGTGTAGGTGTAATCTAACCTTTAGTTGATAACTTGAATTTTACATTCCAAGTTTAAAAATGCTATTTAAAAAGATGAATAACTTCTAAGAAATATATTTACATTTTGTAACACCCAAATAATGTTGGATTATTATATAAAAATAGAGCACACTGGCTTATTTTGGTTAAGATTCATTTAACAGGACGTTATTAAGATTTCTAAATCAGAAATTGAAAGGACATCATTTGTAACTATGAATAAAAAGAGACTTCTTAACCTACTAACACTAACAATTCATTTAGCACCACATATATAGCACCAGAATAGATACTGATAGTTCACACTTATTAAAAACATTAATTGCAAAGAAACTTCAAAATTAAAGCAAGTATATGGTGGTTGTAATGAATTTTCAGCACCATTAACCAGTGAACTGTGTAACTTTCTAAGTTGTTGACTGACCTCTCATAAGTCAAAGTTAGAAGATGAAAGAATTTTAAAAAATCATTTTGCATGTGTTTAAATGTCTTTCCTCACACATATAACAATACAAAAAAATGCAAATATAAAACAAAGATAATTTTAGACATTGATAGAAATCTAATTTTACTCTTCCTAAACACTTCCATAGGAAACGGCTTCCTATGGAATAGGAATCCAAGATTGGTGTCCTATGCTACTGCAGAACATTGGGAATGTTGTTATACAAGGGGGAGAAAACAGACCCCAGTTTAAGCATGACTTTTCCTTCCTGAACGCATTCAAATGATCTGTTTAACTTATGTATTCACTTAATAGGCAGGATATGAACACAGAACACTTGAACTGGCCTAAATATGTTTTTGATTGCTTATGTAGATGTTGTAAGTTGATCTAACACAAGCATATACTAATGAGAAAAATATATATTGTTTCAATTCAAATATTCTGAGTAAATTATACTGATTGAATTTTCCCTACTGTTTGGTCAGTTCTGTGCTAAAACTTCATGGAACTTTCAAATGAGTATTTCCACAAAAGTTTCGAATGAACTGCCAAGTGAACTTGGTAGGGAAGTCCTAACGGACCACGGAAGTGATGCTGCTTAGACTACAGGACAGGAAAAAAAACCAACAAAACATGATAACGATGAAAATCGTTTCGGCCACATTTTAAAAGCAAACTTACCTACCATAACCAGGAACATTATGAGTATGCCTACACAACTCAAATACAATTCTGTAAAGGAATCCATCAGTTTAACAGATCAACTTGTAATTTTTCCAGTCTTTTGATGACATGGAAGCCAAAAAAATTGATGTTATGACAGAATTTTTTAAATTTTTCTACTGAATAAAGGATGTAATGAAAAATCCATACCAAAGATAAAATTCAACGCTGTAGAATATGTATGCCAATCACCATGTCGAATGAAACCTATTGAAATGAAAACCTCAATACTATTTAAAGCTGCTTTTATGAAATAGCTTATGCCCAGACCCTTTTTCCCTTTGGGAGTTACAGTGAGAAACAGCTACCCTAGCACCACTGTTGCATGCTGTGAAAAGTATGACCCTCTGGGTTGATTCAAGCAAACGTTCATTTGGTTTAGCCTAGAAAATAAAACATTTCACATGGCCACTTTATATTACTAACTTTAAGAAGCACAGATAGAATAACAAATATACCCGTTACATTTTCAGCTCAGTTGTTAAGTTATAAATAAACTTATATTTGGAAAGGACTGTTGTGTACAAGTTTATGAGTATGTGGTTCCTAGTCTTAATCTGATATATTTGGTGCTTTATCTGGATTGTTGATGCACTCAAAGCTTTGTATTTAAGACATTTTTGTCTTAATGAAATATGGAAAGGTGAGGTTCCTCTAATTCTTGCAATACTAGACTGTTGAGTTAATTCTAAAAACCATTCATATAAAAACTTATTACACTATAGCCATTATATAAGAAGCTGGTATAAATACACAAAGATAAGACAGAATTTCTGCCAAAGAGGAGCTCATGAAAGACTTAATTTTATCTCAAATAAAAGCTTCACAACATTAATGATCATTTTAATATTCATGATTTTCTATTAATATGGTAATTTTACCTTCAAATGAACTTCTGTGAATCATGTGGCAAATAGCATTATTCTTTTTGAGACCTGAGAAATCAAGCCACACAAGTAAACCAGCAATAGGATGGAACTGATTAAAACCATTTTTTTGGTTTAATAGTTATTTTACTACTTCTGTAGAACTAGTTTAGGAAACTCAAGAAAGACTATCTAGATAAAGGAAACAAACATTCCACTAATGAGTTTTCTCTCCAATTGCCTGTATATATTAGCTAAAAGTTGATTTGAGACCTGACTTTTACTGTTATTTCTGTTCTTCATATTAGTCTCCAAAAATACTTATTTTTAATAAAGTCTATATATGTTCCCACAAAAGCAAAGTCATTTGATAGGAAAACATTTGGTCAGATTCAATGTGTGAAAGAAATCTGGCCAATTATTTGTCATCATGAAAACCTGAACTCCAGATGCTGGATAATCCCCCATTGGATTTAATTAACTATCTGTCATCTTTCAATGAATCTAAACTAAGAAACTGTAAATGTGTAGAGAATTTTAAACAAGTAGCTTCTTTCTGTTATTTGTACTCTGGAACTAATTGTGTTTACTGATTCTGTAATTCTACTGCAGCATTATATAACTTGAACCACACACACACACACACACACACACACACACACACACGCATGCACATGTAAAATGTAATGTGTTAAGTGTCTTGATCCATGTGTTGACTTTCTCCTCTCTGAAAGTGATTTGGAAATAAACATTTCCAAAATCACATGAGTGAAACTTTCACAGTGATTTGCTTTCCACCATGCTTCACTTTTGGGGCTTCCCAGTTTGTTCAGTGGTAAAGAATCCACCTGCCAATGCAGGAGACACAGGAGATGCAAGTTCAATCTCTAATTCAGAAAGATCCCCTGGAGAAGGAAATGGCAACCCACTCCAGTATTCTTGCCTGGAGAATCCTATGGATAAAGGAGGCTGGTGGGCTACAGGCCACAGGATTGCAAAGAGTCAGACACCACTGAAGCAACTGAGCATGCACACACGCAAACTTAATGCAGAACTGAAAAATATTCTCCTTAGATATGGTAATAAAATTTGGTACTTAGTGCTTAGAAAATCATCTGAAGAGGCCCCTTTCACAAAATCATAGCTGTCTGTGGTGTGTACATGAGATTTTCCACATGATACTCAAGGACCCTCATGCTGAATGATTCTCATCAAATAAGGACAAGCAGAACAATGAAGAGCAGGAAATATCCTTGGCACCTGCATGTTTCTTTCTGGTATCCCTCACCTCCTGCTCACAGGCTTCAAGGTATACTAAACCTTCAGGATATGCCTTTCTGAGGCTCTCCGTGTGTGTGTGTGTGTGTGTGTGTGTGTGCGCGCGCGCGCGTGTGTGGTAACCCTATTTCCGTGGGTTTGCATGCCTGTCTCCTGAATCTTACTTCTCTTGGACCTCGTCAGTTCACTTAGGTCTTGTTTTCCACCTTCCAAAACAACTATTTACACTCACGGTTGTTCGTTCTTCCCTGCCTCATTTAGTTCCAAGTACTATAGCTACATTTTCATTACACGGCGTGGCCTATCATCTATTCCACCTACATGTGGACATCGTTGGGTTCACTTCCTCAAATTTACATGAAAAATCAATTTGTTAACAAAATAACATTTTTACAGCAAGATATTGAGTTGGCCAAAAAGTTCATTTGTTTCCCCATAACATCACAGAAAAACCCGAACAAACTTTTTGGGCAACCCAATAATTAGGCTGCATTATTTCCTGAATATTTTTGTGAGCTTCTTGAAGACAGGAATTATGTCTTGTTATCCTTGCATGATCAGAACATAACTATAGCAGAGTGCTTTGCCCATCATAACCACTCCACACATGATTACTGGTTCAATAAAAGAGGTTAAGCAAAATAAATGTGTTCAACCTTACATAAATTGAGAATATCTTTTGGTGGACCCAAATAAAACAAAATATTTCCATAATGAAATCTGTGGTTCTTAATTAAATTATTATATCTAGATATCATGGAGTTTTATTAGTAGTTTGCTAATGATCAGTTTGGGGATATTAAAGAAATGGGTGCAGGAGATGTCCTACCACCTAACATATTGTTTACAATAGGATTTTTAAAAAATTCCTCCAAGCTAACTACAAAATCAAATTATATATGTATGTGTATTTATAGGCCAAATATATGTTCTATTTGTTAGGAATGTAACATAATTTCTTTGGAAAACAAGCTTTGGAATTGGATGCATCAACTATGTCAATACTACATACAGAGTATTTTAATTTAGACTTAGAGGTCAGAAAATAGAAATGGATGTTTGATTACCTCAAAGGATTAAACAAACATACAAGATAAACACTAATCTTTACAATGAATAATAAAAGGAAAACAAGATTATGATAAAATATGTATAGTATGTGCAAAACTCAATATATATATATGCCTATGATTCCCAGAAACCACTATATTTCCTGGAGGAAAAGATAAGCTTATTTAAACCAATACAGGTAGTTTGACGTTACACCTGGAAAGCAGAGATTGTCAGTACAAGACCCTCCATAACTTGGAGGGCAAGCTGAACATGGTACCCCTACTTTATATGGTGCTTCTCCGATCCAGTTGCCCCTAGGAAAAAAAAGAAGAGAGCATGAGTGTTACTTGCTCATTTTTTAAAATCTGATTGCCCTTAAGCACATGATCACACATTGACATGTGATGAAATTTTCAGAAGTGTGTCATTTTTAGAAATGCACTGAAAGTTACATCCATTTCTTATTTCTGCAGCAATTTATTCTATATATCTTACTTTAAAAATACTTTCTTTCTGAGTAAGTTAATATCATGTTAATTTACAATAATTTACAATGCATGGTGACATTATTAGTCAACCCACATCTGACTTGATGCTCTATCCATCACCACAGCTGCCTCTTTCCTACTGCAGCCTTCCAGAACACATACGCTGTGTCCTCTTAAATGTACTTTTTAAAAAGTCATGCTAATGCTATTATAAAGATAGTAAAATATATACAAATACATATATATATATATATATATAAGTGTGTACTATATATATAAGTGTGTACATGCTCAGTCACTGTTGTGTTCAGTTCTTTAGGACCCCATGGACTGTAGCCCAGTACATGAGATTTTCCAGGCAAGAAAACTGGAACAGGTTGTCATTTCCTTCTCCAGGGGATCTTCCCGATCCAGGGATCAAAGCTTCCTCTCTTACGTCTCTTGCATTGGCAGGTGGGTTCTTTACCACTAGTGCCGCCTGGGAAGCCCATATACAGTATATATACAATTCGGGGAGGCTTAGAAATGGTGACATGAGCAAGAAGTTGTCATAAGCATAAAAAATAGGTTTTAAGAGTTCAAAGGATTTCTTTCTAAAGTTGAATAGTTTAGATTCTCAGTATTCATAAAATGAGACATGGAAAACTCAGAGAATAGTGGCTTACAGAACCAGCCATTAAAGATGATTCCAAAACATTTTCCCATATGTAAACTCACGGTTATAATTTTTAGCAATACTGTTAATTTTTTAAAATAATGCTGAACACATTTAACTGAATGTTGTCAATATTTTCCTTCATCTTGATGGCCATAATGATACACCAAATTCAGCATTTAGGATAAAAACAGTCACAACGTCTTACTGTTACTAAGCTCTTTTAGCTATGATGGAGGAAGCAATGGATTTATTTACAGTAGCATGGTGATTAGTAACTACAGTACTAACAGATAACCACAGAGCCAGAAGTGTGAAGGAAACCGAATGGTCAGGAGAAAATGTGGTGTGTGGTGGGTTGAAGATAAAACAACAGTGGAAAAGCTAAAATATTGAGCCATCGGGGAAGCCCCATATTCAATAGTAAATCAGTCAGTGGATAAACATATTTTAATTTTTATCCTTTCAGGCTAATTCATTTTCATTCTCTCATTTCTCTCTCTTTCTCTCCAACCACCCGACCCCCAACCACCACCCAACCCTGTATTTCTTTTTTCCCTGATAAACAGTTGGCTTGAGATAACTTTATGCTGCTATTCAACTATCAGTCGGAATTTTTAAACTTTCTTCACTGCCTGTTTCAAAAAATGGTTCTCTGTTACAGCAAATACACCATACTAACACAATATCTTAATCTCTTAGACATAAAACAATCAGACATCTCATCAATAATATTGCAAAAATCCCATCATTGGCCAAAAACAGAATAGCCAAATGAATGTAATAAAAGCCTCTTTCACTAGAGAACTGCCTGGCCTATTTATGTCAGAAAGAAGAGTTAGAGTCTTAATAGGAAAATATAAGGTGCATAACTGAAAATATCAAACAAATGCACAGTTTTAAAGCTTTTCATGATGCAGTCACATTTTACTTTCCAAATCTTACTATTCTAATAACTGTGGAGAGGAGACCATTGGGAAAATCGCTATTTTTCTAACTTTGCAAAAACACTGCCCCTGGCATACAACCATGTAAATGAGTAATGCAGTTATTTGTGAAACGTTTTCTCATTCCCTCCCCATACTGGCAAAGCTGGAGAAAAATCTTTGTTTGGGACTTACTTTGGAAGACACCAGGCGTGTCATAAATCCTTTGCACATTTTAGTATTTACTCCAAAAGGGAAAAGACTCATGTATAAATACTGGAACACTTTATCCAAAGAGTCATTGTTATCAAAAAGGCATTTTATCAAATGTCAACAAATGCTTGTTTATCTTCATAATACAAAAGAATGCTCATAAATATAAAATACAACTATATTTTACAATATTTGATCAATTTTCACAATATGAAATATACAATTTTAATGTGTGCCACAGGATGAAATTACTGAATTTTTTATTTTATATAGTTTAAATCATGGCACAGCTTTCATTAAAAAGATGTCATAGCATTTAAATTTTCCCTTCTGATTCTGAATGCCTCCTTAACCACCTATGGAAAAAATAAACTGTGATTTTAATTCTACCCTTAAAAGAAAGAAGAAGTGCTTGTTTTCTTTTCCTAGTGAAAAAGTTAAGCCAACATTCTAGGAATGATTGATGAGAATACTGTGGTGTTGATAAATTCCCTAGAAGATCTTTGCCTGAGACTTTTATATAAGCTATCAAAAGCCTGGAATCACATGTTTATTTTATAATTACCAGGTCTAAAGAAAGATGAGGAGGAGAATTTAGTGAATCTCCAAATCACAAATTGTCTTGTCCAAAATGTTAATCTAGAATCCTTGTGAAAAGAAATCTTTCAGCTTTTAACTTTTTTGATATATGAGAAGATGGAAGATTTGAGGATCTGAGCTTGTTAGTTAAGTCTTACTCATATTATTTACCTGTTAAAAATATCTATCAGACTGAAGATATTTAACATCATTAAGGATTTCAGGAAGTAGAAGCCAACCAGATACTTACTTTGGGGCATAGTTGCATACCAAATAAACTGCACGGCGCCATACAGCTCCCCACACATTCATGTTCTGACAAGTATGAATTGCACATCCTATTCGATTGGAGGTGGCCCAAACCATCTGAGAAAGTAAACCCATATACCATTATTAGGATCAGGAGTTAAGAAAACGCAGGTTCACCAAAATGGAAAGAGCGTTTTTTAAAAAAGAATGAATCAGAACTGAACAAGACAAAATAACCTGTGTATAATGTGTGCACATGGGGCCGAAACATCTCATAGGACATCGGGGATTGCAATCCTGGGGATATGGAAAGGCGTAGTCTTTCACTTCATCATACCATGGCTTGACCAACTGGAGAATAGAGCGGTATCTAAATATCAAGAAACACAATGAGAACTCACAGTTCAGCAGTGGCAATGTGTAGTGGACTCACACTAAATTACAAGTTAATTGTTCTTTTGCAGGCTATTAATGGCAAATCAAGAGCATATCCACCCCCTCACAATAACCATCACCACCCAGCAGAATCCTCTGTTCCTCCCAGTAGAGCCAAGCATGAAAATGTTCAGGCCTGGAGCAAGTGATCCTATATTTGTTTAAGTATGAGTCTGGTTGTTTCAAAAAGAGAAATGCAAATCTTTCGGGAATTATCATCTTTACCTTATATTTACCAATGTCAGAAATGTCTTCCATTGGAATCTTATACATAATTAAAAATTAGATATTAAAAAAAAACTGTGATACTAGACTCAGAGTGATTTCCCCCCTTAAAGTTGTATCATTTTAATTTAGTGAGAATTCACCCGATTTTTCTCCCCTCTATGGAAGGGAATGAGTCTTTGAATGTTGGATGATGACCTCTCACAGTGCAGAAAAATTATCCTGTTACCGGAAGCAGCTTCATTCACAGTTGCATATACTTGCATATACATATATGTGCATATGTATATGTACATATGCATGTAAATACATTGAATTTGTATAACACATATATAGGAATATGCAAACATGGGAAAGCTGCATACATAATAATGGCTTCTGCCACTATCAAGGGATTTTTCTGAACTAGAAGCGATAGGATAAGGATACAACCTGATTCTTTCAAAGATTCTGTGAGATTAGTGTAGAATTCACTTTTCACTTTCATGCATTGGAGAAGGAAATGGCAACCCACTCCAGTGTTCTTGCCTGGAGAATCCCTGGGACGTGGGAGCCTGGTGGGCTGCGGTCTATGGGTCGCACAGAGTCGGACACGACTGAAGTGACTTAGCAGCAGCAGCAGCAGTGTAGAATAGATTAAGGGATGGTGTTCCAAGGGTGAAAGAGAAAACTGGGGGTTTTTTTAGGCTTTTTTAAAAATTTAAATAATTTTTTAAGACATCTAAAACAGTCATAGGCCAAGCATCAGTGACTGGCATATAGTGAGTTCTCAATAAATACCTGTAGACGTTACTTGAAATTGACGCTACTAACACTTGGAGTCCATAGGCAATAAAGTTATCAATAAAGTTATCTGGATAAACAGTATCAGTGAAACTATTTCTTACCTTCCAGTTCGTACAGATAGATTTTGACCCAAAAATCTCAATAGGTAAGAAGGTCCATGGTCCCAAATGCAGGTAGCTGCCCAAGCCTCTGCAGACTTTGCAAGATTTTCATCCCAAACCTGTGTAAGGGAAAAAAAAAAAAAAAAAACCTTCAGCTTACTGAGTTTGCTAGTAACAAACAAAAAGAGGCAAGAAAGAATCTACCATTTCCTAAAGTTCTTCCTCTTCTACTTCCTGACTAAAAGAAAGCAAGATTAGACCATTGTTATTTAAAGTTCTACAATACAGTATGGTTATTCCTCAAAAATCTTTATTGTTTTAACACTGTCATCTAGACCCGAAGTCCAGACATCAATTTTAGTAAAGGATAGGTTAAGTAAAATATCGTGTCTAGATGTAACTTGGAGACAACTCCTACTGACCACTAAAGTTTGAATCTACCAGCATCAAATGATTTCCCTGGAGTTTATTCAGAGCTATTAATATATCTCAAAAATTAATATGATCAAATTTATTCAAATAATGAACCAAAACTGACAATGTAAAATATTATAACTTTTATTGAGATATAATTGATATGTAACAATATATGCTTCAAATGTACAACTTAATGATTTTTATATATGTATATATTGTGAAATTATCATCACAAGAAGTCTAATTAACATTCATCACCACACACAGTTCAAATTTTTTTTCTTGTGAAGAGAACTTTTAAATTCTATTTTTTAGCAACATTCAAATATATAATACAGTACTATACATATAGTCACCATGCTGTATATTACATCCCCAGGAATTATTTTATAACTGCAAGTTTGTACCTTTCAGCCACCCCCAACCTCATCTCCGACAACCACCTATCTGTTCTCTAGATCTATGAATTCAGTGTTGTTTTTGTTGTTGTTGTTTTTAGATTTCACATTTATGTGACATCATATGTTGTCTTTTTCTGATTTATTTCACTTAGCATAATGCCTTTAAGTTCCATCGATGCTATCACAATGGCAAGATTTCCTTGTTTCTTATAGCTGAATAATATTCCACTTATCCACTTATCTGTTGATGATAATTTAAGCTGCTTCTATGTATTGGCTATTGTAAACAGTGCCACTATGAACATGGGGGTGAATGTATCCTTTTGAGTTAGTATTTTAGTTTCCTTCAGATGAATACCTAGAAGTAGAATTGCTATATCTTATGTCCAACCTAGACAGCATATTAAAAAGCAGAGAGATTACTTTGCCAACAAAGGTCTGTCTAGTCAGGGCTATGGTTTTTCCTGTGGTCATGTATGGATGTGAGAGTTGGACTGTGAAGAAGGCTGAGCGCCGAAGAATTGATGCTTTTGAACTGTGGTGTTGGAGAAGACTCTTGAGAGTCTCTTGGACTGCAAGGAGATCCAACCAGTCCATTCTGAAGGAGATCAGCCCTGGGATTTCTTTGGAAGGAATGATGCTAAAGCTGAAACTCCAGTACTTTGGCCACCTCATGCGAAGTGTTGACTCATTGGAAAAGACCCTGATGCTGGGAGGGATTGGGGGCAGGAGGAGAAAGGGACAACAGAGGATGAGATGGCTGGATGGCATCACTGACTCGATGGACGTGAGTCTGAGTGAACTCCGGGAGTTGGTGATGGACAGGGAAGCCTGGCATGCTGCAATTCATGGGGTCACAAAGAGTCAGACATGACTGAGCGACTGATCTGATCTGATCTGATAGTAGTTCTATTTTTATTTTGGGGGAGACATTCTATACTGTTTTCCACAGTGTTGGCACCAATTTCCATTTCCATCTACAGTGTACGAGACTCCCTTTCTCCATATCCGCTCCAACATTTTTTATGTCTTGAGTCTTTGACAATAGCCATCCTAACAGGTATGAGATGATGTCTCATTGTAGTTTGGATTTGCATTTATGCCAATTTTTAAAGGTCAAACTACATCTAAGTATAATATGATATAATTTGATATGTTGTGTCATTTGAATATTTTATATTAATAATAATATTAGAATTGTCATGAACTGGAAACATAGATGTATTTAATATAACAATGTATTTAACTGAAAGGAAATTAATTTAGTGACTTTGAAATAAAATAGGAAAAACAACAACTGGTGAACCCTTCAAGAGACACTTTCATCCTAGGAAACCATGACACCCACCCTCAAAAAAGATTTGTTAGTTCAAAAATTGTCTTAAATTAGAAAAATGAAGTTATGTTACATAAATCTATCTAGAATTATACTAAAATATATTCACTCACAAAGTTACGTAAATCAGAACTATCGAGAAAGGATCTTGAGTAATTCTATGGTGACAGTGGCCACATCTCCACTGTCTATGTAGAAAGAAAGATCATTCAGAAACAACTTTCTTTTAATTATCTAGACTATAATCTTCCCATTTGAGGATTAAGTTAAATATGGCAAGATATCACATAATACCCTTTTAATACTTTGGCTACCTAATGGGAAGAGCCAACTCATTTGAAAAGATGCTGATGTTGGGAAAGATTGAGGGGAGGAGGAGAAGAGGGCAACAAAGGATGACATGATTGGATGGCATCATCGACTCAACGGATATGAGATTGAGCAAACTCTGAGAGATAGTGAAGGACAGGGAATCTTGGTGTGCTGCTATTCATTGGGTGGCAAAGAGTCAGACATGACTTAGTGACTGAAAAACAACCTTTTAATAGATGAGTAATCAATGTTACAGAGTACCTGAAGAACTATGGATAGAGGTTCGTGACATTATACTGGAGGCAGTGATCAAGACCATCCCCAAGAAAAAGAAATGCAAAAAGGCAAAATGGCTGCCTGAGGAGGCCTTACAAATAGGTGTGAAAAGAAGAGAAGCAAAAAACACAGGAGAAACGGAAAGATATACCTGTTTGAATGCAGAGTTCCAACAAATAGCAAGGAGAGATAAGAAAGCCTTCCTCAGTAATCAGTGCAAAGAAATAGAGGAAAACAATAGAATGGGAAAGACTAGAGATCTCTTCAAGAAAATTAGAGATACCAAGGGAAAATTTTATGCAAAGATGGGCTCAATAAAGGACAGAAATGGTATGGACCTAACAGAAGCAAAAGATACTAAGAAGAGGTGGCAAGAATACACAGAAGAAGTACAAAAAAGATCTTCACGACCCAGATAATCATGATGGTGTGATCACTCACCTAGAGTCAGATATCCTGGAATGTGATGTCAAGTGGGCCTTAGGAAGCATCACTACAAACAAAGCTAGTGGAGGTGATGGAATTCCAGTTGAGCTATTTCAAATCCTAAAAGATGATGCTGTGAAAGTGCTGCACTCAATACGCCAGCAAATTTGGAAAACTCAGCAGTGGCCACAGGACTGGAAAAGGTCAGTTTTCATTCCAATCCCAAAGAAAGGCAATGCCAAAGAATGCTCAAACTACCACACAATTACACTCATCTCACATGCTAGTAAAGTAATGTTCAAAATTCTCCAAGCCAGGCTTCAGCAATACGTGAACCGTGAACTTCCTGATGTTCAAGCTAGTTTTAAAAAAGGCAGAGAAACCAGAGATCAAATTGCCAACATTAGCTGGATCATAGAAAAAGCAAGAGAGTTCCAGAAAAACATCTCTTTCTGCTTTCTTGACTATGCCAAAGCCTTTGACTGTGTAGATCACAGCAAACTGTGGAAAATTCTTCAAGAGATGGGAATACCAGACCACCTGACCTGCCTCTTGAGAAATCTGTATGCAGGTCAGGAAGCAACAGTTAGAACTGGACATGGAACAACAGACTGGTTGCAAATCGGGAAAAGAGTACATCAAGGCTGTATACTGTCACCCTGCTTATTTAACTTATATGCAGAGTACATCAGGAGAAACACTGGGCTGGAAGAAGCACAAGCTGGAATCAGGATTGCCAGGAGAAATATCAATAACCTCAGATATGCAGATGACACAACCCCTATGGCAGAAAGTGAAGAAGAACTAAAGAGCCTCTTGATGAAAGTGAAAGAGGAGAGTGGAAAAGTTGGCTTAAAGCTCAACATTCAGAAAACTAAGATCATGGCATCTAGTTCCATCACTTCGTGGCAAATAGATGGGGGAAAAGTGGAAACAGTGTCAGACTTTATTTGTCTGGGCTCCAAAATCACTGCAGATGGTGACTGCAGCCATGAAATTAAAAGATGCATACCCTTTGGAAGGAAAGTTATGTCCAACCTAGACAGCATATTAAAAAGCAGAGAGATTACTTTGCCAACAAAGGTCTGTCTAGTCAAGGCTATGGTTTTTCCAGTAGTCATTTATGGATGTGAGAGTTGGACTATAAAGAAAGCTGAGCACTGAAGAATTGATGCTTTTGAACTGTGGTGTTGGAGAAGACTCTTGAGAGTCCCTTGGACTGCAAGGAGATCCAACCAGTCCATTCTAAAGGAGATCAGTCCTGAGTGTTCATTGGAAGGACTGATGTTGAAGCTGAAATTCCAGTACTTTGGCCACCTGATGTGAAGAACTGACTCATTGGAAAAGACCCTGATGCTAGGAAAGATTGAAGGCAGGAGAAGGGAACGACAAAGGATGAGATGGTTGGATAGCATCACCAACTCAATAGACATGAGTTTGGGTAGACTCCCAGAGTTCGTGATGAACAGGGAGCCCTGGCATGCTGTAGTCCATAGGGTCACAAAGAGCTGGACACGACTGAGTGACTGAACTGAACTGAATCAATGTTAAGGGCTCCCTAGGTGGTTTGGTGCTAAAGAATCTGCCAACGCAGGAAATGTAGGTTCAATCCCTGGGTCAGGAAGATCCCCTGGAAAAGTAAATGTCAACCCAATCCCACATTGTTGCCTGGGAAATCCTAAGGACAGAGAAGCCCGACAGGCTACAGTCCATGAGGTTGCAAAAGAATTGGACACAACTTAGTGACTAAACACATACATACAATCTATGTTAAATATGGTATATTAAATGGAACATGTTCATTCTATAATATTTTAATAAAAAGTTAGTGTCTGTTTCTTAATGTACTTTGTTTTTCTTTGATATAACATTCTTTTACAATTACGAAAAATATTTTGTATTATGTTTTTCATTGTTATTTAGCTCTGTAAATTATTATAAGGACCTTGATGCTGGAAAAGATTGAAGGCAGGAGAAGGGGACGACAGAGGATGAGATAGTTGGATGGCATCACCGACACAATGGACATGAGTTTGAGCAGGCTCCAGGAGTTGGTGATGGACAGGGAAGCCTGGTATGCTGCAGTTCATGGGGTCACAAAGAGTTGGACATGACTGAGCAACTGAAGTGAACTGAACTGAACTGATAAATTATTACTTCAAATTTCTTTGTTTTATCTGCAAAAATCTCCACAAAATATCAATAATATAAAATAAATTTACATTGAAAATCATCGTATTCTAGGACTGAAATTAACTTTTAAAAGTATTTTGTTTCTCTAATAAAGGATTTGAGTATTTATTCTTCTGATATTTTTAATGAAATATGAATTTATAAAATGTGGATTACAGTTCATCAAAATGCAAAATAGCATATTTACCTCACAAATGAATTTTAAATGGAATAGCATCAACAAATTATGTCCCATGAACTAATTATAATGACTCTGGGGGAAAAAAACACATCTAAGTATTGTTTACACATTGCAGTATAGTGCACTCAGAATAATAACTGCCAAAAACACAATTTTTCTGTGTTTTTATACAGTCATTTGAGAAATAACCTTTCTTACAGTCTTTCTTTTTAAAGATTTTTTTTTTCATGTGGACAATTTTTTTGTAGTCTTTATTGAATTTGTTGTAATATTGCTTCTGTTTTATGTTGGGATTTTTCTGGCCTTGAGTCATGTGGAAGCTTAACTCCCTGAGAGAGATTGAACCCATGCCCCCCTATAGTGTGGAAGGTGAAGTCTTAACCACTGGACTGCCAGGGAAGTCCCTTTCTTATAGTCTTGTCTAAAATATCAGGACTGCATAGAACAAATAATACTGAAAAAGAAAATATTCTGCATTCTAAGTCTACTGTTAAGACCATCTGCAACTGAGGACATATCAGTTATTCTGTCTCCCAGTTATAGACATATAACTGTCTCCCAGTTAACTCATCTATAAATAAGGAGAGTAGATGAAGCCATCTCTACAGTCTCTTTCCTCTTCAGCATCTTACGATTTAATATACCTGAGTAGCCCTGGCATCAGGACCAAGAAGATCTATTATATTGGCTTATGAATTGTTCAGTTCTAGCCTTTTGCACACTAGCCTTTTATTGAAGAATAAAGCTAGATTCTTCACAAAATAATTTAAAATATTTAAGGTAGTGAACAAATTTAATTTAGCATATAATAATTCTATGTGCTTACTTCACATACTTAAAATGTATTGTGTATATCAAAGAGATAAACCAAAGAGTTCATGCCTCAAAAATATCTTACATGACCACCACTTTAAAATTATTATAAAGGATTCTAATAGGAAGATCATGTATTTGGCATTACTGATGCCCACATTTTTATATGTTTCTATGTACAGATATCATAATTTAAATTTTTGAGATGATAGTTGTGAGGGAAGAGGGATAACCATGTTTTTTCATGTTTGCTTTTAGGGAACTGATGGGAGGGATTTCTGTCTGCCCCTAAAGGAAGATGCTGGAGAGCCTGGCAGACTGGCCAGGTCCCACACAGAAAATGGGGTCACTTTGCCTTCCCATGGGAGATCAATCATCTTTCTGAGGCCCACTGCAGAGATGCCCACTTCTCACATTCATCCTGTAGAGAAATGAAGATCCAGGTCTTCAACTTAGGAACTATTTATCTACTGTATTTTGCTGTCTCTTTGTCCATTGGTTACAACTCCCAGGAGAATATGGGTAAGCAATGTATCCCTTCAATCTACATTGTCACTTAAATTTATTAATATGATGAGAGGTCTTTGAGTTTTGAAAACAGCAAATCAAGATAGCCTCTTTCCTATCCAGAGGCTCTAAACTGTGATTAATGTTGTCAGTTTAATCACGTGAAAGAATTCTAACAACTTACAAGTTTCAGGAATGAAGTTATAATCACCTAAGCATTTGAGTAATATGTACATTTCTGGATGCTAAATGGGTAATCAATCTGCTGAATTTCATTAAGCATCTGTGATATTTATTTGAAATAGTTTTAGTATCATACCCTATAAATTTGCAAAAGAAAAAAGGCCACAAATGTGCACTTTTTTAACATTCTATGAAATAACTAGCAAATATGCAACATGTGATTATCAGGTGTTAAACTAAACACCTGATATTTATTTAGCTTTTATGGAGCCAGCCTCAAATTCTGTATTTCTAGGTCTTGTCCCTCTGAAAGTGAATGTGTCAGTCTCTTGGCATTGACTCTTTGTGACCCATGGACTGTAGACACCAGGCTCCTCTGTCCATGGAATTCTCCAGGCAAGGATACTGAAGTGGGTTGCCATGCCCCTCCTCCGGAGGATCTTCCTGACCCAGGGATTAAACTTGGGTCTCCCACATTGCAGACATTTTCTTTAACATCTGTGCCACAAGGGGAGCCCTTTGTTCCTCTACATGGATAAAATAATGTCATAGATAACTGAGTTGCCAACACTTAAACTCTTATCTTGCCTTCTAAAAATGAGGCAAAAATTAAGAAAATTATGCATGGAGACACAAAAATATTTACAGGAGCTAGTAGAAGTTAGATATTATGATTAAATAATTCACAAAGTAAAGATGGTTTGAAACGGTGTCAGAGCATGCACAAGCCTGTATATACGGGCACTACTGCCCTGCATGGCTTTCTTCCATTCTTTGTGTTACAAACTATTTAGTTGGTCAGCTTGTAAATTGATTGATATAGCTTTGAACTAAAATGTTTACCATAAGCTACTGTGCTTATAAATAAATTTAGCACCTTGTCTGTGGAAACCACATAGTCTGATTAAGCCATGAGAGACATCCAGAATTCAAATTGATGTTATTTAATTGCTAGAAGAGTGTGGCTCCAAGAGATAGGAGAGACAGGAAAAGAATGCAGATCCTTATCAGTCCGGGGGTCTTCAGAGCTTGGGTCAAAGAAATAAAAAATTGAGTCAAAGAGTGTCTCAACATGACACACTAACTTTCATAAATAGAAGAATTAGAGAATGATATGATCCAGCCCAAAGATGGGGTCATTTTATAAGCCATTTCCTTAAGTTTTGGTACTCATGACACAGTGGCCACCAGGACATCCAAAGCTCCCTCCTTAAACCCCAGTCATTATTGCTGTACAATAAGAAATGTAGACCAACTGAAAGACAACCCTAAAAATTACTTCAGAATGTATACCCAGCATTGTTAGAGATGGCATACTGGTTTGTTTTTTTTTTTCAAGTGGGTAACATATTTTAATTCCAAGCATAAGAATTAAATGTAGAAGCATTTGAAAGAGTTAAATATAAGTTGCTAAAAAGAATAACTATTTCTGGGTAAGGAATCTATACATATTTGATATTATTTATAGTGGTTAAAAGAATGTGGCAACAGGTTGTTAAAGCAACTAGTTAGCCTTGTAATTGCAATATAAAATGCATTCATGAATAATTATTTATATTTGTGGTTTTAAGTTAAAAATTGTAAGACTATCTTGATATAATTTTTAAACAGTATTGCAAAATTTAGAACTTAAAAGTCACTGAATGTCTTAGCCTCTTAAGACTTTTAAATATATGGAAATGATTTTCAATAAACCAAGTGAAATACTAAAGGTCAAATATGTTAAATCTATAAATGTAACTTAAAATTTAAATTAATTAGATTTGTAAATAGTAACAAACATTAAACAAGTGTGGTTGCCAAAACTTGCTAGATTTATGCATAGAACAAAAATATGTATAAGTGAGGCTAAAGTAGAAAACCATAAATATTAAATTTGAAAATGACCTCTTAAAAAATCTACTCTGCACATGGCAACCATCTTCAAAGACATAAAATACTAAAAATAAAAATACCACACTGAATTTTTGAAGACATATTTCTAAATCAGTTATTGTCAAGGATACTATGATAGCAACACTGGAAACAGTATGGCATGTCCTACAGATACTTGTTTTCTTGGACTTTTAAGCAGTCATTTCTCATATATTTAGATAAAACATAAAGGCAGTTTAGATAGACAAGCTTTTGGTGTTTAAAAATATTCAACTGGGGTTCTTTGTTCTTTTCCTGGGTTAGATTGGGAAAGGAGAGATGACTTACAGAAGTGAGGAAGAGCCATTGAAAAGATATTAAGTGATGAAAAAATTATTTCCCCTGAGGGCAGCCAAAAGCTTTTAAAAAACACTTCATGGGCATGGTTGTGGTTCTGTTTTGAATTGATGGGTTTATTCCCCTTAGGTGGAAATGCTTGTGAGGTGGCCAATGAAGGAAACTGAGACCCAGTGTTAAGAATGAGCCTTGGTTAACCTGGAGGGGGTGGAGTGGGCAGAGGAAGAGAAAAGGCTTTCACATGGGGAATTTTTGGCACTAGTTAGATTAATTAAATGCTATTAAACTGATTGAACTTTAAAAGAGAAGTAGTTAAAGGAACTTGATTTAAAAAAAATTCCCTCAAGCCTCAAAAATGAATACAGATATGGGATGGCATTATAACATAAAATATCAAAGTGGGGTCCTGAGTGTTTTTTAAGTGTTTAAACAAGGATAACAAGGACTTTCCTCAGGTAAGATGAGTGCTCCCTTTCACATAGGTTGGGAAGGTAAATTTCTATAAAGAGATGATGTAAAAGTATACTTTTTTAGAAGAACTCTGAGGCAATCATTGGCAGCAGCATAAATTTCTTAAAAACTAACAAAAAAGGCCTTTTCTTGACCCCTCTCCATCTTCATATTCCAATGTATCATTCCTCTTATTCCTCTTACAATGAAATTTCTTGAGTGTTGTCTTAACAGAGAATTCTCGATTTTTGCTCTTCCACACTCAAGCCCACATCCGCAGGCAGGTTTCCCTCTGTGTCCACTCTACTCAAACTGATCTCATCGATATCATCAATGGTCATTCCCCAGTCACCATCTTATTTGGTTAACCAGCAGCTTTTAGAGTATCTAACCACCTGCTCCTTCTGGACTCACATCCATTCCTTGGTTTCATGACCCCACACTTGCCTTGTTTTTCTCTGACTGCTGTGTCTCCATATCTTTGCTGCTTCTTCCTCATCTCCCTAACCTCTACATGCTGAAGGATTCCCAGGGCTCAAGCCATGTCCCTCTCTGTCTCGCTCTCTGTCTCTGTCTCTCTCCACCTCTCTTCCCTGTTTCATCTACACTCACTGCTTAGCTAATCACATCCAGTCTCATGCATTGAAATACTGTTTATAAGCTAGTGGTATTATTCCAAATTATATCTTTATCCTTCTCCACTGAATTCCAAGCTAATCTACCCACTTTAAATCTTTACTTAACAAGTCCAAAATTGAGTTCCAATATTCTCAATCCTATCCCTACTCTCTACTCCCTAAACAACACAGGCAGTCTTCCTCCCATCAGTGAATGGTGTAACCCTATTTCTTCCAGTTCAGGGGTCACCAAATCTGAACCACTGCGTGCTTATATATTATCTATGCTGTTTCTGTGTTATAGTGGCAGCATAGACCACAAGGCCTACAAAGTTAAACATATTTATCTTCCAGTCCTTTACAGAAAAAGTTTACCAACTGCTGTTATAGTTGCTCAGGCCAAAAAATCCATAGCTGTCTTTACTCTTTGTTTGCTTAATAATCTTTATATGCTCTGTCAGCAAATCTTGTTGATCTTACCATCAAGATCCTGTCTATCCAGATTATACCCACTGATTATCACCATTATTGGCACCACCTTGAGTGAAGTCACCACCATTTTGTTATCTGAATTATTGAAAAAGACTCCTAGCTCAGAGAATGTTTCATACACATAAAGCCTTAATATATAAATTAATGAAGGCATGGATAAAATAAAAACATTCAGAATTTGAGGTAAGACTACTTAAACAGGATTGGTGATTAGGAAATAAAGGAAAGAATTTTTCAGTGCTTTAATTTATGCATGGCTCAATCTATACTTCAGTCAAGTGCTTTGAAAATGCCAAAGTGCTGTTTAAATGTAATCAACCTCAATGATTGGTTTCAGGGTTGTTCCAGTAATGAAAATGAGTAAAGAAATATTGGGTATAAGATGAAAAAGTACAACTGTTGCTTGATGTCTGGACAATTATTTGAAAGACAGAGACACTTGGAAATGAGTGAATTTTCCTATACCCAAACATGCTATTCTTTTTAACTGAATGCTGACACGTAGAGGGAGGGAATAATGGCTGTAAATGTTGCAACTTTCCAGGATAATGTAGAAATCCTGATGTGTATGTGAAATGTACCCACCTCTGTGCTGCGCTTAGTCACTAAGTTGTGTTCAACTCTGGGATCCCATGGACTGTTGCCCGACAGGCTCCTCTGTCCGTGGGGATTTTCCAGGCAAGAATAATGGAGTGGGTTGCCATGTCCTCCTCCAGGAGACCTTTCCAACCCAGGGATTAAACCCAGGCCTCCCACATTGCAGGTGGATTCTTGTTCCCAAATAGCTTTTTAAAATGTAAAATTCTCTACAGTTCAACACTTGCAGAGCAAGTTAAACATGACTACTAATTGGAATGGTTGATGGGCCTGTAGTTTGTGAACTCCAATGGGAATTATCATTGTCACCAACACACTTCTGTAGATAAGTGATCTTAGTACACATGAATGGTGGCAAGAAACAATGACCTTGGAGATACCTTGGCCCCAAACCTCCTTATACCAAACTTCCCAGATGGGGATGCTGTGTTTTAATCAACAGTGGAAAATGTAAGAAATGCAAATTTCCAGATCAACCAATAGTATTAGTTGCTCAGTCATGTCCAACTCTTTGCAACTTCATGGACTGTAGCCCACCAGGCTCCTCTGTCCATGGGATTTCCCAGGCAAGAATACTGGAGTGGGTTGCCATTTCCTTTTCCAGGGAATCTTCCCAACCCAGGGAATAAAACCAGATCTCCCACACTGCAGGCAGACACTGTACCGTCTGAGCCAAAATTCATTGATCTAGGCAGCTAGTAATTGAGTATATATTGGGATGCACCGGGTAATGTGAATTGAACAGTCAGCAAGACTGATATGGACTCTGCCTTATAGTTTAGGGAAGAGATAGGCAAGTTAAAGAATTACTTGTTTAGTTTCTAAGTTGTGTCCAACTCTTTGCAACCCCATGGACTATAGCCTGCCAGGCTCCTCTGTCCGTGGAATTCTCTAGGCAAGAATACTAGAGTGGGTTGCCATTTCCTATTCCAGGGGATCTTCCCGACCCAGAGATTGAATCTACATCTCCTGCGTCTCCTGCATTGGCAGACAGATTCTTTACCACTAAGCCACCTGGGAAGCCCTGCCAAACAAATAAGTGAAAAATCATAAATTACAGTACATTATATAAATTAATTAGTATGTAATATAATACATTACCCATTATCTATATGCAATGTATGTTATAAAGCCACTTCCAAAAAACGTGCTACTTAAAAGTCTGCTTCTTTAGAAGCATCCTTAGTCAATCATGTATATTCCCAAATAAGTGTCATTCCACACTGCAGACATCTGTAGCTCACCCACAATGACCACAGGATGTCTTATGAAAATGAGTGCTGAGTGAGTATTCAAGTGAAATTTTGTGATAATATAGAAATTATCACTGGAATAATTCTTTCTTATTCTTCTAGTATATAGTCTCTTGATAAATAAATGGATATTTGAGCCACAAAATATTTTTCTCAGCTCAGTTTTATGTCCTAAATCATAATCTCAGATATTTTCTCTCACCTGGGAAATCACTCCAGGGCCTCCAATGGAAACTTTTTGAGAAAGCAGATCCCCAGCCCAATCCTGGACCCAGTGAATCAACATTTCAAGTTGGAGACTTTGAATGTGTGCTTACAAAGTTGTTCTGTGTTCTTCTGGTTAGAAATGATAGTTTAAAGCTTATTCAGTGAAGTGCCATTCTGATTGCAGAGGACTTTGGGCCTCCCCTCTTCTATCTCACTCCTACTCACCACACCCTGCTCCTGCACCCCCATACACACACCACAGAAGAGGTTTGGGGAAAGGGGGGCATTTCTAGAAGTTAGTTTTCACTTAAAAGGACTTAGAACAGTGTCCTTCCTCTCTTTGCAACCCCATGGACTATACAGTCCATGGAATTCTCCAGGCCAGAATACTAGAGTGGATAGCCTTTCCCTTCTCCAGGGGATCTTCCCAACCCAGGGATCGAACCCAGGTCTTCTGCATTGCAGGTGGACTCTTTACCAACTGAGCCACAAGGGAAGCTCAAGAATACTGGAGTGAGTAGCCTATCCCTTCTCCAGCAGATCTTCCTCATCCAGGAATCAAACTGGGGTCTCTCACACTGCAGGTGGATTCTTTACCAACTGAGCTATGAGGGAAGCCCTCCTTCCTCTCAGCTCTTGTACATTATTGATCCAAGAGTTGATAAAAAATAAACATAGCCTTTCATCAGGAAAATGACTGGTTGTCACTGATACTGACTGCTAAGCTCTGTGAGGCAGTTTGCTCTGTACCTTCGTGAAAGACAGAATTACGAATGAGAGAGGTAATGAAATCATCCTGTTTGCTGCTATGCAAATAAGACAACATCATTCATTCTGAGCATGACAGTTCCAGGAGGAGGGAACATAGTCTGTGGTGACACGGATATGAACAGAGAGAACAGATGAGGCTCATGCGGCTTATTCGGAAATCAGAGGGAACTCTAAATGCCTTTACTAAATGATATATCAGAAGTGACACACACGTAACATTCTGAGAACCCGAAATCTTAGAGAAAGAACAGATAAAAAATTTTAAAGGTAAGGCGATCCTTTTCCATGATTATAATGTTGACTCTGTATTTAAAATACACATTTGATCTATAAGCAGTTTGGTTCATGAGGATATGAGATGACTCAGCAGGAGCATGTTCTACCTCATCTGCCAGCCTAATGTGAAAGGATGCAGCCACAGAAGTAGAATGAATGAAGACTAACTTGTCATCGCTACTCTGTGCAGGTCGGGTCATGTCACTTCTATGCACCTCATTGCCAGAAAAGCACAGAACATTGTAAAGCAACTATACTCCAATAAAAACTAATTTAAAAAGAAGTAAACAAAAAGAAAGTCACCCGTCATGAAAAAGGCCAACTATTTATTCAGACATGTTTATTATGCAAATAGATACATCCCTTACAGAAAAAATAGAGAACACACATGTTGGAACCCAACCAAGGACAACAGCCTAGTAAAAGGCATTCCTTGCTCAGAGCCAAGCTGCTCGCAGACCCCAAGATGATCTAACTGGCAGCATTCCTGTGTGTATGTGTAACATAAAGGGTGGAGGGGAGCGGGGGAGACTTGATTTTCCATTTCCTTAATGGCACAACTTCTTACCTTTTCCAGGATTTTCAAAAGGCAAATATCTTTATGCCGCCTTCCCGATGCTGGCCATACTCTGGGTGAAAGAGGTAGTGTGTATAGGTATTTAGCACAAAAAGGCTGGAGGGTTAGAAAGAGCTGGGTGATTGGGGGTCAAGGTCTAATGCATGGATGCTCATAGCCTTCAAAGACTTGAAACAGTATCATAATACAGACTTTTCCTATGTGGCTGCCAAGGTTAGAAAGAGTACAGGAAGCAAGATTTGATTCCACATGAAGAAATACTTTCTAATATTCAGTGATGTCCTCAGATAAAATGCATGTGGAGACATTCCCAAGCCAGTGGGCTCAAGAGCAGGAGATGAACACATGGAGGGGAGTGTGCACTGTATAGTCTCTTAAAGCATGGGCTTTGCCGTCAGACAGAACTGCGCTCTCATCATTTTGATTTACTTGCTCTGTGACCTTGGGGAAGCTACTTACGCTGTCCAAACTTCAAATTTCCTGTCTCTAAATAAAGAAAATTGTTCCCATTTCACAAGACTGCTGTGAAGGTTAGGCGAGATAGTGACTAAGAAGAATTTAGCACAGTTTTAGCAGGGCAGGTTGTACAGAATGGTAAATATTATTGTCGGAAGATCAGACACTGGAAGAGTTGTGGTCTGTGAGCTAGAAAGCTGCCTAAAATGGGAGACAAGGTGAGGTGCATTTTCAATCGCGATATCTGGCAGCCTGAAGTTTAAGAGACATGAAACCTTAAATTTAGCAAGCAATCAGATAAGGTGAAAACAGATAAACCCTGAAGCAACTAACTAATCAGAAACAGAATTGTGTATAGATAATAAGGACCTTGCTTCCAGGAAAATAACATCAAACAGTGGAAGATAAGAATTATAGAACGTTTCAGAGTTTTAAAATATAATAACTCCCTTCCTTAAATCCCCCTTTAACATATGATTTATCTTTAAATTTGAAGACCACTTACTGATGGATTCTAGCAATAGTCCTCCTTTTGCAGGAAGTTACTACCTACCAGCTATCATTTAATACTGTGCTTATATGCCAGGAAGACATTTTCATGTGTGGTTAATTTTTTTTTACCAACTCAGTGTTATAATCATCTAAAACCTGACTTCTTCACTGTTAAACTATCTTATGACACTCACATAAACCCTGTATCTTGCTATTGCCCACTTGGTCAGAAGAATTCAAATGCCTTTCCGCCTCCCTACTGCCTGCTGAAAACATGCTCTCCCTGGAATGCAGAGGCAGATTGGGTAGAATGCTCATATTTAATGAAATTATGAAATGTGAATTTGATGCACTTTGCAGGATAAAAAAAAAAAGATTGTGCCCTTAAGCAACATTTCTGGACTGTTTCAGTTGGGAGTATGTGATGTGAAATTTTAAGAGTCATGAAAAGTCTAGTCTAAACACACAACTTTGGGGGCATTCTTCCATATTTGTGTCAAAAAATATGCTTTTGGACGCTAAAATCTATCTGATTTTAGACACCATGGGTTACATGGATTGGAAACATTCAAATCATATCCCTCCAAACCTCAGTCCATGATGTATTCTATGCCAGACATTTCTCTTGACCACTTTAAACTGTTAGTCTTTATCTTCCCTGACCTCCTCCCACATCATTCTTTAGAAATTCTCATAGACAATTAAACATCTCAAGTATAACTATTTAATGGTCATTGACTGACTATTAAATCGTTTTCAGATACATTAAATTCAGCACACCAGACTAGTCAGACGAGTCAACTTCTATTTTTCTGAAGTCCTTTGATTAATTTTCCCCCGAAACCTTATGCTGAATAGGTCAGAAAGACTAGATGGACCTGGCGCTATGCAGCCCTCTGAAATAGATTTGGATTCATGTTGATTTAAGGCTCAGCACTGATTCTAAAAAATAAAATAAATAAATAAATAAAGATACATGAAACTTTCTTGCAAAAATTCTTGAGTAGATTCCCAGACATAAAATCATCCATCCATGCTGTCTCCATGACACTACCCTACCCCCATTATGTAAAGTGGTCCATTCTGATTACTAAAGCATAATTCCCATCCCAAATTCTTTGTTTTGAAAGAATGTTCCCTCCCACACACTAGCTACTATTTTCAACCTCTCTAGATGTGCACCCTGGATGACAAACCTCCAGCTACCTAATGACTCCCAGAAACCTGCACTTTGTTTTCTCCAGCTCAGGGAAACTTAATTGTCTTAGTCAAAAACAGAGGTATCCTCTGTGGCTGCCCCCCAATATAAATCCTCATGCTACTTCTTCATATAAATCCCTCACCCCTACTGATTCAAGGCCCAAATTCATTTTTTCCCTATGCCCTTAAGCATCACTAAGGCCAATTCTCCCTTCCCCAGGCGATTATAATGGTCTCTTGACTATGCTGTTACTTCTGCCTCTCTCCAATCCCTCTCTCAAGCTAAAGCCAGAATGACCCTTCTGAAAGGCAAATTAATTCCCTAACTTAAAACCCTCAACCACTTGCCTTGATCTTAGAATAAAATTCAAATTTCTGCTTACCTTCCCAGCCCCATCAAATACCACTTTTTCTTTTATCCTCTATGTCCAAGCCACACTGAATTTTATCCTTCAATGTATGTGCACCTTCTCAGAGCACCCTTCCTCACCTACCACCCAATTCCCTTTTTCCCACTCCTGCCTGCACAACTTTTATTTATTTTCATATTTAATATTTGAAATCATTTCCTCTTGGAAGTCTTCCCTGCCTCTCTAGCCCAGTCCAAGTTTGGGCTAGGTATGTGCCTTGTGATCCCAAGTACCCTTTATTTATTCTACTTTAGCACTCAGCTCGCTGCTTTGCCCACTTGCTTGTCTGTTTTCACAGTACTTCCTATAAAAAAGTGCCTTTTTTGCTCCCCATTGAATCCCTCAGCCTGTCAGGCACATAAATACATATTGTGGATGAGGGACTGAATACTGAGTGATTCCTGCCCAGCAGACTGTGAGTCCTATACTTACACGCTCTTTACCTGGAATGCCCAGCAAAAGTTAGAAGATGCCATTCAGTTGTTCCACACATTTTGACTGAGTGTTCTCTGTGAGACAGAAATGATTCTAGGTTCTACAAATAGTCAAAAGGCAAAAGGAGAAGGGAGCAGCAGAGGATGAGGTGTTTAGATAGAATCACCAACTCAATGGACATGAGCCTGAGCAAACCCCAGGAGGTAGTGAAGGGCAGAGGAGACTGGCATGCTATAGTCCATGGGGTCACAAAGAGTCAGACACAACTTAGCGACTGAACACCACCAACGAATAGCAGAAATATAATAAAATTATTTCCTATACCATGGCATGTGGTCAAATATTATTTGCCACCAGAAAAAGCAATGTTGAGTACTAGGAAATATGGTCCACACATATATAGCCTATGTGTGATTCAAAGCTCTTCTAGCAAGCATGGTGGGGCTCTGAATCACAGCTTGATAACATTTTCACATTTGCACTTCTTGGAGCCTGTATTCAAAACAATCACAAACAAAAATGTCCTTGCCTTTAGCTGGCTACACAAGTGGAGAGCTGAACATTCATATGTAAGCAATACTAACTTAGAAATGCTACGCAACACGCACCTGGGGAGAAAATTCCTGTAAAATGTGCCTGGTCTCTGTTTGAAGCCAAGACACTTAAAAGGTTCTACATGTAGGAGAACAGGAATGTGGAGTTTCAAATGTGCTGGACAAATGCCTTCCTGTCAGCAGCCTTTCTCACTTCCCTGTTGGCTGGCAACATTCTCAGGAGGCTTTCTAGTGGTCAGAAAAGCACTCATTGGAAAAAAAAAAAATTGGTTAGATACATCAAGTTACTCATGTTTATAAAAGGGAAATTGAGTTATCCTTCCCAAATGAGAGGAAATGTGCCATCTAGTACAGTATATGATTTCATTAAAAAAAAAAAAAAGATAAGGATAGACATCACAGATGTTTAGTCAACTATTGAATAAAGGGGAAAAAGTCATTTATATTATCTACATTTTCTTCCACATGAAGCCCAAATAAACAAAACTTGAGTTTTTCCTTATTCTCAAGACATAAATTACTGTAGGCCAATACTTTATTGTGCTGTTTCTGAGGACAGATTAATCTCTTCTCCATTCACTCGTTTGAGTCATGCTTTCTGTAACTTTACCACCTGCTGTGACTTGGAAACTAGTATTTTTCTCTTCTCCAGAAAAATATAGGAAGACTTACTCCCTTAGCTCTGCAAGTAATATTTGTAGGCACCAAACAAACAAAATTGGCCATATTATCAATTTAACAACTTTGGCTTCTTGAAATTACATTATGCATTTTTAGTTTTAAGGTTTTAGCTCATATCCATCATTATCTTCATGCTGTCCCCTACCTGTCTTTCCACCATTCTCTCATCTATGAAGTCTGCTATCACATGTGCCTATGAACTATTTCCATTAGCTGTTCATATCTGTCAAAGCATGTAGGTGTAGGTGTCTGGCTTCTCCTTTGTTGTTGTTTTAGTCACTAAGTGGTGTAGGATTCTTTTGCAACCCCATGGACTGTAGTCTGCCAGGCTTTTCTGTCCATGGGATTTCCCAAGCAAAAAGAATACTGGAGTGGGCTACCATCTCTTTCTCCAGGGGATTTTCCTGACCCAGGGATCGAACCTGTGTATCCTGCCTTAGCAGGTGAATTCTTTACCACTGAGCCACCAGGGAAGCCCAGCTCCTCCTTACCTTTGCTAAAAGAATGGCCCCACTGATTCAATCGTTGCTAATTCTTGGCCCATCTTCACAGCCAATCTAAACTCCCTCAATTGCCAGGTGCCACTTTTCTCTGCACCTTTGACCCGGATATAAAGCCTCCATGGCCTTCCTAATTGCTCTTGTATTAAGTGATCCTCAACCTGTTCTCAAAATCCTTGACAACATGGATAATGTGCTATGCTTTTTCTCTCTTGGTGATTTTGTTCATGTACTGATTTACTTACTGTAACAGTCAATCCTGCCCCTTCCTGAGCATCTATTTTAAATACCCTTCCTCCAAAGAGCCTTTCATGATTTTGCAACTATGGATTACCTCCTCTTTCTGTGATTTCTCCATGGTATTTTGGTATTTGTCTGTACTGTTTTATTACACAGCAGTGTCTTACATGGGTGGCTCAGAGGTTAAAACGTCTGCCTGGAATGCGGGAGACCCAGGTTCGATCCCTGGGTCGGGAAGATCCCCTGGAGAAGGAAATGGCAACCCACTCTAGTACTCTTGCCTGGAGAATCCCATGGAGGGAGGAACCTGGTAGGCTACAGTCCATGGGGTCGCAAAGAGTCGGACACGACTGAGCGACTTCACTTTACTTCACTTCATATTGCGTCTTACAGTGTGCTTAAGGTTTTTTTTTCTCCCTGCTTGTTTCTCCTGTTTTGTTTACACTTTAAATACAAGGTTTTCTGTTATCTTTGGCTCTTATCCTCTCACAAAAGGACTTCACATTTTTAAAAATTCATTCAACTGACTTAAATTCAAGAAATATCCTACAAGTTTTACTTCATGTATGAGTCTTATAATCTTATTCTTTTAAGGATGACTCGTATTCTGAGAAACTAGTGTGGTTTGTGGTTTAGAGTTTAAGTTGCCCTTAGGAAGAATGAAAAACAGCTGGTATCCAAGCAGCTCTGGAAATTTGTCAAGAAACTAATTGTAGAATAGAAGCCAAGAGTTTGACTTGCATATCTTAAACTCTATTATTTTTTAACAGGATACAGTGTTTGGAAAATTAAATATTTCTAAGTATGTGCTTTCCACTAAAATCATGGCCAATATACCCAAAGAAAATATTATACACTATAATATGAATGTCACCAATCTCATGTTCAAATTGTGTCCACTTAATTCACTCAAGCATATATGAACATAATCCAGTACTTGAAGAAGAAAAAAATCAGTTAATTTTAAGGGGATTTCTTTTTTCAAATTTTGAAAAACTTTTGTATTTTAGGTGCACAAGATAAAATATTATTATAAATGATGAGTGAACTCTAATTATAAATAATAATATCAAAATTGATCCATGTTAAACATATAATAATTCATAGGGATTTCAAATAAATTCACCAAATAATGCTTGATTACTGTTTGTACACAAGAAATTTCCCAAGAAAATAAAAGCTTAAAATTAGGAAGTTTGCAGGAAATATACAAATGACTATAAATTGGATCTGATTTTGATGAGAGCAGTATGATAGACATAATAGGTTACAGTGACTCAAAGGAGAGATCAAATGTGGCTGTGATTATAGGAAGTGTCAGTAAAGAACAAAACATTCTTAAAGAACACAGGAGATTTGGGTTTGATTCCTGGGTCAGTAAGATCCCCTGAAGAAGGAAATGGCAACCCACTCCAGTATTCTTGCCTGGGAAATCCCATGGACAGAGGAGCCTGGTAAGCTACAGTGTATGGGGTCGCAAAGAGGACACACCTGAGCACACACACACAAGTTAAGAAGACAGTAGAAGGTGAGGAAATAGCATGGGGAAAGTTTTAGAAAAGTTGTGAATGAAGGTGATTTCAGGTCAGGCTGGTGCAATTAGAAAGAACCTTGAGCTGAAGAACATCCTCTGTGAGGGTCCCACGGTGCTATCATCCACCGAGGGGACAGTTTGAACACAGAGCTTGGAGCAACAGTGAGATAAGTATCCTCAGTTTCTGAGGCCTATATTTGAGGTTAGGAATGGAACTTACTTTCAAATTGTTCACAATCCAAAGCAATGTTAAACAAATTAAAAGTAGGTGTGTTCAACTGAGATTTGTATTTTTCACCTGACCTGGGAGTTAAAGTCGCTTGATGTGAGAGTTGGACTGTGAAGAAAGCTGAGCACCGAAGAACTGATGCTTTTGAACTGTGGTGTTGGAGAAGACTCTTGAGAGTCTCTTGGACTGCATGGAGATCCAACCAGTCCATTTTTTCATTCTAAAGGAGATCAGTCCTGGGTGTTCTTTGGAAGGAATGATTCTAAAGCTGAAACTCCAGTACTTTGGCCCCCTCATGAGAAGAGTTGACTCACTGAAAAAGACCCTGATGCTGGGAGGGATTGGGGGCAGGAGGAGAAGGGGACGACAGAGGATGAGATGGCTGGATGGCATCACCGACTCAATGGACGTGAGTCTGAGTGAACTCCGGGAGTTGGTGATGGACAGGGAGGCCTGGCGTGCTGCGATTCATGGGGTTGCAAAGAGTCGGACATGACTGAGCAACTGAACTGAACTAGCTGAACTGAACATTCCTGCTCTGACCTCAAAGTTTTACTTCCCTCAAAGTTTCTCTGAGTCTGCCAGAGGGATCCAGTGAATTATTTCAGCTGGTCCTTTTACTCATAGAGACTTTTGTTGTTATTTAGTTGCTAAGTCATGTCTGATTCTTTTGCAACTCCATGGTCCAGGGTCCATGCTCCTCTGACTAGCCCACCAGGCTCCTCTGCTCATGGGATTTTCCAGGCAAGAATACTGGAATGGGTTGCCATTTCCTTCTCCAGGGGATCTTCCCAACCCAAGGATCAAGCCCACGTCTCCTGTGTTGGCAGTGGATTCTTTAACCCTGAGCCACCTGGGAAGCCCCACAGAGACAGGAATTCACTAAACCGACCATGTTTTTCTAACTGAACTGATCTGCTCCCCTCCCGCCCACCTTAGAGGCTTTACTCAGGCTCTTCCCTCTGTCTGGAAGAGTCTTCCCTCCTCTATCCACGTGGCTCCCTCCCTCCCCTTACTCTAGGACATTCTAAGGGCCTTCATGATTACACTATGAAATATCCAAACCTCAACCTGCTTTATTTTTCTTCATAAACTTATCACTTTCTGACATACTATGTAATTTGTTGATCTTGTTTATTGTCTGAATCCTCACCCAGGGGGCCAAGGAATATCTATTTTATTCACAAATTTATGCTGGGTGTTTAGAATAGTGTCTCACATATAGTAAATGCTCAATAAACAGTAACTGAGTAAATATATGTGTGATGAACTATATGGAGTATTTACATGACAACTTGAGACAATGTTACTTTATAGTATAGTACTATACTACTGTTTTTCATTCTTTACTAAGTGAAGAAGAAGTGGAAGTGTTAGATGTGTCTGACTCTTTGTACCCCTTTGGTAGACTATAGCCTACCAGGCTCCTCTGTCCATGGAATTCTTCAGGCAAGAATACTGGAGTGGGTTTCCATTCCCTTCTCCAGAAAATCTTCCCAGTCCAGGGATCAAACCTGGGTCTCCTGAATTGCAGGCAGATTCTTTACCATCTGAGGCACCAGGGGCACCCTTACTAAGTGGAGGAAGATTTATAAAGCATTTACCATACAACTAGCATTGTATCTGGTTCTTAAAAAATAAATCATATATAGTGGCTCCCATAGTTCAAAAGCAAATAATAAGAAAGAGATGTCAAGCAGAATACAAAAACTATATGATTTCAGCTAGCACCATAAAGGAAGAAACAGATATCCTAGCATCTCCAGCAGTTCCCCCAATGTAGTATTTGCTCAATCTAACAAATGGAAAGATGCCCCCCAATACAAGCATAGGCTTTGAAATTGCACAGACCTAAATTATAATTCCGGTGATACTATTCATTTTCCAAACCACCTTTGCCTAGTCATTAACTTTTCTGGGCCTAAATGATCTCATTTGTAAAATGAGGATCATAATCTTAACCTCATAGGGAGACTGTGAGCTATCAAATGAGATCATCTATGGAAACAATTAACCAAATCTTCGGCTTATAGAAGCAATTTAATAATTGCATGTGGAATCAATTTGTGATCAGTGGGGAAAAACATAACTGGAAAAATATGGCTTTTTAAAATGCATTTCCACTGTGTTGTACCCTACATATTATTCATGATCATCCCTCTTCCCTCCATATTATTGAAATAATAAATTACACTACATATTGATTGGCTATTATATAAATTGTTGTTCCCATTTTACAGAGAAGGAAGTTCAATCTTATGTATATTAAGCAACTTGCACAAGGCCACAAAACAAGCAGCATAGTTAGGATTTCAACCAAGATGAGTTTCTCTCCAAAGCCAGTTCATTTGTCTTGATCCTCACCCTAGTCTGCATAGTGATGTGATCACCATCAAGTAGTACTCCCTAAACCTGCAGTCTGGAGAGCGTACCTTTTTGAGCTTGCACAGAATCTTATGTATCATAAAATGTATGATGCTTGAAAACATGGTTATTACTCTCCTTTCTGTATCTGGGCATCACTTCTAGAAACACCTGTTCAATGTGAGTAACTGCTCCTATTTTTAGATCTTGAACAGGTTTTCACTGGGCATGTTTCTCAGTAAGTTCACAGGCATGCATAAAAACTGATGTTTCTTGCACATTATTTTTCTGTAGGATCTAGTCTAATTGTCCTACCCCTCAGCTCATACATTCCCCATAATAACCCCTTGTGGCAGATAATACTTTTATCTTCATGTTAGAGATGATGAAAATAAAACAGAATTAGGTAATGAACTCATTCAACTTATAATTCCAGGACTGAGGTTTGAACCCAAGCATTTAAATTCCAGGCTCCACAGTCTTAATTATGAGACTGTACTGCCCCTCACACACAAGGAATGATATCTTCTTTTCCAGTTTCACTAAGAAATCCTAGAAAAATGCCTCTGAGTAAAGTCTGAATTGTACTTCTATGAACCATGACTCTCTTACATTTGGCAAGTCTTTATTTTTCTTGTGACAATGATATCTACAATTAAAAAGCTTAGTTAAATAAAAGAAAGAAATTTAAAAACTGACAGAAATCCCTAAATTTAGGTCAGCACTTATAAAAAGTGGTTAGTGATACCACCTCCCCCACCCCAGCTTAGAAATACCATATTGGTGGTCTTCATTGCCTTAAACAGGCTCCAAGCTGTGCTCTTGGGAGGTGCTGGAAGTTTAACCATAACCTTGTATAAATTCAAAACCAAATATTAAGAAACTTTAAAAAGACATCTACTCTTTTAATATCAACTTTAAAAAAAGTTACTTTCTAAGTAAAACAACTTAAACACAGAGAGCCTATTTTTTGTTTTGTTTTGTTTTGTTTTTAAGAGAGAGCAAAGAATGTGTTCAAGGCAAGTTGGAACAGTGCACAAATGTGCTGGCTTCACTGTTATCTGAACGACAAAGCATTAAATCACAGGGAGGAAAAAGTCAGCATGTTCTCTGAGAATACAAATAGATTAGTGTCAGAAGCAGCTTTGTCCAAGAAAGGGAAGAGACACCTACCCAGAAAATAAATCATGCACACAAAACCTATAATTTAAAAAAATTATTTTCAAGAAATATTTTAGTTGATAAATATGACTATTAGACCAACACAGCACAGAAAAAGTTCCCTGTGACTTTTTTTTTTTTAAGGAGGACCTTCCAAATGTGATCAGTCATCATACCCCACCCTTTATCTCTTTCTCATATAAGACCTGTTTCATCAAGGGTTATGGAACTCACACAAAAATATTAGATACTTTCCTTCCCTTTTAATTCTATGATAGAACAGTCTTTAATTTACCAGGCACTTCAGAACCTTCCCTAAGATAAAAGGTGCAAAAAACCCCATATCCTTTAACACACAAACTCTTTGGATCCTCTCAACATACACCTTAAACAAAGTGCCCTCCCTCAGAATTCAAAGAAAACACATTTCTCTTACCATATATTCCATGTTTGCTGCTGGTGGGAACACTTTGCCCCGAACTTGGTTATGATAATCAAGAATGGCGATCATGTCATTCTGCGAAATGTAGCGCTTCCGCCTGGTTTTGGGGATATCCGCAGAGTCTAGTTGTGCTTCCAGGGCTGCTTCAATATCAGTGAAATTATTGGTTGGCGGGGATGAGTCAGTGGAATTGAGTAAGACGACGGCACTGGCTTCACAGAGAAGGGAGAACAGGAGTGCACTGTTGACGGCAGAGATTGCTATCATTTTGAGAGGTGGAGAGGAAGAGGCCAGGAGTTTACTTTGCCTTAAAGCGGAAAAGTAGAGTTAGGGTCTATAAAGGAAAAAAAAAAAAAAACACAACAACAACAATAGGGCCAGAGGGTATGAATTTACAAAATCAGTGCTTGATTTGACTGTCTTCAAAAAATCCAAACAAATGTTGAAGTCAAGCCTAGGAGACAACCTGTAGTGGTCTCTATACATTTTACTTGGTGTTATGAGGCAAACCCCTAAGAGGAACTTCCTCTAGCTAGAGAAAAATAAACAGCATGGCTACTCACCCTAAACTGAATGTGAGCCATTTACCCCAAATGCCTGAGTCACAGAATGCATTACTACATATTTATTTTCAGAGGGAAAACTTAAGGAATTGAAACTCATCTTGAGAGTGAAAGGAAAACTGCATCACAGGTAATAACAGAGAATGTGCTGATAATGTCCCCCAAACATATATGGACACCCAGTAATAGAATAGATACAAAAAAAGTTATAATAACCCAATCTCACTTCTAAAAAAGTAAAAATGTGAGCTACTTTTAAAACAATGCATGCAAAATAAACTTGTTGAGCTAAATAGCTTACCTCTGCACAAAGCCAAAATGAATATAGTATTCTTCCAAAAATGTAAAGTTCTTTGCTAGGTTGTAGCATGAACTCTTGTGACAGGAGTGTGTCTTATTACAAATCTCAGAGAGCAAAACTCTACAAGGTTTGAGTGCTGCTGGCTACAGGAGCAGCTAACAGCTTTTATATGTCACAGTCTGCAGCAGTCCAGAAAGGGCAGTCTTTCTTAGGGTCTCTCCTAGCCAAAATCAAAGGGGAGGGGTTTTGGATAGAAAAAACAGTGATTGGGTGGCAACCTTTTTATGTGGGTGGTGAGGAAATTGAGTCACACCCACAGCTTACCAAGTACAAACCATAGAAGACAAGCCTTTTTTTCTCTGGGCTTCCACCTTTTCTGAGTGGTTAATTTTCCTCATTTAATGCTTTCTAGTTCCTGGTTCCCATACAAAAAGGAGAAAAAAAAGGGGACTGTGAGTTCTTGAAAACACAGAAGGTTGAGTAACAAGCAGTACATTTCTTTTAAAAACAGTAAATGACATGGGAGCTGAAAAGAGCAAGCTGATATTAAATCAAAAGAACAGCTCACAGAGTTAATCTGGGTGGCCACAAATATGATTCAAAAGAGATGCCAGGCAAGTCGGTAGTAGCTAAACTATAGCATATGATATTAGGATAATAGATGCTCAAGTGGTTGTACTTTTCTGTCTCCATGTGGCTTCATTCCTCTAATTTATATATTTAGTCTCTCTCTATCTCTTTCTCTTGTTTCACTCTCTCTCCCTTTTTTCCTTTCTCTACAAAGTGAGGCAACAAATTACCTGCCTTTTATCTATCTTGTATATAATACAAAGAGAGACGCTCATGACAAATGACAGCAGCCAAGATAACATCTGTTTCAGGTTTAGAAGCATATAGTTGAAATTTTAAGCTAAGAGTAGCTTAGCTTCTCAGGAAACATATTGGAGGGCACAGCTTAGAGGCCATGAAGAATTTAAATGCAGCAGTAGCTGCTGCCAACAGTCAGTAGTGCCTTCTTAGAAAGATGCCATTGGAGCAAAATCTATGTCTGGCAAGACAAGAGCCAAGAATGTGACTATTAAGGCGATTTGTTTTAAAAAGACCCTCACAAATACCCTGTGTCATGATAACATTAACAAAATGTGGACCATTCAGTCCATGGCAACAGGAATCTTGTAAACCGCACATTATTCAGCTAAATAATTTGCTTAACATACACTGACTAGTCTACTTTGCCAACGTGTGTTGTCTCCTGCATGTTTCAGCAGGAAGAGTACTACGTGATTTTATATTTGTCAGAAATGATGGTCATGTGGTAAGAAGCACACCACGACTGCGAGCCAAGTTTCCTGGGCTATACTCCCAGCTGGGTCTCTACCAGTACGTGTGGCCTGATGCACATAGTTTAACTCTTCATGGGTGCATCTAAAAATGGGAGAGCAAAGGTGTGCGTCCAATGGTGAGATGAACTTCATCACCGCTGGATGCACACCACTTCCTTACAAGAGCAGTACAGTGTTAGAAACTGGGAGTGCTTCTGAAGTTCAAAATTCAGTGGTGAGATATACTCTTTGATGTTGATAGCATGAGTCAAAGTTCAGGTTTTGCTCTATTTTGGTATTAAGTTCCTAACTAAATTTGAGTAATTTGAGAAGACTTTAAGGTGCAATACTAAAAGCAGTAAATAGGAATTAACATGGCAAAATTGAAAAGACAAAAACATCTAAAACGAGCACAGAAGGTGAGAGCAGAATAGTATGAAACATCAGAGCAGCTTCAGGAAATGCTCATGACTGCTCCCAGCTGCAGAAGTTTAACAACTGGAGCTGTCCAGCTAGGATCTCACCCCTACAGAAAGTACTCGTGGCACCTTGACTGAATCTCAAAGATGCCGTGTTAAGGATTCCTAAATCAAATAGGAGGTTAAGCAACATATTTTCTGCGGGCCATCCAACTCAAAGATTCCCAAGACCTTTTGAGAAATTAGTACCACCACTGATTAGCCTATCCTTTTCAACATACCTCTTATAGCTATCTGGCAAAGGGGAAGATAAAGGACATTCAATGCCTAAGTCCCCCGATGGCTCATTGGTAACCAATCTGCCTGCAATGCAGGAGATATAGGAGTCATGGGTTCAATTCCTCGGTGGGGAAGACCCCTGGAGGAGGAAATGGCAGCCCACTCCAGTATTCTTGCCTAGAAAATCCTACAGACAGAGGAGCCTGGTGGGCTACAGACCATAGGGTCACAAAGAGTCAGACATGACTGAGCATGCATGCACCCACACAATGCCTAAGTAGCAGACAGGAGATTTTCTTTCTCCAGGGTGACTGAGTTCTTGCTTAGAATCTCATAAAAATCAATCATTGCCTTCAAGGTTACTTCTTTGTCATGTATACAAAGAGCTATTGTTCATCCATTGAACTTTGACTTGAGGTACTTCTACAGGGATAAAAATGTGTCCTTTGAAAAACTTGTTTGAACCATAAATGGGTTTCCTATAAGAGAAAGCGTAAGGAGAAAGAGAAAGAAGGAATTCCTGAGATGGACCCAAGCATGCCCAATTACATGAGGACAGAGCTAATAGTTGCTTAATTCTGAGACCCTGAGGCATGTCAATGATTTCAGATGTCTTTCAACACACATGAATTATATTGTGGAATTCAGACTATTAAGAGAACCCACAAGGCTATGGAATCATAAAAGAAGAGACCTGTGGGAGGAGAGTTAGAATTCTGCTTCCAAGCAGATGTTATTGCCAGAAGAAGTATTTGAAATGCTTTGGAAGTAATTTTAATTTTAAAATACTTGCAAAATTAGGAGGCATATGTCCAAGTTGTCAGTAAAAGAACTACTAATGAACAACTAACAATGAGGCGGTTCTTTATGGAGCTCTTCTTGAAAAAAGATCATTGATGTGTTTAGAAACCTTTAGGGGAATGCTTGCCAACACAGACAGAAATGGAATGCACTTGTATTACTGAGAATAAACACATATACAATTGGCAGCAACTATTGTCTACCTTGAAACCTGTGCAAAAATTGTTGCTGTTTTAAAATTGAAATCAGATATATTATATGTCCCCAAATGGTACAACTGCTTAAGCACTTTGAGTGTGTGGGGGTACAGATACACATATGGCTTTAGTATAAAACATTTCTAATCAAAATGTATTCCTTAGACTAGTAGCATTGACATCACAGGAGCTTGTTAGAAATGCAGGATTTGGGGCTCAATCCAAGACCTGTTGAGTTAGAATCTGCACTTTATCAGGATCCTCAGATGACTCATATACTCAAATCTCAGAAGTACTATCTAAATTACTTTTTTCAGACACACAGAGGCTCAAGCCCACTGGAATAAACTGTTTTAAAAATCCATTTATGCCCACTGAATAAATTGTTTTAAAAATCCATTTATGTATAATAGTAACATGCAGAGAATAGATATAGACAAGTATGTTTAAAAAGGCGAACACGTCAACTTCTACTTTATCAGGAGAAAAAGTTGACTGGGAAAAACTAAGTAGAGTGTCTTCACAAAGAAATGATTTAGTAGTGATTAGGGTCTTTTTAACATTCCTATACTAACCCTATTTGTTATTTAATACATATTAATTTATCACAAGGTAGTTAACATAACTGACTGCCCTATACATGAGTTTTGTAAATTGTGACATGCCATATAAATAGAAATTATAGCTTTATTCTGTCATCCCCAGGACAGAACCCCAAATCATCCTTTCCTTATTCATTCTCACCTTGCATCGTACATCTACTAGTTTTACAAAACATGTGGATTTTTTTTTCTTTTTTTTTTTAAATTTTATTTTATTTTTAAACTTTACATAATTGTATTAGTTTTGCCAAATATCAAAATGAATCCATCACAGGTATACATGTGTTCCCCATCCTGAACCCTCCTCCCTCCTCCCTCCCTATACCATCCCTTTGGGTCATCCCCGTGCACTAGCCCCAAGCATCCAGTATCGTGCATTGAACCTGGACTGGCATCTCGTTTCATACATGATATTTTACATGTTTCAATGCCATTCTCCCAAATCTTCCCACCCTCTCCCTCTCCCACAGAGTCCATAAGATTGTTCCATACATCAGTGTCTCTTTTGCTGTCTCGTACACAGGGTTATTGTTATCATCTTTCTAAATTCCATATATATGCGTTAGTATACTGTATTGGTGTTTTTCCTTCTGGCTTACTTCACTCTGTATAATAGGCTCCACAGCAAACATTATCCTCAATGGTGAAAAACTGAAAGCATTTCCTCTAAAGTCAGGAACAAGACAAGGGTGCCCACTTTCACCATTACTATTCAACATAGTTTTGGAAGTTTTGGCCACAGGAATCAGAGCAGAAAAAGAAATAAAAGGAATCCAAATTGGAAAAGAAGAAGTAAAACTCTCACTATTTGCAGATGACATGATCCTCTACATAGAAAACCCTAAAGACTCCACCAGAAAATTACTAGAAGTAATCAATGACTATAGTAAAGTTGCAGGATATAAATCAACACCCAGAAATCCCTTGCATTCCTATACACTAATAATGAGAAAACAGAAAGAGAAATTAAGGAAACAATTCCATTCACCATTGCAACGGAAAGAATAAAATACTTAGGAATGTATCTACCTAAAGAAACTAAAAACCTATATATAGAAAACTATAAAACACTGGTGAAAGAAATCAAAGAGGACACTAATAGATGGAGAAATATACCATGTTCATGGATTGGAAGAATCAATATAGTGAAAATGAGTATACTACCCAAAGCAATTTATAGATTCAATGCAATCCCTATCAAGCTACCAACAGTATTCTTCACAGAGCTAGAACAAATAATTTCACAATTTGTATGGAAATACAAGAAACCTCGAATAGCCAAAGCGATCTTGAGAAAGAAGAATGGAACTGGAGGAATCAACCTACCTGACTTCAGGCTCTACTACAAAAACACAGTTATCAAGACAGTATGGTACTAGCACAAAGACAGAAATATAGATCAATGGAACAAAATAGAAAGTCCAGAGATAAATCCACGCACATATGGACACCTTATCTTTGACAAAGGAGGCAAGAATATACAATGGATTAAAGACAATCTCTTTATCAAGTGGTGCTGGGAAAACTGGTCAACCACTTGTAAAAGAACATGTGGATTTTTTATCCCTGAGAGGTCCTGCCAATATATTCCCCTTTTATCATTATTATGTCTGCTTGAAGTTAATTCTACAGTCTTTCCCTAGTATTACTGTAGTGTTACTCCTGTTGTTCATTATCAACTTTGCCTTCTTAAAAAGTGAACTGAATCATTTCACCCATTTGCATGCAACTCTCTCTTTGTTCTCATTGCCCACAGAATCGAGTTTAAGTGACTTGATCTGCCTCACCAGGGTCTTGAGAATATAAATCAGTTTACCTTTTAAGCTTTATTCTCTTCAACCAATGGTTTCTATTTCTGTACCCTGGCCACACTTTATGTCCCAACTACACTTAACCACTGTTTGTATTTTTTTTTTTTCTCTTTTGGCTTCAGTAAGTTAATGCTGTGTGACTCTGCCATGAATAATTATATATACATAATATGGACAACAAATAGTGTTATCAAAAGGAAGAAGAAAGAAGTGTGAATTTGTATGTATATAGGGAAGGAGGTTGGGGCTTAAAGGAGAGCTAAACATTCACTTTCTATTACAGTAAATATATAATATCAACTACTGCAAAACAAGTTATTCCAAAGCTTAGATATTAAAACAACAGTAAATATTTATGGTCTCATACTTTTTCCGTGGGTCAGGAATTTGAGAATAGCTTAGTTACTGTTCTAGCTCAGGGTTTCTCATAAAGTTTTAGTCAAAATGTTGGGACTAAATGTAGTCAAATGTGGCTGGAAGACTTAAATGGGGCTGGAGGATTAACATCCAAAGGGGCTTATTCACTTGTCTGGCAGGTTGGTGCTGTTGGCAGAAGGCGAGCGTATATGGACTTCACCATATGGACCACTGCACAGAGCTGCCTGAATGTCCTCACAGCATTGAAGCTGGTTTCCGCATAGTGAGTGATCCCTGAGTGAGCAAGGTAGAAGATCCAGTGTGTTTTACAACCTATCTATGGCACTCCCACACCAACATTTCCACGATGCCCTGCTGGTTACATGAGCCACTCAGACCTCTTCAAGGATGAAGGAGACTATACAAGACCGTAACCCAGTAGATGAGAATTATTGAGGGTTGTCTTGAAGGCTAGCTACCACAGGAAAATTTTGGAGAATATCTATTTTTTTTTAAATCAAGGAGTATGTATATTAATTGAAAATATGGAGTAAACTATCAAGAAGAAACTATTAAAAGTGGTGAATGTGGGAAGCAACCTAAATGTCCATCAACAGATGACTGGAAAAATAAGTGGTTCATACATACAATGGAATATTTCTCAGCCATAAAAAAAGAGTGAAATAGTGCCATTTGCAGCAGCATAAACATGGAGATCATCATACTAAGTGGAGTAAGTCAGACAGAGAAAGACAAATATTACATTCTATCTATGTGGAATCTAAAAAAAATGGTACAGATGAATTTATTTACAAAACAGAAATAGACCCACAGACATAGAAAACTTACAGTTTTCAAACTTATGGTTACTAAAGGTGAAAGGTATGGGGCCAGGGAGGGATAAATTAGGAGTTTGAGATTAACATATGAAAAGTGAGAGTGTTAGTCGCTCAGTCATGTCCAACTCTTTGGGATCCCATCCACTGTAGCCCACTGGGCTCCTCTGTCCATGGAATTCACCGGGCAAGAATACTGGAGTGGGTAGCCATTCCCTTCTCCAGGGATTCTTTTCAACCCAGGAATTGAACCCAGGTCCCCTACTTTGCAGGCAGATTCTTTACTGTCTAAGCCACTAGGGAAGTCCACTATATATTAAATAGATAATCAACAAGGACCTACCGAACAGGAGAGGGAACTCCACTCAATATTCTGTAGTAACTGATATGGGAAAAGAATATAAAAAGGATTGGATATATGTGTAACAGAACCACTTTGCTATATGCCTGGAACTAACATGACATTATAAATCAACTATACCACAATATAAAAGAAAAATTAAAAAATAATAAGAGAGGTAAAAGTGGTTGCTCCTGGGGAGCAGAAATATAGCGGAAGTGAGGTACTGAGACTAATGTATTTTTATTTTGACTTAGAGAAGGCAATGGCACCCCATTCCAGTACTCTTGCCTGGAAAATCCCATGGACGGAGGAGCCTGGTAGGCTGCAGTCCATGGGGTCGCTACGAGTCGGACACGACCGAGCGACTTCATTTTCACTTTTCACTTTCATGCATTGGAGAAGGAAATGGCAACCCACTCCAGTGTTCTTACCTGGAGAATCCCAGGGACGGGGGAGCCTGGTGGGCTGCCGTCTATGGGGTCGCACAGAGTCGGACACAACTGAAGCGACTTAGCAGCAGCAGCATAGAACTAGTAGATTTTTTAAAGTATATACATTTATAACCTAAAGTAAACATTAATTGATTAACACAAATTAATTTGGTAAAGAGTGCAGATTAAAGTATATCTACTGAGCAAATAAACAGATGACAAAATTGAAGATGGAGGTCAAAGTGAAACCACGTTTGAGTTTGCTGGGCTCTCTCTCTGGATTTGGTTATGTTACAGGAGCTTCTAACTTACTGAACCCCTTTATCCTAATAACTCAGTTGTGCCACTCCTCAAATACCTCGCCTGTAGGTCCTTGTCTACCTTCTTATCTGAGTTTGAGGCTGTGTTTTTGTCTTTGTTTTAATGCAGAAAATGAGGCCCTGAAAAAACATAGATGTCGTAGTTGCTACTGTGCATGTTTCATGGCCCTGGATAAAGAGGAGGCAACAGTCACTCTCATCTCAGGGATTGTGGTGTCATTTTAAAACAAAGTGTGTGAACTCTAGTCCTTGGTTTCTCTAGGGTCAGTACAAAAGGAAGGTACCCCTTCATTTTCTAATCAATCCTTGAAATGGGTGCATATTTTTCTCTATCTCCTCTAGATATCCTTCACAAATCTTGAGTAACAATCTCAAAATTCTTAAGCCCAAAGTGTCCGGTGAATCAAGAAGAATCTCATAGCTTAGCTATACTACCTCAATTTAGAGACTTGGAAAGCCACCTGGGAAGCCCTAGGGTATGAGTATTGGTTATTTAATGAAAGAAAAAAATGACGTGAATACTTGGATCATCCAGAAATTGTGTGCTTATATATTTTTCTCCCTAATGTTTAAGGTAAAGTTGATTCTAGAAAAAAAGAACAGCCCAGTGATTCAATGGCAGGACATTTGTTTCCATGTGCCAAGAATATATCAAAATAAAGGCCAGAAGTTCTGTCTGTGCTGTGGGTCAAGTACACTGAGAGATTTTAATGTACTTATTCATGCCATCATTTCAGACTTTGCCTATAGTTGGCATTTGAAAGATGTTTGTTAAATTTGATAAACAAATGCTATATCAGCATGGTCTTTTTCTAATCCAGGACCTCAGCACACAGCCAGAAAAAACTTGCACTCTTCAAAAGCCATCTGCACTCTGGCCAGAGTCATCAATTCTGTTTGGTCCTTTCGCTGTGAAGAAGGTCTGGATAAACTTTGTGGGAAAGTCTCATTAGTTGCCCAGTAAAAATTTAGAAATGAGCATATGAGATGGTGGTATTAGGATGCCTTGAGTCATTAGGCAGATTATATATCACAAAGCCCATCATTTGTCATTCACAATGACCATGATTAGAGGTGTGCATGATTAGAGGCCCTTGTAAAGGGCAATGGTAAGAGCATTTAAATGTCTTGAGTATGTGCCATTCCAGACATTTGATAGTAACCTTCTCAGACTATCTGGTAATCAAGTCATGAAAAATTCTGTTGAGCAAAATTATGCATAATGGGTTAATATTCTGAAAATAATAAACTGAAATCATTATTATGCTTCCCATAAATCATGTTCTTACAAGAAAAACAAATATTGTATATTAACAGATATATGAGGAATCTAGAAAAATGGTACAGATGAACCTATTTCCAGGGCAGAAATAGAGATGCAGGCATAGAGAACAGATATGTGGACACAGCAGTGAAGGGATGGAGAGTGTGGGGTGAATTGGGAGATTGGGATTGACATAAATACATTGCCATGTGTTAAACAGAGAGCGAGTGGGAACCTGCTGTATAACACAGGGAGCTCAGCTCATTCCTCTGTGATTACCTAGAGGGGTGGGATGGGAGAGTGGAGGAAGGTGCAAAAGGGAGGGGATATATGTATACAAGTAGCTGATTCACTCTGTTGTACAGCAGAAAGTAACACAACATTGTAAAGCAATTGCATTCCAATAAAAATAAATAAATCGTATCCTCACAAAGTCCGATTGCCACAATGGCCCCAAGGAAGGGAACGGGTTAATGATACCTCAGGGATGAAGATCTTATCACATAGCACAAGTCCCTTCTAGACAGAAGAGGGAGAAAAAGAAAGGATTCCTTGTTCGAGAGAATATAATAAGAGAAAGAGGAAGATAGATACAATAGAGTAACTCATCATTCCAGGTGACAATTTTAGAAAATGAAGCATGAGTGGCAAAGGCTGGATAGTTCATGTATACAAACCAGAGAGAATCAAAAGTAGAAGGTCTTTAACTTACTTCTAAACAAGATTTCTAGGAGGAGAACCATTGCAGGGTACTCCATACCATTATGCCATTCCCACAGCTGAATGGAGTAGTGGCATTGGCAACATGGCATATTTGAGCAGAGAGAAGAGCAGATATAGTATAGACCGAACCTCTCCCTGATCACAAGTATCTCAGAAAGCAATTTTCAGCATGCTTCAGTGGGGGAGAGGATTGGGGACAGAAGGGCAATAACAAAGAGTGAGATAACCTTTGTAATAGAGGCTGCAGATGGGGGGAGGGCCCAAAGAAAGATTGGGGAAGAACACCTTGATTGAAAGTCAGAAGCCCTGGAGTGCCAGTGAGAGTGGAAGCAGGACATGCCAGCAAGGGAGGGCCACTGGATTCTCACTATCCTAAGTGAGAGACTCTGAGTTTCAGCACTGCAATTTCAAGAGCAGATGTTAACATAATGCCTATCTACAAGACACCTCAGACAGTGCTGACACTTGAGCAAATTAACATCCAGGGGTGATAGGCACAATTAAAAAGCTCTATCCTCATGAAATGATCCAAGATCTTCTCTACCCTCTAGTGTCATCTTGAGAAGGAGGGTGAAGGAGAACTCTGAACTACTGGACATTTGCTGTAGACAGCTTGAATTGAGATTCCCTCTTTTGGAATTTTTTTTTTTCTGTTCTTGGAATATTTTGTTCCTTTATTAATTTAAATTAAAAAAAATTGAACTAAGTTCATTTACAATATTGTGTTAGTTTCAGTATACAACAGTGACTCAGATAAGAATATGTTCACCTCCAAATCCCGGCTTCCCAGGTGGCACTAGTGGTAAATAAACTGCCTGCAGGAGATACAAGAGATGCTGGTTTGATCCCTGGGTTGGCAACAGCCCCTGGAGGAGGAAATGGCAACCTACTCTAGTGTTCCAGAAAAGTCCATGGACAGAGGAGCCTAGCAGGCTGTAGTCCCTTTGGGGGTCACAAAGAGTCAGTTATTACTTAGAGCCAGAGCTTAGATGCACATCAAAGTCCAACTAGCTGTGTGTGGGCTCCTGAATTGTGATGTATCAACTTTCTGATACACTATAGATGTTTACATAAAGTTGTTTGGAGGACCTATCTAGATTGCTTAGGTGTTACCTCTGCATTAAGCCAAATGGGAACAGAAAGCCACACTTTGGGGCCACATTTCTTTTAGTGCTACAAGAGTGCTTTCCCTGACTTGTGTATTGATACTGTGCCTCAGATGTAGGGGAGTGGTGCTGGGTCAGTAATTCCAGGGATATTGTTAAGGGTTTTCCACATCACTTAGAAGTCTGAGTATGAAAAGTTTATTTCCTATAGGTAATAGGAAAAGCTTCATTTCTCTACCAGAATTTGTATCTTTTTCCTTTATGGCCATTTCCAACCTTATAACTGATTGTATTTTCTTTTTTGCTATGGTTAACAGAACCCAGATAGTCAATTTCAGTGTCCAATGTTGACTGCAGGTTTGCATAACTACAAATTCATCTGATTTTATGTTCCTTACCTATTTGTGTTTTTGGTGGTCATGATTTTAAATTATTATTTTTCCTTTAATATTGTTCTCTTTTTTTTTCTTTTTATTTTATATTGGAATATAGTTGACTAACAATGTTGTGATAATTTCAGTTGGATAGCAATTATACATATACATGTATCTATTCTTTTTCAAATTCTTTTCCCATTAGGGTTGTTACATAATATTGGGCAGTTTCCTGTGTTATATAGCAGGTTTTTGTTGGTTATATAGCAGTGTGTATATGTCAGTCCTATTTTAAAATGTCACTGAATATTTTTTAATGACAACAAATGATAAAAATAATAGTTGTCATGATATATTGAGACTTTCTATGATAGGAACTTTTTTAAGATAAAATTTAATTCTCCCAGAAGTAACTTAATTATGATTTCTCAGTTAGAATGGAAGGGTGGATCCACACTCAAAGCTAGAACTTCTGGTTTCTATGGATGTATGGTTTTTTCTAGTAGTATACTCCATATTGTGTGCTCCTTGAAAACTACTAAAAGTAAATGAATAAATTAGTGACTGGGTGAATAAATGAACAAATGGATAAAACTAAAGATGCAAACAGCTTTTAAACATTAAAAGATAGTTCTACAAGTTGTAAACTGTATCTTGAAAGAAAAATAAGAAATGCAAATCTTAATTTTTACGTAAAAATAAGGTACTTGTCAACCCAAAAAAAATTGTAACAACAAATGATAACCTTTGAGAAAGTTTCCATACATCTCTATTTCACTGCAAAGAAAATAGACTTATTAAATTAGGCAATTTACTCAAGTATTAAGCTACAAAATGCTAAAGTTGAGATACAAACCTGTATTTTTCTGAAGACAAAGCATGATTTCCTAGTTGCTATAGTACACAATCATTTTGGAGTAAAGTGAGATTTATATAAATATATATCATTTATGAAGCAATTATTATAAATTTACTGAATTTTCTATCCTCTGTTGGGGCACTAAAGATAACAATGGAAATATTAATAAAAACTCAATGACCCTGTGCTCTTAAATGTCTTAAATGTCAGTTGCAGAAATAAGACATATGTACTGAATTATTTAAAATTATAGAAAAAAATTATCTGGAAACTTTTAAATGGAGAGAAATCTGCAAATGTTAACTGTGGATTTCTTATTAAAAGATGAAAATTAGGCTGAGTATAAAGGATGACTAAGAATAAATTGATGTCGGTGAAGACAGAGACTTCCACATTAAAAGAATAGAAATTAGACACAGAGATAAAAATTAAAGATAGCACTCTTATAGGACAGAGCAATTACATGTAGTCAAGGAATAGGGTTTAATAAGTAATCAGTAATAAAACTTAAATGTCCCAAAAGTTCTAATCCTAGAAGCTTGGGAAAAAAAAACTCTGCCCAAGAATTTGTTAAGAAAATCCCATCTGGGGAGTAAAATGAAAAGCTTAATTTGCATGTGTTGAGTTTGAAATGCTATTCAGTTGGAAATATCATTCTGTGGAGTTGGAGACATAGTACTGGGAATTTGGTAATGGTCAGGATTTATGACATTGGGACAAATGGGAGTAGGAATTACAATATATTGTGGGTCAGGTTCTGTCCAGAAACCAATCAACACTAGAGAATTAGTTAATATGTGATTAAGTACTTTAGTATAACTTCTTAGTTCAGGCAAGGAAGCAGGAATAAAGTTTAATAAGTCAATATAAATGAGAGGAAGAAGTCAAAATAAATTTAGGGGGAAAAATGCAAAATCAGAATATACAATCTCTGGCGTGAGGTCCCATTATATGTTGCTAGCTATAGATGGGTAGTTAAAAAACAGTGCGTTCATTTGGAACTAAATTAAGACTGAGTCCCATGAGACTTAGTAAGCTATCATTATATTAAAAAAAAAGTATTACTAAGCTTCAAAAATATTCTTAGGAGACTAGAAATAAATATAATCTTCAAAATCTAGATGTGAGGGAAATATGTGAAAATATACTAGCTCTTTAAGGTAGTGATGGTAAAGGGAAAAAATATACAGTTCAGAAAACAGTCCTTGGAAAATGACAGGTGTTAGGAAGTAAAAGGAAGAAAGTCAAAGAGTAGAGATGGGGAATGGTTAAGACAACAAGAAGAAGGAACTATCCTGGGATGCTTTTAACTCTGGTTATACACGTTTCACCCTAAATTATCTGCATGTAAAGATTACATGAACATGAGTAAGTATAAGCTATAATGTTGCTGTTTAGTCGCCAAGTCATGTCCGACTCTTTGCAACCCCATGGATGGTAGACCACCAGGCTCCTCTGTCCATGGGGTTCTCCAGGCAACAACACTGGAGTGGGTTGCCATTTCCGTCTCCAGGAGATTTTCCTAATCCAAGGATTGACTCTGCATCTCCTGCATTAGCAGGTGGATTATTTACTGCTGAGTCACTGCTGCTACTGCTGCTAAATCGCTTCAGTCGTGTCTGACTCTCTGTGACCCCATAGACGGCAGCCCACCAGGCTCCCCCGTCCCTGGGATTCTTCAGGCAAGAACACTGGAGTGGGTTGCCATTTCCTTCTCCAACGCATGAAAGTGAAAAGTGAAAGGGCCTACCAGGTTCCTCCGTCCATGGGATTTTCCAGGCAAGAGTACTGGAGTGGGATGCCATTGCCTTCTCCGTCAGTAAGTCTTAGTGGTGTTTTATTAAGTTCAGTTCAGTTCAGTCACCCAGTCGTGTCTGACTTTTTGCAACCCCATGGACTGCAGCACGCCAGGCCTCCGTGTCCATCACGCTGTCCATATACAAGCTAATATAATAGAAAATAAAGGCCTTGACTAATCTGAAGAAATCATTGGGTAGGGCTAGATTTCCATGAACATATAGAGACTGATTATAGTATATTTTGAAGAAATTTTAAGGCTTTGCTTATCATTTAATCTCCCTACTCTCTACTTCAGGGTAACCTCTTGGCTGTTATGATAATACCCAAACTGGCGTTGCTAACAAACTAGGTAACAAATGTGAGGCAAATGTCTCCATAGGCCCATGGTAACATGCACTTATGATACCTAAAAACAACATTTAACCTTCTTTCCCAATCAGCACACTCATACAGTAGGTTGATTTCGCTAGATAATCCCTGAAAGATGTAGATTTTCTGCCACAAGGACCTCTCAACCTTCACTGCATCCTACCCCTGGCTTGTAATTTGCATATTTCTAATTTTCTCAGAACGGAGGCTCACAGGCTTTACCAATATTATTATAGAATCACCCAGAAGGCAGGTTAAACCACAGAATATTGAAACAGAGTTTCTTAGAACAACTGGAATAGGTTCAAAAATTTGCTTTTCTAATATATTCTCAAGTCATAGTGATTCTGCCTTTTGGGCGAACCACTGACTTAGAAGAAGATTGTAGGTATTTGTATAATTAGAGTTGCTAGTTAATTTCATGTTGAGCTTTCTCACAGGGTAATGAGGTAAGGGGAGGCCTGTCTCTGGTTCATCTCTGCACTCCCACTGGGCTGGCACCCTACCCAGTACAATAACAAACATGGACTGAATGGACCAATTCAGCCTCTCTATTTATAAATTTTGATTACTCCATCTTACACACTCATGATATGGATGCTCAAATACACGCTTAACTACCTCACGTAAGGTTTTCCTAATGCCTATATAACCAGCCCATTGTTTACCCGAATTTTATAAACATTTTTATTTATTATTATTATTAATTTCACAAATAGTCCTATCTTTCGGCTGCTAAGTCGCTTCAGTCGTGTCCGACTCTCTGCGACCCCATAGACGGCAGCCCAGCAGGCTGCCTGGTCCCTGAGATTCTCCAGGCAAGAACACTGGAGTGGGTTGCCATTTCCTTCTCCAGTGCATGAAAGTGAAAAGTGAAAGTGAAGTTGCTCAGTAGTCCCCGACTCTTAGCGACCCCATGGACTGCAGCCTACCAGGCTCCTCCGTCCATGGGATTTGCCAGGCAAGAGTACTGGAGTGGGTTGCCATTGCCTTCTCCGATTCCTATCTTATTATTCACCTATTTAAAATTACAAAAGTCCTTTATCCTAGGAATATAAATCTGTCTTTCTCCTTTGTACTATCTATTCCTATTCACCATTAGCATTTTGTTAGTGAAGCCAGTTGCTTCCTTATGAAATGAAGCCTGTGTTCATTGCAGATTTGCTCAGAATTTGTCCCCAGTGGCATAAACTCACTCCCTCGTCACCTCTGCAAATCCTCTCTATAGGCTTTCTAGAGTACTTTAACAAATTGTCTCAGATCCTTCCAGAGACAAGATAAAGAAGTACAAGCTAACATTTACCTCACCTATAACTGATGCCATTTTTATTCTGTATTAGATCATCTCTTTCATTATTCCTTCTGTGTCTAACATACATTAGTGTTCTAACTACCACACAATCATAAATTCCTTATGGACAAGGACTGTATCATCTGTAGCTCTAGAATACCTAGAAAAATAATTTGTACTTAACAATTACTTTTTGGCTGCTGAATTGTTTAGACATATGAAAGTTAAGGAGCTTACTCAGTGCCTCCATGGTAAAGAATCCATCTGCAATGTAGGAGACACAGTTTCCATCCCTGGGTTGAGAAGATCCCCTGGAGGAGGGCATGGCAACCCACTCCAGTATTCTTGCCTGGAGAATCCCATGGACAGAGGAGCCTGGTGGGCTACAGTCCATACAGTTGCTAAAGGTCAGACCCGACTGAAGTGACTGAGCACTGAGCACATGAGAGTCAAGAAGAATATGTCTTACCTTAATGAAAACTACAGATTTTAATATGAGTGGGGGAAAAAAACTGTGTAAAATATTTTAAATTGTGATGAATATACACCCTTAAAACCTAAATAAAAGTTATCTTTCTTTTTTAAGTGACTGCCCTTTAATATTTGAAATGAAATTGTTTTGCACAAACTACTATGTGCAATCTCCATCTCTGACTAACAGTAACCAAAACAAAAAGAACAATTTCCCAACATTGTGGTGGGAAAATCATCCCATAATACCCACTTTTTCTGCAATTTTCTGTTGTTTATTAAACAGTTTTTTTTATGTGTACATACTCCGACTACAGTATAACGTCAGCCATGTAATCTCTTAACTCCTCCAAGTTCATGTTCTTGGCCTAGGGCCACATCTTCAAGCCAAATTTTCAAAGATCTGAAAAGTAACAAGTGGTACTAAGAGTTGGAAAGCCCTGTGACACAGAAAATTATATTTTACTGTTCCAGAAAGTGGTGGGAATTAATTAGTAAGACAGGCAGCAAGGCTTCTTCTTTTTTATCTCTTCCTCTTCAAGCTCTAAAAAAACTCAACCTTGTACAATGCTCACATTTACCACAAGTTTTCCATATATTGTGAGGGGAAAAACTAGGCAATACAGCAGGCAGTTGAGAGCATACAGTCTAGAAATACAGAGCCACACTCCAGGAAACATCCTGCTGTATGACTTCCCAGCTCTGGGATTGTCAGCCAAATACCTAAGCTTTCCTAAGACTTTGTCCTTAAGGAGGGATAATAATCTACCTTATGGGGTTGTTATGAGAATTAAAAGAAGAAACCTATTGAAAGCATTTAACACACAATTTTATACACATGCACACACACATATACCATAGCACATTTAGGGCATTTCTGCTTATGCCCAAGATCCTTGGGAAGAGGGAGTGGGCAAGTGGAGAGGACAAGGGAGGAAAGGAAGGAGAAAACCCAAACTGTTGTTTAAAAGAAAAAAGAATCATCTCTAACAGTTTTTTCTTTTTAAATCTCTTCAAATAGTATGGAGTTGAGAAGACAATAATAAAGGGTATAATAGAATTAAAGCTTGAGTTGAATGTGTGTGACTATGAAGTGTGAATTTAATGCAAGAAAAGAAAGAGGGTCAAAAGGATACAGTTATCACTAAGGAACACAGTCTCCCACAGCTGTTCATTAGAGCGATTCTCAGCTTCAGAGTGAGGTACTCAGACCAGCTGCCAATGAAGCATGTGCCAAATCTCAAGAAAGACTGAGATGGGAAAGGTAAAGATAGAACTAATAGGGAGAAAGTGAGCAGGAATGTGTAGTAATGGGCAGTGATACAATTCATTAGGACGTCTGGGAAAAGCCTGGATGGCTGAACACATGAGAGAAGGCTTGATGTCACACTATCTCAGCACATTGAGTAACAGCTAGGACAGGACAGACTCAGATGTCCTTTGGATTTTCCCCTTGGTCCACTTTCCCATCATAGTGATTGCCTGTGTGCTTACAGAATATCTGTGCATCATCTGAGCTACATGAGTCCATTGAATGATGCACTTGTTCAGAAAGAGATACATGTGACTGTCCAAATGTTTGGGCCAACTTTAGAGGGCGCCAAGCAAGATCCACTTCAACAGATCATAATTTATACTGGCAGCTGGACAAACAAAAGCAGAGTGACGCATGAACCAGCTTAAGAAAATTGCCAACCCTCCACCAACTGCCTGTTATATTACTCTTAAACGTTTCTAAATAGGTCAGTTAGAATAACATCATGTGGGCCATAGTAAGTCAGAAGAAAATAAATGGCACTTTTAGCAAGTTGAATTCTATCTCTAACTGCCTTCTCTTTGGTCCTTTTATTTAACCATCATCTGGCAAAGGGTAGAAAACAAAATTGTCATGGCTTTGTAGTGGTCAGCACTTCCAGCGATTCACATTTCAACATGGCCCAGTGACAACTGTGGGTCTTTTCCAGGTGGTTTTTGGCATTACCTACATGGTTGGTCACACAATGTATTTTGCCTTGGAGACTGGAAGAATAATAACAATGACCCCATCTCTCGGAGAATCACAGCCTCACTCTGGCAGAGATTCTGAGCCAAAAGCTCTGACATTGTGAGCTCTAAGATAGTAAGGAGTTCCAGGGTCTTGGATCACCCAAACTCTCCTTCCTCAATATTCAAAGGACAAGATAATCCCTGGAAGCATCCCAAATTAGTTCTTCTGGCTGAGGTTGGGTCTCATGTTAGAAGTGATCTCGAATAAGATTTTAGCCAAATGGAGTTCAGTTGATGGTTAAGCACATCTGGAAATGCAAGCAGAGGAAATCTGTCAGCATGATAGCTCTAAAGGGCAGCTGACTTCTTTTTGCTTGTGATATTGCTATGTGATATTGGGGGCAGGAAATTACCAGAGTCCATTTTTGAGGTAAGGAAATGGAAAAGCTGAAAAGGAGGAAAGAAGACTTGAAGTGCCATTTTTTTTTTCTTTTGATATATTAAGATGGTGTATGGTAATCATGCCCTCTTTTCAATGTGGGAAGACAGTGCTCTTTAACCATTCCTGAATATCACTAACTCAAAAGTTTTACCAACAGTTGTTAAGTGCCAGTTTTCACAGTGTAAACTTTTTTATTCTGTATTATATATTTTTGCTAAAAATTCATATGTAAACAAGAGCTAATATAAACCTACAGAATTAATTTAAAACTATGCCTTGGGCCCCCCCGTTGCCTTAACAATATCAATAGTGCAATAGACTAGGAATAATTTGTCCTTCACAGAGCCTTTTAGGTCAAGCCAAACTTATTAGTGCATCTGCTTTTCAACAGAAAAGTGGTTCTTTACTATATTTCTGATCAAAAGCTTAATGAATATTGAGAATTGGATACCTTTGAAAAGTGTGATTTTGAACAGTAATTGGAAGCCTTCAGCAAACATGCATTGATAGTCTTCTATGAATCATACTAGTGGTCAGAATCATAAGTACTGACCACTCGAGATACCCTTGTGGATAGACCCAGGCTATTCTTTTAAGACACTTACACTCTAATAAAGCAAAAGATCATAACACTGTAGTCAAGCAGAGGTCAGTTTATGAAACAGTAAAAGTACTAACATAATGTTACGAAAAATATGAATGATAATTTCTGACTAGCACAGTAGGGATAGTTCATAAGAAAGAAGAATTTGATCTGAATCTTGAGAGAAAAGTAGAATTACAAGTAAGGGGGTATTCCAATGGCATTAACAAAGGTAAGAGGCTTTAAAGAAGTTGCAGTGTTCCAGGCATAGAAAGTAGAATTGTGTGATTAGAATGTAAGGTGTATAGAAAAGGAGAAGGTGGGAAGCTGAGACTGGAAAGTTGTAACAGGTCCAAATCACAGAAGAACTTTCTGTTTCACTAAGACATTTTAACTTTATTCTCTACTAAATGAGGAGCCACTGATGGTTTTCAGGAAATGGCATGATGATAATCATGTTAAAAGAAGATAACTCATGTGACAACATGAATAATGGATTGAGAGGAAGACAAGCAAGAAGACATTTTAAAAGATTATTGTAATAGTCTGGGTGACATATCATAAATGATTGAACCAAGAAAGTGAGAATGTGCTGTTCAGAGGGACAAAGTCCAAATAATTTGGTTAACAGTAGATTTGATATAACAAAAAGTTATCTGAATGAATGAAATGAAAATGAAGGAAGAGTTCAAGGAATAGCTGAGTGAGAAGACAGTACTTCTTAGATGAAGCGCAGGAGAAGCCAGTTGGGGCAGGGCCATCAGAATTTGGCTTTAATACAGTTGGGTAAGATTTTTAAAAGATGGTTGTACTTAGAAATAGCACCAGTGAATTAGTGGACAAAAACTAGACTGCAGTGAGTACAAAAAATGAAGAATAGACATCAAGGCAACAGATGTAGGCTTCTTTTGAGAGATGTACAAGTAACTGGTCTGGTGCTGCATTCTCAGACCTGCTTGTCAAATATATTCTGCACTGTTTATAATAACCAAGACATTAGGAAGCAACCTAAATGTTCATCAGCAGAGGAATGGATAAAGAAGATGCGGTACATATATACAATGGAGTATTACTCAGTCATTAAAAAGAATGAAAAATGCCATTTGCAGCAGCCTGGATGGACTTAGAGTGTCATACTAAGGGAAGTAAGTCACTCAGTATGAAGTAATAAGTATTGTATGACATCCCTTATATGTGGAACCTAAAAAGAAATGATACAAGTGAACTTACCTGCAGGACAGAAAGAGATACAGATTTAGAGAATGAACTTATGGTTGTTGGGGGGAAGGGATAGCTAGGGACTTTGGGAAGGTCATGTATGCACTGCTAGGTTGACATGGGTAACTGATGGGAACCTATTGTATTGCACATGGAACTCTATTCAGTGTTATGTGCCACCCTGGATAAGAGAGGAGTTTGGGGGAGAATGGATACACACACACACACACATATATATATATATGGCTGAGTCCTTTCACTGTTCACCTGAAACTACCACAACATTCTTGATCGGCTATTTGTTGCTGCTGTTTAGTCTCTCAGTTGTGTCTGAATCTTTGTGATCACACAGACTGCAGCACGCCAGGCTTCCCTGTCTTTCACTTTCTCCTCGAGTTTGCTCAAACTCATGTCCATTGAGTTGGTGATGCCATCCAGCCATTGCATCCTCTGCCATCCCCTTCTCCTCCTGATCGGCTATACTCCAATACAAAATAAATAGTTTAAAGTTTGATTAAAAAAAAGAATAATAAAAAATATATTTTTATATTCTTTTATCTTAAAAGTATTTTGAATTGGTTTTATAGGGAATAAGTCCAATAAAATATTAGAAAAAAACAATGAGGTTAAATAAAAAGAAGGTAACAGACAAAATTAGTCAAGGATATATATGTATAGCTTAGGAAAAGGGTGATATCAAAGCCATAACTGCTTAGCTAATGCTCCTGAACTTGCTTACATGAAATTAGGAATGGAAAAGCATTGTACTCTCAGAGAAAAGGAAAGGAAACCTACTTTGCATTCTCCTTAAACATTTACATGTGAGAACTGGAAATTCAGTTCACTTCAATTCAGTTCAGTCACACAGTTGTGTCCAACTCTTTGAGATACCATGAACTGCAGCACGCCAGGCCTCACTGTCCATCACCAACTCCCGGAGTCCACCCAAACCCATGTCCATTGAGTTGGTGATCCCATCCAACCATCTCATCCTCTGTCGACCCCTTCTCCTCCTGCCCTCAATCTTTCCCAGCATCAGGGTCTTTTCAAATGAGTCAGTTCTGTGCATCAGGTGGCCAAAGTACTGGAGTTTCAGCTTTAGCATCAGTCCTTCCAAAGAAATCCCAGGGCTGATCTCCTTCAGAATGGACTGGTTGGATCTCCTTGCAGTCCAAGAGACTCTCAAGAGTCTTCTCCAACACCACAGTTCAAAAGCATCAATTCTTCAGCGCTCAGCCTTCTTCACAGTCCAATTCTCACATCCATACATGACCACAGGAAAAACCATAGCCTTGACTAGATGAACCTTTGTTGGCAAAGTAATGTCTCTGCTTTTTAATATGCTATCTAGGTTGGTCTAACTTTCCTTCCAAGGGATAAGCATCTTCTAATTTCATGGCTGCAATCACCATCTGCAGTGATTTTGGAGCCCAGAAATATAAAGTCAGAGAAATTACTCCAGCTCATCTTACTTGGGAAACCTGAGGTGAACAAACATCTCTACCCAATGCAATGTAAATTTCTCTCCATAATATAAAAGAAGTGCATGTAATACATGCTCAGTAAATGTTAATAGGAAAAATCAATGACACAGAGGCTGCTGAAGATTTGTTCCACTTTTATCTATAGATTGGACAAAGTGACAAGAAGACAATCAGGCTTGTACTGTATCTTATGGGGAGAGAAGAAAACTAAAGACACAACCTCCAGTTATACACTCCAAAAAAACAGCAGCTTCAGACAAAAAGGTATGACTTGAGAAAATGAGAAATCAAGATACTGAAAAGAAACTACAGTAATGTGGATGACCAGAATTTGTTTGATATCATATGGTGCTGAAGTTTAGTCTAGGAATATTTTAATAAGGATGTTAATTTACATACAGTTTAGATTAATGAATTAGGGATGATTTAGTAATAGGTTAAGGAGACATTCCATACAGAGAAGATGGAATGTTTATGGCTCAGGTGGATGGAAGAGGTGAATAGTGAGCACTCTTGGTTCTAGATTGGAGTGTGGAATGGAATGTTATAAGATGAAAAGAAATGATTGCTATAGTGTCAGCATATAGAAAGTTGCTAAGCATATTATTGGGTTAAAATTGGATATGAAAGTTGCTCATAAATTTTCATAAAAAGCAGAATCATGCTTTTTAATATAAAATCATGGTGAAGGTGGAAATCTGCTGAGTGTGAAAGGCTGCAAAGGAAATCAGTATAAGACAGGAAATGTTCTGTAGAAAGAGGCAAAACTAGAAAAGTATCTCACTCTTAAGGGAATCCCCAAAATTAATTAGAATAAATCAGTTAATAAAGAAATTATTGAAAGCTAGTGATAAGAAATGCATTTGATATAAAGGCCAAGAAATCTCGACTTCCCCCAGCATCACTGTCATGTTCTGACCTTCTGTCAATTCACCATCATATACTGAGAAATTGGCACCTGATTTATCATCTTTCTTTCCATTCAAATTTCTGACATATGTCCTAGGAGAGTCTATCATCTTCATAGAAAATTTGTCCCAGTATTTTCACTTTGTAATGCATCTTCACTAAATCTAGTGTCTTTACTCCTTGATGTTAGTATATTTCACCCTTATTTCACATTCCCAGAGTCACATTTGGGTCTTGTCATCAAGAGTAACTGTTGCATGTCAAAAATTGTAATCTCCAAATATCATTTTGTGACAACTGTTCACATAGTAAAAACCTGCAAATGTGTGAAACAGAGGGGTTTCTGGGAAAACAAAGTTGAAACAATCCTGGATTGCACTGAGAATAAAATGATGTACAGACTAAGAAACATAATAGCTTCAACTATTCAGCAATAAAATTATTATCATTTTGTTTCCTGCTGATGATGGGAAAGAACGAAGGCAAAAGGGAAGGAGTGGCAGAGGATGAGATGGTTAGATAGCATCACCAATTCAATGGACATGAATTTGAGCAAACTCCAGGAGATAGTAGAGGACAGAGAAGCCTGGTAGCAAACTGTCCATGGGGTCACAAAGAGTCAGACACGACTTAGCGACTGAACAACAACAAGTCATTTATTTTTATTATGGGACTTATGAAACTAGATTTTTTAAGAATTGAAGTTTAGTTTACTTACTATTGTATTAGTTTCAGATGTAAGCATAGTAATTCTATATTTTTATCGATTATACTTCTATTTTTATAGAAAGTATAAAAAGTCATTATAAAATATAGACTATATTCCCCGAGCTGTACGTTACATCTTTGTAATTTATTTCATACCTAATAGCTTGTACCTCTTAATCCCTTCACTTATTTTGCCCCTTCCCCCAACACTCCCATCTCTCTCTTCTGGTAACCACTATTTTGTTCTCTATACATGTGAATCTGTTTCTACTTTTTTATAATTATTTATTTTTTAGACTTCACATATTAAACACAGTATTTATATTTTTAAATCCAATTTATTTCACTAAGCACTATACCCTCCAGGTTCATCCATGTTGTCCCAGTGGCAGGATTTGTTTCTTTTTTAGGCCTGAGGAATATTCATTATAAATATATATCACATCTTCTCTATCCGTTCATCTGTTGATGGATACTTAGGTTGCTCCTACATCTTGGCTACTGCAAATAATGCTGCTGTGAATATTGGGGTGCATGTATCTTGTCTTTTCGTACTTTAATTTCCTTTGGATAAATAAATACCTAGGACTGGCATTGCTGGATTATATGGTAGTTCTAGTTTTAATTTTTCGAGGAAGTGCAACACCGTGTTCCCTAGTGGCTACACCACTTTAGACTCCCACCAACAGTGTGTGAGGATTCCCTTTTGCCACGTCCTCATAGCACTTGTTATTTTTTCTATCTTTTGAAGATAGCCGTCTGCCACGTGTGAGTAATACCTCACTGTGGTTTTGATTGCGTCTCCCTGATGATTAGTAATGTCGACCCAGAACCTAGATTGTTATGGCTAATTCTGGGAAACACTTTGGTACTAACAACATCCTACTGATTGTCTAGAGGAGGGGACCCAAATGGTTAGAATGTACTTTGAAAGAGCCACAACCTCAAAGAGCCTCAAGGATAAATATAAAAAGAACCACACACAGTCATAACATAAACTGATGGGAACGAAGATAGGGAGAAAAGTCTTAAAATCAGTCAGAGAGAGAGAGAGAGGGAAAAAGACAGTATTACTTAAAGGGAAAATGACAGCATTAACAGACCAAAAGAGAAGCAAATGATGTCTTTAAGTGCTGGGAGGGGGGGTGGATTTATCAACCCAGGAGTCTATATTTAATAAAATCATCCTTCAAATATAAATAGGAAAACATATTCAAATCAAAGATACAAGAAAATAAAACATGAGTAGACCTACACTATAAGCAATACTAAAATAATTATTCAACATAAGAAGAAATAATACCTGATGGAAGCTCAGATTTATAGGAAGGGATAAAAAGCATTGGAAACACAACACTGTAATTCAACTATACTTCAATAAAAAATAAATAAAAGCAATGGAAATATTCAATAGGGTTCCTGAAGTCTAAGGTCTTATGATCAGCAATGGTAGAAAAATCATAACATTATAAAGTAATTATCCTTGGAGGTAGTAGATTTGGGAAGATTTCTCTTATGGATAGATTACTTAACTAATAAATTTTATATGCAGATGTTCCACAAAAATAACTATGAAATTTAAAAATAGATATTGAAAGTCTATGGGAATTTCTTTCTACACAGATTGGGACAAAGCCAATCAAAATGATTCAGAATCTCAAGGTCAGGTTAAAGAGGATTTGACTGTTGCCTTCTTAATTTTTGTATAGATAATATTCAAAGCTTTCAGCATTCAAGCAACCACAGGAAATGGTTTATGCATTATGTCAACATCGAGGGCCATAAAGTATTTTATTTTGTGATGCTTGGACAACAAGATTAACCTAAGTGACCATCAAGAGTTTATAGGAAAAGCCCAGTTTCTAGTACAGAAACAATAGCAACTATGTGTGCTTTGAAATGAGTGCAAAAGATGCCAGAAAATGTTACAACGACCTTTAAGGAAGCCAGCTTGAAGACTTCTTGATACTTAGAGCAGGTGGTATTTGGTAGACTGTTAATCTACTGAATCCTAAACCTAGTTTATCACATACATTGACTGTTACAGTGGATTCTAACCAATTCACACATACATGCCATGTCCCTATGAAAGCAGATTGTAGAATCCAATCTGCAGAAATGTGCTCTTTACTAATATAAGTAAGCTAAATTATATTGTTGCTTAATTCATGGGTTGGAGAAAATCAGCTTACTGAATAATCTATTTATTGAATCACAGAACTTCATATTGAGAAATTTTAAAGAGTGTCTAATGGCAATAACTCTTTAATTGTCTGATTAGAGAGTTAATAATAGAGATAACCAAAAAATTAATTATTATTTAAAAACTAATATCCTAGAAAAGATAAAAAGAAAGAAACCACAGCACACTCACTTTTAACAGAAAAAGGAAAGCTTATGTTTGGATTTTGTTTAGATGATTTAACAGAAAGATCATTGCTGGGTGCGAAGGCTCATACTGAATTTTGGCACGCCTATCAGGGCAGGTGGTTTTCATAATGCAATAATTGCCAGAGAAACTCACAGCTAACTTTGCTAATTATCTCTTTCATTTTAAATGAAAAACCTTCCGGCTACTCCCACGAGTCTAATCCACTAGTGGGAGTTCATGATCATCTTTGTTTGCATTGCTTATACTTTTGAATCACGTCATAAACTGATCATTTAGAAAATTTTTAGAATATGAAATATAGGATAAACACCTAAGAGGTGTTGCACTGGTTAAGAATATGTTTATTATGTACTACTCCAGTTCATCTCAGCAACTAGGAGGGAAAATAGAACGCACGCAGGTGTACTGTTTTCTGCCCCACCTTTCTTCTCTGCTTCACTTGCTAACTTAATCCCTAATGTTGATATTTAGTCTTGCCTTCCCTCCACTGGGAAATTACCTCATGCCTTTTCTGACTCATGAGCTAGTACACAGATACTATAGGTCATTTTCCCCTAAAGTATTATATTTTGAGAGCAGAATACTAAAAGGTTTAAAATAACACAATTACGATAGTCCAAAAGTCTGAAATTATCCTTGGAAAAGTCTGTAGAGTGAGCACATTTACCATTGACTCAAGGCTCATGTTAAATGTTTACATCTACTATTAAGTGTAACACATAAACATTGTATGTAAGAGGAGAAAAGCTAACAAACACGAAATAATAATGCAGTGTTGTTCAGTCACTATAAGTCATGTCTGACTCTTTGTGACCCTATGGACTGCAAAATGCCAGGCCTCCCTGTCCTTCACTCTCTCCTTGAGTTTGCTCAGATTCATGTCCAAAGGGCTTCCCTAGTGGCTCAGTTGGTAAAGAATCTGCCTGCAATGTGGGAGACCTGGATTCGATCCCCGGATGGGGAAGATCCCCTGGAGAAGGAAATGGCAACCTGCTCCAGTACTCTTGCCTGGAGAATTCCTTAGATGGAGGAGTGGAACAGGCTGCAGTCCATGGAATCACAGAGTCGGACATGACTGTGCAACTAACTTTCACTTTTCTTTTCATGTCCACTAGGAAATACATGACCAAGGGCTAAGTGAGCCAGATTATAAATACAATGAAAATTCAGATGTGGCTGAGAATCTAAGTACTCAAAGTTTTCTTTGAGGAAGAGAGAGGCTGGCTTTAAGTAAAGGTGAAAGTTAAAGTGGATACAATTTTTGAATTGGAATTAAAGAGGAAGGACATGGCCAGAAAGTGGTTTCAACAATGACATGGGCAGAAAATCACGTAGTGGGGGTAGAAAGAGAAGCTGAGAGAAAAATTGTGAAGACTCTGTTAAAAGTTTAAGTATGGAAAGAAGACCATGGATAACCAAGATCTGGTTTTAGAGAAACTCAAAAAAATGTAATGAAAAGATTAGACATGCTATGATGGGTCAGTACGAACCTTTTGCATTTCCTGGAGCCAAAAGACCACAAGAGAGAATTTGTGTTGTAGGAAGTCTGGACTGACATGTAAATAGATTGGAAATGAAAGAAAATAATGACACAGGTTGAATTTGGGTGTTGTTGCAATAATCCAGATATAGATTTACAAAATTGTGGCCCAATATGATGGAAGTATGAATGAGTAAATACAATAGACATTGAAAAGTAAACCTTAACTGATTGGTTGCTGAGATAATAAGATTACTAGTATGTAATGTCAGAGGAGTTTGTAAAGCCAGCAAGATAGAAGGTTGTGTTGCGTTAGTCACTCTGTCATGTCCAATTCTTTGTGACCCCATGCACTGTACCCCTCTAGGCTCTTCTGTCCATGGGATTCTCCAGGCAAGAATACCGGAGTGGGTTGCCATGCCCTTCTCCAGGGGCTCTTCCTCACCCAGGGATCAAACCTGGGTTTCCTGCATGGCAGGCAGTTTCTTTACAGACTGAGCCACCAGGGAAGCCCCAATAGTGGCACAGATAAAGACACTGACATGGAATGGAAAGTGATTCCAACTTTTTTTATTCTTTTTATTTAAACATAAGGAACTTATGGTGAACAAAGAATATGCACAAAGAGGTGTTTTATAGGAAGTGAAGAATATAAGATTGAAAATTGAGTAAGAAGTCAGGGCTGCTGATGTTGATTTGAGCATCACTCCCTGATAGCTCAGTTGGTAAAGAATCTGCCTGCAATGTGGGAGACCTGGGTTTGATCCCTGGGTTGACAAGATCCCCTGGAGAAGGGAAATGCTACCCACTCCCGTATTCTGGTCTGGAGAATTCCAGCGATGGTATCGTCCATGGGATTGCAAAGAATTGGACATGACTGAACAACTTTCACATACACTACCCAAAACTGATACTGGTAAACAATTCTCTTCCCTAGTGGCTTAGATGGTAAAGACTCTGCCTGAATGCAGGAGCCTCAGGTTTGACCCCTGGGTCAGGAAGATCCCCTGGAGAAAGGGAATGGCTAACCACTCCAGTATTCTTGTCTGGAGAGTTCCACGGACAGAGGAGCCTGGCAGACTACAGTCCATGGGGTTGCAGAAGAGTCAAACATGACTGAGTGACAAACACTTTTTACTTTAATACTGGATGATACTCCTTAGCTCATGCCTCATTTCTCCCTATAATGTGGTGTGATGGTTAATTTTATTGTCAACTTGACTGGCCCATGTGGTACCCAGACATTTGTGGGTATGTCTATGAGGGATTCTCTTAATGAGGTTAATACTGGAATTAGTAGATTGAGTAAAACAGATTGCTCTTATTAACAGAGGGGAAACTCATCCGATCAGTTGAAGGCCTGAATTGAATGAAAGGGACTGTCCCTCCGCCTGCTAATGAAAACTCCTTCTGCCTGACTGCTTTGAACTAGGACATCAGTTTTTCCTGCCTTTGGACTCTGAAACATTGGCTATTCCTGGGCTTTGAGCCTGAGGGCATTCAGACTAGACTTATACCATCAGTGCTCCTGGGTATTCAGTTGCTGACTGCAGATCTAGTGACTTGTCAGGTTTCCTCATATGAACCAATTCTTTATAATAAATTAACCTCTCTCTCTACTTATTATTATTTCTCTATATACATAGAGAAATAATAATATACAAATTAATATGTTATTTTATATAAAATATATAGAAAGAAATTATATATTTTATATACATGTATACATATATATTGAGAGAATATATGTACATATATATATATATATTCAGTTATTTGGGTAAGATGCTTTATTTTCCCTATTGGGCTGTAAAACATTGACAAAATCTCTTAATCTTGTTGTCTCTGACATTGCTTAGCATAGTAGTAATAACAAATGATCAAGCCAGTTTTAGAAGATAAGTCAACCAATGAAGGCCCAAAGTTGAGTGAGTCCTAAGGAATGGATAATGTAAATAAAGATAATATAAACATATGCCATAAAAGTCAGTACAGTATAGAAAGTTCTGTGTATTTATTTTTGTAAAATTAGAAGAAATATGGTATTAACAAGAAGGAGAAGGGCAGAGAATAATAAGGCTAGTTGATTATTGGCTTCCTTACAATTGTTCATTTCTTTTAGTACAGAGGAATAATACTGCAGTTTTTGAAACGAAGGGAATGGGGGAAATGTGTGCAGAGGAAAACTTAAATATTTGGATACACATTAAAGTCATTAACATTTTCCCATTTGCATTTTAGGCAGGCCTGGATCTAAGGACTTCTTTGAAAATGGGTATTCCTTCTTTTTAGTCTCAGTAAATAAAATTGCCCTGAGGCTGTCATGATTCCCACTTTATAATGTCAAATAACTATCTTATTAATAATAATAGTCCTTTTTTTTTCTATTGATACCACAGATGTAAGAAAAAGAAATTATTTAAAAGCTTCTGGAATTCTGGAAAAGGTAATGGAAAGGTTTAAAACAATAGAGATACTTAGTCATCTATCCAAAACCCATGGGTTTAGATAAAGATCAAACAAATGTTCACTATCCTTAATTTTCCAAACCAAACAGGAATAAATGTTAATTTTGAAATCAAAACAACTTGGAGTATGTTTATATTTATTAAACTTAATATTCCAGATGACTCAAAGTAAAGAATCATACTACACAAAAAATGAGATTGTGTAATGTCAATCTTATTGGTTATTTCCATATCAATTTGGCATCAGACTAAGATTTAACTACCACATATTGAGTATCTAACACGATAAGCCTATACCAGGAACGTGTTGAAAATTCCCCTTTAAGGAAAGTATTGTTATCCTACATTTACACTCTAATATTCTAAGGTTTAAAAAGGTAAATTAACTTGTCATGGATTAAATATGCTAATAAGTTTGAAGCTGGGACTTCAGCCAAGTTCTTTTGACTCCAAGTTCAGTGCTTTTTCTGATTGTACTTTGCTGGATTGGGTATAACTGGAAAACTATTGTAGATAGCTGGGTCTTTTGTGATGCCAGAAAATGAGATCGTTTTGATATGTTTTAGATAAAGTATGAGAACCTTGCCTGCTAATGTATTCCAAAAAACCTCTTTAGAACTCTGCACATTAATAATCCTAAATCTCTACAATTTGGAAGCAACATCTCCCAACTGGGATTTTTCCTGTGAACACCGATATAAGCAACAGCAGGGTTACAGCATACCGGTTGCCCCTAGACAAACTGTTGGTCAAAGGACAGTTACTTATTTGACAAGTAATTCTTGCCAGCTTTCAAAAATATAAATAAGTTATGAAGTATTGACAATATTTGCAATTAATTTAGAACTAAAATGTCTGTATAAGCTTAGTTGTACAGGAGTTTAGAAATAAAATATTAAGGACAAACATTTACAATTTGTAGGGACTAACTGTACCAACTTTACAAAATGGGGTAAAGGAAGACTGTTCTTCTTGGGTCTTTTATAGAATTGATTGTCATTATATTCAACAAAATCTGTAAGAGTAATGAGACCAGTGTCCAAAAAGCAGACATGATGAATAGGACACCAATATTACCTCAAAATTCCCTAATAGACAATCAGAACAATCAAGCTTATCATAGTTGTTTGTGTGCATGCATGCTGTAGCTTCAGTTGTGTCCTGTAGCCTGACAGGCTTCTCTGTCCATGGGAATCTCCAGGCAAGAATACTAGAGTGGGTTGCCATGCCCTGCTCCAGGGGATCTTCCCAACCCAGGGATCGAACCTGCATCTCATGTCTCCTGTGTGGACAAGTGGGTTCTTTACCACTAGCACCACCTGGGAAGTCCCCATAGCTGTTTAGATTTGTCAAATTAATCAATTCATGTTGTTTTTCTGTGGATTCTATTGAGAAAACTAAGTTGGCTTTTTAAACAATGCAACTCAGGGGCTATAGGAATAAATGACTCTGGGGAAATAAATGGTTGACAGATAAATGTTTATTTACTTTTAAAACCATCCTCACACATGAATGACCAAATGATTAAACTCTTAAAAACAAACAAAAACCCTAATGAAATAGATAAGACCAACACTACATTTTGTTAAAAAAATTAAAAAACCTGTTCTACATTTGTAAAATTGGAATATAATTGTTTTACAATGTTGTGTTAGTTTCTGCTGTATGATGAAGTAAATTAGCTATATGTATACACATATCCCCTCTCTTAGACCTCCTTCTCACTCCTCCTCATCCCACCCATCTAGGTCACCATAGGAGCTGAACTCCCTGTGCTGTACAGCAGGTCCCCACTAGTTATCTCCTTTACACAGGGTAGTGTGTGCGCTCGGTCACGTCCAACTTTTTGTGACCCTGTGAACTGTAGCCCGCCAGGCCTCTCTGTCTATGGAACTTTCCAGGCAAGAATACTGGAGTGGGTTGCCATTTCCTCCTCCAGGGGATCTTCTTAACCCAGATATTGAACCCACATCACTTGCATCTCCTGCGCTGGCAGGTGGGTTCTTCACCACTGTGCCTCCTGGGAAGCCCAGTGGTGTATGTCCATCCTAATCTCCTAGTGTGTTCCATCCTCACATTGCCCCTCTGTGTCCACATGTCTTTTGTCTACATCTGCGTCTCTATTCCTGCCCTACGAATACATTCATCTGTATCATTTTTGTAGATTCTACATATATGAGTTAAATGATATTTGTTTTTTCTCTTTCTGATTTACTTCACTCTGTATGACAGACAAAAATTAGTTCATGTTCTACTAATGCAAATCCATTAATGATATTATCATTGCATTATTTGAGTATTGAAATTTTCCCTGTATCAGTCTCCTTTAACCTTTTTCTTGGATTCTCTCCCCTCTCTCTCTCTTTCCCTTCAATTGACTTTCTTCTTGACACTGTCTGCTGACAGTGCTCTGTGCCAGCACTTGGGGAAAGCCACATTTCTTCTATACAAAAGCCAATCAGGCAACATTAGGAATTCTCCCTCTAAGAGATATTTTCTTCAAATACATGTGACTAAATAAAGGGTGACACTACCCTTATGGCAGAAAGTGAAGAAGAACTAAAGAGCCTCTTGATGAAAGTGAAAGAGGAGAGTGAAAAGGTTGGCTTAAAGCTCAACATTCAGAAAACGAAGATCATGGCATCCGGTCCCATCACTTCATGGCAAATAGATGGGGAAACAGTGGCTGACTTTATTTTGGGGGGCTCCTAAATCACTGCAGATGGTGACTGAAGCCATGAAATTAAAAGATGCTTACTCCTTGGAGGGAAAGTTAGACCGACCTAGACAGCATATTAAAAAACAGAGACATTACTTTGCCAACAAAGGTCCATCTAGTCAAGGCTATGGTTTTTCCAGAAGTCATGTATGGATGTGAGAGTTGGACTGTGAAGAAGGCTGAGCACCGAAGAATTGATGCTTTTGAACTGTGGTGTTGGAGAAGACTCTTGAGAGTCCCTTGGACTGCAAGGAGATCCAACAAGTCCATCCTGAAGGAGACCAGTCCTGGGTGTTCATTGAAAGGATTGATGCTGAAGCTGAAACTCCAATACTTTGGCCATCTGATGCAAAGAGCTGACTCATTGGGAAAGACCCTGATGCTGGGAAAGATTATAGTCAGGAGGAGAAGCCCACGGCAGAGGATGAGATGGCTGGATGGCATCACCTACTCGATGGACATGGGTTTGGGTGAACTCTGGGAATTGGTGATGGGGAGGCCTGGCGTGCTGCGGTTCATGGGGTCGCAGAGAGTCGGACATGACTGAGTGACTGAACTGAACTGAAAATAAAGGGTTTCAGGTGGACCCTTTTTCCTAAGGGGAGAATCATATAGTTCATTAATTTGAAGGTAAAGTAGAGATATAATTCAATATATTTAATTCTGAAATATTCATATAAAATAATTGAGCTGTAGGATAGCTAATTCAGGCTTCTCAGGTGGCACTAGTGGTAAAGAATTCGCCTGCCAGTGAAGGAGATGCAAGAGAGGTGGGTTCAATCCCTGGGTCAGGAAGATGCCCTGAAGTAGAATATGGCTACTCACTCTAGTATTCTTGCCTGGAAACTTTCGTGGACAGAGGATCCTGGTGGACTACAGTCCATGGGGCCTCAGAGAGTCAGACACAACCAGCGATTGATCAAGCAGAGTAAATAGCTAACCCAAACAGTGACTGGTACAAAAATAATCTACACTGAGCTAATAATAATTGACATTTGTTTTTGGTTTGGGGGTTTTATTTTCAAAGTTCATTTTCTCATTTCTTATTTCTTATGCAAGTAATTAAAATTCATGTTCGCTTCCTGAATTAGGATTAGTTCAATAAAAATTAAGATTTTTCCTACACAAGAATTTATCCAGTGAGTAACTTCACTTACTGGAGTTGAGTGTGAAACTTTAATGTAAACGGTGGTTGCAGAAGCTCTCAAGAGCAAGTCCTAACGTTAGGAGAAGCATTCAGAGACAAAGCCAAAGAAGACCTGTAACCTGTAAAGCAAGGATAACAGAGTCAAGAACTTTATGAGGCTATATAAAACCTCAAGGAATAATCAAAATTGGAGACTCATACGAAAAACCATGAATTTGTAAATATTTTCAAAATCTAGCATGCTCAACTTCTCCTGAGCATTATTGAAAATACACAGAAGATTTATGAGGGGAGAAATGATTAATTCTTTTAGTTCTGTTACTTATCATAAATGGATTAGCAATGTACATGGGAAACTTTGTAGACTTTAAGAGTCAGAACCACAGTCTATCCATCTACAGACTCCTGATGACAAGATGGGAAAACTCCCTTGGATCCCAAATTGGTCTCCTTCTTAGCTTTTCAAGGTTACTCATAACCAGGAAATTACACTAGTTTTCTTTTTGTTGCTAAAACTTGGCCTTTAGTCAGAGTTAAGGATAATATTAGGTGTAAATCACAAGTGCATTTGGTCCAACTAAAATATTATTTTTGAACTGGGCCTTAGACTAGACCTTCATATATATCAGCTGTTCCCAGGCAGAGTAGCAAAAAACATCTGTTTAAAACACATTGTTTATTCTATCCTATCTCCTAATTTTGTACTTAACAATGATTACAACAATACTGGAGGAAAGATCAGGCTTCTCTGTTTTGCATTCATGTCAGGGAATTCTTTAAAAAATAAAGCAAAAAAACACAGGATCAAAAGTAAAAAAAAAAAAGTAGTTCTATTACTTAATCTCTAGGGTCTATGCTTTTAGTTTCGGGTGCAGGTGGTCTCTGTTATGAGCTGTCCCGTATCTATGAGCTTCCTAGGTCTGTTTCCTACTCCCTCTTCATTGCCCCCCACCCCTCCCCTCTCCCCAACTTTCCCCCAACCCTCCCCACCCACCGCCTTGCACTGTATCCTTTCCTTTCGCACAGCTAGGTCCCCTCAGTAGGATCTTTAAACTTGTTCTATCTGTGTGCCCAGCTGTATTCCAGACTGGGGCTTCAAGGATGGATGTCAGAAGCCTCACATTTCATATCTAACATATCTTAACATCAGACCTTGTTGTCTTTAATGGTGACTTCTAATTACTGACTCTCTCCCTGGGTCTCAGGATTCTGGATGATGTCTCTCCATACCCCTGTGAACCAGGGCACAGTTTCTGTCTTGTGCTCTGATTGACAAGCTCATTCCCCTTAAGGAATGAAAACGTCTTGAATCCAGACTGCTTCTAGTTTTGTTAGCCTCCTTCCCTGGCAGGCTGGATTCTGTGTCCTGTTTCTCTTCTTGTGAGTAGATTGAGTTCCACCATCACCATGAGTGCAACTCTGAGTATAGAATCCTGCCTCTGCAAGTGTTCCTGTACGTCAATGCTCTTCCATGGTCACCGATCTCACCTACATTCATGAAAACTTGAACTAGGTCTGAAACACCTACTCAGTGTGCTCTGTGCAACTGATCATCCTACTGCTGTTATTAGGGCCAGTCCCTTAGATAGGGCAGTTTTTCTGGACCCACAAGTCTGGCTTCTTCTTTCCTTTCTTCTCGCTTCTCTCTACAAACTGAATTACTGATGCCTCATTTGCCAGGAAATGGCAACCCACTCCAGTATTCTTGTCTGGAAAATCCCATAGATGGGGGAGCCTGGCAGGTTACAGTCCATGGGGTTGCAAAGAGTCAGAGGTGACTGAGCACGCACACCCACTTGCTATAACTTATTCCTTCATGTTCCCGTTAACATATCCACAACCTGAACCATTGATGATACTGTACAAATATTCACACCTGTATTTGGATAACACATGCTTTGTATTGCAGTCCTGCCTCTCCTGCTCCAAACTCAAACAGAATATTTTTCTTTCCAAAGTCAATCAGTGATCATAATGAAAAAGAATTCTTTTTTGCTCATTTCTTTGTGCTCAATTTCTCTATCACCCACAACAGCAACACACAGTGTCACCTCCCTGCCACCAAGAAGTACAATCTCTATGTGCTGCGCTTAGTCGCTCAGTCATATCTGACTCTTTGTGACCCCACAGACTGTAGCCCACTAGGCTCCTCTGTCCATGGGGATTCTCCAGGCAAGAATACTGGAGTGGGTTGCCATGCCCTCTTCAATGGGATTTTCCCAACCCAGGGATCGAATCCAGGTCTCCTATATTGCAGGTGGATTCTTTACCACCTGAGCCACCAGGGAAGAACTATGCAGATAGTCAAATAAATAAATAAGAGAGTCTTAAGGGAGGCCCCTGGTGGCTCAGAGGTTAAAGTGTCTGCCTGGAATTCGGGAGACCTGGGTTTGATCCCTGGGTCAGGAAGATCCCCTGGAGAAGGAAATGGCAACCTACTCCAGTACTCTTGCCTGGAGAATCCCATGGAGGGAGGAGCCTGGTAGGCTACAGTCCATGGGGTCGCAAAGAGTCAGACACCACTGAGCGACTTCACTTTCACTTTTCACTTAAAGGGAGGCCAGAGCAGCTGCAGCAAAGAAAAAACAGAACTGGAACTGAATTTAGGGACTCACAGTGAGGTCAAACAGCCTAAACATCTTAAACCACAGAAATAGGGTGACATATAATTTATTGCCCAGACAGGATCCATTTGAGAATAGAAAGAATCGTTAGCAATAATTTTACCAGGAAAGTTATATAAAATGAGACTATGTAAGACTGATTGGAATATATGGTCAACTTATAAATAAGGGAATTTTGTCTCTAGTCCAAGAATAAGGAAGCAATTGAAGTGTTTCAGACTTGTGCATGATTTGATGTGCATTTCAAGAATGCATCTGTGAGAAAAGGGTCAGTCCACCAGAGTCATACATGACTGAGCGACTGAGTGCACACACACACCCACCAACCTCTCTCTCCAAAATTAATCTTTACCATGGGAAAGTCTCTTGGTAATTATCACTGCCACCAACATGCCTTCTCCAGGTTGGGCTACTACCTGGTTAATACTCCAGGGCCACCAGTGGTAGGTGATTTTTTTCCCTTCACACTTCATGGGGCGATTGAGTTAAACCCGAACCACCGAAAGGTGGTATAATGGCAGTGTCTTGCACGCGTGTGTGCTAAGTCACTTCAGTTGTGTCCAACTCTTTGTGACCCTGTGGACTGTAGTCTGCCAAGCTCCTCTGTCCATGGGATTCTCCAGGCAAGAATACTGGAGTGAGTTGCCATGCCCTCCTTAAATGTATCTACCCAATCTAAGGATCAAACGCGTGTCTCCTGCATCTCCTGCGTTGCAGGTGGATTCTTTACCTCTGAGCGACTGGGGAAGCCCCAATGGCAGGATCTTAACAGTATTTAATTTTCAAGTGAAAATTTACGTGTTTTAAAAAAAATAATTACCATGTTATTTCCTTAAATACTACGTACATGTTGAAAGAACTTTTAAATACAATAATTATAAATATAGTTTGTGACCCTTTTTCACATTACATCATTTTCTTTTTCCCATGTCATTAAAATATCTTGGCAAATATTATTTTAACTTCTGCATACTATGCCATCACATGAAGATAACATATCTTAATTTCTCAATTGTTGAGCATGTTGATAAAAACTTTGGCAAATATATGTATCCATAGTTCAGAACATTGCTTTATAATGGATTCCCAGAAGTAGAATTAGTCTGTAAATGGATAAAATCATGTTGAAACCTCTTGCTGTATATTACCAAACTGCTTTTCAGAATATTTAAAGTGGTATGATTCACAATCATATCTGTATTGTATTAGACAACCCAAGTCATCACAGTCTTACCATCATTGAGTATGTAGTATTATGCCTTTTAAGAAAATGCATGGCATATCATTACTGGCATAATTTGCATTTTCTTAATTTGTGGTAAGTTAAAACAGGATCTCACATATATTAGTTATTTGCCTTTTCTCTTTTGTAAATCATGTATTCACAATGCTTATCCATATACTATTTTGTATTAAAGTTATATTTCTTTTGTAATTAATTTGTGTGGGTTTTAGATAAACATTTTAATAAACTTTCCTTCCTTTTGCTTTTATACTATTTTTTCTAGATCATTGAATCATTTTAAAAAATTAAATGGTTTCAAACATAAAAATCTTACCTTTTAATTAAAATATGCACTGTAGTGCATGCTCAGTGAAAACAGTTGAAAATATGGAAGAATTGAAACCCTCCCCTTATTTTTCTATTTTAGGAATAAAATTAAGATTGTAATTTGCTTTCTATGTGAAGCTTTGAGGTGTGGTATTTCCTTGTTATTACTGTGCCATGGACAGGGAGGCCTGGCGTGCTGTGATTCATGGGGTCGCAAAGAGTCAGACACGACTGAGCGACTGAACTGAACTGAACTGAACTGAACTGAATGTGCCATTAAAACTTAGTCTTTGAGCTAATAATCATTTAAGGGAGTGTTAATTTGTAAAACTTTTCATACTGTTAAATTTATTTCAGTTTTCTAGTTTTGCTACTTGGTCAGAAACAGTGGCCTTTATCATAACTGCTTTATGGATTTTACTGTGGTTTTCTTATGCTTTAGTATGTAATCTAGTTTTGTAAGTTTCCCATGAACAATAGAAAATATATTTTTAAAAATTTCCTATTTATAGGAAAAAGCTTATTTCCATCAACCTATCAACTTTATTACATAGATGTTTTAAAACTTCAATGATGTCATTCACCTTGTTCTGCAGTAAACTGAAAATAGGATCCATTTTGGCTCTTTGACCACTAGTAAATTAAAAATATGCTCAAAATCTACCAGAACAAATGTCAATTTTTTCTCATATTTCAGATGACCTTTGATTTGTCCTTGTTTAGGATCTCCTCTAGGAACATGGACATGATCATGAGTCTTGAGTCTCATTAGGAATTTTACCTTTTAACAGTAAAAATACTTCATATCTATTTTAACAGATATTAATGTTTCTTAATTATTTCACATATCTTTGACTATTTAAAATTTTCCTTAAGGTTTCAACTTTATTTAACAGCTTCAAGTTCATTTAACTGGTTCATGCAGGAAATATAACACTGGATTTAACTTAACACAATCTGACAATCTTTTACTTAATAGTTTGATACTTTCATATGTACTATCATAATTTTCATTCATGTTTATATCACTTTGTATCATATTCTCTTTATTAATATTTTCTTTCTCTTCTGTAATTTTTAAATTTCTGTGTGTGTGTGTGTTCTCAGACATCCAAACTCTAATTGCATAGCTTGTTCAAAGACACTTTATAGAGGGTTCAGGATGGGGAACACATGTATACCTGTGGCAGATTCATTTTGATATATGGCAAAACCAATACAATATTGTAAAGTTAAATAAAATTTAAAAAAATAAATGTCAAAGTCTATAAAATATAAATTTTTAAATCCCCTTTTAAACGGGGAGTTTCAATATTTTGTTTTCCTCTCTCTCCTTTACTGGATTTTGTTAATTCAATTAGAGTTGTAAATGCCACTGATTTTCTTTAAAAAATAGTGTTACCTTTCTTAAAGAAAAAGAAAAACTACCTTTTTGTGTTACTTATCTATAAGTGGTCAATTGTTTCAGTGCTCAGTCAAACCATCTCAAGCATGACTGTCTCATACCTCTGTTCCTCAGTTTCATTTGCTCATCATCTGCCAGCACCAGGTACTCACCACCTCTCCAGATCTTCAGGCTGAAACTTGAGAAATGAGGTTTATCTCTTATCCCATTTAAAATCCACATCTCGCCTGTGGTCTACTGCCCCAGGCTAATGCTAAGAATCCATACTTGCTTTAGAAGACATCTAAGAGGTCCTTTATTCCTTCCAAGGGTGTGACAGAACCCCTCAGTTCAGTTCAGTTCAGTCACTCAGTCGTATCTGACTCTGTGACCCCATGAATCGCAGCACACCAGGCCTCTCTGTACATCAGCAACTAGGGCTGTGTTAAGGTGCCATTTTTATTTTATTTTTTTATTTTTGCTTAGAGCTAGAAGTATAAAGCAGACATATAGTTAGAATACAGATTGATACATTTCTTTTGGATTAGAAAAATATTCTCTTCTCCTGAATGTTGTTTTTCTTCCACTGTTTCTTTCATTTGTATATTGGGTCTTAGGTTGAACCTTCCACACTCATTAAAATTTTAATCCTGTTATATTATTTTAATTTTTGTTCTAGAAAAACAGCTGAATTTGTCTTCTTGTTTGCTAGTATTATTCTCCACTATGTCTAATCTGATCCACTGGTGTTTTTTTTTAATCAATTAACCACTCCATTTTTCATATTTCTTGTTCATATTTCTCACCTTTCATTGTATCTAAATTTATTATATATTCTTGTTGAGATTTTCATTGCTTTGTTACTGTTTTTTACCTTTTCAAAAACTATTTCTTTTTTTTTTATTTTATTTTACTTTTAAACTTTACATAATTGTATTAGTTTTGCCAAATATCAAAATGAATCCATCACAGGTATATATGTGTTAAAAACTATTTCTAATAGGAGATTCACTTTCCATCTTCTAAAATCTGAAGTCAAAGCCTTTAGACACTAAATGAGCAATGCTGTGCCAGGCTCTAGCCTGTGTTTCTTAGGAAATGCTGTTATCAAAGAGGGATCTACTTTCACATTATTCATTCTTTTGGTCTGAACCTAGAGGTACCTTCTTGAACTTTTTTGACTAGGGTGTTCCCTAGAGGTGTAGAGTTCTATTAGTCTGCAGTCCCTAACAGAACTCAGCACATTTCCTGTGAAACTTTAAGTACAGATTTAAGATTCATAGATAGATTTCCTTCTTTAAGCATTAAAAAATAAAACATAATCAGCAATATATGCTTCTCATGAGAATAGAATTCATTCAAAATGGCCTCTTGCAGTACATAGTTCTCTGCTCAGTGTTGGCAAAATTGCCAATAGAATACATTAAGACATTAATATATTGCTGGGTGGCATGAGGTCTAGATGGTGTCTCTGTTTTGAGTCCCCTGCTTGATTTGATACATCCTTACCCTTAATGTGGGTCGCCCTGACTTAGAGGGGATCTACCGGGGATTGCTCAACTCCCATTCTTTTTCAGGAGTGCCAGAGTCATTTATCAGTCTTGCAGGGTGATTCTTTCCATTCATCTAATACCATCTGTGATAGTTAAATTTATGTGTCAACAATGCTTGGCTGTGGTATCTAGTGCTTTGGTCAAATGCTAGTTTAGCTGTTGCTGTGAAATGTACTTTTTAAATGTAACTAGCACTTATGATCAATCAACCTTAAGTAAAGCTAATATCACTTCATGGGAAATAGATGGGGAAACAGTGGAAACAGTGTCAGACTTTATTTTTCTGGGCTCCAAAATCACTGCAGATGGTGATTGCAGCCATGAAATTAAAAGATGCTTACTCCTTGGAAAGAAAGTTATGACCAACCTAGACAGCATATTCAAAAGCAGAGACATTACTTTGCCAACAAAGGTCTGTCTAGTCAAGGCTATGGTTTTTCCTGTGGTCATGTATGGATGTGAGAGTTGGACTGTGAAGAAAGCTGAGCGCCGAAGAATTGATGCTTTTGAACTGTGGTGTTGGAGAAGACTCTTGAGAGTCCCTTGGACTACAAGGAGATCCAACCAGTCCATTCTATAGGAGATCAGTCCTGGGTGTTCATTGGAAGGACCAATGCTGAAGCTGAAACTCCAGTACTTTGGCCACCTCATGTGAAGAGTTGACTCATTGGAAAAGACTCTGATGCTGGGAGGGATTGGGGGCAGGAGGAAAAGGGGACGATAGAGGATGAGATGGCTGGATGGCATCACCGGCTCGATGGACCTGAGTCTGAGTGAACTCCGGGAGTTGGTGATGTACAAGGAGGCCTGGTGTGCTGCAATTCATGGGGTCGCAAAGATTCGGGCACGACTGAGCGACTGAACTGAACTGAACTGAATTACACTTCATAGTGTGGGTCTCATTCAATCAGGTGTATGCCTAAAGAGTAACGACTGAGGTTTCCCAAAGAAGAAGGAATTCTCCTTCACACTGCAACATAGAAATTCTACCTGACTTCCCAGCTTGCTTATCTATTTTTAGCATTTCAGGCTCAACTCTGCAACATCAATCCTAAATTTCTAGCCTACTAGGCTGACTTACAGGTTTTAGATTTTCCAGTCTCCCATATTATATTAAAGCCAACTTGTTAAAATACATCTCTCTCTCTCCCTTTCTCTCTTCACATACACACATGCATATGAATATGCACATATATGTGTAATTGTTTGTGTAACATATTTATAATATAAATGCCATATTTAATATAGTAGAAACTGTTATGTTATATAAATATAATATAAATTATATAAATATCATATTTATAGTATAATATATGTAGTAGAAATACGTGTACATAAATATCCTATTCTCTTTGTTTCTCTGAAGAACAGTCATAAATACAAACTGCAGAGTGCTGCCCTGCTTTCAAGTGCTGAGGCTGATGTAGATTTTCATCCTAATTCTATACAGTATTGGATGTCTCAGTGGGAATTCAGGACAGAAGCAATAATTATGGTACCATGCTGATCCATCAGGGCTTCCCTGATGGTTCAGATGGTAAAGAATCTGCCTGCAATGTAGGAGACCCGGGTTCAATCCCTGGTGAAGGGAATGGCTTCCCACACCATTTTTACCTGAAGAATTCCATGTTACATGCTGTATGCTTGGCATTTCTATGCCATTTTTAAAATTTGCTTCCTTTTGTCAGCATTCAAATATTTATTTTGATCTCTACGAAAAGCAAGTCAGTGGGGATCATATAAATTAATAGCACCAATACTCTCATTTTGTAGCCAGAGATGTCAGTCTCACACAGGTTAGGCGTGTCCCTAAGAAAATACCCTGCTAATAAAAATCAATGCCAGGCTTAGAAGCTGTATCCATCTGACTCTAAAACTGGTTTATTGTTTTTCTGCCACTTTCCACTATAACATGCCACCTCAACTTGTGCTTAGAATTGAATGTATGATCGCTCATCTCAAAAAACAAGATTAATTTCCCATTTCCTGTCAGATCAGATCAGATCAGTCACTCAGTCGTGTCCGACTCTTTGCGACCCCATGAATCACAGCACGCCAGGCCTCCCTGTCCATCACCAACTCCCAGAGTTCACTCAGACTCACGTCCATCGAGTCAGATGCCATCCAGCCATCTCATCCATTTCCTGTACCCCCTCCTTATTTCAGGTTCTTATTATCCCTCTACCTCTGGACATCCCACCTGTCTCTGCGAGTGTCCAGTGTAATTACCACTGCCTTTTGAACATTTCCTTATCTCCCCATCATCCCTAACCCAGCAGTCATCTCTGAACCTTAATCACAGAGACTGGCCACACCAGTAACTTGGCTGGATGTTTCATAACTAGTTTAATGTGCATTAGCACAAATATTTAACTCTCCTACTTGATGGTAAGTCCTGGGAGTTTCAGGCTTTATACACCAGTGAAGATGCCTTTGGTTATGGAAACATTGCCCCATATGAGGCCTTATCTGATGGAAGAGAACAAATTAACACAGACAGTGACAGTATAAGGTGATAACTCCTTAGAGCTGGAAAACAGTGGCCCTTCTGCACCTTCAAGAATACCTCACATATAAACAGGCAATCAGTAAGTACTTTTTGAACACAGAGATGAAAACATCTGAGTATTTATTCATGACATAATTTCTGATAAGTTTCTCGAGAGGTATGCATTTTAAAGGTTGCCACCGGCTGGCTCAGACAGTAAAGAAGCCACCTTCAATACAGAAGAACCAGGTTCGATCCCTGGGTCGGGAAGATCCCCTGGAGAAGGAAGTGGCTACTTATTCCAGTATTCTTGCCTGGGAAATCCCATGAACAGAGGAGCCTGGCGGGCTGCAGTCCATGGGGTCCCAAAGAGTTGAACACAACTTAGTGACTAAGCCACTACATGAACTTTAAAAATTCAAAATGTGACATGTTTAATTTTAAAAACATGAAGAGACATTACCTTAAACTTTTCTTGTGGGAAAGCAGGAATTCTCTTCCTACCGTACTCGGCTGTGCTTATACTTTCCTTCTTCAGAGGTCTAGATTTGAGATTACCATAAAGTTGGCCTTCATTCTGTTTGCATTTTCCACGCCACTAGAAACAGCATTTTCCTGGTATTTCTATTGAAAATAGTTTTGGCTCATATTATTTGGCTCTCTGGCCACAGGGTGTATGCATGGAGAAAGGGGGGAGAAAAGGGGTAACTCTACAGACTGGCAACAGAATTCTAGAGGAGAATGCTTTCAAACAAACCACACATGGTATTTTCCCAAGCCCCCAAGTGCCTGCATTTCACCTCAGCTGAGAGTAGAGAAATAAAGACAAATGTCAACACTCCTTGCCTTTAGAAAACAGAGCTCCTTGGTGGTCTCAGTGTAAAGAGTTTGCTTCTAATGCCTTTAGAAAGCATCACTGTAAATAAATACTTTCAAAGTCCCTCCTTGAATACATTTAGTAACTATGTCCATTTATTTTTAAGGAGAGCCTTTGAGCCTTACTGACCAGTTTCCAAGATACTAGTTCTTCTATAAATTTGGCAGAGAGAAAAAAGAAGGTACAGCCAGAAAGACCTTTGTTATCCAAGGTCTTTTTATACTAAACGATGCAGAGCGGAGCACATGGAATGTAGACATCCTTTCCTTCACTATTCAAAAGATTCTTACGTGGCTGGAGAAATATGCGCATAATTCTCAACCCTTTTCTCAGCTTTTGGAACCTGTTCTCTCTCAGGGTATGTTTTCCCCTTGGCCTTGGTTTGTCCTTTAATTTGACAGCAACTCTCAGCCAACAATTTAAAATAGTTTTAAATATTATTTGGTGACAACTTGTTCCATTTTTGAAAACTTAAAAAAAAACTAAAATCAAAAATATAAAAAGATGATATGGTAAGTTACCATCAGAACTAAAGTGTTCATCTGTCTCTAGTATATTATGCCATAAGAGTGTATATAAATATTATATACACATGTATGAATATGTCTATATATTCCTATACATTTATGTATTAAGCTTCCCCAATGGCTCAGTCGGTAAAGAATCTGCCTGCAATGCAGGAGACACAGAAGATATGAGTTTGATCCCTGGGTTGGGAAGATCCCCTGGAGGAGGAAAAGGCAACCTATTCTAGTATTCTTGCCTGAAAAATCCCATGGATGGAGGAGCCTGGCAGGTTACAGTCCATGGGGTCACAAAGAGTCAGGCACAGCTGAGCACAGCACAGCAGAAACATATGTATATTTGTATTCAAACAGAGCTGTGGCAAGATAGCATAACCATGTAAGATAGATATGGTATTGAGTCTTAGCTCCATTACTTCCCACTTGAGCAAGCAAATTAACCTTCTGAGCCTCACCTTCCTTATCTGTGAAATTTGCATAATGATAGTCACCTAACTTATAATTAGGATAAAATTTAATAACAGGTATACTTACCTATCAGAAAACTTGATTCAAATCAATATTATTGATCAATATTATTGTTAATGTTGCTTTTGCTAAAGGTCCCAGACATACCTAAAAAGGTAACTGTAAAGGTTATCCTAGTTCAACAGCCCAAAAGGACATGAACGTTTTCCTGGTAACTTTCCAATAATTTTTTTTTTTTTTAATTCTTTCCCTTCCCTTGCTTTGCCTTCATTGTGCTCACCACCAGTATGATTCCAAATCAGAAGATAGTTGGTCAGCTGGACACCAGGAGAATAAGCATTACTTCATTGGGTAAGTACTGGCTTTGTCCCATTTAATTGGGTAAATCGGCTTTGTCCCATGTTATTCCTCATGTCTTCCTATATCATGATCCTTGGTTTTACAAACCCATCTCAACATTTAGTTAAATCAGTAAGTGAGCAAGTCAATCCCATTTTTAAAACCATCAGTTCTATTGCTTTACAAAATTGCGTGTGTGTTTTTTTCTTTCCCTTTGGACCAATCAACTAGGTTCTAATAATACACTTCATGTGGCTCCATTACACTAAATTTCTCTACCATTTTCTGTCAAAACAAAAACAGTAAAAAAAAGAAAGAAAACAGTATTCTTTATTTGACAACGATTAAGAACTATTTTCTTCACTAGTTTGGTTTCCTAGTAACACAGAAATTCATGATTAAAGTGTTCAAAAGAGTGACTTGATTTTAAGCAATTATTACTATGGTAATATCACCAAGCATGAGTTTTGTGTGGACTCACCATTATCTTTCAGTAGCAGTGCAAAGAGCATTTAGGGATTATCTTTTCTTATAGGAAACCTGGTCTTTTTTGTTTCAGCTATAGATTTAGGTAATGTGAAAGCTCTTGCCAGTTTATTTAGTGACAAGGGGTTAAAGGTTTCACTCAGCTTTTCACATTTGAGAGGAAGACGTTGGCATGGGTGTTTCCCCAACTCCTGGAATGCTTTGATAAGGACTGGACCATTAACAAAGTAAAATATTTGCCAAGACAGTGTATATCTCCATGTTTACCTTGTATTATAAGCCTCTTTAAGAATTTTTCCAACACTCCATATTTAATCTATGCTTTGGAGATCTAAAATTCTCATTACTTTTGAGGTCATTGCTTTTGCTCTATTATCTCTCCACTTTAAATTCAGTGTGTGAGTTTAAAGTTTGTACCTAGAAATCACATGCATTTCTGTGGTTTATTCCGATGGCCTATGGCCAATCAACACAAAGATTAAGGCTTGAAATATAACTTTTTTTTCCTCATTAGCATAATTGGATATGCTCTGAGGGTGGCACTAAATTTCCTTACCTTCCCAGCTTTTTCTTGGAAGAGTAAACTTACTAAATGCATTAGACAAAATTTAGTAATTGTGCCAGCATTGTTGCTCATGTTATTTCAGTGAGAAAATGCTACCCTTGAGGAGGACTATTTCCAGGAATGGCCAGTAAAAAATAATTAAAATGCTCCTGGTTTTTAGCTGACTTAATTGGGTAGTACCAGTAATTCTTTTTGCTCCTCTGTAATATACAAATAATTTCCTTTCTACATCATGTGTCATGATGGATGGCACAATACAGGCTAAAATTTCTTGATATTTTCTTGATACTTGGCCATACTTTCTTGATGTACTCAGTCTCTCAGTCATGTTCAACTCTTTGTGACCCTATGGACTGTAGCTTACCAGGCTGCTCTGTCCATGGGATTTTCCAGGCAAGAATACTAGAGTAGGCTGCCATTTCCTCTTCCAGATGATTTCTTGATATTTGCATGTAATAAACGTTATCCCTCACAATAATGAGGTCTGGGAATCTCTTGATTAAAAACTGATGCCTCCCAGTCATACCTAACATACAGTGATGGTCATGTCATAATGACATTAGCTGGGCTAGAAGTGAGAATTAGTGAGGGAATATTGTAAAGATTTTATCATCCTTCATAGTTGATATTTCCACACTGTGTATCTCTTACTAGGCTATTCCCCACAACCACAAAAACAATAAGTTCTCCAAAGAACATCAACAGTCACTCCTTTTTTAGGAGTTCTCTTTAGTCTTTTGATGGTACAAGTCAATGTGGAATCTTGGAAGCCATCTGAAGACTGCCTACCACAGTCTGCTATTCAGTGTCCAAGGTGTCAGTCATCCAGCCCTGTAAAGGTGACTAAAATTCATATAACATCCTAGGGAATTCTGCTTCTTTAATTTAATAAAATTCAGATGGGAGATTTAGGTAAAATACCTCTATAAGTGATTTTCTAAGAGGCTGAAATGGGAGATTCTTTTGAATTTGAGTAGTTAAGGAAATTTTCATGATTGTAATAAGGTATACGTTAACACTTCTGGCCACATTACTAAATATTAAGCTTAATTTCTACAGCTTGCAAGAGTCCTTTGCATACACTTTTTTTTTTTTATAATTGCACTTTAGCAAATGGTATGTCCTTAGTTATGTGACAATTGATAGTGTGTGTGCTCAATCACTTCAATCATGTCCAACTCTTTGCAACCCTATGAATGTACTCGGCCAGGCTCCTCTGTCCATGGGATTTTACAGACAAGTGGGTTGCCATGCCCTCCTTCAGCAGATCTCCATGACCCAGGGATTGAACCCATGTCACCTGCATAGCATGCAGATTCTTAACCCCTGAGCCACCAGGGAAGCCTGATACTTGACTAAAGTTCGTATAATTAGAGCAACAGTTCTTTTTTTTTTGTATTGGGGAATAGCCAATTAACAAACAATGTTGTGTTAGTTTCAGGTGAATAGCAAAGGGACTCAGCTATACATATACATGTATCCATTCTCCTCCCAGCTGCCATCCCTTCCCGGACAAGCCCCCAAGATGAAAGGTTGTTGCTGACCCATGAAAAGACGCCAGGATTCTTGGCCTCTGGAAGAGAAGAATTTAATCTGGGGCCAGAGACGAGGCTTGACCACTCAGAGCTTTTGTGTAATAGAGTTTTATTAAAGTATAAAAGGGATAGAGAAAGCTTCTGACATAGACATCAGAAGAGGGCAGAAAGAGTGCCCCCTTGCTAATGTTAGCAATGGAGTTATACACCTTTTAATTAGCTATTACAATGAATCAAAAGAATGTCTCAAGTTTGTGAAAATTTTACCAGACCTACTCCCACAATTTACATTTTAGGATAACAAGATTCGAACTTAACAATAGAAAGATCCTCTAGACCCACTCCCATAATATATATTCTAAGATATCAGGATTAGTCAGAAGGTTTTCAAGAAAGAAAAACTGTCCTCCAGCCAGATACATTGTTGTTGTATAATCCCTAGTACAGTTTAAACTGAGTTGTGTAATTGACTAAGACTAAGGCAATGGCACCCCACTCCAGTACTCTTGCCTGGAAAAATCCCATGGGCAGAGGAGCCTGGTGGGCTATAGTCCATGGGGTCACTAAGAGTCGGACTCGACTGAGCGACTTCCCTTTCACTTTTCACTTTCATGCATTGGAGAAGGAAATGGCAACCCACTCCAGTGTTCTTGCCTGGAGAATCCCAGGGACGGGGGAGCCTGGTGGGCTGCCACCTGTGGGGTCACGCAGAGTCGGACACGACTGAGGCGAATTAGCAATAGCAGCAGCAGCAAAGATTGTAGAGAAAAAAAAAAAAAAAGTTTGTCCTTTTCTCCTCCTTGAGAATTCCAGACCCCCAGTCTCCACTTTGAGAACCCAGACCCATTTCTCTTCCTTGGGGACCCTGAATTTCTTATCAATCTGCCTAGGAATTGACTCTCTCACCCTCCAGGCTGCCACAAAACATTGAGCAGAGTGCCCTGTGCCATACAGTAGGTCCTTTTTGGTTATCCATTTAAAATATAGCAGTGTGTACATGTCGATCCCAAACTCCCTATCTATCCCTTCCCATATTCCTTCTCCCCCCAGCCCTCACTGGCAACCATAAGTAGACTAGCAGTTCTTAACTGGGTTGATATTGTTCTCCCTACTCCCTGTTCCACTCCGATCCAAGACATTTGGCAAGGTCTGAAAATACTCTGAGCCACAGTCAGCTCCCAGTCTTGTTTTTGCTGACTGTATAGAGCTTCTCTATCTTTGGCTGCAAAGAATATAATCAATCTGATTTTGGTGTTGACCATCTGGTGATGTCCATGTGTAGAGTCTTCTCTTGTGTTGTTGGAAGAGGGTGTTTCCTATGACCAGTGTGTTCTCTTGGCAAAACTCTATCAGCCTTTGCCCTGCTTCATGCTGTACTCCAAGGCCAAATTTGCCTGTTACTCAAGGTGTTTCTTGACTTCCTACTTTTGCATTCCAGTCCCCCAAATAGCTGTGAAAAGAAGAGAAGCAAAAAGTAGAGAAGAAAAGGAAAGATATAAGCATCTGAATGCAGAGTTCCAAAGAATAGCCAAGGAGAGATAAAAAAAGCCTCTCTCAGCGATCAGTGCAAAGAAATAGAGGAAACAATAGAATCAGAAAGACTAGAGATCTCTTCAAGAAAATTAGACATACCAAGGGAACATTTCATGCAAAGATGGGCTCAATAACAGACAGAAATGGTATGGACCTAACAGAAGCAAAAGATACTAAGAAGAGGTGGCAAGAATACACAGAAGAACTGTACAAAAAAGATCTTCACGACCCAGATAATCATGATGGTGTGATCACTCACCTAGAGTCAGATATCCTGGAATGTGAAGTCAAGTGGGCCTTAGGAAGCATCACTATGAACAAAGCTAGTGGAGGTGATGGAATTCCAGTTGAACTATTTCAAATTCTAAAAGATGATGCTGTGAAAGTGCTGCACTCAATATGCCAGCAAATTTGGGAAACTCAGCAGTGGCCACAGGACTGGAAAAGTCAGTTTTCATTCAATCCCAAAGAAAGGCAATGCCAAAGAATGCTCAAACTACCGCACAATTGCACTCATCTCACACGCTAGTAAAGTAATGCTCAAAATTCTCCAAGCCAGGCTTCAGCAATACGCGAACTGTGAACTTCCAGATGTTCAAGCTGGTTTTAGAAAAGGCAGAGGAACCAGAGATCAAATTGCCAACATCCACTGGGTCATTGAAAAAGCAAGAGAGTTCCAGAAAAACATCTCTTTCTGCTTTATTGACTATGCCAAAGCCTTTAACTGTGTGGATCACAATAAACTGTGGAAAATTCTGAAAGAGATGGAATACCAGACCACCTGACCTGCCTCTTGAGAAACCTATATGCAGGTCAGGAAGCAACAGTTAGAACTGGACATGGAACAACAGACTGGTTCCAAATAGGAAAAGGAGTACGTCAAGGCTGTATGTTGCCACCCTGCTTATTTAACTTCTATGCAGAGTACATCATGAGAAACACTGGGCTGGAAGAGGCACAAGCTGGAATCAAGATTGCTGGGAGAAATGTCAATAACCTCAGATATGCAGATGACACCACCCTTATTGCAGAAAGTGAAGAGGAATTAAAAAGCCTCTTGATGAAGGTGAAAGAGGAGAGTGAAAAAGTTGGCTTAAAGCTCAACATTCAGAAAACGAAGATCATGGCATCTGGTTCCATCACTTCATGGGAAATAGATGAGGAAAAGTGGAAACAGTGGATGACTTTTACTTTTGGGGGGTCCCAAATCACTGCAGATGGTGACTACAGCCATGAAATTAAAAGATGCTTACTCCTTGGAAGGAAAGTTATAACCAACCTAGACAGCATATTAAAAAGCAGAGACATTACTTTGTCAACAAAGGTCTGTCTAGTCAAGGCTATGGTTTTTCCAGTGGTCATGTATGGATGTGAGAGTTGGACTGTAAAGAAAGCTGAGCACTGAAGAACTGATCCTTTTGAACTGTGGTGTTGGAGAAGAGTCTTGAGAGTTCCTTGGACTGCAAGGAGATCCAACCAGTCCATCCTAAAGGAGATCACTCCTTGGTGTTCACTGGAAGGACTGATGTTGAAGCTGAAACTCCGGTACTTTGGCCACCTAATGTGAACAGCTGACTCATTTGAAAAGACCCTGATGCTGGAAAAGATTGAGGGCAGGAGTAGAAGGGGAGGACAGAGGATGAGATGGTTGGATGGCATCACCGACTAAATGGAAATGAGTTTGGGTGAACTCCAGGAGTTGGTGATGGACAGGGAGGCCTGGCTTGCTGTGGTTCATGGGGTCGCAAAGATTCGGACACGACTGAGCGACTGAACTGACTGAACTGACTGAAGATACTCTGGTTGTAGCAACTTGGAGGAGCAATGTTTCAGTCATTTAGTGAGTAGAAGCCAGAAATGTTGCTAAACATCCTACAATGCAAAAGACACACACACACACACACACACACACACACACACACATATCCAGCCCAAATGGCAATAGTACTGGTATTGAGAAGCTTAGAATGAACGTAATACATGGTTAGGTAGTAGAAGACTTCCTTCCTAAAATTATTCCACTCGATTGCAATTTTACAGTCTCAATATAATCAATGTTCACACTATTCATTGGTTTTATATTATTCCTTTAACAAGATATTTTATGGAAACTCTAGTGTTCCCAGGCCATTTAATAATGAACAAACATGGACTGTGTCCATACTCTTACGGAGTTTAAGTCTGGGTGAAGAGTCAGATCAAATTATGACACTAATGAATAAGCCATTGCAAACAGGAACCTTTAAAGGAATGCAATTTGATTCTATGAGAGTATTTAACCTAGGAAATGCAAATCTGTAGTGCCAGTGATGGCACCCCACTCCAGTACTTTTGCCTAGAAAATCCCATGGACGGAGGAGCCTGGTAGGCTGCAGTCCATGGGGTCGCTAGAGTCAGACACGACTGAGCGACTTCACTTTCACTTTTCACTTTCCTGCATTGGAGAAGGAAATGGCGACCCACTCCAGTGTTCTTGCCTGGAGAATCCCAGGGACGGGGAAGCCTGTTGGGCTGCCGTCTATGGGGTTGCACAGAGTCGGACACGACTGAAGCGACTTAGCAGCAGCAGCAGCAGCAGCAGTGCCAGTGAAGGCCTCCTTATGGAAATGGTGAAGCTGAGCCTGAAGACTGAACTGGGGAAATAGAGGGGAGAAATATTTCATCTTGGTGACTAGAACAGAGAAAAGAGGGAGAGGGTCCAGAGGAAGTACAAAAAGCCTAGGGTAGGCAGTGCCTCACTGTGAGCCACATTAAGGATATGATCTTTATATGAAGAACAAGGACAAACAAAACAGTTTTTATGCAGGATTCTGGCAAGATCAGGCTTATTTTAAGATCAGTGTTATTCAGAAATGGTTTTCAGTGACCCAATATCAACCTTGAAGAAAGACTGATAAAATGTCACATTGCTCTGTTGCAGTCTTTTCCTATTCAATAATTTACCAGTAAATTGGATGAAAATATAGATGTGCCAAGCAAATTAATAGGTGGACCAATCCTGGGGAAAAAACCCTACTATCATAGACAATAAAATATTTAAAACCCCAAATTATTTCAACAAACCAGATCATTGAGCTAAAACTAGGCAGATGAAAGCTGGAGAGATACAAGTAAAAATGTCAATTTGGTCTTTTAAATAATTGAGTTTAGGGATTCAGTTATAGGACTGGATTTGGTAGCAGTTCATGTGAAAATATCTAAATGTTTTAACATACTACAAGTCATAATTATGCCATGATTACAGGAAAGAGCCAACACAACGTTAAGTTAAAATAGGAAAATCAATAGCCTCTGCATTTGCCAGCCCATGTGGAGAGTACTGTAGTCATGTCTGAGTACCACATCAAAAGCAGGACATTCAGATACTACAATACATCCAGATAAAGACAAACTGTAGGGTGAAGGGAACTGGAAAAATAAAGAAGATATGAACCGAAACCATAACAACATTTTTTGAGTGAGAATTGTGGAGGATTAGAACATATTACCTGGTCGTGTGAAAAGTTCCCCATCATTCGAGAATTCAAGCAGAGGCTATAAACTTGTTTTGATAGTTTTCCAGAGCCCTTTAAAGGAAACTTCTTAGTTGGAAGGGAGGTTAAACTAAATAGATGAGTTTGGCATTTTTTTTTCCAGTTTGAATAATCACTGAGGTCCATGAGTGTGAATCCTCAGGATCATGAGTATCTCTGGCTGCCAAACATCTCAACTCTCTATGTGCACGCATGTGTGCTCATTCACTTAAGTAGTGTCTGACTCTGCGATCTATGGGCTGTAACTCACCAAGTTTCTCTGTCTGTGGAATTCTCCAAGCAAGAATACTGGAGTGGGTCACCATGTCCTCCTCTAGAGAATTTTCCCAACCCAAGGATCTCCTGTGGCTCATGCATTGCAGGTGGATTCTTCACCACTGAGCCACTGGGGAAGCCTGAGCCCTCTCTATACATGTGGTAAATGTCTCACTTAATGAATCTTGGTGGGAAACAGAGCCTTCCTCTCACTAGAGAAACTGAAAGTGGCAAATCCTTACTTTCACAACTTCCCTAGCATGGAGGACAGAGTTCATAATTTCACTTTAGTCAGTCAGAGCTGCCTGCACTGGACTTTGCAGAGTGAGCTGACAAAGCAAAAGAAGAATCTCTTTGGGGGGCTCCATCAGATCCGGAAGCAATCACAGCAGCTGAGCCATGGGCAGTGACAGAGGTGCTGGTCTCATTTGAAGCCTCCTTTATGGCCCCGGCTGCAGCCCAGCCTCCCTGGCTCTTGATTGTTTTCCAAGCCCATTGCTGCACTTTGTCTAAGATTCGGTGATTTTCCCAATATCACTTTAACAAATATCTTTTCAGCTTAAATCATCCAGATTTGGTTTCTGTTCCTCACAATGGCAAACTGATTGGTATAACCTCCAATGTGTATTTTGCTTAATGTTAAAATCCATTTTTTATGAGGTACAGAAAGACATGTCAGATTCTATAGTGAGCCCCCCTCCGCAATCATTACATTCAGTTTTACAAAGGGAGTGGGCCCCAGGCCTTTTCCCTGACTCTGGGAACCCTAAGCCAGATCAATAACAAAGGTATAAAACAGAGAGGAGAGGGATAGGTGAGAATATTGTTGAATATTTTTACAGTTGATTCTTGTTATTCATGGATCTTGTATTTGCAAACTTGTCTACTCACTAAAATTTATTTGTAACTCTAAATCAAGAGTTACTTCACTTTTGAAATCATTCCTCAAGAAATGTAGAACAGCAAAAAATTTGAGTCACTTTATGAGCCCATCCCCAGCTGAACTCAAACAAGGCAATGCTCTGCCTTCTTATTTTAACTCTCACACTGTAAACAAGTGTTCTTTTCATATCTAGTGCTATGATTTTCTTTTTTGTGTGCCTTTTGTAGTTGATTTCATTGTTATTTTTTAATTTCAATTCATTTTTAATAGGAGGATAATTACTTGACAATATTGTGTTGTTTTCTGCCATAAATCTACATGAATCAGCTACAGGTACAAATATGCTCCCTCCCTCTTGAACCCCCCCATCACTTCCCACCTCATCTGACCCCTCTAGGTTGTCACAGAGCACCAGATTTTTGAGCTCCCTGCATCAGACAGCAAATTTCCATTGGCTATCTAATTTTACATATGGTAATTAAATGTTTTAGTGCTTCTCTCTCAATTCATCCCACCATCTACTTCCCCCTCTACACCCGTGTCCATAAGTCTGTTCTATATCTGTGTCTCCTCTGCTTCCCTGCAGACAGGTTCATCACTACTATCTTTCCAGATTGCATATGAGATTCCATAAAATGATGGTAAGCATAGCACCAAAGTGCTGTTCATTTTTCTAAGCACAGGCTATGATGTGATTTATGGAGAAAATACATGTATTAGATGAGCTTTCTTCAGGTACCTGTTATAGTTCTGTTGGTGGTGAGTTCAACATTAAGGAATCAACAGCATTAAATAAGGGGTCTTTAAACAGAAAAACAAATAAAACAAGGTTATATATAGATGGGTTCATGAAAATGTTGTGACCAGAGATTCAGGAACCTAATTCCATATTTCCCCAAGTGTTTGTGGTATCTTTGTGGAGTGAACATAACCACCACAAAAAATGAGAATTGGCTATATGTAGAGACAATATTTTCTGTGCTGTGCGTTCTCATCACACCTCAGGGTAAGAGGGAAAAGTGGACTTCTTCTCTCATCTCAAGCCTAGGGAGGCGGCCCCATAAGGCTGTCTGAGAGTTACTTGTGTGTTTCCCAAATCTCTGGGCATGATGAACCGGTGTCTGACCCCAGAACATCAAGACAATAGAGAAGGAGGGCTGGTGACTACAATGGTGACGTGCAAGTGTTGCTGGTTACTGCCTGGTTGGCAAAGGGTAGAATAAGTGGGGGTTTCCTTGGAGAAGGAAATGGCAACCCACTCCAGTACCCTTGCCTGGAAAATCCCATGGACAGAGGAGCCTGGTATGCTACAGTCCATGAGGTCACAAGGAGTCGGACATGACTGAGCGACTTCACTCACTCACTCCTTGTGGGTGGGTGGTGGGCACACACTAGAGAGAGCATGCCGGAACACATCTACCTTAGGTCCTGTCCAGTAAAATTGTCTCAGGAATTAAAGAGCCTCTGCAGGAAAAGGGTAAATATGCACTGCCAGCTAGCCCAGGAGCTACAGACTGAGTTAAAGTGCCCACATAGAATTTAAAAGCTAGAGGAGAGAGACAGCACAAAACTACTGGAAGATCCACAAGGTGTCCTTGGACAGAAAGAGTCAGTTTACCAAGTCCAGATAGCATGAAGCTCTACTGTAGCAGAAAGGCTTAGTCTGTTACTTCTTATTTTCTCCCTCTTCTCCCCTGGCTTCAAACATGGTGGGAGTTTGGAAAAACAGATCGCAAGAGACAGCCAAGAAGCTCAAACGGGGAAGCAGAGAAGCCAATGTAACTTCCTGTCCCCTTAAAGATCTCCAGCTCAGAGGAGGATTGAGCTGGGGTGGTGTGGTTAAAGACCAAGTCTGCAGTTCAGTTTTTTGCATGCATGGAAGTAGGCGTTTAAATGTCTGAATCAAGATCGCATTTGTAACTTAATGTGTCATTAGAGCTCTCATAGACCTACCAGAACTTTTATACAGGAACCCCCCAGTTGAATGGGATTGGTTAGGAAACAAGGATTGAATTGTGGTTTAAGTTAGGCTTTCCTGGTGGCTCAGACAGGAAAAATCTGCCTGCAATGCAGGAGACCTGGGTTTGATCCTTGGGTCAGGAAGATCCCCTGGAGAAGAAAATGGCACCCACTCCACTATTCTTGCTTGGAGAATCTCATGGAGAGAGGAGCCTGGTGGGCTACAGTCCATGGGGTCGTGAAAAGTTGGACTTGACTGAGTGACTAACACACTTTAAATGTTACGAGTTCATGCTTGTGCAATGAGTTATCTGCTCACTCAAGGCTTCGCTGCTGCACTGTATCTCACAGTGCTGGGTTTGAATTCTGTTTCACCCCATGATCACTGTGGCTAAAGTTTGGTGTGATTAAACACCTCACTAAATTTGAATTCGGTCACAAATGAAGTGGAGATGACATTAGTATTTTAGAAATAGAGATTTGTTAAGCATTGTCTTCAGACCAGACCCAGACAAAAAGACAGTGGCATGCCTGGAATCTGGCTGTCCTCTCAGATCTTACAGGATATGGTCCGCATGAACAGTATCACCAGAAACAACATGCTCCTTAGGGAGGTAAGAGCCAAGTCAAGTCAAGATAGAGCCTTCCTTCCTGTGTGGTGCCCTGCTATCAATAGGCTTCTATGTTCTTGCAAAGTAAAAGGGGGCACTTCCCTGGTGGGCCAGGGGCTAAGATTCCACACTCCCAATGCACAGCACCTGGGTTTGATTCTTGGTCAGAGAACTAGATTCCAGAAGCCCTAATTAAGAGTTCACAAGCCACACCTAAAAGATCCCACATGCTGTAACTAAGACCTGGTGTTGCCAAATAAATAAATATATATTTTTTAATGTAAAAGGAGAATTCAATCTACTCTAACCATGGATTTGTATGGAGCCTCTTCCCAAGAAACCATGACTCTCCTGAACTGTTGCAAGAAAGCACTCCCTAGGTTAGTGTGAGGATCCAATAAAATAGAAATAATGCATACCAACTTCTTCATTTGCATTTGTATGCATTTATTCAAATGCATTTTTATGCCTTTGGCATATAATAAATAACTTAAAGTTAATCTAAAATTATCAACATAATTAATATGATTTTCATCTGTTTTATGTTCAGTGGTTAATTCATTTAAGTCCTTTTTCCAGTTCAACTGGTTATCAGAAAATACAGATGAAAGAGGCATGTAGGAACTATTTTTCATAACCTCCCTCCCATGGCCAAGTTAATTCTCCAACCATCAAAGATTTTCACATTTTATAGTTTACTATTATTGGTAGCTCTACAGCGATGTTCCTTAGTTCTGCCCTTGGATAGCATGAGAAGATATTTCTTATGTCTACCAAATTTTCTCTCAATAAAATTTTAGTGTGTTACTTTTTAATGCTTATAGAGATATAAAATTGGATAGCAGTCGAAACATAGGGGCTTACCTCTCCCCACATGTCATTATCTAGACTCTTATGTATGTGCTACTACTAAGCTGCCACAATTCTTATTCAGGCTAAGAAACCTACTTTGCATGCACGGAAGTAGGCATTTTACTTTACTGATTTTCCATCAATTTATCCTTTCATTATTCCTGTCTTTTCACTTTTAATTTATAATGTTTTGCCAAACTTGGATATAATACTTTAGAAGTTTTGACCACTGTAAAGGATAATGCAATAATTATTTCTTAGCATTTAAATAATGTACTTATTTTATATCTTCCATATAATAATAGTTATAATATTATATGTATTGTAAAATGTTATATTAAATGTCATATTTTTAAAAGCAAACATCCCTTTAGCAATCATTAGCTGGCCACACATTCACATGGGTCTAATTAGCTCAGGTCTGAGTTTATCAATATAATGTGTTACACTGAATTGAATATTTAACTTGAATGTTTAATTTTCACTTTAATGGAGTCTACAACTAGGATCCAAAACAAAAAGCATAAACAAAAGAGAAATTTTAAATGCAGTTAAGCAATCAAAATTGTAAATGAGAAAGTATCCAAATTTCACTGTAATAACCTAGATCCATGAAGGAAGAGAAATGAAATGGGAAAGCATTCATCTTGATTTCTCTGACTGTGGCAATTCCCTGGAGAGAGAAGCTGTTTAAAGGAATTCAAACATCAAAACACTTGATTTACCCAACATTTAAGTACAATATGAAAATAACCTTAGTTAAAAGAGAACCAACTTTGACCTTTTGGCTGATCTGAGGGCAATTTAATTTTATAGATGTATTTTTAGTTAGAAAAGTTTTAATTCTCCCCAAACTATCTTTTATCTCTTAAAAAAATGGATAATCAAATTAAATCATAGTTCTTAAGAAAATGAGTCTTAGTTCTAATGAAATTTGTATCTGAGACTTGAACTGTCATATGAACTCAGGGAGCCTCCTGTAGTCTGCAAAATCTAATCAACTCCTGGAAAAATAAATGCACTCAGGATTACTTTTTTTAAGTCAAAATTTGAGGTGGATGAAAAAAGAAAAATTCCAAATACTCCCAGTAATCATAGAAACAAATCTCAAGATACTTTAGAAACATTTTTTTTTAACTTGCAATGTAGTCCCAGGTCACTAAGGGAACAAAATAACACCACTGTGTTTTACTATTTAATTGTTCAAAGGCATTGGAAAAAAATGTCTTATATACTCCACAGACTCACCTCATTCCTCTTTGCATTGGCAGATCACATACACTTGACAAGGACTACATCACACACAGTCAGAAACTGGGTTAAGATTCTTGAAGATGCTATTAAAGAAAAAGACAGGAATGTTGGAACAAATTTGTAACCAGATCAAAACAGCAAGAAATATCTAAAATTCTTCTTCCATAGTGAAAATGAATGAGTATTTGATATATGGCCAAGGAAAAAAGGTCATTACAAATTTTAATACTGACTTGCAGAGGGTACAGGGGCTTCCCTGGTGGCTCAGAGAGTAAAGCGTCTGCCTGCAATGTGGGACACCTGGGTTTGACCCCTGGGTCAGGAAGATCTCCTGGAGAAGGAAATGGCAACCCATTCCAGTACTCTTGCCTGGAAAATTCCATGGACAGAAGAGCCTGATACCGAACAGTCCATGAAATCACAAAGAGTTGCACACAACTGAGCAACTTCACTTCACTGTATATCAGAGGAATGAAAAGTCATAATTATGCATATTGAAGAATATTTCTCAGTGCTATAATTAAAAAGCAGTATTTCTTTATATAATTCACCTTGTCATCCTCTTTATATAAGTCCTGTCTGATAATAAAATCCCAAAAAGAGGTGTTTTGTATAATTCACCTTTGTATTTCTATTTTCTGAAATATTATCTACCTTATAGATAATTCTCAGTACATGCTTATTAAATTGACAGTAATATTTCATATTGATATCTGAAATTCTAAAGAGTATAAATACCTTAATATAGAAAAATAGGGAGCCTTGAAGCCAGAAAGCCTGGGTTCTAACTTTTCAACAAACTAATTGTATGTCTGTTCTTTATTAAATAAGAATAATAAAAGAGAAATACAAAAAAAAGTAAATGGCTCAAAAAAAAAAAAAAGAGTGAAATGATAAATTAAAATGTGATGCACCTAGAATAGTAGCATACAACTTCAATAAGAATTACATAATAAGGAAGAAAATATAGTTATTTGTCTAAATTAGAAATAGACCATTTGTCATGAAAATATTTACTCTTTCTGGGCTGAAGTTTTGGGACACTGTCAGTTTGGAAATCTTGAGGGAACCTCTTATCACAAAGACCAGCCACGATAACCCAAATCAGCTGTTAGAAACATGAAAGCATGAAAAAAAGGGTGAAACATAAAACACTGACAGCATCTCGCTTAACTTTTGCTAGGGAAAGCTGATTCTAAAGAATGGTAAGCTGTGGTCCATGTACACAACGGAGTATTACTCAGCCATTAAAAAGAATACATTTGAATCAGTTCTAATGAGGTGGATGAAACTGGAGCCTATTATACAGAGTGAAGTAAGCCAGAAGGAAAAACATAAATACAGTATACTAACGCATATATATGGAATTTAGAAAGATGGTAACAATAACCCTGTATATGAGACAGCAAAAGAGATACTGATGTATAGAACAGTCTTTTGGACTCTGTGGGAGAGAGAGAGGGTGGGATGATTTGGGAGAATGGCATTGAAATATGTATAATATCATATATGAAACGAGTCGCCAGTCCAGGTTCGATGCACGATACTGGATGCTTAGGGCTGGTGCACTGGGACGACCCAGAGGGATGGTATGGGGAGGGAGGACGGTTCAGGATGGGGAACACATGTATACTTGTGGCAGATTCATTTTGATATATGGCAAAACCAATACAATATTGTAAAGTTAAATAAAATTAAAAAAAATAAAGAATGGTAGGATTGTAGGTTTGTGGTTAATTTTTAAAAATTTGTTTTAATTATCTATAATTTATAATTTCTCAATACTAACTACATTACTTATTTAAAAAGCAAACACAAAGGCATTTAAATAGGGATAATTGTTGGAAGTACCCCCATCTGTAAAACAGAAGGGACTTTATTGTTAACAAGGAAAAGGCAGTGCTATGTAGACCATCTTTTCAGTATAGAGCATTAATACAAGTTAGGTGTAGATTTGCAGAGAGTTTTCTGGTATGGCAGAAATAACAACTATTTACCAGTATCCATCCCTCCTCTTTTTCCAGATGTGTGGAAGAATCACACTTCCCCACCCTTTGGAAACTGAGCATGGCCATATGGTTTGTTCTGATAAATAAAGTAAAAACAGAGGTCATAAGTGGCACCTCTGGGTAGAAGCATTGAGAGCTGATGTGCAACTCTGCTTGTTCTCTTCCTCGGTTCCTGGCAAAGAGGCCGAGTTTTGGACATGGTGTAGCATAAGATGGCAGAGTGTCACTCAGCCTGGGTCATGAGATTGGTGTGTAGAAGACTATCAGTCCCACAGCAGATGCTATGTGACCAAGAAATAAACCTTTGGTAGGTAAGCCACAAAATCAGGGTGTTGTCTGTAACTGCATCGCCTCGACTTATCTGATTAGTATAGCAGGCAGATGTCATAACCCAAAATATAAAAGGTGTGAGTTTGGAATGAGACTTTAAAAGTAGTTAAAGTGAAAAACCAATAGATAATCTATGGCAGGGATCAAGAGTAAAGGATTCTTGGCTTACCTGATAAAATGAGTTGTGAATCATATGGTACAAATCAGCCCACGTTTAAGTTCAAGCTTTGCTACTGGTCAGTGTAGTTTTCAGCAAGTTTACTTCACATCTCTCAGTCTATTATCCCACTTGTAAAATAGAAATAATAATCTAAGAATAGACTCAGCTTATGTCTCTCTTGAAATGATATCCAAAGAGTTTAGTACAGTTGATCCTCCATGCATTTTTCCTTCTTCCCATGTTTTCCTTCATTAATATGAGGACCTATCACATTCCAGAAAAGGAGAGGTAATATTCTAGGCTCTGAGGCTACAGCAATGGAAAAACAAAAAAATCTCTGTCCATACACAGCAATGAGATGCAAAAAGCCACACATTCAATTAGAGGAATTATATATCAGTGATTTCCCTCTGGAGATATTCAATACAATCTTCCTTTAAAAGCTTTTAAACATTCAGTATAATATGTAGACTAGACGAAAAATTTACCTTTTTTTGGTGGGAAGTAAAACCTCATGTGAAGAGTTGACTTATTGGAAAAGACCCTGATGCTGGGAGGGATTGGGGGCAGGAGGAGAAGGGGACGACAGAGGATGAGATGGCTGGATGGCATCACTGACTCAATGGACATGAGTTTGAGTGAACTCCGGGAGTTGGTGATGGACAGGGAGGCCTGGCGTGCTGTGATTCACAGGGTCACAAAGAGTCAGACACGACTGAGCGACTGAACTGAACTGAAGACCAGACTGCCAGTTGTAGAAAATAAGAAACGGTACCTATACCCTCAGTTATATAGCTAGAGCCTCAGTTCCTGGCACAGAGCTTAACCAAAAGCAGAAATGCTCCAATGTCTTACTGAATGAGTGAACAAATTAAGTATACACCAACACAGAGGAGAGAATAAAGTGTGATCATTACGGCCTATGTTATTCCTCTCATTCATTCACTCATGCATATAACATTCAAGCTCTGCTTTGGGTGTTGAAGGTAGAGCAGTGAATGAAAGCAAGTCCTATCACCACTGAGCTTACTTACACTCTCTAGGTCATTAAAGTTCATTTTGATGACAGGTTGGCGGGGAGATCTATTTATGTTGTGTTAATCAGCCTATTCAGTGATCCCACTTCAGTAGACTGTGGTAAATTGGAGTGTCATCAGAGATTAGTCTAAATACTTATAAAATAGTTGGCAGAATAGCACAAGATTTACTGTGTCTATGGTTTCATTTTTTTAAAAAAATGAGTGCTGAGATTTGCATTCAAACTACATTGCTACATCTGTCATTTGTTTCCACATTATTAGCCCATGTGTTAGTAATTAAGAATGCTTTGGCTGAAAAGGGAAAATGATTAATCAGGTTTGTTCTCATAACAGTGACTTAATCTTCTGCTTTTTGTTGGAAATCAACAATAATAAAAGCACAGAGTCAAACCTTAAAGTAAACTACATGGTGCCTTGAAGGTAAACAAGTCAACTGTTTCAATAAATTTCTACTGTTACCTATAAATTGTGTGGTGGGGGGTGTGGGTGGGGTAGTGGGAAGGAGTGATTTAACTACATACACTTCATGTCCTGCAAATAAGTGAGTTATTGTTCTGCCCTGGATGCTAGATATGGAACTTCCTGACAGGGTCTTGTTTGCACCAAACATTCTCATCTGCTTTGCAAAGATGGCAGAATACTGAGTATAAAAGCTATAGAGAAAGCAGACAGTTTCTACCCATTTTTACTCCAAAAGCATTGTAAAGAGTTAGTATAATATAAAGAGTGACTTGGCCACTATTTCTACTAACTATTTTTAACATTTAAAAATTACATTTATATTGAAATAGAAGAGATCTAATCCAGACTTTAAAATATATTCATAAACATAAGATCTGCTAGATGCATGTAGCTAAAAGACTTTTGGCAAAGTGCCAAAACTCTGCATTTATATAGTAACATTCCAAACACCAATATATTGGGTTGGCCAGAAAGTTCATTTGGACTTTTCCGTAATAGATTATGGACAAATATGAATGAACTTTTTGGCCAACCCAATATTACTGGGAGATTAAATAAGGTCCGTGTTCAGTGTTTAGCACTGTGCATCACACAAAATGCATAGAACATTTTAAATAGATGTTAGCTATTTTTATGGTCATTAGGTTTCTCTTTAATTATAGGAGAAAGAATGCTAAGTCACTTCAGTCATGTCCGACTCTGTGTGACCCCATAGACGGCAGCCCACCAGGCTCCCCCGTCCCTGGGATTCTCCAGGCAAGAACACTGGAGTGAGTTGCCATTTCCTTCTTAATCTTAATCTAAAGTGACTTAATCTTCTGCTTTTGTTGGAAATAAACAATAACAAAAGCACAGAGTCAAACCTTAAAGTAAACTACATGGTGCCTTGAAGGTAAACAAGTCAAATGTTTCAATAAATTTCAAGTGTTACCTATAAATTGTGTGGTGGGGGGTGCGGGTGGGGTAGTGGGAAGGAGTGATTTAACTGCATACACTCAATGCATGAAAGTGCAAAGTGAAAGTAAAGTCGCTTAGTCATGTCCGACTCTTAGCGACCCCATGGACTGCAGCCTACCAGGCTTCTCCGTCCATGGGATTCTCCAGGCAAGAGTACTGGAGTGGGGTGCTACTGCCTTCTCCGACAGGAGAAGGAATACACTAACATAAAAAGAAGTCATGTATCTTATCCATGATCAGAAACTGAATAATTATAATCAGAACTGAATTATCTTTTGATGACTCCTACAGCAATATAATAACATTAAGAACTTTTATGACTACTATTATATAAAAGTAAGCTTAGCAGTAATAATTATTTTGCCACAATCATTAAATTTCTAATCTCTAGTAACAAATGACTTTAAAAATATTCGTCTTCTCACTCTGCATATGAAACATCACATTCCAATTTTCAGTTTTACTTCTAGAGATGTTAAGTTTTTGGCTTTCACCATTTTTTTTTTAATGTACAAGTTTAAACTTACTATGGGACTGTGAGGGAAGCTGCCAGTCAATATCCTTCAATATCAAAATTACGTGCTGGTGTCAGATTCTAAGTAATGCAATGGATGGAGGGGCTAGAGGCTTCTCTGCAAGCTTTGTCATCTCCAAAGCAAGGCTTCATGCCACAGAATCTAAGGACTGAAAATGAAAGTCAGTCGTGTCAGACTCTTTGCGACCCCATGGATGGTAGCCCGCCAGCCTCCTCTGTCCATGGGATAAACCAGGCAAGAATACGGAGTGGGTAGCCATTCGCTTCTCCAGGGGATCTTCACTCATTCAGATATAGGTCTCCTGCATTGCAGGAAGATTCTTTACCATCAGAGCCACCAGGGAAGCCCAGAATAAAGCAAACCAAATCAATCCTGGGCAAGACTCCAACATCAATACAGCCCAGAATCTTAAACTTTCTGGTTGCAGTAATACAGCACTGACAGCTTTAGATCGTTTGCCCAATTTGAGTGAGCCACTGTCTTTACCTATCATGGCTGTTGTAAAAGAAGGTGAAAACCTGAGCCCAGCATCAGCTTGACATAGTATCCTGATTTCCCCCAAATTGAGAGATACTGCAGATTTGCTCAATTATCTCTGGGGGTTGAAAATGGTATTTGCCAATGCATCAGCTACAAGAATAGTCATTTACAAAGTTCTACTGTACAGAAGACTCAATCCCTGAAGATAAGAGAAATCAAAATTCAGAAGAAGCATGTGATATTGTGTCTGCCCATCAAAATGTATTTTGAATAAAACTTCAGCACTTAAGTACAAAGGGATTAAAGCAAGTTCTTGAAGACTTGACTTCCACAGCGTTAGGTCTGAAACATAATTCTCTACTTGAGCTCATTCATTATTGAAAAGCATCAGCAACCCTCAATAAATATTCCCCATGCCTATGTTAAATAGGTACAATAAAACAATAAGTAAGATATATGTTACGGAAGAAAATTGCAATGTCATTATCTAAATCCAGTGGAGACAGACTTCTATTTAAATGTTAACTTTAGCTTTGAAGATAGTTTCCAAATATTGTTAGGTCTGAAAAATTATTATTTAGCCACAAACCATGTAGTAGCCTTGCCCACAGCTATAATGAGTATTATATGCCTACCCACCTCTACCTCCCTCCATCTACCATCTGGATTTTCTTTACTCATTCCCCCTATCAATATGTTAACCTAAATAGACAGAGATCCTGCATCACTATAGGCATTAATAGTTCTAATTTCAGACTGTTTCCCTCTTTGTATTTTTCAAAATTGACACATTTTTTTGCTATTCTGATATTTGATCCCCTTGTTTTCCCATCATTCATCCCCTTCTTTTCTTTTTATATTTGTTTTCTATATTTGCTCAATAAATTGCATTTACTTTCAGTTTCTGGCATTTCTTTTTTGTACCTTAAATTTTCCATTTTTCCATCTCATTCTCATAGGTTTTTTCTGTGACCCACCTTCTCTAAATTGATCTCTGGATTTTGCATCTAACTGCTTTAGTTACCTAAGACCTTAAGACCCCAGTGAATACCTTGGAAATTCCACTATCTCTAGCTTTTGCCATGTAGATAAAATCCACTGATTTGGAATAACAAGAACACAAGCCTCTGTTCAGAGAGTTCAGCACCAACACTGACCAACCAAACATTGATCCAAAAGTACAGAAAAACTTAATACATTTTTGTTAGTGTTTAGGCTGGTTTCCATTAGCACAGCTCTGCTTTCTTTTATGCTTTGCATATTTGGACCAGCAACTATTTTCATAAGTATACTAGCTGCAGCTTATTAAAATTATATGCAAAAACCTGTCACCCATATCTTGGTTTCTAATATCCTCTCCAATAAAAAGAACCAGAAATTCTTGAGGTGTGGGTTGCTTTTAGGGCTTCAGTAAGAAACATAAAAAAGTGAGCCTGGACCATTTGTAGTGCCAGAAAATGAAAAAGAAAATCTAAATTTAATGGTGCTATGTCAAAGGGACACAGAACCTAGCTAAAAGAGTTCCCAGTGGCCAATAAGAAATAGCTGAGCAAAAAATAAAATAAGTAGTATTGGATTATAATCCAAAATGTAAAATAAGTATCCATGAGTTCATTGTTGCTGTTCAGTCAATAAAGTTTTGTCCAGCTCTATGATCCCATGAACTGCAGCATGCCTCTGCTTCTCTGTCTGTTGCTATCTCCCGGAGTTTGCTCAAACTCATGTTCATTGAGTTGGTGATGCTATCCAACCAGCTCATCCTCTGTCACCCCCTTCTCCTCTTGCCCTCAATCTTTCCCAGCATCAGGGTCTTTTCCAGTGAGTCAGCTCTTCGCATCAGGTGAGTCCGTAAAAGATGATTAATTAATAAATAAATGAGGAAAGATAAGTCTTCTATACAGGAGAATCCCAAATAATTTATGTACATACTGTGCCCTCAAGGAGGAGGAGCATAACTCTCTGCTATTTAGGTATCAGCTGTGACTTCCTACCAAAGAGTACAGTATGGAAAGGGAAGACAGAGGAACTTTACAATGGAGAAAACTGACACACACTTCCTCAGCCAGGATCAACATCATTATCAACAGTGATGCTGTACTGTTATTAGCATATACTCAACATGATGTGATGAAATAGGACTTTACCTTTATTGTCTTCTTCCATATATATATATATATATATATATATATACACATATATATATGATTCTAGTCTAATTCTGAAAAAAAAAATCAGACAAATTCCAGTAGAAGGCCATTCTAAACAAACAAACAAAACCTGAACAGTACTCCTCAAAACCATCCAGGTCACCAAAAGGAAGGAAAATCTCAGACATCGTCACAGCCAAGGAGAACCCAGGAATCCAAGAAGACATGATAAATAAATATGATGTCCTGTACAGCATCTTGGAACAGAAAAGGGACGTTAGGTAAAAACTAAGGAAGTCTGAATAAGGTATAGATTTTAGGTAACAGTCATGTCAATATTGATGCATTTATTGTAACATACGTACTATATCAACACAGAATTTAAATATAGGGGAAACTCTGAGAGAGATATATGACTGATGCTGTACTGTCTTCCAGATTTTTCTCTCATTCTAAACCTAATATAAATTTAAATCTAGAAAATAAATTCTGTTTACAAATTGTTGCTCTACCAATGAGGAATGAAGAGAATTATAAGATTTTTAGGAGTCGTCACTGGGAGACAGTTCAGAGCAGAAAAGAGGCATCTGCAACATAGGATGGATCCCAGAGATGTCCCAGGAGTATGGGGCTAGTTTCCAGAGGGTCTGTACTTTGATGAAAAAGAGGTTAATGCCTGCCCTGTCCCATGGGAGGGCTGCATCAGGGCTGGCCTTCTGTCTACAGCGCTCCCATGTCCTGCTTCACAGCTCAGCATTACCTTCACATTCTCAGAGCAGCTTTTGCAGACCTTCACATGAGGTTAGCTCTCCCAGTATTGCTCCTCAGCACCTTCTACCTCTCTTTCACAGCATATTTTTAAAGGAATTGTTTAATACCCTTTCTCATGAGGCTGTAAACTCCATCAAGGCAGCTAGTATGGAGTTCGGTAAACACTAAACATTTAACATACTTCTGTGTTCACTGATAGATTAATAAGGTGAATTTAAAGGGAAGTCGTGCCCATGTGAAAGATGAATGGCCTAGGGATAATCCCAGATTTAGATGTGTGAGGCACAGAAATTTCAAAATATTGGAAATCTCCATTTGGTTTGATCAACCAACCATGTGCTTTGTTTAGGATATGACATTTGTAGTGAAGAACACTTGCAAAAAATTGTGGTAACCAGTCTTGGCTGGTCAGGAAAGTATTTGGACTTCAACAACAGAACAACTGGAATCTATGAAATTTTATAATAATAAAAATAATAGTGGCTATCACTTATTTAATAGTTTATAGTGGGCACTGTGTTAAGCACTTTGAAAGTTATTTTGTATAATCTTCACAAAAACCCTGTGATGGTAATAGCTAAAAAATATCCAGCACTTGCTCTCTTTTAAGCACTTTATACATATTAGCTCATTCAATCATCCCCAAGATTCTATGAGATCAGCATTATTATAATTGCTATGTAATAGTGGATGATACCAAAGTACATAAAAGTGTAATGACTAACCCAAAGTAACAGAAAGCCACAGAGCTTGGACTTAAAAACAGAAGAGAAAGAAAGGGAATCTTGGTTCTTAATCAGTTTCCCATGTTGCCTTACTGTTCACTGCTAGACTAACTTTTATTTTCTGAATTTTTCAGATTAAAAGAAAAGCAAACTGAATCTCAGGGATACTGTTATTTGCAACAAATCACATCAGAAGTAACACCAACCCAAACTCCAGGCCCTGTCTGTCAGGTTCTTAATCATGTACTTCATAATATCTTGACATTATAATTTTTTGAAACACAAGATATCTGCATACTTACCATATATTGTGTAAGCCATTCATTCCGCTGCGTACTCTAAATTTACCTCATTCAAGTTTAGATCAGTGTCTCCTACTTATGAGTCCTAAATAGGGTCAATACACCTTACTGAACAATAAGCTTTACCTTATTCATATCCATTGGACCCTTCAAAGAATAAGTTAATGGTTTTCTTAGTCTTCTCCTTTCAGGACTTGTGTTCTACTAGTACTAATTACCATTGTATTTATCTCTTTCATCCTTTGTATTTACCAGAGCCTGGATTACCCTGGTGGTTCTAGTTTGTCCTATAAGAAAATGAAGTAGGTCAGACAGAGAAGAAGTGTCACATGACTTCCCTTAGATGCAGAAACTAAAAAGAAGTGGTACAAATGAACTTACAGGACAGAAAGAGACTCAGAGACTTAGAAAATGAATTTATGGTCACCAGCAGAGAAGGGATAGTTAGGGACTTCAGGATGGTCATGTACACCCTGCTGTGTTTAATATGGATAACCAACAAGAACCTATTGTATAGCACATGGAACTCTGCTCAACGTTATGTGGTAGCTTGGATGGGAGCAGAGTTTGGGGGAAAACGGATACATGTATATGTATGGGTGGATCCCTTCACTATTCACTTCAAACTATAAAGTGAAGTGAAGTGAAAGTCACTCAGTCGAGTCTGACTCTTTGCAACCCCAAGAACTATACAGTCCATGACACATTGTTAATTGGCTATATCCCAATACAAAATAAAAAGTTCAAAAAAAGTAAAAAGGGGAAAAAAACGAGAATGATATAGAATCATATGCTATATTCAAATCACCCATGATATATGGCTTTGATAAAAGGACAACCTTACAGTCAGTTTTATTTCCCATACGTTTTCAGTGATTCATTTTAGACCCACCAGTGGCTAAATGTCTTAGAAAAAAAATTTTTTTTCTGTCCCATAAAACCTCTCACTTATACTAATACTAGGCAGCCTTGTATAGGCTCATTTTTCTTCAAACTTCTAGAGTGAAAGAGGAATTTCTGTTTATTTTTGTATTATTCATAGTGTCTAGTACCATGCCTGGTATGCTGTAGGTGTTCAATGAATGTCTACTTTATGAAAGATGTTTAAAGATTACTGAGGAGAGAGTCCTTCCTCTTATTGATGGATGGCTCCATGGTATACACTCGAGTGACCTCCATGTTCCTTTCCTTAGCTTAGCACCATATAACAGATGGTAGCAGTGGGTAAATGTCCAGCAAAATGAATCAGCTGTATGTATGCCATATAACCCCCCCCCCCTTTTGGATTTCCTTCCCATTCAGGTCACTACAGAGCATGAAGTAGAGTTCCCTGTGCCATACAGTGTGCTCTCATTAGTTATCTATTTCATACATAGTATCAATTATACTATTTATGATGATTGAGTTGAATAAACTGTTGCCTCAAATGATTTGCTAATGCTTTTTTTGTGCAATCCATTATCACAAAATATACATGATATTCAATTTAACAAACATTTGACAAAAGAAAAGAAAATAGATAATCCCACTTTCCTTCTCATCTCTATCATTTGGTATATAACATTAGAGAAAATAATTAGCCTCTCTGAGTCTCAGTCCCTTAACCTTTAAAATGAGGAGAATAAGATTAGTCACTTTACAGAATCACTGTGAGGACTGTGTAAGATAATCAATATGGATTACTTAGCACTGTGTCTGGTACATAAGTTCTCAAGAAGTGTTTCTTAAATTATTTTAATACTAGGTATTAAGCAATATAAAGACATCACAATTAGAAACTATAGATAGGTAGATCTACATTGGTTGTTTATAATATAAATTGGAAGGACTGATGCTGAAGCTGATGCTCCAATACTTTGGCCACCTGATGTGAAGAGCCAACTCATTGGAAAAGATTGTGATGCTGGGAAAGATTGAAAGCAGGAGGAGAAGGAGGAGGAGAAACAACAGAGGATGAGTGAGATTGCTGGATGGCATCACTGACTCAATGGACATGAGTTTGAGCAAAATGAAGGACAAAGTGAGATAGTGAGATAGTGAAGGACAGGGAAGCCTGGCTTTCTGCAGTCCATGGGGTTGCAAAGAGTCAAACACAAGTGAGTGACTGAACAACAAAAATAATATACATATGGATCTAATGACAGTGATTCTGTTGATGATGGCACGGGAAACTCACAGGTCTAAGAAAATGAGAGGAAGACTGCACCATGAAAGAGCAAGTAAGAATTCCTATACAAGATCATTTATTGGCATGGAGAGTTAATGTCTGCGTCCTGAAAGGGCTTCCAAAGTCAGGAGACCTTCCGTAGGAGACCTCTGAATTCCTCTCCTCTCTTGCACACTAAACCTTCCCCTTGGCCTCCTCCGCCTTGGCTTCCAGGCCTACTGCATATGATACGAATTCTTTTTTAGAATGGTGTGGGCTTGTTTGTTCAGGCTTAATTCTTAGGTAAGAAATTCCAAATATGCTTCACTTTTCAAGCAATCTGTAGACACTGGAATAATAGAAAGGACTGTGTTGTTCAGCCAAAGAATAGCTTTTTCTTTTGCTTTTATCCATCAAAGAATGAATACCATCTGAGCTGAACTGAAATGCCTGAGTCACTGTTAAGTCACACATTCCAGCATTTTTCCAGGACCATGAAGGAAGACATGAATGCTGACTTAGAAAAAGCAAGAAGAAATTAAGTTCAGTTCAGTTCAGTCGCTCAGTCTTGTCTGACTCTTTGCGACCCCATGAATTGCAGAACGCCAGCCCTCCCTGTCCATCACCAACTCCCGGAGTTCACTCAAACTCTTGTCCATCAAGTCGGAGATGCCATCCAGCAATCTCATCCTCTGTTGTCCCCTTTTCCTCCTGCCCCCAATCCCTCCCAGCATCATAGTCTTTTCCAATGAGTTAACTCTTTGCATGAGGTGGCCAAAGTACTGGAGGTTCAGCTTTAGCATCATTCCTGCCAAAGAACACCCAGGACTGATCTCCTTTAGAATGGACTGGTTGGATCTCCCTGCAGTCCAAGGGGCTCTCAAGAGTCTTCTCCAATACCACAGTTCAAAAGCATCAATTCTGCGGTGCTCAGTTTTCTTCACAGTCCAGCTCTCACATCCATACATGACTACTAGAAAAACCATAACCTTGACTAGACAGACCTTTGTTGGCAAAGTAATGTCTCTGTTTTTGAATATGCTATCTAGGTTGGTCATAACTTTCCTTCCAAGGAGTAAGCATCTTTTAATTTCATGGCTTCAGTCACCATCTGCAGTGATTTTGGAGCCCAGAAAAATAAAGTCTGACACTGTTTCCACTCTTTCCACTCTTTCCCCATCTATTTGCCATGAAGTGATGGGACCAGATGCCATGATCTTAGTTTTCTGAATGTTGAGCTTTAAGCCAACTTTTTTACTCTCCTCTTTCACTTTCATCAAGAGGCTTTTTAGTTCCTCTTCACTTTCTGCCATAAGGGTGGTGTCATCTGCATATCTGAGGTTATTGATATTTCTCCCGGCAATCTTGATTCCAGCTTGTGCTTCCTCCAGCCCAGCGTTTCTCATGATGTACTCTGCATAGAAGTTAAATAAGCAGGGTGACAACATACAGCCTTGACGCACTCCTTTTCCTATTTGGAACCAGTTTGTTTTTCCATGTCCAGTTCTAACTGTTGCTTCCTGACCTGCATATAGGTTTCTCAAGAGGCAGGTCAGGTGGTCTGGTATTCCCATCTCTTTCAGAATTTTCCACAGTTTATTGTGATCCACACAGTCAAATGCTTTGACATCATCAATAAAGCAGAAAGAGATGTTTTTCTGGAACTCTCTTGCTTTTTTGATGATCCAGCGGATGTTGGCAATTTGATCTCTGGTTCCTCTGCCTTTTCTAAAACCAGCTTGAACACCCAAGTTCACGGTTCACGTATTGCTGAAGCCTGGCTTGGAGAAGTTTGAGCATTACTTTACTAGCGTGTGAGATGAGTGCAATTGTGCAGTAGTTTGAGCATTCTTTGGCGTTGACTTTCTTTGGGATTGGAATGAAAACTGACCTTTTCCAGTCCTCTGGCCACTGCCGAGTTTTCCAAATTTTGTGGCATATTGAATGCAGCACTTTCACAGCATCATCTTTCAGAATTTGAAATAGCTGAACTGGAATTGCATCACCTCCACTAGCTTTGTTCATAGTGATGCTTTCTAAGGCCCACTTGACTTCACATTCCAGGATATCTGGCTCTAAGTGAGTGATCACACCATTGTGATTATCTTGGTCATGAAGATCTTTTTTGTACAGTTCTTCTGTGTATTCTTGCCACCTCTTCTTAATATCTTCTGCTTCTGTTAGGTCCATACCATTTCTGTCCTTTATCAAGCCCATCTTTGCATAAAATGTTCCCTTGGTATCTCTAATTTTCTTGAAGAGATCTCTAGTCTTTCCCATTCTGTTGGTTTTCCTCTATTTCTTTGCATTGATCACTGAGGAAGGCTTTCTTATCTCTTCTTGCTATTCTTTGGAACTGCATTCAGATGCTTATATCTTTCTTTTCCTCTTTTGCTTTCTGCTTCTCTTAATTAGATGCTATTAAAAATATGGAAACATTTTAATGCTTCTTCTGCAGTTTCATGTTGTTGTTAAGCATGGACATGACTGATTAGGTAGATCTTTACCATGTTTATAGAACATTTATTTCTATGGCATAAGTATGCAATATAGAATTACACATTTAAAATTAAAATATGAGAAAACTATATGTAATGATGTGAACAATTATATTTTTGAGTCAAAAGTTTCAGGGGTTTTAATTTTTATTTTGTATTTTTTCAAATTGTCAACAACCATGTATTGAATGCAAATACTATGCTACTTTGACTGTTTCTTTCTGTCACTTTGACTTTTGTTCAAAAGAAAAACTAAATGAGAAATTGTGAAAGAAATGACAAAAATTAGTCATGCCCAGAGGGGAAGAAAAAATTCAAAATTTAGGCTTTATTGAGGATGGCAAATACATTAATGCCATCTCTAAAATGTGTATAAAGGTAAACTAAATTTCTTGGTAATTGAGCTGAAATAAGTGCAGGCTAGCTCTAAATAAATGGAAAAGAAGTGTTCTGGGGTAAAAAGAAAAGTTTTTAAGGAAGAGAAAATATTTGTGTATTGTAGGTTGCTCTCCCCATTGGTTTTCTATATGCAAGGGAGACATACGAGGAACATTTTATTAAACCGAAATTTTTCTAGCAAGGAAACTACATTTTCTTGGGAGAGATAACTTGATAGGTGCAAGGATATACTTTGAAGAGACTGTTATGTACCACAGTCTCCATTAAACTGAAGACAAAGGGAAGAAGTGAAAAGGGGCACAGAAATAGATATGGTAGAAGTCTTCTGGCCTGCAATTTGACACTGAAACTTCAATTACCAATGATAGTAATAGTAATAGTGTTATTACTACCACTGAAGTGACATGCGCAGTCACTTCAGTCATGTCCAACTCTGCGACCTCAAGTACTGTACCCCACCAGGACTACATGGGAGTCTCCAGGCAAGAATTCTGGAGTGGGTTGCCATCCCCTCCTCCAGGGGATCTTCCTGACCCAGCGCCCCCTGCATCTCCTGCCTTGCAGGTGGATTCTTTACCGCTGAGTCATCAGGAAGCCCAAGTGCCAGGCTTCATACTAAGTCCACTATGTATGTTAAATCATTTAATTCTCCTAGCTACTATACACTATTGGATTCACAAACCCTTGTTCTGAGGGGTTAGTATTTTGGATTTTTTGTGTGGATGCTGGTACCTGGACATAGAAATAAATATGGAGAAAGAAGCCTGGTGACCACAGAAAACCAGGAGAGATCCCTGAAATGTTACACATTTGGGATTAGTTGGATCTAAAAGAGAAAGGAGGTTCAAACTGATATGAGGGATGCACTTATTTGAAAAAAAATCCTGGCTGGAGAATAACCAAAGGAGAAATTTTGCCCAGTTTTCCTACTAGGAGAGACAAAGGGGTCTGCTGAAAAGAATATTGGCTTTGGAATCAGGCAAACATGCATTCCAGTATTTACTCTGTCCTCCACTGAGTGTGTGACCTTGGGCAAATCACTTAACTTCTTTAAACATCAGTTTACCTACATGTGGGTCTGGCTTTGTGTGCATACTCTCTGGTTAATCACAGAGGGCCTGTGTTTCAAAGGACCCCTCCCTTGGTTTGATGCTCTACTATCATCATCTTGAAATTTTTAATAATTTTGAACAAAGGTTTGCACATTTTCTGTTCGCATCAGCCATGCAAGTTTTGTAGACATCCTGACTATCTACAAAATGAGAATGGTAATCCAGCCTCACTGATCAGCATGAAATGACCTGTACTTAAGACCCATCAAGGAACCTGGCATACAGAACTCAGAGTTACTATTTTAAATTTAAGCCACAGAACAACAAAGACCAATTTACTTGTAGGCCCCAGGCTATACTTTGTCAGAAAAACTGATGGGGGGAGAGAGAAAAGAAGAAAAAGACCATGATTATGGTTGCTCAGCTGAACACTTCTGTTCAGTTACAGAAATGAGGATATTCCTCTAGGTACTCAAATCATATAACCAGAACATTCCATAAATAAAATATTAAAGTATTGCAGAGATTTATTTTCAGAACTACAAACTCTATACCAGGAGAATTTTGTGAATGATAATTACACAAATCCTACTCCTACTCAAGGTTATGGAAACATAGTATCCAAAATCATACTTGTTAATGGGGCCTTGAGAATTGAAGAAGCATTAGGTAAGTCAACTCAATTCAAATCACTTAATTCATCAAATCTACTTTTAAAATTTAATAGATATTGAGTCTCTGTAATATACAGCCATACCACCTTGAACACACTCAATCTCGTCTGAGTCTCAGTGTTCTGGAGAAATGCATAGTGAATGGAGATGAAAAGAAAATAAGTCATGAATATGATAACTTTTAAAAAATGGGTGGGGCTATTCAACATAGTTTTGGAAGTTTTGGCCACAGCAATCAAAGCAGAAAAAGAAATAAAAGGAATCTAAATTGGAAAAGAAGAAGTAAAACTCTCACTATTTGCAGATGACATGATCCTCTACATAGAAAACCCTAAATACTCCACCAGAAAATTACTAGAACTAATCAATGATTATAGTAAAGTTGCAGGATATAAAATCAACACACAGAAATCCCTTGCATTCCTATACACTAATAATGAGAACAACACACAGAAATCCCTTGCATTCCTATACACTAATAATGAGAAAACTGAAAGAGAAATTAAGGAAACAATTCCATTCACCATTGCAACGGAAAGAATAAAATACTTAGGAATATATCTACCTAAAGAAACTAAAGACCTATATATAGAAAATTATAAAACACTGGTGAAAGAAATCAAAGAGGACACTAATAGATGGAGAAATATACCATGTTCATGGATTGGAAGAATCAATATAGTGAAAATGAGTATAGTACCCAAAGCAATTTTTAGATTCAATGCAATCCCTATCAAGCTACCAACGGTATTCTTCACAGAGCTAGAACAAATAATTTCACAATTTGTATGGAAATACAAAAAACCTTGAATAGCCAAAGCTATCTTGAGAAAGAAGAATGGAACTGGAGGAATCAACCTACCTGACTTCAGGTTCTATTACAAAGCCACAGTTATCAAGACAGTATGGTACTGGCACAAATACAGAAATATTGATCAATGGAACAAAATAGAAAGCCCAGAGATAAATCCACGCACATATGGACACCTTATCTTTGACAAAGGAGGCAAGAATATACAATGGATTAAAGACAATCTCTTTAACAAGTGGTGCTGGGAAAACTGGTCAACCACTTGTAAAAGAATGAAACTAGAACACTTTCTAACACCATACACAAAAATAAACTCAAAATGGATTAAAGATCTCAACGTAAGACCAGAAACTATAAAACTCCTAGAGGAGAACATAGGCAAAACACTCTCTGACATACATCACAGCAGGATCCTCTATGACCCACCTCCCAGAATATTGGGAAAAAAGCAAAAATAAACAAATGGGACCTAATTAAACTTAAAAGCTTCTGCACAACAAAGGAAACTATTAGCAAGGTGAAAAGGCAGCCTTCAGAATGGGAGAAAATAATAGCAAATGAAGCAACTGACAAACAACTAATCTCAAAAATATACAAGCAACCCCTACAGCTCAACTCCAGAAAAATAAATGACCCAATCAAAAAATGGGCCGAAGAACTAAATAGACATTTCTCCAAAGAAGACATACAGATGGCTAACAAACACATGAAAAGATGCTCAACATCACTCATTATCAGAGAAATGCAAATCAAAACCACTATGAGGTACCATTTCACGCCAGTCAGAATGGCTGCGATCCAAAAGTCTACAAGCAATAAATGCTGGAGAGGGTGTGGAGAAAAGGGAACCCTCTTACACTGTTGGTGGGAATGCAAACTAGTACAGCCACTATGGAGAACAGTGTGGAGATTCCTTAAAAAACTGGAAATAGAACTGCCTTATGATCCAGCAATCCCACTGCTGGGCATACACACTGAGGAAACCAGAAGGGAAAGAGACACGTGTACCCCAATGTTCATCGCAGCACTGTTTATAATAGCCAGGACATGGAAGCAACCTAGATGCCCATCAGCAGATGAATGGATAAGAAAGCTGTGGTACATATACACAATGGAGTATTACTCAGCCATTAAAAAGAATACATTTGAATCAGTTCTAATGAGGTGGATGAAACTGGAACCTATTATACAGAGTGAAGTAAGCCAGGAAGAAAAACACCAATACAGTATACTAACACATATATATGGAATTTAGAAAGATGGTAACAATAACCCTGTGCACAAGACAGCAAAAGAGACACTGATGTATAGATCAGTCTTATGGACTCTGTGGGAGAGGGAGAGGGTGGGGAGATTTGGGAGAATGGCATTGAAACATGTATAATATCATGTATGAAACGAGATGCCAGTCCAGGTTCGATGCACGATACTGGATGCTTGGGGCTGGTGCACTGGGACGACCCAGAGGGAGGGTATGGGGAGGGAGGAGGGAGGAGGGTTCAGGATGGGGAACACATGTATACCTGTGGCGGATTCATTTCGATATTTGGTAAAACTAATACAACATTGTAAAGTTTAAAAATAAAATAAAATTTAAAAAAAAAATGGGTGGGAACTTTGTGTGTCCTGACTTTACACTGTCTAGAGAGCTAAAAACACTTACTTTCAGCAATGTAACTAGTTAGGGACAGGTTAGAAACTAGGATCCACATCTCCTTTTTGCCAACCCAGCTCTCTTTGGCAAGTCTTAGCAGGTCATCCAATGTAGTACAAAATGACCTTGGGCAAAAGAGAGAGGCAATCACTCCACTGTGCATTATTCAATGGTATGCTCTAAAGAACTCACACTCAGAAGGTTACAAGAGTTCCCCAAGTCTGATGCAATTTGCTATTCCCTGCTGGCTCAGCTGGTAAAGAATCCGCCTGCAATGTGGAAGACCTGGGTTCGATCCCTGGGTGGGGAGGATCCCCTGGAGAAGGGAATGGCTATCCACTTCAGTATTCTGGCCTGGAGAATTCCATGGACTGTATAGTCCATGGGGTCGCAAAGAGTCGGACACGACTGAGCGACTTTCACATCACTTCACTCACTGTATGTGAATACCAATCCTTCTAGAAATAAACCTTAACTCATTTTAACAAATCAATTCTATAACAGGAATAAAAATGTTGTAGGAAAAAAGTGCAGCTTTATTTTCACAAGAGTTTGAATTGGTCACATCCTATTTTATTGGAGATGGAATATAATATATTGACTAAATCTAGGACTTGAGGTGGTAAGGCTGAGGTTGGGGAAATCTATCCACTCACCTCTTGATAACTCTACTTGTTTTTCTGTAAATTAGTGACAAAAATATAACAATAACTGAAAGCAAAAAATGATATTCTCTATGTAAAGTATTTAACTTAATACCTAAATACCTTTATATCTAAATACCTAATACCTTGAACCTAATACCTAAAGAACTTAACCTAATGCCCCACAGTAAGCTCTCAATAAATGGAAAAACATATAGTATTATCTTTATTACTCTCACCAATAATGGCAGCCGTGAGAGTAATTGAAGTATCATAGTTCTGGAGAGTCCTGGTGAACAGAAAACCATCCAGAGATTTAACTCCATGTGGGTAGTTAAGATAACTCAAGCTATGTAAACAAAGAACTCCCTATACTACAAGGAATAACCAGGTATTATGACCATTAAACTTAAATAATTCATTGTGTTCAAGTTTCTCTCTGCAGTTTATTTTACCCTCCTGTCTGAATCTGAAACGTGATTAACCATTGTAGATTTAATGGATTTTTAAAGGAACTAATAGTATTCAGACATATGTCTTCTACAATGTAAATATAAATGCAGCCAATGGCAGTTTGAAAAATTCCGTACTGTTTGGGTAGCTGAGAATACTATCACTGTCTCACCAATTTTAATATTTAACTCAAAATTCAGGAATCATGAGGGTATAATGGGATATTTGTAAAAGGGCTGAAATTCATTCAATGTTTTCATACTGTTTTTAAATTTTTCTAAATTGCAAGATCATGAAAATGAGTGAAGTTTAGATAATAGTAGAGTATCAAATTCTCTTTCCTAATTTTGATAACTTTACTCTGGTTAAGAAATATATTCTAAATTATTTAAGGGCAACAGTCATCACCCCTGCAACTGACTCCAAAAGAGCTCAGGAAAAAAAAAAAAAGTGTACTCACAGAGAACAAGGTATAAAGCAGATTAACAAGGTAAAATTTTGACATGGGAAATTTAAGTGAAGGGAACATAGACTCTTTGTATTCTTCTTACAGTTTTTCTTTAAGTCTGATTTAAGGTTTAAATAAAAAGCTAAACAAACAAAGAGGATTTGCACCAATAGTCTAGGTAGAATGTTACCAAGTAGACAAAGGGAAAAGAACTCAGTGGAAGTAAAAGCATATATCAGGGACCAGGAGCATTTAGAAATATAAGTAGTGCAGAAGTCCTTGAATAGTGGGTCCGTGAAAGTTAAGATCAGAAAGAGAAAAACCCTAGGGTGGTGTTGTCTCACGGGAAGCTAGTTTAGGATGATATAAGCTGAGGAGTGAGAGAAGACGTTTTAGAAATATCACACTAGCAGAAGTTGAACCATTCAGGATGGAAGTCAGGAAAGTCAGTAATTAGCAAAATAGTGTAAAGGATGAATATTAGGCTCTGAATTAGTGTAGTAGTCTTATGAATAAAATAGCAAATATCATAAAATGTAGTAGTTGAAAGCACAGGCTCTGGTTTCAAATCCCAGTTTTTGCATTTCCTAGCTCTGTCATTTATGGTAAGTTATTTGTCCTCCCTGAGCTTTGGTTTTTCTCATCCACAAGATGACAAAATAGTAGATACTTCACAGAGGTATTAGGATTAACAAAAGGGATAAACAAATATAAAATACTTAAGACAATTAAGAGTCACATACAAAGCACTCATAAATTAAAAGGATGCACATAGAAATGTTATCATAGGCATTATCAAGATCCACTGACTAATTAGTTGGGTTTCCATTCTGGGAGAATGGCAGTACCATTCTCCTGATAGTGCCATTTCTCAACATGTATTTTATAGGCTATTTAGCATCCTAGCCTCTACCCACTAGATACCAGTAGCTGACCTCCAGTTATGAGAATCAAAATGTATCCAGATACTCTCAAATATCCCCTGGGGGAAAAGTCACCCCTTGTGAATGAGAATCAATGACCTCTGGAGGAGATGGGGCAAGTTTGGCATAAGACCCAAGCAACGGGATCTTCCACTGAGATCAGCGTGTATAGTGTTGAGCTAGAGAAGTATTACTACCCAGGGCATTCCTCCCATCTAAGCTACCCAGAATGACTCTCCTAAATAGTGCAGGGGTTAGGTGAATAACAGTCTTCCACTAGGAAACTTCAGCTATGGATAAAAAGGGTGCTTTGCTAAGTTGCCGTAGAAGGAATATGTTTTAAAGGATGTTCAAACATACAGAAAATGAAGAAAGCAAAATATATACAAATAAACACAGGCATGGAAAAAGAATGGTAGGGTATACAATGACATTTTAATTGTTACTGCTGGGTAATTTTTATTTTTTCACTACAGTATTCAGGATTCATTCAATAAAATAAGGAGGAAAATCTACAAGAGATGTCATTTATAAGCTGCAAGAGAAATGGAACTTTAAGCTATTGGACCACGTTTCACACAGTGAAGTGAAATATAATTTCTTATGTTTCAGAGTATCACGTATTTACAAGGGGTAGAGTCAGAATTGCATTTTAATGAACCTTAAGCCCCCAAAAGTTGACTCTCCGACCCATGACTGTTTCATTTGGAAAGATGGATTTAGTATAAAGCTTTGTTGCTTTATTTGTAATAGATTTAATTAACTGAAAAGTTTTATATAAAAATCAGTAGGCCCTAGTTATAGACGTATCAGTGTTTATGACACGGTCCCTATCTTGTTATTTATTCTTAGTGGTGTCACTATGGGGATCTTATATCAGATTGTCTAAACATTTGACAAATTTCTCAAAAGGTTGGGCTGACATTTCTCAGTATTTTGGAGAAAGATGAATAACCTTTCCTTTCTTTCCCAAAGGAACTAGAGAGCTAAAAGTCAGAACCTATTTTAAAAGAGATTGAACTACAAAGTAAAAATAACCCTAACCCTGCCTAAGCCAGTACTGGTTAATGGTAATAAAAACTAAGAGTTCTTAAATATTTGTATCAGTTCTTTCTCTAAATGTTCTAACGTTCTTACTGAAGAATGGGACTGTTGATCAGATCTAGTTTAAAAGTTTTAAGACTGCTCATCAGTAGTTATTTGACTTTGGGCAACCGATTTATTGTCCCCAAGTCTCACTTGCCCTATCTGTAATAAAGGGATGAATATGTTTCCCATGATTAGGTTAGGACTTCCCTCGTGGCTCAGACGGTAAAGCGTTATTATTAGGTTATTATGTGGATTAAATGAGATAACTCATGTAAAGGACTCATGCCGTGCTGCACTCAGTTGCTATGTCGTGTCCAACTCTTTGTGACCCCATGGACTGTAACCCACCAGCCTCCTCTGTCCATGGAATTCTCCAGGAAAGAATACTGGAGTGAGTTGCCATACCTTCCTTCAAGGGATCTTTGCAACCCAGGAATCAAAGACACGTCTCCTGCATTGCAGGTGGATTCTTTACCATCTGAGCCACCAGGGAAGCCCAAGAATACTAGTGGGCAGCCTAGCCCTTCTTCAGGAGGTTTCCCCAACCAAGGAATGGAGCTGGGGTCAGCTTCATTGGTAGGCAGATTCTTTACCAGCTGAGGTGCCAGGGAAACCCAAAGGTCTCATCAGATCAGATAAGATCAGATCAGTCGCTCAGTCCTGTCCGACTCTTTGCGACCCCATGAATCGCAGCAAGCCAGGCCTCCCTGTCCATCACCAATTCCCGGAGTTCACTCAGACTCACGTCCATCGAGTCAGTGATGCCATCCAGCCATCTCATCCTCTGTCGTCCCCTTCTCCTCTTGCCCCCAATCCCTCCCAGCATCAGAGTCTTTTCCAATGAGTCAACTCTTCACATCAGGTGGCCAAAGTACTGGAGTTTCAGCTTTAGCATCATTCCTGCCAAAGAAATCCCAGGGCTGATCTCCTTCAGAATGGACTGGTTGGATCTCCTTGCAGTCCAAGGGACTCTCAAGAGTCTTCTCCAACACCACAGCTCAAAAGCATCAATTCTTCAGCACTCAGCCTTCTTCACAGTCTAACTCTCACATCCATACATGACTACTAGAAAAACCATAGCCTTGACTAGACAAACCTTTGTTGGCAAAGTAATGTCTCTGCTTTTGAATATGCTATCTAGGTCAGTCATAACTTTCCTTCCAAGGAGTAAGCGTCTTTTAATTTCATGGCTGTAGTCACCATCTGTAGTGATTTTGGAGCCCAGAAAAATAAAGTCTGACACTGTTTCCACTGTTTCTCCATCTATTTCCCATGAAGTGTTGAGACCGTATGCCATGATCTTCGTTTTCTGAATGTTGAGCTTTAAGCCAACTTTTTCACTCTGCACTTTCACTTTCATCAAGAAGCTTTTTAGTTCCTCTTCACTTTCTGCCATAAGGTCTCATAGACCTTAATAATTATTACTTTTCCCATTATTGTCACATCCAGAAAAAAAAAAAAAAAAGCTGCCTCTTAAGGCAAGGAACTATTACTAACAAAAAGGCTGTTGGAGAGAAGAAATAGTCTGAAAATTAAGATGCAAGGGGGAGTATCAGTAACTCCTGGGGAGTGGCAGAACTCTCATGATGGCCAAAGAATCTATCTGAAACAGGACAAGAACTCATAATAAAGACAATATCTTTGTCAGCAGTGAACAAGCTTGTAGGTAAATTTCTCCATCTTTTTCTTTTTCAAGCCTCATGATTCTGAAGGAGGCAAGGTGAAGAAGAGGATATTATTGAGTCAATGATGCTCATACAGGTATGAGATGCTTGTAGAAGCATCAGAATCGCTAAGTGACCTACATAGACTTAAACTCTATGCTCTTTCTCTGCTACACAGTCCTCATATTTATGCCTATGATTCCAGCTTCACTCAACCTGAACCCCAAAGTTATTCATCTCTTCTATACAAGAACTACCAACTTCAAATGCTTCATGCTTTGAAGTCTATGTTCATCCTAGCTTGCCAGGCCCCAATCTCCTCAGTTCATTCTAGGACTGACAAATATTGCTTTAGCTGGATTCATTTGCTCATTTGATAAATACTAAAACTCAACATTCAGAAAACTAAGATCATGGCATCTGGTCCCATCACTTCATGGCAAATAGATGGGGAAATAATGGATACAGTGAGAGACTATTTTGGGGGGCTCCAAAATCACTGCAGATGGTGACTTCAGCCATGAAATTAAAAGACCCTTGTTCCATGTAAGAAAAGCTATAACCAACTTAGACAGCATATTAAAAAGCAGAGACATTACTTTGTCAACAAAGGTCCATCTAGTCAAAGCTATGGTTTTTCCAGCAGTCGTGTATGGATGTGAGAGTTGGGCTATAAAGAAAGCTGACCACTGAAGAATTGATGCTTTTGAACCATGGTACTGGAGAAGACTCTTGAGAGTCCCTTGGACTGCAAGGAGATCCAACCAGTCCATCCTAAAGGAAATCAGTCCTGAATATTCATTGGAAGGATTGATATTGAAGCTGAGACTCCAACACTTTGGCCACCTGATGCAAAGAACTGACTCATTTGAAAAGACCCTGATGCTGGGAAAGATTGAAGGCAGGAGGAGAAGGGGATGACAGAGGATGAGATGGTTGGATGGCATCATTGACTCAATGGACATAAGTTTGAGTAAGCTCCAGGAGTTGGTGATGGACAGGAAAGTCTGGCGTGCTGCAGTCCATGGGGTTGCAAAGAGTCGGACATGACTGAGCGACTGAACTGAACTGAATATCTAGAGGGAGTTGGGGTGTACTAGGTGCTTGGGGGAAAGCAACCATCAATATAGTTACAACATATTCATTCTTTCAAAACTAATGGACTACCAGGGGAAAATAGACATTAAACAAGTCATTGTAAGTGTGCTTATCTGTCAGTGTAAGCATTGTCCATCTGTTTTTCTTTAGAGTAGCAGGGAAAGCATAGCTCTTGAAGTGGACATCAATGGAATCAAATGCTATTGCATTTGAACTTAGCATGTGATATTACACTTCTCATCTTCAGTTTCCTAATTTTTAATGTGGGTGAAAAGAAGACCTATTGCCTGAGATTTGTGTAAATCTAAGTAAGACAGTGTGGGTGAGGAGCTGTGGTATAATGAAGATTTTGCCTGGTTTTTTTTCCCCACAAGGGACAAAACCCTTGAGATTTCCAGAGTGATAGGAATGTCACTGTGGTGAACCTCTAGAAAGCTTCAGGACAAAGCTGGTCTCTAGAAAGGCTAACCACAAAGTTAAAAGTTGGGACTTTCTAGGGAGGAGAAGGAGACTGGAGAATGAGTTCCGTCACCTGGCCAATAGTTCAGTTAATCATGGAAACATAATAAATGCTCAATAAAAACTCTAAACACAGATCTCAGTAGGGTTTCCTGGTTGATGAACACATTATATGCCAGGAGCATAACGGGTCCTGATTTCACAAAGAGGTGACACATAAGCTTTGTATTCCCTCTCAGATCTCATCCTATGTATCTCTTTATTTGACTGTTTCTCCTGATTTGTAATCTCTGTAATGAGTTATCATTGTAATTATAGTAATTTTTTGAATTCTGTGAGTCATTCTAGCAAATTATTGAACATGAAGTGGTTGTGGAAATCTTCAAAGTTATAGCCAGTGATTCCAAAGTATATGTGGCCTGGAAACCCCCAGATATGGCTAGTGTCTGAAGTAGAGCAGTCTTGCTGAGGGCCATGCCCTTTAGCTTGTGGGGTCTGAGCTAGCTTCAAGTGGTTTGTGCCAGAACTGGACTGTTAGGCATCCAGTTGGGGTTGAAAAGGAATAGAGACTTAGACCAAGCCACACAGTTGGTCCTTACTAAATGTCTGTTACCTTATGACATCATTCCAGTTCATTAGTGTCCCCCTCCGTCCCTATTTCCATTATCTTTTATCTCAAATAGCTACTTGCAGAGTTCTCAAACAGAATGATATTGATAGGAAATGTGCTTTATGAGCACTCTATCTTAGTGCATGAGCCAAGAAAGAGAAACAACAGATGGACAGAATGCTGGGAGACAGTGCATCTGAGTGTTTAACTCTTTGTTTTTTAATTTATTTATTTTAATTGGAGGATATTTGCTTTACAATATTGTGTTGCTGCTAAGTCACTTTAGTCGTGTCCAACTCTGTGCGACCCCATAGACGGCAGCCCACGAGTCTCCCCCGTCCCTGGGATTCTCCAGGCAAGAACACTGGAGTGGGTTGCCATTTCCTTCTCCAATGCATGAAAGTGAAAAGTGAAAGTGAAGTCGCTGAGCCTTGTCCAACTCTTAGCGACCCCATGGACTGCAGCCTACCAGGCTCCTCCGTCCATGGGATTTTCCAGGCAAGAGTGCTGGAGTGGGGTGCCATTGCTTTCTCCAACAATATTGTGTTGGTTTCTGCCATATATCAACATGAATCAGCCATAAGTAGATATATGCCCCCTCTGTGTTGAACCTCCCTACCACCCCACCCCATCTCCCCCTATCTAGGTTGTCACAGAGCATCAGGGATTTGAGTTCCCTGCACCATACAGCAAATTTCCACTGACTATATGGATGTTTAATTCTTAAAAGTGCCAAAAACAAACTTAGAGGCTAGAACGAGCAGAACATTTTGTGACTTTTTAATTAACTGTTTAACGTAGAGAAAATCTGCAATGTCAACTGTATCCATCCTATAAATTCAACTATAGTCCTACAAATACTTCATATTGGCCTGTAACCAAAGTATGACTTTCCCAGAGCCAGTGTTAACTACAATAGCTAATATGCTCAGAGACAAATAAATCTTCTGTACTGAAACCATGTATTTGTGGTTAACAGTTTAATCTTTTTAGGAGTCTTTTGGCATTGTTTATCTTCAACTCTGCCAATGTACGCATAAGCCATCACTTCAAAGATTATTCTACTGCTGTTTCAGCAGCAGATGAACTGTAAATATATAAACGTCATTGTAAAGACTAAAATAAAATTGGGTTTGAATTTTTTTAAATCACTTTTATTTTGGAAGATATCTTCAATGTCTACAAATCTTTTTGAAGAAATTATTTATCTCTACAAAATTTATCTCTACATAATTTAGAGATTATCTCTACATAATTATTTTCTCTTGGGGTCTATTATGATTTAGACGATATAGGGGTTAGAGTGGGAATTAGGGATTGTTAGTTCTCATGCTGATTCAGCTGTGAATCCCTAGATGACCTCACTCAAGCTCCTTTATTCCTCTGGTTGTCTCAGAAAGTGGAATAACTAATCACGACATGTCATGCTGGGACATTATGAGAATGAAGAACAGCCAACTTGAAGATAGCAATGGCTCATAAAATTAACAGATAACCCATACACGTTACTTTAAAGATACTTCTGGTTATATACATATATTCTTCACTCTCCCACCTGACCTTCTAACAAGTGTAAATGTAGGGTGATTTAATATTTATTTCTTTAGCTTAGTCTGTGGTAGAGTTGCTGACAATAAAAACTCTTTAGTGGCCAAGACAGATTCAATGAATAAAATAATTATAAATAATCCAGGTAGTATTGGCTCTTTAACAATTGAAAATATACTTAATCTAGTACCTCTCCTTTCTTTTCCATTGCCTACTAACTTCAAGGGATCCCCCAAGGACACCTAGCCCACAATTGTCTTTCATCATCACCTCAGGATATAAAACCATTCTAAAACAATAGCTTTATAGGCTGTAAACCTCTTCAACTCCAATTTACCCCCTCTCCACCTCAATCCCCACTTCCACAGATTCTATTTTTGTAATGATCTCTAAACTCTCAAAATTCTGTGTCCTAAATTTACACCTCCAGTTCACTCTTTACGTATGTCTCTGCCTAATTGGAGCCTGCCATCAGAAATTTCAGTTAAACAGTAAATGCTGAACACACATTCTCAATACCCCATAACTTCCATTGTTTCTTCCAGTTCACTTGCCAGGCTGTACACTTTCACCATGTGGAAGATTTTCTATGGGTGTTATCAACAATAATCAATGCTGCTGAGAGGCTGACAGAGGAAAAAAAGAAGGTGGCTCAGGTAAAGAATCTACTTGCAATGCAGGAGACCTGGGTTCAGTCCCTGAGTTGGGAAGATCCTCTGGAGAAGTAAATGGCAACCCAACGCAGTATTCTTGCCTGGGAAATCCCATGGACAAACGGGCCTGGTGGACTACAGTCCATGGGGTCGCAAAGAGTTGGACACAACTGAGGGATGAACACACACAATGATCCTATGAAACTGATAATATTATGTTCTTCATTTTACAGATCAGGAAACTGCAGCAGGCATAAGAAACTGGCCTGAGGTCCTGCAGAAAATAACAGTTTTAAAACACAGGCTGATTCAGAGCCTCTACTATTAAATCTGTGCTGCTGCTTTTGATTATGCAGTTATATTAACTATTTTTTTTCCAGACAGAAATTTCAACAGAATGGAAATAGATAGAACCTTAAAGTAAAAGGGAAATACTGTTAGGTGCAACCTTAAAGAGTTTTATGTCAATAAATTTCTTCTTGTGTGAAAGGAAATACATTAAAAGAAGAGCTTTTTTAGGCAGAAGTTAAGTCAGTAGATACACATGGAAATTACAAGGAGACAATGAAGAACTATTGGAGTGAAGTTTTAGAAAAAATGAATATATGAGATGACTGAACCCAGATAGAGGAGAAAGGGTGTGGGATGTTGCTTATTCAGCACTTGCAAAAAGGGCGTTTGTTTAATTCTGAGAGTAAGAAGGATGAGAAAAAGATTGGTTAGAGTGGAAAATGTAAGAAGAGTCCATTCAACGACAGATGACTAAAAGTATTATGAAGCCAAGATAGGCTCTATATGATTAGAAGGAACTTCAGTCAGCTTAGTGCAGTCTCACAGCTCCTTCCAGAAACATTCCTCAGTCTTACTATGAAATTGGAAAAGCTCTATGGTATTTTTGTTGTTCAGTAACTCAGTTGTGTCCGACTCATTGTGACTACATAGACTGCAGCACGCCAGGCTTCCCAATCCACAACCATCTCCCAGGGCTTGCTCAAACTCATGTCCATTGAGTCAATGATGCCATCCAACCATCTCATCCTCTGTCATCCCCTCCTCCTCCTGCCTTCAACCTTTCTCAGCATCGGGGTCTTTTCAGTGAATCAGTTCTTCACATCAGGTGGCCAAAGTATCGGAGCTTCAGCTTCAGCATCAGTCCTTCCAGTGAATATCCAGGATTGATTTCCTTTAGGATTGACTGGTTGGATCTCCTTGCAATCCAAGGGACTCTCAATACTCTTCTCCAACAACACAGTTCAAAAGCATCAATTCTTTGGCACTCAGCCTTCTTTATGGTCCAACTCTCACATCCATACATGACTACTGGAAAAACCAGAGCTTTGATTATGTGGACCTTTGTCAGCAAAGTAGTGTCTCTGCTTTTTAATATACTGTCTAGGTTGGTCATAGCTTTTCTTCCAAGAAGAAAGTGTCTTTTAATTTCATGGCTGCAGTCACCATCTGCAGTGATTTTGGAGCCCAAGAAAATAAACTCTCTCACTGTTTTCATTGTTTCCCCATCTATTTGTCATGAAGTGTTGGAACTGGATACCATGATCTTAGTTTTTTGAATGTTGAGTTTAAAGTCAGCTTTTTCACTCTCCTCTTTCACTTTCATCAAGAGGCTGTTTACTTCCTTTTCGCTTTCTACCATAAGGCTAGTGTCATCTGCATATCTGAGGTTATTGATATTTCTCCCGCCAATCTTGATTCCAGCTTGTGCTTCATCCAGCCGGGCACTTCTCATGATGTACTCTGCATATAAGTTAAACAAGCAGGGTGAGGATATACAGCCTTGATGTTCTCCTTTCCCAGTTTGGAGCCACTCCATTGTTCTATGTCTGGTTCTAATGTTGCTTATGGACCTGCATACAGATTTCGCAAGGGGCAGCTAAGGTGGTCTGAAATCCCCATCTCTTGAAGAATTTTCCACAGTTTGTTGTGATCCATGCAGTCAAAGACTTTAACACAGTCAGTGAAGCAGAAGAAGATGTTTTGGTGGAATTGTCTCACTTTTTCTATGATCCAACAGATGTTGGCTATTTGATCTCCGGTTCCTCTGCCTTTTCTAAATGCAGCTTGAACATCTGGAAGTTCTTGGTTCATGTACTGTCAAAGCCTGGCTTGGAGAATTTTGAGCTTTACTTTGCTAGCATGTGACATGAGTACAACTGTGTGGTGGTTTCAACACTTTTTGGCATTGCCTTTCTTTGGGATTAGAATGAAAACTGACCTTTTCCAGTACTGTGACTACTACTGAGTTTTCTAAATTTGCTGGTATGTTGAGTGCAGCACTTTCACAGAATCATCTTGTAGGATTTGATATAGCTCAACTGGAATTCCATCAACTCCACTAGTTTTGTTTATAATAATGTATCCTATGGCCCACCTGACTTCACACTCCAGGATGTCTGGCTCTAGGTGAGTGATCACACCATTGTGGTTCTGGGTATTTAACACTTCTCAAATATTGATAGCATTTATTTTATGATCAAAGATCCTTTAGGTAAACCAAATGAAGATAACTTATATATAATTTACAAGAATAAAAATTAAAAGCTAATATAGAATCAGCAATAAATACTGAAAAACATATCTATGAACTCACCTACACAGCAGTTCATTTCTATATTAAAAGGCAGGGTCATTAAGTTTAGTTAACACAATCACTTTGACTTTGACTTGCGTGCTCAGTCATGTCTGACTCTTTGCTACCCCATTGTCTGTTGCCCACCAGGCTCCTCTGTCCATGCAATTTTCCAGGCAAGAATACTGGAATAGGTTGCCATTTCCTACTTCAGGGGATCTTCCCAACCCAGGGATCAAATCCATATCTCTTGTATCTCCTGCATTGGCAGGTGGATTCTTTACCACTGTGCCACCTGGGAAGCCTGACTTTTACTTAGAAACTTATTTATCTAGATTCTATACTGGACCACATACTACTAATAATTGGAATTATTTTACTTCATTATTGTTGCTGTCCTTCAGTCACTAATTCATGTCTGATTCTTTGCAACCCCATGGACTTCAGCATGCCAGACTCCTCTTTGCTCCACACTCTCCCAGAGTTTGCTCAAATTTATGTCCACTGAGTTGGTGATGCTATCTAACCATTTCATTTTCTGCCTTCCTCTTCTTCTTTTACCTTCAATCTTTCCCAACATCAGGGTCTTTTCCAATGAGTTGGGTCATTGCATCAGGTGGCCAACATATTGGGCTTCAGCTCCTGTTTCAGATTTTCCAATAAATATTCAGGGTTGATTTCCTTTAGGATTGATTGGTTTGATCTCCCTGCAATCCAAGAGACTCTCAAGTGTCTTCTACAGCACAATTTGAAAGCATCAATTCTCTGGCACTCAAGCCTTCTTTTTTTGACTTTAGGTTACTGTAATTTTAGATTATCTAGTAAAGCAAACCCAATAAACTCAGATTTCTAAATGTCTTTTAACACTTTTCTGTGTTTAAACAATGTATTTCTTCTGATGAGTTTCATAGATGGAAACTCATTTCTCCCATTCAACAAGCTTTGTAATACAACATGGCAATTCTTTCAGTCTTTGAAGCTACATATTCTCTTGCATAAAGCTGTCATTTCAGGAAATCATGTAGGTGAATATGAGATCCTCATTTGCTCATCTCATTTGCTTCAAAGCCAAATAAAATTGATCCAATTTTAACTGAAAATTTTTTCGGCTGCCACATGTTATGAAAATTGTCTGTTAAACTTTAGTCTTGGCCCATAGCCAAGAAAAAATTAATCATTGACTTATTCCAATATCATCCGTAAATGACAAAAGAAGGCTGTTGTTGTCTTTCTTATTTATCAACAATCTAGCATTTCCTAGCATATGCAATCAAAATACATGTTTTTAAAAATGCAACACAAATATAATCAAATGATTATGGAAGTGGCTCAGGCACTTAAACCACAGTACATAAATACAGAAAAGAGCTAAAAAGTCAGAAAGAAAACATCTTTCCCACTTACTTTCAGATGAACTCTTGAGGAACTCTGTGTAGCCTTTCAAAATTTAATGAGTTTAAAGAATGTGTTGATCTGGTAGCTGGATTGAATCCTGGCCCAGTGCATGAAATTCACCTGACAGAGATGAAAAACACTCCCAAGCTGAGCCAATGGTGAGGATTACCAAATTGCCTCCGTTGAAAACTATAGTGTTGAATTTCACAGTTGGAAATTGATCTTTTAAAATCTTAGATTATTTTTAATAGTAGTTTTTGAAAAGTCTGCTCAATATATTTGAATTGGGTGAGCCTTTGAAAGATAAGACAGATACAGTGACAAAGATATTAATGATATCATACTTAGTTGAATTAAATCTCTCAATGTATCAGCCTTTTTCATGATATCTCTACAGCATTCTGTTTATACAGTATCTCTAAGTAAACTAACAATGATTGCATGTTTCTCAATTACAGTTGATAAATTTGTCAATGTAATTGTTTTAGTTCATTTTATCAAGATATAAGACATATTTTTGCTTGCATTTGTGAATTACTTGTGGGAAAAAATGGCATGCGAGAAGCCTATGGTTTGTGTTTGTGATATAGTCGATTCATAGCATTTCTCTTCTATGAAGTTACCACAAACACTGAATTAGTGAGTTCTGAACATTTGCAACTAGGAAAATAGAAAGTTAGGTTGCTGAAACCTCCAGTTACAACAATTCCATCAACTGATCAATATATAAACTTATTTTGTACATCTCTGTTTAAAGACCCCTTATTTAATACATGTTGTTGATTCATTAATGTTGAACTCATGGTCAATAACACTATAATTTGTGTCTCAACAAAGCTACCTAACAAACATATTTTCTCTGTAAGGCGCATTACAGCTTTCCTGCTGTTAGTAACACTAGACAGCACCTCAGCACTATGTTTTCATGCCATTTTAAGGGGCAGAATCGCCAATGAAAAGCACAAAAATAAGGAAATCATAGCATGAAATAGATAGCCAAAAGGACATTTGTTTACAGTTTAAGAGCTGAAACTTTGCCTCATTTCACCACAACTGAGAACATACCTATCAGGCAACTCACATTTTTTGCCACTTTGGACATGTGCATGTCCACAGAGACTACAAAAGCCTCACGAATATTGGTTTGAGGACTGCAAACAAACTTTAGAAGGCGATGGCACCCCACTCCAGTACTCTTGCCTGGAAAATCCCATGGGTGGAGGAGCCTGGTGGGCTACAGTCCATGGGGTCGAGAAGAGTCGGACACAACTGAGCGACCTCACTTTCACTTTTCACTTTCATGCATGGGAGAAGGAAATGGCAACCCACTCCAGTGTTCTTGTCTGGAGAATCCCAGGGACGGGGGAGCCTGGTGGGCTGCCATCTGTGGGGTCGCATAGAGTCGGACACGACTGAATCGACTTAGCAGCAGTAGCAGTAGCAGCAAACTTTAATGAGTAGACAAATTTGCAAACACAGCACTCATGAATAATGAGGACAGACTGTATTTCTTAAATTGTATCTTGAATATTAGAATTCTTAATAGAAATTCAATAATGTCACAGTGTATAATTTGGAAGGGAAAAAGTCTGTCTTTTTTTTCATCTCTGGAGACAGTATGTATAGTACTAGATTAATTTTGCTACTTTTAAAAAAATTATTTTAGTACATTAAATTTGTTTATACAGCCATTCTAAAAATGTACAGTTTTTCCTTTTTTTTAAACAAAGTATAATAAAACAAAAAATTCCCCAAACAGAATACTTGACATTTACAATTCAAAATCAAATTAGCAGAACATTAAATATTTACAAAACTCCATCTTTTAGAAATATTTATAAAGTTACATGCAATTTTGTAGAGCTGACATAAAAGATTGGCTCAAAAATGGGAGAATTTTCCTTCATTCCTAAAAAAAAAAAAAAATGTCCAATAGAAGTTGTGAAGATTCTTGAGTACGTGAAGTCTTCAGTTTTAGTACCAAAGCTTGTCTTTGTGCGTCTACGAAATTTACACATGTGAAGAGCTCCTTACAACACTGGGATAGACTGACCTGTGCTCCCCTCTTTCCGATAACGGTGTAGTAACATTGACCTTTGACCTCACCCAGCACAGTATGTAGTTTATGAGTGTTGGTTAGAGTACTCACTTTGGTGGGTAATTGCTTTACAATATTGTATTGGTTTCTGCCATACATAAACATGAATCAGCCATAAGTATACATTTGTCCCCTCCTTCTTATAAATTAAAACAAAAAAAAGATACTTTGATTCAGATCCTCAGGACTTCAGTAATTGAGCCTCTGCAGAACCATGACTGTAATTGTCACCTGCCTCATTCTTTACAAGTCATCTATGCTTTAGAAAACATGGCCAACCCACTCAGGTGCCACAGGCCTATCCACTGGACAAGCTGAGGAGGGTCACAGCTTCTATTACCACCTTTAAGATTCTTCAATGCATAACATCACCAGTTATCATTGCATAAAACTAGCAAGGCATCAAGTAAGCCAACATAGAAGCAAGAATAGTGACAATGACAAGGAGCGAGGAGAGTATAAAGGAAAGACACATCCATCTGAATACAGAGCGCCAAAGAAAAGCAAGGAGAGATAAGAATGCCTTCCTAAGTGACCATTGCAAAGAAATAGAGGAAAACAAAAGAATGGGAAAGACTAGAGAACTCTTCAAGAAAATTGGAGATATCAAGGGAATATTTCATGCAAAGTTGGGCACAATAAAGGACAGAAACGATATGGACCTAACCAAAGCAGAAATATTAAGAAGAGGTGGCAAGAATACACAGAAGAACTATTCAAAAAAGATCTTCATGACCCAGAAAACCAGGATGGTGTAATCACTCAGCTAGAGCCAGACATCCCTGGAGTGCAAAGTCAGATGGGCTTTAGGAAGCATCACTATGAACAAAGCTAGTGGAGGTGATGGAATTCCAGCTGAGCTATTTCAAATCCTAAACAATGATTCTATGAAAGTGCTGCACTCAACATACCAGCAAATTTAGAAAACTCAGTAGTAGTCACAGGACTGGAAAAGGTCAGTTTTCATTCTAATCCCAAAGAAAGGCAATGCCAAAAAGTGTTGAAACCACCGCACAATTGTATTCATCTCACATGCTAGCAAAGTAATGCTCAAAATTCTCCAAGCCAGGCTTTGACAGTACATGAACCAAGAACTTCCAGATGTTCAAGCTGCATTTAGAAAAGACAGAGGAACCGGAGATCAAATGGCCAACATCTGTTGGATCATAGAAAAAGCGAGACAATTCTACCAAAACATCTTCTTCTGCTTCACTGACTGTGTTAAAGTCTTTGACTGCATGGATCACAACAAACTGTGGAAAATTCTTCAAGAGATGGGGATTCCAGACCACCTTAGCTGCCTCCTGCGAAATCTGTATGCAGGTCCATAAGCAACATTAGAACCAGACATAGCACAATGGACTGGCTCCAAACTGGGAAAGGAGAACATCAAGGCTGTATATCGTCACCCTGCTTATTTAACTTATATGCAGAGTACATCATGAGAAGTGCCCAGCTGGATGAAGCACAAGCTGGAATCAAGATTGGCGGGAGAAATATCAATAACCTCAGATATGCAGATGACACTAGCCTTATGGTAGAAAGCGAAAAGGAAGTAAACAGCCTCTTGATGAAAGTGAAAGAGGAGAGTGAAAAAGCTGACTTTAAACTCAACATTCAAAAAACTAAGATCATGGTATCCAGTTCCAACACTTCATGACAAATAGATGGGGAAACAATGAAAACAGTGAGAGAGTTTATTTTCTTGGGCTCCAAAATCACTGCAGATGGTGACTGCAGCCATGAAATCAAAAGACACTTGCTCCTTGGAAGAAAAGCTATGACCAACCTAGACAGTATATTAAAAAGCAGAGACATTACTTTGCTGACAAAGGTCCACATAGTCAAAGCTCTGGTTTTTCCAGTAGTCATGTATGGATGTGAGAGTTGGACCATAAAGAAGGCTGAGTGCCAAAGAATTGATGCTTTTGAACTGTGTTGTTGGAGAAGAGTATTGAGAGTCTCTTGGATTGCAAGGAGATCCAACCAGTCAATCCTAAAGGAAATCAATCCTGGATATTCGCTGGAAGGACTGATGCTGAAGCTGAAGCTTCGCTACTTTGGCCCCCTGATGTGAAGAACTGACTCATTTAAAAGACCCTGATACTGAGAAAAATTGAAGGCAGGAGGAGGAGGGGACAACCGAGGATGAGATGGTTGGATGGCATCATCAACTCAATAGACAGGAGTTTGAGCAAACTCTGGGAGATGGTGATGGATTGGGAAGCCTGGCGTGCTGCAGTCCATGGAGTCACAAAATGTTGGACCCAACTCAGCCACTGAACTGACTGACTGACTGAAGAAGAGTGCAACCCAGTTCCAACTTGGCAGGTTCTCACTAACAAACTTGACTAAATGGCCAGATGCAAGCCTTGGTCAGCCTGTGCTCAGATGGGAATGCATTTAGCTATGCAACTTTAGGCAAAGTTATTCCCTACTGTGCACCTGTGTACAGGCCATGTAAACCCTGTGGACTTCTTGCGACAAAGGACTTAGAATTCTAAGTAGTGAATTGAAATACTGTACCTACTAACTACTATATGAACAAGCTGACTCGGGTAATGTTTTGGAGATTATAAACGATTCTGGTTTTTTGAAACACCCAATCACATATCTGCTTTCAAGAAAATAGTTTTGTCTTTATTATTCTAATTGCTACCTCTCATTTTCTCAGTGCTTTTTAGCAATTAGGTTTTTAACATTTCTACACTGTCCAATTTTTTATATTATCATAAAATAAAAATTAGAACATAAAGTATAAAATTAAGTGTTCTACTTTAAACAACAAGAACAACAAAAGATAGTCCTTTACCCCAACATTGCATTCTACTTCAATCTGTACCAGCAGGGAAGCCCTGTATTCTACTTCAATCTGTATGTTCCACTTTCCCCATTCTTATAGATATAAATGGGGTTAGAAACTTTAAAATATGACAGATTACACAGAGCAAAGTGGCTGGTGCTGTAGCATTTGGAAACTGAGTCCACAATTTCAGGAAAATGACTAGTTGAAAGGTCAGTCTGATCTGTGTTTCTAGCTAATGAGGATGTCCTCTGAGGAAATGCCAAATTCTCTTCAGGCTCACTGACTGTGGTTGCTTCTGGAGAGAAATTTCATCAGAGAGAGTACTTCTAGCAACTATTCCCAAGTTCAAGTATGGGACTCACTTGGGAAGAGGTCTCACGGATTGGTGGCTGAATGCTTTGTGTCCTGTTGGCTAGCGTTTACGCTTTACCATTCCCAACTCAGAATGGCCTCACTGAAGACCACGCTCCACACACGTACTTTCAAAGACAGCTGGAAGTTTCTCTAAGATCTTTGATGACTGGAACACAGCCACAAAATGTCTGAATCTATTTCCCTCAATTTGAGTGTCATAGTTCAAATCAAAGCTTTTTAAATTTTTTGTTGTATATAACACTAACCTGTAATATTTATCAAAATAGTTATAAGGGCTCATTCCTTCTCTGACCCTGTGAAACTACCATCTTTATTTGCATAATGGCATGTTGAAGCATGCTGCTGCTGCTGCTAAGTCACTTCAGTCGTGTCCAACTCTGTGTGACCCCATCGACAGCAGCCCACCAGGCTCCCCTATCCCTGGGATTCTCCAGGCAAGAACACTGGAGTGGGTTGCCATTTCCTTCTCCAATGCATGAAAGTGAAAAATGAAATTGAAGTCGCTCAGTCGTGTCCGACTCTTAGCAACCCCATGGACTGCAGCCCACCAGGCCCCTCCGTCCATGGGATTTTCCAGGCAAGAGTACTGGAGTGGGTTGCCATTGCCTTCTCCATGTTGAAGCATAATTGACAGCAAAGGCCTTATAGACTCAGCTCACTTTATCTATTAAAAGCGTACTTTATCTGTATCCTTAAAGAAGTATAAAGTCATAAGAACAAGTTGCAATTGTCCTGTCTTTGCAACTGTGGGAAGAAAGTTTTCTCACACTCAATTTGACATTAGGTGCTCTTTCTAAGACAAAAACTCAGACAGTTTGCCCAAGGCTCTCAAAACACAACATAACTCCTCCTGCTGATGACTGCTTACTTATTTTTATTACACTTAATAGTACTTGACATTATAATCTGACATATCTATCTCTAACCTTACACTTACAAGTCTTTTTCTTACTTTATCCAAGCAAGTATAATATACAGGTTTAAGATTTGTTTATGGCAGTAAAATCTACTATTACAATGTGTCTCAAATGCTGAATCTTTCAGAGAAAGAGAGAAAAATTAGACTTTGAGAAAATGAAAGCTTTTCATTTGTCTTTATACAACTGAACTATTATCTTCCTTAGGGAATAGAACTTGCTAGTGAAAGTTCTAATTATAGCCTTGATCTGTATTTAGCTATTTAATGGATTGCAAAGAAGGCATATAAGACCAAGCCACTTGCTTGGTATAAAATATTATACCACGTTAAAATTTTCAGATACTTATTTCTGAGAATGTTTTGAAACTGATATTACACCCCAAATGAAATAATCATCTTCCGCTGTAACATAAGAATAATTTGACAAGCTTGTTTCAACAAAGTAAAATGTCAAGCTGACCTTCCACTGGGATCTGTGACTCTAAGAGAAGAGGAGAAATAGAACTGGCTTCCATTGTAACTTACAAAGTCTAGGCAGGAAGGGCATTCTCTGGAATGAGTTTGGTATGGACTATTCAGAAACATTTGAAAATGCTTGTCACAGCTACTCCAAATATAGCCTACAATGCTTATTTAATGTCTTGTTCACTTTATGACATCTAACCTGATAATTTTCTTGAGACAATTTCTCCAGCCGGGGAGTCATTTATTTTGAAAATGACTTAACAGCTGGCTTTCATTAGAATTCTACTTCAACCTAAAAGGCACTACATATTTTTTTTACATGGTGATCAAAAGTGATACCATGGTGATTCCCATCTGAGATCCTCCAGAATAGTGATAGATTTTTATGCCCATAATGCAGCTTATGGAGCTTTCAGTCATAAAAGAGAGTCTAAATAAATCTTAGACACTACAAATATTGTTTCATCACTTGGGATTTTTATAGATATGTTTGCTGGTTGATCATACTATGCTGCAACTTTAAATTATCTTGTATATATATTTATTCTAACACATTTCAATATCTTATGTAAATTCGATAAATCTTTTCTTTTCTACAGATACATTTATCATGATAGAAATTTTATACAATCATTACGGCTCTCAAAAAAGCAAAGCTATTGAAAATAACATCCAACTGACATACACAGTTTAGAAAAATTATTCTCCCATGTTTCACAGTTAATGCAGAAAGGACCAACTAACTCATCAGATTTGTAGTGTTTTAAAACTCAACCAACCTGATTCTCTCCATCTCTCTATAATTAAAACATAAAAGAACTTCATATATATGGCTTTTAGAAACTCATGAAAGTGGTAGAAAGGAACTATCCAAATATTTCTCATTGCAGAATCTACATAAGAGTCTTCCATGGTAAAAAAATTTTTACATTTAGCCAAATGTAGTGGGTATAGCCAAAGAATGAAAAGAGGGAAAAAATCAGGGAAACCATCTCTGGCTAGTCCCTAGATTGCTGATTTTCTCATCAAGAAGTATTTTGTAATGTGTTCTTAAGCCCCAAGAGATAGAAGACTCAAGCTGGCCTTGAACTGCAGCACTTGGCTATATAGTTCCTACAGTCTACAAAGCCATCATAACATAAACATGAGAGTAGAAAAATATTTGATACATTCTAGTGAAGTGGGTGAACTTAGAGCCTGTTATACAGAGTGCAGTAAGTCATAAAGAGAAAAACAAATTTTGTATATTAACACATATATATGGAATCTAGGAAAATGGTACTGAGGAACCTATTTGCAGGGCAGGAATAGAGACACAGACACACAGAACAGACTTCTGAACAGAGCAGAGGAAGGAGAGGGTGGGACAAACTGAGAGAGTAGCATGGAAGCAGATACCTTATCAGATGTAAAATAGGCAGCTGTTGGGAAGTTTCTGTATAACACAGGGAGCTCAGCTTGATACTCTGTGACAACCTAGAGGGGTGGGATGAGGTGGGCTGGGGCAATGAATCCTCCAATTAAAAGTAAATTTAAAAAATTCTTTAAGGAAAAAAAAATTGGTACAAATCCACGAATTGTAACATAGGTACATCGTGTTTGTCCTTGTTCTTTGTCTCCACTAGTGGTTTTCAACAAAAAAGATTGAAAACATCTACTCCTTCCAGCTCTTCATTGCTTTCAACCCATTTATGGACAGAGCCAGTGCTCATGGACTTTTACCAAACCAGGAACACTGTTTTCTGAACTTACTCTTTTACTATGTTTGATATAGTTGGAATCTGTTTTTCCTCAAAGGTTATTTAACAGGTCCACCAAGTCACAGGCAAAACGCCAACTTCTGACTGAGTTTCTGCTCTTGGATTTTGGCTTCTATTCCAATCTTTCATCATGGGACAATTGGGAGAGTGTACCTCTGAACACTGAAGAAGAAAAAAAAAAACAAACACAAAAATTTTAATAGACACCATTGCCTTCTATCAAATTCTAAGTTTAAGAATCATATAAATGACTTTGACAATGAGATAAAACAGCAAAACTGGTCATGTGTACAAGAATTTGAAATATATACATAGATTTTATATTATATCACATGATAACTATGAAGAACACATATTGTGAGAAAAGTTTCCAGGAAAGGATGAATCTGTAGGACTTGACTGCATCCCAACATAATAGGAAGATAAATTATAGACTAAAGAGAACATAGAACTGAATGGAATCCATTTGGCTCATTTTAAATGCTTTCTTCCTCTTAATATATTATCTTCCAAATTGGAAATTAAAAATCTCTTTAAAATTTGCTAAAATTTAGCTTCTGGATGAGGACTACTTATTTTAGACATGCCCCAGCTTTTAGCCAAAGATGTCTATCTGCATTTTTCATCTGATTCTTCCGTGTACACATTGGTCAAGTAAGTAAAGAGAAAAGTTACTCTGAAATAAATTTTCAAAAAAAAGCATGATTCATTAGTATACTTGCAGCTCTTTAGGATTTCTTGTTATATAAGGGACTTGCTGCATTTCTGAAGCTAATGTCCTTTAACTGGTTAAAAAAAACTTCTATTGTCCTTTAACTGGTAAAAACTTCTATTGAGAGTCTCTCAATCTGTTTTCCAAGTTTTACAGATGAGGAATGGAAGACGTAGAGAAATTAAGTAACTTCCCAAGTGTCATAAAGCTCATTCAGTGGTTGAGCCAGGATTTGAACTGAGGCTGAACTGTTTTTGTTTCCATGAATATGGGCCCATCAGCATTAAGTATCTAGATTTCAACATCTGGATTATATGTGGACCAAATTCAAAACCAGATTAACGACTCTTAACGGCATTACTAAAGATCACTTTATTCTTTGGCAATTTTTTCCATGTGATTAATAAAAAAAAAAAAAAAAAACTCATACAACACAGCTTGGGTGGTAAAGTAGAAATTTTCAAGATCACAGTAATTATTTTCTTAACATTCTCCTTCCCCAGTCTCTTTTTTTCCCCTTCAATTTAGCTTTTAATTAACACCAAAGTTGGCTGTTTAAGACATATCTTGATCATGCCATTCCCTTTTTAAGACTTCTCATTTCTCTTTGCTTCAAACATGATGAAATTTAAAAATTCATCTTGGGCAATAATGCCTTCATAAGCCTTGGTCCTAAATCAAACTCCCCCATGACTTTCTTTTTCTTTGTTCATGTTGTCCTCTCTGCCAAAAACCCCATTAACCATCTTACCCCTGTTTTCCCCACTCTATCCTCACACTTCTTTCTGATTTGCATAAATATACTCTCAATCTCTATCCCTGTCTCTCTGTATCCTGTTTTCCTCTCTTTGTCTCTCTCTTTCTCTGTCTCACTCTCTCTCTCTCACTCATTAATACCTAAAAGAATTAATTATTTTACAACTTTCCATCTGCATTCCATGGCACTGTAAGTCTCCCTTTGTTACAATATATCATCTTCTTTTGAAGCTATTTATTTATGAAACTTACCCCTTTCACTGAGATGACCACCCTGAAGTCTAGGGCTGGATTATTTATCTGTCTCTGTCTACCAGCTAGGGCTTGGTGTATATTAATAGAAAATGCTTAATCAATGTACTTGCATTAAACTAAACTGACCAGTCGAACTGAAACAATTTTATTCCAAGTACGTGCGAGAATTAGAGACCATGCACAGCTCTGATGCTTGAACTGTTTCTACTAGAAATGGATTTCAGGCATTTCATTCCTTTGCATCTTGCACAGTGCTTTTCAGTGCACCATAAATGTAGTATCTGATTTATTTTGAGCAATTAAGCATATCTGTCAGATCTAGCCAATATCTACAACAAAGCCAAGAATAAACCCAGTTTTTTCGAGAGGCCATGACATGGAGTTCACATGGACTTTGAGGCCAGTCTGCTGTGGTTTGCCTTCTTACTTACGACCTGTGTGACCTCGAGGGAGTTAACCAAGTGCCTTATTTTCTTCATCTGTAGGATGAAAATTACATGAGTGCTAACTTAAAGAAATTATCGGGAGAATTAAATAAGCTTATACATGCAAAATTCTTAAAAATGTTCCTGGAATATAATGATATTGGCAAAAGGGTTAGCTAAGATTATTGTTTGCTGTGATTTCCACTTTTTATACCTAACTCTGTACCCCTTTGTGTCTACTGCAAGACACTCTCAAGAAAATAGTTGCCTTACCATACAAGGAAATGCCAGATTAGTCAGAATCATCCACATACAGTGCTTTTATTCCTTAAATTTGAAAGAAAACCTCAAGCATATATTCTTGAATTCCCTCAATGTCCTAGAACACATTTTATTTTCTTTGGTTCCTCTAGTTTTGTTTATTGTAATACTTTTCCAGTGCAAAAAACACTATAATCTAAAAAAGTAAAAACACGATCTGACTTCATACATGAAACTCCTGTTTCTCTCATCAAAATCTGTTTTATAGTGAGCTAAATAAATATGCAAAATAATTTAAAATGGTAGGCGTTTAATGGTGTCATATTTAATGCACAATACTAACTTAAGATTTATCATGAAAATATAGTAGCGATATTTCATTTCCATCAGTATTATTGTTTCCTTGTAATAAAGTCTTAAACTACTGAACTTTTCACTTTCCACATCTTGAATTTCTAACACATTTCTAATAGATGCAGAAGCTAACCTATAGTTCTCTTTCTCACCTCACTGTTGCTTGTTTGAACTTTTTTGAATTTTCTTTCATTTCCTGACTGGATTGCCTTTCTTTTCTGGTGCAATAGGATTTTCATTATAGTTTTTGGATGGCTACTTGTGACATAGAACCAAACCCAAAAAGATTTATCACGTATCCAAATAAATCTGACTTTCTCAACTTTTACTCTTAGCTTCTGCATAGAAGACAGCTGTGGATTTCTTTCTTATTTGCAAGCACTCAATATAAATTGAGACTATAGATTCTAAAAGTAGGGTATGTGAGCTATTTGTGCTAATATGTTTTTTCTCTTTTAAATGTCTTTATTTAAAACACATTTACTTCTAATGTCTTTTAGACTATACTAGTATTTTAAGTTTTATGGCATTAATTCATCTACTTGTCAAACCTGCTGACTCTTCCTCATGGTGATTTTCTTGTGAGGTTTACAGTCTGTTAGAGTGAACTTATTCTTAGCTTGGTTTTTAAAATCATGTTGGAGTTACAAAACGCCCTTTGTTTTGAAATGATGGTTCATGGTTTTTTGCTTTAGCTTGAGACACAGGAGAGTCAGTGATTTTGGACTAGGTTTTAAGGTTAATTTCTTAAATCTTGTTACCTGCACCCCCAAGGTCGTACAATTTAGATCCTGCATCAGCAATGATTCAGACTTAATATTTTAATTTCTCATAGTGCTTCAAACACAAGTCGAAGATAAATGGCAAGTTTGTTTACATTTTCCCTAGTTAATTGTTTGAATTTTTCTAGGCTATTAAACTACAAGTCATTAGAGATTTTGTGTTTTATATAAGACTCTTGGATGAAGCTTCCCTTTTTATTGGCATTTGCAACGCCAATGAAATGACCATTTCTCTAGTCTCCTTTTTATTAAAACCTATCTCCAGTCAAGAGGGCCTATGTCCTTTCTGAAAGACAAAGTGAGATAACTTGGTATCAGCTTTCTGTGAACTCTCACTTTGATTCCTTTCTTTCATGTTCTTATAACACCTGGTGGTTTCTGTCTTTAAAGTCAATTGTAATATATCATCCAATATTTTAGATTATTTTTAGTTGGCTCTCATAAGCTTATTCCATCATGGGGCCAGAAGTCTCATTGCTATGTGTTGCAACTCTGTAGACTTCCTAGTCAACTGTTGGCCATCTCTCTTAGAGTTGAGGGTGCCCTCCATCCTCTCCTGCTATACCTTGTTCAGCTGCTTGAATCATGTCTCATTTTCTGCCATGATAAAATTTTAGACCTTGGCACCAGAGGGATTCCAGACCAATGCATGGGCTTTATTACAGCTCAACCACTGAATAAAATATCTACCCAAACCTCTTCTACTTTGGTCAGATCTTATGGATTTGACAATTGTTTGTCTATAATAGCCAGAAAAAAAATTATATTACCAATACCTCAAAATAAGATGACCATAGCATCAAAAGAACCACAGCAAAGAAACTGAGAAGAGCTAACATGACAGCAATTTGGAAAAGAAAGAGGCGGCACACCTAGGAGAGAGCATCATGATGTCAGTGCTTCCATTGTAGATGGAGAGGAGGTGGAGCAACTTCCTCATCAGAAAAGAAATTCGCAGAAATGACCATGAATGACTGCAAGACAAAACTATAAAACTTACGTATATCTAACATGGTTGGCACGTCACCCAGTGATAGCTTTGTGATCCGATTATTTTCAACATTCCTCCAAAGATCGAACAAACAAACAAAAAACAAGGAAAAACTAACCAGTTATGGCTCTTCATAGGTTCTGATATCAAATATGAAAAACATTATTGTGAAAATATAATTGATTGACTACTTAGAGCTGAGATATTACAGAGAATATCACTAGGTATGAACATCTATATTATCGTTGATCCATCTGAAATATTAAGGCCCCAGTACTCTTACCTGGAAAATCCCGTGGACGGAGGAGCCCGGTAGGCTGCAGTCCATGGGGTCACTAAGAGTCGGACATGACTGAGCGACTTCACTTTCACTTTTCACTTTCATGCATTGGAGAAGGAAATGGCAACCCACTCCAGTGTTCTCGCCTAGAGAATCCCAGGGACAGGGGAGCCTGGTGGGCTGCCGTCTATGGGGTCACACAGAGTCGGACACGACTGAAGTGACTTAGCAGCAGCAGAAAAGGTAAGAGTGCATTCTTGACAAAGGAATAGTGGTGGTGGTGGTGGTGGTTTAATCGCTAAGTCTTGTCCAGCTCTTGCAACCCCATGGACTACAGCCTGCCAGGCTCCTCTGTCCATGGGATTCTCCAGGCAAGAATACTGGAGTGGTTTGCCATTTCCTTCTCCAGGGGATCTTCCTGACCCAGGTATCGAACCCGGGTCTCCTGCATTGCAGGCAGATTCTTTTACCGACTGAGCTATGAGGGAAGCCCCTGACAAAGGAATAGTACCATACAAAAGAGGAAATCCCCTTTAAACTAGTCTTTTATAATCCTGTAGTTGGTTATTAGTTGCATGGAGAAGAGGAGAGTGCATGCATGCTCAGTCATGTCTGACTATTTGCAACGCCATGGACTATAGCCCACAAGGCTCCTCTGTCCAGATTTTCCAAGCAAGAATACTGAAGTGGATTGCCACTTCTTTCTCCAGGGAGTTTTTCCGACTCAGGGATCAAACCCACCTCTCCTGTGTCTCCTGCATGAGCAAGTGAATTCTTCACCAATGAGCCACCCGGGAAGCCCCACTTAGCAGTTGGAACCCTGGCAATCAGCATGGCAATTAGAAGACAGGAAGTGACTAGAAAAGGCAGGGTTTCTAATTTATATACAGTGATCCTGATCATCTGTGGCTTCCATATCAACAAATTCTACTTTCTAAATTCTATTTCTAAGTCCCAAATCAATACTTGCAGCACCTTTATGACTACTGACAGAGTAGGTTGCCTGTCATGCATGTTCCCAGATGAGGTCAAATCAGGCCACACTCTTCATTCTTGTTTCAGCTCTCAAAATATAAACAAATGTCCTTTTGTGGTCTATTCAGTGCCACAGTTTTTACATTTTTGTGCTTTTTTGTTGGTAATTTTGCTGTTTAAAGTGGCCTCCAAATGTAGTGCCAAAGTTCTGTCTAGTATTCCTAAGTGCAAGAAGGTTGCTGTATGCCTCACGGAGAAAATATGTATGTTAGGTAAGCATTGCTCAAGCATGACTTCAAGCCATGGCTATTGGCCATGGTTCAAGGTAAATGAACCCACAATACAATAGATCCATAGACAAGAAGAGGAAATTCGCTGATCTGCATATGTGCGTCTGCTCTGGAAAGTGCTAAAGTAACATCTGTAGCGCATGACAAAAGTATAAACTTTCAAAGGTGTGGAAAAGAAGTTGAATTTGTATTTATGACATGGCTACCAATTTAAAAATGGCAGAGTGGACAGCAGTGTTGTGAAGCTGAAATCCAAAAAAATTTATAGTCATGTTTCCCAGAGTCAAGAATATGTAACAGGGGTGTCCCTGGTGGCTCAGTGGTAAAGGATCCGCTTGCCAGTTCAGGAGACATGGCTTCAATCCCTGGTCTGGGAAGATCTCACATGCCACTGGACAAATAAGCCCCTGCTCCATAACTACTGAGCCTGTGCTCTAGAGCGTGCAGGCTGAACCTACTGAAACCCCAGTGCCTAGAGTCCATGCTCCGCAACAAGAGAAGACCCCACAATGAGAAGGCCCCACACCACAATTAGAGAGTAGCCCTGCTCACTGCAACAGAGAAAGCCTTGCACACAGCCACAAAGACCCAGCATAGCCAAATAAAATAAATAGATAAATAAGTTTTTAAAAGAATACGTAACATCCTTCTAAACTAGTGCTGATTACTTTGTGCATTTCAAGAGGCACTATGGAATGGAAAATGCTAAATTTGCAGGCAAGGCAGATTCTACAGAAAGTAAGATTCAGTAAAATTCTTTAAATATCTGTTAAGTGTTACAAAGGGAAAAGATTATCTGGAAGAGCAGATTTACAATGTGATGAGACCAAATTGTTTCATGAAAACACCAGAAAAGGAATCTATATAAAACAAATGGTCTTCAAAGCCATGAAAAGACCATGAAGTTATGGTCTTTCATTCAAAGACCATGAAATTATTTATGATATATATAGTAAATAAGGAGTCCATCAACAGAGGCACACCTAAAACGAGGTTATATATTGACCATCTGACAGGAATCTAACTCCATATTTCCCCAAGAGCAGTGGTTCTGAATGTCCTAAGTGCTTATAGCAACTTTATAGAATATTACTGTGAATAATGAGACTTGACTATAATGGAGATATTTAATCTGAATTGTTATAACAGTTCAGGAATAGCAAGTAAATATTTTGTTAATTACACTAAATATATACCTGAAATATATATTTAGTGTAATAATATATGTAGTGGAAATAATATACCTAAATGTTAAAACCAAACCACAGATTTGAGAAGAATGCCAATATACCTAACTACCAGGTATCTGGAGACCATGTCATCTACTTGCTAAAAGCAATCGGACGATTTTCTAAAAGGAATTGATCATATTTTCAGCTTTTCATCTGATATCTGACATCCAGTGGGTCTCATCTCCATATTATCATTTATTTCATGAACTATCAATACTTAATAACTTCATTTTACTTAACTTTCTATTGTAACAGATACAGAACTTTGTTTTACTTGTATCCTTTATTTCTGTTTTTTTTTTTTCATATTAAACTATGAGCTTCTCAAAGGCAGGATCCATGTCTTATCTCTTTAATTTCTTTGATGCCTAACACAGTGTATGGTACACATAAGAAGTGCTGAACACACACTCGTTGACATAAATCCAGCAAGATCCTCTGTGACACACCTCCTAGAATAATGGAAATAAAAACAAAAATAAACAAGTGGGACCTAATTAAACTTAAAAGATTTTGCACAGCAAAGGAAACTGTAAACAAGGTGAAAAGACAACCCTCAGAATGGGAGAAAATAAAGCAAATGAAACTACTGAAAAAGGATTAGTGTTCAAAATATACAAGCAACTCACTAAGCTTGATACCAGAAAAACAAACAACTATCAAAAAGTGGGCAGAAAACCTAAACAGACATTTCTCCAGAGACATACATGTGGCTAATATTCACATGAAAAGATGCTCAACATTGCTCATTATTAGAGAAATGCAAACCAAAACTACAATGAGGTATTACCTCTCACCATCAGAACGGCCACCATCAAAAAAATCTACAAACAATAAAAGCTGGAAAGAGTGTGGAGAAAAGGGAACCCACTTGCACTGTTGGTGGGAACGCAAATTGATACAGCTACTATGGAGAACAGTATGTGTGTGGTAGTCACTCAGTTGTGTCCAACTCTTTGCGACCCCATGAACTGCAGCACGCCAGGCCTCGCTGTCCATCACCAACTCCCATGTCCATCAAGTCGTCGATGCCATCAACCATCTCACCCTCTGTCGTCCCCTTCTCCTCCTGCCCTCAGTCTTTCCCAGCATGAGGGTCTTTTCAAATGAGTCAGCTCTTCGCATTAGGTGGCCAAAGTATTGGAGTTTCAGCTTCAACATCAGAAATGAACACCCAGGACTGATCTCCTTTAGGATGGAGAACAGTATGGAGATTCCTTAAAAAACTAGGAATAAAACTACCCTATGACCCAGCAATCTCACTACTGGGCTCATACCCTGAGGAAACCATAACTGAAAAAGACACATGTACCCCAGTGTTCATTGCAGCAATATTTACAATAGCCAGGACACGGAAGCAACCTAAATGTTATCAATAGATGAATGGATAAAGAAGTTATGGTACATATATACAGTGGAATATTATTCATCCATAAAAGAAAAACATTTGAGTCAGTTTTAATGAGGTGGCTGAACCTAGAACCTACTATACAGAGTGAAGAAATTCAGAAAGAGAAAAGCAAATTTCATATATTAACACACATATACGGAATCTAAAAAGATGGTGCTGATGAACCTATTTGCGGGGTGGCAATCGAGACTCAGACAACAGACTCAGTCTGTTCTCTGTAGACCAGATTTGCAGACACAGTGAGTAAGAGAGAGCAAGGGATGAATTGAAAGAATAACTGAAACATATACATTACTATATGTAAAATAGATAGCCAACGGGAATTTGCCACATGAGGCAGGGAGCTCAAACCTGGTGCTTTTTGACAACCTGGAGGGATGGGATGGGGTGGAAGGTAGGAAGGAGGTTCAAGAGGGAGGAGACATATGTATACCTAAGGCTGATTCATATAAATCAACACAATATCGTAAAGCAATTATCCTTCAATTAAATATATAATAAAAAAGAAAACACTGAATAAATGTTTATTGAATGTAAGTAATCTACATGAGGGGCTCAGTGGTTAAGAATCAGCCTGCCAGTGCAGAAGTTGCAGGTGACACAATTTTGATCCCTAGGTTGGGAAGACCCCTGGAGGAGGAAATGGCAACCCATTCCAGGACTCTTGCTGGGATATTCCCAAGGACAGAGGAGCCTGGCAGCTACAGTCCATGCAGTCGCAAAGAGTCAGACACGACTGAGTGACTAAGCACGAGGACAATGAGGACTCAATAAAAACAAAAATGTAATTAAAAATCTCAATAAGTGATAATAATAGATTTTTAAAAACCATGTTCAGAGTTCAATTCAAATTTCTCAGAATTACAGACTTGTAATTCTGGATAATACTGTAATATGTGCTTTAAAATTATTTTAATTACATACATAATACATGGCTGCATAATTGTAGTAAAAAACTAAATATTAAATATTAAATTTATGTCATAATAAAAGAGTAGAATCATTTGTCAGTCTCCCCATCTTACTCTCCTTCCCCATTTTTATATACTAATTGAGAAAGTATGCAATATCCAAAAGATAAAATTTTACTTTGAGACACATCTCCCAAGATAACCTATAAATATATTACTTCTATGCTGTATACTATCTCTGCAATCTACTCAACCTAAAATGTGTATGGTATTAAGTTTTTCTAATCAGTGAAGACCTTATTATGACCGTATTTACCTGACCTTTGCATTCCCCATTTCCTGTGAAGTTTCTGGGGGAGTTCATGAATCTGTCATCTCAGTACACTCTAAAATATTTGCTCCAAAGAAAATGTAATTTTATCACCCAAGAAATCTTCAAATTAGAAATAAAAGGTAGATACTTATCACAACTCAGAAGTTGTCAATAAAGTGCATCCAGAGTTTAAAGAGGCTTAGAGAAACCCTGGGGAACATTCCTATGGCAAAAATTCCACCCACCAGAAGGCTGAAAAGAGCAGCTTATAGTTCATATCTCAGCTTGGAAACAAATCAGTAAAAAGATCATCTGAAATGTAGAGCTAATGCCAACGAAAGATGTCACCATCATGTTAGCCACACAGAAAAATAAGGAAACATCCCGTGGTGCCTTTACAGCTGCTTAAAAAGTCTAGCACATCATCACTTGCTGTTACTAACAGCAAAAGAAACACACACTGCTCAAATTTCTTTTTAAAGTTTGGCTTCGAATGTTTGCCACTTTTTCTTATTGACTTCCTCCTTCCTTTATAGTTTTGAAAATTTTATACCCTCAATACTTTTCTATCATATTCATTATTATGCAGGAGGGAAAAACGTAAACTAGGTCACTTGGTCTTCTTTCACATTGCTTCCTCCAAATTCAATATAATTTTCATCCCTTAATGGTCAACATCCTCTCAGATCAGAGTTAGGCTGAACGCAAGCAAGCCTCCGGAGAAGGCATGCATTGGAGAAGGAAATGGCAACCCACTCCAGTGTTCTTGCCTGGAGAATCCCAGGGGTGGGGGAGCCTGGTGGGCTGCCGTCTATGGGGTCGCACAGAGTCGGACACGACTGAAGTGTCTTAGCAGCAGCAGCAGCAGCAGAAGCAGGCAAACCTCAGCACGATTTTCTGTGTGGTTTTAGCCTTCTTCCAGACACTTACCTGTGTCTGTCCACTGTAGGAAGCTACTCTACTTTCAATCAAATAACTCCTCTTTCCCCTGAGCTTAAAGTGAACTTATCTTTGGAGTTGATGAGTTTGGGGATAATTCACCATTTTTGTGGAAATAATTTCTGTATATGGCTTCCCAGTGGCTCAGATAGCAAAGAATCTGCCTTTAACTCAGGAGACCCGGGTTTGATCCCTGGGTCAAGAAAATCCTCTGCAGAAAGGAATGACAACACACTCCAATATACTTGTCTGGAAAATCCCATGGACAGAGGAGCCTGGTGGGCCACAGTCCACAAAGTCATAAGAATCGGACACAACTGAGCAACTAACACTTTCACTTTCATGGAGAACAAGATTTTTAATGTAATCATTTATTCAACAAAGCTTATTAAGTACCAACTCTGTTGTGAGTATACAGTAGATAAATGATGTGAATACCCCCCCCCAAAAAAAACAGGTGAGAACAGTTCCTTCTACTAAAATGGTTTCTAAATATAGATGTCAAACTGTGCTGCTGCTGCTAAGTCGCATCAGTTGTGTCTGACTCTGTGCAACCCCATAGACGGCAGCCCACCAGGCTCCCCTGTCCCTGGGATTCTCCAGGCAAGAACACTGGAGTGGGTTGCCATTGGTGGTACTTATTAAAAGGATTAAGTAATTACAGAGAATAAGTACCTCCAGAGATTGGGAGACGGGTCATGAGGAATTTAGATATTTGTGGATGCTTGTTCAATGGCACCCCACTCCAGTACTTTTGTCTGGAAAATCCCATGGACGGAGGAGCCTGGTAGGCTGCAGTCCATGGGGTTGCTAGAGTCGGACACGACTGATCGACTTCACTTTCACTTTTCACTTTCATGCATTGGAGAAGGAAATGGCAACCCACTCCAGTGTTCTTGCTTGGAGAATCCCAGGGACGGGGAAGCCTGCTGGGCTGCCGTCTATGGGGTCGCACAGAGTCGGACACAACTGATGCGACTTAGCAGCAGCAGCAGCAGTATGGAAAAGGAAGGATTAGACTCTGCCCTTGAAAGGATGTCAGATTCATGAAAAGCAGATGGGAAAAAGGCATCGCAGGCCTTGTGAGTCAGGGGCAGTGAGGATTCCATGACTACTGCTATGATGAACGGAACTATCCTTGTTGAAGAGGCGAGTTGGTAGAAAGAAGAGAAATGGAAATTATGGTAGACACAGGAAGGAGGAGGAAGATTGTGGACCCTAGATGTCCAGTGCCTGCAAACTTCTTGATAGATAGATGACAATATTCACTCCTTTCTTCATTACATGTGTGCTGTGCTTATTTGCTTCAGTCGTATCCAACTCTTTGCAACTCTGTGGACTGTAGCCTGCCAGGCTCCTCTGTCCCTGGGATTCTCCAGGCAAGAATACTGGAATAGGTTGCCATTTCCTCCTCCTGATGTTCTCCTCGATCCAGGGGTTGAACCAGTGTTTTTTCATCTCCTGCATTGGCAGGTGGGTTCTTTACCACTGGTGCCACCTGGGAAGCCCCTTATTCACCATACCCAACAGAATATTTTTGAACACTCACCAGACTGGCATTCCATAAGTAAGCCTGATTCACTTGGATTGGGAAAAATAGGACAGAACTAAACAGGAAGGGCCAGGAGAACAAGTAGAAAAATCATGAATTTGAAAACAACCACAACAACCAAACCTGAAGATTTTGTTGTTCAAGATAGTTAACAAAAGAATATTGACCAAGTTTAAGAAGGAGAGGTCAAAATCTGAGTGGCTAGAGCGTAGGTTCCTGAACAGCAGGCCAGGAAAATGAAGGGTCAGAGTTTGGGCTGTAAGTGATAAGGTCATTAAACCAGAAAGTGTGGGATCCAAGAGATATGAGGAGGTATAAGTAACAGCTAAGAGGCACTGATGACTTTATACACACAAAGCTCCTACTCTGGCTCAGAAATAGTGCCTGAGGGCCCTACACAGCCTCTGCAATGGTGAGATTTGAAACTCCAGGTACAGAAAATGAAGGACCCTGGATGGAGAGAGGAGCCAGCAAGCTGAGATCAAGGTAGTTCCAAGTCCAAAAATCCAGAAATCTTCTGGAATTTTTGCCATGTATCCAGATATTCTGATGTCTTGTGGACACATTCAGACTCAGAACAAAGACACTTGGGCAATTGTCTTCTTAACAATAATGATTCCCAGTTCTTCTCTTGATTACAAAGTGCAAATCCCATGACTCTCAGCGCCTTCCCTGAGAAAAAGCACACACTTTTCTGGGAACTGAAGCTTACCCATGTAATAGACCTGCATATATTTCTTGTTTTCTTAGCAAATTGCTGCAAGTCTTGGCAAGTTTTTCTTTTTTCCTACCCTACACTTCCCCCCACCAACACACACATACAAAATCTTAATAATGTTATAAATGGAATTTCATATGATGCTTTCAACTTATTAGGTTATCATATTATAATAGTGCTTTTTAGACATATGTACACAGCATTTAGAGATCCATAGATAGAAAGAACAAATATTTCTTCCATGAATAGAGGAATCTGTACTATTGGGTCTGTTTTAAATAAATGTAAGAGTGCCATGGAAAAAGAAAAAGACCAAAAGATTATTTTGGGAATCAAGGAACTTAGGGACTGTGTTTCTAAAACTGGTAATGTTTCATAAATCAAAAGACCTTAATCAGCTAGTGGGTTTGTGAATCTAGATTACATACTTGGGGTTCCCCAACCCCCTTGCTATTTATTAATTATTCACACTATCTCAGGCTATAAAATTAAAAGATATTCTCAATTATTTAAAATAACAGCAAAGATACCATTAAATTTTTATGCTAGAATGGTGCTTGTTATTCACTACTTGTTTAAAACAGGAAGTGAAGTGAACTTTGGTGTCTAAGGGGCAAGCCTATTGCCCACTATGTCAAATGTCCACCTTGTACTATGAGAGATGCTATAAACTTCATTCTAAATGCAGGGGATGTACTAAACTAGCAATATTCTCTTTTATTTCACAAGCAAAATTTGGAAAGAATATCAGTCATTTGAGTCTTTGCCAAATATTTCTAAGTTCCCAGAATTTGAAAGGGTCACCCGGAACTTTTAGTTTTAATAAGTCAAGGAAGTTATGTTTAAGGTCAGCGCAACAAATGGGCCACACTTTATCATGAATTTCATGAAGCAAAGAAAATATATTCTTTTTGTGAACCTTCACTGTTAAGTTTCAGACATTGTCGCACTGCTTTTGAACAACAGCTGAGCAGTAGGCTGTGAAACAGCGTGATACCAGTGGATGCATGGGAGCCAGGGAGGCATGTTTCCTTGTAGTGTCTGTGGGATGTTGGCTAATTCATCTACACTCAGTGGACTGCTTTTCCCTTATTAGGAAATAATGGTTGGGGACTGAATAGTTTCTGAGATCCCTTTCTGGTTTTTAAAACCTGTGAAATAACGAATCCTTCAAGTAAGAGACCAACAACTTCTTAAGGAGCAGGATTCTCTCTTATCCTTGTCTATACCCAGCAGTGAGAATGGTCCCTAACAGTCAGATGAAAGGACCCCAGGACACAAGGAAGAACACAAACATTGACTATGTGTGTTCCATGTCCGTGGCCAACAACTGGACTATGTATTTATTTTAAACTTAAAGTTGTATTTCATCCTCACAACCATCTTTATCTGTAGTGTTTTGATTACAGTCTTATAGCTACTTCATATATGGGTAAATTGGGGCAGGGAGATGTCAATTAAAGGACCTTAGTTTACACAGTAAGGAACAAAGATATGATCTGAACAAAAATACAGATCCCGTGGTACTCTTTGCTGTCCAGAACACTGACAAGTATATTTTATACAGCATTATTTTGCTCCAAAATAATTTATTTGAGAACTGAACACATACACACCTACACTGGAAAAAAGAAACTAAAATGAGTTGAGAGGATGGATGTGGTTTTCAACTAGGCTCTAAACTTTTGCTCTCTCTTGGATCTCCTCTAAAACCACAGTAAATCAATCATCTGGCATCCTTGCAGGTCTCTCCTGGGTCAGCAGGGGCTCCTGTACAGCTGTGTGTTTCTGGCACAGGACAACAGCGGCTGCTCTGCAGTGGCCTCAGACCTGCTGCTGTAGCTGTGGATGTCACCGCGCCAGCACGTCTCCTTTATCTCCTTTGCAACTTGAGATGTTCTAAAATCATACTCTGCTTCATAAGCTTTCATGACCCACAGTTGAGAGGAAGGAGGAGAAAGTGGAAATAATGACTTTGTTTTGATATCCTCTTTGCAGTGTATCCTAAGCCAAATCTGATCTTGGATATCAGAAAGAGCCAATCCGCACTGGATTTCCCAGAAACCGGTACTCTCTAGTGGATATCACAGCCTTCTCATAGTATACTTTTTAGTAAAGTTACAGATCCATTTGAGAATTATGGAAATACTCTAAAATAATCTTATACATACACACACACACATATACATACATATTTATACTTTTCAAAATTTGCCCTTACTAGGGCAAATAAACATTTTTTCAAATTTATTTTTTGAATAATTTTTTCAAAATTGTTATAATTTTATTGGAGTATAATTGATTTACAATGTTGTGCTAGTTTCTGTCACACAGCAAAATGAATCAGTTATATATATATATAATGAATATATAAAGAAATGCCTGTTTAGATCTTCTCCCCATTTCTTGATTGGGTTGTTTTTCTTTATTTGACGTAGAACTACATGAGTTGTTTGTATATTCTGGAGATCAATCCTTGTTGGTTGCTTCATTTGCAAATATTTCCTCCCATTCTGTATGATTGCTTTCATTTTGTTTATAGTTTCCTTTGATGTGTAAAATCTCTTAGGTTTAATGGGCAGTGGCTCACACTATTGTGTTAAGTTTACACTAGGGGAAATGTTCCCTCTCGGATTAATTGTGCTTTCATAAATACCAGAAAACAAGTGACCTCTAGGATCATCCTGATGATGCCTTTGGTCTGCTAAAATATCGACCTGCTAAAAATTATCAAAGGCTTTTAAGTTGAATTAGGTTCTTGATAGTTTCCAGCTAGTTGATACCTTAGCACACCTAAGGATCTTAAAGATGATCCCAGAGATTACTTATTTTCTAGTGTTTATAAGAGCTGCATCTAATCATAGAGGGAACTTTCCCCCTCATCTGAACCTCTAACACTATGATACAAACCACTGACTGTTATCTCTCAGCCTGGAATCAAGCAGGAGTCACTTAATTGATCCCTTGCTGTGGTCTATTCTCCAAAACAGCGATCAGAGTGCTTTCTATAAAATGTAAATCATGTTGCATCCTTCTCATGTGCAAAGTCCCCTAGGGACTTTTCAGCTTATTTAGGATAAACCCAAGGAAAAGGAAATGGCAACCCACTCCAGTGTTCTTGCCTGGAGAATCCCAGGGATGGGGGAGCCTGGTGGGCTGCCGTCTATGAGGTCACACAGAGTCGGACACAACTTAGCGACTTAGCAGCAGCAGCAGCAGCAGCAGCAAGCGACTTAGCAGCAGCAGCAGCAGCAGCAAGCCCCAAACCAGAACCTACAGAGCCTCTTACCACCCCTCAACTCCATCTTCTGCCACTTTTGCCCATGCATCTCTCTCCCCAGTAGTTTCTTGCTATTCCTTGAGTGGAATAAGTTCATTTCCTTCAGTAGAGCTTTGTAATTATATCCCCTCTGCATTTTCCCTCTTGCCTTGCTAGTAACATAACACTTTCCCCCACTTTATTCAGGTCACTACAAATTGCATCTACTCGCAGAGAGTTTCTTAATAGCCTGTCCAAAATGACATCACTCCTCCAGTCTTCTACCATGTATTCTCTTTCTTCAGCTTTAGTTTTATTCATAAAACTTCCTTTTACCTGGACTTTTTTGAGCATAACTTTATAATCTGTATCCCTACAATAAAAAGTAAGTTCTGTGAGGACAGGAATGTGTCTGTCTCATAAATCAGTCTATCCTGAGACCCTTGAAGAGGTTTGAGACATTAAATAAGAATGTAAAATGTACTTTTTTACATATGTTCAACATAATATGTACCATTACCAACACTAAAGAAATATTCATCTTCTTGACAGCATTCTTTTTAAAAATTATAATTACTTTTCAGCTAAAATGAACTCAAAATTAGCTACACTGGTAACATAACATACCAAGTAATACGTGTGTGTGTGTTCAGTCACTTCAGTTGTGTCCAGCTCTTTGCAACCTTATGAACTGGCTTCTCTGTCCGTGGGATTTTTCAGGCAAGAATACTGGAGTGGATTGCCATTTCCTCCTCCAGGGGATCTTCCTGACCCAGGGACCAAACTCATAACTCTTATGTCTCCCACATTGGTAGGCAGATTCTTTACCACTGTGCCACCTAGGAAGCCATAGAATCTCATGCCTCTCTATAAGGTATTCCATAAGTTCCCATATAGTAATCCTAGCTGAGGCTCTACAGGTAGGAAAGGTGAATTCATACCGAGCAAGTACCTATGCCTGTGATGATGACTTGACAGCCCTTCCATTATGAAAGGGGCCCAAAGTATTCAACTTTCATTGAGTATCTGGTTGGTCTCCTGGATTAATAGTGCCATGTCTGGGGCTTAATGTTAGTCCATGCTGCTGCTGCTGCTGCTGCTAAGTTGCTTCAGTCGTGTCCGACTCTGTGCAACCCCATAGATGGCAGCCCACCAGGCTCCCCCATCCCTGGGATTCTCCAGGCAAGAACACTGGAGTGGGTTGCCATTTCCTTCTCCAATGCATGAAAGTGAAAAGTGAAAATGAAGTCGCTCAGTCCTGTCTGACTCTTCACAACCCCATGGACTGCAGCCCACTAGGCTCCTCCATCCATGGGACTTTCCAGGCAAGAGTACTGGAGTGGGGTGCCATTGCCTTCTCCCATCAGTTAGTGCTACTGGCTTCCAAAGGCAACTGTATTGAGCTTGGTAAGGGGGAGTCCCTATGATTTGGCTCACAGGTAGTCTTTGTTTCTATCACCATGGTCACTCCATTCATGTATCTATCATTACAATTTAAGGATTGCTAATGGCCAAAATTAGGCCTCTAGGCCCTCCTGCGCCCGTGCAGCCACGGCTCCTTGGACGTTGGGTTGGTCCTCCCGGCCACCGTCCCTGGCCTTGGGCATGGGGTTGCTCCTCCCGGCCGCCGCCCTTGGCCTCGGGCGTGGGGGCCTGGGGTAGCTCCTCCTGCCCGCCACCCCTGGCCTCAGGCTTAGGGGCGTGGGGTATCTCCTTCCGGCCGCCGCCCCTGACCTCGGACGCAGGGTAGCTCCTCCACTGTTGCTGCGCCGTCGCAGTCTGGTACTCTCAGCCGCTGCCCCTGACCCGGGACATGGGGTAACTCCTCTTGGCCTCTGCCCTTTGGGCATGGGGTCCTCCCGACTTCTGCCCCTGACCTCGGACCTGGGCCTTAGAAAGCATCACTACGAACAAAGCTAGTGGAGGTGATAGAATTCCAGTTGAGCTATTCCAAATCCTGAAAGATGATGCTGTGAAAGTGCTGCACCCAATATGCCAGCAAATTTGGAAAACTCAGCAGTGGCCACAAGACTGGAAAAGGTCAGTTTTCATTCCAATCCCAAAGAAAGGCAATGCCAAAGAATGCTCAAACTACCGCACAACTGCACTCATCTCACAGGCTAGTAAAGTAATGCTCAAAATTCTCCAAGCCAGGCTTCAGCAATACGTGAACCGTGAACTTCCAGATGTTCAAGCTGGTTTTAGAAAAGGCAGAGGAACCAGAGATCAAATTTCCAACATCCGCTGGATCATGGAAAAAGCAAGAGACTTCCAAAAAAACATCTATTTCTGCTTTATTGACTATGCCAAAGTCTTTGACTGTGTGGATCACAATAAACTGTGGAAAATTCTGAAAGAGATGGGAATACCAGACCACCTGACCTGCCTCTTGAGAAATCTGTATTCAGGTCAGGAAGCAACAGTTAGAACTGGACATGGAACAACAGACTGGTTCCAAATAGAAAAAGGAGTTCATCAAGGCTGTATATTGTCACCCTGCTTATTTAACTTATATGCAGAGTACGTCATGAGAAACGCTGGACTGGAAGAAACACAAGCTGGAATCAAGATTGCCGGGAGAAATATCAATAACATCAGATATGCAGATGACACCACTCTTATGGCAGAAAGTGAAGAGGAACTAAAAAGCCTCTTGATGAAAGTGAAAGTGGAGAGTGAAAAAGTTGGCTTAAAGCTCAACATTCAGAAAACGAAGATTATGGCATCCGGTCCCATCACTTCATGGGAAATAGATGGGGAAACAGTGGAAACAGTGTCAGACTTTATTTTTCTGGGCTCCAAAATCACTGCAGATGGTGATTGTAGCCATGAAATTAATAGACGCTTGCTCCTTGGAAGTAAAGTTACGACCAACCTAGATAGCATATTCAAAAGCAGAGACATTACTTTGCCAACAAAGATCCATCTAGTCAAGGCTATGGTTTTTCCAGTGGTCATGTATGGATGTGAGAGTTGGACTGTGAAGAAGGCTGAGCGCTGAAGAATTGATGCTTTTAAACTGTGGTGTTGGAGAAATCTCTTGAGAGTCCCTTGGACTGCAAGGAGATCCAACCAGTCCATTCTGAAGGAGATCAGCCCTGGGATTTCTTTGGAAGGAATGATGCTAAAGCTGAAACTCCAGTACTTTGGCCACCTCATGTGAAGAGTTGGCTCATTGGAAAAGACTCTGATGCTGGAAGGGATTGGGGGCAGGAGGAGAAGGGGACGACAGAGGATGAGATGGTTGGATGGCATCACTGACTCGATGGACGTGAGTCTCAGTGAACTCTAGGAGTTGGTGATGGACAGGGAGGCCTGGTGTGCTGCGATTCATGGGGTCGCAAAGAGTCGGACACAAACTGAGTGACTTATCTGATCTGATCTGAATGGCAAAGAGGAGAGTGAAAAAGTTGGCTTAAAGCTCAACATTCAGAAAACGAAGATCATGGCATCTGGTCCCATCACTTCATGGGAAATAGATGGGGAAACAGTGTCAGACTTTATTTTTCTGGGCTCCAAAATCACTGCAGATGGTGATTGCAGCCATGAAATTAAAAGACGCTTACTCTTTGGAAGGAAAGTTACGACCAACCTAGATAGCATATTCAAAAGCAGAGACATTACTTTGCCAACAAAGATCCATCTAGTCAAGGCTATGGTTTTTCCAGTGGTCATGTATGGATGTGAGAGTTGGACTGTGAAGAAAGCTGAGCGCTGAAAAATTGATGCTTTTGAACTGTGGTGTTGGAGAAGACTCTTGAGAGTCCCTTGGACTGCAAGGAGATCCAACTAGTCCATTCTAAAGGAGATCAGTCCTGGGTGTTCTTTGGCAGGAATGATGCTAAAGCTGAAACTCCAGTACTTTGGCCACCTCATGCAAAGAACTGACTCATTGGAAAAGACTCTGATGCTGGGAGGGATTGTGGGCAGGAGGAGAAGGGGACAACAGAGGATGAGATGGCTGGATGGCATCACCGACTGGATGGACGTGAGTCTGAGTGAACTCCGGGAGTTGGTGATGGACAGGGAGGCCTGGCGTGCTGAGATTCATGGGGTCGCAAAGAGTTGGACACGACTGAGCGACTGAACTGAACTGAATGGCAAAGCCTGGGTGATGTCAATTGGCCACGTCATCTAATCTACTCAGTTCTTCATGGTCTCTTCATGGTGCATACTTTCCAGTTGGGGTTGATAGGTGATATAAAAATTTTCACACTCTGTGCCTACTCCCATTTGTCCATTCCTATGCTTGTAACCCACACCTCTTTATCTCTAATCCCCTATGCCTTTTCCTTCTCAGGCCCTTGAGAATACAGTCAGACCATTGACCATGGCCTAGGCATCTGTATTTATTTTCACCTTGGGCCACTTCTCCTTTTCCACAAGGTGTAAATTCAGATGCACTGCTCACAGCTCCATTCATGAGACAACCCCATTGTCTTTCAGATCCATTCCTGAATGCGGTAGCATTCAGTTGCTGTCCATTTTCCGCTTGGACCAGCACTCTAATAGAAGGGCCATGATCAATGTCAACTCAGATGTTGAGTCTGATAGGCTGGAAATAGCTGTTTTTTCCACCTTTCCAGGTGTACAATCACTTGAGTTAATGGGTTCTGGGTCCCTTTGGAAGGACTGAGGGAACTCTTATAGTATATACTTGCCACAGGGTTGCAAGTTCTTTCTTCCTTCAGCGAAAATGTTCTAGATCTGAACATTAGCTCAGATCTCAAAACTTAATAAGGCATACTGACTTTTGACTGGGGTGATAGCTCTAAGCCTTCTGCTAGACTATTATTTCTTATTGTCTTTTTTCTATTTAATCATAAGTGCTAAATAGCACCCTTTTCCCCTAAAGTCTCTTTGATCTATTTATAATCTCCATAGTTTCCCATAAGTTAAGGCCCATTGATTGTCCCTTCAACCTTGCTGGTCACAAAAGTGACTGCAGTGTTCTGAATTCTGGTGGTTCACAACTGCCGCTTGGATTGCCTCTAATATTTGGAAGACATATCATCTTTAAGGATGCTAAAAAGCCTGGCTGTGTGGATTGGCTAACTTTCTGTCATCCCTTGCCTGTAGAGGAGGCCAACACCAATATTCTTAGTGATGCTGGTGCGTCTCTCTGGAAGAATCAGATTACTATGTAATGATGACCCTGAGTGAGGCAGAGAAGGGGACAAGTTTGAGTGGAAGTGCACTAGACTGCTGTTGTCATCTAGTAAATGACATCAAGACCATTGGAAAATATTCAAGCCAAAGCTGGACAACAGAACAATTCCTGTCTCCCAGGAATAAATCTGCCTCCACATCTTTACCACACTTAATCACTCACTGGCTGGGAGGAACCCAAGGAAGCATAGCCTTGGTACAGATACACTGATGAACTTTGGACTGGGACTCTGGGTCAATTTTGGTCCCTATACTCAGAAGTATGTGAGCTGGATTCCCATGACCACCATATAACCTAAGTGTTTATCAGCAATAACAGGTATGAATAAACTGTGATACATTAGTTCAGTGGAATACTACACAGCAAGTTACTGCTACACACAGTGCCCTGGATAGATCTCACAAACAGAAGGCTGAATGAAATGGTGGCGCTAGTGGTAAAGAACCTGCCTGTCAATGGAGACTAAGAGATGCCAGTTCAACCCTGAGTTGGGAAGATCCCCTGGAGGAAAGCATGGCAATCCACTCCAGTATTCTTGCCCGGAGAATCCTATGGACAGAGAAGCCTGGTGAGCTACAGTCCATGGGGTTGCAAAGAGGCAGATACAACTAAAGCGACCTAGCAGCAGCAGCAGCAAGCAGAAAAAAAGCACATACTATATGATTTCATTTATGTGTTCAACAAACAAAACAGATCCTTAATGTTAGAAGCCAGCATTAGTGGCTACTTTGGAAGGGAAGACTAGAGTATTGACAGGGATTGAGTACATGGGAGTCTTTTGAATTCCTGATACTTTCCTATTTCTTAATCTACAAAATAATTGAGCAGATATGTTCATCATTTTGTGATATTTGCCAAGCTGAATATCTATGATATGAGCTCTTTTTATGTTATACTTCAACAGAAATTTTATGTAAATAAGATAATTACTTAAATTTATCACAACCTCTCATTTTTAGCTTTAATAACTTTGCTTCAGTGATTATCCTTAGACATATACCCATGTGAACTTGTATGAATATATCTGCAGATAGATTTCTAAAAGTATATTTGCTGATCAAAGTGAAGTTTTAAATTCCAATATTAAATATTAAGGTACCCTCCAAAACTCTATACCAACATCCATATACTTGTAACCACACCTTGACTAATATTGAATATTATCAATCATTTTAACTTTTTGCTGATATTAGAGGTAATATGGGGTCTAGTCAAAGTATACAGTATACTTTAATGATCACTAGTCAAAATAAACATATTTTCATGTGCCCACTAGAAATTCATATTTCTTCATCTGTGAACTGCCTGCTCATTCTTTGTGTGCATTTTTGTATCAGATCAAATCAGATCAGTCGCTCAGTCATGTCCAACTCTTTGCGACCCCATTAATCACAGCACACCAGGCCTCCCTGCCCATCACCAACTCCCGGAGTTCACTCAGACTCACGTCCATTGAGTCAGTGATGCCATCCAGCCATCTCATCCTCTGTCATCCCCTTCTCCTCTTGCCCCCGATCCCTTCCAGCATCTGAGCCTTTTCCAATGAGTCAACTCTTCGCATGAGGTGGCCAAAGTACTGGAGTTTCAGCTACAGGATCATTCCTTCCAAAGAAATCCCAGGGCTGATCTCCTTCAGAATGGACTGGTTGGATCTCCTTGCAGTCCAAGGGACTCTCAAGAGATTTCTCCAACACCACAGTTTAAAAGCATCAGTTCTTTGGCACCCAGCCTTCTTCACAGTCCAACTCTCACATCCATACATGACCACAGGAAAAACCATAGCCTTGACTAGACGGACCTTTGTTGACAAAGTAATGTCTCTGCTTTTGAATATGCTATCTAGGTTGGTCGTAACTTTCCTTCCAAGGAGTAAGCGTCTATTAATTTCATGGCTGTAGTCACCATCTGTAGTGATTTTGGAGCCCAGAAAAGTAAAGTCTGACACCGTTTCCACTGCTTCCCCATCTATTTCCCATGAAGTGATGGGACCGGATGCCATGATCTTCGTTTTCTGAATGTTGAGCTTTAAGCCAACTTTTTCACTCTCCACTTTCACCTTCATCAAGAGGCTTTTTAATTCCTCTTCACTTTCTGCCATACGGGTGGTGTCATCTGCATATCTGAGGTTATTGATAGTTCTCCCGGCAATCTTGATTCCAGCTTGTGCTTCTTCCAGTCCAGCGTTTCTCATGATGTACTCTGCATATAAGTTAAATAAACAGGGTGACAATATACAGCCTTGACATACTCCTTTTCCTATTTGGAACCAGTCTGTTGTTCCATGTCCAGTTCTAACTGTTGCTTCCTGACCTGCATACAGATTTCTCAAGAGGCAGGTCAGGTGGTCTGGTATTCCCATCTCTTTCAGAATTTTCCACAGTTTATTGTGATCCACACAGTCAAAGGCTTTGGCATAGTCAATAAAGCAGAAAGAGATGTTTTTCTGGAACTCTCTTGCCTTTTCCATGATCCAGAGGATGTTGGCAATTTGATCTCTGGTTCCTCTGCCTTTTCTAAAACCAGCTTGAACATCAGGAAGTTCACGGTTCACATATTGCTGAAGCCTGGCTTGGAGAATTTTGAGTATTACTTTACTAGCCTGTGAGATGAGTGCAGTTGTGCGGTAGTTTGAGCATTCTTTGGCATTGCCTTTCTTTGGAATTGGAATGAAAACTGACCTTTTCCAGTCCTGTGGCCACTGCTGAGTTTTCCAAATTTGCTGGCATATTGGGTGCAGCATTTTCACAGCATCATCTTTCAGGATTTGGAATAGCTCAACTGGAATTCCATCACCTCCACTAGCTTTGTTCATAGTGATGCTTTCTAAGGCCCACTTGACTTCATATTCCAGAATAGGGTTGTCTTTTTCTCTTGTGAACAGTTAGGAGTTCTTTCCTATTAAAACTATTTTTCTAAATAATTTTGTTTATTTATTTATTTATTTATTTTGCTATGCTGGGTCCTCATTGCTGCTCAGGCTTTTCTCTAGTTGTGGTGAGTGGTGGCTACCCTTCATCAAGGTGCACAGGATTCTCACTGTGGTGGCTTCTCTTGTTGCGTAACACAGGTTCCAGAGCATGTGGGCTTCAGCAGTTGTAGCTCCTGGGCTCTAGAGCACAGGTTCGATAATTGTGGCACATGGACTTAGTTGCTTCATGACTTGTGGGATTTTCCCAGACCAGGGATTGAAATGTCTCCTGCATTGGCAGGAGGATTCTTTATCACTGAGCCATCAGGAAAGCACCCCCTATTAGAACTATTTACCTTTCATCTCATTTGTCTCCTAAGAGCAGCCTAATTCATAGTATTACATTTTTTATATTCTAACAAGGAGGAATACATCTCTTGCTGCAATGTCAGGAGAGCATGTGTCTGAATCTTCTAAAAGTATTTAATAGTATCAGATTAATAAGGAAAAGAAAAAGATAACAGTGGCAGAGGAATAAATCATAGCCTTGTTTTATATCACTTGGAACTACAGCATTTTCTTCTTCCAGGAGTCCTCTACCATCTTGATTTTTGCAGTGATATTAGAGCGGCTTTTAGTAGTAACTTTAGAAGGCAGGATGGCCATTAGGCCTTGCACTATTACTACTTAACTTGTCTTTTGCTTAAAAGGCTAGTTTATTTTTTTTCATTCGTGCTTGCTCAGTCATGTCCAACTCTTTGCAACCCTTTGGACCGTAGCCCACCAGACTCCTCTGTCCATGGGATTTTCCAGGCAAGAAAATCTGGAATGGGTTGCCATTTCCTCCTCCAAGGGATCTCTGACTCAGAGATTGAGCCCATGTCTCCAGAGTCTCCTATATTGCAAGCAAATTCTTTACCTGCTGAACCATCCAGGAAGCCGCAAAAAGTGAATAATAGAAAATAAAATAAAGTAGAAAATAAAGTAAGATAGAAAATAAAACAAGAGGCCAGTTAGTAATAGAAAATAAATCTTATTTGCACTTCTTTTGGTTACTCTTACACCATTTTCCTAAAATTTCTCACCAATTCTTTACTTTCTTACAACCACTTCTCCATAACTGTTAACCTTATTCATTTATGACTGTGGAGCACAGACATCTGTTGGCGTGCTGAAGCTCAGGGAGAATTTAACTTAATGAGATTGTGTGACACTACTTGGCAGAGCTAAGAGGAAACTGAAGATGCATGTATCACATTTCCTCACCCATACTGTTATTCACAGACTTAGTGTTTAGCAAACTTCCTTTAGGTAATGGCCCTTTAATGTTCCAAATGCTCAAAAAACTGGGATGTAATTTTCTATTTTCTATCCTGTTCCTTCCAACACATAGAATCTGAAACACAAAGGTCTGACCTAATTTTCTCTTCTTCTTCTTGATTTTTAAAAAATTATATAGATCAAACTCTCCATAGAAATATTTACCATTGTTGACACTTTATTTCACATTTTAATATCGCTGAAATCTGAGGGTGTCTGATAGCACATCATCGTTTAAATGATAATTTTTTATTTATTTTGTTTTTAATGTTACATAAAGTAACAGTACACTTTACAACTGATAGTTGTAAATCTTAAATATGATAACGTTCAGTAATAGCATTTTTTAAATAAAATCCTTGAACTTTTGCTCAAGTTCAGCTTTTCTGTCTAACTTTTGCTCTCGTGATTTGATTTGGGGCATGAAAACAAAAACTTAGAGTCTGTCTAGCAATCAAGTCAAAGGAGCTTAGCTGTTGAAGTTTCTTTGCGGGGTTGTTAAATGCCTGTCTGAAATGTGTGAACAATTATAGAGATGTGATTGTTGGAGCCAGTTATTCGTTTGCAACTTGGGAAAGTATTATTAAAGTAATGATAATATTTTTCTCTTTAATACTTAGAGGGTTTTAAGCCAAATGATCCCTTGAATGTTTTACAGACTCTACAGATTAGAACTATATCTGCTCCTAATAAAATCCATTTAAATGACTATTTATAACTACCATAGGCAACACTATATAGTAAGAATAAGTATGCAATAAGGGTTAATTCTGACTAAAACAATAAGAAAAACTGGGAAGAAAATATATATCTGTTGTTGGAACTTAACGAGGACAGCATAGCAGAGTTTTATTCTTGACTATTATATCTAGGTTTTTGCAAAACTAAACTCTCTGACTTGAATATTCTGTTTCTCTTTTTGTCTCGCCTCTTTCGCTTCTTGCATGCATGCATGCTCAGTTGCTTTAGCTGTGTCTGTCTGTTTGCAACCCTATGGACTGTAGCCTGCCGGGCTCCTCTGTCCATGGGATTCTCTAAGCAAGAGTACAAAAGTGGGTTGCCATGCCCTCCTCCATGGGATCTTCCCAACCCAGAGATTGAACCCACATCTTCCGCATCTCCTGCCTTGCAGGCGGATTCTTTACCCACTGGACCACCTGGAAAGCTCTTTCGCTTGTTAGTTACTGCTCTTTGTCCCAAGTTAACTCTCATTTCTTCTGGGTAACCTCCCCAGTTTCTCCAAATCTGTTAACTGCCCCAGTTAAATATTCTCTGGCCTCCTGCACTCACTCTTCAGCAAACTGTGTTGTAATTGTGTGTATTGCTTTGTATTCCCCACTAGACCACGAACTTTCTAAAGACAAGGGAGATCTGCATGATACCATTGTGACTCTCTTGTCTAGCACAAACCTGGCCCATATAGATGCTTAATAAATAGTTATTGAATGAGGGAATAAAGTGCATGACTAGCCATCTGGTCTGGAGTTCCTTTCCAAAAAAAAACAAAGAAAAAAAAAATCCACAACTAACCCTTTTGGACAATCTTAGATGCTTGAAGCTATATCCACACAGGTCAGCCAAGGAAAGCACACCAGGTTGGTTTGTCTCAACCTAGCCTCAATAACCTTAGAGAGTCTTGTAAAGGTAGGTGCTACCTAGGGGCAGAAGGTAGCTGACAACACCATCAACCTCTTTCAAACCTTGAACAAATATTTGGCTTGTTATGACACTGTAAATAAATAACCACCCTAGCAAATGTCAAATGCACTGTTTTCCTCCTACTGATTCTATTACAAAACTCATTCCAAGGAAAGCCCCCTCAAAACCAAGTTTCCGTTGCCTAAGCCCCTGCCTAATAGAACAACTGAGAGTATGCAAGTATAACAAATATAAAAGAAGGATCCAAATCTATTAGTTGGCACTTTATAGGTGAGTAGCTTGTGAGAAAGTTCCTTCTACAATACAATGAACTCCTGGTAACAGCAGAGGTGAAATGCCATAGGCTGAACATCATAGAAATATAGAACAAGGTCCTTGATAAAACCATGGAGAGAAGCCAGTAAGCATCACCACACCCGAGAATCATAACATTAAAATAATCCAAACACACCCCAGTGCTCTTTAATTTATTGTTTTGTTTTTAGTATTTGCCTCAGTTTAAAGGAGTCTTTTCTTTTCTTTTTTTTTTTTGGTGTTTTATTTTTTTCAGCTTTACTGAAGTATTATTCACAAATAAAATTTTAAGGCATTTAAAGGTGGTGACTCCATACATGTATATATTATGAAAAGATTCTTACCATCTAGTTAATGAACATAGCTATGATCTCACATATTTTTACTTACATATCTATTTTTGGTGAGAACATTAACATTTTACTTTTTTAGCAAATCTGAATTGTATAATACAGTATTATTAATAATCATCACGCTTTTCATTAGATGCTCAGATTTTATTCATTGTATAGGTGAAAGTTTGTATCCTTTTACCAATCTCTTCCTATTTCCCCCAACCCCCAGTTCCTGGCAACCACTTTCCTTCTCTATTTCTGTAAGTCTGACTTTTGTTTAGATTACACATATAAGTAATACTATTCTGTATTTGTCTTTCTCTCTCTGGCTTATTTCACTTAGCATAATGCCCTCAAGATCCATCCATATTATTGCAGGTGGTAGAATTTTCCTCTTCATGGCTGCGTAATATTATATATTATATTAATAATATTAGATCAGATCAGTCGCTCAGTTGTGTCCAACTCTTTGCAACCCCATGAATCGCAGCACGCCAGGCCTCCCTGTCCATCACCAACTCCCGGAGTTCACTCAGACTCATGTCCATCGAGTCAGTGATGCCATCCAACCATCTCATCCTCTGTCATCCCCTTCTCCTCTTGCCCCCAATCCCTCCCAGCATCAGAGTCTTTTCCAATGAGTCAGCTCTTCGCATGAGGTGGCCAAAGTACTGGAGTTTCAGCTTTAGCATCATTCTTTCCAAACAAATCCCAGGGCTGATCTCCTTCAGAATGGACTGGTTGGATCTCCTTGCAGTCCAAGGGACTCTCAAGAGTCTTCTCCACAGTTCAAAAGCATCAATTCTTTGGCGCTCAGCCTTCTTCACAGTCCAACTCTCACATCCATACATGACCACAGGAAAAACCATAGCCTTGACTAGACGAAACTTTGTTGGCAAAGTAATGTCTCTGCTTTTGAATATGCTATCTAGGTTGGTCATAACTTTCCTTCCAAGGAGTAAGTGTCTTTTAATTTCATGGCTGCAGTCACCATCTGTAGTGATTTTGGAGCCCAGAAAAGTAAAGTCTGACACCGTTTCCACTGTTTCCCCATCTATTTCCCATGAAGTGGTGGGACCGGATGCCATGATCTTCTATAACATCTTTATCCACTCATCCTTTGATAGACACTTAGGATGTTTCCATATCTTTGCTATTGCGAATGAAATAGTTAAAAGGATTCTTGATTTCAGCAGTTAAACAAGTCAGTAGACACATACTGTTATTAAGTAAAATATTTTTAATATTCAGAACTCCAACACATTAATTTGCCTTTTGTTGTGACAGTTGTTCCCAAACCAAAATTCCAAAATTGCCCACATGTAGCAAAACAAATATCTGAACCTAGTGTCTTTAGTAACTAGGTTACAAAGTATGTGACTTTGTACGGTATTTTTGATCTTTAGACCTGTTGAGTCATAAAATTAATTAATGTACAATCCTGAAAATAACTGTAATAAAGGATCCATACAAATCCACTGTTTAGACATGGCTTCAGTGCTTTCCCCATGAGACTTTCTCAATCAGTATAATGATGACTAATCGGCTGATTGTCACAGGATAATTAAATTCTTGCCAAACGTTCAGCACAAGAATATGCTTATGCAAATCACTATTCTTGTTGTATACTCAATAGTTTTACCTTAAAACTTAAAGGAGTGTGTATGTGTGTGTGTGTGTGTGTGTGTCTAAGATAGGGGTGGGCGCAATGTTTTATTCCCAACAAAAGGTGTAACACTTGAAATGACACTTTTTAATAGACATCATCTGTCTCTTCCCTTGGCATCTTGGTTGAATTTGTCCATACAGACTGGACTTTTTCCCAAGGACGAAGTAACAAGCTGATGTAATGTTCATTTTCAATTCAAACTTGGCATTGGAAGGATAACAAAGTGAAAGCCAGATTCTTCCAAAAACTAATAAAAACATGAGCTGTGCCAAATACCCCTAAAATATACTGGGCAGCCCAAGAACACTGTCACTTAGTGCTATAAACATAGGGCAGATTTTGCCCCTGCTCCTCAACAAGACTCTATATTTATATGAAACCTAGAAGGTCCCACCATACACAAGTACAGCTCACACAAGCCAGACCATCTAATGCCTCTTTTCCTGGTCCACAAATGAAGACAGCAACACTCTGAAGTTCAAAGTCTAAATCATCGTGGTATAGGAATGCTATTGTAAATAAATCCAGTCCTGTGTGCTTCCTCCACCAAGTTACTGGTTATGCCCTAGGGTATTTTCATCGCATGTATTTTTGTGACTCCCCATCCCCAACTATTAAATAAAGATTTCTAGATGGAAATCTTGAAATGACACTTGTCTGAGGAGACCTGCCTTAGAATTGAGAGATGAGATTTTAAGAATCCAGGAAAATGGACTTTGAGGGGCCGGGGTGAGGGGTGAGGACTCCAACCAATTGCCTGGTACTTGCACAACCAGTGATTTAGAAACAGTGTTTTTGATCTCAAAGTTATGAAGTTAAAATAATGGGCAATCACACCGTTGAATTTATTTTAGTTTTAACAATATTGAACAAGCTCTAGATGCTCAGAAGGAAAGTGTGGGCTCTATCCAAAGATGTACTGAACTAACTTTGCAAATGTGGTTTTAGAGCTTAATTTTTAAAGCAAATTAGAGTCATGGTTTTGGTGGCTTAGATGGTAAAGAATCTGCCTGCAGTGCAGGAGATCTGCATTTGATCCCTGGGTCAGGAAGAACCACTGAAGAAAGGGGCTACCCACTCCAGTATTCTTTTTTTGTTTGTTTGTTTGTTTTTGTTTTTTAATGATTTTATTTATGGTTGTGCACGGTCTTCATGCTGCGTGGGCTTTTCCCTAGCTGTGGCTCCTCTTGTTGCGGAGCATGGGCTCTGGTGCCCACAGGCCTCAGTTCTGCGGCTCCCAGGCTCAACAGCCCCGGCCCAGTGGCTGTGATGCATGGGCTCAGCTGCTCTGCCACGTGTGGTCTTCCCAGACAAGGGGTGGAACTCGCGTCTCCTGCTTTGGCAGGGGGGTGATTCTTTACCACTGAGCCACCAGGAAAGCCCTCAGGTGTATTTTAGACTAGTTTTCCACATTCCGATCTGGTGAGAGAGGCCTGGGAGCTGGGAGTCCTCAGCCAAAGTGCTGGCTCTGCCATCAAAAGCTCTGGGGCCTCTAGCGAGCGCCTGCCCCTCCCTCACTGTCTGACTCTTTGCCCACCAGGTTCCTCTGTCCATGGGATTTCCCAGGCAAGATTACTGGAGTGGGTTGCCATTTCCTTCTCCATCCAGTATTCTTGCCTGGAGAATTCCATGGATAGAAGAGCCTGGTGGGCTACAGTCCATGAGGTGGCAAAGATTTGGACATGACTGAGCGACTTTCACTTTCATACTTTTGGATTGTGTTGATTGTGATTATCAAGATTAAACCTACAGAGAGAATCAGTAAGTATTTTTCTCCGCTTGGACAGCCCAATTAATTCCCGTGCTAAGAGGAGTACTACTTACCCCACCCCTTGGCTTGAATGAGCATTCCAGGTAAATGAGAATAATACAAAAACAGGCATGTCATCTAAAATGCACTTTGGCCAGTGTGGGCTATCAAAGACAACATAAAAAAGACCTTGTATACCCTTCCAAATTTTAAAACAATGTCTAATGTGCTTAGCATATTAGTAAGTTCAAATGTGGGAACCCTGGGTGGATCTAGTAAATAAGAGGCTTCAGGAAGTTAAGAGGGGCAGGGGAGAGTCTAGCACCCAGAGACCAGAATTCCAATGTTTGCTGTTTAGACAAAGCACCTAAATTGATAGGGTTACTAAAAGATGGTCAGCTCTGTCAAGTACATTCTCTGTCACCATCATTCATTCCAGATTAGCACAATGAGGAAAGTGTATGGCATCAATCTCTCACTTTATTAATGGTGAACTCAAGGCAAAACAGTTATGTGACAGTCATCCAAGGTTGCAGGTTACCAGGAAGGAAAGTAGTAAGTAGCTCAGGACTCCTAGAGCCTAAGTTGATGATTTTGTACTCCATTATTCCTCTCTGTTACCAGGAGCCAGCTGTGAATAGAGAGTCAAAACCGCATGGGCCAGTGATGAGTATGACAGGATGGTGAGGTTGCACATCCTCATCATTACAGATAGGAAAACCCTGTTGGTTGATTCCTACACGGCTGTGCTTTTTTTGGTATATTTGTTTTACTTATATATATATATATATATATATATATGTATGTATGATAAATGAAATGTTAGTCACTCAGTTGTGTCCAACTCTTGTAACCCTACGGACCGTAGCCCACCAGGCTCCTCTGTCCATGGAATTCTCCAGGCAACAATACTGGAGTGGGTAACCCTGCCCTTCTCCAAGGGATTTTCCCAACCCAGGGATCGAACTCAGGTCTCCCACATTGCAGGCAGATTCTTTACTATCTGAGCCATCAGTGAAGCTGGTGTGTGTGTGTGTGTGTGTGTACCTTTTCCTATCTGTGAGGCTAGGAGAAACGTTTCTCTTTCACATTCTTCTGTTCTTTTTCCATTCTTGCACCAGGGGATTTAAAATGACATTTAAAATAAATGTCATCTACACAGAAGGGAACTTTGAAAATGATCCGGATATTCTTACCACAGAGAATTATACCTACCTCCATGAAAAATACAGTTTCTAATCTGAAGTTACGGTTTTCATGCTTTCCAACAGAAATAAGAAAGCTGAGAGGAGTGGGCAGGGCAATACTAATGCCAACTCAAGTTGGAAGAGGAAAAAAATCCACAATATCATTGTAACATGAGGGGACGGATATGATATTAGAATCTTGAATGTATTTTCATTTTTAAGTCAAAGTCTTGACAGTTCACTTAATCCAAATAGAGAATCAATAGAAGAGGAAGGAACTTTAAAAGCAAGAACTAAAAAAACTAGACATTGAGAAATTGGCTCACTAGAACAAGAAATATAAAATTGGGGGGAATTTTAAGTTTGTCTAGCCTTACAAATTGAAGTCTGTGATATATTTTAAGGATTTACCAAAATAACAAAACTGAGATGTTCAGAGAATTCATCTATGTCGCCACCACATCAGTACAGACGGTGTCACGACATTACCTTTTTATGGTGTTGTTATTCTTTCTGAAAATTAAATGCAATAAGTGCTTAAGTTCTCACATTTAATTCAGATTTCTGCACATGGAGTCTCTCTGGCAAAGGGAGATAAGTGAACACCATAAACGAGCCACTGAGAGTGTCACAGATAGCACTTTAAATTAAAGTTCCTTGTGCTAGTATTCCCTATTATCTCAGGGAAAATGTTGCAAGTAAAAGGGAGATATTAAGCAAGTGTCCCATTCTGCACCCATTAAAATATATGTTTCTGTTTTTAACTTAATTCTCTTGCTAAATCAAATCTGTTTCACAAATATGGAAAATGGCAAGTCTTGTCTTACTTAACAGTTTATTAGACAATACTTGGAGTTGAGAAATAACTTTTAAAGTGAAACGAGAACAAACCCATAATTTTTATTTAAAGTGAACATATTAGAACACAGTAAGGCATAATTAAAACAATGAATGAGAACAGACTGTAAAGAACACAAACTCATCAAAATTTAATTGCTGAACAGTAAAATACCCATAAAAGTTTAAGTGACACAGAGTCTTAAAATCAATTGGATGCTGAATGAGAAAATGCTAGTATCAATAAATCAGCCTTCCAACAAAAATAAAAAAATCACCCCATTCTTTTAATTATTGTTTAGAAATAAGATTCCTAGTGAGCCAAATTTAGGTCTCATTTTATTGAGGCAGATATGAGTCCTCTCTCCATGGTATTATTCAGGCAAGAATACTGAAATGGGTTGTCATACCCTCCTCCAAAATCTCCAAAGATAGTCCCCAGCAATTCCTTCCCTCCATGTATATGCATGTTACCCCTCCCATTAAAGCTGAAGCCTATCTCCCCTTCCCTTGGATCTGGGTTGAACTTGTGAAATGCTCTGATCAAAATGTATGGCAGAAAGGATGCTATGCAGTTCTAGGCCTAGTCCTTAAGGGTTCTGGCAGCTACCCCTTTCATTCTCTTAGAATCCAGTTATTACGCTGCAATAAAGCTCTTCTTTAGGAGAGAGAGGCCTCATGCTGCTGCTGCTGCTGCTAAGTCACTTCAGTCATGTCCAACTCTGTGCGACCCCATAGACGGAAGCCCACCAGGCTCCCCCGTCCCTGGGATTCTCCTGGCAAGAATACTGGAGTGGGTTGCTATTTCCTTCTCCAATGCATAAAAGTGAAAAGCGAAAGTGAAGTCGCTCAGTCGTGTCCGACTCCTAGCAACCTCATGGACCGCAGCCCACCAGGCTCCTCCATCCATGGGATTCTCCAGGCAAGAGTACTGGAGAGGCCTCATGAGAAGGCCTTAAAACATGAATGCCTTGTGGAAAGAGAGGGTTCATGGGTGAGAACTAAGGCACTGATTAACAGCACCAGTGCCTAGATAATCTGAGAGGACTTTTGGACCTTCCAGCCCAGCCCAACTACCTGCTGAAAGCAGCTGCACTGTTAACCAAGTCAGTACCATATGGAACCCAAAAAATGCCCAGCTGATTAATAAAAACACAAGGAAATAAACACTCTCATTTTAGCACATTGTTTTGAAGTTATTTGTTACACGCCAATAGGTAAGTGAAACACAGAATAAAGATTACTCTCTGCAGCATTCTTTGCAGCTTGCTTCTGTTGTTTAGTCGCTAAGTTGTGTCCAACTCCGCAACTACATGGACTGTAGCCTACCAGGCTCCTCCCTCCATGGGATTCTCCAGGCAAGAATACTGGAGTGGGTTGCCATTTCCTTCTTCAGGGCATCTTCCTGATCCAGTGATTGAAACTGTGTCTCTTGCATTGGCAAGTAGATTCTTAACTGATGAGCCACCAGTGGAGCCCTCTTTGCAGCTAGGTGTAGGCATATGACAAAGTCAGGCTAAAGCAAAACAAGTAGAAATAAAGTGTACATCTTCTGGGACTACTTCCCTTCCCACTGACTGGAGGACATGTTTTAGGGTAAGTTATCCTGCCTAGGCTGACCAGAGCAGCTCCCTTAGGCAAACCAGCTGCCATATGATCTCTGAACTGCTCCATAACATTTTATTTTAATTCAGCTACCATTATTTTTGCTCTTTTCTATAAGAGCCAAGGGCTTCCCTGGTGGCTCAGATGGTAAGGAATCTACCTGCAATGCAGGAGACCCAAGTTTGATCCCTGGGTCTGGAATATCCCCTGAAGAAGAGAAGAATGACAACCCACTCCAGGATTCTTGCCTGGGAAATTACATGGACAGAGGAGCCTGGAAGATACAGTCCACGGGGTTGCAAAAGGTCAGACATGACAGAGTGACTAACACTATAACAGCTAAACCTATATAATAACTAATGTGAATTTTGTACCCAAAGTAAGATACTTCGACTAAGGTGGATACTCAGCACTGGATTAGCAGTCAGTTTGGGGACAGAAATGACACAATGTCAGCTGGAATACAACTCTCCATGGCAAAACGTTTGGCAAATACATCACTTGCAATAACATGATGCTGCTGCTGCTGCTAAGTCGCTTCAGTCATATCCGACTCTGTGCAACCCCATAGACGGCAGCGCCCCAGACTCCTCTGTCCCTGGGATTCTCCAGGCAAGAATACTGGAGTGGGTTGCCATTTCCTTCTCTAATGCATGAAAGTGAAAAGTGAAGAACTTACTGTATGTTAACTTTTTAATAATTTTAAGGAAAATAATTGGGAAATCTTCAAATTATGTTGTGTATTGGCTCCAATTTGCCACTTTCAGCAGTCTTATGAGAGAGACAAAGTTGGCAAAGTCTGGCCAGTCTGTAGGCAGATATTGCAGACAACACAGAACTGCAGAGTGACTCATTCTACTGTGGCCTTAAATAAGCAATCAAAGTTGACTGAGAGTTCAGTAATTTGAAATCTCACAGGCTTAACAAAGTCTAACTACTTCTACACACAAATGTAAGAAGATATAAGAAGGGACATGAAAGAAGCAGCCTTATAAGGACTTAAGGCTGGGATGTGAAGTTTTTCTCAAGAACCTCCTGCTAAGGGTTCGCCATCATATGATAAGAACCAGCTTAGAGATCAAAATGAGACTAAAAATATTACCTTCAAATGCAAACTTGTTTTTTGTTTGTTTGTTTGTTTGTTTTTGATGACTTCAAAGTAACCACTATTAAGTGGAAGAAGAGGAGGGCTAGGCTAAGCACAGAGGCAAATAAATAAAAGATCAGTGATTTCAGGCTTAAAACTGGTATCTAGAAACTGTAATTGGCTGTTCTTGCTGGTACTTGATAGGGGTCAGAAGCAAAGTCTGAAGTTGATTTGGTTTTGATGGAAATTGCAGTGCTGAAAGCCACCCAGAGCTCTAATCTATCCAAGCAGGATGTGGGATATGAGAGATGTGCAGTCTTGAGAATAGCATCCTCTCCATAACCATGGAGTCATGGTTTAGACATGGCCAGGGAATAGGAATAAGCAATAGAGAACTTCCTGGGGAATAATGTCAGGGACCAGGAGAGATGATTATTCACCCGTGATAAAATAATGAGCCAAATTAACCTAAGTGAAAGTGAAAGTCACTCAGTCGTGCCTGACTCTTTGTGACCCCATGGACTATACAGTCCGTGGAATTCTCCAGGCCAGAATCCTAGAGTGGGTAGCTTTTCCCTTCTCCAGGGGATCTTCCCAACCCAGGTACTGAACCCAGGTCTCCCATATTGTAGGCAGATTCTTTACCAGCTGAGCCACCAGGGAAGCCCAAGAATATGGGAGAGGATAGCCTATCTCTTCTCCAGAAGATTTTCCCAACCCGGGAATCGAACTGTGGTTTCCTGTATTGCAGGAGGATTCTTTACCAACTGAGCTATCAGGGAACAGATTAATCCTTTGTACTGGTGCACTAGTCTATAAAGGGCCCACCTGTCTACACTTCCATGCTGGATTTAAACCTTGCTTTCAAGCTTCTGTCTCATGAAGATAAACAATTGTAGCAGCCACTGGGGATAACCTTTATCATATCCAGTCAGTTTCCACACTTCCAGTACACCCTCAGAACTTTTAATTGCAAGCACCCATTTCCCTCTGTGTGAGGGACTTTTTTGGTGTATATGGCTATCATTGCAGGGTAGGCCAAGGGTGTTGGGACACTGGAACCCTCAGGTGTAGCCAGAGCCCACAGCAGGTGGGAGAGGAGACTACCAACTTCTTCAGTGTCTATGAGATATGCTGTTCACTGTCTTCCAGAGATTCCTGGTGAACATGAGCCTCAGCTGTGCATAGCAGTAATTTGCTTACTAACACATCCTGTATTGGTCTCATTTCCACATTCTCCTACCAGAGAATCCTGGAATCATTTACAAAAACTGTGTGTGTTAGATTTCTTTTCTCAGTGTCTATTTATGGGGGGACCCTACCTAATTCAGCATTCAAAAACTCTTTAAAGTTGACAAACCAATTTTGTATACATTTCTAATACAAACCCATTAGTGGAAGAACTGGAGGACATCATTTCAAAGACTGGGACCAGAGAATTTAAGTGAGTTAATTACAACTCTTCACACTAGTTTCACTGGCAGATGGAAAGATTATCTATTCAGAACAATGTACTATGTTTTTTGCAAGTTGTTTTTGTGGGGTTTTGCAATTTTTTCATCTCTCTGGAAGATGAGTTTTATAATAATAGAAATAATAGAAAATAAAAAGGAGGCCTCCAAAGAGGAGACTTTTATTGGTAACAAATTATTCTAGAATAACCGGCCCAATCTTCACATCCTAAAATCCAAGCGCATGCAATTGCAGAAACTTTAAAGGAGTAAAACAAAGACAATGGAAAATGACACTAGCTTTAAACCATAGTAGCCCTTTAGCCATTACCTGTCTTTTTTAATCATTTACTATAGAGCTGGATTTATTGAGAAGACCCATATAACTTGTATTAACAATCTGTGCTATGTTTTAAACAATTATTTTCCTCCCTTTTGTAAGCAAATAAAACCCATGCAAGGATACTATCATACAAAGATGCACACATACATGAACACACACACACATAATTGTTAATTTTACAACAAGCTAGCATTTTGCAAATATAATTTCTGATTCATGAGATTGTGTTAAGGACCACCCAAGTTCATACTGATACAGTAAACACCCTTTCTCATTGGAAAAAAAAAAGAAAATTTTACAATCCCTCCACCCTGATGGTGCTCTCTGCCAAGGAAACTTTCCAATTACAGACTCATCCTAGTTGATCCTCAATAAATTGTTATTGAAGTTAATTAACCCAAAATAGTGACTCAATTTTAATCCTTAGAATTCAACTTAAGAACATGATAGAATCCTCAGTTATTGTATGAAAAGGTAAAGGAGATTTCACTATATCTCCTAGGAATTCATAAATTTTAATTAACATTTAGAAAATATAATTTCTTATTATTAACTGTGTTCTTTCTATCTTTTCTCCCTGAGTATAAAATTTAGGAGATCTTAAATTTTTGACCTTTTGAACTCAATTTAAGTTTGATAAATTTAATATGGCTTTTATTTAGGATGAGGCATTTCTCAAAATATGTCCTAAGAGTGAGTTCATATAAGAATTACCTTGAAAAACATTTTATTTAACAAGGTTGGATTAGAAAATATGCAAACTTTACAACTTAGTATTTATAAGGCTCTACAAAGTAAAAACCAACCAAACAAACGGAAGTCATCTTTGACTTTATCTTTTCCAAAACTGTCTTAGGGTAAAACCATTTTTCTTTTTTTAAGTCTTTATTGAATTTGTTATAACATTGTTCTGTTTTATGTTTTGTTTTTGTTGGCTACAAGGCTTATAGAATCTTAGCTCTCTGACCAGGGATCAACGCTGCACACCCTGCATTGGAAGATGAAGTCTTAACCACTGGACCACCAGGGAGGTGCCCCATTTTCTGATGTAATAAGAATCACATGTTAGCATTCCACAGCATAAGTGTTCTATGCATTGTGTACAGTGACTTTAGAAAAGGTAGCAGTAGGAGATGAAGGAAGAGAAGAGAAAAAGAAAGAGAGATTATGGAATAAAGAAAAAGTGAGAGAAAGATGAAGGAAGAAGGGAGAGAAGGAAAAGAAAGAAAATAGAAGACATGAAGATAAGGGATGTGGGAAGAAGCCATAACATGCAGGGTGTTATAGCCATTAAGAAAATGAGGCTTCTAAATAAACTGAGAAACCATTGTGAGTTCTAAGCAGGAAGTTACATTCATCCCATCATTTAAGAAATGAATTCTGGCTACTGTGTAAGGTAAGTCTCCTACTGTGGTAAGAGTCAGGGGGCCCATGCCCCCTGGGCAAGCGGGGACATGACAAATTGTTGAAAAGAGAGATGGTAGTGGCCCTGAAGATGGGAGAGTGAGCCATTTTAAGAAACATTTTTAAACGTTTGTATTCAAATTGATACCATTTTAGTAGTGCTGTTATTTATTAGCATACACAAAGTTCTTAAAATAGTGCTTGGCATATAATAAGTATCCATTCATGTGAGCTCTTTAGTATTAATAATGGGCAACTCCTAAATTCAGAGTTTATTTCTAGTGCTTAACACATCCTATTTATTAAGCATGGATCAAAAAACATGGGCTACAAAATGTATCAACTAACAATGCTGTTCATCCAGCAGTTATTGAAGTACATTTGAATGACCAGAATAAATAGATTTATTAAAGAATAAAGGCAGAAAAATTTAAGTTTTGAATCTGAAGCCAGTGTCAGAGCAGTAGCCAAATAGTGAGTATGAAAGCTCCGGACTAGATTTCAGGACAAGTAGGTTCTTGTCCCTCATCTGCTGCTTATAGACCATTTGATCTTGGTCATATCACTTAAGTTCTTATCTTTAATTCCTTCTTTTGATTAAGAGAAATATATATCAGTACTTCTCTTTCCTGCTTATAAGACAGATATTATAACTAAATATGGTAATAATATCGGTGAAACCACTTTAGCACTACAGGTTCCAACCATTATTATTTTCTGCAAATAGTTGAGAAATATAGATTACCCTGAGTTCCTTCCTATTTTTCAATTTCTTTAGCCAGAATAACAAGCATTTGGAAATCACGTTCCTCTTATTTGCTTAGTGTTGGCTTGTCACTGTCCAATATCTATGCTCTGTGATAGTCATAAGAAAACAGTATTTCCTGAACATTTACTCTAGCAAACTCTTCTGCACACTTTGCCTGCAATAACTAATTTAACTTCACAATAACCCTTTGCAAAGGGTACCACCACCATCTCTCCTTTAGAGGTAAAGAGAGTGAGGCCCAGCAAGTTCAAGCAACTTGCTCAGAAAAAAAATAAATAAATAAATAACAAGTGACAGGGGTGGGCTTTGAATTCATGTAGTCTGGTTTCAAGATGTCTGCCCCTTAAATCATCTTCCCATAGTAGTCCGTGCGTGCTAAGTCACTCAGTCCGACTCTGTGCGACCCCATGGACTCTAGCCCACCAGGTTCCTCTGTCCATGGGATTCTCCAGCAAGAATACTGGAGTGGGTTGCATGCCCTCCTCCAGGGGATCTTCCTAATCCAGGGATCAAACCCACGTATCTTATGTCTCCTGCATTGGCAGGCAGGTTCTTTACCACTAGCGTCACCTGAGGGACCACCAACATGAGACACAGTGAGCTTTTGTGAAACCCTCTGATCTGCAAAATTCCAGCTGTAAGCATTATGCAGTGCATTCAGTGCCATTTCAAAAGGCATTCATATGAGTTCAGCCAATTTCCATCACATGTTTGCTACACACCCAAATGGGTTTATAGTTATGGTTATAATTTCCACTTAAATTTAACCAAAGGCAGTCTGAATTTTCAGAGCAAAGGAGATTAATTTCATCCTTTTAATTTCCTCTAACATCTAGCCATTACTCCATTTGGTTAGCATGTACAAATGTGAAGGGAAATTAACATGGTCTTGAATAAAGCAAATCCTATGAGCACTCATTGACCTAATACCACATTTGGGAGGAGGGCCTTGTTGTTATTGGAAACTAGGAACAGCTCTATACAAATGTTGAAAAGGAGTTATTTCCCCACGGAACCATCACTGGGACTGAACTTCCCACCATTATTCCTCAAAATCCACTTTGAGGAAAGGTCTTATACTGACTTGAGGCATTATTCAATTCAACATTTATCAAGTCCTTACTACTATATATCCTATATACCAGCTGCAATTCTATTTATTCCTTAGTGCAAAGATTAACATCACTATACATGTGCCAGGCATTGTATTAGAAAATAGTTTAAGTTAATGAAACACTACCGCAATTGGCATACCTGGAATTTCTCATTACAAACAGGGAGAATTTGACAACGCGAGTGACGTGGAATACTGTTGGCTCCAAACCATTCCTTGAGGAAAATAAAGATTTCTGATAACCGTAAAAGACATGTGGAATGTGTATTGCAGCATTTTTAATTTACCATTGCCAAGAAAATATGCACTGCTTATATAAAAATATAAATTCCAAAAAATTATTCTGCCCCCAAAAGTAAATGTGTAGATCTGTCCAGAAATGAAAGGTTCTGTCTTATGCCCAGAGCTCAGCCCAGGTCCTTAAGCACAGCACATGTGAAATGTTTGGGGAACAAATAAACATCTTCTAAATAATTATCCTAGTCAAGTCAGGCTGCTGTAACAGACCATCATAAAATAGGCACTTCATGAAAATCAGAAATTTATTTCTCACAGGTCTGGAGGCTAGAAAATCCAAGATTAAGGTGCCAACATCCTCAGCATCTGTGAATAGCCGGCTTTCTGGTTCATAGATGGCCATCTTCTCACTTTGTCCTTGGGAGAAGGGGAGAGTTCTCTGGGGTCTCTTTTTCAAGAACACTAGTCACATTCATGAGGGCTACACCCTCATGATCTAATCACCTCTCCAAACCCCCATCTCCTAATGTCATCACATTGGAGGTTAGGGTTTTAACATATGAATTTTGAAGGGACAGAAACATTTAGCCCATAGCAATAAGGTGGGACACATGAACAAATTCCCTGATTAACCCCTAATGAATCAGATGATTGCTTTTGTTGTTGTTTAGTTATTCAGTCATGTCTGACTCTTTGTGACCCCATGGACTGTAGCCCACCAAGCTCCTCTGTCCATGGGATTCTCCAGGCAAGAACACTGGAGTGGGTTGTCATTGCTTTCTCTGGGGATCTTCCAGACCCAGGGATCAAACCTGGACCTCAGGCAGTTTCTCGAATTGCAGGTGGATTATTTACCACTGAGCCACCAGGGAAGCCCAATTAATCAGATGACTGCAACCCCATGGACTGTATAATCCATGGAATTCTCCAGGCCAGAATACTGGAGTAGGTAGCCTTTCCCTTCTCCAGAAGATCTTCCCAACCCAGGGATCGAATCCAGGTCTCCTACATTGCAGGCAGATTCTTTACCAGCTGAGCCACAAGGGAAGCCCAATTAATCAGATATACTAGGTTAAATAATAAGGAGAAGGAAATGGCAAACCACTCCAGTATTCTTGCCTGGAGAATCCTGTGGACAGAGGAGCCTAGTGGGCTGCTGTCCATAGGGTCACATAGAGTCAGACACGACTGAAGCGACTTAGCATGCATGCATGCATTGGAGAAGGAAATGGCAACCCACTCCAATATTCTTGCCTGGAGAATCCTGTGGACAGAGGAGCCTGGTGGGCTTCAGTCTATGGGGTTGCACAGAGTTGGACGCAACTGAAGTGACTTAGCAGCAGCAGCAGCTGATTAAATAATAAGATGAGGAATATTGAGATAACGTACAAAGATGTGATTCTACATCTTATCCCAATGCTGCAATGTGATATGGAATAAAAACTAAAGCAAATGAACACTTTAAAATAGAACTGATTCTTAGTTGCCCATGCTCTTGGAAGCAAATCAAAAATGACAATAGGAAAGGAGTAACACTTTCTTCTTTTCCAAAAACTATTTTTGCACATGTAGTATCACCCACAGAACCAACAGCAACAAAATTAAAGTTTACATGCTGCCATTTTTAGGGTAAATTTTGTATATCCAGACTTTATAGACTCTGCAAAAGTGGGTCCCTAAACTTTATGTTAGCCTCTCTGAGAGGAACTCTCCATGATATCATTTGGTCTGCTTTCTGACTTCTCCACACATCCTGAGCTTTTCTTCCTCCACATATTCACTTATGCCTCCATGACTTGAATGCTCTGCAATTCACTTTCCAAAATTCTGACCACTTTCAAGCCCTAGCTCAGATCACAAACCCTCCACAAAGCTATCCTTCCATGCTGGCCCGAACTGACATTTCCATCCTTATTTAACACAGTAATTCAACACTTAGCAAGCATCACCTTATATTGCTGGTCATTTCTGATATGAGGAGAAGGAACATGTCATATTTAAATTAAAGAATTTTAGATCTGTAAAGAATTTATAAGTCAATTAGATCAATTCTTTCATTGTACAGTTAGAGAGATGAAGCTACTAATCTAAACTAATTAGTGAAAAAGTCAGAACTAAACTCAGTATTGCATCTTCAGTTCAGTAAACTTCCCAATATACCATGCATCTTAAAATTAAATACTTAAATTTTTAAGCATTAATTTTATTTAAAAATTTTAAAACTTTCTAATATGTTACATACACATCAGTACATAATTAACCCAAAATTCTCATTTTGAAAAAATTAAGTTGTCGTATAATAGATTTAAATATTCATCTAAGCTTTGTTTAGCCTGATAATAAAATGTGCTTTCATTTAACAAGTGAGAGAAGCAAAAAGGGATGGGTCCAAGAGTGACGAGGAAGAGACCTCTTGGGATTGAAATCTTGCTGTAAATATTCAATAATCTAGATAATCCACAGAGAGACTGGGAAATTAATCTGTTCTTTTAGAAGCCCCATCTCCTTCTCGTCTTCTTGAAAGCAGGCGATTTGGACTCATAGACGAGCGGTGCAGAGCACGCGGGTTTGGTTCTTATGAGGAAGGTTTTCATCTGTTGGACTGGAATGCCCCACTATTTCTAGGAACTGTGTCTGGAACAAAACACTTCCTTGTGATGCATCTAAAATTAGTCATTCTTTTTAGACGAAGGGAAAATTTTGCAAAGGTTTTTCCCATTCAGATGATGACTCCCCTGGCAGAGAAGGTTAAGATCCTGTGAGTGGGTTGAGTTGAATGCCAACTCTGGGTGCCAGATCACAGGGTCTCTTCGTAAAATTTATGGTTGGATATATCTCCTGGAGCAAAGTGGTCCATGGATTAAGAGAGCCAAGATCTCTCTATTGAAGAATTTTCCTAGGTCTCCCTAGGTTTTTTTGGGTTTTTTTTTTTTTTTTGCTTTTTGGGGGATTTCCATTCCTATTTGGAACCTAAGCAAAGTTCTTTCATCTCATCTTCTTCCAAGGGAAGTTCTCTTCACTGCTGGCATCCTGATGACATTAATCATCGGGAACATCGTGATTACCTTCTACACTCATCTAACTCTTTTCAAGACTATTTAGCTTAAGAAATCTATCCTTGACTTCAGCTGATTTCTTTAACATTAAATCAAGTATTAAATAATCACTTGATTCTTCTAACTGTCCATTGTTTCTCCCTTGTTCTTATAGGCCAACTTCTATGTTCTGTAAGCAACAAGAACCACTCAACAGTTTATATTGAGGTTACAGACAAGACTTAATAAGCAGACAATGCCTCATACAGAAAAACACTCCAGCTATATCTGGCCAGAAGTTTTGTCCAGTTAAGTGACAGCCTATGAAATGTGGCACAATAAATGAAGTTGCAGTTAAAAAAAAATCTAAAGAATCCAAAGAGTTTCATGCTATGAAGACATCACACAAAGCTATGAACCTTGTTGCAAGATCAAGGCTAGACAAAGAATATTTTTGAGTGGCTATATAAGACAACAGTTTTGGTTATTTACTCTATCTGAGCATGTAGTTTTCTTGATACCTTTAAGACTCTACCACACCAAAAATACTATTCAAATTGCTTATACATATTTAATTTTTCCTTCTGTTGTTTTATAACAGTGGCTACCTCCATGTCAGCATGAGTATATTTTGAGTAAGATTTCAAGTCTCACTAGGGAAGAAGTGTCACTTAGACTCAATGGATTTTAAGATTCTTTCCAACCTCAAATATCACAGTTTACCTGAACAAGCTTTACTTGGTGTCTATCAGGGTATCTTTTACATATTTAGGTTAATAATAAGCACCTAAAAGTAATGATAGATATTTTTGTTGTTCAGTAACTAAGTTGCATACAACTTTTTGCAACCCTATGGACTGAGGCCAGGCTTCCCTGTCCTTCATTATCTCTCAGGATTTGCCCAAACTCATATCCATTGAGTCAGTGATGCTATCCAACAATCTCATCCTCTGGTATCCCCTTCTCCTTCTTCCCTCAATCTTTCCCAACATCAGGGTCCTCTCCAAGGAGTCAACTCTTCACATCAAATGGCCAAATTATTGGAGCTTTTAGCTTCAGCATTGGTCCTTCCAATGAATAGTCAGATTTGATTTCCTTTAGGATTGACTGGTTTGACCTCCTTTCAGTCCAAGGGACTCTCGAGAATCTTCTCCAGCTCCACAATTAGAAAGCATCAATTCTTCAGCACTCAGCCTTCTTTATGGTCCAACTCTCACATCTATACATGACTACTGGAAAAACCATAGCTTTGACTAGACAGACTTTTGTTGACAAAGTAATGTCTCCACTTTTTAATATGCTGTCTAGATTTGTTATAGATAAATATTTAAATCCAAGCAAATTATGATCCACAATTTCTCTAACTCAAATACTGACTGAAAATTTATAGGCTTTGAGCATAGTTATTCTATAAATACTATTGCATTTCCACTGGTTATACTGACAATACCATATTGAAAATGCAACAATGTGATGTGTTGAAAAAGTGGCTGCATGATATTCTTTATATTATTTTCTATTCAATACATTTTGGAAAAGTGCACCTGAATTAAAATAGGCTAGCCTCCCTGATATGTGTCCACTTGAAGCTCTCACACTCCCCCTGAGATTTCCTTTCTGCCTAGAACCAGAATATGCCCTCCCTGCCAACAATTTTGGGAAGAAAAAAAATTTAAGAGAATTTTCCAGTCCATACAGTAAGGAATCATTTTCCATTTTTTACATGTATAAATAGATTACTAATTCTTTTCAGGTTTTTCTTGTTTTTACAATTGCTTAAGCATGGATTTTGCTGTCTGCACATCTTTAAGAAGTCATCTTTTAAACTACACAAACAATATGGTTTTCTTTACCTGCTCCAGCTGCCAGCAAGTGTAACCATGATACAAGATGACTGAAGAACAAGGAGGCCCCCGGCGCTCTGGTTTCAGCAAGAACCAACATTGCATGTAATCTCTAGAATTGGACTAAAATTCCATGTTGTGCAGCTCCAGAAATTCTCTATAGAAAGGACTGAGTGGTGAAAATGTTTTTGGAAGTGGACGCTAATTGGTTTGTCTTGAAGCTACTTTGAAGAGCAAGTACACTGAATTTTACTTAGGTTGCTTAGATTGTGAATTTATTAGAGGTGACTTGGAGGAGATTGTGCATGGAAATTTATGATGGGGTCAAACCCTTCTCCCTAAGTGCTACACCTTGGCAATGCCACTGCTAAAGCTCTCAGAAGTACAGCTACTCAAAGTCAGTGTTTATTTAATAAATGAGAGTCAGGTCAAGTCCATTGGCCACCCACATGGTTCTGCAATTTCATATTTCCCCGTGAAATGACTTGGAGGTTCAAGCTGGATCCTACTCTGACTCTGACGCCAGACAATAATACTTCCTGCTCAAACTTCTTACTGAGTACAGAGCAGAGCTGCTTTGCTGAAAGTTAACACATGTGATGGAGAGAGTGATTCTCTATTTTGTTTTGATAGATGATCGCTTTCTATGACCCTATCTTTTCAGTGAGTCATCTTTTAAGACATCATTTCCTTCTAATGCAATTTTTCTCATGATTTCTTCTTAGTCCTATGGATACAAAGTGCATATGATGAAATTTTTGCCTGAGCATTTTAAAAGCTTAGCTTGTTGCTAGTTTCTGCTTACTCCTTGTGGGCCTAGTTTTCTCTGTAAATATATTTTTATTTGGACTTGATTACATTAGAATCTGCTTCTCTGTAATGGAAAGGAGTTAGTCGACTGTGAACTAACTTGTTTTGATAGCTGGTAACTTTGAACTAAAGAGACATTACTGTTATCAAAACAGCAACTAGCTTTTCTTGGAAGTAGAAACTGACGTGGTCTTTTTTCCCATATTTTTTGCTTGAGGTCGTATCCCTTAACTACAGACACACTCTCTGTGCTTTACTGAAGTCTCCTCTCTTTCAAATCTCATAGACCAACTATAGAAAGATCTGACTCAGGCAGAGTCCTCAAAAGGAAACAGTCTAGGGCATCAAAAGACCATAAATTCAACCAGGGTTGTGATATTTGGAAACAAACTTAAGTCCTAATCTTGGAAGGAAAATATCTGATTTTCAGATCCAGTCCAATTCTTGAGGCTCTTTGCTTTTTAGATAGGGTGGAGAGATAGGGCTAGCCCATACACTTTCAACTCAAATCATATGGAAGAACATTAAATTCTTTTAGTTTTACTAGGAAAAAAATGTCTGCAAAAGTATTTTAACTGAGTTATAGCAAACATAAAAACCCAGTTAAATTTTTCCTATGAAGCTTTTGGCATGCCTACATTCTAGATTTTCTTGTAATGTTGTCAGAATTAGAAATTGAAATTGGGTCAGACATTAATAATAGCCAATCAAACTCTGACAAAAATATAGTCTCATTAACCTTGACAACTTCCATTTTTTAAAAAAAAGTGGATGAGGGCACTGCAGAATGGAGCCTCTATACCATCATCAGCAGTGCAGATGTTTTATTTATGATGTGGTCCTGTGCTTTAGAGTACAGTGATATTATTCACAGTCAAATTCTAGACACATTAACAATTAAATCATCGTGCTTGTTTATCATAATTTAATAAAAAGAGAACGGCTTGTGAGGATCACAATGCTGAACCTGAAATGTTGACAAGATGTATTTATCTTCTATTCCTCTTGCCCATCTTCCCATATAGCATTAAAGAAATACAAAGTGTATCAAATCAAAAATGATAAGGCCTATAGGAGACCTCAGTGGAGGAGGAAACATTTCAAATAAACTTTAGAAGATAAGAAATATAGAAGTGTGATTAGTGAGGTAGCTGAATGCAGGAGCTATAACTGAAAGCACAATTATCTGCATTTTAGGATACCCCAAAAAATCAAGTTGATTTACTCTGTGGAGAAAAAAAAAAAAAACAGTATGTAAGTACCAGAGTTGACAGAAGGACAAGTAGAGTGAGGCTCAGAGCTGAGAACAGGGCCACTGAAAGTCTATAAGAAAAATAAAATAATTGTCTATAAGACTAGATAAATTCCACTTTCCCAACAATTCTCAGGAGACCACGTTCTAATTTCTAGTACTTCAGTTCATCAGTTCAGTCACTCAGTCGTGTCCGACTATTTGCAACCCCATGGACTGCAGCACGCCTGGCTTCCCTGGCCATCACCAACTGCTGACGCTTGTTCAAACTCATGTCCATTGAGTCAGTGATGCCATCCAACCATCTCATCCTCTGTCACTCTCTTCTCTTGCTTTCAGTGTTTCCCAGAACCAGGGTCTTTTCCAATGAATCAGTTCTTCGCATCATGTAGCCAAAGTATTGGATTTTCAGCCTCAGCATCAGTCCTTCCATCATTCAGGACTGTTTTCCCTTAGGATGGACTGGTTGGATCTCCTTGCAGTCCAAGAGACTCTCAAGAGTCTTCTCCAACATCACAATGCAAAAGCATCAATTCTTCAGTGCTCAACTTTCTTTATAGTCCAACTCTCACATCCATACATGACTACCGGAAAAACCAGAGCTTTGACCAGATGGACTTTTGTCAGCAAAGTAATGTCTCTGCTTTTTAATATGCTGTTTCAGTTGGTCATAGATTTTCTTCCAAGGAGCAAGCATCTTTTAATTTCATGGCTGCAGTCACCATCTGCACTGATTTTGGAGGCCAAGAAAATAAAGTCTCTCACTGTTTCCATTGTTTCCCCATCTATTTGCCATGAAGTGATGGGACCAGATGCCAGGATCTTAGTTTTCTGAAAGTTGAGCTTTAAGCCAACTTTTTCACACTCCTCTTTCACTTTCATCAATGTGGATCTTTAGTTCTTCTTCATTTTCTGCCATAAGGGTGGTGTCATCTGCATAACTGAGGTTATTGATATTTCTCCCAGCAATCGATTCCAGCTTGTGCGTCTTCCAGCCCAGCATTTTGCATGATATATCCTGCATAACACAGTGAAAATATACAACCTTGACATACTCCTTTCCCTATTTGGAACCATTCTGTTGTTTCATGTCCAGTTCTAACTGTTGCTTTTTGACCTGCATACAGATTTCTCAGGAGGCAGGTAAGGTGGTATGGTATTCCCATGTCTGGAAGAATTTTCCACAGTTTGTTGTGATCCACACAGTCAAAGGCTTTGGTGTAGTCAATAAAGCAGAAGTAGATGTTTTTCTGGAACTCTCTTGCTTTTGCAATGATCCAGCAAATGTTGGCAATTTGATCTCTGGTTCCTGTGCCTTTTCTAAATCCAGCTTGAACATCTGGAATTTCAGATTTCATGTACTGTTGAAGCCTGGCTTGGAGACTTTTGAGCATTACTTTGCTAGCATGTGAGATGAGTACAGTTGTGTGGTAGTTTAAACATTCTTTGGCATTGCCTTTCTTTGGGATTGGAATGAAAACTGACCTTTTCCAGTCCTGAGGCCACTGCTGAGTTTTCCAAATTTGCTGGCATATTGAGTGCAGCACGTTCACAGCATCACCTTCTAGGATATGAAATAGTTCAACTGGAATTCCATCACCTCCACTAGCTTTGTTCTTAGTGATGCTTTCTAAGGCCCACTTGACTTCAGATTCCAGGATGTCTGGCTCTAGGTGAGTGATCACATCATCATGGTAATCCGGGTTATGAAGATCTTTTTTGTATAATTCTGTGTATTCTTGCCATCTCTTCTTAATAATGTCTTCTTCTGTTAGGTCCATACCATTTCTGTCCTTTATGGTGCCCTTCTTTGCATGAAATGTTCCCTTGGTATCTCTAATTTTCTGGAAGAGATCTCTAGTCTTTTCCATTCTCTTGTTTTTCTCTATTTATTTGCGTTGATCACAGAGGAAGGCTTTTTTATCTCTCCTTGGCTATTCTTTGGAACTCTGCATTCAAATAGGTATATCTTTCCTTTTCTCCCTTGCCTTTTGCTTCTCTTCTTTTTGTAGCTATTTGTAAGGCCTCCTTAGACAACCATTTTACCTTTATGCATTTCTTTTCCATGGGGATGGTCTTGATCCCTGTCTCCTGCACAATGTCACAAACCTCTGTCCATAGTTCATCAGGCACTCTATGTATCAGATCTAATCCCTTGAATCTATTTCTCACTTCTACTATATAATCATAAGGGATTTGATTTAGGTCATACCTGAATGGTCTAGTGGTCTTCCCTACTTTCTTCAATTTAAGTCTGAATTTGGCAATAAGGAATTCATGATCTGAGCCACAGTCAGCTCCTGGCCTTGTTTTTGCTGACTGTATAGAGCTTCTCCATCTTTGGCTGCAAAGAGTATAATCAATCTGATTTCGGTATTGACCATCTGGTGATATCCATGTGTAGAGTCTTCTCTTGTGTTGTTGGAATAGGGTGTTTTCTTAGAAAGGCTTTATCTATCCTAGGACTCTCACAGGACTTCAGTGCACTAAGAGACAGGAAACTACTGTATGTCCTTGGGTCACTTCCCCGAGATGCATTGTCCCTGAACACATGTCAGTGCTCTCATTACCAAGAAGTAAACAGAAAATCATGGCATCCAGTCCCATCACTTCATGGCAAATATATAGGGGAAAAAATGGAAACATTGACAGACTTCATTTTCTTGAGCTCCAAAATCATTGTTTACAGTGACTGCAGTCATGAAATTAAGACTCTTGCTCCTTGGAAGAAAAGCTATGACAAATGTAGACAGCGTATTAAATAGCAGAGACATCACTTTCTGGAAAGGGTCCATATAGTCAAAGCTGTGGTTTTTCCCATAGTCATGCATGGATGTGAGAGTTGGACCATAAAAAAGGCTGAGCACTGAGGGAATTGATGCTTTTGAACTGTGGTGCTGGAGAAGACTCTTGAGAGTTCTTTGGACAGCAAGGAGATCAAATCATTCAACTTAAATGAAATCAATCCTGACTATTCATTGGAAGGACTGATGCTGAAGCTGAAGCTCCAATACTTTGGCCACTTGATGCAAAGAGCTGACTCATTGGAAAAGACCCTGATGCTTGGAAAGATTGAGGGCAGGAGGAGAAGGGGGTGACAGAGGATGAGATGCTTGGAGTGCAAGCCAACTAAGGGAGATAGTGAAGGACAGGGAAACCTGATGTGCTGCAGTGCATGAGGTCACAAAGTTGGACACAACTGAGCAACTGAACAACAACAACAAAACAGAGAAAATATTTGTCTCCATAAGGTTTTGTTAGTGGATAAAGGGGCCCTGCTTTCCACTGACTCCCACACATTGAGGGATTCCTGAAGACAGAGGCTAAAACACACCCATGTCTACACTTTTAGTTGCCCATTTATCCATATGTTCCCTTTTTCCTCTTCTTACCTTTCCCTCAAAATCTTACCAGTCTGTATAATTCAAATACCCTCTTACATCCTAGACCTTCCTGAAAGGATCCAATCCAAAGTCTGTTAAACTACTGAATTGCTTCAAGTATAGGATTTCCTATTGTCTTAAGCAGGCAGAACTTAATAAAGTTTCTTATCCATTGGAAGCACATATTTATTTTTCTAAGGGAATGGAAGTATGGTCAACCTGAATATACTCTATCAGGTTGTATTAGTCGTCAACAAACTTTTACTGGAGATGCAATAGTACGAGAAGGAACCCCAAGAGAAAACTTGTTGGCCTCCATCTGTACTTCTTTCGGAACCACAGGTATAGCATAAATTCTACTCACCCTTGATGAACAAGATCAGTCACTCCAGAATATACCCTGCCCAATTTTCCTGTTTTCCAGTGACATGAAACAGGCAACTTGGAAAACAGCTACAGGATGTAGCTGAGGTATTATTGGTCCTACCATGACAAGGTTATTGGTGACAATGCTATTTATCACTAGATCCACTTATCATCTATGGCCTGCTCTTACCAGTGCTCTACAGTGTCCTCTGACTGCCCAGGAGTTACTTTTTGCTCAGGGCCTGTATCCAATAGGTTCAGAAAACATTTGGGTACTTCCTAACCATGAGTACATAATTATGTGGTAAAGAGTTACAGACTTTTTTTTTTTTTTTTTGAGAAAGACTAGAATGAAAATCCATATCATGTACTTGTGGTGATAGTAAAACATCCTTCCACGAGTGTATGTTTATTCTTGGAGCTCTTGGTCTGGGAATTGACTTTGATCTGGGAATTGCATTCTCAGGATTAGCAGCATTCTAGGCATCCTAAAGTTGAGTTGCCCAAGTTACCACCAGTAATATCTGAGAGCAAGGCCCTTTTCATTCCCTATTATGGTAGCTACATCCACTTTTCCTCCGATTGCTAAGACACCTTAGCTGTCTTCTGTACCCTAGAATCTTTCCATTTCACTGATATCAGGAAGCTCACTTCAATTGCAGAATTTCCTCCAACATCTGAAACACTGCAGGACTTTTCAGAAAACTTGGAACCCCTTCACCAGCATATTTATCAAGACTTGGTAAAGAGAATATCTCTTTTTTTTAATTTATTTTTTATTGAAGGATAATTGCTTTAAAGAATTTTGTTGTTTTCTGTCAGACCTCAACATGAATCAGCCATAGGTCTATTGAACCCTCTTAGCAAACATGATTGTGATGGGTGAGTGTATTAGAAAGGATAACCTTATTCCAGTAATTCTATCACTCAGAACCTTTGGATCTTTTCCTATACATTATGCCAAGGAATTTTTGGCCTCTCAACTTTATTTAACATAACCCACCTCTTGATCCAGGTTTTAGCCATTCAGCCAAGAATGCATTCTGATTGAACTGATTGCTAAATTCAAACTGATTTAATGTTATTCCTTTCTTGGTACCTCAGAATCTTCCCATACATCCCTCACAAATGTTGTTAAAAGGAATTTCCTGATCTAACAATTCCTTTGAGGTTAAAATCTTCTCCTTTTAGCTTAACGTTGAATTTGACCTCCATTTACATCACATTCCCCAATTCTGGTAATAAGTTTGCAAACATTAAGGTCCAGAGAAGACTTCAGAAGAAATGGCTTCCTTTGCAAGATTTTTCTCCCTAAAAAATGACTTCATCTTCAAATCAGGGCTGAAACAAGCTTATCAGACGTGGATGATGAGACAGCTATAGCCAGCATGGAAAACCAGTGGGAGTTAGTGTCTGGGGTCCATCACGTCCTTCGCTTCTTTCCGTATCATCCAATATATTCTATTCGTATTCTTTCATTTCTTCTTAATAAAAATTCACTATCACATGGGAAACCTGGCATTGCCGTAAACTCAAACAATGAATTTGATAATCTGCATTTTCAAATTTTACATTTGATTACAACACTGCAGGTTAAAAAACTATTTTAGTGTGGTGGCAAATTTCCCAAGTTTTCATTCATATCTTGAGCCAACAACTTTGAACCTTAACCTATTCCTTTCTGTCTTTACTCATATCCATTAACCTTCCCTGAATCCTTGAATGTACATGACTTTAATTCTGTTTTCGGAGAAGGCAATGGCACCCCACTCCAGTACTCTTGCCTGGAAAATCCCATGGACAGAGGAGCCTGGTAGGCTGCAGTCCATGGGGTCGCTAAGAGTCGGACATGACTGAGCGACTTCACTTTCACTTTTCACTTTCATGCATTGGAGAAGGAAATGGCAACCCACTCCATTGTTCTTGCCTGGAGAATCCCAGGGACGGGGGAGCCTGGTGGGCTGCCGCCTATGGGGTCACAGAGAGTCGGACATGACTGAAGCGACTTAGCAGCAGCAATTCTATTTTATTATGGCATCAATATGACAATCACAAAGATTTGCTTTTGATAGACATTTTATTAATGATAACCACAGATAAAATGATAAAATAAATATTTTTATAAATGATAAAACAATTAATGGTAAGTAATTGCTTTGCCATTGAATGCCATAAGTTACCAGACACCAAGTGGGCATTAACTGAATTTTTTATCACCTTCAACCCAAACTGAATCAGAGATAAGACTCAGATTGCCCTGAGGCTTTGAGGCCAATAACCCCCTTTCTGGTACCAATTTCTATAGACACTGGTAAAGAATATAAATAGTATATAAATAGGCATATTCTTGGCTGTAAATACCTGAAACTGACTTTGGCTAATTGATTCCAAAATCAGATTAATTTTTAGACTAATAGTAGTTTGGAGAACCAAAAGATTGCTGGAGAATCAGGCTCAGAAAATGCAGGAAGCAAGAGAGACTTAGCAGTCAAGACAAAACCAAGGTTGAAATTCAGAAAGTCTGGTTAGGATGCCACAACTGGTATCACAAACAATGGACACCATCCATGAAGTTACTAGGCTCTACCTTGACTAAGCCTAGCTTATAAGTCCAAATCTTGTCTGGTCAGGAGGATAGAGGAGAAATACTTCTTTTGGACTCGTAAGCCCCACACAATGAAGTCCCTTCAAATAGAAATGGTATTTTGAATAGTGGATATCCCTGAATAACTAATATTTACTACATTTTTATAAAAGTTAATACTCATAATGTGTAAATAGTTATTCTAATACAATTCTTTTCCTACAACCTCCTTTACTATTTCTATTGGGTAATTAACCAAGTTTAAAATTTGATAATAAAATAGTATTTAATACATACACACTGCTTGTGTCACTTTAAATTTTAAACATACTAAAAACCGAGAACATGTCAAAGCTAGAGTTTATAGAAGATGCTAAATATTTACAACTTCCATTTGACAAAGCCTCAAACTTCATTACTTTCAAGCAATGGCTACTATTTTCTCAGTCCATTAAGTAACTGTGTCTTATCCTCAGGTTTAGTTGGTTTGAAATAAGTAAAGAAAAAAAAAAAAGGTGCCCATACCTTGTATCTATTTGTAACATTATAGAAACAAATCTTTCATCACATTTTGTTATACATACTTGTGTATTTGTCTGTCTTTCCTCTAGCCTACTTCATGAGCTATATCTGTGAAAGAATTATTTCATAACTGTATCTATGGTTGGCGTATAGTGAAAGACAGTGAAAGTGAAGTCACTCAGTTGTGTCCGACTCTTTGTGGCCCCATGGACTGTAGCCCACCAGACTCCTCCATCCATGGAATTTTCCAGGCAAGTAGTTGGCATATAGGAGACAATCAATACATATTTGCTGAATTTGAATAATTGATAACTATTCTCCTTTGGAATATAGTTGGATAGAACATGTCTTTAGTGAAGATATGATTATGGGGTGAAAAGAGATGTTGTTTCTGGAAAAAATTGAAGAGAAATTCATTATTTATTTTTTCAAGGATTGTACATAAAATACAACTCACTATCTCAAATATTACAATATTCTAACACAAAGCTGATGAATCATAAGTGCAGATTGCCCAAAGCAACTCAACAATATCAAAAGTGGAAACTTTTTAAAGATATAATTGACATATAATATTAGTTTCAGGTGTATAGCATAATGAGTCAATATTTGTATATATTGCAAAAGAATCACCACAATAAGTCTAGCTAACATCCACCATCATATACAGCTAAAAGAATTTTTCTTGCAATGAGAACTTTTAAGATCTATTCCCTTAGGCTTTCAAACATGCAAAATAATATTGCTAACTATGATCACCATGCTGTACATTACATCCCCATGACTTATTTATTTTATAATGGAAGGTTTGTATCTTTTGATGCCCTTGACTTGTTTTGCCCAACCTTCACCACCCCTGGCAACCACCAATCTGTTCTCTGTATCTATAAGCTCAATTTTGTATTGTTTTGGTTTGGTTTTGGTTTTTAGATTTCACATATAAGTGAGACCATATGATATTTCTCTTTCTCTGCCCAACATACTTCATTTAGCATAATAACCTCAAGTTCCATCTGTGTTGTCCCAAATGACGAGATTTCTTTCTTTTTTACAGGTGACTAAAATTACTCTGTATACAGAGAGTTTGCACCATGTTTTCTTCACTCATTCATCAATCAATGGACATTTAGGTTGTTTATGTATTTTGGCTATTATAAATAATGCTATAATGAACATGGAGCTATGTATGTATCTCTGAGATACTATTTTTTATTTTTTTAGGTTAAATACCCAAAGTAGAATTGCTGGATCATATGGTAGCTTCACTTTTAATTTTTGAGAAACCTCCATACTGTTTCTTTTCAACAGTGCACAAAAGTTCCCTTTTCTCCACATCCTCACTTACCCTTGGTATTTCCTGTCTTTTGGGTAATAGCCATTGTAGTAGGCTAGGCGTGAGGTGATAACTCATTATAGATTTGATTTGCATTTCCCTAATGATTAGTGATGCTGAGTACCTTTCAATGTCATTTTGACCATCTGTATGTTTTCTTTGGAAACAATGTCTACTCAGGTTCTCTGCCCACTTTTAAATCATACTGTTTGGTGGGTTTTGTGTTTTATTTTGTTTTTTATTGTTATTTTGTGGGGAGTTGCGTATGTGTGTTTTGTTTGTTTTGCTATTGAAGTGAAACTTTAACACTAAAAATCTAGCCTTGATTTTTAAAAATAGGCCAGTGATTTAATTTTTCTATGAATTCTGTTTTCCTCATGCCTGCAAGGGAAATAGGGATTAAAATCACTTGATATACCCATATTGTTACCAAAATTAATTTCAACGTTTCTTTTACTCTTCCAATGTAGCTATTAGGAAATTTAAAATTACATGTGTGGTTCTCATTATATAATCACTGCTCTGGAGGATCAAACATGGTGTTTTGATCCTCCATAGTAGATCAAATCTACTATGTTTTGCACATAGTAGATTACTTCCAAATACAATACTTTGAAAGAAAGAATGTTAGTCTAGATGCTTATTAACTTCAGTTACATACACCTTCAATGTCTGTAGCTACATACTTTTCTGATGATCAAGTTTTCCTCTTGTACATATTTACTTATGCATGTCTGTATGTATATTAAGCATGCACAACACATGTTCATGAGTTAACTCCATCCTTGTCAGTCTATACACATGTAATAATATAGGATAATGCTAAGTGTTGGTAGTATATGCTCTAAAGACATATAGGTATTATCTGCCACTCAATAGATCTTTGAGAGTTATTTTGTTTTTCTAAATATATTTAAGTTCCCTTATCTGTAAAATGGGCAAAATGATTTTATCTTCTCCCTAGGCTTGTTAGAATTAAATGAAATTTTTCTCAACACAGTGGTTGAGAGCAAACACTTAATGAATTATAGCTAAGCAATTACAAAACACAATGTATTCTAATATTGAAGTCTATTGTTCTAATCATGGGTTGTTTCAAAGCAGAAATATTTGGAGGATAAGCATTACATGAACTAAGAATAACTAAGAGTATTTTACAATGTAGAAATTATTCCCATTTAATTGTATCTTTAAGTCATCTCTTTGAGTCAGTTACAACAAGAAATTGTATTCTTTCAATTTTATTGAGATAAAAATAAAACAGGACATAGAGTTACTCATGGTCAGCTTATCAATCTGCATTTCCTGATGATATATCATATGATTTTGCCACTATATTTTAAAGTCTTTTTTCCACAGATAAAATGTACACCCTCTCAGGTTTGGAAAACTTTCCCTACTTGAATCAAAGTCTTTCTAATATTCCAAGATATATTTTCATTTTTATATGCCATACTTTCTTTTGACCAAGTCATACCCTAGACAGGAAAATATTTCACTCTTGACTTTCTGGCAGTCTTGACAGTTTTCTGGGGTCATAAGACCTTGGCAGAGTTAACACAATAGTTAGAGGTATTCAAGCAATGTTTTCTTAAGTTAAGGCAATAGAAATAAAAGCAAAAATAAACAATGGACATAGTCAAACATAAGCTTTTGCATAGCAAAGGAAATTATAAGGAAAATAAAAAGACAACCTATGGACTGAGAGAAAATATTTGCAAACAATGTGACAGATAAAGACTTGAATTTTAAAAATATATAAACAACTCAAAACAAAAAAAACAAAAAATGGACAGAAACCTAAATAGATATTCCTCCAAAGAATTATATATAATTATTCTTTCAGATCAGATCAGTCACTCAGTCGTGTCCAACTCTTTGCGACCCCATGAATCGCAGCACGCCAGGCCTCCCTACATATATATAATTATATATAATAAATACATATAATAATACAAAGAATACATATAATGGTCAATAAGAACATGACAAGATACTCAGCATCACTAATTATTAGCTACTTGCAAACCAAAATCACAATGCAGAATAACCTCATATCAGTAAGAATGGCCATTCATCAAAACTCTACAAATAATAAATGCTGGAGAAGGTATGGAGAAAAGGAACCCCCACCCCATTGGTGGGAATATAAATTGGTGCAGCTACCATGGAGAACAGTATGGAGGTTTGTTAAAACTAAAAATAGAGTTACCACATGACTTATAAATCCCACTCCTGGGCATATATCTAGAGGAAACCATTGTTCAAAAAGATACACGCAGGGCAATGTTCAGACCAGCACTGTTTAGAATAGCAAAGACAAGTAAGCAACATAAATGCCTATCCACAATTGAATGGATAAAGAAGATGCATATGGCATACACACACACGCACGCATGCACAATGCAATACTACTCAGCCATAAAAAGGAGTGAAATAATGCCATTTGCAGCAACATGTATGGGCCTAGAGATTATCATACTAAGTGAAGTAAGTCAGAGAAAGACAAATATGATATTATTTGTGAAATCTTTTTAAAAATTACAGAAATGAATTTATTTACATAACAGAAAGAGACTCACAGACTTTGAAACCAAATTTATGGTTACCAAAGGGGAAAGGTAAAGGCAGAAATAAATTAGGAATTTGGGAATAACATATACACACTGCTATATATAAAATAAATAAACAAGAACAAACTGTATAGCACTAGGAACTATATCAATATTTTGTAATAACCTAGATGGGAACAGAATCTAAAAAAGAATATATATAAATATATGTACAACTAAATCACTTTGCTGTATAACAGAAGCTAGAACAACATTGTAAATTAACTATACTTCAATTTAAAAAAATGTTGAGGACATTCATTTAGAATATGGTCAGAATGACATCTTACAAATTCAAAGTTTCACTAAGGCAGAAATATTACCTGAACTTTAAAGTCTAAGGTAGGCATGTTACAAAACAGCATGAGTTTAAAGGGTAGAAACAACATTCAACTTATCTTTCCTCTTTGATGTGTAATTGGAAAAAACAAACTCTGAGAAAACTTATGTAAAGACGTGATGCCAAAAACTCAACCTCTGTGCACTGGTGCTGAATCAAATCTCAGAAATAGAGTTTTGGGTGAAGTTGAAAATAGCTTTGTTGCTTTGCCAGTCAAAGGGGGACACAGCAGGCTCATACTCTCAAAACTGTGTATCCCAACCTGGGGAGGATTTGGTGAGGAGTTTTATATAGTAATAGGCTTCCCTGATGGCTCAGCAGGTAAAGAATCTGCCTGTAATGCAAGAGGCACAGGAGACTCAGGTTCAATCCCTGGGTTGGGAAGATCCCCTGGAGGAGGAAATGGCAACCCAACCCAGTATCCTTGCATGGAGAATCCCATATTATAGCAATGGTGCAAGGGTAGGGTTGCTGATAAGGATCAGTGTGTGTGCTGGGCTTGCACATGCTCTGTTGTCCCCTTCTCCTCCTGCCTTCAATCTTTCCCAGCATCAGGGCCTTTTCCAATGAGTCGGTTCTCCGCATCAGGTGGCCAAAGTATTGGAGCTTCAGCTTCAGCATCAGTCCTTCCAGTGAATATTCAGGACTGATTTCCTTTAAGACGGACTGGTTTGATCAAGTAGTTAACATCGTCCATTTGTTGGGGGGTTTTAGTTCTGCAGAAGAGACCCTTTCCCAAGGCTACACAAGTGTTTCTTGACCCCTCCTCCCTTTTCTCTGCATCCACTCCCTTCTCTGATTAGCGACGATTTGAACCTGCCCCTTGGAACTCTGGGAAGGTCATGGAGGCTGAAGCTTACTTACTACAAACAAGAAATGGGGACACAGAAAGGCTTATATGCCCAGGAGCCCCACAGGGTCCTGCTCGGTTTCGAAGGGAAAGTGTTTTAACAAAAGGCCTAGGAAATGTGCCAAATAAACATATAAATACAAATGGGCTCTAGTAGTTGTGTTTCAGTAATGTACCTAATGTTCAGTATGTAAAGTACTAATAATCCATGACGTGGAAGTTATGCTGTAGTCGCGAAAGCTCTTCCACACATTTCTACCTCTGCAGGTTCTCCTTCATTGACACCATTCTCTTCTTTCCATTACTACTGATTCCATTTTAGAAACCCATCATCCTTTCCCTAGACTGTATAATTCAAAACGCTTGTATCAAATTCTACTCAGGGCTCAAGGATGGCACTGTGGGAGGTACAGATAAGAGTAGATGGCTATTGCCTCAAAAGAATTCAGAGTCATAGGGAGATACACAGAATCAACTACTAATGATATAAAGTCAGATTGTAATCGGGACTAAAGTAAAATTATAACCAAAGTGTGGAGCCTTGTACCAGAGTCACAGGACAAAAATCTCTGCAACTGACCGAGCCCCACAGCAACTGTTGCCATGAACCTCCAGATCTAAATCAGCCAGTTCCCTGACCCAATATTAGGCAAGATGCTAACCCTACTACCCACTCTATAGCATCCTAACCAGTCGTATAATGTGACCATTCTAGTAGAAATTTTCTGTCTTGAGGTTATAACAATTGGCTACCACCCTGCAAAAGGTTTCAGCTCTCCCTTGAGCCAACCCTCCCCCATTCTAACAGTGCCTCCCACTCTAATAAACTTATATTTTCTTTTCATTCTGCCACATGTCTCGAAATTACTTTCCACCCTGCACAGAGAGCACAACAAAAAGAGCTATGGAAGAATGTAGAGAAAAGGACTATTCTGCTTGGGGAGTTTGGGAAAACTTCTCACAGGTTTGAGTTGGGCCTTAACTATTTTGAACTAGGTCTTAACAGCTACAATAGCCTCAAAACTAGTACTTTCACTTGGGAGCCTCTATCACCTTGCCAAATTGCCCATTACATTGCTACAGAAATAACTTTCTTAAAATCAATGTATGCCGCCTTACCGTCTTAAAAGCTTTCTATCACTGTCTACAGCCTACAGCTGAAAAACTAAGGGAAGCACCTCAGCGAGGAGCTGGGTTTCCACCTACCATCTTGGTTTCCTCTGGTGTGAATAGTTGCTTACAGGTCCAGACTGTATCCATCACTGGAAATCACCCTCAAGCTGCAGGCAACTGGCTCCCCAAGGATACACCACTTCCAGGAGATTCTCAGCTGCTAATAATTGACTGATGCCAAGATACAAAGGTCAGTCCCAATTACTTCAATTAAGCCCATTAATAAAAGAGCTGCCCAGCTCCAAAGGCTCTCTGTAGACTCAACTAAGTCCTCGGTGCAGATGCATCACAGGTTAGTTCTCGTTCTTTCTCTCCTTTTTATTTCTAAAGAGCTACCCTATAAATCTTCTGCATGCAACTTTCCATCTCAAAACGTGTTTCCAGGGAATTTCATTTAAGAAATGCTGCAAAGAACCAAGACCAGAGGGAAAAACGCTTCCTGGACTGTAAGCTGTGGAGTAGGCCTGCTTATGCCCAAATCCTTTCTAAATCACTCTGTTCAGAATGAATTACTTCTTTCTGTACACATTGTGTGTCCTCTAGCTCAGCATTTCTTTATACTTCTTAAATTACTGTGAGTAATTCCTTTAGGCCAAAGCCTATTATTTATTTCCTCCTTACAAAAATTTAGGGATTCATAAGTAAACATCATACATTAAAAAAAAAAAAATCATACATAGCTTTACACACATTTCTGAAACTGCTAGAAATAAACTTCATACCAGTTTCCCTGTGCTTAGCTTTTACCACTCACTTCTGGGTATCTCTCTGACACCTTGGCCTAAGAACGAGGTGGTGGTGGTGGTTGAGTTGCTAAGTCGTGTCCAACTCTTTGTGACCTGTGACCTGTAGCCCGCTAGGCTCTTCTGTCCACGGGATTTCCCAGGCGAGAATATTGGAGTGGGTTGCCATCTCTTTCTCCAGGGGATCTTCTCAACCCAGGAACTGAACCCATGTTTCCAGCATTGGCAGGTGGATAGTTTACTGCTGAGTCACCAGGGAAACCCAAGAACTGGGTATCTTCCCTTTATTTTCTCCGATATTGAAGTTTGCTTTTAAGATAAGGCCTGGATTTTTTTATTAAAGGTTTGCAAGGCCTTTCAAGACCTGAAAAAACGCTTTTCTTGGCTTCACACTCTTTCATCTCAAAATCTAGCCTCATAGGACTTGCCATGTGCTGAAGACCTATACTTTCCTGCCTCAGTAAACGAGCTCACACTGGTTCCTCTGTCAGGAATCCTCTCCTGAAATGTTAGAAATCCTTCTTGAAGAACATTGCTCAAATGGCGCCTCTCCTCATGAAGCTACTCCTGATGATACCAAGGAGAATGAATAATTTATTTTTATATATTCTCATTTCCTGTCTCACATTCAACAAATAGTAAGTTGCTCACCAAGCACAGCATTACCTGTGCTACAGAATATTGCCTATATTTATATGGCACATAATAAAACTCAAATTTCTGATTAGTAAATAGGATGATGGCTGTGCTTTCTCTTGGCCTCTGCTTCCTTCTTCTGTAATGTCCTGTCTACATTTCTATTAGCGCTCTTACCATGAAGCTTAGTCATTGCTTAATTTATGACCCATCTTCTTCATTAAACTGTCAGCACCTGAGGCAGGATCCTCTGTCTCTGGTTTTAAAGTGTTTGGCCCATAGCAAAGGCTCATAATTTCTTGGTAAATATCTGTCAGCCCCACCAAACTGTGAGGCCACGTAATGTGCTTGCTTTCTTCATGGCCGTATCCCAGGAATCTCACATAATGCTCAGAACATGGCAGACGAGTCACATGTGTTTGTCTAAGGGATGAGTAAATCATAGCTTTTTGTCAATTTTCTATGTTTTAGATATTGTTCACATTTAATTCTCTTTTCTACTTGGAAAACTACTTACAGGTAAGAACTGTGACTCCTTTAAATTTCCTATCCTGAATATATTATAGGCTTTTAATACAGAAGTGTTCAATTAAAGAGTGTTGGTTTTCTATACAAAACAAATCAATGTCCAAAGATTATAGTATAAATCTTAAAAGACTTAAATTCTGATAAGATTTTCAGACTCAGCAAGCTAACAACTTGAGGCAGAGAAAAGGAAGACTTTAATATTATCACTTAGGGACTTCCCTGGTTGTCCAGTGGTTAAGACGTCACCTTCCAATGCAGGGGGGTGGGGGGTACAGGTTCAATCTCTGGTAGGGGAGCTAAGATCCCACATACCTCATGGCCAAAAATCCAAAACATAAAACAGAGGCAATACATTCAATTTATTTGAATTGAAGATAACAATTTCAATAAAGGTAGGTAACAAATTTGATAAAGACTTTCAAATTGTTCATATAAAAAATTCTTAAAAAAATACTATCAGTTAATCTTATATGAAACATTTATTGGGTAACTAAAATGATTTTCTGAAATAAAAGGGTTTATTACTGCTGATTAATAGAGTTTCACAATCAGACCAAACTAAACTGGCAAGAAGGGAGAGGAGAATCACACAATTCATGGTATAATGAAAATCATATTTTTTTAATCTAATTACTTGGTTGTTTTTTTATGACTTAAGAACTCTGATTTCTCAGAAAATTGCAAATAAGAGATGACTCTTCCTATTCTAGTGGCCTTTTTTTCTCCCTACTATTGAAAACCCTCTTCCTGTGAGAGAACCCAAGCATACATCATCTAAGACTTTTTTCAGACTATGCAAATATCTGTGGTTGTGTCTACACGGCATCAAAAGAATGAAATAAGCAAGTGAAAAAAATCAGTTAATTTAGAAAAGTCTTTCAAGTTCAAAGCAGAGATAATAGCCCATTGACAATATTTTTTTAAATGTTTGATAATATGAGGAACCAATCTTTATTAGCTTCCTCATTTTGAAAAGCAAGATCCAAACTAGTATCCTTTAGCTGTGCAAGGCATGTTGTCCATATTACACAGCATCTACTAAAACAAAAAGGAAAATTCAATGACCATAAAACACTGCAAAGAGTGCATATTCTCTTGGGCTCTGCTCAGTTCTTTAATGCTCTGTATATACCTCTGCTGGGGCTTCCCTAGTGGCTCAGAGGTAAAGAATGCACCCACCAATGCAGAAAATGCGGGTTCCATCCCTGGATTGGGAAGATCCCCTGGAGAAAGAAATGGCAACCCACTCCAGTATTCTTGCCTAGAGACTCCCGTGGAGAGAGAAGCCTAGAAAGCTACAGTGCATAGGGTCTCAAATAGTCAGACACAATTTAGCCAGTAAACAACAACAATATACCTCTACTAGTATTATCATATTTAGTAAAGGTTTGTCTCTGAAGAAGAACAGGAAGTTCTTCTTCATGTTCCTTGAAGACATGAACTGTCTTCTACATTTGTATCTTCTATATCACTATCCTAAGTGCCTAGTCTATAAGAATAACTGTTAATTTAATTAATTAAATAATGGTTTGTTCTATAGTGTATACAAATATGGTGATACATTTGGATCATGAGGATAGATCTGGATTAGTAACTTAAAGCATGTTAGTTCTGCTAAAGCACACGCAGCTGAATACTACTAGGCTGTTACTGTTAAAATATTATCATTATGTTGTAAGATTGCTTAAACATAAGGCGAAGAGTTTTAAATATATGACAGTCAAGTGAAGACCCAGTATGCAGCTTTTAACCCAAAATGTCCTCTAAGCGCCAGAAGCTATAATCAGCCTTTATGAAGAGTCCTCATTATCAAGTGAGACAGTTTTAAGACTAAAGTCTATTACATTTCTAGCTCTGATACAAGGTATACTATAATAAGTGACCTCTTGTAAGTCAGAAACGTAATATGACTCTGACCTTTGAAGTCCATCAAAGAGATCGTATAAATAAGAACCAGAGAATTATGAATCTTTTAATTGGTTTTGTGATGTTTGTGACTACTTTTCAATATGAACTCTCCCTCTTGTTTTTTATACTGGGTAGGCCATCTAGTATTGGAGAAGGAAATGGCAACCCACTCCAGTGTTCTTGCCTGGAGAATCCCAGGGACGGGGAAGCCTGGTGGGCTGCCGTCTGTGGGGTTGCACAGAGTCGGACACGACTGAAGCGATTTAGCAGCAGCAGCAGGCCATCTAGTGAAGGCCAAGGACCAGGACAGGAGTGGTGAGTAGATAGGTCTAAGGGCACAGAACTGGTATGGTTTACAGAATAATCTATGGACCCTCTAAGCAACATATATGTATACATTATTTAATTCACAAAACAGGTCTATGACATAGGGTACTATTATTGTTCTCATTTTACAGATGAGAAAATTGAAGGACATAGTTCAAGGAACTTGACCAAGGTGATGCAAACCGTAAGTAGCAAAGCCTGGATCCAAGTGCGACAGGCTGGCTTTCTGATCTCTTTTTTTCTGTCTTCTGGGGCTTAGCAGAATGTCTGAACATAACTGGTGCTCAGCGGATGGAAGGAAGAAAAAATGGATAGATGGATGAAAGGATGGGAAGATAGATGTTTTGACAATGTGTGGAAGCTGGAAAGTCCTGTAAATAATGCTCTCTGTCAAGTCAGAAAAAAACATGATTTTGGATTTCCTGAAATAGTATTTCGATTCACAAAATTATAAGTCAGTCAGAGGCAGGTACTATTTTACTAGGAAGAGAAGGAGTCAATATCAAGGAGTAAGATAGCAGGAATCAGGGTTGGAATTAGTAGCCTGCAGAATACAAAATTCACAAAGTGCCCTACAAGGAGATACAAATATGAAGTTCAGCTTCGAGAATGTTATAATCAAAATATAGACAAAAGAATCAGGGAAAAGTTTAAGCAACCAGTTTTTTGTTTCTTTTTGTTGTTGTTTAAACTAGAAAAGTAAAAGCTTCTAAGAATTTAGTTTTAGAAATTTCTTTCTACAATCACTTTTTTTTTTCACTTTTCTTCATAAAGGACTGACAGGGCAAGGAAATAGGTGTCTGATGTCAATCCACATCACCTAACTAGCTTAAAAGCTAGTTTGAATGTCTTTAAACCAAAAAATTCAAATAATTTAAAAATTGGCAAAACTCATCTGGCCATTTGGAAATTGGTATGTTTTTCTGTATATTGATTTATATATATTTTATTCTTATAAAGTCAATGGTTAAAAAATTCATTTGATAATATTCATAAGCTCACATGGTCATTCGTGTAAAAAATCATTTATATTAATTTTTTATTTCCTTACTGTTTGTGAGTGATCTGGCTTTGTGAATTCTTCTAATCCATGAGCAATTACTATGTTTGAAGTCTTGCTGTGTAGACACATTATGGTATGTGGGTTTTTCACACTGGAGGGAAATTATACAAGTAGAAGACTATAACCAAGATTTGAACAGTTATATGACCCAAACCAAATGCTAGAGAATTGTGTAAATTTCCAGAGTGGAAGCAAAAGATAAATGCCAGATTCCAACCACACATGATTGTGAAAATTTTCAAAGGAAAATTCCAAGAAGCCAAAATTCTACTGTTCCCTTTGTAGTTGTTTGAAAATAAAGCAACCAGCTGGGATCCCTTTATTTGCACATCTGAAAGTATGCAGCAGTGTGGCAAATGGTTTTCTGAAATGAATACATAAGGTCCTTTTTGGAATCGTTGATTTATAGACTTTGAAGAGTTCTTAGGAGGATATCATCCTATTTCAAGTGAAATTACACTTTAGCCATTTTATAGGAAAGAAATCCTGTTTTAAAAGAAATCCAAAGAGGTATAAAATACTCGTTAGAGCACATCAGAAATGTTTGCAGAATGATAACTGTGACTTCTTGAGTGTCAACTTTCAGATATCGTGTTAAGCATTTGCACATTTGTTCAACTATATCTCAAGGATTATACTGTCACCATTTTACAGACTAGAATATGAGTCTTAGAGGATCTAAGCAATTTTCCAGCTCAAACTTGCCAATTATTAGGGGCCAGAGTTCCAAACCAGTTGCATCTGGTTTCACAGTCAGAGCTTTTCCCCCAACATGACCACTGACCTTCACTCATTAGATGGACCTCAAATTCATCATGCTGCATTTTAGATTACCTTCTACTATCATCAAAATGACAGGAGAATATATTGTGTATTGTCACATCTACATTATATGATAATTTAACCTCATTTGAACGTAATGTTCCTTCTGATGTGTATGCAAACTGAGAGAACCAACTGGTATCTATAATCTTTGTGATGGTTTATAACTAATGTAAAATGAGCTTGAAAGTTGTAACTAAGCAGTAAAAGATAAAAATCTTTCATATTTACTCTTAGAGCTTCATTTTAATCTTCTATTTGATTTTGTATCATATAATGAGTGTTTTTGGTGAACTGGATAATTGTTCTCATTTCTTCACTCACCCACGTGATCTTTGTGGTATGTTAGAACAGGAAGAGAATACGCCATCCACACGCACACATGCACACATACACCATTGATGTTGGGTTTTACTGTATGAATTGCTTTAGCCAGTGGAATGTAAGTGACCATAAATGTAAAGGCCATAAATGTAGTAAAGGCCATAAATGTGTTTGGTTTGGTTTGACTCCTTTATACTCTTGTGATCTGCCATGAAAAGAAAAGGCCCAAAGTAATCTCTGATCCAAGAAGAATGTGAAGACGTACAGGGCTAAGCTACAGAATCTGTGGGCTTTTACACAGCATCCTTGTGGCAGTGGCTACCTAATGTGTTCATGATGTAATCTTGCTGGTTGCATTGCTCAGGGACACTGGTACCACTGGATAAGCCACAAGTAGTCCCATTTACACAAGGACCTGTAGAATAAAATTTTGAAAGGATGCAGAATAACTGATTCTCTTAGTCCTGAAAACTGATTTTCTTACTCCTGAAAACTCAAGAGAAAGATAAATGAAGGCTTGCACATAAGGGCACGGCAGGTGCTAACTTCGAAGGCCCTGTGAAGGCCAGGATATCTTGAGGTAGGAGTGAGTTGTCAGGAGATAGTGGTCACAACAGAATCACTGAAATAAGACAAGAAACCCCTAAGTACTGCATAGGAGGAAAGCTGGAACAGCCACAAGTTATGATAGGAAAGGACTGTACAATCTACAGTTGGAGTCCCACAGTAATTTAACCAAAGATAAAAGTATCACACTGATTATAGCACAGTCCTTAGGTGTTAGTTCCCTGGTTGCTGTGGCCTACAGAAAGGAGAAATACAGACAGAAGATGAAAGACACATCAAGATACAGAGAATAGCAACAGCATTCTTTTTCAGACTAAAGGAACATTAGAGATCCACATGCTAATGTAATAGGTGGGTAAAATAAACCCGAGGAAATTAGGCAAGCTGTCCAAATATTTGCAGGGTCCTGACACAAAGATAGACTGAACCCACTAAGCTGATTATTCAGTCCAGTTCTCCTATTACTCCTCAAGAGTAAGTAGGTGTTTCAAGAACCTCACAATTGTTTGTATTATGTAACTTAAAGTTTGTGTTCAGTTATAGATAGCATTCAGTTAGAGATCATGTTAGTGAATTCAATTTCCATGGTATTAATGAAATTTCATGGTATCAATGAAATTCAGGAAGACCAAGAGGGGTGAAAATATCAGTCATCTTCAAAATTATTACCTACATTACTAAATCTTCACTCTCAACTGTTTCTTAAAAGTGTTATTTTGAATAATAAATATTTTAGATTATTTTATAAATAAGGATATATATGTACCTATTGTGAAGCTAATGGGATTCCGTCCCAACCCCTCTGCTATTCTGAATTTTGTGTTTTTCATGCCTTTTTACACTTTTATTGCACATGCATATATGAACCAATACTTAATAGTGCTTACCTTTGAACTTCACAGAAGTGATATCATACTGTACACAATCTTCTAAAACTCCTTTTCATTTCTATTAATAAATGGTTATCGGTGGCACAGTGGTAAAGAATCTGCCAATGCAGGAGATGCAAGAGATGTGGGTTCGATCCCTGGGTAGAGAAGATCCCCTGGAGAAGAAAATGGCAACCTAATTCAGTATTCTTGCGTGGAGAATCCCATGGATGGAGGAGCCTGGAAAGCTACAATCCACTGGGTCACAAAGAGTTGGACACAACTAAATGACTGAACTAACGTATTTAACCGTTTTAATGTTCTATATGTGGTTGTGGTTCTTTGATTTTTATCTACTGTATACAACTGTATCATGTGAAGGAAAGTGAAAGTGTTAGTCGCTCAGTGGTGTCCAACTCTTTGTGATCCTATGGATCCAGGCTCCTCTGTCTATGGAAGGCAAGAATACTGGAGTGGGTTGCCATTTCCTTCTCCAGGGAATCTTCCTGAACCAGGGATTGAAGTTGCTGCTGCTGCTGCTAAGTTGCTTCAGTCATGTCTGACTCTGTGCAACCCCGTGGACTGCAGCCTACCAGGCTCCTCCGTCCATGGGATTTTCCAGGCAAGAGTACTGGAGTGGGGTGCCATTGCCTTCTCCAGGGATTGAAGCTGGGTCTCCTTTATTCTCCCATCTGTGAATAGTTGTGTTTAGTTATGTTCTGTCCAGTCATACTCCTGTACACTTCTCTTGGTGAACATAAATAAGAGTTTCTCAGGTTTATACAAATAGAAAGTTGCATAACATGCAAAAAAGCATATTCCATGTGGTTGCACCAATACAGTCTCCAGCAGTATGTAAGAATTCAAACACCTGACATCATTTGACTTACTAAACTTTTAGCAATGTGTGGGTGTTGTATATCATGTGCATTTTATTTGCACTTTCCTGATTTTTAATCAGATTGGGCATATTTTCACAAGTTTTTTGTTTTTCTATGTTTTATGTTTTTCATTTGTTGAAAGGTCTGTTGATATCTTTTGATCATTTCACTATTGGGAATTTTTTTAATTTTTAGTAATATGTAGCCTTTCTCTAGTCTTGAGGCAAATTCACTGTTACATTTCTTAAAAATATGTTCTTTAGGTTTTGATTTGCTTTCACTCTTTTCATGATGTAGTTTGATAAAAAAGAAGTTATTAATTTTAAAGCAGTTAAATTTCTCAATCTTTTCTCCATTTTTAGAGATTTTTGCATCTCTTATAAAAATCCTTCCATATCCTGAACTCATGATAGTCAACTTTATGTTATCCTCTAAACATTAGAAATTTGCCTTTCCTATTTTAAATTTTTAATCCATTTGGAAATGATTTTGTGTAAACAGCACAGTCAGTTCCTCTGCATAGATAACCAAATGCTTCAGCACCATATATTGAGTATGCATAACTTTCTTCAGTGATCTGTAAAGACATTTCTATCAGATAGCAAATTACCATAAATGTATGGGTCTATCTCTTATCTCTATACACTGTTCTATTGCTCAGTGTTCCTATCGCTGTATTAAAACCAAATTCTTAATTATTACTTTTAAAATGCCTCATTTTCTGGTGAGAAAATTATCATTAATTTTGCTTTTCATCAGAAATGGCTTGGCTGACTTTTGACCCTGCTCTTCCATATATTTTCCGATAAATATATGAAGTGTTTTAAATTTTTTTGAATAAATATTTTTATTGAATTGCATTGTAACTAAAGATAAATTTTCAAAAAATCTACACTTTGGTGACATTGGTCTTTCTATTCATTGACATGGTTTCACTCTTCCTTTGATTTAGATCTCTTTAATGTCTGTCATAAAAATGTATAACTGTCTCCACAAAAGCCTGAAGTATCCATTTTTGGGTTTATTCCTGGATCTATGTTTAGTTCTATGATGAATGATACACTTTTATAAATTACATTTCCTATTTATTACAAATGCAGCTTGCTTTTGTACATAGATCTTACTGCCTGATACCAGCATTTTTAACTTCTTTATGAATTCTAATAGCTTGTCTACAGATATATTGGGGTTTTTCAAGTTGACAGTATCATGATCTGGAAATGAAAGTTTTGTACCTATCTTCCAGTATCTATATATTTTATGCTTTTTTCTTTATTTTTGTTTGTTTACCAAATGGCAAAGTTCATGGTATATCCAGATTTACCATGACAGGCTTCCCACATCTTGAGAGACCATTCTGGAGACTTAGTATCAAAAGAATCAGCTTTAGGACAAAGGGTATACCGATTTTGCATTCTACTCTTAGCATACAAATCTGCTTGGAAGCTGAATGGCCTAAGTAATTGTCTAGCCAGAGACCTCCCAATGGGACCTGGATCTCATCCAGATGTTTGCAATTAAAATAATGTGAGTTAGAAAAGCTTCAAAGCTCTATGGTGATAATTTTCAGCCATGCCTTCACTTAAGTCTTATGCAGAAGGTCTTAAAAATGTTAATACCAGGGCACTATCTCAGAAAAATTAAATCAGAATCTCTGGTAGTAGGACCTAGGGATTAGTTTTTTGTTTTTTTTTTTTTTTTTTTCATTTAAACTAAAAACAAACAAAAGCAGTTCACCCATTTCTCCCACCTCCCACTTTTGGCAGTTACCAATCTGTTCTGTATCTATGAGCTTGATTTTGTTATTTGTTTATAGATTCCACATATGAGATCCTACAGTATTTGTCTTTCTCTGCTTGACTTATTTCACTTAGTATAACACCCTCAAGGTTCATTGATGCTGTGGCAAATTCACTTTTCATTTCACTTTGTATAGATTTAGGTATCATTTTTTATAGCCAAATAATATTTCATTGTGTGTATGCATATCTATCACAACATTTTTATCCACTCATCCATCAATGGATACTTAGGTTGCTTCTGTATCTTGACTATTGTAAATAATACTTCAATGAACGTGGGGGTACATGTATCTTTTTGAGTTAGCCCTTTTATTTTCTTTTGATAAATACCCAGAAGTGGAATTGCTGGGTAGTTCTAGTTTTAATTTTTTTAAAGAAACTCCCCACTATTTTCCATAGGGGCTTTACCAATTTACATTCCCATCAATAATGCTCAAGGGTTCCCTTTTCTCTATATCCTGGTCCATGCTTGTCCTTTCTTATCTTTTTGATAATAGCTGTTCTTATAAATGTGAGGTGATATCTCATTGTTTTTTTATTTTATTTGCATTTTCCTGATGATTAATGACGATTATCTTTTCATGTTTGTGTTGGCTATCACTACATCTTCTTTGGAAAAGTGTCTGTTCAAAATTTCTACCCATGTTTAATCAGATTGTTTACTTTTGGTTCTGTTATTGAGTTGTCTGAGTTCTTTATACATATTGGATACTAGCCCCTTATCAGTTGTGTCATGTGCAAATATTTTCTCCCATTTAGTCAGTAGCCTTTTCATTTTGATAAAGGTTTTCTTGCCATGCAGGAGCTTTATAGTTTGATGTAGTCCCACTTGTATGTTTTTGCTCTTGTTGCTCTTGGCTTTGGGATAAGATTAAAAATCATTCCCAAGACTTAGGCTAAGGAGCTTGCTACTTTTTATTCTAAGAGTTTTGCAGTTTCAGGTCTTACACTCAAGTCTTTAATTCACTTTGAGTTAATTTTTATATATGGTTCCAGTTCAGTTCAGTTCTTCAGTCATGTCCCACCCTTTGCGACCCCATGGACTGCAGCATGCCAGGCCTCCCTGTCCATCACCAACTTTTGCAATTTATTCAAACTCGTGTCCATTGAGTCGGTGATGCCATTCAACCATCTATCCTCTGTTGTCCCCTTCTCCTCCCACCTTCAATCTTTCCCAGCATCAGGGTCTTTTCAAACGAGTCAGTTCTTCACATCAGGTGGCCAAAGTATTGGAGCTTCAGCATCAGTCCTTCCAGTGAATATTCAGAACTGATTTTCTTTAAGATGGACTGGTTGGATCTTCTTGCAGTCCAAGGGACTCTCAAGAGTCTTCTCCAACACCACAATTCGAAAGCATCAATTCTTCGGTGCTCAGCTTTCTTTATAGTCCAACTCTCACATCCATACATGACTACTGGAAAAACCATAACTTTGACTAGATGGACCTTTGTTGGCGAAGTAATGTCTCTGCTTTTTAATATGATGTCTAGGATAGTCATAACTTTTCTTCCAAGGAGCAAGTGTCTTTTAATTTCATGGATGTAGTCACCATCTGCAGTGATCTTGGAGCCCAAGAAAATAAAATCTCTGTTTTTTTTGTTTCCACTGTTTCCATTGTTTCCCCTTCTCCCCCATCTATTTGCCATGAACTGATGGGACCAAATGCCATAATCTTAGTTTTCTGAATGTAGAGTTTTAAGCCAAATTTTCCACACTCCTCTTTCACTTTCATCAAGAGGCTCTTTAGTTCCTCTTTACTTTCTGCCATAAGGGTGGTGTCATCTGCATATCTGAGGTTATTGATATTTCTCCTGGCAATCTTGATTGCAGCTTGTGCTTCATCCAGCCCAGCGTTTCTCATGATGTACTCTGCACATAAGTTAAATAAGCAGGGTGACAATATACAGCCCTGACGTACTCCTTTCCTGATTGGAACCATTCTGTTCCATTGATCTATATGTCTATTTTTATACCAATATCATACTGTTTTAGTTACTATAACTTTGTTATATATTTTGAAATACTAGCCTGATGCATCTAGCTTTGTTTTATCTTAAGATTGTTTTGATGATTTGCAGTCTTTTGTGGCCCATACAGTTTTGAAGGCTTGTTTGTTCTATTTCTGTGAAAAATGCTATTGGAATTTTGACAATATTTCATTGAATTTGTAGATGGCTTTGGGTAGCATGGACATAAAAACAGTATTCTTCCAGTCTATGAGCATAAAATATCTTTCCATTTATTTGTGTCTTCTGTAACTTTCATAATTAACGTCATAGTGAAAGGTTGTTGTTGAATCAAGCGAATACACCGGGATTCTTGGCCCCCGGAGGAGAAGAATTCAATCTGGGGCCAGAGACGAGGCTTGATCGCTCAGAGCTTTTGTGTAATAAAGTTTTATTAAAGTATAAAGGAGATAGAGAAAGCTTCTGACATAGGCATCAGAAGGGGGCAGAAAGAGTACCCGCCTGCTAGTCTTCAGCTGGATGTTATATAGTCACTAGCAGTCTGTTAATGAAAGAAAGGAATGTCTTAAAATTCAGAATGGCACCAGGCCCCTCACCCATAAGATGCATTTTGGGATAGTCTTGGCACCAAATGGTTTATCCTGGGCCATAAAATGATTAACTTGAATCTTGAAGAAGGGCAGATCACCATACAAATAGTTTCATTTACATAGATTAGGGGAACAATATCCATACTGGTTTGTCAAGTAGGTTCTGGGCCAAGAGGCGGAACCAACTTGGAGACAGAGTTTGGGGTAAAGGCATAGTACATTAGCATAGCTTAAGACAAACATTTCCATAAGAAAAAGGCATTGGTTATCTCTAGGCTCAAGAATAGCTAACTTCAGGTGAAACCAGGTGTCATTATGGCAACACAGTATTTTAAGAGAAACCTCCCTTTAAATTTGTGTAGAGAAGGAAAAAATATTGCTAGTTTGTTTCCTCCTGCCACTTAAGAGAGATAAAAATGTCTGACACTTGCAGGCTATTTCCTCCATTTGGAGAACCCTGGCCTTCCTGCCTGTTACCCTCTCAATAGGTTTCAGTAGACCTTTTACCTCCTTGGTTAAATTTACTTACAGATATTCTTTTTGTTGTAACTGCAATCAGGATTTTCTTAATTTTGCTTTCTGATAGTTTTCTGTTAGTGTATAGAATTGTGACAGGATTTTGTGTATTGTCTTTGTAGTCTTCAAATTTGCTGAATTCATTTATGAGTTCTAAATTTTTAATGGAGTATTTAGAGTTTTCTGTATGAGTCATCTACAAATAGTGAAATTCTTATTTTTCCTTTCCAATTTGGATATTTTTTTATTCTTGCCTAATTGCTCTGGCTAGGACTTTTCAATAGTACGTTGAATAAAAGTGGTGAAAGTGGGCATCCTGGTCTTGTTCTGGATCTTAAAGAAAAAGTTTTAACTTTCACCATTGAGAATGATGTTAGCTTTGGGCTTGTCATATATGGCCTTTACTATGTTGAAGAACATTCCCTCTATTTCATTTTGTTGGGAGTTTTCATCATTAATTTTGAATTTTGTCAAAAGGTTTTCCTGCATCCAGTGAGATAATCATATGATTTATTCCCCTGGTTAAATCTCACAATCACAGTACATGATCTTTTAATGTATTATTGAATTTAGTTTGCTAGTATCAAAGATTTTTGTATCTGTGTTCATCAGGGATATTGATCTATACTTTGACATCTATTTCTTATCTTACTCCACTAGATAGGACCTACATTAAACTACTAAAAGGAAGAGGTTATATTAAATACTGCTGTCTTGCTCCTGATTTCAGAGGGAAAACTTAAAACATTTAACCATTAAGAACTATATTTGACATAGGTTACTGGTGGGTTTTGGTAAAGATTTTCTCTTCTATTTCAAGTTTGATAAGAATTTTATCATCATGGAATGTTGAATGTTATGGAATACTTTACTCCAGTGATTGAATGAATTATATAGTTTTAGTCTTTATTCTCATAAATGGTGAGTGAAATTTATAGGTTCATTATTATTTTTAAAATGTATTTTTTTCATTTGTCTTAGTAACTTTGATCATTAGTTGTCTTCTTCTTACATCACTTGTCAGATTTTTATCTATATTCTTTTTTTAATTTTATTTTTTAACTTTACAATATTGTATTGGTTTTGCCATATATCAAAATGAATCCGCCACAGGTATACATGTGTTCACCATCCTGAAGCCTCCTCCCTCCTCTGTCCCCATACCATCCCTCTGGGTCGTCCCAGTACACAAGCCCTAAGCATCCAGTATCGTGCATCAAACCTGTTCTGGTGATTCATTTCATATATGATATTATACATGTTTCAATGCCATTCTCCCAAATCATCCCACCCTCTCCCACTCCCACCAAGTCCAAAAGACTGTTCTATACATCAGTGTCTCTTTTGCTGTCTCGTATACAGGGTTATTGTTACCATCTTTCTAAATTCCATATATATGCATTAGTATACTGTATTGGTCTTTTTCTTTCTGGCTTACATCACTCTCTATAATAGGCTCCAGTTTCATTCACCTCATTAGAACTGATTCAAATGTATTCTTTTTAATGGTTGAGTAATACTCCGTTGTGTATATGTACCACAGCTTTCTTACCCATTCATCTTCTGATGGACATATTCTTAAATGAGATTGGAATGTGCTCTCTCATAATGTCCTTTTCTAACTTTGATATCAAGGTTACACTGACTTCATTAAATGACTTTGGAATTGCTAACATTCTTTCTGACCTCTGGAAAATATGTGACAATTATTATCGCTTCATTGAAAATTTAGTAGAACTGGTATATAAAACATTCAAGGTGGTTTTCTTTGTGGGAAGATTATTGATTATAGATTTAATTACTAATTTTAGGACAATTCATGCTTTCTATTTCCCCTTCATTTGCTTTCAGTATTGTATGTTTTCTAAGAATTCATCTATTTTGTTAGTACCATAAACATTTTCTATTAATTTTCCTGTTGGACTCTTAATCTTTCCAGTTTTTACTCTATCTTCAGTTATGCATTTTTAAAATTCATAACATTATTCCTAACTCCTACATTCTCCAGTCTCATCAGAGATTTGCTCAATTAATCTTTTAAAGAAATCATTTCTGTTCTTTCCAATATTTTTCTTTACTACACTCATCATTCTTTTCTTGGTTTTATTCCTTTGTTCTTTTTCTTATTAATGTTGATGTCTAACTTACTCTCTGTTCGTTTCCAAGGCAAACCATTCAATATCACAGTAATCCAAGTCTATGCCTAACCAGTAACACTGAAGAAGCAGAAGTTGAACAGTTCTATGAAGACCTACAAGACCTTTTAGAACTAACACCCAAAAAAGATGTCCTTTTCATTATAGGGAACTGGAATGCAAAAGTAGGAAGTCAAGAAACACCTGGAGTAACAGGCAAATGTGGCCTTGGAATATGGAATGAAGCAGGGCAAAGACTAATAGAGTTTTGCCAAGAAAATGCACTGGTCATAGCAGACACCCTCTTCCAACAACACAAGAGAAGACTCTACACGTGGACATCACCAGATGGTCAACATCAAAATCAAATTGATTATATTCTTTGCAGCCAAAGATGGAGAAGCTCTATACAGTCAGCAAAAACAAGACCAGGAGCTGACTGTGGCTCAGATCATGAACTCCTTATTACCAAATTCAGACTTAAATTGAAGAAAGTAGGGAAAACCACTAGACCATTCAGGTATGACCTAAATCAAATCCCTTATGATTATACAGTGGAAGTGAGAAATAGATTTAAGGGCCTAGATCTGATAGAGTGCCTGATGAACTATGGAATGAGGTTCGTGACATTGTACAGGAGACAGGGATCAAGACCATCCCCATGGACAAAAAATGCAAAAAAGCAAAATGGCTATCTGAGGAGGCCTTACAAATAGCTGTGAAAAGAAGAGAAGCAAAAAGCAAAGGAGCAAAGGAAAGATACAAGCATCTGAATGCAGAGTTCCAAAGAATAGCAAGAAGAGATAAGAAAGCCTTCCTCAGCGATCAATGCAAAGAAATAGAGGAAAACAACAGAATGGGAAAGACTAGAGATCTCTTCAAGAAAATCAGAGATACCAAGGGAAAATTTCCTGCAAAGATGGGCTCAATAAAGGACAGAAATGGTATGGACCTAACAGAAGCAGAAGATATCAAGAAGAGGTGGCAGGAATACACAGAAGAACTGTACAAAAAAGATCTTCATGTCCCAGATAATCACGATGGTGTGATCACTGACCTAGAGCCAAACATCCTGGAATGTGAAGTCAAGTGGGCCAAACAAAGCTAGTGGAGGTGATGGAATTCCACTTGAGCTATTTCAAATCCTGAAAGATGATGCTGTGAAAGTGCTGCACTCAAGATGCCAGCAAATTTGGAAAACTCAGCAGTGGCCACAGGACTGGAAAAGGTCAGTTTTCATTCCAATCCCAAAGAAAGGCAATGCCAAAGAATGCTCAAACTACTGCACAATTGCACTCATCTCACATGCTAGTAAAGTAATACTCAAAATTCTCCAAGCCAGGCTTCAGCAATATGTGAACCATGAACTTCCAGATGTTCAAGCTGGATTTAGAAAAGGCAGAGGAACCAGAGATCAAATTGCCAACATCTGCTGGATCATGGAAAAAGCAAGAGAGTTCCAGAAAAACATATATTTCTGCTTTATTGATTATGCCAAAGCTTTTGACTGTGTGGATCACAATAAACTGTGGGAAATTCTGAAAAAGATGGGAATAACAGACCACCTGACCTGCCTTTTGAGAAATTGTATGCAGGTCAGGAAGCAACAATTAGAACTGGACATGGAACAACATGGTTGTTCCATTTGGTTCCAAATAGGAAAAGGAGTACATCAAGGCTGTATATTGTCACCCTGCTTATTTAACTTATATGCAGAGTACATCATGAGAAACGATGGACTGGAAGAAACAAGATGGAATCAAGACTGCCGGGAGAAATATCAATAATCTCAGATATGCAGATGACACCACCCTTATGGCAGAAAGTGAAGAGAAACTAAAAAGCCTCTTGGTGAAAGTGAAAGTAGAGAGTGAAAAAGTTGGCTTAAAGCTCAACATTCAGAAAACGAAGATCATGGCATCCAGTCCCATCACTTCATGGGAAATAGATGGGGAAACAGAGGAAATAGTGTCAGACTTTATTTTTTTGGGCTCCAAAATCACTGCAGATGGTGACAGCAGCCATGAAATTAAAAGATGCTTACTGCTTGGAAGGAAAATTATGTCCAACCTAGACAGCATATTCAAAAGCAGAGAGTGGTCATGTATGGATGTGAGAGTTGGACTGTGAAGAAGGCTGAGTGCCGAAGAATTGATGCTTTTGAACTGTGGTGTTGGAGAAGACTCTTGAGAGTCCCTTGGACTAAAAGGAGATCCAACCAGTCCATTCTGAAGGAGATCAGCCCTGGGATTTCTTTGGAAAGAATGATGCTAAAGCTGAAACTCCAGTACTTTGGCCACCTGATGTGAAGAGTTGACTCATTGGAAAAGACTGTGATGCTGGGAGGGATTGGGGGCAGGAGGAGAAGGGGACGACAGAGGATGAGATGGCTGGATGACATCGCTGACTCGATGGATGTGAGTCTCAGTGAACTCCGGGAGTTGGCGATGGACAGGGAGGCCTGGCATGCTGCGATTCATGGGGTCACAAAGAGTCGGACACCACTGAGTGACTGAACTGAACTGAATGTTTTTATGTGTTTGAGAAGAATGTTTATTCTCTTAATATAAGTAAATGATTCCATACATACCTATTGATTTAAATGTATTGATTTTGTGGCTCAACTCTTACAATTATATTTTATTTGTGTGACCTTTGACAGTATAAAAGAGTATATAAGCTCTTCATAATGGTGGTGTGCTTATTTATCCCTCTATAAATTTCTTACAAATATATTGAGGTGATTTTATTAGGTGCATATTAGTTTAGAATTACAGTATCTTCCTGGTGAACTGAGCTTTTTAAGTTGAACTTTTAACATTGTGTGATTACCTCTTCTATTTCTACTTATTTTGGGGGTTTTAAGTTATTTTATGGTATTAATATAGTCAAACCATTTCTTCTTAACATCCCTTCATTTTTCACTTTCCCAAGTTACACTTTCCTCCTTATTCTTGGATTTTAACTTAAAAAAAATTTTTTTTTCAGTTTAAGGATAATTGCTTTACAGAATTATGTGGTTTTCTGTCATACATCAACAAAAATCAGCCATAAGTACAGCCATGTCCCCTCCCTCCCATCTCCCTCCCCACCCCACCCTTCAGCCTGTCACAGAGCCCCTGTTTGAGTTCCCTGAGTCATAGAGCAAATTCCTATTGGCTATCTGTTTTACACATGGTATTGTAAATTTCTATGTTACTCTTTCCATACATCTCCCCTTCTCCCTCCTCTCCTCCCACCTCGTCCATAGGTCTGTTCTCTATGTCTGTTTCTCCATTGCTGCACTAAAAATAAATTCATCAGTGACATCTCTTCAGATTCCATATATATGTGTCTGTATATGATATTTATATTTCTTTCTGACTTACTTCACTCTGTATAATGGGCTCTAGCTTTGTCCACCTCCTTAGAACAGATTCAAATGCATTCCTTTTAATGACTGAGTGGTATTCCACTGTATATATGTACCACAGCTTCTTCATCCATCCATCCATCAATGGACATCTAGGTTGCTTCCTTGTTCTAGCTACTGTAAACAGTGCTGCAGTAAACAATGGGGTACATATGTCTTTTTCAATTTTCATTTTCTCAGGGTATAAGCCTAGGAGTGGGATTGCTGGGTCATATGGTGGTTTTACTCCTAACTTTTTAAGGCGTCTCCATTACCGTCTTCCATAGTGGCTGTGTCAGTTTACATTCCCACCAGCAATGCAAGAATGTTCTTTTTTCTCCACACCCTCTCCAGACTTTTTGATGAGGGCCATTCTGACTGGTGTGAGGCAGTATCTCATTGTGGTTTGACTTGTATTTCTCTTATAATGAGTGATATTGATAATCTTTTTATGTGCTTGTTAGCCATCTGTATGTCTGATTTGGAGAAATGTCTCATCAGGTCCCTTTCCCTCTTTTTGATTAGGTTGTTTGCTTTTCTGTTATTGAGTTGTATAAGCTGCTTGCCTATTTTGGAACTTAATTCTTTATCAGTTGTTTCCCTTGCTATTATTATCTCCCATTCTGAGGGTTGTCTTTTCACCTTGTTTGTAGTTTCCTTTGCTGTGCAAAAGCTTTTAAGTTTAATTAGGCCCTGCTTATTTATTTTTGTTTTTATTTCCATTACTATAGGAGGTGGGTCATAGAAGATCTTGCTTTGATTTATGTCATTAAGAGTTCTGCCTATGTTCTCCTCTAAGAGTTTAATAGTTTCTGGTCTTGCATTTAGGTCTTTAATTGATTTTGAGTTTATCTTTGTGTATGGCTTTAGGTAGTGATCTAACTTCATTCTTTTGCATGCAGCTGTCCAGTTTTCCCAGTACCATTTATTGAAGAGGCTGTCTTTGCCCCATTGTATATTCTTGCCTCCTTTGCCAAAAATAAGGTACCCATAGGTGCATGGGCTTATCTTTGGGTTCTCTATCTTGTTCCATTGGTCTTTATTTCTGTTTTTGTGCCAGTACCATACTGTCTTAATGACTGTAGCTTTGTAGTATAATCTGAAGTCAGGAAGGTTGATTCTTCCAGCTCTATTCTTCTTTCTCAAGACTGCTTTGGCTATTCAGGGTCTTTTGTGTTTCTGTATGAATTGTGAAAATATTCTTCTAGTTCTGTGAGAAAAAAAAACCATTGGTAATTTGATAGGGATTGTGTTGAACCTGTAGATTGCATTGGATTTTAACATTTAAGCCAGTTGAATAATTCTGTTTAGTGTGATTATTAATATATTTGAAATGTTTTATCAACATCTTTGTGTACTGTCACAACCTTTTCTATGCTTTCTCTTTACTCTTTTTTGGAATAGTTATTTTTGCTTGCTTTCCTGTTTTTTTTTTTTTTTTTTTCCTTCTACTGTTTGGAAGTTATATATTCTGTTTCTAGAATATTGAAATATTACCATGCAAAAGTTTAATATGTCAACCTACCACATGAATAATACAAGAATCTTATATAATTTTGACTATAATAAAACTAATGCCAATCTATTGGATAATTTTGCCCATATTTCCATTCTTTTTTATTTTAATCAGAAAAAAATGGACATTTTTATCATTTTATAAAATATTTGTTTATTCCTTTTTTCCTTTGTGCATCTATATTTTCTATTTAAAATCACTTTTCTTTTTAAAAAAATGTTGTAGAAACCATTTCCCTGAGTTCACAATTCTTAGCTGAAGTTTATTTTTCTGAACACTTTGAAGATATTATCCCACAGTCTTCTGATTTTAATATTGCTCTTGAGAAATCTTGTATCTGAATAAATGTTCCATCAGGTGATTTTTTCTCTCTGGCTGTTAAAAATAGTGCCTTTAGTTGAGAATATAACTTTTTTATTTACAAGTTGCTGCTGCTAAGTCACTTCAGTCATGTCAGACTCTGTGTGACCCCATAGATGGCAGCCCACCAGGCTCCGCCGTCCCTGGGATTCTCCAGGCAAGAACGCTGGAGTAAGTTGCCATTTCCTTCTCCAATGCATGAAAGTGAAAAGTGAAAGTGAAGTCGCTCAGTCGTGTCTGACTCTAGCGACCCCATGGACTGCAGCCTACCAGGCTCCTCCATCCATGGGATTTTCCAGGCAAGAGTACTGGAGTTGGGTACCATTGCCTTCTCCGATTTATAAGTTAAAATATTATAAAATTTTAGAGATTCATCAAACAGACACTAATGGCACTTAAGAAGCATTTACTATTGGGGAATGTTGTCCATGTAGAAGGATCATTAAATGATATGATGACAGTCATTCAGACTGTTTCCCTCCTCCCCAAATGCCCTTTTATCTTTTATTGTTCTAAATTCTACTTTAGGTTAAAGTTGTGTTTTAATAAAATTTTATGTGGCAGAATCTTTATTTTCACTCAGATACTTTTAAAGTCATTCTCCAGAAAGGCCTTTCCTAATCACTTCATCTGAGTAATTATTCACTGATTACTCATTCTAATTTAGTTGGCCATTTATCACCATATACCCTAATTTAATTCTTTGAACTGTACTTACCACTATCTGATATTTTCTGTTTGCTGTCTTTTCACAGTAAAACATAAGACCTGTGAGGACCAAACTTTGTTACTCATCACTGCAGCCCTACAGTTTAGAAAAATATCTGGTACACAAGAAGTTTTAAATATATTTGCTAAATTTCTGAATGAAATACATGTAACATGTATATACTCTTGAAAGATATAATGCTTAGAATACTTATCTACTACACTTAGTAAGTGAAGTGAAAGTCACTCAGTCATGTCTGACACTTGGTGACCCCATGCACTGTAGCCTGCCAGGCTCCTCTGTCCCTGTCCATGGAATTCTTCAGGCAGGGATCCTGGAGTGGATGGCAGTTCCCTTCTCCAGGGGATCTTCCCAACCCAGTGATTGAACCTAGGTCTCCTGCATTGCAAGCAGATACTTTACCATCTGAGCCACTAGGGAAGCCTTGATACCTGTTAGTAGTTCATTTACCAAAATGAATGAACCCTTTAATTATTGTCTAAGATATGTTTTAGCAGCCAGAAGATGAGAAATATAGGGAGGAAGATATTAAAATATCACTGAAAGATCTGGCTTCCCTGCTTGCTCAGCGGTAAAGAATTTGCCTGCAATGCTGGAGCCACAGGAGATGTGGGTTGAATCCCTGGGTTGGGAAGATCCCTTGGAGGAGGAATTGACAACCCACTCCAAGTATTCTTGCCTAGAAAATGTCCCAAGGACAGATAAGTGTGGTGGGCTACAGTCCAGGGTGTCTCAAAATGTCGGACACAACTGAGCAACTGAGAATGAGCTATGATCTACTGGAAGATCACAAAATGGGGAACACTAAAACCAAAGTTGCCCAGATTCTCTCATGATGCTTTAATCTTTGGGAGGGAAAAGTGATTCTAAGAACAAGCTGTTAAAAAACTAGAAATTCATATCTTTCCATATTATGTTTAATGTAAAATTCCATCTCCTATTTTCTTGCTTTGTTATTATAGAGCTCTACTTTTTTAAACACTTATTTAATACTTAATTTTTATTTAATAATTAGTAAACTAAATTGTTACAACTCAGTGGTGAAAAGTGTGGCAAATGAGGAGTGGAAGTGAACCAGTGTTAGAAACCACTACTCTAGTTTGGGAGTAACAAGTAAATAGCTCTTACTACAATGATACCCATGAAGTCATAACTAATCAACTGTGCACTCAGGCTTGATTAGTGGAGGAGAAGGGGATGACAGAGGATGAGATGGTTGGATGGAATCACCGACTCAACGGACTGAGTTTGAGTAAATTCCAGAATTGTTGATGAACAGGGAATCCTGGTGTGCTGCAGTTCTTGGGGTTGCAAAGAGTCAGACACAACTGAGTGACTGAACTGAACTGAAATAAAAGTGACCAGCAAGATACGAAGCTAGTTTTGATAGCCCATCATGGCAGTCAACATTGGAGTTGGAGAGATCAGGTAGCAAATCAGATCTATCTGATCACTGTCAGAATCCGCTGAGAAGGTGATTATTGAATACAGGAAGAAAAGAGTAATTTTGTCCCTCCTAGCTCTCTTGAGCCGTTGAGGCACTCCCCAGGGACTCATTAAACCAGCAGAGAGGGATTTGAAAGAGAAATGGATTCCACACATTCTGCCATTTCCTTATGGTTATTGGGATCCTATTTACCCTTCAGACTGGGAGGCCTTGGCAAACATCTGTTACATTCATATTTTAAGAACTTCTACTCTTTTTAATAATACATAATGATTCAAACAGCTGGAGTTCCTTCCTTTCAATAAAACCCACATTCATTTTTGGTCTCTTCTTCCTTTACTAATTGTCTCATTATTTGATGAGAAGTGTCATTAGTGGGTTGAAAAAAGACATCATCCATTTTGCAGCTGTTTGCCTAATCTCTTCTCAGTGATGTTTGTTGACCAAGAAACATATCAACCAAGAGGGCTGTCCAACAGAGCATAAAACTTATCCACTGAACTCTGAATAATTAAACTCATTTTGGGAAAAGACAATCTTTTTCTAATGCAATAAACCTACAGTTAAAACTTTTCTGTTTTATTGAGATATAATTGACATTCAGCACTGTGTAAGGTGTTCAGCATAATGATTAGACTTTATATGTTGTTACATAATTACCACAAAATTTAGTTAACATCATCATCTCATACATTAGATACCAAAAAAAATAATAATAATAATAAAGATTTTTCTTTCCTTATGCTGAGAACTGTTAAGTTAGCACTGCTATATGGTATGCTAGAAGGATATTAAGTATAATCATCACATTATACCCCTAGTGAAGTGCAAGTCACTCAGTCATGTCTGACTCTTTGCAATCCCATGGACTATACAGTCCATGGAATTCTCTAGGCCAAAATACTGGAGTGGGTAGCCTTTCCCTTCTCAAGAGGATCTTCCCAAATCTGGGATCAAACCCAGGTCTCCCACATTGCAGGCTAATTCTTTACCAGTTGACTACCAGGGAGCTACTATATCCCTCCTAGTACTTATTTTATAACTGGAAGTTTGTAGCTTTTGACCACCTTTGCTCAATTCTCCCCTCCTTCCAATTCCCACTTCAACTATCCACAAATCAGATCATTTTTTCGGATCAGTTTGGGATTAAAAATTTTTTTTTAGATTCCACCTGTGAGATCAAACAGTGTGCCTTTCCCTCTCTGACTTATTTTACTTATAATGCCCTCAAGGTCAAACCATGTTTCTGCAAATGGCAGGGTCTTCTTCTTTTTGTGGCTTAATAATATTCTATCACATATATATACATATATGCACATACACCACAAATTCTTCATCCATTCATCCATCATCAGGCCCTTAGGTTGCTTCCGTGTATTGGCTATTATAAATAACACTGCTATGAACATAGGGATGTAGATAATCTGTTCAACAAAGTTTTAATTTCCTTCAGGTGTATTCTCAGAAGTAGAATTGCTGGAACATATGAAAGTTTCTATTTTAAATTTTTTGAAGAATATCCATACTGTTTTTCATAGTGGCTGCACCAATTTACATTCTTGATGACAATACACAAGTCTTCCCTTTTCTCTCTTTCCTCACTTACACTTGTTATCCCTTGTCTTTTTAATGCTGAGCATTCTAATAGACCAGAGATGATATTTCATTGTAGCTTTTGATTTACATTTCCTTTTTGATTAGTGATGTTGAATACCTTTTCATGTACCTTCTGGCCATCTGAATTTATCTTCTTTGTAAAAATGTCTGTTCAGGTCTTTTGCCCATTTTTTTTAATCTGACTTTTCATTTTTGCTATTTAGTTCTCTGAGTTCATAATATTTTGGCTCTTAACTCCTTATCAGATAAATGATTTGCAAATGTTTTTCCATAATGTAGGGTGTCTTTTCATTTTGTTTATGTTTTTTTGCGTTTTATTTTTCTATTTAGAAAGAAGCTTTTTAGTTTGTAATCACACCCGTTCGTTTTCCATTTTGTTGCTTCTGCTTTAAGTGGCAAATTAAAAAATATATATCATTACTAAGACCCATATGCAGAACCTTTGTCATGTGTTTTCGTCTAGGATTTGTGATTTCTGGTTTTATATTTAAATCTTTGCTTCCATGCATGCTAAGGCACTACTATTTCAAATTAATTTTGTGAGTGTTAAGGATCTAGACATTATTTGAGGAAAGAAAAAGATGGCGGAGGAGTAGGTGGATGTGAAGTACGTCTCTCTCCATGGATACATCAGGAATACACAGAAGTGCAACCAGAACACCAGCTGAGTGGACAGGAGTACCTGACCACTGGAACATAATATGTAGAACCACACAAAACTCAGTAGGACGAAGGAACTAGGGGGGAAAACAGGAGTGTTAGTAGTACTGGACCTGCCCTCAGCAGATGGTGGAAATGAAGCAGGGATCTCATCCCCACAGTGGGGCAGTTGTCTGAGTCAAAGGAGAAACATTTAAGGCTGAGAGTGAAACAGCTGATCTGTGGCAGCCTAAATGGAATGAGAATTGAACAGTCCTTGCCACAGCCATACATACCCGAGATAGGAATGCTGGTCCCCTGGAAGGAACAGTGGCTGAGATGTGGAGTTTAGGGATTGTGGAGCAATCCCAGGGCAAGGGCTACTGTTGACTGTGGAGAGACAGATTGAGAGGATGTGAGGGAGGAGATTGTGGTGGGAAATGCCTATGGAGGAAAGCCTGGCAGCCACGGAAGCAAGGCGATACTACTGAGTCACACACAGAGGGTGGAGCCATCACCATAACCTCCCTCTCCCTGCATGCCAGCATCCGCAGCTGAATAATAGAGAGGCTGGCCCATCAAATGCCTGACACACTGAGCTACAGGGTAGGACCCCACCCTGGGTGCCCCTTTAAGTACCTGACATGCCGATATACAGAGCAGAACCTCAGACAAGGGGGCCGCTCCTGATGTACCAAACAAAAGAGAAGAACCCCAGGCAAGGGAGTCCTTAAGTGCGGGAACAGGCGGGGCTGCAGAGGAAGACTGGCCAAAGAGGCCTTTTTATCGCCAGCTACAAGAGGCTTGAAAAAACGACTCTGATAGGGCATAACTCCTGCAGTGGAGGCAGTCTGCGTCCCTGCACACTCGGTGCCACCAGGGTCCCCGCAAGCCAAGCAGCTGTGCCACCTTCATGCTCAACTCTCACTGGGGCAGATCTGCCACAGGCAAAAAAAAAAAGTCTTGCATCTGTGTGCACAGGGTTGCTTCAATCGTGTCCAACCCTTTTCAACCCTGTAGACTGTGCCCTGCCAGGCTTCTCTGTCAGGGGGGTTCTCCAGGCAAGAATACTGGAACGTATTGGCCAATACTGGTTGCCATTCTCTTCTAGAGCACTATATTTCCTGCTGCCCTAGCTGCCAACACCCTTGAGTACCTGGTGCTGCCAGAACCCCTGCAACCCAAGCAGCTGTACCATGTCCACAGCTGGCCCTCACAGGGGCAAACTCAAGCCCTCCAAGGCAGCCTCAGGAGCAAACCCCAGTGGACGACCCACATGTGGAGGTGGAAATAAAACCACAATTGAAACCCAGGAGCAATGTGGCTAAGGAAGACTCAAAACCTTCCCACCAGCTGTACAAGCTGCAGATTAAATCCACACAATCAACTAAGCAAACTCTTTGTGTCTATGGAATATATAAAAGGCCATTGAGAGCTCCCCCAAAAGAAAATGCACTAGCTCTGATAGCTGTGGACATTGGAGGTAAGAACACACAGGAGTAGAACCAAATTAGAATCTGAGCAGCAGAGTTGGAAGGCATCTTGGGGAGGTAAGGTGGACTGTGACTCCCAGTGAGTGAAAGGACTCTGACAGCAGTGACTCAAGAAAAACATTTATTACTCATTTTTTGACATGTTCTGTAGATTCTTTTACATTTTTTTTTCTTTTTTCCCCTCTGTTATAGTTGTTGGTTTTATTGGCACTAAGAAATACAATTAAGCTTTTGAGATTCTTTTTTTCTCAGTCACATTTTTTATTGTTATAAACCCCTGCCTCTATGTTGGGCTTTTGAGGTTCTGTGGAGTTTTCTCTTTTTATTTTCTTTTCTCTTTTTTTTAATTGCAATTTAATTTTTTAAACCTATTATTTTTCTACATTTAGTCTTTTGTTTGCTTTTCCTACTGTTCTTTTCCACTTGCAGTTAATCTTTAACATATATAAATCCTCTTTATCTACCTCTATTTAATTTTGCTTATCTATTCTTTCTTTTCTTTCTCTCCTTTCCTCTCAACATTTGTTAGTTTTATTTTCATTGCTTTATTCCCCAATTGGCACCTTGCTTTAGTTTTGTTTTCCAGTTTGTGCTTTAATTAGTTTTGTTCTGGTAGATATGATTTTTGGTTTCCTTTGTTTGTCAGGTCAATATATTGTACTTTATTTTTGTTGGGCTGTTTTGGTTTTGCTTATGGGTGTATATGTGTATATTTAGTCACACTTTCTATTGTTGTTATAAACCTCTGCCTGTACATTGAGCTTTTGCAGTTGTGCAGAGTTTTCCTTATTTTCCCTTTTTTCTTTCTTCTCCTGTATTTTTCTTTTCTCTTTTTAAAAATTTTAATTTTTAATTTTTTAACCTATTATATTTTTTCTACATTTATTCCTTTGTTTGCCTTTCCTACTGTTCTTTTCCCCTTGCAGTTAATCTTTAATGTATATAACACTTCATCTACCTCTATTTAACTTTGCATATCCTTTCTTTTCTTTCTCTCCTTTCCTCTCAACACATTTGTTAGTTTTGTTTTCAATGCTTTATTCCCCACTTGGCACCTTGCTTTTGTTTTGTTTTCCAATTTGTGCTTAAGTTAGTTTTGTTATTAACTGATAAATATAATTTTTTTTTTATTTCCTTTGTTCGCCAGATCTATCTACTGTACTTTATTTTTGTTGGACTGTTTTCACTTTGCTCGTGGGTGTATATATATATGTGTGTGTGTTTCATTGTTTTAATTATTACTTGCCTGATTTTGTAACTGCCATTGGCTTGGGATTCATCTTTGGTTTCTCGTTCTTTGAGATTTGTTTTAATCTCATCTAATGCCATAACAAACCACAAGATTCTTGTGGAATCTTCATTCCTGACAAGAGATCAAGCCCTGAGCCTTTGGAGTGGGAGCACTGACTCCAAGACTCTAGGCTACCAGAGAACTAATACTAGAGAGTATCAAATAGTGAGAACTCACACAAAGGAAACTACTTGAATACAAGCCCCGGCATCACCCAACCACCAGTAGCACCCTGTGCAGGACACTTCATCTAAACAACAAGCAAAACAAAAATACAAACCCAGTCATCAGCAGACAGGAGTACCACCTCACTTAGCCTTGGCCAACAGAGTAAAAACAAACAAACAAACACTCAGCCCAAATCTCATGCTATATGATGCTCACACAAACCACTGGACCAACCTTAGGAGGGCAGAAACCAAAAGGAAGAAAGAATTCAATCTTATTCAAGGAAAGAATTCAACTTTCCTTGAAGCCTGAGAAAAAGAAACCTCAAACACAATAACTTTAAAAAAAATTTAAAAGGCAGAGAAATACTGCACAAATGAAGGAATAAACTAGAAGCACAGAAGTCCAAATAAATGAAGAAGAAATAGGAAAACTACCTGAAAAAGAATTCAGAATAATGATAGTAAAGTGAAGTGAAGTTGCTCACTCGTGTCTGACTCTTTGTGACCCATGGACTGTAGCCCACCAAGCTCCTCCATCCATGGGATTCTCCAGGCAAGAATACTGGAGTGGGTTGCCATATCCTTCTCCAATGATAGTAAAGATGACCAAAAGCCTTGAAAACAAAATGGAGAAAATGAAAGAATCAATTAACAAAGACCTAGATGAATTAAATAATAAACATACAGAGACAACACAATTACTTAAATTAAAAATACTCTAGAAGGAATCAACAGCAGAATATCTGAAGCAGAATGAGTCAGTGAGCTGGAAGATAAAATGGTGGAAATAACTTCTGAAGAGCAGAATAAAGTAAAAAGAATGAAAAGAGCTGTCTCTGAGGACCATATCAAATGCACCAACATTCAAATTATAGGGGTCCCAGAAGAAGAAGAGAAAAATAAATGGTATGAGAAAATTTTTGAAGAGATTATAGTTGAAAATTTCCCCAACATGGAGAAGGAAATAGTCAATCCAAGTCCAAGAGGCACAAAGAGTCCCAAACAGGATAAACCCAAGGAGAAACACACCAAGACACATACTAATCAAACTAACAAAGACTAAACACAAAGAATATTACAAGCAGCAAGGGAGAAGCAACACGTAACATACAAAGGAAACCCCATACATTTAACAGCTGCTCTTTCAGCAGAAACTCTGCAGGCCAGAAGGGAATGGCAGGATATATTTGAAGTACTGAAAGGGAGAAATCCACAACCAAGATCACTGTGCCCATCAAGGATCTCATTCAAAATTGATGTAGAAATAAAAAGCTTTTCAGACAAGCAAAAATTAAGAGAATTCAGTACCCCCAAACCAGCTTTACAACAAATATTAAAGGGACTTATAGGCAAAAAATGCAGCAGAAGAAAAAAGATCTACAAAATCAACCCCAATTAAGAAAATAGCAATAGGAACATATATTTCAATAATTACTTTAAGTGTAAATGAATAAATGCTCCAATCAAAAGACATAGACTGACTGAATGGATACAAAAACAAGACCCATATATATGCTGTCTATAAGAAACCCACTTCAGACCTCAAGACACATATAGACTGAAAGTGAGAGAATGGAAAGGTATATTCCATGAAAATGGGAAGCAAAAGAAAGCTGGAGTAGCAATCCTCATATCAGACAAAATAGATCTTAAAATAAAGAATATTACAAGAAATAAGGAAGGACACTACATAATGATCAAGAGATCGATCCAAGAGGAAGACATAACAATTGTAAATATCTATGCACCCAACATAGGATCACCTCAATACATAAGACAAACACTAACAGACATAAAAGCAGAAATTGACAGTAACACAATAATAGTTGGAGATTTTAACACCCCACTCACACCAATGGACAGATCATCAAAACAGAAAATTAATAAGGAAACAGATATCTTCAGGACATTCCATCCAAATGAAGAAGAATACATCTTCTTCTCAAGTGCATATGGAACATTCTCCAGGATAGACCACATCTTGGGTCACATATCAAACCTCAGTAAATTGAAGAAAATTGAAATCATATCAAGCATCTTCTCTGACCACAATGCTATGAGACTAGATGTCAATTACAAGGGAAAAAAATGTAAGAAACACAAACACATGGGGACTAAACAACAAGTTTCTAAATAACCAAAAGGTTACTGAAAAAATCAAAACTGAAATCAAAAACTTTCTAGAAACAAATGACAATGAAAACATGACAACTCAAAACCTATGGGATGCAGTGAAAGCAGTTCTTAAGAGCCAAGTTTAAAGCAATACACTCCTACTTCAAGAAACAAGAAAAACATTGAATAGACAACTTTACACATAAAACAACTGGAAAAGAAGAACAACAACAACCAAAAAAAAAAAAAAAAACCCACCAAAATTAGTAGAAGGAAAGAAGTCATAAAGATCTGAGCAGAAATAAATGAAAAAGAAATGAAAGAAACAATAGTAAAGACTAATAAAACTAAAAGCTGGCTCTTTCTTTGAGAAGATAAACTAAATTGACAAACCTTTAGCCAAACTCATCAAGAAAAAAAAAGAAGAATTAGAAATGAAAAAGGAAAAGTTACATAAGACAATGAAGAAATACAAAGGATTATAGGAGACTGTTATAAACAACTATATGGCAATAAAATGGATAATCTGGAAGAATGGACAGATTCTTAGAAAAGTTCAATCTTCCAAGACTAAACCAGGAAGAAATAGAAACTATGAACAACCCAGTTACAAGCATTGAAACTGAAGCTGTGATCAAAAATCTCCCAAAAAGCAAAAGCCCAGGGCCAGATGGCTTCACAGGAGAATTCTATCAAATATTTAAGTTAAGTTAAGTCACTCAGTCGTGTCCGACTCTTTGTGACCCCGTGGACTGTAGCCCACCAGGCTCCTCCATCCACGGAATTCTCCAGGCAAGAATACTGGAGTGGTTTGCCATTTCCTTCTCCAGGGGATCTTTCCAACCCAGGGATCGAACCCAGGTCTCCTTCATTGCAGGCAGACGCTTTAACCTCTAAGCCACCAGGAAAGCCCCATCAAATATTTAGATAAGAGCTAATGCTTATCCTTCTAAAACTCTCAGAAAATTGCAGAGGAAGGAACTCTTCCAAATTTGTTCTATGAGGCCACCATCACCCTGATACCAAAACCAAACAAAGACAATCCAAAAAAAAAAAAAAACCCCTACAGACCAATAGCACTGATGAACATAGATGCAAAATTCCTCAACAAAATTTTAGCAAACAGAAATCAGCAATACATCAAAAAGCTCATACACCATAATCAAGTTGGGTTTATTCTAGGGATGTAAGGATTCTTCAATATATGCAAATCGATCAATGTGATACACTATATTAACAAATTGAAAGATAAAAACCATATGATCTCAATAGATGCAGAAAAAGCCTTTGACAAAAGTCAGCACCCTTATATGATTAAAACTCTTCAAGAAATGGGGATAGAAGGAACCTACCTCAGCTTAGTAAAGGCCATATAAGCCTATGGCAAGCATTATTCTCAATGGTGAAAACCTGAAAGCATTCCCCCTAAGATCAGGAACAAGACAAGGGTGTCCACTTTCATCACTATTCAACATAGTTCTGGAAGTCCTAGCTACAGCAGTCAGAGAAGAAAAAGGAAAAGAATCCAGATCAGAAAAGAAGTAAAGCTCTCACTGTTTGTAGAAGACATGATACTCTACATGAAAAGAAAAGAAAGTGAAAGTGAACTTGCTCAGTCATGTCCAACTCTTTGTGACCCCATGGGCTGTAGCCCTACTAGGCTCCTCCATCCATGGGATTCTCCAGGCAAGAGTACTGGAGTGGTTTGCCATTTCCTTCTCCAGGGGATCTTCCCGACCCAGGGATCAAACCCGGGTCTCCACATTGTAGACAAATGCTTTACCGTCTGAGACGCCAAGGAAGTCCAGGATACTCTACATAGAGAACCCTAAAAATAGTATCAGAAAATTATTAGAGCTAATCAGTGACTGCAGCCATGAAATTAAAAGACTCTTATTCCTTGGAAGGAAAGTTATGACCAAACTAGATAGCATATTCAAAAGCAGAGACATTACTTTGCCAACAAATGTCCATCTAGTCAAGGCTGTGGTTTTTCCAGTGGTCATGTATGGATGTGAGAGTTGGACTGTGAAGAAGGCTGAGTGCCGAAGAATTGATGCTTTTGAACTGCGGTGTTGGCGAAGACTCTTGAGACTCCCTTGGACTGCAAGGAGATCCAATCAGTCCATTCTGAAGGAGATCAGCCTGGGATTTCTTTGGAAGGAATGATGCTAAAGCTGAAACTCCAGTACTTTGGCCACCTCATGCGAAGAGTTGACTCACTGGAAAAGACTCTGGTGCTGGGAGGGATTGGGGGCAGGAGGAGAAGGGGACGACAGAGGATGAGATGGCTGGATGGCATCACTGACTCGATGGACGTGAGTCTGAGTGAACTCCGGGAGTTGGTGATGGACAGGGAGGCCTGGCGTGCTGCGATTCATGGGGTCACAAAGAGTCAGACATGACTGAGTGACTGAACTGAACTGAATCAGTGGACTTAGCAAAGTTGCAGGATACAAAATCAATACACAGAAATCACGTGTGTTTCTACATACTAACAATGAAAAATCAGAGAAATTAAGGAATGCCATTCACCATTGCAACAAAAATAATTGAATATCTAGGAATAAGCTTACCTAAGATTACAAAAGAACTGTACACAGAAAATTATAAGACACTAATGAAAGAAATCAAAGATGACATAAACAGATGGAGAGAGATTCCATGTTCCTGGGTAGGAAGAATCAATACTATGAAAATGACTATACTACCAAATGCAATCTACAGATTCAATGAGATCCCTATCAAATTACCAACGGCATTTTTCAGAGAACTAGAACAAAAAATTTCACAATTCATATGGAAACACAAATGACCCTGAATAGCCAAAGCAGTCTTGAGAAATAAGAATGGAGCTGGAGGAATCAACCTTCCTGACTTTAGATTAGACTACAAAGCTACAGTCATCAAGACAATATGGTACTGGCACAGAAACAGAAATATAGACCAATGGAACAAGATAGAAAGCCCAGAAATAAATCCGTGCACCTATGGGTACCTTATTTTTGGCAAAGGAAGCAAGACTATCAGTTCAGTCACTCAGTCATGACATAAATCAAAGCAAGATCCTCTGTGACCCACCTCCTATAGTAATGGAAATAAAAACAAAAGTAAACAAGTGGGACCTGATTAAACTTAAAAGCTTTTGCACAGCAAAAGAAACTATAAGCAAGATGAAAAGACAACCCTCAGAATGGAAGAAAATAATAGCAAATGAAACAAGGACAAAGGATTACTTTCCAAAATATACAAAGAGCTCATTCAACTCAATACCAGAAAAACAAACAACCCAATCAAAAAGTGGAAAAATGACCTAAAGAGACATTTCTTCAGATAAGACATACAGATAGCTAACAAGCACATAAAAAGATGCTCAACATCCCTCATTATTAGAGAAATGCAAATCAAAACCACAATGAGATATCACCTTACACCAGTCAGAATGGCCCTCATCAAAAAGTATACCACAAACAATAAATGCTGGAGAGGGTATAAAGAAAAAGAAATGCTCTTACACTTTTCGTGGGAATGTAAATTGATATAGCCACTATGGTATGGAGATTCCTTAAAAAACTAGGAATAAAACCACCATATACCCAGCAATCCCACTCCTAGCCATATATCCTGAGGAAACCAAAATTGAAAAAGACACACGTATCCCATTGTTCATTGCAGCACTATTTACAATAGCCAGAACATGGAAGCAACCTAGGTGTCCATCAACAGATGAAAGGATAAAGAAGTTGTGGTACATATACAAAATGGAATATTACTCAGCCATAAAAAGGAACACATTGGAGTCAGTTCTAATGAGGTGGATGAACCTAGAACCTATTATTCAAAGTAAAGTGAGTCAAAAAAAGAAAGATAATGCTGTATTCCAACACATATATACAGAAGCTAAAAAAATGGTACTGAAGAGTTTATTTACAAGGTAACAATAGAGAAACAGATACAGAGAATAAACTTATGGACATGAGGAGAGGGGAGGGGAGAGGGTGAGATGTATGGAAAGAGTAACATGGAAACTTACATTACCATATGTAAAATAGATAGCCAACAGGAATTTGCTGTATGGCTCAGGAAACTCAAACAAGGGCTCTGTATCAACCAAGAGAGGTGGGATGGGGAGGAAGATGGGAGGGAAGTTCAAAAGGGAGGGGATATACGTATACCTATGGCTGATTCATGTTGAGGTTTGACAGAAAACAGCAAAATTCTGTAAAGCATTATCCTTCAATAAAAAATTTTAAAAAGATATGGGTCTAGTTCATTTAATTATACTTTAAAGCAATATTTATCAGGATACAAGAAGAATTCAGCATATAATAAGATATCAAAAATTGTGTTTTAAAGGACCTCCATAATATTAAGATGATATTTGTATGAATTCACAAATTCTAGAATGATATTTACACCTTGCTGACTGTGATGGTTCTCCTCTCATCCTCTGTGAATGTGTACTAGACATAGCCCCTGACTTATCATTTTCCCTTATTGCAAAGCAATTACACATCTGAGGAGCAGTCAACAGCCAAGGTCCCTGAAAATCCATTTAACCATCATGACTTGTAGTCCATTTTAGCACTGTTTACCCTTCACCTCTAAAATAACCTAACAGTCCATCCTATCACCATCACTCTGATATCCTATTGTTCCCATTCACTGGTATGTCTTCCTAATATTATACTGAGATGCAACAGGCCAACAAAATGCCTTTACAGCAACATAACTGCATTCCTATGCTTCAGAGTCTTCAGTGTGAATGTACATCATTTTCTCTGAGTTCTGTGGATGCTAGACTTGCAAAACTCAGAGAACACTCTGTTAGATAACATATGTGGTATTTTCTAACATCTTTAGGAAAATGTGATACACAAAAGGTCAAGAAATATAAGAAAAGGGGAATTATAAGGATGTTGCTTAATACATATATTAATATGTGGATAAAGTGGTGATCCTTGCTACGTACTCACATACCGCCAATGCAATTTGGTGTTTAAAATTAGGGATTATAGAAGAAGATTGATAGTGCTATTGACTTAAAATTCATCTATAAAACGATATTCTACTTAGTGATATTTTTCTCCTTGTGCAGTAATAATCATTTTGAGAGAGATCATTTTTCTTCTCCTGAGTTGACCTGCAAATGTTTGGTTTGGTAGGCCACTAAAGCCATAAAGTGCACTCCTCTTAGTGGGTTTAGTTAATGGGGATTGAATCTTTGAGCAAGAAAATGATAAAATTCAACCTTAGTGAGCAGATCAGAAAATACAAAGAGTTGATATTGTGCAGAGCACCACTAAAGCTTTGTTATCTTTGACCATGAAAGACCATGATTAAGTAAACCTCAACCACCACGCAGTGTACTACTCAAATAGTTCATTTTCAGTCCTCGTTGTTACCAGCAAATTCCTCTTCAAACAGCCCCACATTCTAACTTTGACCAGCTGGATCTTAAGAACATTTTTATATTTCTAAATGGGAGAGAACATAAATTCTACTTTTGTTACTCAGCTTTTTAAGTGAGAGTAAAAGTACCTAAAGTAGTTGTTTCACTAAACTCAAATCTACCACTTCACTGGGAAAAAACCTATCTATTAAGACCAGAATTCGACTTGCAAGAACTACAAAGCAAAAGAAGCTATACTTAGAGCATGTATAAAAATACCTCAGCTAAAAATTAATTCTGGTCAACCATAAATGACGATCTTTCTTTAGGTGATCTACTTAAACCATAGCAAACAAAATGCATAGGAGTCTTTTTTAGATACCCCATAGATAACTGACAGCAAAAGGAAGTAATAGACTTTAAACGCAAATACCAGAACCATATAGACCTTCTTTCTTCCTGACATGGCCTGAGATATGGTCAGGCTTCAAAACGTGGAGCTTTGAGAAATTTGGATGTGATTCTTACAGGAGGAAATCAATCAAATTAGGAAAAGGACAAGATACCACTTAAGTATCAGATAGGTGAAAACTCTCTGGCTCTAGCGGAAGACACACTCAAAGGGGCTGAGGGGAGACAGATACAATTATGATACTATGGAGATGTGCCAGGTTACAACTGGTGGTAGTATAGATAGGGCTACAGCAGTGGAAATGGTGAGAGGTGATTAGATTTGGGATACATTGAGGAGAGAGGACTGAGGAGATGTTGATCAATAGGCTGTGGGTTGTGAGAAAGAGACCAGAGTTGAGGACAATGGTTAGGTCTGAGATAGAAGTATCTAGGTGGCTGGCAGTGACATTCATTGAGTAGGACAGTTCTGATAAGAGGAGTGGTTTTTAGGGATTCAATTCTGAATATGTTAAGTTTTGAGATGACTTTAAGAAATGTAAGCAGGAATGCTGATTTAACAGTTTGATTTATGAATCGGAATCTCAAGGAAAGGTAAGGTTTGTTGTTGATGTTCAGTCACTAAGTCGTGTCCAACTCTTTGCGACCCAATGGACTGCAGCACTCCAGGCTTCCCTGTCCTTTACTATCTCCAGGAGTTACCTCAAATTCATGTTCATTGAGTAGGTGATGCCATCCAACCATCTTATCCTCTATTGTCCCCTTCTCCTCCTGCCCTCAATCTTTCCCAGCATCAGGGTCTTTCCCAACCAGTCAGTTCTTTACATCAGGGGGCCAAAGAATTGGAGCTTCAGCTTCTGCATCAGTCCTTCCAGTGAATATTCAGAGTTAATTTCCTTTAGGATTGATTGGTTTGATCTCCTTGCTGTCCAAGGGACTCTCACGAGTCTTCTCCAGCACCACAGTTCAAAAGCATCAATTCTTTGGCACACAGCCTTCTTTATGGTCCAATTCTCACATCTGTACATGACTATTGGAAAAACCTTAGCTTTGACTATATGGAACTTTGTTGGCAAAGTGATGTCTCTGCTTCTTAATATACTGTCTAGATACTGTCTAGATTTGTCAGAGCTTTCCTCCCAAGAAGCAAGCATCTTTTAATTTCATGGTTGCAGCCACCATCTGTAGTGACTTTGGAGCCCAAGAAAATAAAGTTAGAGATGTGAATTTAAGAATGGTGCTGGTTGAGTTCTCCAGGAAGCAGATTCTTAGGTTTAGTATGTACAAGGTTATCATGAATGCTTTCCAATCAACTCCTGTACAAGGGAAAAGTCTTGGGCAGAAAAAGAGGTTGAACTAAAATTTAAGATTATCAGAAGAGTCCTGAGAATTGAATGATCCTCCAGGTTCCTCAGTCCTGGATTCTATAATCAGAAAGACCAAAATACTGCCTCCTAGTAGGTCCTTTGATTTTCTAAATTCATGGCAAACAAATAACTCTTGTATCCTTTTTCTGGTATCCCTGAGCAGAGAGTTTAAAAGTGGGGGAAATTTTCTTGGCACATGTAGTTTTAAAAAGTAAAAATTTCAAAATATTTTCAATTTTTGTATTTCATGTATAATAGAAATGGGTATCATTTATAAAGAAATCATAGGGGGAAAAATTGACAAAAGCAATGCATTTTGTCCTAGCAGCACTCAATTCTGTAAAACATCAGTGTCCCCCTTTTTGCCTTTCTTAACACCTAGAATGAAAGAATTTGTCTACAGCCACAATAATCCCCATCTCAGCCTACACAGCTACTCCTGCAAAGGATGTTACTGAGTTTCCTTTTTTTCCATTTCCGTCATTCTCTTTGAACACCTACATCTCATTTGTATTGCTTTCCAGATTCGCTAATCTTCTTGCCAGACAATAGCTAGACTTGTTGCCCCAATAATGTGTCATACCAATCACAATAAAACCAAACCCAGCATTATGTCAAGCTTTAAGGCAAAACCATCATTCCCCTTTTGGAGGTCAGAGAGTCAATTTTAAGCCTGTCCTAGAGGGTTTCGAACCACAGTCACGGGGGCTGGTTCTCCTAACTTACCATGTCCACCGTTAATGGAGTGCTGCAGCAGCTAAAGCTATGGCTTGAGTACTCAGTAATAAACACAAGAGGCCAATTTATCTACCTGGGTTTCAATATTATTCCACAAGTTTTAAAAGGAGGACTTCAGAAAAAACACAAAGTCAAAAACAGACCACGAGGATTCCATCCATGCTTGTGGATTTCTGCAGCAGCATGCATGAGATGGAAGATACTTTTAAATGGAATTTAAAATACCTAGTTAAAATAAAATTCTAAAGTGATAGGATTTGGGCCTGATTATTAAAATAAACTTTAAAAAATAATGTCACATTCATATACATTCCCTTTAAATAATAAAACTCCTAGATTACTAGAAGCCAGATAAATTTCAAGAGATCTGTTTTTACATTAATTTTATTCATTGTCTCTTCTCATACATGTTTCTTTTCTGACTTTGTATTTTATGGTAATGCTCTCCCATGGAACTGGGAATTCTGGTTCAGAACCCAGGTGTCCTCTTTGGCTGTTATCCCTTCCCCCTAGTCCTGTTGTTTAACTTGAACCTGCCTGTGGTACCTAGGCTCCAAAGATGCCTACAAACACAACTACCGCTCCAGCAACATTCATGCCCCTCCTCCCTTGAATCTGGACTGAGCCTCATTGCTTTGACTGGAGAAAGCAGAGGCAGTGACATTACATAAACTCCAAGGGCAAGCAATAAGAATGCCTGGCAATTCCTCCTTCCATGAGAGTTTTGGGATCCTTAGCAGTCATGGAAGAGGTCCAGCTTCCTGCTGGAGAGACACATAGAAGGCATGGAGAGCAAAGATCCTGAGATGAACTCTAGCCCAGATGTTAGGTGAGCCTCCAGATGACTCAAGCATCTGTCTAAATACAGCCTCACAAGAAACCCCAAGCAAGGCTAGCTGAAGAACTGCCGGCTTGAGTCTCATCCATCAACACACAGAACCAGCAGGGACAACAGAATGGTTTTAATATCCAACATGAGCAAAAATGTGACTGGTAGTCACTTTCTTATACTATGAAAGAGAGAAAAAGTCTGTGGTATTTTCATGGATGGTAGTTTGGTACTGTCTTTCAGAATGTTTAAATAAATATAACTGAGCAGACACAGAATGCTAGGAATTTACTCTAAAGATGCATTCTTTCCTTTTTGGGGAGCAATCAGATCTTACCATGAGATCTACTCTCAACAAATTTAAAGTGTATAATACAATATTGTCAACTGTAAGTACAGTGTTGTACAGTGTATCTCTAGAACTTATTCATCTTGCTTAACTGAAACTTTTGCCCATTGATTAGCAACTCTCCATTTCTCCCTACCCCCAGCCTCTGGTACCAACCACTCCATTCCTTCATTGTTTGAATTTGCCCATTTTAGACATCTCATGTTAAGTGTAATTATACAGTATATTTCCTTCTGTGGCTGGCTTAGCAGAACGTCCTCAGGTTTCATCCATTTTGTCAGATATTGCAGACTTTTTTTTAGGGCTGAACAATATTCCTTTATATGTATATAGTACATTATCTTTATTCATCCATCAATGGACATTTTGTTTGTTTCCACACCTTGGCTATCATAAATGGTGCTGCAATGAACTGCTAATATCTCTTTGAGATCCTGAATCCAATTCTTTTGAAAAAAATACTTATTACAGACAGAAAAAACTCAGACCTACAAGTGGCCACTCTCTCACTTAATGGAGAAACTATCTCAAGTACATCCAAACATTCATCCTGGCTTACCAGCTGTTTCCTAAGAGACACTGTGAATTCAATTTTAGTTTTAATATCAGTAGGTTTTATAGATTTGGATAGGTAAAACTTCAACAAACAGTTCAAAATATGGTGTTCTTAAGTTACAGACCCCTTTTAATATTCATGGCATGTACATCAAATACTCAAAGTCAGAATTATTTATTATAATTATAATTATGCCAGTATAAACCCAGTAAACTTTATCATTACTCTAGTTATGGTATGATGTTGATTTTTCTATTCTGGGCAAAATAAGATGATGTCATTTACATCTTCTGGTTACTTTCATTTCCTCTAATTTGTATTTATCATATTGGCACTTCCATGTTACCAAAAGTCATTATATTATCAATAACACTGAAGCATTTGTGATCATGTTTTATGGTTTATTAATTCAAGATTAAAATAGGATGTATCTTTGTGTTACTTTATAATATTCCTTGTCACATTGGAGACTAGCATAACAAAAGTATGTGGTACAATTATGCAGCCTAAACAAGTATATCTTCCAAAATACCATATAGTGTATAAAAGTATATCTGATACATATAAAAAGTGAGTAATTTCTAGAGGGGGAAGGGGTCTTTTACACATCTCTCCCTGATTAGAGACGAAAAGTGGCTTGCACTGCTCTAAGCCCCTCTATCATGAAAGAAACTATGGTAATAAGCTCATTCCTTAGTAAGATATTAAGGTGTTTTCCATTCTATAAGTATCTGGGTCCTTTTTTTAAAAGCCAAAGAGAAAAAGTCTTAACCTATGGAACAATGATCCTAGGACACGGAAATCGTCTCGTATTTCTTAAACACTCGAATTATACCCCTCAAAGGGCTGCCTCTTATAGGGAAGGCTGGCTCTGCTGGGGATCTGCTGTTTCTTCCAGAGACTGAGATTTTACAGTGTCCTTGGAATATCTAAATAGGCAAATATCCAATGGGTATATTTACAGAACTGAACTGATGCCTGTGGTTGACATTATTGTGGGAAAGCAAATGACTACTCAAGTCAACTACTAAGAAACTAAAACAGGCTCTACTAATACAATCTTGATTCCGAGAGCCATGAAAAAATGCTAATGTTACTGGCTGCTTTCAGGGAATTTCTGTTTCAAATTGATACTATCTCACAATGCTAGATTTGCTGTGAGGAAACATCCTTTTCTTAGAATGAATGGGAATAATTATCCCAAAGGTAGGGTACAGTTTTTAATCTGTGTTTTTTTAAGGTTTATATTCATTTAGGACTCAATGGATAAATGTTTATTTTTGTCACTGGCAATATTTGCCCCCTATTTCCCCTTGCAATTAGTCTCAAGCCTTGGTTTGTTTGTTTTCATTAAGTAACAATCATCCAGGTACAGTGAACTTGCATCTCTTTTTTGGATAATAGTTCGTATTCAACATGTGGGTGCATCGGGTTCTATTTTTCTAGGTTAGGGCATAAAATTGTTCCTAACTTGGTTTCTTAATTATAAGCTCAAACTTTGCCACCCGAATCAAATTTTCCATCTTTTAAGTATTAATTAAAACCACGACATGAGAGATAGAACTTTAAATTCTGGGTTGAACATAACCCAAGATGTGGGAGAAATCCTAGTTTTTTTAATAAACTTCTACATGAATGTGTCTATTCTATAGGGCAAAAGGGAAGCGGAAGAATCCTTACAGTGTTACTTTTTAGAGATGTTCAATGAACCACTTGCACAGCCAAGCCCAGTGGCCCTGGATGTCCCTCATCTGAACTTAAGTGTTGGGAAGGACCTGTGTTGGCACGCAGTCCAACATTTTTACATTACCAGGGAACCAAGGCAGCTCAGCTAGTACTGGCAAAGCCAAGGGCAGAACTCAGGTCTGCCTGTCAATTTCCTTTGGTATACTCTCCTATGCTGGTTATTATCTCCTTTTTATGGGTTTTCTAAACTCCAGTCAACTGACGCAGCAGATTTTTGTCTAAATCCTACATAAGAATTATATATTATTTAAAATGATTGTTTCTTCTCTCTTCTATTAATAACCTCCTGGCAAAATAAAACCTTTTCCAATTACTATCGAGTTTTCATTGGCTCTCCTCCAAGTTTTCCAAGTCTGTCTTAGCTTTTTTATTTATTTTTTCCCTAATGTAAAGCTTGTTATGAGACTAGTATGTACCAAATCAAAGATGAGTTTTTCAAGGAACATATCAGAAATCATGGGAAAATAATGTATAACTATATTTAAAACAGAGCAATAAACTATCTCTAATAACACATCCCCTAAGTGGGCATGTAGCTAATATTACTGTTGTTTTCTTAAAATCCAAAGAGATTAGATAGAATTCTATACTTTGAAAGCCATCCACACCCTTTCCAATTTTGGCATCCTAAATTTAAAATCTAAAATATTTCAATTCTTGAAAAGAGAATCAAGTAATATTTTATTTCCCAAAGAATATACTTAGCCAAAATATTTTGCTGGAAATTATTCTCCTGCTGGTAAATCATGAGGTCTGTATTTATCACACTTAAACCTGAGCCACCAATCTTGACACCTGTTCCTTCTTGCACAGAAAACCTGGGTTTCTCAGCCACATCAGATTGTACCAGACAGCCCAGCCATAACAGTGAGTGATCAGCAACCTGGTTCAAAATTTGAGCTGGGCTGATCAGAATCTTCTTTCAGGAATCTGATGCTATAGTGTCTAAGGCAGACAGTTGTTGCACCTGAGCTGAAAGATTACAAAGTGACCCAGAGCCACTATGGGTCATTTGAAGCTGAACCTGAATTTACAAAGTCAGTAATCAGCAAAATTAGGTAAAATGGTTCAAATGAACAGAGAAAAGCCACTAGCAAAACTTCATAAGAAAAATCAGCCATTAGCCATTCTAGTGACTTTCAAATTCCATTTGGCACAATGCTGTGTTATGAAGATGCTCATGTATGCAGCCATGCTCAAGTATGTGAATGTCTTCCAGTCTCTATATTGTTATAGAAAGCCTATTTCTTGAACTAGTCTATGTGCGTCTCGGTTTCTTGTAACCAAAAAGATAGTAAATGAAACACTAAAACAAAGCTAATGTTTTGCTATCCCTTATATTAAAATAGAAGAAAATGTGAGTAAGTTTAGACTATCTTGACTATGTTATTAAAATATTTACCTTGGTTCAGAATTGAGAGATTAGAGCAATTTGATTATCCTGCAAATGTTATGAAGAGGAAGTTTATAAATAGGAAACATTTGCTATCAAAAAGCACATAAGAAACATGATCTTTGAGTCAAAAAATGATAAAAACTAGAAAAGTTTTAAACTATACACGTTATTTTTATATCTGAGGACACAAAGCACACATGTTTCACTTGTTTTTCAGATGCGTGGGTCTCAATGGCTATGTAATCCATCTGTTTCTGATTTACTTACACTTAACTCATCGAAATGCTGTTTTATAAAAATTAGTTGTTGTCCAAGAAGCCCTTTGAGTCTCCTCTATGAGCATATTTAGCCTTTCTTAGAAACAGTTCTGTTTGCCAAGAGCAAGTGAGCTCGTACATCAAAACATTCAAATTTGGATAGAAAACAAAAATAAAAGATCAGGTTAGTTTCTTTGGGGAAAAGGGCAGGACACATAACTTTCAGACACTAGTCTTAATAAAATTGTTAGCTGAATCTTTTTGTGTTTCCTTAGATTCTCAGGAGAGAAATTCATTTGGGTAAGTCTGAAAGTAGTTTTAAATAGGGCTTCCTTCACAGGAACTGTGAGCTCTGTAATATGAGTTAAAGCTAATATTCTTCAGTGAGAATAACTTTCATGTTCTGTTCAGTGGTCTTCTTGGTGAAAACATAAATGCCAATAAAATAATGTCAGTGATTTTGCCTGCCTTATTTATGTGAAGCACTTAGAGAAATTGGTAGTTTTTGAAGTTTTAAATAGTTCATTCTACACACTCATTCAACACATGTATTAAGCACCCATTATGTGGCAGGTATTATTCTATGAACTAAGAAAACATCAGTAGGCAAAACAGACAAAAACCCCAGCCATTGGGAATTATATGCTCAGGACATCAGACAATAAAACATAATAAGTAAATTCTACAGTATATTAAAAGGGACTGAATATGTACCTTTAAATGTAATTTTAAATCAGACCTCATTTTAAGTTGACCTCATGAAGAGGAGTAAAGGCAAAGGAGAGCAGAGTGTACAGATACTTGGGGAGGAGCACTCAAGGAAGAAACAGTGCTAAAACTCTGAGGCAAGAATGAGCCTGGTGTGTTGAAGAACCACTGTGACTGATACAGAAAAATTGTCTTGGTAGATGAAATATGAGAGATAACTAGGGTGAACTGTCTCTAAGTCAGTACTTTTCAGATTTTAATGAGCGTGTGAACCACCTGCTCACAAGACTCAGCCTTAGTAGGTCCGACATGGGATTTGAGAGTCAACAGTTCTAATAGGTTTTCCAGGTGATGCTGATGCTGCTAACCCATAGACCATTTTTTGAGTTGCAGGGCTGTAGTCCATGGAAAAGTGTTGGCTCTCACTGAGAGAGGAATGAAAAACCACTGAAGGGTTATTGGTAGAGGAGTGATGGGAAATGATGTAGTACACAAAATAAAATTCTCAGCTTTGTTTACAGATTACCTTCTCACCCACCAGCCTGGTGCTGCTGCAGTGGGAAGCTCACAGCTGGGAAAAGGAGTAAAGTTGGCTTCTTTTCTCTTTACTCAGATAGACCCTCCTCGTCTATTACTTCCCTAAGGAAAACTAATGTTAAAGCAGTAGCATTGAAGGGGTTAATGGCACCTGGGTAGTGATTGGGCCAAAATTTACATCCTTGCACGGCCCCACTGAGGAGCACCGAAATGTTTGCACTTCTCTCTCCTACTTGTTTGATGCTATGCCTCTAGGTAGAGAAAAAAGAGAGGTTTTACTTTATTGACAGTTTTCAGCTGGCACTGAAATCCTTTAGGATTATCAAGTGTTTAGAGCTGATTATCTGTGAACTTGATGGATTGAGCTGATTCTTTTTCTTGGATGTCCTTAAGAATTCCCCCACTGCCAGCCACTGAAGATCTCCCAAACACAGTTTCCTTGGCTTGCAGAATGTTTCTCTCCACCATTTGCTTTTATCCTATCCCTCAGCCCAGAAGCAGGCAGTCTTTGGTGGGGGTCACCTTGCCCTTCCAGAATATTCTCTTGAGAAGGATAAAAGGTGATCCTTCAGTCTAACAATATCACACAGTCCTCATCTGCTGAGGAGAAACACACATCCTTTGTCTTACTGCAAACATTGAGGCCCATCTTCTTTCCTCCCTAAACTGAGCAGCCAGCTAGTTATAGTCTCTCCTGTAGATCTCTCATGAGAAGTGTGGTATTAGCCCACTGAGACCCCCAAACTGAGGATTATGCACTGAGCTCTCTCAACCCTTTCATTTAAACCTTTCTTGAATCTAACTTAAGATGGGAAGAAAAAAAAAAAACCACATCTACACTGCTCCTCTGTAGAGCCAATAGTAATTGTCTCAATAGAAGCCTCCTGTCTCTAGCTGTAAGATTCCTGGTGGAGTTTATAAAAGCTGGTTTTGAGATACTGCTATTGCATGTGTAATACTACATTATTACTAAAAGTATGTCTTTGTTCAGTAGTTTGGAATAATCAGAATTTAAATATAATGCCTAATCTTCAAAGAAAACCATCCTCAACTGATTTTAATTATTTTTTGATGATTCTGTATGTCTTTTTGATTTGAAGTTAATGATCATATTGTGGTATTATGGGATTGTGTATTAAATGGATACATTTAATTTAATTATCCCCCATGAGGAATCAAAAAATGCTTCATTGTATACTTACCACTGTATTTAGTTCTACTGAAAAATTCCTATGTGTTTCACACTGAGACAGACTTCATCTCTTTGGATAAACACTTTGCAAATTCCAAAGTGGCAATTGTGTTTGCAAAACGAAATACAAGAAAACAGGCCAAAAGAAAAAAGTCAGATATAGAGACAGAGTAAGGTAAAGACCAATATGGGTAGTGAATTGGGAATGCTGCTAACCAAATGGAATATGTTATGCCTTGCTAACTAAATTATTTGCGGTTTCTATGTTTTGAAGTTACCATTTAAGTTTGGCTATCAATCGTGCTGTACTCACCTACCTACTCTATCTAGGTTTTAATTCCTTCTCACTTCACCACCAAAACATACTTGCCTGCAACCAATTCATGTAAACTCTGATCTCTACTGGGTAATCTGACATGCATGAGTATGAAAGGCCAATTTTACTTTGAATTAGGTGTGTGTATGATCAATACAGGGCTTCCCTGGTGGCTTAGAGGGTAAAGCATCTGTCTGCAATGCAGGAGACCCTGGTTCAATCCCTGAGTTGGGAAGATCTCCTGGAGAAGGAAATGGCAACCCACTCCAGTACTCTTGCCTGGAAAATCCCATGGATGGAGGAGCCTGGGAGGCTGCAGTCCATGGGGTCACAAGGAGTCGGACACGACTGAGTGACTTCACTTCACTATGATCAATACATATTTAATTTGGAGCCCTTTCTCATCCCTACCCACTCCAGAGAAATCTATTCTTCAAACGATGAGATCTCACATTTATTTTTTAAATGAATGAATTTATTTGGCTGTCCTGGGTCTTATTTGTGGCATGCAGGATCTTCAATATTTGGTGCAGCTTGTGGAATCTTTTAGCTACCATGCCAAATCTTTAGTTGCAGCTTGTGGGATCTTTAGTCCCAAGACCTTACAATTATACCCAAGTCACAGTATATTTGATTGGTCAGTCCTTTTTCAAGAACTAAGAAATAAGAACAAGAACTAAGAACTAAGTCGCTTCAGTCGTGTCCAACTCTGTGCGACCCCATAGACAGCAGCCCACCAGGCTCCGCTGTCCCTGGGATTTTCTAGGCAAGAACGCTGGAGTGGGTTGCCATTTTCTTCTCCAATGCATGAAAGTGGAAAGTGAAAGTGATGTCGCTTAGTCATGTCCAACTCTTCGTGACCCCATGGACTTCAGCCTACCAGGCTCCTCCGTCCATGGGATTTTTCAGGCAAGAGTACTGGAGTGGGTTGCCATTGCCTTCTCTGGAGTTAGTATATATGCTTTATTAACTCGAAAAATCTCAGCAGTTTAAAGCAATAAATTAATTCTCATATGTGAATATTTAATGTAGATTAACAACTGGCTTTGTTCCATATGGTCGTCACTCCAGGTCCTAGGCTGATGGAACTCCCTTTTAATGTATACTTCCATGATTGCATAAGTACTGGCTCTGCTCAGAAACATGCATCACTTCCACTCACATTTTATTGGCAAAGTGAGTTACATGGCAGCAACTAAACCCAACAGTGCAGAAAGCAGAGTGCTACCACAGGTAAGGGCACCAAATGCTTTAAACAATAAGACAGCTTTCCTTGCTGACAATTGAGTACAGGGGACCACCTGCAAAAGGAAGTATTTTAGCAACTAACTAGAGATGACACTTGGGCCTCAGCCTATACCAATATACCTCCTGATACCTACCATGAGTTGGAGTCTCAGAAGGGTTCCAATAAAGAGCATCCGGTTTCCCATATGGATTCTGAGTCAACTTAGAGATAGGCAAAAGAGTCAGCAACTGAAACCAAAGTGTCACTGTTATTAATAATGAAGCTAGATAAAAGATGGGGTTCCCCAGTGGCTCAGCGGTAAAGAATCCACCTGCTACAGCAGAAGACACAGGTTCAATCAATGGGTCTGGAAGATCCCTTGGAGGAGAAAATGGCAACCTACTCTAGCATTCTTGCCTGGGAAATCCCATGGACAGAGGAGCCTACAGGGCTATAGTCCATGGGGGTCTCAAAAAGTCGTTCATGATTTAAAGACTAAACAACAACAGAAAAAGGTAGAATATACAGCTCAGTAAGAGAACCGAAGTGGACTTACTATCTTCCTCCCTTCCAATCAAACCTTGGGACACACCCTCACTCAAGAGAAACTAGAGTCCATCTTTGGGACTATCTGTACCAAAATCTCTGCTTCCCACTGGCCCAGAAAGAGGAGAAAAACCATAATGTCTGTGCTCAAATTCTGTGTTATTTTCATTCTGTCTAAATAAGAAGTAGGGACTAATGATAAATACTTAGAAGCAAAGTAGCTCACTCCACATCTTTGCAAAGTAGAAACAAGAAGGACTCCAGGAACACTGAGCTCTTTCCATATGAAAGAAAAAGTCAGGATAGGGAAAAAGTGATTCCTCTCAACTTGAATTACTAGTCTTGATTTTATTCTCTCCTCTATGACATTGTATACTCTCCTTATACAACTAGCGTCTTGCATAGTTTTAAGATTCCATAATCAAAGCCAGAAATGTACTTGTTAAATGCTATACTTATTTTGTGAAAAAACAAAAATAATGACTTCAAAATCATATATTCATATTGAATGAAGATAGCTACCTTAACTCACAGAAGAATTCAATATAGGCTTCTATTATCTGTCAAACAGAATTATTTATTTCATAATTTAGTGAAACTCCATCTTTAAAAGTAAAATAAATATTCTTGAAAATAATTAAAGCTTTTTGACAATGTTATACATAATTAAAAGCAGTTCCCAACAAATCTGGTGGCCTTGAATAATATGGAATTGAAGGTATGCTGAGGGAAAAAATGAGCAAAAAAAGTGCATTACTGACCCACTCCAAAGATAAGAAAAGAAGAAAGAAACACACAGTCACAATTTCCAACTCAGAAAGGAAACAAAAGTATTTTTATCCAAGATATGAGGGATGACATAGAATGCAATAAAATAGATTTATGATGAGACATGTTAAAATGGAAGTATTTGAATTATCAAACTGAAACCAACACACTTTAATATTTCACTTTATGAAAAGGAAAATATTTCAGTACAATAAAACCAGGGCTTATATATTCCAAGTCTGTGCTGATAGCTGACCATATTGACACAAAGTTTACCTTTGTTTGTTCAATAAAGAACCTTTTTTAAGTCACATGCTAATTCATAACTTAAAACTAATACCCACCAGTCAAACCATCAAACCAGTCAGTCCTAAAGGAAATTCAGTCCTGAATATTCATGGGAAGGACTGATGATGAAGCTGAAACTCTAATACTTTGGCCACCTGATGCGAAGAACTGACTCATTGGAAAAGACCCTGATGCTGGGAAAGATTGAAGGCAGGAGGAGAAGGGGACGACAGAGGATGAGATGGTTGGATGGCATCACTGGCTCAATGGACATGAGTTTGAGCAAGTTTTGGGAGTTGGTGATGGACAGGGAAGCCTGGCGTGCTGGAATCCATGGGGTAGCAAAGAGTCAGACATGACTAAGTGACTGAACTGGACTGAATACCCACCAGAATAACTAAAATTAAAATGACTGACAATACCAAGTGTTGTTGAGGATATGAAACCCCTGCATTGCTGACAGAATGCACAGCGGTAGAACCACTTTAGAAAACAGTTTGGTAGCGTCTCACCTACCACACTGTATATTTTACATACCTGTCATACAACCCAGAAATTCCACCAGTGAGATAAAAAACTTGTCTACAAAAATATTTGTATTATAAATGTACATTGTGACATTATTTGTGTCTGACAAATCATTTATGTCTGACTTCTTTGTGACCCCCAGGCTCCTCTGTCCATGGGTTTCTCCAGGCAAGAATACTGGACTAGGTTGCTCCAGTATCCTCAGTACTCCAGAGGATCTTCCCCACCCAGGGATCAAACTCAGGTCGCTTATGTCTCCTATATTAGCAGGCAGATTCTTTACCACTAGCGCCACCTGGGAAGCCCCTAACTCTGTACAACTGTAATAGTTCATCAGCCTCTACACTTAATGAGTGAGCTTTCTTGTGTATAAATTATTTGTCAGTAACACTGGGAGAAAAACGTCACTAATAAAATCAAACGTTAAACAATGTAGTCTACAGTAGAAATACTTTTTTATGTCGTGAAACTAATTGCTAACTTAGATGAGCATATTAACCATACTACAAAAGGTAAATCATATTTCCAAGTATATACAATATAAGAAGCATCTAGTGAAAATGATAAAAGAAAGAATAATGAAGCATAGGAACAGGACCAAAAGTTGGAGAATGACTGGATATATAGATTTCTTTGAGAAAAGCTGAAGGACTACATAAACATACTGGAACATATAAATATAGCAGAACACATCACTTGAACCTAAAAATTACAATTCTGTATTGCTGAAATTTGCATTTCTCCAAACTTTGAACATTCATCCCCCATACTACCAATAGGAAACTTACCTAATGATGTATTTTTGTAAACATAAAATATTTAAAAATGAATTACAGAATGGAAATATTTTTAAAACAAAACACATAAAACTAAGGGATTTCTTTTTCTAGAAGATATTTTTATTGAAGTATAATTGACCTACAATTATTATCTTAGCTTCAAGTGTATAACATGCTGATTCAATATTTTTATACAATACAAAATTATCACTACGATAAGTCTAGTTATCATTTGTCACCATACAGTTATTACAATATTATCAACTATTTTCTCTATGCTATGCATCACATCCCCATGACATTATATAACTGGAAGTTTGAATCTCTTAATCTCCTGTTCTTGTGTCATCTGTCTTCTACCCTTTTCCCTCTGGAAACCACTAGTCCTATGTAACTTTGAGTTTGATTGTGTTTGTTTGTTCGCTTTTATTTTTTAGATTCCACATATAAATGAAGTCATGTATTTCTTTCTCTGACTTATTTCGCTTAGCATAATACCCTCAAGTTCCATCCATGTTTTTTTTTTTTTTAAACTTTACAAATTGTATTAGTTTTGACAAATATCAAAATGAATCCGCCACAGGTATACATGTGTTCCCCATCCTAAACCCTCCTCCGTCCTCCCTCCCCATACCATCCCTCTGGGTCGTCCCAGCGCACTAGCCCCAAGCATCCAGTATCGTGCACAGAACCTGGACTGGCAACTCGTTTTATACATGATATTATACAGGTTTCAATGCCATTCTCCCAAATCTTCCCACCCTCTCCCTCTGCAACAGAGTCCATAAGACTGTTCTGTACATCAGTGTCTCTTTTGCTGTCTCGTACACAAATGGCAAGATCTTATTCTTTTTTGTGGCTGAGTTATATTCTATTGTCTGTGAGTATCTATGTATTTACACATACCACATCTTCTTTATCCATTCATCTATCAATGGACACTAACATTGCTTCCATATCTTGGCTATTGTAAATAATGCTGCAAAATGAACATTGGGGTGCATACACCTTTTCAAATTAGTGTTTTCATTTTCTCCAGTTAAATACCCAAAAGTGGAATTGCTGAATTGTATGGTAATTCTATTTTTAATTTTTTAAGCAACTTACATACTGTTTCTCATAATATCTGTACCAATTTACATTCCCACAAACAGTACACAATGGTTCTTTTTTCCACACATTCCCACCTACACTTGTTATTTTTTGTCTTTCTGATACTGAGGTGATATCTCATTGTGATTTTGAGCTGAATTTCCCTAGTGATTAGTATCATTGAGCATCTTTTTATGTGTTTTTTGGCCATCTGTATGGGCATTTTTTTAATAACCAGTCGGAGTGACTCATAATAATAAACTTTGTGTGTGTATGTTTGTATCATATTCATCTTGGAAATACCGTGATCAACATTTATTTTTCCTTAAGAGTTTATACACCCAGGATCTCCTTTAAAGTTTTTTCCCATCATTTTCCCTCTAAATCCTTAAAACCCTCTACCTAAGTTTAAACACTACTTTTAAAAAATATTTTTAAATATCAGTAAATAACCCACCAAAAAAAAAAAAAACTCCACATCAGTGGACATGATAAGAAAAAAAAGTACTCAAGGTGTTATTTCCATGAAATATTCCAGACCACATAGTCAGAGCTTAGAGAAACCTACCTCAGTGCCTTGGAATATGCATGAGATTTTTCATTCCTGTTTGTTCTTTCTTAAAAATGGATATTAATCATATTATCAACTTTATCTTTTAAATTACCAGAAGCAAGCTAAGTAATGAACATAGGAGCCCAATAGCTGGTAGGACTCTGAAAGTGCACCCTGTTGATTTCTATGATTTCATCATGATTTATTTACTGATGATACCAACATTTGACTCTCTAGCATCATACACAGATGCCTAGCAACCTACAGTACACATATTTCTTGTTGTCTCATGGGTAACTCAAATTTACCATGTCCTAAACCAAAGTAATCATCTCCTCACTTTCACTCCCCCATATTTGCTCTCTATTTGGCTTCACTGTCTACTCAATTGCCCAAGCCAAAAATCTGAGCATCGTTCCCCAAACTACCTTCTCCCTCATATCCAAAGACTAGGGTAGCTTGTGCTTCTTATCTCCAAAAACTGTCCTCTTTTCTCTACTTCTCTATGCAGATCATCCCTTTTTTTAAAAAAAGTAATTTATTTATTTTAATTGGAAGCTAATTACAATATTGTGGGGGGTTTTGCCATACGTCGACATGAATCAACCACGGTGCACATGTGTCCCCCCATCCTGGACCCCGCTCCCACTTCCTTCCCCACGCCATCCCTTGACCCTAAACACAGTGCTCTGGGGTTGTCCCAGAGCGCTGGCTTTGAGTCCCCTGCTTCATGCATCAAACTTGCACTGGTCATTTATTTTACATATGGTAATATACATGTTTCAACAGTATTCTCTGAAATCATCCCACCCTTGCCTTCTCCCACAGAGTCCAAAAGTCTGTTCTTTCCATCTGTGTCTCTTTTGCTGTCTTGCATATAGGGTTGTCGTTACCGTCTTTCTAATTTCCATATATATGAGTTAATATACTGTCTTACTAATTTCCATATATATATGAGTTAACATACTTTGAATAATAGGCTCCAGTGCATCCCTTTTTGTCCAGATGACTACTTTGGAATTCTAATGACTTCTGCCTCTACTTCCCTCCCACCAACCCACTCTTCACATTGTAACTAAAGTATTTTGGTAAAGACTTAAATTAAGTATCTTCCTTCCTCCAGGAAATCTTCCCAGAATCCTCATATCTGGGTAAGGGCATGTGCCCTCTTCTGTGCACCTATGGCATTCTGTACTTTCCTGATTATTACACTAATCATACTATATGATTAGTATTAGTATATTTTATGGCTTGGATTTTTTTTGCATACCCCACTAGACAATGAGTTGCATGGGACTAAGACTCAGACACTTTTACTACCTTTTGTATTCCTAATAATTAGTACAAAGTTTTACGCATAGTAGCTTCACATTAAATGTTTGGCAAATAAATGAAGAACAAATGAATAATTTCCATTGATGGTCACTGATGAATAAACAGGTTAAGAGGCAGTAGAAGTCAGAACATACTTCAAAGACACCATAGACTTGGAGTGTGAAACACATTCAGGATCAAAAGGAATGTTTTCTCACAGATAAAGCTGGAAAGGGCCCACTTTAGTACCACAGATTAATTGGGGTGAGCCATATTCCCCTGGTATCCAACAGTAGCATTTGGTCTATTTAATAGACCATAGACTGAGACTATAACCTCAATCATTCTGGATAATTATCCCAGCAGTAAACCCACCCGTCTTTAAGAGCCAAGCTCTTATCTCTGCTCTGGCTCACAAGTGTCAACACTGACGTGTCTACCAGTAAGTTTTCACTGTGTTCCAGGTAAGATTAGGTTTCATTAGGATTTATTCTTCTATGAACTCAGTAGTGCTTCCTCCCTTAGAACTCACTTTCTTATTTACTGGGTCCACGTTTCTCCCTAACTTTGGAACTGATTTTGTGACAATATTCTGATATCTTGGGTGGAAAGTCCATCTGTATCTTTTTACTCCATAGTACATTTCCCCTTGGCTTCCCAGGTGGCGCTAGTGGTAAAGAACCTGCCTGCCAATGCAGAAGATGTAAGAGGCGTGGGTTTGATCCCTAAGTCAGGAAGATCCCCTGGAGGAGGGCATGGCAACCTGCTCCAATATTCTTACCTGGAGAATCCCATGGACAGAGGAGCCTGGTAGGCTGGAGTCCATGGAGTTGCAAAGAGTCAGACACAACTGAGTGACTAAGCATGCACATGCATATTTCCCCTTACTTAGCAAAGTGATACAAAGAAGTCCAGAAAATGCAAGTCTATGCTACTGGGAAAAATCTTCTTATAAATAACTCTTCAGTCTAATTAACCCCAATGTGTTACTTTTATATACAGAGGATCTGAAATAAAGGCATTAGACTCAGAGACAAGCAGTTTTTCTACAGGATACCTATGTTTCAGGGGGAAAAAAAAGTCACCATCTATATATATGTAAAAATGGATTAATTACACGTACAAATCAAAGTTTCCAAAATCTTCCTAAAGTTCCTCCAGACTTAAAAAAAAAGGAAAAAACCTTTGACACAATCCCATCTTAATGAAGCAACCCAGTGTTTAGAAGCAGCCAAGTGTCACACAATAACTAAATCTGCTCTAAACCTAGCAGAAGAAATTTGAACTTTGGAGTCAGGAGAAACAATATACAGATCCCAACTCCAACTTATCAATTTGAGATCCTGAGCAAGTTTTATGGACTCCAGTGTCTTTATATTTTTAAATGGAGATGATAAAATGTTTCACATTATAAAAGAGATGGTTGATTAATGTAACATTTGAAATTTTCTCAACATAGATTACACCACCAATCACTCACACCACCACCAGCCATCACTATCTTTCCTAACCCCTTGATGGCCTCATCAGCACCGCTCACCCTGTAACCCTATGGGTCATCAAGCATCTCTACCAGACTTTGTCCTCCTCCTTCCTCTGCAGTGTTGACTGAGCCAATAAATTGGGCCAATGAGCAGCACAAGAAGTGCCTGAATGTTACCACTCTTAAAACATTATTAATGTCCTGATTAAAAGATACGCTTTGGGTAGTTAGAGATAAACTACTGGTATTTTACTTCCTATTTCAATTTGTTTAAAAGGGATGAAGATGAATAGGTTTGGGTATCTTGATGCAGAATTAGTCACAAACAAGTGTTGTTATATTGGCTTGTCTTTTGCATATAGAACAAAACATGAACTATCTTCTCACTTTTTCTGTTTTTATACTGATGAGAAAATTGAGCCACAATCTACTCTATTTTGCTTCCTTACCAGTCATAATACAAATAACATTCAAGAAAAAAAATATCAATACAATTTCTGCACTTCACCAGAGAGAAAAAAATTTACAAGATTAAAAAGAGTTTCTTTTGTCTTTAATCAAAGTAAATGGAAGAGGTAGTAGACATTTCAGCTCAAAATAATCAGCCAACCTATAATGATTTGAGAATGATCTTTCTTTTATGGCTTTAGCAGGTTGTTCTGACAGCCTTGAATTCACCAGATAATTATGCAACTCTTCATGTCTTTTTGGCTATATGGACACGGCCACTAATATATCCAAGATAAATGTGAAGGCCTTTTAAAACTCAATTTAAAAAAAACCACAACCTCTAAAGAAAAGGCCTTTGTAAGGGTGTTTTTATTTTCAGCAATTCACAAGTATAAATATATTAGCAGATATATAAATATAGCAAATATATAAATATTTCTTACACAGACTATCTTCATTATAAACACAACTTTGTAATTATCACAGTCACCCTTTGCATCTTGTTTATACTTAACACCATTAAAAAGAACCCATTTCAGTGCTGTTGGCCACTAGAAAGTCTGTGACCTAAGCAAAACTTCAGTTCACTCCAAGAACAGGATGGCTCTGCTCTAAGTCTTTTGGCAAAGACCAGGATTTTAATGACCTTAAACAAGCAGAGCGGGCAGTCACATTGCCTGAGAACTCCAGAGCTTTTGAACAGTTTATTCTTGTTGAGGCAAGCTCAGGGAAAAGCCTTGGCAGCAAGCTGAACATGGGGGCAAAGGGTTTCAAGTGGTTATTTTTCTGCATGTAACCCTTTATGGCTGGGTAGAAAAAGGAGAGTGTTTACAGAGAGCTTTGCCTAGGGATACTGTCAGATCTCTTTGGATGTGTTGCAAAGGAAAGAGTCCTCAGCTGGCATTTAGTTTCCCTAATTTGTACCTAAGTCCTTATAAGAACATGAAGAGCAAGTGGATGTGTGTTGGGGGTAGGGTATAACTTCTGGCTAAATCTATCTCTTTCTCCTTGAGGAAAGCTGGTGATCTATTTCTCTTTTTCCTTGGATTCCTTTCAGAAGTTAGAAGTGAGGGCAGAGAGAGAATCATACCCCTAACCCCCAAAACTGAAATCTTGGTAACATCATTGACTTCTCTGTCTCTGGTGTTTCCATTACCCACCCTCAAGAAATCCTTAAATGTGAAGTTATCTTCTCTCACATGAAAGTAGCTTTTCCATTCCCATCACTCTCATCCAAAGCACCACCATGTTTAACCCAAGTAGTTTCAAGAGCTGGTCTCCTAACTCTAGTTCTTCCCCTTTAAGTCATCCTCCATCCTGCAGCAAAATAATAATGTAAAATGTAGTTATTCATGGCATTTTCCTGTGTTAAACCCTTCAGTGCTTTTTCCATTATATTTAGCTTGTTCATGTACATCAATAGAGTATACAAATCCTTCTGCTAACTGGCCCCTGCCTAACTCTCATTTCTTATCATTTTCCCTCTCATATTCTAAGGTCAAGCATGTTGCATTTCCAGCAGTTTTTTGAAGATGATACATTCTCACTGGTCTATGACATTTCACTTTGTGTGTGGTGTTCTCCCTCCATCTTTCTCCATCTATTTCTACTCTTGCCACATACTCTCTGGTTAATTTCCTTTATTTCTTCAGATCTTAGTTCAAATGTCATTTCCTCAGGAATGTCTGTACTAATTCCCAATTGGTGATGGACAGGGAAGCCTGGTGTGCTGCAGTCTATAGGGTCACAAAGAATTGGACATGACTGAGCAACTGAACTGACTGAAGTACGATCCCTGTGATTTTACATACTTTTGTAACACTCATGACAATTTGTTGCATTTACTTGTAAGTGTCAGTCAGCCCCATAATATTATAGCTCCTTTAAGTTAGATTACAAGATCTCCTTTGTTCAAAACTGTTTCCTCTGAGTAAAGCACATACTCTGGCACAGAAGGCATTCCGTGCATTTCTTATTCAATAGTAATGGATAAATATTTCAGTTGGATGGTAAATGGAACATTGAGAGAAAATACATTAAGAGAGCTGCTAGAGGGCTTCCCTGATGGCTTAGTGGTGAAGACTCTGTCTGCCCATGCAGGAGACATGGGTTTGATCCCTAATCCAGAAAGATCCCACATGCTGTGGAGCAACTAAGCCTGTGTGCCACAACTACTGAGCCTGTGCTCCAGAACCCAGGAGCCACAGCTGTTGAGCCCACATGCCGCAGGTACTGAAGCCCTCGTAACCTAGAGCTTGTGCTCCATAACGATAGAGAAGCCACCACCATGAGAAACCCACACACTGCAACTAAGGCATAGACCCTGCTCGCTGCAGCTAGAGAAAACCCCACACAGCCACAGAGACCCAGCACAGCCAAAAATAAATAAACTTATTTTTTAAAAGAGAGACATACTAAAATGATTAGTTTGAGCCAAATCATAAAGAACTATTAATGCCACATTTAAAAATGTAGGTCTTGACTGGAAATAGTGGAGACTCACTGGAGAATGTGACAGATTTGAAGCACTCTTCCTAGAAGAATCTCAAAAAGCTTATGTGTGCTTGACAAAGTGATATTCATGAAAGTTCTTCTAAGACTGCTATTTATATATCCCTTACAGACTCCCAAGTTATAAAGTTAAAACGTGGCTTGAGGACAAAAATTCAGTTAAAATTGACTTTGTTTGTTCTGAAGATAAAATTGATTTTGTGAGCAAGCAAAATGGCGAGTTTGATCAGGACTCCTCAGATGTGTATATGTGTGTGAGTCTTGTGAGTTTTATTTAAGTTTTGTTTCCCATTTCCTAGCCTACAAACACCTAAATGTGCTTGTATATGTGTACTGTTAGAGATAAACTAAACTTGCTCTCTTTCTAGTCCTAACTCCAACCTCTTTTCTATGTGCAACTTATGTCCCACCCATAAGAATGCCATGGAATCCTATGAATTCTGACATATACCCCTTTTGTCTATTATATACTTCATGCCTGCTATAGCCCTCTACGTCTTCATAGACCCAGTTTAATTAAGCCTCCTCTACTCGGAGACCTTCCTGAACTTCTACTCTTCACAAAATGAATGCCTGTGTTCCCAATAAAATATGTCTATAACTATTTTCAAATCGCTTCATATTTGTTTTTCATGTGCCTCCATGATGCTTCCAATAATGCTCCAAGTTTTATCTTGAGTTACTTTAGTAAAGGAGATATCAAAGAGTGTTGCTATTCAAAGTGTGCCCCCCTCCCGACCAGTATACTTGTGATCCCGATAAAAATGTAGACATTCAGACCACAACCCAAACTTCTAAATCTGCATCATAAGATAGTTCCCAGTTTATTTTTATCACAGCAGAGTTCTAAAAGTCCTGCCATAAAGTATCTAATATGGTTAATACATAAAAGATGTTCAGTACAGTCTGGCTTGATGGATAGATAAAGCATAGACAATCAGAGAGAGGCATTTAATGTATTATCAGTATACAGATGTGGTTTTGGAATTTATCTCAGGGTACACCATAGATAACCTGGATAATATATTAAGTTTATATGCCATGAAACATCACTGAGAGCCATAAAATGATAAAAGACCCTGATGCATACCTGGAATTTTTGGCAGGGAATGTTGTAAAGTATTCTGCAAGTTGAAGATCTTTTTAAAAATCACTATACCTCAACATATTTTGGCTTAGAACTACTTCACTGCATTCAAATATTTGTTTTCATTCCTGCATATTTTCTTCTGCCTTTCCTTCCTGCATCAATTTATACATGGAAGTTAGTTAACTCAGACTGTCAGCTGGTAAAACTGCCTTCAGAGAAAAACATGAACGTGTACTAAATTCAAGGACAAGAATCTGCAGGATTGTTGGGCTTATTGGGGCACCACACAGTAAAGAACACACTATAGCTGTAACTCCAGCAGGGCTTGGAACAAGGTTAAAACTACAGAAAGGTGGAAGGACAGAAGTCAACCTGTAAACCTTCCAGATTCTTCCTCTAGAAAAAATAAGATTACTCCCAATTATTTTCAGTCCATGTGGCCAAGAGAGTCTTACTAAAGTTCCAAAATGGTGTCTCACTCCTCATGGAAATCAGAAAAGCACTGAATCAGAGGCAGCTGAGGACATCTCAAAGGACAAGACATGAACAAGCAAGGGGGCCTGTCACAGAAAAGGAGATAAGGAAAGAAATGATGAGTTTGTTTTCTTTTTCTGTGAAAGTTTTAATTCCCACATTTCCATTACTTAATGTGTCATTATTTCACTTTTCAGCAGTTGGCAAACAGCATTTCACCATTTATTTTAAAATTGGTAGTCAACACACAATACATCAGAATTTTATATTCTCTCAAAGGAAAATTCTTAAAAGAATCAAATCTGGAGCTTTCCTGAGACTTCCCTTGGGAAGCTGACCTTCAAGTTCTTGATATCAGTTATATACTCCTAACCAAAGGTTTAATTTCAGAGATTATGGCGACAGAGACTAAAAAGATGTGTCATGGACATTCCAGCCATAAACATGTGTCAAAACTGATGGGGAAGACTTTTCATTGCCTTTTAAAGGCCAAACTCCCAACCCAGAATTGAGGTTCATTATGATGTGGCCCATTTCAATTTCTAGTCTTATTTCTACCATGTCTCTATACTCTAGCCAAGTAGAACAAGTTGTGTTTTGTATATACCCTTTAATTGACTGTTTTTGAGATTCTGCTTACAGCTCTTTTCACTTATAATTCCCTTGCTTCCCATATCTCTTGATCAAAATCTATCCTATGGCTAAGACCTAGTGCAAATGACACTTGCACTGAGGCTCCAAAATCCCCAATAACTGAAAATGCACTCTTTCAAATATCTCAGAGACACATGAGTTTCATTTAACAATGTATTTACTCATATGCATTTACTCATACTCATTTACTAGACTGAAAGTTTCCTGATAGTTGGAAATTAATCCATCTTTGTGTTCTTTTATTGTACCTGAAATAATGATTTGCACATATGGAATGACTGAAGTATTCAGTAAAATGATGAGACAATTATAATCGTTATTAGCCCTCAAGTTTTCTAAAATCCAAATTCAGTTGTCCCTTGAATAACATGAGTTTCAACTGCATAAGTCCACTTATATATAGGGTTCATTAATAGTTAATACAGTAGTACATGACCTACAATTGGTTGAATTCTCATACATGGACCTGTGTACAGCAAGAAATTCAGTACAGGAATGCAGACTATATTTTTTCAGTTATAATTTACCTGTTTATTTGTGTTGCAAGATCTTTGTATTATCTTTCAGATGACTTATGCATTCTTCTGTTTCATTGTTTCATTTAGTCTTCTATTCAATTGTTTTATTGTGTTATTTCAGTTATTAAATTCTTCATTTCTAATTGGATCTTTTTTTATATTTTCTAGTTCCTTATTAAAATTCTCATCATGTTCATTTATTGTTTTCAAAACTCAGTTACCATCCTTATAAATAATATTTCAGATTCTTCATCTGGTAAATTATTTATATTTCATTATTTCTTTCAGGAGCTTTCTCTTGCTCTTTCAATTAAGACCAATACTTTCAGCTTTTCATTTTGTTCAGTTTTCTCTGCCTGTATGAATTTAGGTGAAACAGTTACCCACTGAGGTCTTAAAGGTGTGTCCTTATGTTAGAGTCTCCATATACAGACTGCATGTGCACAGGTCCTTTGATGGGTGAGCTGGATTGGACATGAGTATATATCATATCTTTCTGCTGGGTATGCTGGGAGCTCTCATCTTGGTAGAAGATTGAGCAGGACATGGAGGGGCTAGAGCTGGAGCCAGGTGTGAACAGGGGATTCCACTCTGCTCAATGGTCATTACTGCCCTGTCAGGGGTAGGGTCTGATCCCAAGTTGTTTAAAAAGCCCTGAAGATCAGATCCAACCTTGTTCTGGTGTCCCTTTAAATGTGTGTTTCCCCCTGCCCAGAGCTAAGATGTTTGCTTCAGAATAGAGTAGTGCTAAAGTAAGGCAACCCATGTGGGCTGTTGACTCATGCCAGCCACAAAATTCTGAGCTTTCTCAGATGTACTGCCTGTGTTCATGAAGATCAGGAAGATCCCCTGGAGAAGGGAATGGAAACACACTACAGTATTCTCACCTGGAAAATTCCATGGATGGTGGAGCCTGGTGGGCTACAGTCCATGAGGTTGCAAAGAGTTGGACAATTGAGCAAATAACACTTTCTTTTCACTTTTTTGTGTTCCTTCTATGCCTAATTTGTTGAGAGAGTTTTCTCAACCTACTGGTTTGATCATATGATTTTTATCCTTCTTTCAATTAATGCTGTGCAACACATTGGTTAATATGTGTGTTGAACTGTCTTTGCATCCCACAAATAAGTTCAACTTTACCATGGTGTGTGATCCTTTTAATATGCTGATAAATTCAGTTTGCTAATATTTTGTTGTGCAAAAGGAAATGGCAATCCACTCCAGTATTATTGCCTGGAGAATCCCATGGACCGTGGAGCCTGGTGGGCTATAATCCATAGGGTCACAAAGAGTCAGATATGACTGAAGTGACTTAGCACAATATTTTGTTGAAAATTTTTACATCTATATTCACTGGGGACATTGGCTTGTAAATATCTTTTCCTGTAGAGTCCTTATTTGGTTTTGGTATCAGCATAATTTTGGCCTTGTGATATTAGTTTGAAAGTATTTCCTCTTCTTATTTTTAGAGTTTAAGAAGAATTGGCATTAATTCTTTAAATGTTTGGTAGAATTCACCAATGAAGCCATCTCTTCTAGGGCTTTGCTTTGTCTGGAATTTTGATTATTATGCAATCTCCTTTCTAATTATTCATCTGTTAATATTTTCTAATTCTTCCTGATTTAATCTTGGTAGATTATATATTTCTAATAATTTATCAATTTCTTCTGTGCTATCCAATTTGATGGCATATACATTTGTTCATATCAGCTTCTTGTGATCCTTTTGATTTCTGAGGTGTCTTTCATTTGTAGTTTTATTTAGCTGAGTCCTCTCTCTTTTTCTTTTATAGCTAAAAGTTTGTCAACTGCATTTATAGTTTCATGAAACCAACTTTGCTTCATTGATTTATTTTCTATTGTCTTTCTAGACTCTGTTTCTTCTCTATTCTTTATTTCCTTCTTTCTGCTTTGTGCTTAGATTGTTCTTTTCTAATTCCATAATGTGTGAAGTTAGTTCTTTAATATCTTCTTTTCATAATATAGGCATTCCTCACTATAAATATCCCTCCTAAAACTGCTTTTGCTGCATCATATAAGCTTTCTTATGTTGTAGTTTTGTTTTTGTTTGTTTTAAGATACTGCATGCTTTCCCTTTTTATTCTTCTTTAACCCATTGGTGGTTCAAGAGTGTGTTTTTTAATTTCCACATGTCTGTGATGTTTTAAAAAATTTCCTCTTGTTATTAATTTGTTTAATACCACTGTGGTCAGAAAAGATACTTGATATGACTTCAACTTCTTTTATGCTTATTTTTTTTGACAGTAAGTATGTGAAAGACATCTTTGACTATAGTATTTTTCTTTAGTTTATGTTTATTTGTAATTTTTCTTCTGTTAAAAATTTTCAATTTTAGTCCAGATGTAGAATAAAGGGAGTTATTCATCATGTTGCAAGATTTGCACAGTTAAATTTGTCTTTGAGTTATAATTGACATATAACTTTATATTAATTTCGGGTGTAATTTTTAGGTATAATTTTAAATTTAAAAATCTAGTATATGTATATATTGTGAAAAAATCACCACAATAAAGTCTAGATAACATTTTCACCATCAGATCAGATCAGATCAGTCGCTCAGTCATGTCCGACTCTTTGCAACCCCATGAATCGCAGCACGCCAGGCCTCCCTGTCTATCACCAACTCCCGGAGTTCACCCAGACTCACGTCCATTGAGTCAGTGATGCCATCCAGCCATCTCATCCTCTGTCGTCCCCTTCTCCCCTTGCCCCCAATCCCTCCCAGCATCAGAGTCTTTTCCAATGAATCAACTCTTCGCATGAGGTGGCCAAAGTACTGGAGTTTCAGCTTTAGCATCAGTCCTTCCAATGAACACCCAGGACTGAGCTCCTTTAGGATGGACTGGTTGTATCTCCTTGCAGTCCAAGGACTCTCAAGAGTCTTCGCCAACAACACAGTTCAAAAGCATCAATTCTTCGGCGCTCAACCTTCTTCACAGTCCAACTCTCACATCCATACATGACCACAGGAAAAACCATAGCCTTGACTAGACGAACCTTTGTTGGCAAAGTAATGTCTCTGCTTTTCAATATGCTATCTAGGTTGGTCATAACTTTCCTTCCAAGGAGTAAGCATCTTTTAATTTCATGGCTGCAGTCACCATCTGTAGTGACTTTGGAGCAACATTTTTCTTGTGATAAGGATTTTTAAGGTCTATTCTTTAGCAACTTTCAAATATGTAATACAGTATTATTAACCATAGTTACCATGCTGTGTATTGCATAACCACGACTTATTTATTTTATAACTGGAAGTTTCTACCTTTGATTCCCTTTACCCATTTTCCCACACCCCACCCTCTACCTCTGGCAATCACCAATCTGTTCTTTGTATCAGTGAGCTTAGGATTTTTTGTTTTGTTTTTGTTTTTAGATTCCATATATAAGGGAGATCATTTAATATTTGTTCTTCTCTGCCTGACTTTATTTCATAGATGTGCCCTCAGTGTGCACCTGTGTTGTCACAAGTGGTAATTATGTCAGTCCTTTTATTGCTGAATAGTATTCTATTATATATATGTGTCGGAGAAGGCAATGGCACCCCACTCCAGTACTCTTGCCTGGAAAATCCCATAGATGGAGGAGCCTGGTAGGCTGCAGTCCATGGGGTCGCTAAGAGTTGGACATGACTAAACGACTTCCCTTTCACTTTTCACTTTCACACATTGGAGAAGGAAATGGCAACCCACTCCAGAGTTCTTGCCTGGAGAATCCCAGGAACCAGGGAGCCTGGTGGGCTGCCGTCTATGGGGTCGCACAGAGTCGGACACGGCTGTAGTGACTTAGCAGCAGCAGCATATATATGTGTATGTATTTGTGTGTACTTGTATGTACATGTGTGTGGGTATGTGTATCCACTTATCTTAAGATTTTATTTTTCTCAAATTTGTTGAGGCTTGCTTTTTGACCAAACATATGATCTATTCTGGAGAATGTTACTTGTGCACTTGAAAATGATGTGTATTCATATGCTGTTAGAATGACTGACATATTTCTCTTAGGTTCATTTGTTCTGTAGTGTTATTCAGAGACACTGTTTCTTTGGTGATGTACTCTCTGAATTCAACATCTCTCCAGTTTTGAAAGTGGATATTGAAGTCCCCTACTATTATTGTATTGAGGCCTATTTTTACACTCAGTTTGGTTGGTATTTGTTTTAAATATATAGACACTCCAATGGTGAATTCATATGCATTTACAAGTATTAAGATCCCCAGGAGATGGAAATGGCAACCCACTCCAGTATTCTTGGCTGGAGAATCCCATGAACAGAGGAGCCTGGCAGGCTATATAGTCCATGAAGTTGCAAGAGTCAGACATGACTTAGGGACTAAAGCACCACCAAGGACTTACTGTCATTTTTCAAATAAGTAATTGAAACCTATTATTGTCATTGTTTTCTGACTAGCTTTTAAATTTCTGTATTTCTTTGTTCTTCTCTTACTGTTTTCCTTTATAGTTTCCTTTGCAGTATGCGTTAATACCTTTCTCTTTTGTCTTTTGTGTATTTACTATATGTTTTCTTTGAGGTTTCCAGGAACCTACATAAAATGTCTTATATTTATAATGGCCTGTTTGAAGATGAAAGTAGCTTATCTTCAGCTGCATATAAACACTACACTTTTACTTTTCCTCTCTCCACATTTTATGCTACTTTACATCATTTATATTGTGCATCAATTAACAAATTATTGTAGTTATTATTATTTTTAATACAATGGTGTTTTAACTATTATACTAGAGATAAAAGCAATTTACACATCACCATTACAGTATTAGGGTTTTTTGAACTAGGCTATGTATTTAATTTTACCAGTGAGTTTTATATTTTTATATGTTTTTATGTTAGTACTTTGTCTCCTTTCATCTTAAACTTGAAGTATTCTCTTTAGTATTTCTTATAAGTTCTGTTTAATGGTGATAGGTTACCTTACTTTTATTTGTGTGGGAATGGTTTTATCTCTTTATTTCCCAAGGAGAGATTTGCCAGATATATTCTTGATTGGTAATTTTTTTTTCTTTCAGCACTTTGAATTTATTATCCCATTCCATCACTGCCTCACAAATTTCCTGTATAGAAATTTGCTAATAGATTTATAGAGGTTTTCTACTAATATGAAGAGTTGTTTTACTTTTTCCTAATTCTCTTTGTCTTTAACTTTTAATATTTTGATTATACTGCATTTCTGCATATTCTTCTTTGAACTGATCTTTCTTTGGGTCCTTTGAGCTTCTTGTACATTAATATCCAAATTTGTTCCAAGATTTGGGAACTTTTCAGCTCAGTTCAGTTCAGTCGCTCAGTGGTGTCTGACTCCTTGTGACCCCGTGAATCGCTGCATGCCAGGCCTCCCTATCCATCACCAACTCCCGGAGTTCACCAAAACTCATGTGCATTGAGTCAGTGATGCCATCTCATCCTCTGTCTTCCCTTTCTTCTACTGCTCCCAATCCCTCCCAGCACCAGGGTCTTTTCCAGTGAGTCAATCTTTGCATGAGGTGGCCAAAGTATTGGAGTTTCAGCCTCAGCATCAGTCCTTCTAATGAACACCCAGGACTGATCTCCTTTAGGATTGACTGGTTGGATCTCCTTACAGTCAACTCTCAAGGGACTCTCAAGAGTCTTCTCTCACACCACAGTTCAAAAGAATCAATTCTTCACAGTCCAACTTTCTTCACGCCCAGCTTTCTTCACAGTCCAACTCTCACATCCATACATGACTACTGGAAAAACCATAGCCTTGACTAGAGGGATCTTTGTTGGCAAAGTAATATCTCTGCTATTTAATATGCTATCTAGGTTGGTCATAATTTTTCCTCCAAGGAGTAAACATCTTTTAATTTCATGGCTGCATTCACCATCTACAGTGATTTTGGAGCACCCCCCAAAAAAGTCTGACACTGTTTCCCCATCTATTTCCCAGGAAGTGATGGGACTGGATGCCATGATCTTCATTTTCTAAATGTTGAGCTTTAAGCCAACTTTTTCACTCTCCTCTTTCACCTTCATCAAGAGGCTTTTTAGTTCCTCTTCACTTTCTGCCATAAGGGTGATGTCATCTGCATATCTGAGGTTATTGATATTTCTCCCAGCAATCTTAATTCCAGCTTGTGCTTCTTCCAGCCCAGTGTTTCTCATGATGTACTCTACATAGAAGTTAAATAAACAGGGTGACAATATACAGCTTTGACATACTCCTTTTCCTATTTGGGACCAGTCTGTTGTTCCATGTCCAGTTCTAACGGTTGTTTCCTGACCTGCATATAGGTTTCTCTAGAGGCAGGTCAGGTGGTCTTGTATTCCCATCTCTCTCAGAATTTTCCACAGTTTATTGTGATCCACACAGTCAAAGGCTTTGGCATAGGCAATAAAGCAGAAATAGATCTTTTTCTGGAACTCTTTTGCTTTTTGATAATGCAGCTGATGTTGGCAATTTGATTTCTGGTTCCTCTGCCTTTTCTAACCAACTTGAACATCTGGAAGTTCACGGTTCATGTATTGCTGAAGCCTGGCTTGGAGAATTTTGAGCATTACTTTACTAGAGTGTGAGATGAGTGCAATTACATTCTTTGGCATTGCCTTTCTTTGGAATTAGAATGAAAACTGACCTTTTCCAGTCCTGTGGCTACTGCTGAGTTCTCCAAATTTGCTGGCATATTGAGTGCAGCACTTTCACAGCATCATCTTTCAGGGTTTGAAATAGCTCAACTGGAATTCCATCATCTCCACTAGCTTTGTTTGTAGTGATGCTTTCTAAGGCCCACTTGACTTCACATTCCAGGATGTCTGACTCTGGGTGAATGATCACACCATCGTGATTATCTGGGTCATGAAGATCTTTTTTGTACAGTTCTTCTGTGTATTCTTGCCACCACTTCTTAATATCTTCTGCTTCTGTTAGGTCCATATCATTTCTGTCCTTTATCAAGCCCATCTTTCCATAAAATGTTTCCTTGGTATCTCTAATTTTCTTGAAAAGATCTCTAGTCTTTCCCTTTCTGTTGTTTTCCTTTATTTCTTTGCATTGATCACTGAAGAAGGCTTTTTTATCACTCCTTGCTATTCTTTGGAACTCTGCATTCAAATGGGAATATCTTTCCTTTTCTCCTTTGCTTTTTGCTTCTCTTCTTTTCACAGCTATTTGTAAGGCCTCCTCAGATAGCCATTTTGCTTTTTTGCATTTCTTTTCCATGGGGATGGTCTTGATCCCTGTCTCCTGTACAGTGTCATGAACCTCTGTCCATAGTTCATCAGGTTCTCTATCTATCAGATCTAGTCCCTTAAATCTATTTCTCACTTCCACTGTATAATCATAAGGGATTTGATTTAGGTCATACCTGAATGGTCTAGTGGTTTTCCCTACTTTCTTCAATTTCAGTCTGAATTTGGCAATAAGGAGTTCATGATCTGAGCCACAGTCACCTCCCGGTCTTGTTTTTGCTGACTGTATAGAGCTTCTCCATCTTTGGCTGCAAAGAATATAATCAATCTGATTTTGGTGTTGACCATCTGGTGATGTCCATGTGCAGAGTCTTCTCTTGTGTTGTTGAAAGAGGGTGTTTGCTATGACCAGTGCGTTCTCTTGGCAAAACTCTATTAGTCTTTGCCCTGCTTCATTCCGTACTCCAAGGCCAAATTTGCCTGTTACTCCAGGTGTTTCTTGACTTCCTACTTTTGCATTCTAGTCCCCTATAATGAAAATGGACATCTTTTTTGGGTGTTAGTTCTAAAAGGTCTTGTAGGTCTTCATAGAACTGTTCCACTTCAGCTTCTTCAGTGTTACTGGTTGGGGCATAGGCTTGGATCACCATGATATTGAATGGTTTGCCTTGGAAATGAACAGAGATCATTCTGTCGTTTTTGAGATTGCATCCAAGTACTGCATTTCAGACTCTTTTGTTGACCATGATGGCTACTCCATTTCTTCTAAGGGATTCCTACCCACAGTAGTAGATATAATGGTCATCTGAGTTAAATTCACCCATTCCAGTCCATTTTACTTCGCTAATTCCTAGAGTGTCAACATTAACTCTTGCCATCTCCTGTTTGACCACTTCCAATTTGCCTTGATTCATGGACCTAATATTCCAGGTTCCTATGCAATATTGGTATTTACAGCATCGGACCTTGCTTCTATCACCAGTCACATCCACAGCTAGGTATTGTTTTTGCTTTGGCTCCATCCCTTCATTCTTTCTGGAGTTATTTCTCCACTGATCTCCAGTAGCATATTGGGCACCTACCAACCTAGGGAGTTCCTCTTTCAGTATCCTATCATTTTGCCTTTTCATACTGTTGATGGGGTTTTCAAGGCAAGAATACTGAAGTGGTTTGCCATTCCCTTCTCCAGTGGACCACATTCTGTCAGACCTCTCCACCATGACCCATCCGTCTTGTGTGGCCCCAAATGGCATGGGCTTAGTTTCATTGACAAGTCTGTGGTCCATGTGATCAGATTGGCTAGTTTTCTGTGATTATGGATTCAATGTGTCTGCCCTGTGATGCCCTCTCGCAACACCTACCATCTTACTTGGGTTTCTCTTAACTTGACATGGAGTATCTCTTCACAGCTTCCCCAGCAAAGCATAGCCACTGCTCCTTACCTTGGACGAGGGTGCCCCTCCTGACCTTGAACACGGAGTAGCTCCTCTCGGCCCTCCTGTGTCCGCGCAGCCGCCGCTCCTTGGACGTGGGGTTCCTCCGCTCGGCCACCGCCCCTGATCTCAGAAAATGCTAGTTTTCAGCTAGCATTTCTTAAAATAAGATTCCTTCCCCTTTCTGTCTCCTTCTGGGATTTCACAGTGTAAATACTCATTCACTTTATGCTCTCCTTTAATCACATAGACTTTCTTCACAGTTTCTTCTTATACTTGGTGTTCCTCTAATTTCAAACGATCTACCTTCAAGTTTTCTGACCCTCTCTTCTACATAATAAAATCTTTTGTTGAAGCTCTATTAAAACTTTCAGTTTTGTATTGTATTCTTCAGCTCTTGTATTTCTGTTTTGTTCTTTTCATGATTTCTTCTTTATTAAACTGATTTGGGTCATGCATTGTTTTTATTATTTCATTTAGTTATCTGTGTTCTCACATTTCATGGAGTTTCTTTAATATGATTTTGAATTCATTTTGAGGCAAGTCAGATTTCAATCTCCTTGGGTTCAACTACTCGAGCTTTATTAGTTCCCTTTGGGGCATCATGTTTGTTCAATTGTTCATAATCCATGCTGCCTTGCCTTGGTGTCTGTGCATATGAAGGAACAAACACCTCTTCCAGTATTGTCATTATGGTTTTGGGAGATAAGGACCTCCTTTAAGTTCTCCAGGCTGATGGGATTACCTCCAATGTTGCAGTTGTGCTGAGCTGGAGCCGATTTCAAGGCTATCTCTTGGTCTGCTGTGGAGACACAATTGACAGACTTCTTATCAAGTGTTTGGTTGAGTGTAGATCCTGTCTGGTCCCTCAGTAGATGGGACCATCTCCAGAATCTTATTAAGTATGATGGCACTGGGACAAGGGGATGGCTTCAGAATACACACTTTGGTCCTCATGGGTTCTATTACCAGGTACACAGGTAGATATAGCTCCCACAAGATCCCTGGGAGTACTTTCACTGGGTTGTTGGGTGGGCCCCTGAGTAAGGAGGACTGGCACTGGACTGTGGCTGAGATGAGCTGGAACGAATCACCAGGAATGTTTTAGGTTCCATAGCCCAGATTATGGAGAAGGCAATGGCACCCCACTCCAGTACTCTTGCCGGGAAAATACCATGGATGGAGGAGCCCTGGTGGGCTGCAGTCCATGGGGTTGCAAAGAGTGGGACATGACTGAAGTGACTTAGCAGCTTAGCAGCAGCAGCCAGATTAAGTTTGCAGATCTGGACCTGCAGGCATTAATGAGCATTTCTCCCACCATATCTCTTGGCCTCAACTGCACCAGGGTTTCACTATCTGTATCTTAAAGTTCCCATAAGACACTTTTGAATAAATGTCAAATTATGGTTGTTCACAGGGAACATGGGAGGAAGATGTCTTATCTGACATTTTGCTGATGCCAGTTTCCTAAGTGGTCTTATAAAGCAGATAAATGCATGCAGAAAACATAATGTTGCTTCTTGAAACATCATGTCCTGTAACCACTCATAATGGTGGAAGTGTAGGTTTTACTATATTGAACTAGATAAGTCTTTAGTGGGATTTAGTCCCAAGATTAGGCACTGAGTAAATGTTACACTAGTTGCCAAACTACTTGAAAATAATAGGACTCAAAAAAACTTGAAGATGAAAATACATTGGGATTATTTTCTAAGAGTTCCAGATTATTTTTGACAGAATATCAGCACCAAGATATGTTATAAACTGTCAAATACTACATATTAGCAACAGATTACTCTTACCTATGGCTCAGCTATGACTTTTTGCACAGATTGTGGTATACAAATTTCTACACTGTTTTCTATGCCTGAGTGAACATGATAATGATAATACTGGTAATTTGGGCCTTCTAATTCTGGAAATTGGCCATTCTTGTCAATCCTTGTGTCTTCTCAAATCTGTAGTCCCTTAGCTGAACACTAACTCCAGATAGTATTAGTCCCTGATGTCTCCAATACCATGCACTTCCAACTTTTTAGAAAACTAAAATATAAAAAGCAAGTTGCTATTGTTGTTCAGTTGCTAAGTCATGTCCAAATCCCTGCGACCCCATGGACTGCAGTGTGCCAGGCTTCCCTGTCCTTCACTGTCTCCAGGAGTTTGCTCGAACTCATGTCCATTAAATCAGTGAAGCCATCCAACTGTCTCATCCTCTGTCACCCACTTCTCCTCCTGCCCTCAGTCTTTCCCAGCATCAGGGTCTTTTCCAAAGAGTTGGCTCTTCAGATCAGGTGGCCAAAGTATTAGAGCTTCAGCATCAGTCCTTCCAAAGAATACTCAGGGTCAAATACTACATTACACGGCAAAATGTCAGTCCAGCTTACTACACCTTACTAAAACGATTTATATGCTTGTCTCTCCCATTAGACTTCTAGATCAAGAAAGGAAGTATCTGTTAATAATTCTTTGCCCCTGCCAACTTATTAAAAGGGGCATGGCACATCCAAGATGTTTTGATTGCTTGATGAATGAATTAGTGAGTAGCTACATTAACCAGCTTCAGTTCAGTTCAGTTCAGTTGCTCAGTCGTGTCCGACTTTTTGAGACCCCATGAATCACAGCACGCCAGGCCTCCCTGTCCATCACCATCTCCTGGAGTTTACTCAAAGTCACGTCCATCGAGTCAGTGATTCCATCCAGCCATCTCATCCTCTGTCGTCCCCTTCTCCTCCTGCCCCCAATCCCTCCCAGCATCACAGTCTTTTCCAATGAGTCAACTCTTCACATGAGGTGGCCAAAGTACTGGAATTTCAGCTTTAGCAAAACAAATCCCAGGGCTGATCTCCTTCAGAATGGACTGGTTGGATCTCCTTGCAGTCCAAGGGACTCTCAAGAGTTTTCTCCAACACCACAGTTCAAAAGCATCAATTCTTTGGTGCTCAGCTTTCTTTAAAGTCCAACTTTCACATCCATATATGACCAATGGAAAAACCATAGCCTTGACTAGACGGACTTTTGTTGGCAAAGTAATGTCTCTGCTTTTCAATATGCTATCTATGTTGGTCATAACTTTTCTACCAAGAAGTAAGCATCTTAATTTCATGGCTGCAGTCACCATCTGCAGTGATTTTGGAGCCCAAAAAAATAAAGTCTGACACTGTTTCCACTGTTTCCCCATCTATTTGCCATGAAGTGATGGGACCAGATGCCATGATCTTCGTTTTCTGAATGTTGAGCTTTAAGCCAACTTTTTCACTCTCCTCTTTCACCTTCATCAAGAGGCTTCTTAGTTCCTCTTCACTTTCTGCCATAAGGGTGGTGTCATCTGCATATCTGAGGCTATTGATATTTTTCCCAGCAATCTTGATTCCAGCTTGTGCTTCCTCCAGCCCAGCGTTTCTCATGATGTACTCTGCATAGAAGTTAAATAAGCAGGGTGACAATATATAGCCTTGACGTACTCCTTCTCCTATTTGGAACCAGTCTGTTGTTCCATGTCCAGTTCTAACTGTTGCTTCCTGACCTGCATACAGATTTCTCAAGAGGCAGGTCAGGTGGTCTGGTATTCCCATCTCTTTCAGAATTTTCCACAGTTTATTGTGATCCACACAGTCAAAGGCTTTGGCATAGTCAATAAAGCAGAAATAGATGTTTTTCTGGAACTCTCTTGCTTTTTTGATGATCCAGCAGATGTCCAACTTATAAATATACAAACAACCAGCTTATAAATATACAAATCATCTGTAAGTTTATAGAATATTATCTCTCCATTATGTTCTTTATCCTTCAAGGCTTGTACTCACATCTCCATGTCATTTTTGTATGATCTTGTATATTTCTTTATATTTCCATTGGGCCTATCAGGACAGTCAATAAGAGAAGCCTAAAACAGTTATTCTCATTAGCAAGTAGAACCCCAATAAGCAGTACATGTGCAATCAGATATTCAGAAAGATAACATAAAATCAGCATACTCTAGACCCAGGAAACAAGTTTTTCTACAGTGTGTCTGACAAGTCAGAATGCCTAAGTAATTCCACTAGGGTTATCACAATGAACAGTAATATGCATATGGCCCCAGAGGAAGATATATCAAAGTTGAGCCCAGATTGCACAGATTAATGTTGGGATAAGATAAGAGCCAGGGAACAGACACAGAGAACTGGAGAGTAATTGGTTGCCTCCAAAAATAGACTATTTCTAGATTCCACATATATGCATTAATATACAATCTTTGTTTTTCTCTTTCTGACTTATTTCACTCTATATAACGGCTCTAGGTTCATCAGCCTCACTAGAACTGACTCAAATTCATTCTTTTTTATGGCTGAGTAATATTCCATTGTATATATGTACAAAATCGTGTTAATAAATCTATTTGCAGAGAAGAAATGGAGATGCAGATGTAGAGAACAGGCTTGTGGACACAGTGGGGGAAAGAGAGAGTGGGACAAATGAAGAGAGTAGCATCAAGATGTATACACTGCTGCTGCTGCTGCTAAGTCGCTTAGTCATGTCCAACTCTGTGCAACCCCATAGATGGCAGCCCACCAGGCTCCCCCGTCCCTGGGATTCTCCAGGCAAGAACACTGGAGTGGGTTGCCATTTCCTTCTCCAATGCATGAAAGTGAAAAGGGAAAGTGATGTCGCTCAGTCATGTCTGACTCTTCGCAACCCCATGGACTGCAGCCTACCAGGCTCCTCCATTAATGGGATTTTCCAGGCAAGAGTACTGGAGTGGGTTGCCATTGCCTTCTCTGGATGTATACACTACCATTTGTAAGATAGATAGCTAGTGGGAGATGCTCCCTCAGGTAGACTGAGGGAGCCCAGTCTGGCTCTCTGTAATGACCTAGAGGAGGAGGGGAGGGTGAGGGGAGGAGGCTTGGGAAGGAGCCTGAATTGTGGCTGAATTGCATTTTTGTATGGCAGAAACCAATGCAATTAAAGAATAAATTACACACACACACAAACACACACACACACACAAACACACACACACACACATAAAAGGGCTCCCCCAGTGGCTCAGTGGTAAAGAATCTGCCCACAATGCAAGAGACGCAGGTTCAGTCCCTGGGCTGGGAAGATCACCTAGAGAAGGAAATGGTAACCCACTTCAGAATTTTTGCCTGGGAAATCCCATGGACAGAAGAGCCAGGCAGGCTACAGTTCATGGGGTCACAAGAGAGCTGGACATGACTTAGCGACTAAACAACAACAATAATATATTTTAAAAAGCAGAGACTATTGTGGAAAAAGAGGAAATAGGGGTCTGATTATCAAGAACTCTTCTATGCCATGATAAGAAGTTTGACTTAATAGTCATGAGGAATATTTCTTCCAGTTCCCACCATCATTATCTCACCCAAGGGAATAAGGAGAGAAGAGCACATGACAAACTAAACATTCAGTTTCATACAGAATGTAGGTGAAGGAAAATACTACAGTCCTGTCAAATATATGTCCATTTAGAGGTGATTTTTTTTTTTTTTTTTTTGCTTTAAAATGTGCAATAAATTGGAGAGAATATTGAGATCTGATGACTAAAAGCTTTGATTTCCAGAATTAATATAACTTTGCCTCCCTAAGCAAGTTTTTATTTCTAGGTAGGATAACATCAGTCCCCAGTTCCCCAAGCAAGGCTTTAGGAATACGTGAACCAGGAAGAGGCATGCCACTGCTTCTTCTGTAACATACCTGGGGAGAGGCATGCAGGTATAGCTGTCCCTCCCCTGAAAGAAACTGCAGGGGAGCATAAGCTCCAACTACACACCCAGGTTCTGGTGATAACCCACCCTACTGGTGACATCCTGAGACCAAACCTGCTCCTCCAGATCTTCCAAGAAGAGTCTTGGGAGGAAGCTGTGCCTCCATGCCATGATTCAGAAGAAGCCACAGGCTTTTCAAGATGAGACAGTCCTAGACCAGAAGTATAGCCTGCTATGGATCCATGCATGGGAAAATAGCCTCACAGCAGAGCTGCAACACTTAGTAAATAGGACTCTCATCTGCTAAACTTTCTCTTGTTGAGTGTGCTCCATATACTCCTAAAGAGAATAAGGAGGAATCTTAAGACTTTATTCCTACCTGCCCAGATTCTTTCCACCAATTTACAGGAGTCATTGACACCAATAGGTGTTGGAGTATCTTAAACAGGCAAATATGTGACCAGATTTATCATAATTAGATTATGATAAATCTTCTGTGTAAGAGAAGGTATAAGGATTTTAGCTATTTAAAAGCCAAAATAAGAAAATATAAATATCTCTAACTTGTGTCAAAATAATTAAATATATCTATTAATTTTTAAAATAAAACTTTCAGGAAGAAGGAACTAAACTACAGATGGTCCCCTACTTACGATGATACATGATTTTCTTACTATTTAATGGTGCAAAAGGAATACACATTCAATAGAAATCCTACTTCATATTTTCAATTTTTATTTGCGATATGCCCTATGACTCTTTCATGAGACTGGGAAGAGCCACAGGTCCCAGTTAACCACACAATCATGAAAATAACCCAATAGTTACAGCCATTCTGTACCCATACAACCATTCTGATTTTCACCCTCAGTGTAATATTCAATAAATAACAAATTCCATGAGATAGTTAACACTTTATTACAAAATAAGTTTTGTGTTAGATGACTTTGCCATCTGTAGGCTAATGTAAGTGTTCTGAGCACATTTAAGATTAGGCGAAACTATGATCTGTTCCCCTGGTGGCTCAGAGGGTAAAGCATCTGCCTGCAATGTGGGAGACTTGGGTTAGATCCCTGGGTTGGGAAGATCCCCTGGAGAAGGAAATGGCAACCCACTCCAGTATTATTTCCTTGAGAATCCCATGGATGGAGGAGCCTGGTGGGCTACAGTCCACAGGGTCACAAAGAGTTGGACATGACTGAGCGACTTAACTTTCACTTTTCACTTTCATTTTAAACTATGATGTTTGGTTAGTTAGATGTATTAAATCTATTTTTCATTTGTAGTAATTTCAACACATAATGTGTTTACCAGGACATAACTCCATCGTAAGTGGAGGAAAATCTGTACTCAGATATATCAAATGTTGTTTTCCATCTATTCTTCTACCCAAACCGTTATTGCTATAATCAATAATGTTCTCCCAGGATTTGTTTTGGGAAACAAAGAGGCATGCCTATTATTTCCCTCCTACTCCACAGATGACCAAATGAAGAGGACAGACTGTAATCTGTAACTAACTAGCCTACCAGGCACCAAAGACCTGTATTTATTTTGAGAGTGCTCTGACTGGGGCAGGAATAGGCTATGATCATTGTACTATCCTCAAATTACCCTAGTATGAAAGATTCTTTTTCATTGACACAATTGAGAAAAATCTGATCCTCCCTGAAATCCTGCATCTGTGGGAAAATGGAGTATGAAATGGGAGTCCACTCCAGTATTCTTGCCTGGAAAATTCTATAGAAAGAGGAGCCTGGTGGACTGTGGGGTCACAAAAAATTTGACACAACTGAGCAACTGAGCACATACATATTTTGCTTTAGGTGTACCTGGTTACTTTTATTTTTTCTTTATTAAATTTAATTATTCCTTTATATTGAGGGGTAGCTGATTTACTTTTTTCATTTTTTATTGGTGTATAGTTTATTTACAGTGTATTAGTTTCAGGTGTACAGCAAAATTGTACAGTTATACATGTAGCCATTCTTTTTTAGATTATTTTCCCATATAGGTTACTACAGAATATTGAATAGAATTTCCTGTGCAATATGGAAGGTCTTTGTGGATTATCTATTTCATATATACTAGTATGTGTATGTTAATCCGAACCTCCTAATGTATCCCTCCCCAACTTTTCCCCTTTGATAACTATAAGTTTGCTTTTGAAATCTGTGAGTCTGGTTAATTTTAAATATAGATGAAAGAATATGAGTAAGTTTGTGAACTCAAGACAATCACTGAATTTCTGAGCCCGTTTTCTCATCTTTGTTTTAATGAAGATAGCAAGATAGTTGGTCTAAGGATCAAATGAGGTGTTGTACATAAAGCACCTCACAGAAGGGCTGACTTATAAGTGCCACCAAATGATAATACCACAACACTTTCCGTTCTTATTTGTCAACTGTTGGTGTAGGATGAAATAGAGCAGATTGCTAAGAAGATGCAGATGCTATGATACGTTCTCCGTAACTCATTGCCAGGAATTTTCAGCCAACATTTTCTCCTTTTATTTCCAGGCTGCTTGTTTCTGAAAGCTAAGTTGTATGTTTTCTCTAGCTTTCTATCCCTAGAGGATTGCTTATCATCAGAGGTTTGTAAGCTGAAATGTCCTTCGTTTTTTCTCCTAAGAAAAATATTTTTTACACGTTTGTCCTTTCTCTAAAGATTCCTTCCTCTTTTTGCGAAGCAAAGGCTTGACCAGGTTTTCTTAACCACTTCCTCTCAACTCCTCCCGTTCTCTGTGCATGGACTGAAAGGTGGACATTGGCAGATATCAGGATATCCTGACTTGTCCCTGCCCCTACCAACCAGAGCCAGCAGCAGTCTACTGCCTGAGGGAGAAAAGGGGAACTTGATTTTCTGTCAGTTAATTTATCTCTTGGAAACAAAATGGGTAGGGAGGAGAGGGTTCTTGAGGGCTTATCTAGAGTGTCCATTTTGAGCTGCGCAGGAAAAAAAAACATAACTGTTTTGATTTATACTAAAAAATTAATGTGTTAATTATTACTATCAGACACAACCAGAACATTTCACCTTTTTATCATCCTGATCAGATTAGAACTGCCATTATAAATTTATTGCCCCAGCTTATCCTCCATTCCTTCATGCCTCTAAACAACTTCTTTCCTCTGCCTATAATGTGCTTTTCCTCCTCCTCCAGCTGGATAAATCCTAGTACGTTTATTCACTCAACAAGCCTTTATTCAGGGAGATGCCTGGCTGGATGTGTGGGCGTGTGAATCTCCAGGACACAGAAGGTAGTGATGAGTTACAGCTGAGAATAGCAGACATCGCCTGGAGAGAAATGTCAGTCGTGAGAATGAGACCCAGGATGTTTCCTGGGAAACATCCTTATTCAGGCTTCTTGAAAGAGAGGTCAACACTTGATGTCTCTATTACTCATCTCCCTGCACCCCTGTGGTCAACTGATACTGACTTTGCGCATCAGCCAGACCGCCTCCTCCAGGCGGGCACACTAGCCCTGGATTCTGTGTGTGTTGGCTGCTGAAAGCTCACAGCTGCTTCCATTTTCCAAAGAACTGTCCCCCAACTGACAGGAGTCACTTTGCTCCCTGGGGTGTAAACTGACACCCTCAAGGAGAAGCCCACATCCTGTGACTGATGCTACACAAAAGCTTGGCCTCCTTTCAGTTCCGTGTTTCCAGTTCTGTTTTTAAACTCTCTCATCTTCCTAGACTTACCTTCACCACTCCCTATCCATCCCAGGTATCACAGCTAAAGAACACATTCGTGAAAAGGAACTTAACCACCGAGACTAAGTTCCCTCTACTATGTTCCTTGGCCCTTCTCTCCCATCTTGTCTCATTTCTCTATGTTGCAATTATCTCATCATGGGTTTGTTTCTATATTAACCTGGATGTGCCTTGATGGCAGGAATGTGTGATTCACCTTGGAATCCCTAAGTCAGGAATACTTCATGGCTCATGCCATTTGTTTAATCAAAATCTGCCAGTGGCACCAGCCCTAAGCCCCTCCCCAGCTGCCCTGAGGCCCAGTCCCACATATCAGCAGGCCAGCAGCCACCACAAAAGGCAGAGTCTGTCTGTCAGAAAACTGGGTTGGGGGCCAGACCTGGCTACCAGCATACTCAAGTAGTTGCCTCCTCCATAGCAAGGGCCTACACAGTCTTAACAGGGTACCACTAGAGCACACAGCCTTAGTGATCAGGGGAATGTGCTTCTGTTCCCCATAGAATGTTTCCTACATAATGCTACTTCTCCAAGATCAGGAAATGTAACTAATCTTCCTAATACATGTAAAAAAAAAAAAAAAAAACTCAAAAAATTAGGCAAAATTGGGAGACATGGGAATATGTTTCAAATGAAAGTGTTAACTGCTCAGTCATGTCTGACTCTTTGTGACCCCATGGACTGTCGCCCGCCAGGCTACTCTGTCCATAGGACTTTCCAGGCAAGAATACTGGAATGGATTGCCATTTCCTCTTCCAGAGATCTTCCCAACCCAGGGATCGACTCTGCATCTCATGCATTGGCAGGTAGATTCTTTACCACTGAGCCACTTGGGAAGCCCGATATAGGATGAACAGCATAGGGAATATAATCAATAATATTGTAATGACTTTGTAGGGTGACAGATGATAACTAGACTTATCATGGTAATCATTTTTTAATGTAAAAAAAACGTCAATTCATTGTTTTACATCTGAAACCAATATAATATTGTATGTCAGTTATACATCAAAAAATTTGCTGGGTCAAGGAATGAGGAAATAAGTGATTCTTTGCTAAAGTACTGCATACGTATTTAGTAGCTTACTTTGGGCTAAAAGACACAGAGTCTCCATCATTAGATAAAGTACTTGACAACATCTTTAATTTTTTTAATGTTTATGTGATGTTTAAATGAAAGAGCATGCTAAGGCAGTAAATTAATTTAATGAGAAAATGCATATGATCACAATGAAGATACTGGCTGACATAAAAACTCAGTGTCAGTTGAATAAATCACTGAACTGGAGGTGATTCCCCATAAAAATCTTTCACAGAATTTTTTTTCAATTAAAATATCTATGGGACTACTGGAAAATTATGTAGCCCCTTTCTATATCATCAAATTAGATATACTTTTTTTTTTTATTTCCCACAAATTCTTTGCTTCCTGGGTATCCATAGTCTACTCTGTACTTAATTGAGACAATTTTTAGAGAGAAATCATCACCAAAGATTCCATCACATTTATACATTACCACCATCCCTGAATTGTGCCTATGTTTCTCTAACTATAACTGTACCTTTCTTATCTCACTACTGAACTCCTTGAAAGAAACCTGCATTCTCATAGAGCTGATAATCCTTAATCATCACCCAAGACTCAAAAATACCTTCTAAGCATTTTGGAACCTGAATTGTAGAGATTGAGACAGTGAGGAGATTTGCTGCTGATACCGAACACCTTTCATGTTGTTGTTTAGTTGCTTCAGTTCAGTTCAGTCGCTCAGTCGTGTCCAACTCTTTGCGACCCCATGAATCGCAGCATGCCAGGCCTCCCTGTCCATCACCAACTCCCGGAGTTCACTCAAACTCATGTCCATCGAGTTAGTGATGCCATCCAGCCTTCGCATCCTCTGTCGTCCCCTTCTCCTCCTGCCCCCAATCCCTCCCAGCATCAGAGTCTTTTCCATTGAATCAACTCTTCACATGAGGTGGCCAAATTACTGGAGTTTCAGCTTTAGCATCATTCCTGCCAAAGAAATCCCAGGGCTGATCTCCTTTAGAATGGACTGGTTGGATCTCCTTGCAGTCCAAGGGACTCTCAAGAGTCTTCTCCAATACCACAGTCCAAAAGCATCAGTTCTTCAGTGCTCAGCCTTCTTCACAGTCCAATTCTCACATCCATGCATGACTACTGGAAAAACCATAGCCTTGACCAGATGGACCTTTGTAGGCAAAGTAATGTCTCTGCTTTTGAATATGCTATCTAGGTTGGTCATAACTTTCCTTCCAAGGAGTAAGCGTCTTTTAATTTCATGGCTGAAGTCACCATCTGCAGTGATTTTGGAGCCCAAAAAAATAAAGTCTGACACTGTTTCCACGGTTTCCCTATCTATTTCCCATGAAGTGATGGGACCAGATGCCATGATGTTAGTTTTCTGAATGTTGAGCTTTAAGCCAACTTTTTCACTCTCCACTTTCACTTTCATCAAGAAGCTTTTTAGTTCCTCTTCACTTTCTGCCATAAGGGTAGTGTCATCTGCATATCTGAGGTTATTGATATTAGTCATGTCCAACTCTGCAACCCCATGGACTGTAGTTCCACCAGGCTCCTTTGTCCAGGGCATTTCTCAGGCAAGAATACTGGAGTGGATTACCATCTCCTTCTCCAGGGAATCTTCCCAACCCAGGGATTGAACCTCTGTTGCCTGCTTTGGCAGGAGATTCTTTACCACTGAGCAACCAGGGAAGCCTACCTTTCACTTTAAAGATCCACAAATGGAAACAACTAAATGCAGACTTTCTCTGACCCAAGCAGTTCACAGAGCTAGGTTGACAAGAGGTTCCCTCTACCATTTCAACATTTCACATCCACTAGTTTTTGACAAAATATTTTTTAATTCTGACTTTCATCTGAGCCATGTGAACAGACCTTTATATTTTAAGCTTCGTTCAGAGAATATCATGTTTCTCTTCCTCTCATTTCTCAAAGTAGTTCAGTTTTATTACTTTGGACCATCCAAGTCCTTAAACAAGTGCTTAGTTTTACTTTCCTACAAAGGCCATTGTCAAAAAATGAGTTCTTGGGTTCTCCAGATGCCTTATTTCCTTTGGTTTTATGTATCCCTCATCTCTTCTTTCTCCAGTGCCCCAAGGCCAAATCTTTTGTAACAGATATTCGTTCTAATTTTTAACTGATCGTTAATTCAAACATGAGTTATTCTCTCTTTCTCTTGACCGGCAACAATGATAATAAGCAAAACAAGGCAACCTGAAGGCATTACTCTCCCTTTACCAAGAGTCGCATAAATCCCGCTCTAATGGACAGGAAGGGAGCAGTCCTTCTCACCATGTGGAAATTTAAGCCAGCAATCAACTCAATCTCTCTGCAAAGTTGCATGGCTATTAAACTTGATATATCTAAACTTAAAGGCTTTTCAGATCCTTCAGATCCCAGATTGTAATCATGTTAACATGTAAACAGATCACTAGGAAATTGGAAATTTAATAGTTTTACCAGAGGGTTTTAATTTTTAAAATGCTTATTCCATACTTTAATTACATTCAGATGCCACAGTGGATTTCTAGTGTACTTAGACATATCTGAAACAATGAACACAAAAACATTCAGTTACATAGACACTCATAGCGGTAAATGAATAACTGAAACATTTTTCAGGTAGTACCGAACAAATTCACTTTTACCTCTCCCTGTCATTGGGGCTTCCCTGGTAGCTCAGATGGTAAAGAATTCTCCTTCAATGCAGGAGACCCAACTTTGATCCTGGGTTGGGAAGATCCCCTGGAGAAGGGAATGGCTACCAGCTCCAGTATTCTTGCCTGGAGAATCCCATGGTCAGAGGAGCCTGGTGGGCTATGGTCCATTGGGTCGCAAAGAGTCAGACACGACTGATGACTAACGCTTTCTCTCCGTCATTAACTATGTCATGTAAAATTAGAATATGACTTTTTTGAAATCTATGATCTGAATTACCCAAGTAATAGCTTCAATTTTCATTTCTGAAATCTGACCAAAAAACAAAGGTGTTTACTCAAGTTTTCAAATGGTCATTAAATATACATTCTACTGGCTTCCCTTGTGACTCAGCTGGTAAAGAATCTACCTGCAATGTGGGAAACCTGGGTTCGACCCCTGGGTTGGGGAGATGCCCTGGAGAATGGAAAGACTACCCACTCCAGTATTCTGGCCTGGAGAATTCCATGGACTGTACAGAGTTACAAAGAGTCAGTCAAGACTGAACAACTTTCACTTTATTCTACTGGCATTTTTTTAGGATGCTTCTGGAATATCCAAATTATTTATATAATAATTCATTTTGTTTTGGACATTTTGGGAACCTGTATTTTCAGTTATTCAACAACATTCACCAGCCACTGGTAAGGTTATATATAAATGCCAGTTCTAGAGATAGAATGATGAGTAAAAGAAGAAATTCTCTTGTTCTCATGCAGTTTATAGTAGAGAGTGGGAGACAAATAATAAATATATGATGACACAAATTAATGTATACTGATCAACTGTGATGTTTCCTGAAGAAAAGGCATATGTTTTCTTTAAGACATAAATAAGAGGAACCTGACTAAATTGGGGATTTTTCTAACATGGCATTTGTTGTGAATTCTAAAAGATTATGAGTATTTAAGGGACAGTGGGTTGGGACTTCCCTGGTCATCCAGTGGGTAAGACACTGAGCTCCCAATGCAGGGGGCCTGGGTTCAACCCCTGGTCAGGGAACTAAATCCCACATGCCACAAAGAAGCCCCAGTGAAGCCAAATAAGTAAGAACAAATAAACATTTTAAAAAGGAACTGTGGGTGAAGGGAGAGGCAAAATGGGGGAGCAGGTCATGTTAAAAGGCCTGACCGAGACCACTGTGGCTGTAGAATGAAGAGAAAGAAGAGTGGAATGTGCTTAGCAAAAACTGATATAAAGACCTTACAGTCGTGTCAGTACTTGTAAAAGATCTGGCTAGCTGCAGTGTAGAAATGCGTTGGGGTGCAGGGTAAGATTTGGGATTTGGGTCTGTCAATGTGTGAAATGATGGTGACCTTGGCCTCATTAGCAAGACTTGAAAACACTGATGACTCAAAAAATATGGATGGGGATGTCTCCAGATGGTGACAAGACCTTTCCTATCATGGGCAGACAGTGGTAATATAAGTAGTTGATAGAAAGAAAAAAGTACCTCACCTCAGTGCTTAGAACCCTGAGACTCAAACTTATATTCTGGAACATTTGTAATAAATCTGAATCCAGTTTTCCATACTATAACCTGAAGACATTCTCTACACTCTCAAGGAAACTATACAACTTTGTAGGCACTTTGCCTGGGAATCCTCTTTATTTCCATCCACAGAGGAGGTATTCCTAATTGGGAATGGCTGGTATCTGTAGTCTAGCAAACTAGTGTGCCATGAATGAGTTGCAGTCTGTTGCAAGGAAATGATCCACTCAGCCCTTCCTGGCCAAACCAGGATCTGGAAGGGTGAGAAGTAAGGGCAAAATCATGTTGACACTAGCACTCTCATCTGAAGATCTTATGGGAGCACCCAAGAGGGGTGGTTTTAAAGGGGTGTCTAATGATTCCTGCTAACAGCAAAGTGGAAGCAAAGTCCAGCACTTGCTGCTTTGTGTTAAGGTTCTGAGTGAACCAAAAGCTGCTATTCTACCTGGCCACCCATTGTGGCAGCCAGCTGCTCAGTATTGCCGTTGTGTACAAGGGGTCATGGAGTTGCTGGAAAAGTTTCTGTTTCAGGTGCCCAAAGAATATGCATACAGCCCAAGAAGCATTAGTCTGGGGCTAGGCAGAATGAAGGAAGCCTTATTCGGTCCCCCGTAACAATGATTATGGGCTTCTCTGGTGGCTCAGACAGTAAAGAATCAGCCTGCAATGTGGGAGAACCAGGTTTGATACCTGGATCAGGAAGATCCCCTGAGAAGGGAATGACTACTTACTCTAGTATTCTTGCCTGGAGAATCCCATGGATAGAGGAGCCTGGTGGGCTACAGTCCACGAGGTCTCAAAGAATCAGACATGACTGAGAGACTAATGGTTATAGGAGGTGGACCCAAATATGTATCTTTGCATTTTTTTTTTAATCTCGGTTGTCTCATGAGTGATTCCATCTGGATGAAGTCTTGGTGTTATTCACAGCCTACTTCTCCCCTAAAACACCTTCAATCTTATCCACAGCCTCCATCTCAAATGTCAGACCACCTGGGATATGCAGCTGTCAGGCTGAAAGGGGAGCTGCCTGGGACTGGCCCTGGCCTGCTCATCAAGGAGATGCTGCCACCAGCCAGCAGGCAATGTTAGGTGCACAGGGTGACTGCACTACAGAAAACGGGGGCTCCGCCCAGCTCAGGACTTGACATTTTAAGGAAAAAAATAGAGAATGTAGCTGAAACTATCACTGTGTCTGCCTCAGATGTGACGATGTGATATTCTCTCCTTTAAAATCTTTTCTTCTTTTTTGTCAGTGTTCATATAGAGATCCATATATTTTGTTTATAAATCAATCAAAATGTATAATAATCACAAGTCTATTTCTTCTCACTTCACATCATTCTTGAGTTTTTGCCATATGTTCACTTATATTGGTATTTATATTTGTCATTATTAACCACATTTACCTTGACCAGTACATGCCTTCTGAGGTGATCTTTTCTTTATTATAACTGTGTTTGTTGGCCTCCTTTCTCCTGTGCTTCCTTACCCCCTCAGTCTCTGCTGGTTTGTGGCTCTGACAGCCTGGCAGAGAGCAGCACCCTAATCCAGGTGGAAATTTTAGTTAAGAAGTGACTAGTAAGAATCCAATCAATTTAATATTTTCATGCTCCCTTCTTCACTCCCCTGAACTCTCCCTTTAAGCAGTTAGAAAACACAAAATTCCTATTTCAACTTCAATAATTGCTCTCCTCTTTAGGGGCTGAATTATGCTTCCCTCATTCTGATTCTTTTCCTTTGCAAGGTCTCTTAACCCCACTAAAAATAGACCCCTTTAATCACAAATGATGGTTTCTACAAGAGGACAGATGCCATATCTAGCTTCTTTACTTGTACTTTTAAGTTTCAGCAATGATTCAGCAATGATTCTTGACTAATGGTTATAGGAGGTGGACCCAAATATGTATCTTTGCATTTTACCTAATTTTAGTATTTAAAGTCATCCAAGGCTGATGTGGGGTAACTGTTCTATAATATCTGTGTGAAAATTATGAATTCATCACTAATTGGAAGTATTTGATGTAGAAAAGGTCAGCTGGACCCCAAATCAATTTGTATTAATACAAGAATCTTTAATATGGTGTTCATCAGTGGAAGGAAAAGAACTTATAATAACAGGTAAAATATAGCATCAGGTTTTTTTAATTTTTAGATGATTCCAAGAAAATTTTTTATATGTTAACTGATTTTGCAAACTATTTTTCAATATTGATATAATTGTAGAGATAATCACTGAAATAGGAATTATCTATTTAAAATATCTAAATGGTCTATATAACCTATCTAAAATTTAAATAGAAGAAAGCTCAATTTTCTCCAAAATTTGTGATGTTTTATCAAAATCTCATAGTCACATGTTCCTTAAAAATTTGTAAATATTTTTATAATTATATATCAGTCAGTTCAGTCACTCAGTCATGTCTGACTCTTTGTAACCCCGTGGACTGTAGCATGCCAGGCTTCCCTGTCCATGACCAACTCCCAGAGCTTGCTCAAACTCATGTCCATTGAGTCGGTGATGCCATTCAACCAACTTATCCTCTGTCATCCCCTTCCCTCCTGTCTTCAATCTTTTCAAGCATCAGGGTCTTTTCCAATGAGTCAGTTCTTCACATTAGGTGGCCAAAGTATTGGAGTTTCAGCTTCAGCATCAGTCCTTCCAGCAAATAATTCAGGATTGATTTCCTTTAGGATCACTAATTATATGTCACCAAACACTATATAGAGGCCTCAAATCTCTTTCAGCTTACCTCAATGTGCTCTATCATTTTATGCACTTCCAAAAGTTTGTTTAGATCCCTTAATGGAAGATGGTAAGGTTAAACAAACAAACAAAAAACAGTTTTTATTCCTGGACCCATATGGTTTGAAAATACGTGTATTTGTCTTTCGCTACTTCCAGCTACACTCACCCAACTTTTGTCAATTTCCTTCCATAGGTCCCTTAAACTCCAAAAAGTTTAAACCCCATAGCTTAAACTCCAAAAAGAGAATTATACTTTGATCTTCCTTCACATTTCTGATCAAATTATATTTTAGTGATTGAGAAAAGTCAATGAAATCCGATTGACAGCTACAATCAGAATTGAAGTCAGAAATATATAACACAAATGCAACGCAAATACAAAAGTTTCATGATGGCTACAAAGGAATTTTTAAGGGAAAATGCTTTATAAATGTGAGTCTAAAAAAAGAAATATCAACAGATTATTCAGATGCTTTTACTAACATTTTTGTGAATGAATAAATAATAGTTTTCAATATACAATATTGGAGTTTGTCAACTATACAAGCTCAAGAAAATTCATCACTCTTACAGAAATTCAGGTAGGAAATAGCTGGAGATCTGAATTTTAAAAAAATATAAGTGAAGAGCCAGTTGTGTCCTTAACTCATTAGTAGTTGTGGAGATCTGATTAGTAGTAGCTGGAGATCTGATTAGTGGAGATCTGATTAGTAGCGGAGATCTGATTAGATCTGATGTGGAGATCTGATTAGTAGTAGCTGGAGATCTGAATTCTAAAAAAATATAAGTGAAGAGCCATTTGTGTCCTTAATAGGGCACAACTCATTAGTAGCAAATACTTCATTTCAGTAACAGACAGGTTCCACAAAAGTATTCCTGCGCATTTAAAGTGAGCCAATTTAATCACACCACACTGGTTGCCCAGTAAGAAAGATCAAGAACATGCCTGAAGTGAAATCAACCCCTTGGAACTTTGGTCAAAGTGACATAAGCCCAGGAATTTGGCTGTGGCAACAATGATGTTGAAAAGAATGATACACTTTCAGTGTGAAGAGAAACATTTGGCCATTGGATGGTGCCCTAGAAACTATATAAAATGTTTGTGGCAAATTGTTCCCAGAACAAAATGGAAAATCAGTTGGACCAAAATGTTCATGATTTTCCTCTTTGCCAAAGTTCAAATATATATTAGTTCTCTACTAAACATTGCCAATTAGTCACAAGCTGGATCTTTCAGGTAGTGCTGTAAATAGTTTTTGGAAAGGTAGTACAGCCAGGGTGCCAAACATAATGAGTATAACCAGAGCAGGCAAGGCTTGGCTGTGGTGCTTCTGAGGTGGTTGAAAGGAAGTGCTATTCTAATTTTATTATTGGAAATTGTGCTTTTCTAATTTGATAACTCAAGCAACCTTGAGCAAGATTTCTCTTTCCCTGGCTTGATCAATGTTCATATAGATCACCAAGCAGTTCGTTTAGCAGTTGAGATAAATCTCTCCTATAAAGAATTCTTGGAGAAGGAAATGGCAACCCACTCCACTATTTTTGCCTGGAGAATCCCATGGACAGAGGAGCCTGGCAGGCCACAGTCAATGGGGTCACAAGAGTCGGACACGATTTAGCGACTAAACCACCACCACCACCGTTAAGAATTCTATTCCAAGACCCAAAATAAATGAGTCACAGACCCAATTTATTTCTTTTCATATATTTGTGGTGTTAACAACAATCCCTAACTTCCCTCAAGTCTTTGATTACTTATCACGGGTAGAGTACATTGGCCACAATCCTAGAGATACAGCAAGTTTTATGTTAGTACCTAACTTCAGTGAAGGATATGATGTGTATAAGATCCTTAAAGATGAGGAAAATTCTGATGTGCAGAAATGTAGAGGAAAGTTATTCTTAAAGAAAGCTTTGAAACTTATGAACACAAATGGTGAAAAGAGAACCAGTGGTCTTGCTTGGTTCTGTTGGATCAGAAGACTTTGTCTTTGCAAAGGCAAAATTAAGAAGTGAAGATGGAAAAGGAGGATAAAGCTATTTTGAACCAAGTTCTGAAATCACCAGGCTAAGGAATTCATTCCTTAGCTTTGAGAGATAGTTTTTACATAAAAATTAACAATGATTAAATCATATTTAAAAGGTTGATTTGGCAGAGATATGTAGGATAGATAAAAAGATAAACCAGAAGCAAGAATTTAAGTCAGAATGTGTTCTTTAAAAATCCTAATGTGATACAATGAAAGTCTAAATTAGAATAGTGTAAACACTAGAGAACAAACATTGGTTGCAGAAGAGATTTGAAGTAAGAAAATCAACAGGATGTAGCAACTGATTGGATAAGACGAAGACATAAAGAATAAAGCATGATAGGTATTCAGCCTAAGAAGCTGGGAAATTGGTGAAACCATTAATACAATAAGGAAAATCATGGGATCTGGTTTGGGAGATATTAACAAGGTGACGACTCTTCTAGAGACTCTAAATTGAAGGTGTCAGTGCTCTATGAAGGTGCTTAGTAGGTAGCTAGATATTTATACCTGTAGGTCAGAAAAATGATTCTGCTGCATTAAGGTGATGATTGCTGTTTTGAAGTGGAAGGTATCCCTCAAGGATACAACCTTGACAAACACTTACTTGGATCCGGAAAAAGTAGAGCTATGGAACATTACAGAGAAACTGTGATCGGAAAAGATGCAGAATTCCTTGTAGCAATACCTATAAATTCAAGAGGTGATGGACTGAACAGTGAGGAAGCCAGATAGCATGAGGCTAAGCTTAGGTATGTACCAGAGAGTAGTGAAAAATCCCAGATATAGACTCTTCCAGAAGTTTGGAAAAGGGAAAAAATCGGGATAGGGCAAGGTTTGAGGAGACGGCAAGTAAGTGAAAAAGTTTTGGGGTGATTTTTTGGAGAAAGAGAAATAAATAGGGATTAAGAGATATTTTATCATATATCCCAAAAAAAGAGTTGAGAATGTCCAAAATGGGTAGTTCCATCACCTTGTAAACAGGTACTTCCCTCCAGCACTCTGTAAGCCTTGTTGTTTTGTATAACTCCTTGTCTCAATGAAAGGCAAGCCAAAAACCTAGTAATCATTATTGGTATTTCTCCCTCCTTCATTTCACATATCTAACTCCTTATTGTCACCTCTTAGATAGCTCTCAGATTCATCTATTTCCCTTTTTCATCACACATCCCAGTCTCTATGATCATAATTTTTCTTCTAGACCATCTCAGTATTGCCTTAAATAGTTTCCCTATGTTCATTTCTATCCATTTCCAGTCTGTTCTATATACATCAGTCAGAGTAAATATGAAATTCAACTCTAACTGTGTCACTCAGATGCTTAAGATACCTAAATAGATTTAGCTTTAGAGTAAATTCTAAAATTCAAAAAAAAAAAAAAAAAATTTTAATTTCATCTACAAAGTCCTGAGTAGTGTATCTTCTTGCCTGTCTCTTCAGTCTCATCCCATTCTCCTCTCCCCCACACCCTGTGTGCTCCAGCTACATGGGCCTGCCTTCTGTTATTCATATTGACTATTCCTTTTCTTGCCATATGGCCTTTGCACATCTTCTCACTGCATAGAATGCCCCCAGTTTGCCTGGTTGTTGCCTCTCCATCCTGAATTTAATTATCATTCACTCAGGGAAATTTCACTGACCTTTCCAAGTCAAACATAACTTTTATAGTACCAGAAGCCTCTCCCTTCTGGCCCTTATTGATTATTCATTCTTTTAACAAATCTCTGCTGCTGCTGCTAAGTCACTTCAGTCGTGTCTGACTCTGTGCGACCCCATAGATGGCAGCTCACCAGGCTCTCCCGTCCCTGGGATTCTCTACAGAGTGCCTAATATTACCAAGTGCAATTCTGAGGACTTGGGACTTAACAGTGAACAAAACAGAGCCCCTGTCCTCCTAGAGCTTTTATTCTGATAGGAGGAAGAAATTAATAAATTGGCAAATTGCTATGTAAGAAGAGATAGTGCTAAAAAAAAAAAGCTATGAAAAAATAATAATAGGGTCAAAGGATGGAAAATGATAGGTGCACTTTTGGGTAGAGTGATCAAGGAATACTAACTGATAGGAAACAGTTGAGAGAACTCTGAGGGAAGTGTCTAGATAGTACTTAAAGCTATGGGACTGTGTTATATCACTTGTTAAATAGATGCAGATGAAGGAACAGAGAAGAGGCCCCTAAGGAATAAAAACTAAGGCCCTCCTCTGCTTAGAAATGGAGAACATGAATCTTGAGCAGCAAGTGAAATTGACAAACAGAAAGGTAGGAGAAACAAAGTCATATTCCAGGGCTACTAAAAAAAACAAACAAAGAATTTAATAAGACAGTGTAATCAACTTTTTCAAATAATTCTTATGTAATGCAAACTCTATAAGGGCAGGAATTTATTATCTCTTTTGTTTACTTTTCTAGCCCCAGTCTTGAAATGGAGCTGGCACATGGAATTTTGCTCAATAACATTTGTGAAATGATAAACTGTCAATAGGATGAAAACTGAGATGTGGCCACTGGATTTAGCAACGTGGAGGTCAGGTCATGCATGATAAGGTCAAGTGCAGTTTAGGTGATGTAGTAGGATCAAAAGCCTGAATGGAATGAGTTTGAGACACCTTGGGAGGGAAGAAAGCAGAGAAACTGTCTTTATCTGTGATCTTTAATGTGTATTTCCTTCCTTAATTACACAAAGGCTTGCCAGGTAGTCACAGTGCCAGGCACATAATAGGCATTAGATTATATTGATATTTTTATATGAATCAAATACAAAACCCAGAAACAGGGACAGAAAACAAGACAATTCTGTATTTACATAAGCATAAAATACTCAGAACATATGGGAAGGTGATACTGAAAAAGAAAGAAAAGTAAAATATACTACTGCTGCTGCTGCTAAGTCACTTCAGTCGTGTCCGACTCTGTGTGACCCCATAGATGGCAGCCCACCAGGCTCCCCCGTCCCTGGGATTCTCCAGGCAAGAACACTGGAGTGGGTTGCCATTTCCTTCTCCAATGCATGAAAGTGAAAAGTGAAAGTGAAGTCACTCAGTCGTGTCCGACCCTCAGCGACCCCATAGCAGCCCACCAGCCTCCTCCATCCATGGGATTTTCCAGGCAAGAGTACTGGAGTGGGGTGCCTAAGCAAATAACTTGGCAGACATGGTAGACAATTATGTATATGAAGAAAAACATAATAGAGGACATATGAGAATTAAGAAGTCAGTAACATGAAAAAGTGTAAATGAGAAGCTGGTTATTAGGGAAAACATAAATTACGTTTTGAATCACTGAGTTTAATGGATGCCCTAAGATGTAATTTTTAAAAAGAGCATGGGACCAGTTAAAGAGAGGCCTGGATACTATGCCCAGCTCTGTCATTAATTTGCTGTTTGACTTTAGGACAGACATTCTGCCAGACTTCAGGCTTCATCATCTATAACATATGGTGAGGCAGAGTGGAATCTGCTTCTTCTCGCTGCAATTATCTTCAATTCTATGTGTTTGTAAGATGACCTACTCTCAGGCAAAGTTAGTGCTAGAGTGTAAATGTGGGTATAATTAACAGGAAGGTAATAGTTGGAGTTCAGAGACTGAGTTTGGATGGTGGCTAGAGCTCCATGTGTCATTCACTGGCTCCACATGGAGGTCCAACCACACCCTAGGCTTCCTTCCCACCATTCTCTGACCTATTCACTTGGCCAGTGCTGACAAAGAGGAAACCCACAGTCAGAGAGCAGCTGTTCTCAGGAGGGGTGGGGAGACCACAGCAATGACTGAAGAAAGTAAGGGAATGGGAAATGAACACTACACCTAAAAAGAAATAACATTGAAAATGGTTCTCCCTTGAAAGATTTGAGCTATAGAGGAATTTTTAAACCTTAAGAACTTAATAAGAATATTTAGCCTCATGGCAAAAATCATATTCAATCTGTTCCCTAAAAAAGATGAAAATATCTTTTCTGTATGTGTGTCGTTGAGATACCCATAGGATTTTCTATTACAGAGGATTTGTGGATCTTGGTTTGATGTATATTTCTATGACTGAAAAGGATGTATATTGAAATGTGATGAACACAGATATAGACTAGAAAATTTTTCAGGTTGTGGCAGCCTGGTTTGCTATCAATAATGGAAACCCAGCTAGTAAGTAAAGTGAGCAGTAAAATGACCAAAAGAAATGAGGACAATAACAAGGATCGAAAGGAAGGGAGATGTAGAGAACACCCCTGGAATAACTAAGGATTGCCTGCGTTACATGACTCCTGACAGTGCATGTTCTCCAGTTCCCTGTGTTCCATTAGTAATTATGTTTATGTATTGAAAATGGAAATAACCAGCTGATAGATAATTGTAACTATTCACTGAAGTATATTTTAATAAATTATATTTTTCATATGTGATATATATATATAATTATTTATATATATATATATATACATACACACACACACACACAAACATAGATTTAACGTTCCACATTCAGAGAAGCAGAACCAGTAGAAATAAAAAGGAATAGAAAGCTTCTCTGGGAAATATGTCATGTAATTGATTTTTTTTTTTTAGAAAAAAACTATTGAGTATCTGCTCTGTGGGAGGTGTGTGAAAGATGCTTGTGGGAATTAATATAACAGACTCCGTCCCAAAACATTACCTGCACATATACATAACTGGAAACAGTCACTTGCAATGAGGTTACTGAACAAGATGAGCAGACAGGAGCTTTCCCTATTACAACTTTTATTATACTAGATTAATAACTCACAGGGATTCCCTGCTAGCTCAGCTGGTGAAGAATCCGCCTGCAATGTAGGAGACCCCAGTTCAATTCCTGGGTTGGGAATATCCCCTGGAGAAGGGATAGGCTACCCACTTCAGTATTCTTGGGCTTCCTTGGTGGCTCAGTCGATAAAGAATCTGCCTGCAATGGGGGAGACCTGGGTTCAATCCCTGGGTTGGGAAGATCCCCTGGAGAAAAGAACAGCTACCCACTCCAGTATTCTGGCCCAGAGAATGCCATGGACAGAGGAGCCTGGCAGGCTACAGACTTTCACTATGAAAAGGGGCTTCCTAGGTGGCGCTAGTGGTAAAGAACCTGCCTGCCAACAAGAGATATAAGAGATTTGAATTGGATCCTGGGTGGGGGATCCCCCTGGAGGAGGAAATGGCAACCCTTTCAGTATTCTTGCCTGGAGAATCTCTATGGACTAGGGAACCTGGTGGGCTACAGTCCATGAGGTCGCAAAGAGTCAGACACAACTGAGAGACTAAGCCCGTTAGCTTATAACTACAAAATAATAGTAAAATGATTAAAATTCAAATGATTATTAAGATTAAAGAGAAATTTTGAAAAATACAGAAATGAGATTAGAGAGAGCCCTGAGAAACAAAGTTATTCATGAAAAGTAAAGATATCAGGATAAAAGAGAGCATGGGAAGATTACAGTTCATTCCAACATCTCTCTTTATTCAGCAAACATTTATTAAGCATATATTAAGTTCTAACCTCTGGCTAGAGGCTGAAGTTGCAAAGATGAACAAGATGCAAGTTCTACACTAAGGAAAATAAGACTTGGTACGTATACTGAGTACAGCCTCAAAAATATTGCTAAGATAGAATTGAGAAGCCCTAGAGAAAGGCAACCACTGTCAATCTTTTTGGACACAGAAGAAAAATCCAGATACCTATAGATTTAAGAACTGAAGATTGACTTCTGAGTAGAATTGGCAGAGTGAATCTGGGTCACAGAAACTCCTTCTCCCAAGAGCTACTGAAAACTAAAACGAAGCTGTCAAAATCCACAAGCAGTTTCTAAACAGTGAGAAGGTCAGAGTCATAGTCTTTGAAGAGAGATAAAAGAGCTTCAGCTCCTTACCCAGCACCTATCACTTTGAAGAAACACTGGAGAAAGAAAGTGAGTTGACAAGATTGAGAAGTTTCACCCATACCCTCTATCTGAAAGAAAACTAATGGTTTGAGTAGAGAGCAGCAGTGTTGGGAAGAAATATTGAAAAACATCATGAGGATAGAAATATCTATAAATCATTCTGGAATCTCAGCAAAGGCAGGAAGGGTACAATGCCTGGATTTCATTTTCCAGGGCGCTATATTAAACAGAGAATTTGTCAAAGCCAGTGAGAGTGGGTTATACCCCACCTTCAGAGAGTGGTCTAGAATATAAAACATTTGAACGGATCCCATAAGTGATCAGACAGGGACCTTCTCAGTGGGCTCACTCCACACCCCTAGAGATGTGATATGTATAGTCTCTATCCCTAGCATGCCCCGACGTACCTTGACTTCCTTGAGAGCAGAGATTTTGTCTCTACTTTTTTGTTGTACTTGCATTCAGTTAACCTGTTGAATATCACCCCTAGAGTCAAGAAATAGTTACCTACACTACATTGAAACAAATAGTTGGTCTGGAGAATTCCCATTCTTAAAATATGGTAGATTTTTTTAAGTGATGTATATTTTATGCACGGAAAAGAAAAGAAATGAAAGAAAAGAATAGGAATCAAAATAGGAATAAGGAAAAGAAATAGAAATAAAGGGAAACACTACAGAAAGAATGGAACATGCAGAAAAATTACCCAAGGAATAGAAGAAACTTGCCCTTGAGAAGTTCAAGCTATAAATAAACAATGCGAGTGAATTCAATAAAACTGAACTCAGATATATTATTTTTAAAATGATAGGATGATAAATTGAGCATTGAGCATTTAAAAGTACCATTATATATCAAGTAAATCAATTAGAACAGCAAAGAACAAGATATCCCATAAAAACTTAAATTACTGCCTTGGATAACAGGTGAAAGATGATAATTGTGAATGTGGAGGAAAAAACACAAAATGATCAAAGTCATTAGAGAAAAATGATAGACATAAAATGCGAAGAAAGATTATCTGACAGTACAATTGATGTTTTTATGGTATAGAGCCCAGTTGCTAGATAAGAAAGATTCAATGATAAAACACATAGTTCTCTTAAAGTTATATTCGCCAGTTTTGAAGCCAAAGAAGAGAAAAAAGTAATTTAAAATGTTAGGCAATTCAGTAAAAACACAAAATTTAAATCGTTGGAACACCTATTTCAATCCTCTATTTCACTTTGAAGAAAATAGGAAATTATTTGTTTAAACGTGTCCAACGCTTTCATGACCCCATGGACTGTAGCCACCAGGGTCTTTTCCATGGTATTTCCCAGGTAAGAATATTGGAGTGGGTTACCATTTCTTCTCCAAGAGATTTTCATGACCCAGGGATCCAACCCATGTCTCCTGCATTGACAGGGAGGTTACCACTAGCCACCAGGGAAGCCCAATTATTTTTTAAGATGTCTTAAATTAGAACAAAAAAAAAATTGATGATAAAGATTGAAGACCAAGTACCTAAAACTACTGTCTCCATCAACAAAATGTAAATATCTAAAATTCAGTGACTAACCAATACATACTCAATCACAGGCTGGAACTACTGAATAGATCTGACCAATAGATTTTTTTAAAAACCTTCAAAACCGGATTAAATCCTGTTAATGGCTTGAAAATCAGATTACTACCATCAAGTCTCTCCCTCACCTCTTTTCACCCAGCCTAGTGCCCCATATAGATGAGAGAAACATAGTCATGTGGTAACCTAAGCACATGTCCTTTCTCTTCATGAAGGTTAAGGAATTATTTTGTGCTTAAAATAAATGAACACAGAATAATATTATTAATCATCATTTTATTTCTTACAGCTCTTGAGCACTAAACTGAGATTAATGGCTTTCTACAATACTATGTGGCATTCATATAATGAAAGTGAGTCTCTCAGTCATGTCCGACTCTTTGCAACCCCATGGACTATACTATACAGTCCATGGAATTCTCCAGGCCAGAAGACTAGAGTGGATAACCTTTCCCTTCTTCAGGGGATCTTCCCAACCCAGGGATCGAACCCAGGTTTCCCACATTGGAGGTGGATTTTTTACCAGCTGAGCCACAAGGGAAGCCCAAGAATACTGGGGTGGGTAGCCTATCCCTTCTCCAGGGGATCCTCCCGACCCTGAAATCAAACTGGAATCTCCTGAATTGTAGGCAGATTCTTTACCACCTGAGCTATCAGGGAAGTCATATAGTACCAGTTATTAAAAAGTTGCTTAAGTGTATTTTGAGACCCAGGAGAAATACAGTTGCTATATTTGAAGATCTCAGTCTCCAAATAGTCTGATATTTGATAGTCCAGATATTTGATAGTCTTTCAAATATCAAACTAACAGTTTCCATCTGAGCTTTCACAGACCTCTGAACTGAACTTTTACCCAAGAAACCAGCCATAGCCTGTTTCATCAGCAGTGGTCTCCTTTGGCTTCCTTTTCTGAGATTTTGCCATCTGATTCCAACAGCTGTTTGTCCTTTATGAGACTTTCCTTCCCACACAGCTCAGCTGGCTCCCAGATCTTTCCAACCTTCTGCCCCGGCTCTGAATCTTTCTCTTGGCTCTCCACTGGATCCAAAGTCTGCACCTGTGTCTTTGGACCTTGGGATCTCACAGGAACTGAAGGGGAACATTTTATTTTTAATAAATACATCTTAAATTACTTTCCTGCTTCTTTTATTCCATTGCATGGGAAAAAATAACAAAGCCATATCAAAAGAAATATGTTTTAATACCTTGAAATGACTCAATACTTAGGTAGAAGTAATAATTAGATCATTTAGACAAACTGTTTCTTTTCCAAACTTTCTAAAGGGCAAAGAGGTTAGAAGAAATGATTCTCTCTTTTTTTATGGCTAGCCAGAGCATCATTCATGCTTAAAACTGCATATTGGTTTTTCCAGACCAATTTATGTATTGTATGTATACAATACATAAATCACCTAGTAGTGAGCATGGCCTGTGTCCACATAGAAGGTAATTAATTAGAGGCGATCACTCATCTACCCAACTGTAATTATTCTCAAAACCCAAGCTAAGGTGTTTCAGCTCACCATTAGAACCCCAGCCCTCTCTCTTCAGAGTAAGCTTAGACAGGAATGGCAGAGCCAAAGGCAATAAAATGCAGTGATAGGAGAAATGCTGAAACAGACACCTCAAGAAATATTTTCTGTTGGCTGTCAAAATTAGTTGAAAGTCCCATCAACCACTACAAATTTTCCTAATTTTTGATGATTCTATCAAAACAGCATATATGAAAATATGAATATACAATTTTGAATTTTACTGATTTGAGAAACCCAAGACTGGTGAACTGATTTTGAATCAAATTTGATCAGGCATAAGAACTACCTGGAAGGATATTTTTTTTCTTTCTTACACTTCTATTGAGATATAACTGACAAACACTGACATGTTTAAAGTGTGCAATTATGCTTATGTATGTATAGATTTACACAAATATGAATACACACACACATATATATACACTTACATATATGTGTCTATGCTGTGCTGTGCTTTGTCTGACTCTGTGGACTCAGCACAGCATAGACATATATATACATATATATATTGTGTGTGTATATATGTGTGTGTGTGTGTGTGTGTGGCAACCCACTACAGCGTTCTTGCCTGAAAAACTCCATGGACAGAGGGGTCTGGTGGGCTGCAGTCCATGTGGTCGTAAAGAGTTGATCACAACCGAGCACTCACACTTATTTTACATTCCTACCAGTAATGTATGAAATTTCCACTCTTCCACCTCCTTTCCAGTACTTTACATGATCAATCTTAATACTGGACATCTGTAATAAATATGTAGTGGTATCTTATAGTGTTTTTATTTTGCATTTACCTAATGATAATTGACATTTAGTATTTTAATATGTTTATTTGCCATCAATAGGTCTTCTTTGGTAAAGAGTATATTCAAATATTTTGCTCATTTTTAAATATTTTTGAGTTTTGAAAGTTTTTTTTATATGTATTGAATATAAATCTTTTATTAGATGTGTAATTTGCAAAAAATTTCTCCCAGTGTGTGCTTGTCTTGTCCTTTGAGTCTCTTAAATAGTGTCTTTCTAAGAGCTTCATTCTTCATTTTGTTGAAGTTCAACTTACCAATTTTTTTTCATGGAGCCTGTCTTTGGAGTTGTGTTTAGGAAATCTTTCACTTAACATAATGTCTCCCATGTTTTCTTCTAAAAATTTTAAAATTTTAGGTTTTGTACTTTGATCTATTCTCTGTTTTGAGTTAATTTTTGTACATGGTATAAGGTAGACATCAAAGTATTTGGATTGTTTGCAAAAGGATAGCCCAACTGTTAGTCAACACTTATTGAAGAAACTATCCATTCATTGAATTGTCTTTGCATCTTTGTCGAAAATCAATTAACTATGCATATGCGTGTCTATTTTTGGACTCATCTTTTTTTATCCTGATGCCAGTACCACACTGTTTTGATTGCTATGGTTTTATAAAAATTATTGAAGACAGGTAGTGTAAGTCCTTCAACCTTGCTTCTCCTTTTCAAAGTTGCTTTGGGTATTCCAGCTTGTTTGCATTTTCATATGAATAGAATAAACATGCAAAATTATATTTAAAAAAAAATCCTTCTGGGATTTTGATAGTGATCACACTGAATTTAAAGATTAAACAAAAAAGACATCTGAAAAATATTAAGTCTTCCAAACTATTAACACGATAAAGGTGGCTATCCAAAAAGTTTGTCTGGGTTTTTCTGTAAGATCTTATGGAAAACCCAAATGAACTTTTGGCCAACCTATCTCTCCATTTTTCAGTTTTCTAAAATTTTTCTCTCAGCAATATTTTATAGTTTTCATTGTAAAGATCTTAATTTACAAATATTGGTTCTGAGCATATATAAATTCAATTAAAATTTGAATATTAATCTTGTATCCTGAAAACTTGCTAAACTTGCTTACTAACACCAGTGTCTTTTGTAGATTGTATAGAATTTTTGGTGTTTATTTTGTCTGCAAATAAAGACAGGTTTACAACTACTTTTTCAATCTTGCTGCTGCTACTGCTGCTGCTAAGTTGCTTCAGTCGTGTCCAACTCTGTGCGACCCATAGACGGCAGCGCATCAGGCTCCTCTGCCCTGGGATTCTCAAGGCAAGAACACTGGAGTGGGTTGCCATTTCCTTCTCTAACTCATGAAAGTGGAAAGTGAAAGGGAAGTCGCTCAGTCGTGTCCGACTTAGCGACCCCATGGACTGCAGCCCACCAGGCTCCTCCGTCCATGGGGGTTTCCAGGCAAGAGTACTGGAGTGGGTTGCCAGTGCCTTCTCCATTTTCAATCTTAGCACCTATTAATTTTTTGTTTTAGTATGCCAGCTAAAACTTTCAGTACAATGTTGAGTATAAATGGTGAGAGTAAATATTCTCACCTTTTTCCTGATCTTATGAGGAAAGAATTCAGTCTTTCACTGTTAGGAATCATGTTACCAGTAAGATTTTCATAGATGTGCAGAGCAGGTTGAAGATGTTTCTTTCTCGTCCCACTTGATGAGAATTTTTACTCAGGAAAAGACTTTGTATTTGTCAAATGTCCTTTTGCATCTAGTAAGAGACTATATTGTTCTTTTTTTGTCTGATTATTTGGTAAATTAGACTGATTTTCAAATTTTAAACTAACCATACATTTTTGGAATAAACTATATGTGGCCTCAATGTATTATCAGTGTTACAAGTTGTTGAATTTGATTAAAATATTCTTAACATTTGTTTTATCCATGAGGAATATTGGTATGCAATTTTTTCCTTGTAATGTCTTTGTCTAGTTTCAATGTCAGAATAATGCTAAAATTGTGGAATGTATTGGGAAACTTTCTCTTTTTTTAAAAACTTCTGGAAGGATATTTACACTACTGGTATTATTTCTTCCTCAAATGTCTGACAGGATCCATAGTGAAGCCGTCTGGGTCAGGAGTTTCCTGTGTGGGAAGTATTTTAACTTCAAATTCAACTCTGCTGCTATTTTTCAGTCACTAAATCATATCTAATTTTTTGGCAACCCCATGGACTAAATTCAGTTACTTCACTCATTTTGGGACTATTCAAGTTATCTATTTCTTCTTGAGTAAACTTCTGTAGTTTTGTCTTTCCAGACATTTATTCATTTCCTGTAATTTGTTAAATTGATTAACATACGTTTAAGATGATACTTCTTTATAACACTTTTAACATTGATAAATTCTGTGGTGATGTCATTTCTCTCATCTTGATCCTGGTAATTTGTATCTTCACTCTAATTTTCCTGATGATCCTGCGTAAAAATTTAATTTTCCTCATCTCATACAATCAGCCTCTGATCCCTGAGTCAGGAAGATCTCCTGGTGAAGGGAAGGGCATCCCACTCCAGTATTCTTGCCTGAAGAATCCCATGGACAGAGGAGCCTGGCAGGCTACAGTCCATGGTGTCCAAAGAGTCGGACATGACTGAGTAACTAACACACACACACGTTTTAATTTTTTCACTCTTTTATTTTTGCTCTGGTCTTTATTACTTATGTTTCATAGCATAAACAGTACTTAAATCAGTTTTATTTTCTTTTATTCTTCTATTTTCTTAAAATTAAACCTGCATTTTCATTTTCATCCAGTTAATAACACTTTCTGGTTTCCACTTGTCTTTTTCATTGACACACACTTTTTTGAAAACTGTTTTAAATTTCCAAATATTCAAAGATTTTTAGAGATTTTTATTATTATTGATATCTAATTGTGGTCTGACAACATATGCTGTTATGACCTTAATCCTTTAAACCTATTGAATCTTGACTTATGACTCTTGAAAAGAAGGTTTACACTGATTTTTTTTTGGGGGGGGGGCATGGAGTGCTCTATAAGTGTCAATTAGGTTGACCTGGTTGATAATATCATTAAGACTTCTGTATTCTTACAGATTTCCTTTTTTCTCTTTATTCCATGAAAATAAAGGAAAAGAATTAAATCCCTGAATGAAATTGTGAATTTCCCTATGTCTCCTTGCTATTCTGTCAACTATGGCTTTCTATATTTTGAAATTCTGTTATTAGGCACATAAATATTTAGGATTATTATACCCTCCTGAAGAATTCACTCTCTTTATCATTCTTATATGGTGATCTTATCCCTGGTATTATTTTTATGCTCTGAGTCTTCTTTGTCTGACATTAATATAGCCACTCCAGCTTTCTTTTTATTAGTGTTAACAGGATAAACATTTTTCCATTTTTCCCTTTTAATCTACTTTGATCATGATATTTAAAGAAGTCATGATAGACTGTATATAATTGAGTTTTGCTTTTTTTATCCATTTTTTTGCCTTTAATTGGGATTTTTAGGCCATTTACTTTTACTGAAATTATTGAAGTTCAGTTCAGTTCAGCCGCTTAGTCATATCCAACCCATGGACTGCAGCACATCAGGCTTCCCTATCCATCACCATCTCCCAGAGCTACTCAAACTCATGCCCATCGCGTCAGTGATGCATCCAACCATCTCATCCTCTGTCATCCCCTTTGATTAAGTTTAAATCTATCCTTTCACTATTTGTTTTCTTATTGTCCCATCTGTTGTTAATTTTTCCTATTTTTCACTTCTTTTAGGATTGATTGAGCATTTTCTTTTTAATGATTTTATTGAATCTCTCTTTTGTTCCAAGTAGCTATATTCTTTGTAATTTCAGTGGTTGCTTTAGAATTTTTGATACAAATTTTTAACTTATCACAGTGTACCTTCAAGGGATATTATACTAATTCACATATAACTTAAGAACCTTATAATAGCATTCTTTCACTGTTCCCCCTTTGACCTCTGTGCTTGTTGTCACACATTTTATTACTATATCTTTTATGAGTAGCACAATACACTAATACAATTTATTCAATCAATTATCTTTAAAGGGATATAAATATTTAAAAAGTAACTTTATATAATTTGTTCTCATTGCTACATTTTCAGAGCTCTTTTCTTTGAGTGAGTCCAGCTTGTGATTCATTCAAATCTTAGTTTTTGACTCTTAAAAATGTTTTTTTTTTTCTTTGTTGGAGCTCTCTTTTGGTACAAATTACTTAATTATTTACAAAGTACTAAAATATTTTCTTCCAAAGTCATGTTGCAGCTATTTTCTTCAGCATGGCTTCCCCAAAACCAAGATGTTATTTTCAAAGTGTCTTATTTCCAAGTGTTTTCTTCTCAAATAGCCCTACTTTAGATTTCCTTATAAAATTCATGGAGAAATCATACTTATAAAATTAGAAGGGAAACTCTTAAATAGGAAACTCACAACCCTATTTCTCTCCCAAATGTCACAAGACCGCAACAAATGGGAAATGTTTCAATGATTCATTGTGAAATGCCCTAAGGAATCAAAGCAGTAAACAGTGATTTTATGCATTCCCCTGCTTAGCTCCAGGTTAACTCCCATCTTTCTTTTGAGTCTCTATTTTGCCAATATTTTTGAAGTGAAGTTCTTGTTTCAGATTACAGGTTTTCTCCTTCAGCAGACTTTGCTGTGTCTGTGTTGTATCATCAGTAATTAATATTAAAATTCTGTCTGATTATATGGTACCTAGTCAATTAAAAATAGTATGTAAGTCATGCTAACCTAAAATGTAGACTATGTATCTTTAGACAGTACAGAAGTAAGGGTCCTAAGAAGCCCAGAAGGAAGTGTTGTCCTCCAGAGCAATAAAATTAGGATGCAACAAGTATTTCATGTGACTGAAGATCAGGAGAATCAGAATGTGAGTATTAAGTCAAGGTGACAAAAAAAAAAAAAAAAACTTGTTTCAAATGAGAACTGATGAAAAGGTACAAAAGCAAAAATTTCAAAATACAGGTATTCATTTGCAATCAATCTACTTTTTACATAGTAAGTGGAGGATGCTTCTTGATGAGAATATGCTGAGATTTATTCATTTAAATACGATTAATAATGCTCCTGAGTAATACAAGAGAAGTCAGTCAGAACCAAGTCAGAGTTCATATAGCCAGCTAATGCCAGGTTGCAACCAAATCACACATTAAACATATGCTTTCTTGGGCATTTTGGTATGCCCCAAGGGACACAAAAATTATGGTTGAGCTTAGTAGATTAAAAAACAAAGGTTTTATGCATATTGTTGTTGTTCAGTTACCCAGTCACGTCCAACTCTTTGTGACCCCATGGACTGTAGCATGCCAGGCCTCCCTGTCCCTCACCATCTCCTGAAGTTTGCCCAAGTTCATGTCCATTGCATCTGTGATGCCATCCAGCCATCTCATCCTCTGATGCCCTCTTCTCCTCCTGCCCTCTAGCTTTCCCAGCGTCAGGGACTTTTCCAATGAGTCAGCTGTTCGCATCAGATAACCAAAATACTGGGGCTTCAGCTTCAGCACTGGTCCTTTCAATGACTATTCAGGGTTGCTTTCCCTTAAGACTGACTGATTTGATTGCCTTACTGTCCAAGGGAATTTCAGGAGCCTTCTCCAGCACAACTCAAAGGCATCGGTTCTTTGACATTCTGCCTTCTTTATGGTCCAGCTCTCACATGGGTACATGACCACTGGGAAAACCATACGAACCTTTGTCAGCAAAGCAATGTCTCTGCTTTTCAACACACTGCCTAGGTTTGCATAACTTTCCTGCCAAGAAGCAATCATCTTCTGATTTCAAGGCTGCAGTCATCATCCACAGTGATTTTAGAGCCCAAGAAGAGGAAATCCGTCTCTACTTCCACCTTTTCCCCTTCTATTTGTCAGGAAAATATAGCAGGAGTTAAATGTTTGTCAAAAACGTTAATCAACGTTAGCCAATTTTAGTGCAATATAAATTTTGATCAATATCATATCAGAAGATTTATGGGGAAAAAGAAGTGATAGAAATTTATTCCAATTGAAAGCACTGAATTAAATTTCCTGAAGGATATTGAAATGTGGAGTGATTTTAACATGTGTCAAAATAGATGAGGCAGTAGAAGGGGAGATGCCTACCATTCATAGGCAACATTGTCTTGTGGGCATTCTCTACTGTATAGAATAGCAAGAATAAAGGCTCTAAAATGAGAACAAGAAGAACAGTTTCCAGGGATGGGAAATCCCAGTTGGAATCCTTTGAGACATTATAAAGTTAATAAAGTTTGAATGATTGATTACAGTTGAACAGTGGTAGATTATGAATTTAATATGAAAAGATTGAGCCTCTACTCTAAAGAAGCTTGTATAAATACAAATAAATAGGGATAACTGAGAAGAAGAAAACAAGCTGGCTAAGTTGTTATAAGGAACTATAGAGGTGCACATGTAGGATCAAAAATAGCATTTGTTCCCGCCAACCAAACAAGACAAAAATGCATTACAATTCGTGGGACATTGGCTAGAGAGCGCAGAAGTGTCTTACCTCCCTAATGGAGAACAGTTAGGTCTAGACTAAATGCTATTCTGGCTCTTGTTAACAAATTTTAAAAGAAAGACCCACGAAGATCAGATCATTTCTAAGTAGCCTAATTATATATGTATGTATGCTAAGTCACTTCAGTCATGTCTGACTTCAGTCATGTCTGACTCTTTGTGACCCCATGGACTGTAATCTGCCAGGCACCTCTGTCCATGGGATTCTCCAGGCAAGAACACTGGAGTAGGTTGCCATGCCCTCCTCCGAGGATCTACCTGACCTAGGGATAGAACCCGTGTCTCTTAAATATCTTCTGCATGTATAGATCAGTCTTATGGACTCTGTGGGAGAGGGAGAGGGTGGGGAGATTTGGGAGAATGGCATTGAAACATGTATAATATCATGTATGAAACGAGTCGCCAGTCCAGGTTCGATGCACAATACTGGATGCTTGGGGCTGGTGCACTGGGACAACCCAGAGGGAGGGTATGGGGAGGGAGGAGGGAGGAGGGTTCGGGATGGGGAACACAGGTATACCTGTGGTGGATTCATTTCGATATTTGGCAAAACTAATACAATGTTGTAACATTTAAAAATAAAATAAAATTTAAAAAAAAAATCTCCTGCATTGGGAGGCACATTTTTTACCACTAGCGCCACTTGAGTAGCCCCAGGTGTTTAGAGCAAAGCTTAGGATATATGTAAGAATACAAAAATATCTAGCACCCAGAAAGATATTAATAAAAGTCATAGTATGAATAAAATCAGAGATTATCATGTTTATTCTTAAATTTTTAATGAAATTGCTGTTTTTTATAATTACCGTTCATATGAATTTTATGTTGTGCTGACCTCATCTTAAAATGTGTTTAAAGTCTTAAACTTTCTGAAATTAGTGATAGTTTTTTTTAATAATTCCATCTCTCCTTTTCTTTATGATGTCTTTCATTGCTCTATAGTTCTTTTGTCCAAAAATTCCTCTTTAAGAGGTATCCCTTACTTTGCAAGTGTTTTTAAAAATTTTGTTTCTATCAGTAACACTGCCTGTCTTACTAACTTCTTATTACTTAGTTGTCTAAGTCACAGAATGATACAGTAGAAGCTATAACAGTCTCATGCTCACCTCAAACACAAATTCCATTCTTAAAGCAATTGACCCACCACAGTGGTTCCCAAACTGGACTGCACACTAGAATCATTTGGAGAACCTCTTACAATATGCAGATATTGAGACTCTACTCCAGATCAATTAAAATCTGAATATTTTGGAGTAAGAGTGTCATATTTTTTAAAAGTTCCAAAGCAATATCCAACTCTGATTAAGATTCCTGAGCCCTAATTCTCTAGTTCTCAGTTCAGGATAATAGAAGTGATAATACCTGTTCACTTATCTCATAAGCATCAAAAGATAGAATATATGTCATGCCAAAAAAACATTTGAAAGCGTTTCTCATGACTAGTTTCTTGAAAAAGAAAAAACCTTTGCGAATAAGTCATTCCTCTATTTGACAAAAGACATGAATTTTCCTCTTGTCTCCTAAAAACATTCAAGTATGTCTAAGAATAGCCAAAGCAGTGATTCTTAATCCTTGAGGGGTGGCAGAAAATTGACAGATTGGACAGGCAGTAAGCAGTTTGGACAGCAGAGATCCAGTTGAGAATATGAGAAAAACTCTGGATCTTTTTTCAGAAAAAATACATGGACATACACAAAAAGCCTTGGCCTGTGCTTCTGGGGTGTTCACATATGCCCTGAAGCCCAGCTATGGTGCAGATCAAAAAACTTAACCCTGGATTCCAAAGTTGTGATAGCAAATTTTGTTTCGATTTTTTGCTTCCTGAAGGCCTGAACACCTACGGCAAAATGTTAAGACTTCAGGGAATTTTTCACACTTCTCTTATGGTTATTGGAATGTCACTCAAACTAAGCTATTCATAGCTCATTCCTGATGAAAAGAATTAATAAAACATTCCTTCTCATCAGCCAGGAGGAACAAGAACTGACCTACAGAACACAGCACTTTGCTTCTTGGGATTCCTTCAAGCTCTAGTCTTGCAATCTGTGCTGTTTTAAGTATGAGCTCTAGTCAGTGAGGAGAGAGAGCAATTCATCATACAGAAGCTTGCCCTCTGCCTTCTCTAGTCATAAAGCACACCATGCAGGCAGTTCTTTCAGAAGAAGCAACCACCAGTAGCTCATTCCCTCTCCCCCAAGACTAGCAGCTATGCGAACTATGTGTTGGCAGACCTAAAGGCTTTTATGACAAGCTGTTCATGTACCGCAATAACTACTGCTCTTTACTCATGGTCAAAACTGGTCACATTCATATACGCTCCATAGTTAGATTTTTCTATCATATTGATGCATGCCACACCACCAGTCTTAACCTCTTTTCAATCTTGTGTTTAGTGCAACAGAGGACACTTAATGACTTTTATCTCACCTAATACAATGTTCTTATTTTCAACCAACTTTCTGAATTTAACTCTTGCTTATGTCTAATGATTTTCTTTCTAAAAGAGTCTCCTTCAAAATAATAAAAAGCTGTATAAACACCTAATAACATAAAACGAGTAATGTTGAGCATCTGGTATTCAAGGTCAGATGGATCTAGCGGTATGTTGGCAAATGTTTAACAACCAGCTTCTGGACCAACCAGTTCTAGCCCTGACTTGTAGCACTTGACAATTTCCATGGTGTAAGTACTCCCTCCATCATGGCTGAGTTTAAGCCACCAAAATGATGTCAGCTGTTTAATAAAATTTTCAAAAATTCAACAGCTCTATCAAGCCAATACCAGCCAACTCTAGCACATCTTTGTATTAATCAAATCCAATGTCCTACCTCATCTTCCCATATTTGCTTGAAGATTTTTTCCATATCTCCCCCCCTCCCCCCCGGAGAATTCCATGAAATTCTTTTGCCTATTCTGCTTTGCCCATTCCACTTATGCAACTAGAAATCCTACTTGTCTTATCATCAAGGCATTGTTTTATGCTTCCAGGTGAATTGAAATCCTCTGTGTTCTGATGTCACCTTACATTTTATGTTACACTTCATTATCCATTTGCATTAATTTTACTGGTATAAATTTTATCTTCCCTAAATGCTGTGTACACTTTGAGAGCAGGATCCATATCTAATTAATCTGCAGAGTTCTTAAAATACCTAGAAAAGTGTCTTGTTCATAATAGATGCAACACATATCTTTGTGGTTTTTAAAATTTACTGTGTATTTTATTTTATTTTTTAGTTTCATTTTGTATTAGGATATAGCCAATTAACAATGCTGTGGTGGTTTCAGGTTAACAGCCATACATATACATGTATCCATTCTCCCCCTAATCCCCCTCCCATCCAGGCTGGCACATAACATTAGACAGAGCTCCATGTGCTATGCAATAGATCACTGTTGGTTATCCATTTTGAATATAGCAGTGTGTATGTGACCTTCCCAAACTCCCTAACTATCCCTTCCGCCCAGTAAACATAAGTTTGTTTTCTAAGTCTGTGAGTCTCTTTCTGTTTCATAAGTTCATTTGTATTATTTCTTTTTAGGTTCCATATATAAGGGAAATCATATGATATTTCTCCTTCTCTGTCTAACTTAATGACACTCTCTGGGTCCATTCATGTTGCTGCAAATGGCATTATTTCATTCTCTTTAATGGCTGAGCAATATCCCACCGTATATACGTACCATATCTTCTTTATCCAGTCCTCTGTCAGTGGACATTTAGGTTGCTTCCATGTCTTAGCTGTTGTAAGCAGTGCTGCAGTGAACACTGGGGTGCATGTATCCTTTCAGATCATGTTTTTTTTCCAGATGTATGCCCAGGAGTGATATTGCAGGGTCATAAGGTAGCTCTATTTTTAATTTTTTAAGGAACCTCCATACTTTTCTCATGGTGACTGTACCAATTTACATTCCCACCAAGAGTGTAGGAGGGTTCCCTTCTCTCCACATCCTCTTAAGCATTTGTTGTTGGTGGATTTTTTTTATGATAACCGTTCTGACCTGTGTGGGGTGATATCCTACTGTAGTTTTCCTTTGCATTTCTCTAATAGCTAGAGATGTTGAACATCTTTTCATGTGCCTATTGGCCATCTGTATGTCCTCTTTGGAGAAATGTCAGTTCAGGTCTTCTGCCCATTTTTGAGTGAGCTGTTTGTTCTAAGACTGTTAAGCATCATAAGCTGTTTGTAAATTTTGAAGACTAATCCCTTATTAGTCACATCATTTGCAAATATTTTCTCCCAGTCCATAGGTTGTCTTTTAATTTTGTTTATTGTTTCCTTTGCTTAGTTTAGGTAGGTCCCATTTGTTTTTGTTTTTATTTCCATTATTCTGGGAGATAGATTTAAAAAAAAAACACATATATTTCTTAAATAAGATAAGTATGCAAACTTTTCCTGGAGGAAGGCATGACAACCTACTCTAGTATTCTTGCCTAGAGAATGCCCATGGACAGAGGAGTCTGGTGGGCTACAGTCCATGGGGTCACAAAGAGTCAAATATGACTGAACAATTAAGCAGAGCACATGCAAAATTTTAACTACTGTAAGACATGGTAAAAAATATAACATTGCCAATTTTGAACATTAAATATAAGGTAAAATTTTGAAGTTTAATTATATAGGATAAATTGAAGTCTAATGAATTCTGAGTAAGATAAAACTGAAACTGTATTGTTATACTGTTTGACTAACTAGAAAAATAATAAAACCTACTCAAATAATTTTAAAAAATATAAAACTTTGGTATAAAAAATAATATCAGTGTGAAATACCAAAATGAAAGTAGTCAGCACAAAATACAATAAATATACTAAGAAACTAAAAAATGAGACTTTGTCATTTCATTTCATTCAATATTATATATAAAATAATATTTAAATAAATAATACATAAATATTTGTATAAGTTATATATTTCCTGAAAATTCCTATTTCAACAATTAAAATGCCTAATACATTTGGAGAGAGGTTATATAATTTTGTCAAAAAGTTCAAATTAAATTTAACTGAATTTTAGAAACTCAACTTATGTAGAAAACTCTTGCATTTTTAGTAATACCTTATCAGTATAAAGGTTAATCAAGTCTCTTTCTTCTGTTCTTTTTATTTCTTCTGTCTTACCTTCAACAAAATTGATTTTTCACTTTTGTGTTATATTTGTTGAAATCAAAGTTAAAACTCTTAACCAAGATCCAGTCAAATTAATTTTGTTCCTTTACTTTGAATCTTATTATAACAAGAGTTTAGACTGATGGCATTAGCTAAAACAGAAAATAATTTTTCACCATAACAACCATTGAAATGTTGAGAAGAGAAAACAAAGCAAACAAAAACCTTGGAAACAAATACTTTCATCCAGAAGAAATGTTGATTTGGCCAAAGATTAAAATATTATATTTTATATTGTATATTAATTCAACATATTAATATTTTGAACCTAGACGATCTATATTAAGCCCTTTAATGCTGCCTTTCAATAAAGGGTTAAATTCCAAGGCAATGATCCTAATGTAGTTAAAAGACTTAAAGTTGGAGCATTTCAGAAGAGATGATTTACAATGTTTGAAATGTCTTTGTGAAAAATATTTTGTGTACACTTCAGGCATTTCCAAGAATTCTCTTTTGCATAGCTTATTTGAGGAAAATTTCAGCAATCTAGTAGATATTTGGGCCTCTGGATTATTTATTGGTTTGCATTTATCTGGAAAGAAAAGTTTTACAGTTTTAATGTATTTATTGTGCTACATTTACTCTTCCTCTTTTGGATTTCAGTTCAGTTCAGTTCAGTCGCTCAGTCATGTCTGACTCTTTGCAACCCTATGAATCGCAGCACGCCAGGCCTCCCTGTCCATCATCAACTCCCGGAGTTCACTCAAACTCATGTCCATCGAGTCAGTGATGCCATCCAGCCATCTCATCCTCTGTCGTCCCCTTCTCCTCCTGCCCCCAATCCCTCCCAGCATCACAGTCTTTTCCAATGAGTCAACTCTCTGCATGAGGTGGCCAAAGTACTGGAGTTTCAGCTTTAGCATTATTCCTTCCAAAGAACACCCAGGGCTGATCTTTAGAATGGACTGGTTGGATCTCCTTGCAGTCCAAGGGACTCTCAAGAGTCTTCTCCAACACCATAGTTCAAAAGCATCAATTCTGTGGCACTCAGCCTTCTTCACAGTCCAACTCTCACATCCATACATGACTACTGGAAAAACCATAGCCTTGACTAGATGGACCTTTGTTGGCAAAGTAATGTCTCTGCTTTTCAATATGCTATCTAGGTTGGTCATAACTTTACTTCCAAGAAGTAAGCGTCTTTTAATTTCATGGCTTTTGGATTTACCATCTTTGAAATTCAGTAGCATCTTTAAAAAAATGTTGTTTCTAGTTTTTTTGAGATATAATTGGCATATAGTATTATATAAGCTTCAGGTATACAATGCAGTGATTTAATATATGTATATACTACAAAATGATTACCCCAGTAAGTCTGATTAACATCCATCACTTCATAAAAACTACTGTCTTAGCAACTGTTTAAAATAAGTGAATGATGTATATCTTTATTTTGTTACTTATCTGGATATTACCATGTGTGTGAAAGTCACTCAGTCATGTCCAACTCTTTGCAATCCCATGGACTGTAGCCTGCTACAGTCCTCTGTCCATAAAATTCTCCAGGCAAGAATATACTGGAGTGGGTTACCATTCCCTTCTCCAGGGCGTCTTCCTGACCCAGGGATTGAACCCAGGTCTCCTGCATTGCAGGCAAATTCTTTACCATCTGAACCACTAGGGAAAACTACACTCTACTATGCCATCAACCAAATGGACCCTCCATAATAATATTTGTGTCTTTGATATTTTGATTTGCAGTCATATAAAAATCAGCTTTGTGCATGCTAAGTCACTTCAGTCACGTCTGACTCGTTGAGACACTATGGACTGTAGCCGTATTTTAAAATTTCATTAGATAAATGTATCAAAGTAGGAAGACAGAACATGTTTTATTTTACAGTTTGTTTGATTTGATTTGATTTATTGCTTCTTACTATTTAGACATTCAGAGACTGAAGCTCCCTCCACTTGTGATTTTGCCCTGGGCCCCACCCATATTGAGGTTGGGCCTGTTACTACGGAGGCTGAGGGAATTGAAGAGGGTCTTGAGGCTGAATACAAAAGGAACAACAGCTAGTCTAGCAAGTATTCTGATATTTTGATCAGGCCTGGGCCTGGCGTGCTGCGATTCATGGGGTCGCAAAGAGTTGGACACGACTGAGCAACTGAACTGAACTGAACCGAGCCTTAAATCTGAAACAAGAAATAGAAATAGCATCTAGTCAAGTTAGAAATTTCCCAGTAACAAGGCTAAACATTGTTCCATCATTGGAAAAGATCACCCTACCAGACTGCTAAGTATTAAGTGGAGGGATTCAGAAAATGCAGGGTCAGCATGGCCATGGCAGGGACAAGATCCTGGCCACAGGATCTTCTTATTCTGCCTACTAGAACATGAAAGCAATGGACTCTGAGGTCCCACTCTGGAGAAAAATGTAGTGGTCCTCTCCCATGGGGCTGCATCCTCCTTCCTAGTACAATGCTCTACTACTCTGATTATGAAAAGGGCCAGACAACATAACTGTATCTGTCCTGTAGTTCCCATCTCTGATTAGCAATGAACCAAGACCCCTCAAGAGTATGTCTACAGAAAGCTACAGACAAAACATGGAGGCCACCTGCCTACATTGGGCTTCCCTTGTGGCTCAGCTGGTAAAGGATCTGCTGCAATGCAGGAGACTTGGGTGCGATCCCTGGGTTTCGAAGATCCCTTGGAGAAGGGAAAGGCTACCCACTCCACTATTCTGGCCTGGAGAAATTCATGGACTGTGTAGTCCATTGGGTCACAAAGAGTTGGACACGACTGAGTGACTTTCACTTTCAACTGCCTAGATTAATGATATCACCTTCAAGTATTCAAGTTGGTACTGAAAATCAGCTGAGTAAAGATGAAATCTTAGGGAACACAGAAAGTAACCTAGGTTCTACTTCCAGTTTCTAGTTTCTATATTAACTAGCTGTGTAATGTTAGATGATTTCTTTTTACACCCCTGTACTTTTATTTTTTTATATTTATATATTGTGAAATGATCACCAAAGTAAGTCTAGCTAACATCTGTCATAATACAGAGTTAGGGAATTTTTTTTTCTTGTGATGAGAACTTTTAAGATCTACCTTCTTTCACATGCAACATGATATTGTCACTGTAAGGCAAGTGCAGAGTAAAAGAGAGCAAGCCAGGCAGTCAGGTAAAAAAAGAAATTTATTAGAAGGAAATGCGAGGGTGACTGGTCCTTAAGGAGAACCAGTGTCCTCCCTTTCTGACAGGGATCTCTCTTGTACCTGCCAATGAAAAGTTCTCTGAGTTCAGTTCAGTTCAGTCACTCAGTTGTGTCTGACTGTTTGTGACCCCATCAGTTGCAGCATGCTAGGCCTCCCTGTCCAACACCAACTCCTGGAGCCCACCCAAACTCATGTCCATTGAGCTGGTGATGCCATCCAACCATCTCATCCTCTGTCATCCCCTTCTCCTCCTGCTCTCAACCTTTCCCAGCATTAGGGTCTTTTCAAATGAGTCAGCTCTTCTCATCAGGTGGCCAAAATACTGGAGTTTCAGCTTCAACATCAGTCCTCCCAATGAACACCCAGGACTGATCTCCTTTAGAATGGACTGGTTGGATCTCCTTGCAGTCCAAGGGACTCTCAAGAGTCTTCTCCAACACCACAGTTCAAAAGCATCAATTCTTCAGCGCTCAGCTTTCTTCAGAGTCCAACTCTCACATCCATACATGACTACTGGAAAAACCATAGCCTTGACTAGATGGACTTTTGTTGGCAAACTAATGTCTCTGCTTTTGAATATGCTGTCTAGGTTGGTCATAACTTTCCTTCCAAGGAGCAAGCATCTTTTCATTTCATGGCTACAATCACCATCTACAGTGATTTTGGAGCCCAAAAAATAAAGTCTGACACTGTTTCCACGGTTTCCCCATCTCTTTCCCATGAAGTGATGGGACCAGATGCCATGATCTTCGTTTTCTGAATGTTGAGCTTTAAGCCAACTTTTTCATTCTCCTCTTTCACTTTCACCAAGAGGCTTCTTAGTTCCTCTTCACTTTCTGCCATAAGGGTGGTATCATCTGCATATCTGAGGTTATTGATATTTCTCTCAGCAATCTTGATTCCAGCTTGTGCTTCTCCCAGCCCAGGCTTTCTCATGATGTATTCTAAATAAAAGTTAAATAAGCAGGGTGACAACATACAGCCTTGACATACTCCTTTTCCTATTTGGAACCAGTCTGTTGTTCCATGTCCAGTTCTAACTGTTGCTTCCTGGCCTGCATACAGGTTTTTCAAGTTCTCTGAAGAGATGGTTACTTTTTAGCCTGTAGTTGAGTCCTGCTGTCATGTAGCTGGAGGTCTGGAATCTGGTGGTCTCGTAGCCTTGAGAAGGTAGGCACCAGTGAGAAAACAATGTTGTTTGGGCAATTTGGTCAGTCTCAAGGATCACTGTGATTTTATTCTTTGTTTGCAGGTCAACATAATGAGCCATTTCTACTATGAGCCCCTATCTAGGCCCTATCAGTCACCATGCTGCAAATGACATCCCCAGGACTTTATTATTTTATAACTGGAAGTTTGTACCTTCACACTTCCTTTACTCATTTCACTCATACCATATCGCCTTGCCTCTTGTGCCTGATTGCTAAGTCACTTCAGTCATGTCCAATTCTTCACAACCCCATGGACCATAGCCTGTCAGGCTACATGCAAGAATACTGGAGTGGGTTGCCATGCCCTCCTCCAGGGCATCTTCCCAACTCAAGGATCTAACCCACATCTCTCATATTCTCCTCCATTGGCAAGTGGGTTCTTTATCACGAGCATTACCTGGGAAGCACCCCCTGCCTCTAGAAACCACCAGTTTCTTCTCCGTGCCTATGAGCTTGTTGACTGTTGGGTTTTTTGTTTTTTTTACTCCAGATATTGAGATTGTTTATTTGTCTTTCTTTATCAGACTTTTTTCACTTAGCATAATGTCCTCAAGGTCCATCCACGTTGTCATGATAGGATTGTCTTTTTTTGATATTCCAAATATCAAATGGAATATTTGATAATATTCTATTACATGTGTATGTATATGTGTACACACACCCCACATTTTTGTTCATCCGTCTATGGACGCAAGTTGCTTCCAAGGCTTGGCTATTTAAATAAAGCTACAATGAACATGGAGGGAGGTGTTATAGATATCTTGTCAAGTTAGTATTTTCATCTTTTCAGAAAAATACTCAAAAGTGGAGCTGCTGGATCATATGATCCTCCTGTTTTTTTATTTTTTGAAGTGCTTCCATACTGTTTTCCTTAATGACTGTATGAATTCACATTTCCACCAATAAAGCTCAAGAGTTTCCTTACTCCACATCCTCCCCAACTCTCGTTACCCCTTGTCTCTTTGATGCTAGCCATTTTCACAGTTGTGTGGTGCTACGTCATTATGGTTTTGATTTGCATTTTACTGATGATTGGTGATTTTGGGTATCTATTCATGTACAGTTACATCTGTGTGCAAAAATGTCCCCTCAGACACTCTGTTCATTTTTAATTGGATTGTGGAGGCAGAGGATTGTTTTGTTTTGTTTTGCTATTAAGTCCTATGAGTTCTTTATATATTTTGGATATTAACCACTTACCAGATAAATGCTTTGCAAATATTTTCTCCCAGTAAGTAGATTGCCTTTTCATTTTGTTAATGATTTGCTTTGCTGTAAAGAAATACTTTGTTCTGATGTAGTCTCAGCTGTTCATTTTTGTTTTTGTTACCTTTGTTTTTGATGTCAGATACCCCCAAAAATTTATATATATATATATATATATATATCATCATCATCAAAAATTACAGCCAATGATTCCAACAAGCTTACTGCCTATGTTTTCTTCTAAAAGTTTTATGGTTTCAGGCCTTAAATTCAAACTTTTAATCCACTTTCAGTTAATTAAGTTTCCAGTATCATTCTTTTGTATGTAGTTATCCAGTTTCTCTACTTATGGAAGAGCCCACCCTTTCTCCATTGTATATTCTTGCCTCCTTTGTCATAAGTTAATTGGCAATATATTCATGTGTTTCTTTCTGAGCCTTCTATTCTGTTTCATTTATCTGTTTTTATGCAAATGCCATAATGCTTTGGTTACTGTAGCTCTGTAATACAGTCGGAAATCAGGGAATGTGATACCTCCAGCCTTGTTGTTCTTTCTCGAGATTACTTTGGCTATTGGGGATCTTTTGTATTTCCATACAAATTTTTGGGTTGTTCTATTTCTGTGAAAAATGCTGTTGGAATTTAGATAGAGACTTTTATTGATTTTATCAGTAGATTGCTTTGGTTAGTATAGGCATTTGAACAATATGAATCTTCCCAGTTCATAAGCATGAAACATCTTTCCATTTATGTATTCTTTAATTTCCATCATTAATGTCTTACAGTTTTCAATATGGAGATCATTTTTACCTCCTTGATTAAATTCACTTCTACATATGCTATTCTTTTGTTGCAATTAAAAGTGTTTTTTTTCTTAATTTCTCTCTCTGATAGTTTGTTATTAGTGTATAGAAATGTGAGAGATTTCTGGGTATTGAGATTGTATCCTGTAACTTTGCTGAATTCATTTATAAGTTCTAAAAGTTTTTGATAGATTCTTATCTATCAAACAGATAATTATCAGGTATTATATTATCATGATATAATAATATCAGATATTATCTGACATACTATCATGACATGATAATAATATCAGATATTATCTGACATGATAATATCTTGTCATCTAAAAATAATGACAGTTTTACTTATTCCTTTCCAATTTGGATGCCTTTTTTTTCTTTTTCTTGCCCAGGTGCTCTGTCTAAGACTTTCAATAGTATGTTGGATAAAAGTGATGAGAGTGGACATTTCTGTCTTGTTCTGGAACAATTTTTCACCGTTGAGTATGATGTTATCTGTGGGATTATCATATCTGGCTTTTACTATGTTGAAGTACATTCAATCGATACTCACTTTGTTGAGAGTTTTTGTTATAGATAGATGTTGAACTTTGTCAAAAGCTTTTTCTTCATCTATCGAAATAATCTTAAAATTTTTGCTTTCATTTTGGTAATGTGGTGTATCACATTTACTGATTTGGAGATATTGAACCATTCTTACATCCCTGGAGTAAATCTCACTTGATCATGTTTTATGATCTTATTAATGTATTGTTGAATTCAGTTTGGTAATATTTTACAGAGGATTTTTGCATCTATGTTCATCAGGGATATTGGTCTGTAATTTCTTTTTGTTGTGGAGGCCTATCTGGTTTTGATATAAAGGTAATGCTGGCCTGGTAGGTGAGTTTGGAAGTGTTTCTTCTTTTCAGTTTTTGGAAGAGTTAGAGATGGATTGATATTTATTCTTCACTGAGTGTTTGGTGGAACTCACCAGTGATGCCATCTGGTTCTGGACTTTCGTTTCTGGGAATGTTAATTGAAGTATGGTTAATTTACAATGCTGTGTTAGTTCTGGTGTATAGCAAAGTGATTCATTTATACATATTTTATATATATTTTTTCAGATTCTTTTCCCATATAAGTTGTTACAAAATACTGAGTATAGTTCCCTGTGCTGTACATCAGGTCTTTGTTGCTTATCTATTTTATTTATAGTAGTATATACGTGTTATTCCCAGATTCCTAATTTATCCCTCCCCCCTTCCCTTTTGATAACTATAATTTTGCTTTCTAAGTCTGTTTCTTATTTAAAATAAGTTTATTTGTATTATTTTTTTAAGATTCCATGTATAAGTGATACACATAATATTTTTCTCTCTCTGATTGACTTCACTCAGTATGATCATCTCTAGATCCACCCATGTTGCTTCAAAAGGCAATATTTCATTCTTTTTATGGCTGAGTAATACTCCATTTTGTGTGTGTTTGTGTGCATGTGTATGGATATATATTACACCTTTATCTATTCATCCATTGATGGACACTTTGGATTTTGTCCATATCTTGGTTATTGTAAATAATGCTAAATGAACATTGAGGTGCATATATCTTTTTTAAAGACGTGTTTTCATTTTCTTCAGGTAGATACCCAACAGTGGAATTGCTGAATCATGTAGTAGCTATGTTTTTAATTTTTTGAGGAAACTCCATACTGTTTTCAGTGGTAATTGCACCAATTTACATTCCCAGTGTTGATCTGAAACAAATAGATTGCCAGATATTTATCCAGCAAAGAAGGGTTTACTGGGAATCAGCAGAGAATTGTAATTCAGGGTCTGCAACAATGGCCACATCCCCACATGCAAAAAGAAGCAGAGAATTTTTATAGAGAGGAATAGGATGTTGGGAGAGTTATACTAAATAAAGAGTCCATGGCTTATCGTTGGCTGAGTCCTTGTCAGGAGAAGAGAAGCCTGTCTTATCACAGGGCATGAAAGGTCCCCCTTCTGATCTCCCAATGCTATTTAATTTAAATTTCTGTTTATTAATATTTTATGCCACCAACAATACAGGGGAGTTTTCTTTTCCCTACCTACACTGAAAAAGAATAGAAGAAAAATAAATGAAAAAGAGAAAGAATAAGGCAGCATGCATCAGCTTAGCAAGTCAGAGGAAAAGTATAGAAGATTGTGCCTGCTGACTGGAACATAAAAAATAGTACCTGCCAGAGAAGGAAACAAAAGTACCTGCCAGCTTTAGGAAGGGAGAGGGAGATCCGGATGATGGTGCCTACCAGCTTCCATTGCAGAGATTATCCCAGCAGGCCTCTGCCACTCAACACCTTAAAATTAACAAATGAGTCTCTTTCCCGAAAAGTCTGGGCACTTTTCAAAAGGCTGTTTCTAGCAGGGCCCTAGGGTGGGTGAGTCTACAAACAAGTCCTTTAAAGAGTTCTCAGATTGCACAGTTTGCAGTTCTCGTGGGCAGAAGTTCCATTGATCTTTAAGGCAGATGTGTTAGAGGCTCATCCTTGAGTGCCAGTTTAAAAGTAGTGGTGGCTAATGTGAGGTAGCCCTCACTTCTTGGGGAGAAGCTCTGATTTTGAGTTTCTTCTAGATTGTGGGTTACTGCATCAGGAGTTGGGTTTATGGCTGTGTCCTAGTCCTGCCTAGCCACTGTATGTGGTTTCCCTCTCAACTGCCCAGTGTGAGGGGGTTCTATGACAATTCTTAGGTTCCTTCAGAAGATACTGTTCCATTCACAGCTATAGATTCAGTCTGTCTGTGAGAGGATGTAAGTTCAGGATTTTTCTACATTTCCATCTTGAATCAGAACTAGAAACTTTCACATATACAATACAGGAGTGTTAACTATTGCCATATTGTACATTACACTCCCAGAGCTTATTTCTTACACATGGAAGATTGTACCTTTTGACGACCTTCACCAAATTCCGCTACCTCCTTCAACCACACATCTGAGCTCTGTTTTATGATATAGATTTTAGATTTCACATGTAAATAAGATCATACAGTACTTGCTTTTCTCTGTCTGACTTTTTTGACTATGCATAATTGCCTCAAGGTCCACCTGTGTAGCAGGACTTCCTTCTTTTTATGAATAGATGTATATCACATTTTCTTTAACCATTCATCCATTGGTGAACACTTAGGATTGTATGTCTTGGGTACTATAAATACTGGTGCAGTGAACTTAGAGGTGCAGATATTTGGGACAGAGATTTTATTTCCTCCAAATATATTCTCAGGAATGAAATTGCTGTATCATATGGTAGTTCTATTTTTAATATTTTGGGAACCTCCATTTTATCCTCCATAGTAGCTGTACCAATTTACATTCACACCAACAATGAACAAATGTTCCTTTTTTTCACATCCTCAGCATTTGTTATCCTTGTCTTTTGATGACAGCCATTTAACAGATGTGAAGTGGTGTCTCTCATGAAGCTTACTCTTTCATACCTAAATTCTAGATTATCTACAGCATTTTATCATTGGAATTTTTCACAGAATAACATAATTAGCTCTGTATGCCTGGCATGGGAAATCATGACAGGCTGGAGCAGACATTTTCTGTAATGTACACAGACAATTGTAAAACCCAGACTGACTGAAGGGTAAAAGAAATTGAGGCAAAAAAAGTAGAGAAGAGCAGTTATAAATAATCATGTCACAGAGAAAGTAACTTTGATTCTTGACAGCTTCCAGTTCCTAATGCCAATCCCTTGCGAAACAGATGGTCTTTCTTGAGTCTGATGAGGTCGTTCTCATGGATAAATCTTTGCCTCTTCCCTCAATTAAAAAAAAAATGTTTAAGCCAATCTGAACAAATTTCTGTGATTTACAAGAAGTTCAGTGTGGCAAATATATCAAAATTATATATATATATATATATATATTAGAACTTTGATTATGTTATATATTATAATAAAATATAATATTTTAAAGTTCTAAAATAATTTTCAAAAATTAATTTCCAAAGAAGAGTAGAAATAGATTTTAATATAATTAGAGAAACTGTAATTACCACTTAACAAAATCCTCATTTTTGAGGTACTTTACTTTTTAAAGATAGGTATCTTTATCTCCAAAAGGCTAACAAAATAAAGTAATAAAATTTGAAAGACTAAATCCTTAGTGAGAACTTGACCTTACCAGATAGGAAAATGACACATTTCCTCTCTCAATTAGTTTTTCTAATGGTGGTTCTGTTTTCAATATGATATTTAAGGAAAGGACGTAACTTAGTGACTCAATTCTAAGTGACTAAAGTCCAAGTTAGATGAAAATTGGACACATGACAAAGTGACCCAAACAAGTAGAAAGCCATGGGAAAAAAAAAACAGAAGGAATGAGCTGAGAGAGCTAGCAGTAATAGAATGGAAGCATAAGTAGGTGGATATGTGATCATAAGGAGGGAATGGAGAATTCTTAGGGAATATTCAAAACTCGGGGGACAAATTAGAATGAATATTTTTCTGGAAAAGAAAATCAAAATCACAGATGGTAGACAAGATGGTCTTGTTTCTTTGAGAAATGGACTCCGGTTTAATATATAGAATCTTCTGAGACTTGAGGGGGAAAATTAGTAGAATAGGAATTATACAGTCAACACAGGCAGGGATTTTAAGTACAATGTCTGCCACCTGTTAGATACATGATGCAGCTTAACAAGATTTCATAGGACTTTTTTCAGACATCAAGTAAAGACATTCTATTTGAACTGTTTCATGGGAGCTACTGTGAGCAGCCGCACAAGGAGAAAGCATTCTCCATAGTAGTTGAAATTCATTTTTTGTAATTTAAGTATTTTTTCTGAAAAGTCCATAGTTTTCATATACATGTGCTGTGTTCTTAGTTGCTCAGTTGCGTCTGAATCTTTGCAACCCATAGAGTGTAGCCAGACTACGCTGTTGATGGGATTCTCCAGGTAGGAATACTGGAGTGGGCTACCATGCCCTCCTCCAGGGGATCTTCCCAACCCAAGGACCAAACCCAGGTATCCCACGTTTCAGGCAGATTCTTTACCATCTGAGCCACCAGGGAAGCCCTTTCACATATATATCTATGGAAAATTAATAACTTAAAAATAATTTTAGTTCATCTCAGTTCAGTCACTCAGTCATGTCCAACTCTTTGCAACCCCATGAACCACAGCATGCCAGGCATCCCTGTCCATCACCAACCCCCAGAGTCTACCCAAGCCCATGTTCATTGAGTCATTGATGCCATCCAACCATCTCATCCTCTGATATCCCCTTTTCCTCCCACCCTCAATCTTTCTCAGCATCAGGGTCTTTTCAAAAGAGTCAGCTCTTTGCATCAGGTGGCCAAAGTATTGGAGCTTCAGCTTCAACATCAGTCCTTCCAATGAACACCCAGGACTGATCTCCTTTAGGATGCACCGGTTGGATCTCCTTGCAGTACAAGGGACTCTCAAGAGTCTTCTCCAACACCACAGTTCAAAAACATCAATTTTTAGGTGCTCAGCTTTCTTTATAGTCCAACTCTCACATCCATACATGACTACTGGAAAAACCATAGCTTTAACTAGATGGACCTTTGTTGGCAAACTAATGTCTCTGCTTTTTAATATGCTGTCTAGATTGGTCATAACTTTCCTTCCAAGGAGTAAGTGTCTTTTAATTTCATGGCTACAATCACCATCAGCAGTGATTTTGGAACCCCCAAAAATAAAGTCAGCCACTGCCTGTTTCCACTGTTTCCCCATCTATTTGCCATGAAGTGATGGGACCAGATGCCATGATCTTAGTTTTCTGAATGTTGAGCTTTAAGCCAACTTTTTCATTCTCCTCTTTCACTTTCATCAAGAGGCTTCTTAGTTCCTCTTCACTTTCTGCCATAAGGGTGGTGTTATCTGTATATCTGATGTTATTGACATTTCTCCCAACAATCTTGATTCCAGCTTGTGTTTCTTCCAGCCCACCATTTCTCATAAGGTACTCTGCATATAAGTTAAATAAGCAGAGTGACAATATACATCCTTGACGTACTCCTTTTCCTATTTGGAACCAGTCTGTTGCATGTCCAGTTCTAACTGTTGCTTCCTGACCTGCATACAGGTTTCTCAAGAGGCAGGTCAATAAAGCAGAAATAGATGATTTTCTGGAACTCTGTTGCTTTTTCAATGATCCAGCAGATGTTGGCAATTTGATCTCTGGTTCCTCTGCCTTTTCTAAAACCAGCTTGAACATCTGGAAGTTCACGGTTCACATACTGCTGAAGCCTGGCTTGGGGAATTTTGAGCATTATATCTTTTATTCATCAAAGCAGTCTTAAGAGACCCTACCCATAACTTCTTACCATATCATGAAATTTATCCCAAATCTCACTCTTTACACTATTGGTTGCCATTCAGAATATATCCAGAGAAGTTAACTTATTTTTTTTTTAGTTCTTTTTTTTTTAACTTTTTATTATTATTTTTTTTTACTTTACAATATTGTATTGGTTTTGCCATACATCAACATGCATCCACCATGGGTGTATACATGTTCCCCAACCTGAAACCCCTCCCACCTCCCTCCCCATACCATCCCTCTGGGTCATCTCAGTACACCAGCCCCAAGCTTCCTGTATCCTGCATCGAACCTGGACTGGTGATTCATTTCTTATATGATATTATACATGTTTTAATGCCATTCTCCCAAATCATCCTCCCCTCCCTCTCCCACAGAATCCAAAAGATTGTTCTATACATCTGTGTCTCTTTTGCTGTCTTGCATACAGTGTTGTGGTTACCATCTTTCCAAATTCCATATATATGCGTTAGTATACTGTATTGGTGTTTTTCTTTCTGAAGTTAACTTAAAATCAGTATACTTTATGTGTGCTCATAAAGAATTCATTACCTACAGATTTTTTTCCTTAATATTGTCACTAAATCTATAGGAGCTTTCCCAATGGCTCAGACAGTAAAGAATCTGCCTGCAATGTAGGAGCCCTGGGCTCAATCCCTGGATCAGGAAGATCCCTTGGAGAAGGGAGCAGCTACCCACTCCAGTATTTTTGCTGGAAAATGGTATGGACAGAGGAGCCTGATAGGGTACAGTCCGTGGGATCTCAGAGAGTCGGACATGACTGAGTGACTAACACTTTCACTTTTCACTTTTCATCTGTTTATTCAGTTCAGTTCAGTCGCTCAGTCGTGTCTGACTCTTTGAGACTCCATGAACCACAGCACGCCAGGCCCCCCTGTCTATCACCAACTCCCGGAGTCCACCCAAACCCATGTCCATTGAATCGGTGATGCCATCCAACCATCTCATCCTCTGTCATCCCCTTCTCCTCCAACCCTCAATCTTTCCCAGCATCAGTATCTTTTCTTTTTTTTTTTTTTAATTTTTATTTAATTTTTAAACTTTACATAATTGTATTAGTTTTGCCAAATATCAAAATGCATCAGTATCTTTTCATTGGGCACCTACTGACCTGGGGAGTTCATCTTTCAGTGTCCTATCTTTTGCCTTTTCATACTGTTCATGGGGTTCTCGAAACAAGAATACTGAAGTGGTTTGCCATTCCCTTCTCCAGTGGACCACGTTCTATCAGACCTCTCCACCATGACCCATTCGTCTTGGGTGGCCCCACACAGCATGGCTTAGTTTTGTATCTGATACAAATTAGTCAAGAACAGAAAACCTACATGTGCAGTTTTGTACTTCTTCTAATGAACTATGTCATTTCATGCATATACACCTTTGTTTGTAAGATTATTCTTGTAGAAGAATCTCTGTCAATACCACCTTCATTTCCTTCTGTCTGGTAACAACACCTACTCAGATCACTTTCTGTAGAAATTCTTTCCTGTAGTCTACAACTGAATGATCACTTAATGCCTCTATGGTCAATTGTATCCTTTTCACACACATTTGCAGTAGGTTGCTTTTTACATGTTTATTTCCGTATACACAGACCATATAAAATCGTAAACTTTTAGAAGGCAGATATATTATTTACATTTGTTTATACTAAGTCTGTTAATACTAGCACAGTGCTTCGTAGATGTTCTACAAATGCTACTGGGTGAAAAAAAAAAAAAATATATATATATATAACATCATGATTTGTCAAACACATCATCACATTTTGACCTGTAATACAGGTAACTAGGAAAGATACTTTTCATGTTGACAGTTAAAGAAATGAAGGCTCAAAGTGTTATCTCCTGTCCAAGGTCCCAGAATTAATATGAAGCATTTTGCATTTATCCCAATGCACACTCCCTCCCTCCCTCTCTCTAACACACACACAAATTGTTTCTCATTGTTCTAAATCACCTCTCATTGAAGGGTTACATACTTTTTAAAATTGTATTTCTTTTCATTGCAAATGGTTTGGACACAGCTGGCTGTATATCATCTCCTACATACATTTGGATCTGTAAACATGCCTTTTAATCCTACATTTAAGGTAAGCTTTGCAGGTTCCAACCAGTCACATGTCCATGAATTAATCTCCATGTAACTTTGCATGCTACATTATCTCATATATGTGAAGGATGTGTACTCCAACCCAAAATGCTTCATCTGCTTTGTTTTGACTTTTGGTTTGTTTAGAATTTGCAACAGATGGTTCCTTTGTTTCCACTCTAGGTTGAATTCCATGTGCCGTATAAGAGAAAAGAGATCCCAAGACATGGTTGTTAGATTTATTAACAGACCCAGCACAAAATGAACAAAGTTCATATTCCTGAATCAGAGCTCAAGCTTTGACCAAAGACTGTGTCTTGAGTAATGAAGATTTGTTTTAGAAAGTAATAAATCAGAAAAGAAATGTCTCAACATATGAAAACCATTTCATTATATAAGTGGAAGTTAAACTGTGCTTCACCCAAATAAACGTATGCCATACTGACCTTAACTGATTGTGGTGGGTACACAGAGAGAGGATCATTAGCAAACTACTTTGAAAGAAAAAAGTTTCTTTGTGACAACTTTCTCCCTGGAACCTGGTATAATTTGGCCCATGAAAATGAAGAGATAAAGAACAAATCTGAGAGTTGCTGATCCAAGTAATATACTGTAGATTTGTGTTTAGAGGTAAATTCCCAACTAACAACCCAAGATTATCAGAAGTGTTTAGTTTTCTGAAATTTAAGGCTGAAAATTATTTTAAGCACAAATTAGAAAACTTAATATGAAAGGGTTCATTTGTTATTTTCTCCTTTTAAATGTTTTCTCTGCTTAAACCTCACCCTAAGACATGCAACTGATAATGGGAAAGAGAAAAAGTAAAAAGCAAAAAGAGTGGATAGGTATGCCTCAACTGAAGAATATCCGATTCAAAAAAGGTCTATAGATGGGAAACATTCAAAATAGGTAAACTAGAGGGCTTGATTTACTTCCCAAGTGAATTTTCTTTTTTACTCTTTTAAATATTTTGATTGGAGAATTGCTTTACAATGTTGTATTACTTTCTGCTGTACAACAATGCAATTCAGCCATAATTATACATATATCACCTCTTTCTTGAGCCTCCCTCCTCTCCCCCAACAAGTGAATTTTCTGAAGAATTAATCCTTAAATTACTATTCCTCTAGTAGATTTAAGCACAAAGTTCCATTGACTTAGGTTTTTTGGTATAGGAATATACTCATTGAATAACATGAAATCCGTAGAGAATATGAGCAAAGAAACAAGAATAACAGCAACAATTTAGAAGATAGCAAAAATTTTATGGACATGAATTGCTAGTGCTCCCATATGTTTCTGTCATTTATCTACCCCAAGTATGAAAGCATATTACAAAGAAAAAAATACCTACTCAAAAAATTTCTCATCTGTGGGCCTTCCCTGGTGATTCAGAGATTAAGAATATGCATGCCAGATAGGTTCAATCCCTGGTGTGAGAAGATCCCACATGCCATGGAGTAATAAGCCCATGTACCCACAACTACAGAAGTCATGTGCCTAGATCCTGAGCTCTGTAACAGGAGAAGACACCCCAGTGAGAAGCCCCTCTCACTGCAACTAGAGAAAGCCCATGTGCAGCAACAAAGACCCAGCACAGCCCAAACTAAAAACAAAAAGATCTCTCAGTTGAGACAGCTTAGATAATAAATCTAAAAACAAAATAAGAAAAAAATATTTGCACTTAAGAATTTCCTTAAATAAGTGGCACCCCAGCCAGACCCATGATCTTCCTGAGAGAAACCAAAATCCGTGCTAGGATGCTTGGCCTTTAAAATAAAACAAAAACACCCAAAATCCACTTATCCCTAAAATGTTAGTTTCTTAAAAAGTATATCCAAAAAAAGAGTCTGAAATAAATACTAAGCTGAAATAAAATTAGTAGTCTGTATATCAGTTTCTCTCTTCCTTCCCTTCCCTTCAGTCTTAGAAACTATATTTCCAAATGAAGCCTAGACCATGTACTGTGTGCCCTTCGTCTTTCTATCAGATTCTTCGGTGGTACCTCAACTTAATTACCACCTCTCATACATAAAATCATAAAACTCTTCCCCAGACACTGATTTATCTTCATAACTACTGTATTTCCTTTGTAATTGCTGAACATTCTTTTTACCTTTATCCAGAGATCAATAAACAATGACCAGTAGCCTAAATTCTACCTTCTATCTCTTTGTACATGAAGTCTTACAGAAACACAGGCTGGGCTGTTGGTTCATGGATTTTCTATGGCTTATTTCACACAACAATGGCAGGGTTGAATAGTTTCAGCAAGGACTTTGTAGCCCACAAGGTCTGAAATATTTTCTATCTAGTCCTTCCCAGGATAGTCTTGAGCCCTTAGAAATCAAGCATCCTGAAAGAGTAGTCTAGACACTGGTCCTGCTTCTGTGCCTCTCATCAGTCTTCCACCCACTGGTCCCTGGTTTCCATGACAACCCTTCAAAAGTAACACTACATTAAAAACATCAACACCCTTCTTCTTGAGACTCTCCAGAACTAAATCCTCTTGTTTCTCAACCTAAATTTTAAGCACCCTTTTATCTCTGGCTTCTCTTATTCTTCTCATTCCTCAGTGTCATTATTTTCTTTTTTTGCAGGGGAGGGTGCACATGCCACAGGGCATGTAGGATCTTAGTTCCTGGACCAGGGATCCAACCCACACCCCCTGCATTGGAAGCACAGAGCCTTAACCACTGGTCTGCCAGGGAAGTTCATCGGTGTCATTATTTTATTTTATTTTTTTCTGTTGCTGTCTTCTTTCTGTATATTCTAGTTCTAGTCAATCTTATCTATTTTAATGACTTTGATTGTTTAGTCTATGTGGACAATTTCAAATTACTCTCAACCCTGATCTGTCTCTCAAGCTCAACTTTGGTTAAGTCAACAGGACACTGAACATCACATGGAAAATTCTAAATGTCAAAACAGAACATTTTATTCTCTTGTAATCCCTAGTTCCTCTTAATGATATTACTGATCTCCTGGTTCCCAAGGCTAAAAATTTTGGAAATACCATGCTCTTTCATTCTGACCATCTAAATGCTTACTAAACACCATGACACTGATCTATTCTGCATGCACAACTGCTTTTACTCCTATTTCCCCTTTCCTTCCCACAGGCTTGCCTACAGCTTTTCCCAGGGTGGTTGTGGAGTCTCCTTATGGTCTCATGCCTCCTCTAAAATAGTCTATATATGCCTCCCATTCTAGTCTTCCTACAACAGTTTAGTTCACAGCCCTCTCCTGACACTTTTTTTGTTGCCTAATAAATGAAATCCCAAGTCCTTAACTGCATTAGTCAGAGTCCCAGCAGGAAATATATGACACAAACTGAGGAGAGTTCTAAAAAATTTTGCTAAGTGTGGAAGGAATATAAGGACACCAACCAAGTGTAATGTAGGAACTTAAACCTAGCAAGAATGGAAAACCTCGCTGTTTCTAATCCTGAAAAGGCAAGAGGAAGGAGAAATTACCAGAACCTAGACTTAGTAACATGTACAAAGGGCTGCTTTACATGTGACCTTTTGTGGAGAGACTCAACCTGTAGGGAAGGAACCCAGAGAATAAACCCCTGACATCGCTCCCTCCCCCATGCCCATCACCCCCTGTGCTTCCTGTTGGCTGAACCCAAATAGAACCCAGAGACCAAAACAGAACAATCCATACACTGCAGCTTCCTGGGGCAAAGAATAAACAAAAGTAGAATGAGGATTTGGAGGGAAAATATCCAGCACATTATCTTAATATCGATGGCATTCTGATCTAGCCATTTTACTTTATCCACCATTGATCCCCTTTATACTTTCTTTAATGAAGACAAACAATCTTCTCCAAATATTGAGGGTTTTTTCCCCCTCTGTGGCTTTTCTCCTTATGTTCAAACTTTAAAATCAAATTCCATCATCTTTCCGTATCACCAGAAACTTAGATGCCATTAGATGTGGATTTCATTACAACCTAACAGCTCTGCTTCCAAACTTGCCCATCATTTTGGTATGTTGTATTGATGGGGTCAGTTCTTCATCACCTCCACATCTCTGTGGTGCCCTTGTCTCTGATACGGGGCTAGACATGTGGCCCATCTGGGGGCAGTAGAATAAGGTAGAAGCGGCAGTGTGCCACTGCCTGTGTATCTTGTTTGTGCTCACGCGCCTCTACTACGTCACCGTGAGGAGGACTTGCCTGGGCTTTTCTACTACCGGGAAGAAAACAAGACAAGTGTGGAGGAGAGCCAACTGCAGACACGTGACTGGGCCAACTGAGCCACAGATGCAGGAGGGAGCCAGGCCAAAACCAGCTGGACCCTGCAGCTGCATGAAAAATAATTTTTTTTTTTAATGCACCACAAGTTTTGAGGCTGTTTGCTAAACATCAAGTAATATAGTGAATATATGTTCTAACCACCTTTTCTACTGTCTTAGAAATGTCTCTGCTCCTCCCCAGTGTTAACCCATCCAGCTCTGTCCTCAGTCCCATGTGTAACTATTTCTTTTCAAGCAATTACACTAGAAAAAAAAATCATCTTTGTTTTCTATTGTCTGTAATGTCTCCTTCTCCACTGGTTATTTTCTCCTTAACCTTCAAACATAGCAACCTAACCCACACAAAACTTAAACTTCTAGACTGTGACAGGCAGAATTTCTAAGATGAACTCTAATGTCCCAAGCTTTCTATACAATCTCCCATCTGTGTATGGAAGAGACCTGTGACCTGTGGACCTAGGATCCATTTATGTTATACAGTTGACTTTAAGAAAGGGAGATTATCCTTGGTGGGCATGACCTAATCAGATGAGCTTTTAAAATTAAGGGAGCTCTTCCATGAAAAAGGGATTTGAAGTGAGAGAGTTCTAATGTATGAATTCTCTATTACTGGCTCTGAAGATGGAGAAGACCACATAGCTAGGAGCTAAGAGTGGCCCCTGCCTGATAGCCAACAAGACAAGAAGAACCTTAGTGCTTCAACCACGAGGACATCAATTCTGACAACCTGAGTGACCTTAGAAGTAGATCCTTCTCCAGAGCATCCAGAAAGAAATGCAACCCAGCCAATGCCCTGATTCATAATTGAAAGAAATAGAGTAGAAAACTCATTCAAGCTCCACCTGGCCGCCTGACTTTCAGAACTGTGAGATAATAAGTGTGGCGATTAAAAACTAATACACCTCTCAACTTTCCAGGTTTAAAATGTAATCATGAAAACTGCTAACATTTTTACATGCAACACTTAAGTACAGGCCAGGTACAATTCTGTTTTACATACAAAATAACACATTATTCCTCATAACCATGACTACTGCCATTTTCCAGATGTGAAATTTGAAGTTCAAAGTGGTTAATAACTTGCCCAAGGACACAGCTACCAAATGCAGGGCAGAGATTCAAATCTAAGCATTCTGGTTTTTAAATCTATACTCAAAACCCTTATATACCACTCCTCTCCTTCCCCACTTAATTATTTGCACATGTACCACCAGATTGGGAGAAGGAAATGGCAACCCACTCCAGTGTTCTTGCCTGGAGAATCCCAGGGACAGAGGAGCCTGGTGGGCTGCCATCTATGGGGTCTCACAAAGTCGGACACAACTGAAGTGACTTAGCAGCAGCACCACCACCACCACCAGATTGCAGATTTTGCCCTCAAAACTCTACTGAAATTTATCTGGCAGAAACATAGGATCTCACTTTCAAATCAAAAATAATTCTTCTCATCCATTGTCTTAAGTTCCTCATGGTATTTAGCATTGTTTATCACTTTCTCCTCTTTAAAACTGTAAATTTTGATTGTCTTCATGCCCTGGAAATGCTTTGTGTCTGACACCACTTCCTTTACTCACCTGGAAAGTGCTGCTGTTACTCATGTTTATCCCTCAGGAATTTCTTGAATGCCTCAACTTCTTTCCTGACCTTAGCTGCCGCTTTGTACCTGTGGTAGCTACCTAGTATGTCTTTCTCTCCAGAATTCAGGGCTCACTTTTCCAGGGAGCATTTTAGACAAACATAATTTGATGTACCACCTAAAACACATGATATTCAAGATACCCAAAAGCCCCTTTTCTCTACCCAAATGTCACTCTCATCTGCACCACTTCATCTTGCATCTTTCCCCAGCCCCCTCCTTTTGAACCTATGGATTTCCTGTCTTTTCATGACTCTTAGTTTTTTCTCAGAACCTGTTCTTACCTCCAAATGATGTCCCACTTCAAAACTTCCAACTTCCACAGAATAATTTTCCCAAGATGTATCTTCAAGATCCTTAATTCTATTAGGTGGGTGTCTATAAAACATTCAGATAAACTAATTTCTTCAAAAATGATAACTAGCTACCATTCTCCAAGTTAGGTACACATTAAGAAAATAATAAAATTCAGCCTTCCCATTAAACATCCCAAAGAAAGAAAAAGGATGCTAAGTTTTAATAAAGTAGAGATGTATTTGGGGAAACAAAGAATCTTTAGTATGTGGTTCTGAGATCAACCTCAGTGATTCATTTGCAGCCTGCCTTATCCAACAGTCCAGCAAGACTAAGCAGTCTAGAGCTTGGAATTCAGCTTCTGATATGCCCATGTGTGTGCTAAGTTGCCTCTGTCTTATTTGACTCTTTGCAACCCTATGGACTATAGCCTGCCAGGCTCCTCTGTCCATGGGATTTCTCAGGCAAGAATAGTGGAGTGGGTTGCTGTAACTTCTCCTCAGGATCTTCTTGATCCATAGATTGGACCTCTGTCTCTTACATCTCCTGCTTTGGCAGGTGAGTTCTTTATCACTAGAGCCACCTGGGAAACCCTAGATATCCCCAGATCCCTGATCTCTTTTACCTTGTTACAGCCACTATGAAGAAGGCTAACTGAGATTAGTTAAACCCAAACTTATCTCTATTGCCACCTGGTAATAACAGTTTAAACTCACTTTTTCCATTTGTAGTTCCAGGGACATCTCTGCCCTCTCAAAATTCTCTATGTCTGGTATCAGGCCTAAAAGCATATATCTAATTTTTTTAATGAAATTACTAGAGATATGATTTAAGTTATTTTCTCAGTGCTCAGATATGCCACTGTGATAAATGCAATGAAGTCATTGCTTTTACTTCTGGCCTTCCCCCAGTGCACCCACATGTTCATTCTATACTGCCAAAAGAGAATCCACATCCTCCCATAACAGCAAACTCTTGACAGCTCAGAATCCTTGGGCTCTGACTGCATGTCTCAAGTAAATGACGCTCCTCAAGATACATAATAAACTGAAACCAATATTGGTGTGTGCTGTGCTAAGTCACTTCAGTCATGTCTTTGCAACCCCAAGGACTATAGCCCACCAGGCTCCTTTGTCCAAGGGATTCTCCAGGCAAGAATACTGGAGTGGGTTGCCGTGCCCTCCTCCAGGGGTTCTTCCCAACCCAGGGTTCAAAGCCAAGTCTCTTACATGACCTGCATTGGCAGGTGGGTTCTTTACCACTAGCACCACCTGAGAAGTCCCATATTGGTTCCCTGCACTTTTAATACTACTACTACTACTAATAACAATATTGGTGACAGTAGTCTTAAAAGTGCAGGAACCCAAATCAGTCAACCATGGACATAAACTGGTGTGAGCTCATTCATTCTTTCAGAGCCTCAGGTGAGCCCTTGGTATATAATGATACATTGACCAGGGAATAAAATGTTTTTTTAAACAATTATTAAAGATTATAATTGTGAAGTATTGAGAAGTATAGAACAAAATGAAATTATTGGAGGACAATTCCTCTACAATATCATGTTGGCCTCTGCCACACATCACAATGTGAATTAAATGTTAACCAAATGCTTTCAAAGGACTTTAAATCACTACTTGACTCTAAGAAATTTCCAACTCTGTAGGAAGTAGGCTAAGGAACTACAGGCTGAGGATTCTGCTTGATAATCTGTCCTCACTGAAAAATTATAATATTTAGGTTCTTTTTTCACTTTCTCTCACAAATATCTTTTTGAAGTATAGTAAAAAAGGGAGAGAAGGAACAACTAAAATAAGTATATAAGACAAGCCAAGATATTGTAAGGAGGTTGTCTTAAAATTCAGAAAACAATACATTTTCCTTATTGTAATCAAAATGAAGTACTGGATTCTAGTCCTATGTCTATTATTTATTAGCCCAGTGATCTCATCCATAAAATAAGCCCCATCTATTAAAACAGATTGATAATAATAGTTCACAGTCTTACTAGGAAAAAATGAGGTCATGGAAGTGAGAACATTTTAATCCTCTGTAAAGCACTCTACAAATGAATGGCATTATTATTATTATTGGTTAACCCCAAAGCAATATAATCTGTGTACCTGTCAAAAGTTAAGGACTACAGAACAGTCCTGTTGTACTACCCAAGAACAACACAAACTAGAGTGATTATGGCTGGGCAAGTTTGTTTTTTCACATCAGTGGAAAAGATTTTTAAAGTCAGATTTCCTTTCCACTTCATCAAAGTATAGCTGAATTGAATGGTAATGGAGTAGTTAATTCTAATCCACACTTTAAGTTACTGCCTAACTGAAGTCAGTTGTAATAATACTCTTGAATGTACAGATAGGAAATTTTGGTTTCTGAGTTGATGTTGCCTGCACACCTTGTTTAAGCCTCCATTCCTGTCTCTCAGTCCCCTACTTGCCACATAAACGTCTCCACTTTAGAAGGGACTAAAATCAGAAGCACCTTCTGTGTTCACAGCATCAGTCTAAACCATCTGAGACCTCCCTGATTCAAGCTCAATACTCATCTTCACAGTTTCACTTTCAATTTGACCTTCAGTCCTCCTGGACACCCATCCTCAATTACACTTCAGATTCTTTTCCCCATTTTTTACCTAAATCACCGGTCCAGGTCAGTTCTGACCTCAGAATCCCTCCATAGCACACGCCAGTTGGCAACTGCCTTCCTTCCAGATGACAACAGACTTGGGAGTGAACCTAAGCAGGTCAGCCAAGCTACATGAATGGTGTTGCTAAGTGGTGCTCATGGTTTTCATGAGAAAACTCATCTTATTCAGTCTCACGTACCCCAACTTCTGGGTTTCCCAGTTAGCTCAGTGGTTAAAGGAAAAAAAAAATTCACCTGCCAATGTAAGAGACATGGAGTTCTTTTCTTGGGTCAGGAAGATCCCCTGGAGAAGGAAACGGCAACCCACTCCAATATTGCCTGGGAAATCCCATGGATAGAGGTGCCTAGAGGGGCTATAGTCCAAGGGGTCGCAAAAAGTCAGACATGACTTAGCAACGACAATGACAACAACAACACCCCGACTTCTGCTTCCCTGTGCTTTTCCCAGGCCTCTGTATGCACTTGTTGCATACACACTATTACAGCCAAAGTACACAGGTGGCCACAGAATTTCCCTCTGTTGACGTGGGCTTTCTGCAAGCTTAACCCCAAGGCCAATGTCTACGATTGCCAAAACACTGTAAAGCCTCCAAGCTAAGGGTGAGGTCATAACTCTCTTCTGTTTCCCTTATGAGATAAACCACATCAAGCCTTCCTGACCCGCCCTTCTGGCCTACACTTGTAAGTTACATTCAGGCTTCTCTCTGCCAGAGGTATTGGTGTCAGATGTTGGCTTGGGGAGAGTGGATCCTGTAAGCTTGCCTCATCAATAGGCTTTGAGGAATTACCCCAGGGAGCCAGCTATTTACTTGCTGCTAGCTTGTTTTTCACAATTATTGTCCTCCTGAGAACATCCAGGATTTCAGCCTCAGAGATAAGACAACTCTGTCTCTGACTGCACTCTGTGCTGACAGTCCTAGGGAAAGCAGAGGACAGTATGGCCATCCCCTCCACCACCTACTAGTCACCTGAGGCAATGCTTATAAGTGATGCCTGAAAATCTAAAGGGAACTCTTCTCTTTTAATGACATAAAGACTATCTTTTATTGTGATTTATACTGTTAACTTATTGTTGTAGGCAATTCGGTCACAAGCTTTCTCTTTTTCCTGACTTCTTTACTGCCCTGCCTTGAGTTCACCATGGTTAAGTGTTGCTGCTGTCAGAACAGGGAACATCCCTGTGCTTTGAATGAATGGATGTGATCTCACCCCAGTTCACCTGTGATCTGATGTACCAAGTTGATAACATGGAGCCTGAGTACACTGAGGTCACTCAGAGGCACTTGGACGCAAAATATATACCTCGATGGCTCTTGTAGTTCCAAATTAACACAGTCCTCCCAGAGATTAAATGCTGCTTCAAATAGTACTACATGTCCAGAGACTTTTGTTTTCTTTGGAAAGTAATTTGAAGAAGTTCTGGATATATTCCCTGCTTAATACACTGGCTTAGGGCAGAATCTGTTAGTTTAGAGAGAGCCCCAGATAAATATTTAGGTCTCTTAAAGAAGTATGAGAAAGTGTGTAATGTTCCCCAATTAATAAAAGGAAATGACAAGGGCTCCTCAGTAATCCAGACTTAGCTTAATTCCCAGGTAAACGTTTACAGAGGTTCTAGAACTCCTTTGTATAACAATATTTATGGAATGTTCATCATGTGCTAGACATTGTTTTACATGTTTTACATGTATTACCTCATTTAAGTCTCAAAAAATCCTCTTAAGTTACCATAACAGTTTTAATGAGTAGGTACTACAATTGATCCATTTTACATATGAGAAAACTGAGAAGTTGGGTTAAGTAAGGGGTCAACTTACATACTTAGCAAATATGAAATCAGGATTTGAATTACAGAAAGGCTGAGTCAAGAGTTAGCCCACTTAACTAAGCCATACCTTTGCTCATTACATCTACTTTTCACATCAGTCCCTTTGCTAACAGTGGAGTACCAGATGGCATAGATTTTCCTTCCTTGAGGCCAAAGATAACCCACTGGATTCAGAAATATTAATAGTAGGGAAGCAAGATTATTTCCATAGTCCAATCAATGAATGCCATGGGTGCTAATAATAGGAGAAACCGATAGGTATGGTTTTATTTTTAGTAGAAATTTATAAACTCAAAATTTATCATAGCACCCAATCATAATTGCTGTTTCTTCACATGAAAAAAAATAACTTCTTTCACTTTACCCCAACAATGTTTAAATATCACAATCCCTATAGCAAAATATCTTTACTGTCAGCTTCAGATTCTTTCTATATTATTCACCAAGATGAAGATTACCAGCCTGGAGATAAAAGGAGGGCACAGTGTGTGCCTCTCACCAAGCTGAGAAGACCAGAGCTCAAGAACCCTCCTTAAACAGTCAGAGGGTACTGATTTCCACCAACAGGGCTTCCCTGATAGCTCAGTTCGTAAAGAATCTGCCTGCAATGCAGGAGACCCAGATTCGATTCCTGGGTCAGGAAGACCACCTGGAAAAGGGAAAAGCTACCTACTCCAGTATTCTTGGGCTTCCCTTGTGGCTTAGCTGGTAAAGAATCCGCCTGCAATGCAGGAGACCTGGGTTCGATCCCTGGGTTGGGAAGATCCCCTGGAGAAAGGAAAGGCTACCCCACTCCAGTATTCTGGCCTGGAGAATTCCATGGACTGTATAGTCCACGGGGTCGCAAAGAGTCAGACATGGTTGAGCAACTTTCACTTTCACTTCACTTTCCACCAACGAATATCCTCAGAGTTCCTTCACAAATAAAAGACTGTCTCCCAGGAGTGGTGAAGGGGATCCTAAGCAGTCTTCACTCTCCCACCTCATTCATTTTTTAATTTAGTTCATTTTTTAACTTAGAATATAATTGATACACAATATTGTATTAGTTTCTGCTGTACAGCAGTGAGTCAGTTACACATATAGCCACTGTTTCTATTCCCAATATAGGTCATTACAGTGTATTGAATAGAGTTCCTTATACTATACAGTAGGTTCTTATTAGTTCTCTATTTTATACATAGTAGTGTACATCAGTCCCAGTCTCCCAGTTTATCCCTCCTACTTCCCCTCACTTTCCCCCCTGGTACCCATAAGTTTGTTTTTACATCTGACTCTCACTCCATTCTTGAAGAGATCCATCACATGTGAGAGAGGCAGGGAGAATGGGATGCTTTGTTTGGGTGAAAGTGTAAAATTTGATACTGCAGGAAATCCTAGAACAATCCTAGGAAAAGAATTATCATATTGTGATCTAAAGTTATTAGGAATTCTTTTTTAATTTTTTGTGGTTATATGCCAGGTACTGGGCATACCTAAGAATATGTAAACAAATCCCAAAGAGTATTTTTATTGTATATTATATATATTGAAATGTTCAGCTTCAGCTTCTTCAGCATTATTTGTCAGGGCATAGACTTGGATTACTGTGATATTGAATGGTTTACCTTGGAAATGAACAGAGATCATTCTGTCATTTTTGAGATTGCATCCAAGTACTGCGTTTCACACTCTTTTGTTGACTATGATGGCTACTTTATTTCTTCTAAGGGATTCTTGCCCACAGTGGGAGATACAATGGTCATCTGAATTAAATTCATTCCAGTCCATTTTAGTTCGCTAATTCCTAAAATGCAATGTTCACGCTTTCCATCTCCTGTTTGACCACTTCCAATTTGCCTTGATTCATGGACTTAACGTTCCTATGCAATATTGCTCTTTACAGCATCAGATTTTATTTCCATCACCAGTCACATCCACAACTGGGTGTTGTTTTTGTTTTGGCTCCATCTCTTCATTCTTTCTGGAGTTAGTTCTCCATTGATCTCCAGTAGCATATTGGGCACTTACTGACCTGGGGAGTTCATCTTTCAGTGTCCTATCTTTTTGTCTTTTCATACTGTTCATGGGGTTCTCAAGGCAAAAATACTGAAGTGGTTTGCCATTCCCTTCTCCAGTGGACCATTTGCAGAAATCTCCACCATGACCTGTCCGTCTTGGGTGGCCCTACACAGCATGGCTCATAGTTTCCTTGAGTTGGACAAGTCTGTGGTCCTTGTGATCAGATTGGTTAGTTTTCTGTGATTGTGGTCTTCAGTCTGTCTGCCCTCTGGTGGAGAAGGATAACAGGCATATGGAAGCTTCCTGATGGGAGAGACTGAGGGTCTTGTTCTGATGGGCAGGGCCATGCTCAGTAAATTTTTAATCCAATTTTCTGTTGAAGGGCGGGGCTGTGTTCCCTCCCTGTTATTTGACCTGAGGCCAAACTATGGTGGAGGTAGTGAAGATAATGGTGATGACCTCCTTCAAAATGTCCTATGCATGCACTGCTACACTCAGTGCCCCCAACCCTGCAGCAGGCCACCGCCAACCCACGCCTCCGCCAGAGACTCCTGGACACTCACAGGCAAGTCTGGGTCAGTCCCTTGTGGGGTCACTGCTCCTTTCTCCTGGGACCTGGTGCACAAGGTTCTGTTTGTGCCCTCCCAGAGTCTGTTTCCCCGGTCCTGTGTAAGTTCTGGTGGCTCTATAGGGGTTAATGGTGATCTCCTCTAAGAGGGCTTATGCCACACCCAGGTCTACTGTACCCGGAGCCCCGGCCCCTGCAGCAGTCCACCGCTGACACGTACCCCCTCAGGAGACGTCCAGACACAGTTCTGTCTCGGTCTCTGTGGGGTCTCTGGGTCCTGGTGTGCATAAGGTATGTATGAGCCCTCTGAGCATCTCTGGTGGGTATGGGCTTTGATTCCAAATGCTATTTCCCACCTCCTACCATCTTGCTGGGGCTTCTCCTTTGCCCTTGGATGTGGCATATCTCCTCAAAGTCGCCCCAGCACCACACAGCCACCACTCCAGCGCCCACCATCTTGCTGGGGCTTCTCTGCCCTTGGTCGTGGGGTATCTCCTCAAAGTTGCTCCAATGCCATGCAGCCACTGCTCCAGCACCACTTTTTCATTTTAGGGGACTGGAATGCAATCGTAGGAAGTCAAGAAATACCTGGAGTGACGGGCAAATTTGGTCTTGGAGTACAGAATGAAGTAGGGCAAAGGCTAACAGCTTGGCCAAGAGAACGCACTGGTCATTGCAAATAGGCTCTTCCAACAAAACGAGAAAAGACTACACATGGACATTCCCAGATGGTCAACACCAAAATCAGATTGATTATATTCTTTGCAGCCAAAGATGGAGAAGCTCTGTACAGTCAGCAAAAACAAGACTGGGAGCTGATTGTGGCTCAGATCATGAACTCCTTATTGCCAAATTCAGACTTAAATTGAAGAAAGTAGGGGAAACTACTAGGCCATTCAGGTATGACCTAAATCAAATCCTTTATGACTATACACTAGAAGTGACAAATAGATTCAAGGCATTAGATCTGATAGACAGAGTGCCTGAAGAACTATGAATGGAGATTTGTGACTTTGTACAGGAGGCAGGGATCAAGACCATCCCCAAGAAAAAGAAATGCAAAAGGGCAAAATGGCTGTCTGAGGAGGCCTTACAAATAGCTGAGAAAAGAAGAGAAGCGAAAAGCAAAGGAGAAAAAGAAAGATAGACCCATTTGAATGCAGAGTTCCAAAGAAGAGCATGGAGAGATAAGAAAGCCTTCCTCACTGATCAATGCAAAGAAATAGAGGAAAAAAATAGAATGGGAAAGAGTAGAGATCTCTTCAAGAAAATAAAAGATACCAAGGGAACTTTTCATGCAATCATGGGCACAATAAAGGACAGAAATTATATGAACCTAACAGAAGCAGAAGATATAAAAAAGAGGTGGCAAGAATACAAAGATCTATACAAAAAAGATCTTCACAATCCAGATAATCATGATGGTGTGATCACTCACCTAGAGCCAGACATCCTGGAATGCAAAGTCAAGTGGGCCTTAGTAAGCATCACTACAAGCAAAGCTAGTGGAGGTGATGGAATCCCAGTCGAGCTATTTCAAATGCTAAAAGATGATGCTGTGAAAGTGCTTCACTCAATATGGCAGCAAATGTGGAAAATGGCAGCAGTGGCCACAGGACTATAAAAGGTCAGGTTTCATTCCAATCCCAAAGAAAGGCAATGGCAAAGAATGCTTGACTAGTGCATAATTGTACTCATCACACAAGGTAGCAAAGTAATGCTCAAAATTCTCCAAGCCAGGCTTCAGCATTACATGAACCATGAACTTCCAGATGTTCAAGCTGGATTTAGAAAAGGCACAGGAACCAGAGATCAAGTTGCCAACATCTGTTGGATCACTGAAAAAGCAAGAGAGTTCCAGAAAAACATCTATTTCTGCTTTATTGACTATGCCAAAGCCTTTGACTGTGTGGATCACAGCAAACTGTGGAAAATTCTTCAAGAGATGGGAATACCAGACCACCTGACCTGCCTCCTGAGAAATCTGTATGCAGGTCAAGAAGCAACAGTTAGAACTGGGACATGAAACAACAGACTGGTTCCTACAGTTAGAACTGGGACATGGAACAACAGAGTGGTTCGGAAAAAGAGTACATCAAGGCTGTATATTTTCACCCTGCTTATTTAACTTATATGCAGAGTACATCATGAGAAATGCTGGACTGGATGAAGCACAAGCTGGAATCAAGATTGCTGGGAGAAATATCAATAACCTCAGATATGCAGATAACACCACCCTTATGGCAGAAAGTGAAGAAGAACTAAACAGCCTCTTGATGAAAGTGAAGAGGAGAGTGAAAAAGTTAGCTTAAAACTAAACTTCAGAAAACTAAGATCAGGGCATCTGGTTCCATCACTTCATGGGAAATAGATGGGGAAACAGCAGGAACAATGACAGACTTTATTTTGGGGGCTTCAAAATCAGTGCAGATGGTGATTGCAGCCATGAAATTAAGATGCTTGCTCCTTGGAAGGAAAGTATAACCAACCTAGATAGCGTGTTAAAAAGCAGAGACATTACTTTGCCAAAAATTTCTGTCTAGTCAAAGCTATGGTTTTTCCAATAGTCATGTATGGATGTGAGAGTTGGACTATAAAGAAAACTGCTAGCTGCTAAGTCACGTCAGTCGTGTCCAATTCTGTGCGACCCCATAGATGGCAGCCCACCAGGCTCCTCTGTCCATGGGAGTTTCCAGGCAAGAAAGCTGAGCACTGAAGAATTGATGCTTTTGAACTGTGGTGTTGGAGAAGACTCTTGAGAGTCCCTTGGACAGCAAGAAGATCCAACCAGTCCATCCCAAAAGAAATCAATCATGAATATTCATTGGAAGGACTGATGCTGAAGCTGAAACTCCAGTACTTTGGCCACCTGATGTGAAAGGCTGACTCATTTGAAAAGACCCTGATGCTGGGAAAGATTGAAGACAGGAGAAGAAGGGGATGATAGAGGATGAGATGATTGGATGTCATAACCGACTCAACAGACATGAGTTTGAGTAAGCTTCAGGAGTTGGTGATGGACAGGGAGGCCTGGTGTGCTGCAGTCCATGGGATTGCAAAGATGCAGACACAACTGAGAAACTGAACTGAACTGATATGTATTGAATATTTTATTCAATTTATTAATTGAATATATATATTGAATATATAATATATATTATATATTTTTATTTTCATTGATGAAAAATATATTTTTTCATTTTGTTGATGGTTTCCTTCATTGTGCAGAAGTTTTTAGCTTGGTGTAGTTCCACTCATTTGTTTTTGCTGTTCTTTTTTGCATCAGATTCAAATATCAAAACCTACATCAAGGAGTTTACTGCTTCCTTTTTCTTTGAGAAATTTAAAGGTTTCAGGTTTTACACTCAAGTCTTTAATCCACCTTGAGTTAATGTTTAGGCATGGTGTAGAATGGTCCAGTTTTATTCTTTTGCATGTGGCTGTCCAATTTTCCCAACACCACTTATTATTGGCTCCTTTGTTGAAATATATGGGTGGACTTATTTCTGGGCTCTCTATTCTGTTCCATTGATCTGTATGTCTGTGTTATGCCAGTCCTATACTGTTTGAATTACTATGTTGTTGTTCAGCCGCTCCGTTGTGTCTGACTATTCACAACCCCATGGACTGCAGTACAGCAGGCTTCCCTGTCTTTCACCACCTACCAGAGCTTGCTCAAACTCATGTCCATTAAGTCAGTGATGCCATCCAACCATGTAGTCCTCTGTCACCCCCTTCTCCTCTTGCTCTCAATCTTTCCCAGCATCAGGGTCTTTTCCAATAGCTGGTTCTATGCATCAGGTGGCCAAAGTATTGGAGCTTCAGGTTCAGCATCACCCCTTCCAATGAATATTCAGGGTTGATTTCCTTTAGGATTGACTGGTTTGATCTCCTTGCTATCCAAATGCAGATTTTATAAATTTTTTAAATTCTACTTCTCTGAAGTGTCATTAGCATTTTGATGGAGATTGCATTAAATCTGTAGATGGCTTTGAGTACATTGAACATTTTAACAACATTGATTCTTCCAATCTGTGAGAATTGAATATCTATTGATTTGTATTTTGCTTAATTTCAATCATTAATGTATTTTAGTTTTCAATATGCAAGTGTTTCACCACTTTGGTTAAATTTATTTCTAGGTATTTTTTGAATGCTGTTATAAATGGGATTGTTTTCTTGATTTCTCTTTCTGAAGGTTTTTTAGTTTATGGTAACATGACAGATTTTTGTGTATTCACCTTGTAGCCTGCCACTTTATTGAATTTATTATTTCTAACAGTTTTTGATGGGGTCTTTAAAGTTTTCTATATGTAATTTCATTTCATCTGCAAATAGTAATAGTTTTATTATGTTTTTATAAATGAAATGAGATTGAAATAACAGATAAATTTGTACACAAAGTGGGTTAGGTACTATCCCATTCCTACATGGCTTTAAATGTGAAGGACACCTCACATATCCTCTATCTTCTGTTGTTTATTTTATTTCCCACTAAACTCTTAAGCAGGGGGCCCTGTTCATCTCTGAGTACTAGACTTTGCACAACATTCAGCATCTAGTGAGTGCTCAGTAAACATTTTGTAATAACATGTCTGTGTCCCCCCAACATTCATATAATTGAATCCTTAACCCCTAATGAAATCGTATTTGGAAGTAGGACCTTTGGGATATAATTCAGGTTTGTATGAGGTCATGAGGGTGGGGTCCTCTGATAGGATTAGAGTCTTTATAAGAAGATGAGACATCAGTTTCCTGCTACCCTCTCCCCTCTTCCTTCTCTCCACAATTGAGGATACAACAAGAAGAATGCTGTCTGTGAGCCAGGAAAAGGGTCCTTACCAGGACTCTAATAGGCTGGTATCTTGATCTTGGATTTTTCATTCTCTAGAATTGTGAGAAATAACTGTTTTATGTTTAAGTCCCAGTCTATGGTATTTTGCTATAGCAGCCTAATCAGGCTGCATCTGTATTCACTTATTGTCAATGAATGAATAAACAGTAGCTTCTGAAGAGCTAGGTGAAAAATGAAGGTGAAGATAACTATGATTATTTCTAAATGATGTCCAAGAAAATGCTTCAGTTCCTTGCTCATGCTTTACTCTACCCTGAAAATAATACTATACGCATCCTTTGAAATACTGAATTGTAGGAAAGAAAGTGTCCAATCTGAATTTTAAAAGAAGATGTTTAATCTTCAAAGTAGTCATTCATATGAAGAATAAATGGTGGTGGGTGTTTAGGACAAGATGCAATGAAATGGTAACATTTATTTACAAGTTCATCAGTCTTTGCTGCTGCTGCTGCTAAGTCGCTTCAGTTGTGTCCAACTCTGTGCGACCCCATAGACGGCAGCCCACCAGGCTCCACCATCCCTGGGATTTTCCAGGCAAGAACACTGGAGTGGGTTGCCATTTCCTTCTCCAATGCATGAAAGTGAAAAGTGAAAGTGAAGTCACTCAGTTGGGTCCGACTCTTCACGACCCCATGGACTGCAGCCTACCAGGTTTAGTCTAAGCCAAAACATCTCTCTGTTTTATTTTCAAATGGATCCATTTTGTTAACTAAACATTTTAAATAACATTTGAAAAGTTACTTTGAGTCTGCTTATTCATGAGATTTGTTCCTCATGAACCAGCCTGATAGTTATTGCATCTAGGGACCTACTAACAAGAATCACACATCAAATGGACAGAGGAAAGTGAGCAAATGGCTCTACTCTTTATTGTAGATGAAAAGCATCTGATTTGTTTACTTTGATTAATCAGTATATTATAGCTTTCCATAGAGTTGTGCAGAGTGGTCATTCCCAATGTACAGGCAGTGATGAAAAAATATTTAAGTGGCTTAGGGGCATATACTATGATGCCCAGTCAGCATATATTTATTTCTTTAAATGTTTTTCTTTCTCTTAAATTAATTAAAAACAGTTTTGGAAAAAAAGAAAAAAAACTCCAGAGACACTTTCTGGCTCATCAACACAAGGGCAGCCTGGAACCTACTGTCAGAAATGTCATAGGAAGTTTACATTCATTATTCTGTAATTTGGATCAACTAATTAGAATAACACAGGGGACTATTTCAATTAGGATAGAATGCCCAAAGCTATCTGTTGAGTAGAAAATTTTAGGATTCATTTTTGCTGCTGCTGCTGCTGCTAAGTTGCTTCAGTTGTGTCCAACTCTGTGCGACTCCATAGATGGCAGCCCACCAGGCTCCCCCGTCCCTGGGATTCTCCAGGCAAGAACACTGGAGTGGGTTGCCATTTCCTTCTCCAATGCAGGAAAGTGAAAAGTGAAAGTGAAGTCATTCAGTCCTGTCCCACTCTTAGTGACCCCATGGACTGCAGCCCACCAGGCTCCTCTGTCCATGGGATTTTCCAGGTTTATCACGTTGAAAAGAGAATAATTTCCCTTTGGAGATAAAATAACACAAAGAGACCTTGTTTCCAAATTGAACACAGATCTGCTCACCTGACATATAGCAAAGCCAATCTACTGACACTGGGTGAAGAAAATACAGTGTGTATTGCAGTATGCCAAGCAAGGAGAATGGGCAGCTCACACTCAAAAGACCTGAACTCCTCAATGGCTTCCAGACATGGGTTTTCTAAGATACTGTTAAGACAAGGTTGTAGGATGCATGATGAGCTCATGAAGAATTTTATGATTGGTTAGTGGTGAGGTAGCAGGGTGCTATTTCAGGAATCTTGATCATCAATCTTCTGATTCCTATCAGTCTAGGGCCTGCATGTTTGAGGCGGGCAGTTTGTATTTGGTTGGGATCTAGTTCCCACATAAACAAGTTCAGAATGTATGTCAGACACTGTTATCTGTTTTCCTCAAGAAGAAATGGGGTCTTACAACCCTATCCACAGTTTGACTTATTGCTTTTTTATCTCTTTTCTTGTTGGATTGCCTCTTTTTTCCTATTTCTCTCTCTTATTAAACGATTAACAGGTTGAACTTGTCCTTTGGAACTCAAGAGAGGCCTAGGAGACTAAAGTTTTTTTCACTAATGAAGAGATAGGAGACAGAGAGAGGTTTGTTCTTGGGTGTCCCACAGGGCCCTGCTTGGTTTTACCTTCGGAGTATAAGAGGGAAAAACCCTCTTCCACTGCCCTCCCCTTTCCTTCCCTGGAAGTAGGAAGATAGCTTGCTTGAAAAATAAATGAATGAATGAAGAACTATCCTGAAGCCAGAAACTTCTGGAGCCATAGGTAATGAAACACCTTATCTCTTTCTTAAATCAACCCAAGAAAACAGACTTGAGAAAGTAGTTAAATGAAGGGAACAGGGCAGTCAGTTGAGATAGATAGTGCACAAAAGGAAGAACTATGTCAGATACACTTTTTCTTTCATCATCATTTTGGTCCTTTTTACCCTTGAAAAGAATTTTCTCCCCGTCAGTGATTTTTACTCTATGTACTGGGTCAGGAAGTATTGAAAGTAAGGTGAATAAACTATTGGTAAGATGATGATTATTTCCATTATTAACAATGGAAAGTCACAGAGAAAGTAGGAAATATAATGTCTATTTATGAGATTAAGTATATATGATGCAGCTATTCAGTAAATCTATGTGATTTAATATTTAAATTTTTGAAGGCATTATGCCAGAGTGAAACACTGCCAGGCTATTATCCAACACCATGAAAAATGAAGCAGACAGATTTCTACCCTCCTAAACAAGGTGTAACATAATGTATGTATGTTTTCATAATAACAGGACGCTACATGTAGTGGAATAATCCCTCTGACACTTTGCAAAGCCAAAGAAGTGATTTATGTTCATGTTACCTTATACCTGGTACCTAGGCCCTCAGTCAAATGTATCATCTGTTTAAAAAAAGGCGGGGCACGTAAGTGGGAAGAGTTCTCTCCTCCCTCTTCTTTTGATCTTCATTTAGTTTCATTCCACAAGTCAGCAGCCATTTAAGAATTCACTGTACTAAGAACAAGGGAGAGTTAAAACGGAAAGTGAAGGTTCAGTTTTCCCCCAAAGGAGTTTAAAAATAATGGAATTAAAAGGACAAATGTAAATGCAGTATTTTTGCCTTCATCAACTGAGCAACTACAAAGACAACTGTACAGGTAGAGAAAGCAGCGAGCATCTGCAAAAGAACAGATGAGAACTGAACTACTGCAGAAAACCTCAAGGTGGGGAGAAAAAGGCAAAGAGAAGAGATGAAGTTGACTCTTTTGAGTCTGGATTCAATAAGAACTGTGTAACTATATAAAATGGATGTCACAGGTTCTTGCACGTGTTAGGCACTCAATAGATAGTATAGACTATAAATGCCATGTTATCAACTTCTCAGTTAGTCTTCACTACACCACTCAGATAGCCTCAGACTGCTATGATTGTTGACTCATACTGCCATCCACTGGAGCACTTGATTCGCCTTAACTCCCATACTGGTTTCAAGGTCTGCTCCTTGGTGCCATGCACAGTCAGTCTATTTTTCACTACACAATAATAACTCCATTATGTCTTATTGTCAATTTTCCTACACTTCAGCACAAGAATTTAGTCTCCTTTGTCCACTGATGTACCCTAAGCACGTGGAACAGTGACCAGCAGTCACAGTTCTCAACCAGGGTAACTTGCTTGGTCAATGAAGCAACCACCTTGATCAAACTCTCCTATGAAGAGTACATCTCACAGTCGAATATACAGTGATGATGCACGTTGAATAACTTAATGTTTAAATAGTGAAGATTACAAGGATAAGATAAAAAGGAACCCATAAGTCACATCCTCCTTAGACCATGATTGTTAGATGCATTGTAAATAAACACTCTCTGCCCCTTCAGGATCCACAAATTGTTACTAGTCCTACTCTTTACAGCATGTAAAGTTAATTCACTTTCTTCATGCACATGATTAATCAATCATGAGGTAAGAACCTTAACTCCACTCCCAGAGCCTCAAAAATAATTCATTCTTTAAACTACTTGATAATAAAGTTTTAAGCAAAAATAATCATGTACTCCTCTCTAATGGAAAGGCAATTTGCCACCATCTGTCTTTAAGAGTGCTGATAAAAATTAACACCAGCAAATACCTATCCCACTCTATACATCACAGATTCCTCCAGTAGGCAAAAACCTAAAGAAAAGAAATTTTTTATAATATTATCCATCATTTTAAGGAATATCAGTACATGCTGGGCACATAAAGAATGTAACTTCACTCTGTTTGCTAGATGATGGGGGGCAGCGGGCAGGGGGTGGGGGAGTTCCTTATACAAATTAACCAAAAAAGATTCTAAGGAAAGAAACTGATCATTAATTAGAACAAAGGGATATCATAAGAGAAGTATTTGCTCACAACGTGTTAATTCTAAATGTCCACTGTTTAATTTTTGCCAGCCTTGTAGACCATTAGTTTGTATTCCTCCATTGTTTAACATGGGTTTTCCTAGTGGCTCAGAGGGTAATGAATCCACCTATAATGCAGATGACGCGACCCTTATGACAGAAAGTGAAGAGGAACTAAAAAGCCTCTTGATGAAAGTGAAAGTGAAGAGTGAAAAGGTTGGCTTAAAGCTCAACATTCAGAAAACGAAGATCATGGCATGCAGTCCCATCACTTCATGGGAAATAGATGGGGAAACAGTGGAAACAGTGTCAGACTTTATGTTTTTGGGCTCCAAAATCACTGCAGATGGTGACTGCAGCCATGAAATTAAAAGATGCTTACTCCTTGGAAGGAAAGTTATGACCAACATAGATAACATATTCAAAAGCAGAGACATTACTTTGCCAACAAAGGTTCATCTAGTCAAGGCTATGGCTTTCCCTGTGGTCATGTATGGATGTGAGAGTTGGACTGTGAAGAAGGCTGAGTGCCGAAGAATTGATGCTTTTGAACTGTGGTTTTGGAGAAGACTCTTAAGAGTCCCTTGGACTGCAAGGAGATCCAACCAGTCCATTCTGAAGGAGATCAGCCCTGGGATTTCTTTGGAAGGAATGATGTTAAAGCTGAAACTCCAGTACTTTGGCCACCTCATGCAAAGAGTTGACTCATTGGAAAAGACTGTGATGCTGGGAGGGATTGGGGGCAAGAGGAGAAAGGGACGACAGAGGATGAGATGGCTGGATGGCATCACTGACTCGATGGACTTGAGTCTGAGTGAACTCCGGGAGTTGGTGATGGACAGGAAGGCCTGGTGTGCTGTGATTCATGGGGTCTCAAAGAGTCGGACACGACTGAGCGACTGATCTGATCTGATAATGCAGGAGACCTGGGTTTGATCCCTGTATCGAGAAGATGCCCTGGAGAAGGAAATGGCAACCTACTCCAGTATTCTTACCTGGGGAAATCCCATGGACAGAGAAGCCTAGCAAGCAATAGTCCATAAGATCACAAAGAGTTGGACACACTGAGTGACTAACACTTTCACTTTCTTCACATATTGTTTAATATGTCACAAGTTTTTATTTCATACTCAGTGGCACATACAATTATTGACAACCTAATTACAATAAAAGTTCTGATATCTGTGCTGAGTCCTGAACTGAATCAACCTAATGCAGTTATGTCTTTCAAAATTCCAGGTCATTTAGACTCATTATCCTTGAGCCTGCAGAGGTGCCTGAACATAATCAATAATTAGCAAGATCATTATTTCCCGCTACAGATATGACTGCTCTAAGAATGGAAATGTCACTTTCTCTGAGTTCTTGCAGATTCTGACTCCATGAATTCACCCTCTTTTTTTGCTTCTCACTACCTCTTTCTGAAGGGCCTCCCAGGTGGCACTATTGGTAAAGAATCCACTTTTAAATGCAGGAGACACAAGAGACTTGGATTCATTCCCTAGGTTGGGAAGATCTCCCAGAGGAGGACATGGCAACCCACTCCAGTATTCTTGCCTGGGAAAGCCTATGGACAGAGGAGCCTGATGGGCTACAGTCCATGGGGTTGCAAAGAGTCAGACACGATTAAGCTGACTGAGCACGCACACCTCTTTCCTAATTCAAACCACCATCATCTCTTGCCTAGAACACTGCAACCACTTATAACATGTTCTCATTGTTTCTAGTCTTGTGCCTTCAAAACATTTTCTACATTGCAACCAGAGAAATATTTCTAAGAGAAAAACCTGACCCTTTCCCTTAAATTCCTTCAAATGCTTCCTGGTTTTTGTTTGTTCTGAAGATGATTCGAAGCCCCTCAAGTAGCTGGCATGGCCCTGGATGATTAGGTCCCTGCTTGTTAGTCCCACTGCCTTTATGCGGGGGTCCATAGACTACCAGTTCCTAAAAACACTGTGCTTCTTTTTGTCTCCAGATCACCATTCAAGTAATTCTCTCTACCTAGACCATCCTCTCCCTGCCTCAACCTAATTATCCCCCATTAAGTGTTAATCCCTATTCTGCCTTTAGTGCTCAGCTGGGTCTTCATTTTCTCCTGACCATCTCAGGTCTGAGTGTAATTACCCACTTCTGTGTTCTCAAGAATCCCAAACTTCTATGATCACAGTGCATTTTATATTTTCAATGTTCACTTCTCTGTATCTTGCACTAGATCATGAGCTCCATGGAGGAAAATGTTATTTCTATTTCACCATGAAACCTATAGAGCTTAGCAATGCACTTAATAATATTTGTTGAGAGAATCAATGACAGATGAGAAAATAGAAAACAAAGGAAGTCCAATTTCACAGGACTCATAAAGTACCCTGCCATTCAAACTCAGGTCTATTTGTCCCCAAACCCATGCTGCTTTTCACTGTACCATAGTACTGAAATCAATCATCAATCCATCCACTGGGTTGGGACTAGCTATTAGGAGTAGATCAATCTTCAGGCTTTGAGAACAGGAAATCCACTGAGCAGATAGGGGAAGGGTAGCCTCTAGAGCAGGTGGTGGTATCTGAGTTGTCAGTCCATGGGAAATATAAAGGTCCTGACAAATGGCCAAAGCCAGAATGTTAAAGGTTCCCAAAAGTCTGAGGTCCTGGTTGGAGGTTATATTTGGAAATATCTTGCATGCATGTGGGATGGTAGGACCTCCACTTCTAGCTTGGAGCCAGAATCCAAGCTAAAGATCCAGCTATGGAGCCAGGCTGAGTTGCAGTGTCTCCTCTTTCATTTATAATACTATTGATTTGACTACCTCCTTGTTTTCTATGTTAGCCTATCTAATTGTTTGTCAGTATCTTAGGGGAGAGCAATGTATGGCTCCAATCTTAAAGGAGCCAGAATGACAGGCAAACCTTTGAAAGAGAAATGGGGGAACAGAGGAATAAGGCAGAGACCCAGAGGTGAGAATTTATAAAGAAACTAAGGATTTGGTAACTAGAACAATACCTTTCCTTTCTTCTGTTTACAGTTAATATTTTCTCTACACTATATCCCCATTGAATATCAGATATTCAATGACAATTAACTAGACTAACAAAGAAAAAAAAAGGAAGTAGTCAAATCAATAAAACTATAAATGAAAGTGGAGACATTGCAAATGATACCCAAAGAAATAAAAGGATCATAAACAGCTAGTATGCCTACAAAAAGAAATGAATAAGTTCTTAGAAACATATAACCTATCAAAATGGAATCAGGTAGAAATAGAAAATCTGAACAGACCAATTACTAGTAAGAAGATTGTATCACTAATCAAAAATCTAATTGCTTGTATTAGAATACTTTTTGTTTCATCATAGTTTAAGCAATTATCATCATTATTGATATTTCTGCTTATAAACTTTTTATACTCTAAGTCTTTAAAAGCATATATGTACATATAAACATGTACACACTGCCCATGTTAAAAGTTTCAATAACCCTACCACAACCACCCACTAGTCCCGTCTTGTTAGTTGCTCAGTCATGTCCTACTCTTTGTGACCCCATGGACTGTAGCCCGCCAGGCTCCTCTGTCCCTGGGAATCTCCGGCAAGAATACTGGAGTGGGTTGCCATTTCCTTCTCCAGGGGATCTTCCCAAACCAGGGACTGAACCCAGGTCTTCCGCACTGCAGGCACCAGGGCTCAGTCCCCTCTTAGGTAAACACTACTCAAACAGAAATTTTTCCATGAGATATGATCCTTTTAATGTGCTGCTGAATTCAGTGTGCTAGTATTTTGTTGAGAATTTTTACATCTATATTCATCAGGGATATTGATTGGTCTACAAATTTCTTGTAGTATCTTTACCTGGCTTTATTATTTAGGGTAATGCTATCCTTGTAAAATAAGTTTGGGAATGTTCCCCCCTCTTTGATTTTTTTTTTTTTTTTTTGATGAGTTTAAGAGAGACTGGCATTAATTTATCTTCAAATAGTTGATAAAATTTACCAGCAAAGCCATGTGCTCCTGAGATTTTCTTTGTTGGGAGATTTTAGATTAGTGATACAATCTTCTTACTAGTAATTGGTCTGTTCAGATTTTCTATTTCTACCTGATTCCATTTTGATAGGTTATATGTTTCTAAGAACTTATTCATTTCTTTTTGTAGGCATACTAGCTGTTTATGATCCTTTTATTTCTTTGGGTATCATTTGCAATGTCTCCACTTTCATTTATAGTTTTATTGATTTGACTACTTCCTTTTTTTTTTCTGTGTTAGTCTAGTTAATTGTCAATATTATCTTTTCAGAGAACCAACTCTTAATTCTGTTAATATTTTCTTTGTTTTCATGCTTTCTATTTCATTTATTTCTAGTTCTAATCTTTATCGTTTTCTTTCTTCTGAATTTGGAGGTTTTTTCCTACTTACCTGAGGTGTAAAGTTAGGTTTTTATTATTTCTAATTTCTTAATGTATTAATTTAGAGCTCTAAAATTCCCTCTTAAAACAGCTTTCTCTGCATTTCATAATTTTTGGTAGATCTTGTTTCCAATTTCCCTTGTCTCAAGACACCTTTTTCTGTCCACTTTTAATTTCTTTTTTTGATCCACATTTTTATCAGAAGAGTGCTATCTAATTTTCATGGATTTATGAACATTCTAGCTTTCTTCCTGTTGTTGAATTCCAGTTTCACACCACTGTAAATGAGCTTCTCAGGTGAGGTGACTCAGTGGTAAAGAATTTGCCTGCCAAAGAAGGAGCTGCAAGAGACGGGTTTGATCCCCGAGTCAGGAAAATCCCCTGAAGGAGGAAATAGCAACTCATTCCAGTGTTTGCTGGGATAATCCCCTTGGACAGAGGAACCTGGCGAACTATAGTCCATGGGGTAGCAAAGAGTCAGACACGACTGAGCACACATACACACACCATTGTAAGTACACTCAGTATGATTTCAAATCCTTGATTCCTTACATTGATATCTGTGCCTTTGAGCAAGCAGTCTCCTCTTCCAGACTTTACAGGCTTGCTTGGGCAGAGTCAGTTCTTTACCAGTCAGCTCAGCTTTGGATTCCAGAGATCAGTGGGCACTGTCCTTGGAAAGGACACTGAGCTCACTATGACAGGCTCTGGTTTTGAGTGAGGCCTCTGCCTGACTTCTGCCATGGGCTGGGAGTGGCACTAGCTGGAAACAGCTGTAAGGGACTGGTGGCTTAGCTCCCTGCCTAAGCAAAGCTGCAGTATGGATTCAACTGTTGTCCAGATTCTCTGGTCAGGCTTCACCAATGGTCAGAACTGGGCACTACGCTCAGCAGTAGGCAGAGCTGTGCCTGCATGAGGCAGCAGAAACATCCCCAAGGCCAGAAAGGCTCATGTTTATGGACTCAAATCACAACTGCACACTGAAAGCACACTAATTTCCTGGCCTGATGGGACCACTCATTTCGTCCTGCAAATGGGGAGAACCACTAGCTTTACTCTCTGCTCAAGCACCACTGTGAGTGGGTCTATAGAATGGGGTACACGGCTTCCCTGGGACTCTAATTAGGTTCCCTGTTCAGGCAGGCTGAGGGCTGGATTCAACCATGGGCAGAACTACAAATCAGTTTCTCCGCCTGGTAGAATCAGGTCTGATTCTGAAGGCCATGCTCCCAAGCTCTATGCCATGCTGCCTCAAGCCATAATAAATATAAAATAAATAAATAAACATTCACTTGTGCAAATTCATGTTTAAAACCAAGTATCGTGTCTTGCATGAAACCTTTATGAGAGTGAAAAGTCATTCAACAAAGAGAAAAAAATGGCAAAGGCCATAGAACTGAGAAAGCACTGCAGAGGATAGATAATAAAAGGCAGGTGGAGGGAATGATGGAGAAGGAGACTAGAAAGGCAGGTTCTACTCAGGTCACAGGGACCATGAGGGTCACTATAAAAAGGAATACATTGGCGGGAAATTACTATGGGCTGTGATTATAGCATGACATTATCAGCATGTCCTTAGGAAGAAGCAGTGGGGAACAGAAAGAGATGTCAGTGTAGATAAGAGCTATTTTGTCATGATCCCAAAGAAAGGAAATTTAGAACTGAGCAAGATAAAGACATTAAGAGTAAAGATTCAGCCTGGGAGATATTTAGAAATAAATTGAGGAATTCAGCTGCTGGGGAGATGTGAGAAATAGAGAGCAGTCTAAAATGATGGCAAGGGTTAGAATCTGACTGTCAGAGAGAATGTGAGGTTATAAACCCAGATGACCAAAAAGCAGAAAGGGATCAAAAGGAAGATAATGAGTTCAATTTTGGAAACTTCTATTTCAAGTATGAACATACAAGTGGATTGCAGTGGCGAAGTCTAGGATAGTCACCAACACACCATCTCTTATTACAGCAGGAGACAAATAGAAAATAAGAAAAATCAAAGATGCAAATATTTAATGCCCACTCTGTGTCAGTCCTCTGTTAGGTACTTATAGCCTATGATAAAAACTGGCACAAGCTGATCAGATCACATCAGATTAGTCTCTCAGTCATGTCCGACTCTTTGCGACCCCATGAATCGCAGCACGCCAGGCATCCCTGTCCATCACCAACTCCCGGAGTTCACTCAGACTCACATCCATCGAGTCAGTGATGCCATCCAGCCATCTTATCCTCTGTCGTCCCCTTCTCCTCCTGCCCCTAATCCCTCCCAGCATCACAGTCTTTTCCAGTGAGTCAACTCTTTGCATGAGGTGGCCAAAGTACTGGAGTTTCAGCTTTAGCATCATTCCTTCCAAAGAAATCCCAGGGCTGATCTCCTTCAGAATGGACTGGTTGGATCTCCTTGCAGTCCAAGGGACTCTCAAGAGTCTTCTCCAACACCACAGTTCAAAAGCATCAATTCTTCGGCGCCCAGCCTTCTTCACAGTCCAACTCTCACATCCATACATGACCACAGGAAAAACCATAGCCTTGACTAGACGAACCTTTGTTGGCAAAGTAATGTCTCTGCTTTTGAATATGCTATCTATGTTGGTCATAACTTTCCTTCCAAGGAGTAAGCGTCTTTTAATTTCATAGCTGCAGTCACCATCTGTATTGATTTTGGAGCCCAGAAAAATAAAGTCTGACACTGTTTCCACTGTTTCCCCATCTATGTCTCATGAAGTGGTGGGACCAGATGCCATGATCTTCGTTTTCTGAATGTTGAGCTTTAAGCCAACTTTTTCGCTCTCCACTTTCACTTTCATCAAGAGGCTTTTGAGTTCCTCTTCACTTTCTGCCATAAGGGTGGTGTCATCTGCATATCTGAGGTTATTGATATTTCTCCCGGCAATCTTGATTCCAGCTTGTGTTTCTTCCAGTCCAGCGTTTCTCATGATGTACTCTGCATAGAAGTTAAATAAGCAGGGTGACAATATACAGCCTTGACATACTCCTTTTCCTATTTGGAACCAGTCTGTTGTTCCATGTCCACTTCTAACTGTTGCTTCCTGACCTGCATACAAATTTCTCAAGAGGCAGATCAGGTGGTCTGGTATTCCCATCTCTTTCAGAATTTTCCACAGTTTATTGTGATCCACACAGTCAAAGGGTCATGGTAATTGCTAAAGGTGACAATGAGAGCTAAGAGGAATGAACATTAATTGATTTCCATCACTCTTGGTGTCTCCATAAAGACATTTGGAGAACAAAGTACCAGAGAACAGAGAAGGGCTCAGTGTTACTTAACTCTCCAGGCTTCTCATGGTGGCAGAATGCCCTGACCCTGTCTCCCTTCTGTTCAACTTTGTTATCAAAACCTAAGATAAAGGCATTGACAACAGCTTATCAAATATGGAACAAATAAAAAGTTCCTTAGTTTGGGAGGCTGGGTTGGCAATACCAGAATTCAGAAGTATCTCAAGCGACCAAAATAACAGAAGCCCAAGAGATATTGTTAAATGATAAATGTTTGGAAACTTGGTAATATTTCACTTGAAAAATAGACTTGAGGTTTTCATTGAACCCTAAATTTAATAAAAAATCAATGTGTAAACCTGGGCCACATTAATAAAAGTCAAGTTTCAAAATCTTGGCAGAAAAAAAAAATCCATCATACTTTTTACTGGTCAGGACACATCTGAGTAGTTGACTAAACTTTAGATATTAGATTTTTAAAGAGAAACTGGGAAACAAGCAAAATAAAGAGAATAGCAAGAAAAAGGAAGGGTGTGAAAAATTATATCATGTGTAAAAAGAGCTAGAGAACAAAGTAAATTCTCCCAGAAAAGGCTCAAAGGGGAGAAGGGACTTAGTATTGTCTTCAAGGACTTTATGGATGGTGATGTGGAAGGGTAGGTGAGCTTTGGTCAAACTGACCCAGAAGGCAGAACTAGATGAAATCAGCTGGTACATTTTACTTTGTTTAAGAACAAACTTCCTAAAAAGTACAACTGTTGGATAAAATGGGCTACCGTGCAAACAACTTTACTGCCATTGTCATGCACGTATCTCTACTGTGGAGGGAAGTCAGGTACTATGTGGGAGTTTGGTTACAACAACCTTGTGTGTAAGACAATGCCTTGCACCTTCCGGAAAATTATAGGACTCCTGACTTTCTGCGAGGGAAGGGGTGTATTGAATTTGTACAATGAAGTGAAAGAAAATTCAGAGTTTAGAATCTTGGATTTGAGTCTCGATTTTGAGAATTTAAGCTGTGTTATTTTACAAGACTCAGTTCCTCATGTAAAATGATATGATGACAGTACCTGCCTAACTGTATTCTTATGAGAGGATTAGATGAGACAGTATATGTGAAGTACCCTGCATTATTTTTGAAAAGATGTGATAGATTGCTAGTTTTAATTTTAAATAACTGTCCAAAATTAGTCTCAAATCTCCTAATTGGGAAATTGAAACCATTCTGCCCTCATTAAACTTATATTCCAGAGAAAAATGGATTTCTTCTGCTCCATTCAAACCAAACATCTTTTTAAAAATCAAGTAAATAACATGATTTCAGGCAGTAATTAAAACCTTGTGTAAATGACTTTTTCCCATAAGTCATTCAGGACCCATTTCTGGATTTTTCCTACTGCTATACATCTTATCTCACTATAACTTATCAATTGCTCTCCATAAAAGGAACAATAGTTGAATATCATTATGTGCAGGAGAAGAGTTTATATGTAGAATCTATTTTTCTATTACCATAAGTACCACATTTTTCCATTTAGTCAGTTTTGGCATTGATGTTTTATAATGTGCTTATAAAGATCAGGTCTCAGACACAGTGCTGACTTGAAGTCATTCTGCTTTTTCCTCTTTCCCTTAGAATTACCTTGCTTCTTTAATGTTTTCCAGACTGAAGTAGCTTTTCAAAAAAAAGGAGTGAGGGCTCCAATACTGGTTTGCTCATAGCAGATCCCATACTAAGACAAGCTGTTGAGCCAGCAATGGGTGCCAAGACTGTGATGCAAGATCTTTGCATATACTTTCTCCAGCAAATTCCAACTCCTTTTCTGCTGTTTCAAGTGCACAAGTCGCTTGCCAAATATTCCTAATATACTGCTGTCTTGTTTATCTGTTAACTGGAGATAGCTATATTTTACCATCAGGGTCAATGGGTGACCTCAAACTCCAAAGTTAAACAAGCATTTAATCTTCTAGTTGAAAGATACAGAATTAAAATGCAATTTGAGAGTATAGTGTCAGCATCAACCAAATACCCAAATGCATTAATGCCTTTTCAAGTGGCAGAGGTAATCATTCATGTTTAGATTTAGTCCTATGATTATAAATAGCAGGAGGAGTAAAATTATAATCAAAATACTAACTAAAATCAAGGTACTAGTACATAGTCTCTTTCCAGGTAGCACAATTAGGTGTTGTGTTGCTTTGCTTTGCTGTGGACTTCATCACTCATCTTGGAACTAAAAAAAAAAAAAAGAGATAAACATGAAACTATTATATTCTTCCAAATATCTAGCAACTATCTAATTTTTTTCCAGTAAGTGCAAGCTTTCAAAGTTTCTATCCTTTAGGGAATTAACTTGGTTTAATGGAATGATGAATTAGGAGTCTGTATACCTGTATTCTATTCCAAAGTCTGTTCAGTAACTGTGTAAATGTGTGTAAGTACCTTGACCCCTCTATGACTAACTTTCTCATCTATATAATGAGGGAGTAGGTTAGTTTATTTACAAGTCCCCACCAGCTTAAATGGTCTAGGGTTTTCTCTGTTTGGAATTTCTCGATAACCTGCTGAAAATAATAATTTAAGTCATTATTTCAAATTAATACCTGTTATATAAATAAGCCAAATTTGAGAGCAGGGGGAAAAAATGTTTTGCAGTTGGCACAGGTCAAAATGAAGCCAAATACAGAGAATTTAAACCATGTAGGCATCAAATAAAATAAACAGTCTCCAGTATTCAGCAGAAGCTTATCTGTCTACCTAACTACTTAAGTGAATGAGATAATATACAGAGTACATCTCTTCCTAAGAAAACTAGATTCACAATTGATATGGTCTGACATGACACGTACATTAAATGGTGCTATTAAAATAATCCTCCAAAATAGCTCTCTTTCATGCATATTATGAAGGAAGCATCTACCAAGATTTTCCCGACTGCCATAACTTTTAAAACACCAATTATATCTTCATCTGAATAGCACTTTCTGTTTTATAAAGAGCTTTGCTACATATGAGGACTTCCCTGGTGGCTCAGTGGTAAAGAATCTGCCTGCAATGCAGGAGATGCAGGATGGATCCCTGGGTCAGGGAAGATCCCCTGGAGTCCATGGGGTCGCAAGAGTAGGACACTACTGGGCAATTAAACAGCCACAGCAACTTGCTACATATTACATCATTATTCCCAGTGACCATCCAATGAAGTAAGTTGTCTTATCAACCCCATTTGCCAGCTGAGGAAACTGAGATTCAGAGAAATTAAGTATGATAGGGAATGAATAGCAAACCTTTGAATATCTTGAGATTTCAGGCTCTTCAGAAAGTATGTTGCTTCCTTAATGCTCCCCCTTTCTTTCTTCCTAATGTCCTCCATATAAAATCTTTCAACAATATCTATTGAGTGCCTAGAAATTGGGAATTGTATAAGGTGATGGGTTGGTAAAAAAGAAAATAAAGTATGAACCCAACCGCATAACATTATAGTTTCAATAGTTTCAATGAGCATCAGAAAACATCTCCCTATTCCATTCTTGATTTGGGGGCAGTAACTATGCATCCTTTCTTCCTACCCACCCCCATCATACATAATTCAAGAATTTTAAGCAACTATTTTGTTAACGAAATTAATTAGCATATTTCATTGAAAACCTCTGAAATATTTGGTTTCTTTGTTATTTCGATCTAGAAGACAGGCAATCAAATGGTTTGGACCCCATCTAGCATCTTGATTTTGTGCCTCTGTTCAGTCTACAACTATGAATTGGTTGGTAGATCAATCAAACTGCTACCGTTTAGCCAGTGCTATTATCTATAATTATCTCATTCTGTTAAATAAAACAATAAATACTTATTGGGAATGTGTGATTAAGACAACAGATGAAGTACAGATGTTTATTTAATCTGTTTACTTAAGTTGAAGCCCATGATGTTTCCCTTGCCTCTGAAAATAAGTTCTTTGCTCTTTGTTCACTATTAATCAAATGATCAGTTCATTTTTAAGCTGTTGACTAATTTACACTATTTTGGTGAGGGAAAATAGTAGTGTTCAAAAAGTATTTATTCTACAAGATAGCACACATTTTTTTTAATTTTATTTTATTTTTAAACTTTACATAATTGTATTAGTTTTGCCAAATATCAAAATGAATCCGCCACAGGTATACATGTGTTCCCCATCCTGAACCCTCCTCCCTCCTCCCTCCCCATACCATCCCTCTGGGTCGTCCCAGTGCACTAGCCCCAAGCATCCAGTATCGTGCATTGAACCTGGACTGGCAACTCGTTTCTTACATGATATTTTACATGTTTCAATGCCATTCTCCCAAATCTTCCCACCCTCTCCCTCTCCCACAGAGTCCATAAGACGGTTCTATACATCAGTGTCTCTTTTGCTGTCTCGTACACCGGGTTATTGTTACCATCTTTCTAAATTCCATATATATGCGTTAGCACACATTTTTAAATGTTAGTGATTAAACAATAACTTCAAAGATTCTGTAAGATTTCTGGCCTCATCATCTTTCTGTATATCTGAAGCTAGTGTTTCAGATAGAATTATGCTTCTTGTTTATAGTGTGTAGACTCTTTGGAGAAAATCAAGCCCCTTGAAGAAACAAAACCAGAGCAGGTTATTCTCTTAATACAACCAAATGGGCCAAAAATGACCTAATTTCTCCATAAGAGAGTCCAATAGTAATAACTTCCAAAAGATTTGCGTGCCAAAAAAAAGTTTTGGTTTTTTTAAACTATTAAAATTTCTTAATATTATCTTCTCTGAATATATTTAAAATATAAATTGATTTATAGCCAGTAAGTGTAGAATTTGTCTATAATCTAAATCTAACTTCAAGGGCTGGAAAAGTTTTGAATAACAGTATTTTTTGATAGATCTAAAATATTTTTCCCTCCAACAGTACACATCCATTTACTAAAATAGTCACATCAGCATAACTTACTAGTCTAAGGCTTGAGTTACTCAAGCCAGTAACAACAAAAGTCAATTTTATTCCAAATAGAACTGTTGTCACCATAAAGGAAGTTGTGCATGTGAGTGATAAACCATGGTTCAGTCAATGCTCCCTGCTCTTAGAGATATGACAATAGAAAGGGCTTATTATTTTTATGTAACTTTGAATCTACTAATTATTTCTGAAATAAGAAGTCACCATAATTTATGAGGTTATCTTTTAACATCTTCAGAATAGGCTATGGTATAAAAGTTCACTCTGATTATCAAGTTGTTGTATCAAGGAAATATTTACATCATCTTTTATGTGCCTTTTACTCTTCACTGCAAAAACCTAGACTTCTAAGCTAAGTGTATTCAATTGAAATAAAAGGTAGAGTGGGAAAGAAAAAGGATGGCATCCTTAATTATTAATATATTTGATCCTCAAAAAAAAAAAAAGGCCAACCTAATACATCATGTGTTGGCCAGTTCTTCCATATCCAAAAGCATTAGATCAGAATATGACCATTTAGGCAGCCTGGTTCATGGAAAGACATTGTAACAGCCCTTCATCAGAAGAGTCCACTCCTGATCACTGATTATAAGCCAGCAACAAATAGGAAAATGAGCAAATTTCAGTGTCTAGGCTCTATGAAGCAAATAGAATTTCAAGAGACTGTTACTAGGCCTGGCTCCCTCATCGATCCTTACCTTAGTCAGTCAATGGTCTTGCCCAGCTCTAGCTATGACAGGTGGCACAGATGGTTCTATTTGACACTTTTTTTGGCCAACTTCTAAATATAATTCCAAAATAAATAAACACTGAGAATGTGTTCACTTTTAAGCTGCTCAGAGATAGTATTTCAGCTAATCAATAATTTTTTAGCGTCTCCAGAACCTTCCTCTTATTTTGGTTATGTAATCATTATCCCACATCATTATTCAGGTACTAAAAGTGAGAAAGTTGTCCAAACTGTAACTTGAAACTTATGAGCAGAAATGTTCTCAAGATAAGAATATGGAAGACATTCACTGAATTACAGTAAATATACAGCTAGGTATTTGGGAGTTTTGTTTAATTTTCAGAAAAAAAATTAGAACATTCTAGAAGTCTTTATTTTCTCCTGTCTTTTACCTCACTCCTTTTAAGTATGAGAGCCTGGCAAGGTAGGACACCTCATTCGTGCACTCTGATGGTCTGTATCATATGCATCACCACAATTCCCAAATAAAAGTGTATCTGAGATTTCAAAGCAAAAGTTGATGTAACCCAGCCCTTCTTTTCTAACTTAGTGGAAAGAAAACCCTCTCTGTCAATGTTCAAAAACTTCCCCAGGTGAATGTTAGGCCAGAATTAGTACATGTTAATCATCTTGAGAGCAGGGGCTATATCTTGTCTATGTGTGTATCTCAGGGCCTTGTCTAATGCCTGCCACCTTATAAATACTCAGGAAATATTCACAATTGAATAGAGAGATAAACATTCATTTCAGTTCAGTTCAGTCGCTCAGTCGTGTCCGACTCTTTGCGACCCCATGAATTGCAGCACGCCAGGCCTCCCTGTCCATCACCAACTCCCAGAGTTTACCCAAACTCATGTCCATCGAGTCAGTGATGCCATCCAGCCATCTCATCCTCTGTCGTCCCCTTCTCCTCCTGCCCCCAATCCCTCCCACCATAAGAGTCTTTTCCAATGAGTCAACTCTTCGCATGAGGTGGCCAAAGTACTGGAGTTTCAGCTTTAGCATCATTCCTCCCAAAGAAATCCCAGGGCTGATCTCCTTCAGAATGGACTGGTTGGATCTCCTTTTAGTCCAAGGGACTCTCAAGATTCTTCTCCAACACCACAGTTCTAAAGCATCAATTCTTCAGTGCTCAGCTTTCTTCACAGTCCAACTCTCACATCCATACATGACCACTGGAAAAACCATAGCTTTGACTAGATGGACCTTTGTTGGCAAAGTAATGTCTCTGCTTTTGAATATGCTATCTAGGTTGGTCATAACTTTCCTTCCAAGGAGTAAGCGTCTTTTAATTTCATGGCTGAAGTCACCATCTGCAGTGATTTTGGAGCCCAAAAACATAAAGTCTGACACTGTTTCCCCATCTATTTCCCATGAAGTGATGGGACCAAATGTCATGATCTTCATTTTCTGAATGTTGAACTTTAAGCCAACTTTTTCACTCTCCACTTTCACTTTCATCAAGAGGCTTTTTAGTTCCTCTTCACTTTCTGCCATAAGGGTAGTGTCATCTGCATATCTGAGGTTATTGATATTTCTCCCGGCAATCTTGATTCCAGCTTGTGCTTCTTCCAGCCCAGCATTTCTCATGATATACTCTGCATAGAAGTTAAATAAGCAGGGTGACAATATACAGCCTTGACGTACTCCTTTTCCTATTTGGAACCAGTCTGTTGTTCCATGTCCAGTTCTAACTGTTGCTTCCTGACCTGCATACAGATTTCTCAAGAAGCAGGTCAGGTGGTCTGGTATTCCCATCTCTTTCAGAATTTTCCACAGTTTCTTGTGATCCACACAGTCAAAGGCTTTGGCATAGTCAATAAAGCAGAAATAGATGTTTTTCTGGAACTCTCTTGCTTTTCGATGATCCAGCAGATGTTGGCAATTTGGTCTCTGGTTCCTCTGCCTTTTCTAAAACCAGCTTGAACAACTGGAAGTTCACAGTTCACATATTGCTGAAGCCTGGCTTAGAGAATTTTGAGTATTACTTTACTAGCGTGTGAGATGAGTGCAATTGTACGGTAGTTTGAGCATTCTTTGGCATTGCCTTTCTTTGGGATTGGAATGAAAACTGACCTTTTCCAGTCCTGTGGCCACTGCTAAGTTTTCCAAATTTGCTGGCATATTGAGTGCAGCACTTTCACAGCATCATCTTTCAGGATTTCAAATAGCTCAACTGGAAAGATAAACATTACTACACTCTAATTCAGGATATAGAAGATTTGGGGGAGGAAAAATAGCCTTCTATCACTGACTTAGTGAGATTTAAGCAATGCTTAGAAAACACATGTGAAGTCTATGTATGTGGATGTCAGCCTCCTCAGAAAGGATGCCTTTTAGTGAAAAGAGAACAGTACTACTGCATTTTGAGTCAGAAAACTGAGTGTTCACACCAGATTGCCATTTCCTATCATTGTGACCTTGTATAAATCATGTTGGCTCTCTGAGTCTTACTTTCATTACCTATAAAATAGGAAGGATGATAACACCCTGAGTACTTCACAGCTTCTCCTGAGTATCAAGTGAGATGCTTGTGTGTGGAAGAGGACACCACAGTCATGACATATACAGCATAGTCATGTGTCTGCTCACCCTTTCTTCAGAAAAATAGCTGTGGGTCCCATGAGCTTCTTTTAAAATAATTTTATTTATTTAGTTTTGGCTGGGCTCAGTCTTCCTTGCTGCACGAGCTTTTCTCTATTGCAGGACATGGAGGCTACTCTCTGTTGTGGTGTGCAGGCCTGTCATTGCAGTGGCTTCTCGTTGTGGGGCATGGGCTCTAGAATGGATGGGCTTTAGTGGTTGCAGCTCCCAGGCTCTAGAGCACAGACTCAATAGTTGTGTCCCACAGGCTTAGTTGCTCTGTGGCATGTGGGATCTTCCCAGATCAGAGATCAAAGCCATGTCTCCTGCATTGGCAGGTGGATTCTTAACCACTGAGCCACCAGGGGAGCCCCTGTTAGATTCTCTCTCTCTTTTTTTTTTTTTAATTTATTTATTTTAGTTGGAGGCTAATTACTTTACAATATTGTAGTGGTTTTTGCCATACATTGATATGAATCAGCAATGGGTTTACATGTGTTCCCCATCCTGAACCCCCATCCCACCACCCTCCCCATCCCATCCCTCAGGGTCATCCCAGTGCACCAACCCTGAGCATCCTGTCTCATGCATCGAACCTAGACAGGTGATCTGTTTCATATATGATAATATACATGTTTCAATGCTATTCTCTCAGATCATCCCACCCTCGCCTTCTCCCACCGAATCCAAAAGACTGTTCTATACATCTGTGTCTCTTTTGCTGTCTTGCATACAGGGTTATTGTTACCATCTTTCTAAATTCCATATATATACTAAATTCCATATATATATATGTGTTAGTATATATGTGTGTTAGTATACTGTATTGGTGTTTTTCTTTCTGGCTTACTTCACTCTGTATAAGAGGCTCCAGTTTCATCCACCTCATTAGAACTGATTCAAATGTATTCTTTTTAATGGCTGAGTAATATTCTATTGTATATATGTACCACAGCTTTCTTATCCATTCATCTGCTGATGGACATCTAGGTTGCTTCCATGTCCTGGCTATTATAAACTGTGCTGCGATGAGCATTGGGGTACACGTGTCTCTTTCAATTCTGGTTTCCTCGGTGTGTATGCCCAGCAGTGGAATTGCTGGGTCATATGGCAGTTCTATTTCCAGTTTTTTAAGGAATCTCTACACTGTTCTCCATAGTGGCTGTACTAGTTTGCATTCCCACCAACAGTGTAAGAGGGTTCCCTTTTCTCCACACCCTCTCCAGCATTTATTTTTTGTAGATTTTTAGATAGCAGCCATTCTGACTGGCGTGAGATGGTTAGATTCTTAAATCATCAATTTAACTATTGTTATCATGGTATGCTAAACTAATGCCAGATGAAAATAGTAATTTTGTGAATTTTTATCACAGAATTTAGAACAAAAAATGGTTTACTGGAGTTATAAAGATCAGTTCTTAAGAAATACTATTCTAACCCTATTTTCAAGGAAAAATTTTAATGTGACTTCCTATTTAAGTAGAAACCTGGCAAAACACTATGAGAAACTAATATGATGCAGAATAAATAAAAGAACATTTGACTGCCTTAGTATTTTTGGCCAAAGCACACTTTACACACAGAATCCCTGCTTGGAAGAATAACTTAGATCCTCACTGGGAATGCTGTTGGCAGATGGCCTTCCCCTGTCAGTTCACCTTGGTCGAGGTCATGCCTCCTTCCCAGGAGAGCCCATATCCAATGACTGATTGACGCAAAGCCCTTTACCCCACCTTACACAACTAAAGAATCACTCCAGTTTCAAATCTCCTCACTGTGTTATCTGAGGCCTCCATAGAGACTGTTTCACTGGTCAGCTCCTCCCTCAGCCTAGTCCTGCTTCCTTCCTTTCCATGGTATGACCCCAAGAGCATTCCCCAATAAACCTCCAGCATGCTAATTTCCTCCTCACAATCTGTTGGGATTCTCATGGAGCCCTACCTACCGCAACTCTTATAATAAATGTAGTAACTTTTGCAAACAGAAATTGCTGCGTATTCCCTAGACTGTACAATAGAAGAAAAACTATAGTCTTACCTTCTTTTTGTACAGCACTTCAACATCCACAAAGCATTTGTACCCTCCTGCTCTAGTGTGGTCCCTCAAACAGCCCTTGGTAGAAGGCAGGGCTTATAGAATAACTCACATACTAAATATGAGGAATTGAAGATCAGAGAAGCTGAAAACCTTGACTGGGGTAACTTCGATATATAAGTAGGTAGGTGCATAGGTAGCTAGTCAATCATTCAGTTAAGTGATAAACTTGGATTCTAATCTTAATTTTTGGATTTCTCATCCAGGCCTTAACTTGTCCACCATTGTTTTTTCCTCATGAAAACTTATATGTCTGTGGTTCTTATCCTGTGTTAACTGGTATTTAATGATTCACCCATGGACAATTTTAGGACACTTTAAAAATATCTCAAAACTCCTGTCAAGTCTGCTGGCATCCTGAAGTATCAAGATCGTTGAATTGGGAATAAGTGTTCTAAGGTTTGAGATAATTATTTCCCATATTTTTTATTGTTGGAAAAATCTTGAAATTGTTTTATTTCCTAAGCCTTACCCATGATAAAGTGCTTGTCACATATAGGGTGTGTTTCTAAAGTGAAAAAGGAAAACTAATATTAATTTTTCATTTTGTGAAAGACTAACCTGTGTTCTCAACTTGTACATATGATTATTTGACTTCCAAGTAATCTCATATTTGCTATCTTAATCATATAAGCAGTGTCCTAATCTGTATCTGACACACACACTCTTCTTTAGAGAAAATAATCAGTCTTTTTATTTCTTCAAATTCCCTTAAGAATCTAAACCAATTGGAGGTTCTGTTTGTTTGTTTAGGGGCTTTGTTTTTGTTTTTTAATGGCCTTTCTGGAGTATCCATTAGGAGGATGCAGCCAACTAAATAACAGCTTTAAAAAGTAAAAATCAATCTCAGTGGTACAACAAAATGACCTGGCCTAAAATTCTTCATTCAGTGATTAGAATCAAAAGTGAATTATCTTCTCCAGCAGATATCCTGTGGCAAGAACTATTTTAAAGATAGAATTATCTTGTTTTTGTGAGATTCAGCAGGGAATCTTTTTTCCAGAACTATTTTTCAGACACAAAACTTTGACTTGGTTTTCAATTTCCAAAAGTCTCAATCTTTCTGAGTAATTCAATCCACAATGGAATGTTGTGTATCCCTTTTAAGAGAGGAAAAAAAGTGGGACAACAAAGAATCATAGTGGTGTGGATAAGTAAAGTCACTCATTGTCCTGTAACTAATTTAGTAAACATAAGTTGGAGATATCCAGGGAGTATGAGGACACCAGCTGGCTGGTGATACAGGAGAATGTGAGGTGTTTATAGAGACTGAAATGATGTGATCAGATTGAGATGTTCCACACCTTTTTCCAATAATGACACAATTAAAAGTCATTATAAAATTAAAACTGGTTTCCCAGGCAAAATCTAAATATCTTAGACTGAAAGTGTTCATTTTCTGACTGTTTTATGAGACCTAGGCAGGTAGCCTCCATCTACATAAGACATAGTTTAAAAACAAAGTTCCTTCATTGTTTCAGAGCCTAAAAGTTCATTTCCAAAGAAAATATCTCATTTTAAATGATGTCACTTGTCTTACATTTAGTCTGTTAGTTTATAATCATTTGCTGGAAGATCTTGATAGAGTTAATTTCTATAATCATCTGAGGCTAAGCAAGTTTTTTATGTTAATGACAACATTCTTAAAATGACAATTCCCTAAAATCCAGGATATTCAGCAAGGTTAAATAATTTTCCCTGTATCACAAAAAGCCAAAAAGTGTTAACACAAATGCAAACTTACAAAAGCTTGAGCCTTTGCTCAGTGCATAAAGTCCTTGCTACTCAAAGTGCAGTCCATGGGCCAGAAGCTTGACGGGGAGCTTAATAGAAATGCAGAACCTTAGGCCCCAATCCAGACTCACTGAATCAGAATCTGCATTCTACCAAACTCCCCAAATGATCTGCGTGCACATTCAAGTCATGAAGCCCTTCAGTTAGGCCATTTTTTTCACAATACCCATTACATACGACTCAATTAAGTGTTCACATAGTCCTTGTACCATAGATTGGTCCCCTGTAAAAGTCTGTTAAAATCATACTGTCAACATGACATAGGTGCGCCTAATCACAGATATTCCACAAGCCCGAGGCTTCAATTCATAGTCATTGTTTGTGAGATTCTTAAGTCCTAATAACTACATCTGCCCCTACCCCGAGATTTCCCACCAAAAAGAGCCATAAACATAGATAGGATCTGATATTCAAGGACTTAAAACTGGTCAAGTACACCATGTTCATTTCTCACTTCCTCCTAAGAGTTTTATAATCTCATGACAACAGCTTTCTACCATTTCCTCTAAAAGTCTTGTATCACAACGCCACTGGGCCTTTACTCATGCTATATCCTTCACCTGGGATGCTGGTTATTGTTTGACGAAATCTAATTCATCCTTTAAAGGCCAGATTGTGTGTCACCTGTAAAATGAACCTGATCCTGCCAAGTAAAATTAATCCCTCCTCTCTAGTTCACAGCATTTAGATTATACTTGTCATTTAACAACTGTTGAATTGTGCAGTTAATTACTTAGGCCATTCTCTTCCATAAAACTGTGTATTTCCTAAAGACACAGAAGGTGCCTTACTTATGCTTGTAAATGCAAAGTCTACTTTAATCATATAGTGCTCATGGTTTTGTTAAAATGACTTGAAATCTTCTGACTCTAAACTCAAAGGAACTGTCAAACTCTATTACTATCTCAGCAGTTAGTTGTGATAAAATTTTCCCAAAACCAGTGTATAGCCTGTTATCTGGAGATTTTTAGGATTATGAAATTTTGGGTGAATAGATGGCGTCAAGACATATAATGGAGGCCATTAGATTTTATATTAAAGGAGTAGGTTGTATAGAGAAGGGGCAAACCCCCATGACATCACCAACTTGACCTTCTCTGTTGAGAGGCACAGAAGTAGGACCATGATCCCCAATGCCCCTTGTGAAGAAGCACATTATCGTGAGTAATTTATCAAAGCCATAAACCATAGATTCTCTCCAGAAGGAAGCCTGGGGTTTGGGGAAGTATATGGAATTTAGAGTCAGAAGGTCTGCATGACTTTGGAATTTTTTTTTAAACTTTGGCAGGAAATGGTCTGTCACTGTGCCTCCCACCTACATAAACTAACAATGATGATACTAATACCAGTCTCACCTATTTCATAGGGATTTTATACAAATCAAAAGAGGTTGCATGCAAAACCACTTTGAAAAATATAACCAACAATTGTTTACTGAATGATTGCAAAAACACAACTTTGTCCTAGGTGAAATCATGCCTAAAAGTGAACAGTTTTCTCACCACTAGAAAAGTTGCCTCAAATTGTTAACACAAATGTAGAAAGGAAATGCTTTTGCTAGCCTCTCTAGGGAGATTATTTAAACTGTATTTATTCTAGACCTGAAAAATGTTTTATGTGTTCAGATATTTTAAATGCACGTCTAAGGATTTACTAGCTTTCAAGGCAAATAGTTAGAGAAAGGCCTGTAAAGTGCACCAGCATTTCTTGAGGACTTACTATGTGCCAAGAACCAGGAATACAACAGTGAACAAAATAATTCACTCTATCTTCAGGAAGTTTTACAGAATAATGGGGACACAAACAAGTAAATAGAATTTTTAAATCCCTGAATTTCCTGTTTTAATTTTACTGAAAAAGAACGAGTGATTAAATATTGGTAGTCCATACATTCGGAGAAGGCAATGACACAATGGCACCCCACTCCAGTACTCTTGCCTGGAAAATCCCATGGACAGAGGAACCTGGTAGGCTGCAGACCATGGGGTCGCTAAGAGTTGGAAACGACTGAACTTCACTTTCACTTTCCACTTTTGTGCACTGGAGGAGGAAACGGCAACCCACTCCAGTATTCTTGCCTGGAGAATCCCAGGGATGGGGGAGCCTGGTGGGGGGTCGTCCATGGGGTCGCACAGAGTTGGACATGACTGAAGCGACAACAGCAGCAGCAGCAGTCCATACATTTCTAAATTAACAATTAAAGATGCATGAAAAAAATCAGAGAGATGGCAGCCAGGATTATAAATTATGTCCAAAGGAAAATCTGGAGAAGATCAAGGTCAGCCAGAGGTGACCATTACTGATTTTGAGTGTAGCATTCTGAGAAAACCTTGTACTTCAAACACCATTTTCTGTCTTACTTTTTACCTGCTTTATGAATGGTTTCCACTCAACATGTTTATTTGGAAATGCTCAAGAAAAGAGAACAAACAGGAATAAGAATCCACTGCATATTTTCTTTAAGTCCTAGATCTGACTCTAGATATGGGACTTTCAGCTAATCACATAACTTCTCTGATCCTCAGTTTGCTCTCTGAAAAATAGGGGTTTGGGCTAAATATATTTTATGTCCTCTTGTTTCTAATGCCTCGTCATCTCTCTCATTTAAATCAAGGAAAATGTTATCAAAGAATTAGAAGAAAAAATATTAAATACTAAAATATCTGGGAGGCCTAGAACCCACCAAAGTGAACTTTTTAACACAATTATCAAGATGCTAATGCTAATGCTAATGCTAAGTCACTTCAGTCGTGTCTGACTCTGTGCGACCCCATAGACGGCAGCCCACCAGGCTCCCCCATCCCTGTGATTCTCCAGGCAAGAACACTGGAGTGGGTTTCCATTTCCGTCTCCAATGCAGGAAAGTGAAAGTGAAGTCGCTTAGTCGTGTCTGACTTTTAGTGACCCCATGGTCTGCAGCCTACCAGGCTCCTCCGTCCATGGGATTTTCCAGGTAAGAGTACTGGAGTGGGGTGCCATTGCCTTCTCCAAATTATCAAGATAACTGAAAATATTATTTCTCTCATCTGTTTGTCTTATAATTACCAAAAATGTTATGTTTATGGTTCCATAGCATATCACCTCCAACAGCATACTGTACATATGTACATATTATCCCCCGATAATATGAAAATATGTTTTTCACCCCTTTACTGGAACTCCGGGGATAAATTTAATTAAGATGTTTTAAGGTAGATTAGTTCAAAATAAGTTAAAGTAGACAGCTATAAGCAGAGCCTAAGGAGGAACTGAGATTACCTACTTATTTCCAGTCCTGGAAACACCCTATTCCATATGACAAGGGACACCTGATACCCACTGCCAGTTACACCCCACTCTTCTCTAGAATTCCTTTGCAGCTGACTTTCTTCCTTCTAAGACACACGGCACTTGCATCTCTTTAGGTGGTACAGATGATATTTGGTCCCTAGATTAGATGTTATGCTCACACATATTAAGAACTTAGAGCCAAGCAAGAAAACCCTCTCAGATCCTCTCCCCTGAGCCTTCCCTCACCACCCCTGTTAGTACTGCTTCCTTGCCTATTTTTCTTTTAGGATCTATTTGACCACATGCTTTTGGGGAAACCTACTAGCCAATATTTACTACCCACTCATGGGTATGTGTGATACTGTTTGCCACCTTAGCTTCCTTTTGCTTAAGTGAATGAAGTCCCTTAGGACCCCTATGTAAACCGAGCTCCTCATTTGAGAGCTTGACTAAAAAAGAGATGTACAACTTGACAGTTGTGAGTTAAGTATTATTTGGAGCAAAATGAGGACTGCAGCCTAGGAGGCAGCATCTCAGATAGCTCTGAGAGACTGCTCCAAAGCAGCAGTGGGGGAAAGTCAACATATAAGGTTTTAGTGAAGGGGGAGTTCAGTGCCATGACACACTCATTTTACAAAAGGTTTTTGTTAGTCGTGAGGATCTGAAGGGAAGTCATCTTGAAGGGATTTAGTGCTTCTCTAAATGGCTCAGACAGTAAAGCTTCTGTCTGCGATGCAGGAGACACAGGTTCGATCCCTGGGTTGGGAAGATCCCCTGGAGAAGGAAATGGCAGCCCACTCCAGTATTCTTGCCTGGAAAATCCCATGGATGGCGGAGCCTGGTAGGCTACTGTCCATAGGGTCGCAAAGAGTGAGACACGACTGAGCGACTTCACTTCACTTCACTTTAGATATGAGGAGATGTAAGGATTGAGATCATAAAATCTGTTCCTAAAAACATCCAGCTGTCTAGAGACCTGTCCCACCAGATTCCCTGGAGTAAGGAATGGGTGGCTCACTGTAAAAAAAAAAAAAACCTGAAAGGTTATAACTAGAACATCTTTGAGGACTGAGGCCGATTTGGGATCGCAGAATAATAGCACAAATGCAATCAAAACCACTAGCCAAGGGGCTATAACCAGGCTTCTAAATAGGAAGACTCAACTTCAAAAATGACTATGTAAAGAATTTACATGTCATGAAGTCATATTTTACCTGGGCTTCTTTTGCACAAGATAATGTATCCTGACATCCCCAATGCTAGCTGTTTCCTGCTGTTAAAAACAAAACATATTAATAACAAAGTTCCATAAAATTGGTGAAACATTTAAAAGTGCATTTGACTGCCAAGGCAAGTCCCTTAATATCACTAAGCCTCAGTTTCCTATCTGTACAGAAGGACTGGCAAAATCTGCTCCAGAAACTTTACAAAGCAAGTTGCGAGAAATAAATGATAATATATAAAATTCTTTGAGAACAATCAATTCAGTTCAGTTGCTCAGTCGTGTCTGACTTTTTGCGAGCCCATGGACTGCAGCACGCCGGTCTTCCCTGTCCTTCACCAATTCCAGGAGCTTGCTCAAACTCATGTCCATCCAGTCAGTGATGCCATCCAACCATCTCATCCTCTGTCATCCCCTTCTCCTCCTGCCTTCAATCCTTCCCAGCATCAGGGTCTTTTCCAATGAGTCAGTGCTTTGCATTAGGTGGCTAAAGTATTGGAGTTTCAGCTTCAGCATCAGTCCGTCCAATGAATATTCAAGACTGATTTCCTTTAGGATTGCCTGGTTTGCTCTCCTTGCAGTCCAAGGGACTCAAGTGTCTTCTCTGACACCACAGTTCAAAAACATCAATTCGTTGGCGCTCAGCTTTCTTTGTAGTCCAACTCTCATATCCATACATGACTACTGGAAAAACCATAGCTTTGACTAGACGGACCTTTGTTGACAAAGTAATGTCTGCTTTTTAACATGCTGTCTTAGCTTTTCTTCCAAGGAGCAAGCGTCTTTTAATTTCATGGCTGCAGTCACCATCTGCAGTGATTTTGGAGCCCAAGAAAATAAATATTGAGAACAATAAATCATGATAAACATAGACTTGTCACATCCATTGCTCCAGTCAAATTATGCTTCAAAGATTAAAGTAGTTCAAAAGGAAACCAGGATTTTCAGTTTTTAAAAACTTCTCCCCTGAGAACATTGTTAAATAGATAGCTTTTAAAGGGACTGAAGGGAGAGGAAAAGGGGAGGAGCTGTTTGAGTTTTATGAGCTGTCTCCAAGAAGAATGAAAACTAAAAGGGTTATGTCTCATTAGCCCCAGGTCTTGACTGGAGAGCAGCGAAGGAACAGCTTCTCCTCTAGACAGCAGCATTTGCTGATCAACGTATCAATGGTGCAGCTACAGGCGAATGGTCACCAGCACTCCTCAAGAGCTCTTGGTTTTGCTTCCGATTCCTCCAAAGGTGGCTCAAGCAGCCCAAACACTGAGGGTGCAGCCAGGGCTGCCAGCGGCTGGCTCAGTGTCCAGTGCGCATGCCTCCACTGCACGCATGCTAATAAGGAGCAGCGGGAGGAGCAAAAGGCTAGTGGGCCGAGAGATGTTTCCTCATAAATGAATGAGTAACCCAGTCGGTGTATATATATGCAATTCATTGGCTACTTAAAAACAATTCTTTGCCCAAAATAACAATTTATAATCATGAAAATGTGACTAAAACGTGAAACATTAAAAGCACATGAGAAAAGGCTGTGTCCATTCCGCTTTCCAAATGTTATCCCTTCTCTTCAATGTTTTGGCCCTGAGAATAACTGCTGAAGAAAGAATTGAGTTCGTTTAGAACACTCCTCCTGATTCGCTGGAATAATCAAGCACCTTCCATAATTTCAGTCTTAATAACTAAATAAGATGGGGTGCATAGCAATTCGATTGACAGCTCAGTTAGTTCTGAAACCAACTTGCTGCTGTCTGCAGTGAATGGCTTAGTGCCTCCAGAAGGCAGTTAGCTTATAGAAGAGAGGAAAAAGTAGCAATTTTTAAGGGGATTAAACTTGATCGGGCACTGAGTATTATTTAAACAAGTTCCTGCTGTTACATGTTAAACAAGGAAAGAGGTGGAAGCTTCTATTTGTTAATATCATTCAGACATCTGCTATAGACATTTTACTGGTTGGGCTGCCAGTCAGAGGACTAAGTTGTGAATGCTGCTAACAGTCAAAGGGGCCCAATAAATTGCCTTGAGGAAATGTCCTGCCACAAACATCTGTAGTTTTTCTTCAGTTGAAAGGTCAGTATTTCTGGGGCTGCTGGCTTCCACTAAGACCATGGTCCAGAGTCCCAGCTGTACCCAGAATTCACCTAGGAGCTTTAAAAAAAAAATGCTAACCTCTCACCCCCTGCCGCTCGAAGCTGGCATTTCATTGTTCTGGGGTGTGCACTGGCCATCAGGTGCCTTGATTTTTAACCACCTCTCCTCACACCCAGGTGGTTCTCATCTTCAGTTTGGCTTGAGAATGCCTGTTTTAAACTGATAGGACTTGGTAGCTGGAAGATGTGAACACAGAGCTTCCCGTTATAATTTAATTAGCACAGCAAATTTAGATTCCTTTGTTCTGGTGAGTTCAAACAGTCCTCTGGGCAATGGAAAATTTCTCACCAATCCACTGCCCTTTTGCCTCCAGCCTGCCATTACTTTTCAAACATATCATTCCCTTTTGTTACAGCCAATAACTTTCTGTACATGCAAACGTTCTTTTTCATGCCTTAGGGGAGAATACCATCATATTTGATATGATTTCCTTCACATTTTAGTTTGGCTTCGTTGATATGTTTTTTCCTTGTGTTCTTTCTTTGAAAAGTGTTTCTTGGACGGTCCTTATTCTGCTAGATTCGGATCATTTGCTAACACTGTGCACAGTATCGCTTTAGGGAGAAGAAGGGGAGAGGAAGCAGAGCAATCTTATTTTCTCCAGGCCCCCACCCCTTCCCACACCTCCCAGGGTCACTAGACTTCAAATATGAAAAGCATGAACCAGCTCTGCCTGTTGTGTGGACAGCATTGTGAAAGAAAGTCAGCCTCTGGCCCCTCTGTTTTCATCCATCTGAGCATGCACAGAGTACACCACATGAGGTATTATTTAGACTTTGATGTGATACTTGGCAGTAAAGGAGGAAACACATATCGTATGTTAGATAATAATCTGGCGCAGAAGTACATACAAAGTCAATTAGATTAAAAACCTGATTCCAGTGCCCATTTTAAATATACCCAATGCCCTGCTTGAGTGTACACGCTGGTATCCACTTTAACAAGTACAGAGCTAAGCTACCTCTCCTGGTGTTTTACTGGTCTTTTTTATAAGGACCTGGGGTGCAAAGGTTGATTTCAGACCACTAATTGCATGTGGGACCCAGCAAGCTCAGGATCAGAGCCCTGGCAAGGAAATAACAGAAAGAGATTAGGCCTTAGACGCAGGAAGGGGCCCTTTTTCTGTTGTTTTTACATTCACTTGCACTTGAACAAAAGTTGTTTATTGTTTTAATAAAACTAGACTCACAAATGTTGCCATGGCACGGACTCTGTCAGCATTTCCATTGTAACCTTTGCTTTTAGGGGGTTTTAACTCAGCCATAAAACTTCCTCTGGGTTAAAATCTGGCACCAAAAATAACTTGGAATCTCTCAGTCACAGGCATGAAGGAAACAGTTGTGTGTGAGTGTGTGTTTATGTACCTTTAAAAAGAAACTCATTTGACAGTTCTTAAAGAGACACTGTAATATATGTTCCCTCTGATTTGTGTTCTTTTTAACTTGAAATTTCACCCCCATTAAGGTGAACTCATTTAAAATACTTGACCTATCCAGTGTAGTATAGTGATATCTTTACCTATTTCTCTCTTTTCCAGCTTCTCCATAAATATACTTATTAAACAGATTGCTACTTTTTTTGCAGTTAAACGCACTGCTCTGTGCCAACAGCTTATCTTTTGTGTAACACAAACAAACTGTTTATCTAGTAGTATCCTTAACAATTGGAGAAGGCAATGGCACCCCACTCCAGTACTCCTGCCTGAAAAATCCATGGACGGAGGAGCCTGGAAGGCTGCAGTCCATGAGGTCGCTAAGAGTCAGACACGACTGAGCGACTTCAGTTTCACTTTTCGCTTTCATGCTTTGGAGAAGGAAATGGCAACCCACTCCAGTGTTCTTGCCTGGAGAATCCCAGGGAGGGGGGAGCCTGGTGGGCTGCCGTCTATGGGGTCACACAGAGTCGGACACGACTGAAGCGACTTAGCATAGCATAGCATCCTTAACAATGTGGGCTTTCCCAGTGTAAAGAAACCACCAGTTAATACAAGAGATGCAAGAGACAGGAGTTCAATCCATGGGTCAGGAAGATTCCTCTGGCATAGGAAATGGCAACACAATTCAGTATTCTTGCCTGGGAAATTCTATAGACTGAGGAGCCTGGTGGGTCTACAGTCCATGAGGTCACCAAGAGTCAGACACAACTGAGCGACTGAGTGCATGCACACATCCATAACATGAACCATAAAATGGCGCTGGCTTTTAAAATCTACCATCTGTTCATCTTTTCACTTAAACATCTGTAAAAAGCATGAATTAAGTCAATGAAGGAAAAGTCTTCAAGGGATTCTAGAGATGGGACACGGTGGAAATTGGAAGTAATCTGAAAACAATAGACAGTTTTTTCCCCACTAACTTTATGTGAAATCTTTAGCCAATTTAATAACATCTCTGGAATTTACATTTTTCATTTATCACAAGGATGCATCTTTGAACTATATGGCCTTTTGTTGCCTATCACCTATGTAAGACTTAAGAGTGTAAATGACACTTGCCATTTTGGACTATCCAATACCAACATCCAAATACCTCTCCTAGTTGTCGGGAATTCCAAGACAAGTAGAACCTTGAAGGAAGGGTACTTTCAGCAACAAGAGGAAGGATTCCTATCTCAGTGAATCAATGTCTCAAGCCTACAACTTTGAACCTATTTAGAGAATAAGGCAAAGTTTCAAAGCCAAAGGTTATCTTCCCAATATGTGACAGCCAAGAATCCAACACCACTAAGGGGAGAGTCTAGCAGAGCTGGTGTTAGCAGCACAGTCCTGGGCAGATGGTCCCTGAGATGATCTTGACCGTGCCTTTTTGAATCCTGTTCATTTTCTTGAACACATTTCCCTAGCATCTCCACTGATCAGTTCAGTTCAGTCACTCAGTCGTGTCCAACTCTTTGTGACCCCATGAACTGCAGCACCCCAGGCCTCCCTGTCCATCACCAACTCCTGGAGTTCACCCAAACTCATGTCCATTGAGTCGGTGATGCCATCCAGCCATCTCATCCTCTGTCGTCCCCTTCTCCTCCTGCCCTCAATCTTTCCCAGCATCAGGGTCGTTTCAAATGAGTCAGCTCTTCGCATCAGGTGGCCAAAGTATTGGAGTTTCAGCTTCAACATCAGTCCTTCCAATGAACACCCAGGACCTTTCTCCTTTAGGATGGACTGGTTGGATCTCCTTGCAATCCAAGGGACTCTCAAGAGTCTTCTCCAACACCACAGTTCAAAAGCATCAATTCTTTGCGCTCAGCTTTCTTCACAGTCCAACTCTCACATCCATACATGACCACTGGAAAAACCATGGCCTTGACTAGACAGACCTTTGCTGACAAAGTAATGTCTCTGCTTTTTAATATGCTATCTAGGTTGGTCATAACTTTCCTTCCAAGGAGTAAGCGTCTTTTAATTTCATCACTGCAATCACCATCTACAGTGATTTTGGAGCCCAGAAAAATAAAGTCTGACACTATTTCCACTGTTTCCCCATCTATTTGCCATGAAGTGATGGGACCAGATGCCATGATCTTAGTTTCCTGAATGTTGAGCTTTAAGCCCACTTTTTCACTCTCCTCTTTCATTTTCATCAAGAGGCTTTTTAGTTCCTCTTCACTTTCTGCCATAAGGGTGTTGTCATCTGCATATCTGAGGTTATTGACACCCTTCTAATAAATCCCTTAACATTACCAGAGTTATGTTGCCACTGTTTGTAGTGAAGTATCCTAACTGGAATAAATGAAACTTCATAGGAACAAATTACTTTCTTTAGAAGGTACATCGGAGCTTACTTTTTAGACTGTGGTCCTTAGACTAGAAGCACTAGCATCACCTGGGAGCTGGTTAGAAATGCAGAATATCAGGCCCTAGCCCCAGACCTATTGAATCAGAATCTGCATTTTAACAAAATCCCCAAACGGTTCATAAGCACATCAATGTTTGAGAAGCATTAACGTAATGTAGCCCTCTATTTGAAGCATAAAACTAAGCATGCACACACTGAATTACAGATTATCATTCTGTCAGATATTTTTGTTGTTGTTTAGTTGTGGGCAATTCTTTTGTGACCCCCATGGACTGCAGCCCACCAGTCTCTTCTATCCTTGGAATTTCTCAGACAAGAATACTGGTGTGGGTTTCATTCCCTTCTCCAGGGCATCTTCCCGACCCAAGGATTGAACCTGCGTCTCCTGCGTCTCCTGCATTGGCAGGTGGATTCTTTACTGCTGAGCCACAAGGGAAGCCCCTGTCAAATATTTCTGCCTCAAAAATTTGTTTCCGTTTAATGTAACACCTAGACTCTGGGAAAATGAAACAACGTTATTATAACATTCTTGAGGGGATACCCTGCCAGGGTCCAGCCCCGGTGGATCCAGGGAATTCGAAGCAGGGACGGCGTCACCGAGGATCAGGAAACAATTGCTTAATTAAACATTAATTAAGGATATAAAGAGTGGTTAAATAAGGATAGCTCAGTGAGGAAATTCAGTGGAGAAAAGAGGCTGAATAATTCAGCCAGAAGGTGAGAGAAAGAACGACATGGGGAGACCAAGTTTCAGTGAACAAGGCCCACACTTTATTTTCCAAAGCAGTTTTTATACCTTAAGTTATGCATAGAGGATAATGGGGAAAGGGGTAGAGTCATGCAGTAAGCCAGACTTTCTTCCTGCAAACTTAATCATATGCAAAAGTTTAGGTGATTTGCATCATCTTCTGGCCCAGAGGCCTGTTAACATTTTAAGACCCTTCAGAAAACTTATTTTTCTCTAAAGGTGATTATTCAGGTGCCACCCTCCAAAAGCATTAGATAAAGTTGCATTCCTACAGGGCAAAGGTGTGGTGGGCTATAACAAGAAAAAGAATTAATTCAAGGGTCCAAGGTTACAAACATTAAAGCTACTACTTACATTCCTATACACCAATTATATTAATCAGTACACTGCCAGGGACACAGTAGGTAAGGGATATGGAAACTTAGCAGCAAACATTGGTCCAACAAGTGAAAAACCCTTCACCAATACAATTTCTAATCAATCTTTTAACTGCTCAAGATCAGATCAGATCAGATCAGTCGCTCAGTCATGTCCAACTCTTTGTGATCCCATGAATTGCAGCAGGCCTCCCTGTCCATCACCAACTCCCGGAGTCCATAGAGTCAGTGATGCCATCCAGCCATCTCATCCTCTGTCATCCCCTTCTCCTCCTGCCCCTAATCCCTCCCAGCATCACAGTCTTTTCCAATGAGTCAACTCTTCACATGAGGTGGCCAAAGTACTGGAGTTCAGCTTTAGCATCATTCCTTCCAAAGAAATCCCAGGGCTGATCTCCTTCAGAATGGACTGGTTGGATGTCCTTGCAGTCCTAGGGACTCTCAAGAGTCTTCTCCAACACCACAGTTCAAAAGCATCAATTCTTCGGCACTCAGCCTTCTTCACAGTCCAACTCTCACATCCATACATGACCACAGGAAAAACCATAGCCTTGACTAGACGAACCTTTGTTGGCAAAGTAATGTCTCTGCTTTTGAATATGCTATCTAGGTTGGTCATAACTTTCCTCCCAAGGAGTAAGCGTCTTTTAATTTCATGGCTGCAGTCACCATCTGCAGTGATTTTGGAGCCCAGAAAAATAAAGTCTGACACTGTTTCCACTGTTTCCCCATCTATTTGCCATGAAGTGTTGGGACCAGATGCCATGATCTTCGTTTTCTGAATGTTGAACTTTAAGCCAACTTTTTCACTCTCCACTTTCACTTTCATCAAGAGGCTTTTTAGTTCCTCTTCACTTTCTGCCATAAGGGTGGTGTCATCTGCATATCTGAGGTTACAAAGGAATCTGTATTTAGACAGTTTAAACACTCTTATCACGCCCAGGAACTTTGTTAACTGAAGCTGTAAGTTAACTCTTTTTCAGAGAGAGGTGGTGGGGGACAGCGCCCCGTAAAGTCAGAGGTGTAGGTGAGAGCACAAAGCAGAAAGTAGGCAGACTCTGGTTTTGGGGGTAGATGCTCAAAAATTTCCAGGGGGACTCCTGAGGCTCTGTCCCGCCTTTGTGTATGCCGAGCCTCCTTCCTCATGACCTTTGCCATGGGCGGAGTTCCTCACGCTGGCTCCCGGTAATACCCAAATATTATTTATTTTTGTATCCTAGTATCTAGACACTAAAGAGGAATTCAATATTCTCTTAGTACATTGCTTAGAATTCACAAATTATTTTCATATACAGCAACTTAAAGTACAGGTTTGTTAACTATCAACCATTTGTCCTATATTTATTATGAGTTATTTTTTCTTGACTTTGAATTATATCTTGTTTCTTCATATAATCATGCAATTCACTTGAACTTCTTGCTACAGTGTATCTAAAGCTAAATAAATTATCTGTAGGCTAATATGTATTCGAATTTTAGTCACAGCCAAATTAGTTAATTTTAGAAGAGCTTAATCTCTAGTTTCAAAGCATACCCTTATGTAATTTCTCTAATTAATCTGGAAAAGTCTACCAAATTCATCTATTATATGTATCCTTTCTAATTTATGTTCTCATTACCAATAACTGGGAGGAAAAGCAAATATTCTGCAAATGTTACTTTCAGACTTTACCTCAGCATTATTTGCTACCACCTTATATATGTTTCCAAATGATTCATCTATTTTTTTTTTATTCTAGACTCTACCCCATCTTTATTTTCTTAACAAATACAAATAAATATCTACCCGCCGAACATCCCTAACACTATAGTGCACAGAAAAAGACCTAGAGTTAGTGTTAAAGTAGATTTTCACTTTGGGAATAGAAAATTTAATTGTTCTTAATTATCCTTCCTCTTATGTGAATTATTATTAGCATTAGAGATCTTATTTTTTTAATATAAATTTATTTTAATTGGAGCTTAATTACTTTACAATATTGTATTGGTTTTGCCATACATCAACATGAATCCACCACAGGTGTACACGTGTTCCCCATTCTGAACCCCCCCCTCACCGTACCATCCCTCTGGGTCATCCCAGTGCACCAGCCCCAAGCACCCTGTATCATGCATCGAGCCTGGACTGGCGATTCGTTTCATATATGATATCATACATGTTTCAATGCCATTCTCCCAAATCATCCCACCCTCTCCCTCTCCCACAGAGTCCAAAAGACTATTCTATACATCAGTGTCTCTTTTGCTGTCTCACATACAGGGTTATCATTACCATCTTTCTAAATTCCATAGATATGCGTTAGTATACTGTATTGGTGTTTTTCTTTCTGGCTTACTTCACTCTGTATAATAGGCTCCAGTTTCATCCACCTCATTAGAACTGATTCAAATGAATTCCTTTTAATGGCTGAGTAATACTCCATTGTGTATATGTACCACTGCTTTCTTATCCATTCATCTGCTGATGGACATCTAAGTTGCCTCCATGTCCTGGCTATTATAAACAGTGCTATGATGAACATTGGGGTACACGTGTCTCTTTCAATTCTGGTTTCCTTGGTGTGTATGCCCAGCAGTGGGATTGCCTGGAGAATCCCAGGGATGGGGGAGCCTGGTGGGCTGCCGCCTATGGGGTCGCACAGCGTTGGACACGACTGAAGCAACTTAGCAGCAGCAAGGCGGTTCTATTTCCAGTTTTTTAAGGAATCTCCACACTGTTCTCCATAGTGGCTGTACTAGTTTGCATTCCCACCAACAGTGTAAGAGGGTTCCCTTTTCTCCACACCCTCTCCAGCATTCATTGCTTGTAGACTTTTGGATCGCAGCCATTCTGACTGGTGGGAAATGGTACCTCATTATGGTTTTGATTTGCATTTCTCTGATAATGAGTGATGTTGAGCATCTTTTCATGTGTCTGTTAGCCATCTGTATGTCTTCTTTGGAGAAATATCTATTTAGGTCTTTGGCCCATTTTTTGTTTGGGTCGTTTATTTTTCTGGAGTTGAGCTGTAGGAGTTGCTTGTATATTTTTGAGATTATTTGTTTGTCAGTTGCTTCATTTGCTATTATTTTCTCCCATTCTGAAGGCTGTCTTTTCACCTTGCTTATAGTTTCCTTTGTTGTGCAGAAGTTTTTAAATTTAATTAGGTCCCATTTGTTTATTTTTGCTTTTATTTCCAATATTCTTGGAGATCTTATTTTTTATTGTTTGAAAAATATAAAAAATATACCAAGATCCTTTCCTGGAGAAAAAGAAGAAGTTCTCCAATCCAATCCCTTTAGCACTTTATAGTGCTAAAATCGACTTTATAGTGCCTAATCTGATTCCCTACAGTTACCTATCTTTCCTCTTTCAACAACTGACCTTTGTTTTATAAAATAAAAAAAAAAAAAAATCCCTGAGAAAAGTAAAGAATGCAGTGTTATAGGGACCATCACTGAATATCAAGGCCAATGACCATGATATACAAATCCACATTTGATGGCAAAGTTCCTTATGAACCAGTCTTCTGGCTCATTTGTTTTCTTTCCATTTAATCTCTGTCATGAAACTTCCTCTAATTTTTTTCCAATTTTGTCTTTATCTCAAATTAGTGGGAACATCAGACTTTCTAAGTTTAGGATCTCACATTTCATTCAGCCTTTCATATACACAGTCCTCATTGTGAAGAGAGAGTAGAATGGGTCATTGCCTTGGACTTTTTGCTTTTAGGCAAATAGCCAGAACCTGGAAACTGTCACCTGGCGCTCCACAGTCCCTCCTTTAGAGTAGGAGACAGCCTGACCTGTTCCCAGGCATGCATTTGCCTCCTCCTCCTCCTGCACTCGAATTCTTTTTCTCCATTTCTCCTGCCACCATTCTGAATTGCAATCACATTGTGTCTTCTATCTCACACTGTTACTCTGTCAAACTCACATTTTCATCCTTAACCAATGTGATGAGTCTTTTTCCCATTTTATAGTCTATCTGCTGTCTTCCCTTGCAAAGGGGTCTGTACAGATAATCAGAAGCTATGCTGATTGTTTCTGCTTTCTAAACTTTTTTTTTTTTTCTCCTGCCTTTCTGGTTCTAAATCTGAGCAACTAGAGCAAAGATTGCCTTCCTTACCAAATTACCCAGCATATTTAAATTTTACCTATATGTGTATCTCACTAGATGCTTTCTAGGGCCAACATAGCAACAAACTTGAGGTGCTCAATAAATGTGTTGAGTAAATAATATATTTTTCACTCATAATGGGTATATAACTGCCTCTACTACCCCAGAAAAGTATGCTGCTGCTGCTGCTGCTAAGTCACTTCAGTCGTGTCTGACTCTGTGCGACCCGATAGACTGCAGCCCACAAGGTTCCTCTGTCCCTGGGATTCTCCAGGCAAGAATTCTGGAGTGGGTTGCCATTTCCTTTTCCAATGCATGAAAGTGAAAAGTGAAAGTGAAGTCGTTCAGTCGTGCCCGACTCTTAGTGACCCCATGGACTACAGCCTACCAGGCTCCTCTGTCCATGGGATTTTCCAGGCAGGAGTACTGGAGTGGGTTACCATTGCCTTCTCCGAAAAGTATCTTAGGCAATAGCAAAAGATTTGGATCTAGTCCCTCTGACTCTCTCACATTTACCTTCACACCTAAAATTTGCCAATATGTTATTCAACTGAATTGTAATACTTAATTCTTCTATTAGTGAAGCCATCTCAAGCAGCCATTGAATTTCTGAATGGTGCAGTTTCCTCCCTTGGCCTGCAGAGACATATTATTTCAAAATAAGCCATCTGTTCTCAATTCCATTCCACATTTTTTTTTTCCATATACAGCATCGATTGCTTCAGTCCTAAAGTTTACATCATTTACTTTATTCCTGACACCTGCCTCATCTCATATGAAGCCATCCCCCGTGTATCTCGTTGGCTAGCAAGCAGTCCCTGGTATGGTTTTCAGTCTTTCTTTTTTACCTATGACTATTCTGTATGGTCTGTTCCTCTTTGAAACTTCCTTTACTTTTTCTGATTACTTAGAAAAATGTAATATATAACCAAATACTAAAATGTTATTCCTCAACATATGATTTTAATACCAATGCTAAGGAAGCCCATATGCTTTATTTTTATTTTTTAAATTTTTTAAAATTAATTTATTTACTTTACTTTACTTTACAATATTGTATTGGTTTTGCCATACATTGACTTGTATCCACCATGGGTGTATATGTGTTCCCCATCCTGAACCCCCTGCCACCTTCCTCCCCATCTCATCCCACTGGGTCATCCCAGTGCACCAGCCCTGAGCACCCTGTATTATGCATCAAACCTGGACTGGCAATTCATTTCACATATGATAATTTACATGTTTCAATGCCATTCTCCCATATCATCCTGCCCTCGCTCTCTACCACAGAGTGCAAAAGACTGTTCAATACATCTGTGTCTCCTTTCCTCTCTTGCATACAGGGTTATCATTACCATCCTTCTAAATTCCATAGATATGTGTTAGTATACTGTATTGGTGTTTTTCTTTCTGGCTTACTTCAATCTATATAATAGGCTCCAGTTTCATCCACCTCATTAGAACTGATTCAAATGTATTCTTTTTAATGGCTGAGTAATATTCCATTGTGTATATGTACCACAGCTTCCGTATCCATTCGTCTGCTGATGGACATCTAGGTTGCTTCCATGCCCTGGCTATTATAAACAGTGCTGTGATGAACATTGGGATACACGTGTCTCTTTCAATTCTGGTCTCCTTTGTGTACACCCAGCAGTGGGATTGCTGGGTCGTATGGCAGTTCTATTTCCAGTTTTCCCACATGCTTTAAATAAGATCAGGTGAGACAATATATGTAATAGAACAATTGACTATAATGTGCTACAAAACAATGTTACAGTTATTACCTGTTGAGAAGAAACCAAAACTCAGAACCTCAAGACTTTCTTCAGGAAACATGGTAGGAGTAGTAGTTTCCTCTAACATACTAGCATCAGGAATACCCACTAAAATTACCTCTTATCTAATGGAGTTGTTGTGGTTCAGTCACTAAGTCATGTCTGACTCTTTGTGATCCCATGGACTGCAGCACGCCAGGCTTCCCTATCCTTCACTATCTCCCGGAGTTTGCTCAAATTCAAATCCTCTGAGTCACTGATGCCATCCAACCATCTCATCCTCTATTGCCCCCTTCTTCTCCTGCCCTCAATATTTCCAGCATCAGGGTCTTTTCATCAGTGAGTCAGCTCTTTGCATCAGTTGGCCAAACTATAGGAGCTTCAGCATCAGTTCTTCCAATGAATATTCAGATGGAGAGCAAGAGCTTATTATAATCTACCATTCATTGAGTATTTACTCACTATCAGGCACTCCTAATTCATATATTTTTTTTCTTGTTTACTCCTCCACAAAACCCCAAGATATACGTGTAATTTCCATTTTATAGTTAGGTAAACTGAGGATTAGGGAAGTGACTTACTTAACATCCAAGGAAGTGACTTGCTTAACTTAAAAGTTAAATGATGAAACTAAAACTTGCTCACAGGTCTGTGTCTATATATGGTACCTAATAAACACTTACTCTTAACTACTGTGTTATGATACTTAAAGAAAAAATTTTTTTAATGTATTGATTAAATTTTAAGGAGTGAAGAAGAAGAATAGAGAGATTGAGCAACTAGAAGGCACAGGTTCCTGGGGATCAGGGAGAACCTTACAGACTTGGAAAACTTCATGTTCCTATATATAGATCCACTAATTGTGGTTTTTTGGGTTTTGTTTTCTCTAAAATTAAAACATCATTTTTGATATCCATCATTGAAAGCACTTTGTTGGGTGAGTTGGTCTTTTGCTCTGTGCTTATGGACATTATATTTGAAGAACAGAAGGAAAACAACTCATCAAAAAAATGTAGTTCACTGAATAACTACAAACTTTTTTGACAGAGTTCTTATTAGATGTTAAAAAAAAAAAACCCACAACAAATTTGGAGTAGCATGTATTCACAAGTTGGCTAGAGTATGAAATGTTATATGGATAAGAGAGAAACCTTATAAAATCTTATCTTCAAATGGCTGCTGCTGCTAAGTTGCTTCAGTCGTGCCCGACTCTTCACGACTCCATGGACTGCAGCCCACCAGGCTCCTCCATCCATGGGATTTTCCAGGCAAGAGTACTGGAGTGGGTTGCCATCGCCTTCTCCACTTCAAATGGCTAAAGCATGTAAAATGACTATTCTTGTTCTTTTTACAAAACCTCATTGTTCCACAATAGCTCTGTGAAATAAGATACAATGTCTGGATATTAAAGTAGACATTCAAATCCTGACTCAAAAGAAAGAATTAACATAACCTTGCCTCTAGTAACTGCTTACCATAGACATACTTCATTGTTGTCCTCATTTTATGTATTTTGAACTCACTGGACTCTGAAGACAGTACAGGTATATTACTTTCTGCTAGGGATATGTAATTCTTCCCTGGAGGAGGGCATGGCAACCCACTCCAGTATTTGTGTTGGAGAACCCCATGGACAGAGGAGCCTGGTGGGCTATAGTCCCTGGGGTTGCAAAGAGTCAGACACGACTGAGCAACTTAAGTAGTATGTAATTCTTGCTACAGTAAGTTTTCATCCAACCACAAAGGCAGCATGAGTAACTTTTATATGAAGATTGCAAGGAATACTGTTTCCAAAGTCAAGATTTAATATTATCTTCTACCTATGTTAACTTCCCTGGTGGCTCAGATGGTAAAGCATCTGCCTACAATGTGCGAGACCTGGGTTCAACCCCTGAGTCAAGAAGATCCTCTGGAGAAGGAAATGGCAACCCACTCCACTATTCTTGCCTGGAAAATCCCATGGGCAGAGGAGCCTGGTGGGCTACAGTCTATGGGGTCGCAAAGAGTCAGACACGACTGAGTGACCAAACTTTCTACCTATGTTAACCCAGAAACCTTCAACCCATGTGAAATTCCAACTCATAATTTAGAAAGCAAAGGTTTAGCTTAAATATCCTTTTCCAGAACCATTAACCTTACAAGCATAATTTACAAAATAAGAAAAAGGTCCTCTCTTGTGGAAACAGTAGATCATTTTCCCAAGAAAGTTGACTCTGTCTTGTAGTATTCTAATTATCTGTCCCTTCTAGTCATATTGAACAAGAGAGCGTGTCTCTCTTCTAATGACATTCTTTAGTTTCTTTATCTCGAACAAAAGAAGAAGTAATTTGAACACACTGAACCAACAGAAGAAAATTTTAAAGAAAATTGTATTTCATTTATTTTATCCTTGCCATGTCTTAAACTGAGGCAGTCAAATATGAGAGAACTGGCTGGAGATTACGCCTTGAACTGCAAAAACAACATCTTCCGTTTTAATTACTTTACTCATAAACTTTATTATATCTTCTCAAGTATCTACAATTTAAAAGCAAATAACCACTGCCTTACTGATTTCTTTTTATCATTGTTCATTATTTTCCTTAGTGATTTCTTGTGCTTCAATTCCTTGGCAGCCTTTTAAAAACGTGTTAAAAATCTCCTAACCAAACTACACAGTGTTATTTTATACCTTTCTAGTTGGGGTAATAGTCCTTAGCAGCAACTTTGCATAAAAATTAGCCTGTTCCATATAGAAAGACCTATTATGGTATGGCTGGAGAATGTTTTAAAATAACTTTCTTCTAAGTTTGTCTTTTTACCTGTGTTCAGTTCAAGAGATGGAATTCCCACACACATACATAACTAGGCAAATGAGTTTCTCCTGAGCCCAGACACAGTAACTTTTATTTCAGTCATGTCTGCACACCTAAATTATGCTCTCACCTATCCCTATATGCTTTCTTTTTCTCACCTCTTTATTAGCCAAATCAATTCATAAACAAGTCCTTTCACTTCTACCGCTAACGCATGAAGTCAGGAAACTTGAAGGGGCAAAAAATTACATCTTTATTTTCAGTATCTTCTAGTGAAAATTTAACATTTCCTTCCATTATGAATGCGGTCAGCATAGAGCAGTGTCTTTGATTTCATCACCCACAGAAATAATAGATATTTGTATGTCACATTATTATTAAATCAGTTATATCACATTAATGTTTATTACACCACTACTTTGAAATTATGTGGTTATCAGATTCACTACCAATTCTTATCATTTAATGTATGACTAAAGCTCTACATATATCAGTATTTCACAAATTTATATTTAAATGTTTTGATGACTACATTTAATACAGTTGATTTTCTTTGTGTTGTATATTATGCATTTTAAGCCATTCTGAAATGTTCTTATTAGCTTCACCAGACTGCTAAAAGGAGAAAGCTCTTTTTTTATGAAATCAGAACTATATAATTTGGTAGCTACTTTTTAATTTATTTTTAATTGAAGGATAATTGATTTATAATAATGTGTTGGTTTCTGCCATACATCAACATGAATCAGCCATAGGTATACATATGCTCCTCCCTTTTGAACCTCCCTCCCACCCCAAGAAAGCTACCTTGATCATCAAGCTTTTTCACCTTTTCTACCCCAACCAGCGCACTGTCATCTCCAGCCTGGATTGCTGTGAGAGTAGACTTTGCTCCCCAGAGAGTCTGTTTCCCATAGAACAGCCAGATTCACATTTTTAAAAATATAAGTTGAATGACATCACTCTACTATTTAAAACTTCAAATAACTTCCCAATGCACCTTACCATGATGTCCAGGCCCTATAGTGACCTGACCCTGCCTGTCTCTTCCACTTAATTTTAGTTCTCTTCAAATTCATTCACCTCTTTTGAGAGGTTCACTCTATCACAGCACCCATGCCATTCAGGCACAGAGATGGTATCGCACTATGGTATTCTCTTCTGTGAAACACTTGTCTCTATCTGCATTTAAATTCACTTGTTTATTATTTGGCTCCACAAAAAGCATATAAACCAAATCCTCCATGAAAGCAGAAATTCTTGTGTGTCTCTCTTTCTTTTCTCGTGTACATCAACATGGTGTGAACTCCATACGTGTGTGTGTGTGTTACAGTAAGAACAAAATGAGGATATCCTGGCTGTAAGCTTTTAGAAGCAGTACAGAATTCTAGAACAATAAATGCACAGAGCAGATTGTGGCCATAAGACATGACACTCTAGAAGGTAGGCGTCTGAAATACAATCTGTGTGCATCTGTTTATATGCTTTACTTCTGTGTCTGTTAGTCACTCAGACATGTCTGACTCTTGCAGCACCACGGACTGAAGCCCACCAGGCTCCTCCGTCCATGAAATTCTCCAGGCGAGAATACTGGAGTGGGTTGCCATTCCCTTCTCCAGAGGATCTTCTTGACCAAGGGATCGAAGATCCTGGGGTCGGGTCTCCTGCACTGCAGGCAGATTCTTTACTGTCTAATGATACCCATAAACTCTAAAAGCAGCATCTTCTGTTTGGTCTTCTCTTCCAACCTACGTGTTGGTGCACCAAAAACATGAACCAGTAGAGGGCAAGCTAGGACAGGCTGTAGTTATAAAAATAAAACTCATTGTGTGGCCAGCAAAACAGGAAGCTATGGGATGAAGATCAGCCCTGCATAGGCTTAGATTCAAAAATTCAAAGTAAGTGGAATTGCTAAAATAGATCTATAATATTATATGCTTTATTTTCTTTTAACTGGCTTAAACCATGCCTCTGTACTTTTCTTGTTCAAAATGTTTTCATAATATGAATAAATATATAAAATATATTTGAAAATCAATTTTACAAAGCCACCAAAGTGTGGCGTGTAATTTAAATGGAGATTTCTCAGTTGTCTATCCTCATTAGGTAAAGAGTTGGGCCAATATGTAAACCTCATGTATATTGTTCTTTACAGTGGATGACGTTCTAAATGGAGGGATTGTAACAGATTTCTTTTCCCAAGAAAATTCCATTTAAACCAATATTGTAATTTAAACCTATATATTTAAACCTATATATTAAAATGTCATTATATTCCCAGCTAGTGCACATATAGGCATTTGCTGGGGGAGAAGGCATGTAAATAATTTCATATAAAATGCCAGATTTTTACTTATAATTCTCAATTATAAATTTTTTTATTCTCACAAATCCATGGAACATAGATTATTATGATTATCAGAGACTCATGGAAATTAAGTAACTTGCTCAGGCTAATGCTAACCCTTGGGGAAGCTGAGATTCATGTTCAATCTACCTATTCTTCCTACTACAGCATATAAAAATACTGAGGTCCACTAGATTTCAGACACATAGAAGCACTGGCTAGTTGTAGTATTAATAACATGAAAATTGAAATGAGAGGGAAAGGATGTAATTTACGGTTGATTTAAACCAGAGATTGTAAATAAGTGGCAACAAATAATCTCCCTTTTCCATGCCTTTTTCAAACATGGCTAATCATTCACAACACTTCCGTACCCCACCCCCAAATCTAGATACAGCCTCAAAATCTTCCAGAATGTACCATGCAAAATGACACATTACTGGGAGATGACAAAGAGAACTGAAATATTCACCATGTCTTTTCTAGGTAACAGTTATACAGCTGAATAAAACTGCATTGCAGCTGATTAAAGATCACCTGTTTACAAACAAAAATTGGACATGCCTCAAACACACAGTGGAACTCACCGCCACTTCACCCAGTGCTGGCTGTTTCTCACCAACACTTCAAACGCTTTATCTCATTCAACTTGCAGGAAAAGCCCCAGATTTGTAATTAAACCATTTAATGAAATATAAAGTTAAAGTAATTGCCTTTTCTTTTTAAATGTATGGGCTTCCCTAGTGGCTCATCTGGTAAAGAATCCACCTGCAATGCAGGAGACCTGGGTTGGGAGGATCCCCTGGAGAAGGGAACAGCTACCCACTCCAGTATTCTGGCCTGGAGAATTCCATGGACTGTATAGTCCATATGGTTGCAGAGTTGGACATGACTGAGTGACTTTCACTTTAAATATATAGTTCTATTTATTTCCAGTCTAAATAAACAAGTTGTCTAGCATTCCAGAGAATCTAAGTACTTAATAAAAATGTATTCTCCAAAAATCAAAGGTTTATAATTTTAAGGACCAATATTTAAGTTATTGAAAGTCATAATTATAAAATGTATTATATGTTACCAATTTATTTAACAGGATGTACTGAGTATACTTCGTGTTCTTTGTGTTGAAACTAATCAGTATTATAAATTGCATATTTCACATGTGTGTATGCACAGCATCTTTTGATTTTCTTACCATCTATCCATTAGCCATCAGGTCTCTCCCTTTTTTTTGGCTATGCTGGGCCTCCCATGCTGTGTGAACTCTGTCCAGTTGTGGAGAGTGGGGGCTGCTCTCTGGTCACCACGCATGGTCTTCTCATTGTGGTGGCTTCTCTTGCTGTGGAGCACAGGCTCTAGGGCGCACGGGCTTCAGTAGTTGTATCTCCCGGGCTCTAGAGCAGACTCAGTAGTTGTGTCACAAGGGCTTAGCTGCTCCATGGCATCTGTGTCATCTTCCTGGATCAGGGATAAACATGTGTCTCCTGCATTGGCAGGCACATTCTTTACCACTGAGCCACCAGGGTAGCCCAGCTATCAGGTCTTACTATTGCTACTGTTTCTACCTCTATCTCCACAAGATGAATGCCTCTAATTGGCTTATTAAGAACTGTATTATTTTCTCAATAGTTAGTGGGAAGTTACTATATAACACAGGGAGCCCAGCCTGGCACTATATGATGACCTAGAGGGGTAGGATGGGAAGAGGAGAGGGAAGTTCAGGAGGGAAGGGATATATATAATATATATATTATTATAATAATATGTTTTATGCTACTGAGTCTGTGCTCTAGAGCCCAGGAGATACATCCTCCCATCATATATATATATATATATATATATATATATATATATGCTTTATCTCATTCAACTTGCAGGAAAAGCCCCAGATATTATATATATTATATTATATATAATAATAATATATATTATTATATAATAATATATATTATACTACTGAGTCTGTGCTCTAGAGCCCGGGAGATACATCCTCCCATCCTCCTCTCCTCCTCTCATCCTAATATATATATATATATATATATATATATATACATATATAATATATTATATATAATTGGAGCTTCCCTTGTGGTTCAGTCAGTAAGGAATCTGCCTGTAGTGCGGGAGACCAGGGTTTGATCCCTGGGCCAGGGAAGATCCCCTGGAGAAGAAATTGGCAACCCACTCCAGTTTTCTTGCTTGGAGAATCCCTGGGCAGAAGAGCCTGGTGGATCTCATGGGGAAGTTGCTATATACACAGGGAGCCCAGCCTGGCACTCTTTGATGACAGAGGGGTAGGATGGGAGGAGAGGAGGGAAGTTCAGGAGGAGAAGGGGATGACAGAGAATGAGATGGTTGGATGGCATCATCAACCTGATGGACATGAGTTTGAGCAGGCTCCGGGAGTTCGTGATGGACAGGTAAGTCTGGCATGCTGCAGTCCATGGGGTTGCACAGAGTTGGACATGACTAAGCAACTGAACTGATACTCAGTCAGCCCTTAGTATATGGAAACAGTTTGTACATGACTACAAGAAAAGCATAGAGTATACAGTCCTGCCAGGTGAACGAAGTTTTGGAGAGCAAGTCCCTTCCCATGGTTAAACTGGAATTTCAATTTGAACGGACAAAGAAGCAGTTTAAAAATAGTTATATAGAGAAACCACTTTTCCCAATGTGAAAGCTGGATTTAAAAAAAATACGTTTTACAGAGAGGAAATTTTTGACACAACCTCAAGTTTGATCAAAAGTATTTAATAAAATTAGTGAATGAAGAGCTTACTTTTCTTTAGGGAGAATATGACAAAATAATTTACTTTCAATTCAGGCTTAGTGAAAGTGAAGTGAAGTCGCTCAGTCGTGTCCAACTCTTTGCAACCCCGTGGACTGCAGCCTACCAGGTTTCTCTGTCCATGGGATTCTCCAGGCAAGAGTACAGGAGTGGGTTGCCATTTCCTTCTCCAGGGGATCTTCCCAACCCAGGGATCAAATCCAGGTCTCCCGCATTCTGGGCAGACGCTTTAACCTCTGAGCCACCAGGGAAATCTCACTATAGTCCAACGCAGGCTTAACAGGTGATAAAAGAGAAACTGACACATTGTTTCCCATAAAACTTTAAATATTAACGTAAAACACTTTTTGTTTTTGATCCAGCTAGTAAATAGCATCATAGACAGATTTAGACCGTTCATTTCAGTTCAGTTCAGTCACTCAGTCGTGTCTGACTCTTTGCGACCCCATGAATTGCAGCACGCCAGGCCTCCCTCTCCATCCGACTCTTTGTGACCCCATGAATTGCAGCATGCCAGGCCTCCCTGTCCATCACCAGCTCCCAGAGTTCACTCAGACTCACGTCCATCAAGTCAGTGATGCCATCCAGCCATCTCATCCTCTGTTGTCCCCTTCTCCTCCTGCCCCCAATCCCTCCCAGCATCACAGTCTTTTCCAATGAGTCAACTCTTCGCATGAGATGGCCAAAGTACTGGAGTTTCAGCTTTAGCATCATTCCTTCCAAAGAAATCCCAGGGCTGATCACCTTCAGAATGGATTGGTTGGATCTCCTTGCAGTCAAAGGGACTCTCAAGAGTCTTCTCCAACACCACAGTTCTAAAGCATCAATTCTTTGGCACTCAGCTTTCTTCACAGTCCAACTCTCACATCCATACATGACCACAGGAAAAACCATAGCCTTGACTAGACAGACATTTGTTGCCAAAGTAATGTCTCTGCTTTTCAATATGCTATCTAGGTTGGTCATAACTTTCCTACCAAGGAGCAAGCGTCTTTTCATTTCATGGTTGCAGTCACCATCCGCAGTGATTTTGGAGCCCATAAAAATAAAATCTGCCACTGTTTCCACTTTTTCCCCATCTATTTCCCATGAAGTGGTGGAACCAGATGCCATGATCTTCGTTTTCTGAATGTTGAGCTTTAAGCCAACTTTTTCACTCTCCTCTTTCACTTTCATCAAGAGGCTTTTTAGTTCCTCTTCACTTTCTGCCATAATGGTGGTGTCATCTGCATATCTGAGGTTATTGATATTTCTCCCGGCAATCTTGATTTCAGCTTGTATTTCTTCCAGTCCAGCATTTCTCATGATGTACTCTGCATAGAAGTTAAATAAGCAGGGTGACAATATACAGCCTTGACGTACTCCTTTTCCTATTTGGATCCAGTCTGTTGTTCCATGTCCAGTTCTAACTCTTGCTTCCTGACCTGCATATAAATTTCTCAAGAGGCAGATCAGGTGGTCTGGTATTCCCATCTCTTTCAGAATTTTCCACAGTTTCTTGTGATCCACACAGTCAAAGGCTTTGGCATAGTCAATAAAGCAGAAATAGATGTTTTTCTGGAACTCTCTTGCTTTTACCATGATCCAGCGGATGTTGGCAATTTGATCCCTGGTTCTTCTGCCTTTTCGAAAACCAGCTTGAACAACTGGAAGTTCACGGTTCACATATTGCTGAAGCCTGGCTTGGAGAATTTTGAGCATTACTTTACTAGCATGTGAGATGAGTGCAATTGTGTGGTAGTCTGAGCATTCTTTGACATTGCCTTTCTTTGGGATTGCAATGAAAACTGACCTTTTCCAGTCCTGTGGCCACTGCTGAGTTTTCCAAATGTGCTGGCATATTGAGTGCAGCACTCTCACAGCATCATCTTTCAGGATTTGGAATAGCTCCACTGGAAGTCCATCACCTCCACTAGCTTTGTTTGCAGTGATGCTTTCTAAGGCCCACTTGACTTCACATTCCAGGATGTCTGGCTCTAGGTCAGTGATCACACCATCGTGATCATCTGGGTCGTGAAGATATTTTTTGTACAGTTCTTCTGTGTATTCTTGCCACCTCTTCTTAATATCTGCTGTTTCTGTTAGGTCCATACCATTTCTTTCCTTTATCGAGCCCATCTTTGCATGAAATATTCCCTTGGTATCTCTAATTTTCTTGAAGAGATCTCTAGTCTTTCCCATTCTGTTGTTTTCCTCTAATTCTTTGCATTCACTGAGGAAGGCTTTCTTATCTCTCCTTGCTATTCTTTGGAACACTGCATTCAGATGCTTATATCTTTCCTTTTCTCCTTTGCTTTTCACTTCTCTTCTTTTCACTTCTCTTCTTTTCACAGCTATTTGTAAGGCCTCCCCAGAGAGCCATTTTGCTTTTTTGCATTTCTTTTCCATGGGGATGGTCTTGATCCCTGTCTCCTGTACAATGTCACAAACCTCATTCCATAGTTCATCAGGCACTCTATCTATCAGATCTAGTCCCTTAAATCTATTTCTCACTTCTACTGTATAATCATAAGGGATTTGATTTAGGTCATACCTGAATGGTCTAGTGGTTTTCCCTATTTTCTTCAATTTAAGTCTGAATTAGACCATTAGCATCAGTCAATAACATGTCCTCTAGAAACCCTCCAAAGGCCAGGGGAGCAACAGGAGCCTTTAAGGAAACCAGAAATCCACAGACATGCTTTAAATTCTACCAGGTATCACTGAATCAGCAAGAGCAGTAGGTTGAGAAAATAATTATGTTGTCCACAGCTATATTGCCCAGGGCTAGGTTCTTTCCAACCTTTCTTTTTATTTGTTATGTTGTTTAGTCGCCCAGTCGTGTATGACTCTTCGTGAACCCATGGACTGCAGCACCCCAGGCTTCCCTGTCCTTCACTATTTCTTGGAGTTTGCTCAAACTCATGTCTATTGAGTTAGTGATGCCATCCAACCATCTCACTGTCTGCCTCCCTCTTCTCTTGCCTTCAGTCTTTACCAGCATCAGGGTCTTTCCCAGTGAGTCGGCTTTTTGCTTCACATGGCCAAATATTGGAGCTTCAGCTTCAGCATCAGTCCTTCCAATGAATATTCAGGACTGATTTCCTTTAGGATTGACTGGTTTGATCTCCTTGCTGTACAGGGGACTCGCAAGAGTCTTCTCCAGCACCATAGTTTGAAAGCATCAATTCTTTGGTGCTCAGCCTTCTTTATGGTCCAATTCTCACATCTATACATGACTACTTGAAAAACCATAGCTTTGACTAGACAGACCTTTGTCGGAAAGGGACGTCTCTGCTTTTTAATATGATATCTAGATTTCCCATAGCTTTTCTTCCAAGGAGCAAACATCTTCTAATTTCATGGCTGCAGTCACTGTCCGCAGTAATTTTGGAGCCCAAGAAATTAAAGTCTGTCACTGTTTCCATTATTTCCCCATCCACTTGTCACAGAGTCTTAGGACTGGATGCCATGATCTTAGTTTTTTGAATGTTGGGTTTTAAGCCAGCTTTTTCACTCTCATCTTTCACCCTCATCAAGAGGCTCTTTAGTTCCTCTTTGCTTTCTGCCATTAGGGAGGTATCATCTGCTGGATTTCCAATGAATGGACTGATTGATAGACTTGTAACTGTTCCACTTGTAGTTATGTTTGGCATAACTCTGTGCTTTCCTATAAGGTGTACCATTAAGTTAATCTCTCACTGTCATTGTTTAGTTGCCAAGTTCTGTCCTACTTTTTGTGACCCAATGGACTGTAGCCCCCCAGGCTCCTTGGCCCATGGGATTTCCCAAGCAAGAATACTGAAGTGGGTTGCCATTTCCTTCCCAAAGTCAATCTCTAACCTTACCCAAAACCATAACAAGGAAAGGAATCCTGCCTAGAATCATGCATTCAAACAAAGATCTTATTTCTAATACACATACCAATATATATTTGGCATCCTAAAGGATGCTGCCCCATCCCCACATAGTATCCTTCAAGCTGTGCTCCAACAGTGCTTTTAGCAAACCATTACAAACCTCTAAACCGCTGACAACTTCTGGATGGTATGGTATGTGATATAACGAGTGAATCTCATGGTCAAGAGTCAACTTCACTCCCATACCTATGCTTCTGTACAGTGGGTCTCTTGGTCCAAAGCAATGTTCTCTGGGATTCCATGCTGGTGGATCAAGCACTCTGTAAGTCTTCAGTTAATGGTGCAGCAAAGATAACTCCACACCTCAGTGTGCCTCTTTCTGGGAGAACAAATCACTAACTCTTCCAAGCTAAAAGGCTCTGTTGTAGTCAACTTCTCATCAGGGGCCAACTGGTCTCCTCAAGAAATGCTGCCATAATGGGGACTGAGGAAGATCTCTGCTGCCAGCAACTTGAACATTTCACAATAGCAGCAGCTAAGTCAGTCTTGGTAACTGAGAGTTGGAGAAAGAAATGGTAACCCACTCCAGTATTCTTGCCTGGGAAATCCCGTGGACAGAAGTGCCTGGGAGACTACAGTCCATGAGGCTGCAAGAGTCGGACATGCCTGAGTGACTAAACCACCACCAGCACTGGGAGTGTGTCCTGCTGGACCCAGCTCTCTCCTCCATGTCTGCCATCTCAGCCTCCAATTTCATGAGCCCATCCTGACAGCACTAGGTGGCCAATTTCAGAGGCTGGCAAACACCAGTTAGTCAGGTGATTTTTGTCTACTTTATTGGTGACTGCCTCTTCCAAGAAAGATGTTCCCTGGTGGGTGTAACATACAAAGATCTCCACACTTTGTGCCCACTCCCATATGTTAATCCACTTGCCTTTACTCCAGACTTCCTTGGCCTTCATCTTTCCTTTTTTCCCCTTCCAGATCCCTAACCAGACATCTATATATCTTCTAATCTCCAACTATTTTTCTTTCCCCACAAAGTGGTTCACCAGGAGGATTTTTCCTTACCACCATATTTAAGACCACCCTGAAGCCTTAGTGCAGCTGCCGTTTATTTTCATCTTATACCCACACATTAAGCCAGCCCTTCTGTAAAATTAAGCTCAGGCTTTTTACTCCTGTGTCAGGACTCCTCGTATGGCCATAGGCCCAAGCTGAAGAAAGGACACTGGTGCAACCAAGGTGGATGACGGCTGGGCTATCTGCTCATGCAGTTTACTTCCAACCCAAAAGAGTTTGTGCCCATTCTTCATGGCAAAATGATCAAAACACACTAATTTGTCATTTATTTCTGCAGATATGTCCTGTCATGACCACCCCCCCACCCCCACTGCAGATATCTAAACATTTTTCAGAAATGGATGGCCCCTGATTCTGCAATATTTATCTTCCCACTTTCTGGAGCTTATGTTTCCTCTCTAAGCTTCCCATGTGGCTACCATTTACTCATCTCACTAATCAGCATAACTAATCATCAATACAATGAATGGATACGATGATCTACAGGATGCTAAGATGCTCCAAGTAAGTTTGGACTTCAAGAAGATCCCCTGTAGAAGGGAATGGCAACCCACTGCAGGATTCTTGCCTGGAGGATTCCGTGGACAGAGGAGCCTGGCAGGGTATAGTCCATGGGGTCACAAAGAGCCCGACACAACTGAGTGGCTAACACATGTTACAAGAGAGGGTAGAAGACAGCCCTAAGGCAAATATGCAAATGTACATTGTTCATTCATTCCATTTGAACATAGTTTTCTGATTATGATTTAACAAACAAAATAGCATGCATTTGCTCAAATCAGTGGCTGCATAGCACTGCCTGATGTCCTGTTAATCTGTGCTAGCTAAGACACCAGTCCTGTCTGGGATGAGGACTGATCAGAGCTATAACTTGGTTGATCTTGCTGTAGTTTGCAGTCAATCTATAGGATCCATTCATTGCTGGAGGGGTCAATCAGGTGAAGTAAATAAATGTGATGGGACCACCACCCCTTCTTTCTTTAGATAAGGAGAAAATGACCTTTGGCTATGAAGACTCAGATGGCAATTATTATTTAAGATTTTTCAGACCAAACATGGTCTCTGTGACATATTTTTATTTATAACACCTTAAAAATAGAAAAACTGTAATCAGCTTGCAGACTGTACAAAAACTGACCACACACAAATTTTGCCCAGATGCGTAGTTTTTCAACCCCTTCTTCAGATCCTTCAGTTCAGTTCAGTTCAGTCGCTCAGTCATGTCCGACTCTTTGTGACCCCATGAATTGCAGCACGCCAGGCCTCCCTGTCCATCACCAACTCCCGGAGTTTGCTCAAACTCACGTCCATCGAGTCGATGCCATCCAACCATCTCATCCTCTGTCGTCCCCTTCTCCTCCTGCTCCCAATCCCTCCCACCATCAGAGTCTTTTCCAATGAGTCAACTCTTCGCATGAAGTGACCAAAGTACTGGAGTTTCAGCTTTAGCATCATTCCTTCCAAAGAAATCCCAGGGCTGATCTCCTTTAGAATGGACTGGTTGGATCTCCTTGCAGTCCAAGGGACTCTCAAGAGTCTTCTCCAACACCACAGTTCAAAAACATCAATTCTTCGGCGCTCAGCTTTCTTCACAGTCCAACTCTCACATCCATACATAGCCCTGACTAGACAGACCTTTGTTGGCAAAGTAATGTCTCTGCTTTTGAATATGCTATCTAGGTTGATCATAACTTTTCTTCCAAGGAGTAAGCGTCTTTTAATTTCATGGCTGCAATCACCATCTGCAGTGATTTTGGAGCCCAAAAAGATAAAGTCTGCCACTGTTTCCACTGTTTCCCCATCTATTTCCCATGAAGTGATGGGACCAGATGCCATGATCTTCATTTTCTGAATGTTGAGCTTTAGGTGACACTAATATCTGTCACTCTTTCACACTCAGGTGTGATACAGTATGTTATTGATTTTTCACCTGGGTTCTGGTAGTAGGTAGTTTCAGAGGTTTTCTCTCTGTGACCTTTCCATCTATAATAGATTTTATCACTCAGAAGAAGACCCAATATGGGGATTGTGCTAATTGCCAAGCATGTTAATCCCAATTACACATTTATTTGAGGACTGGAGAAATGGGTCTCTGGGAAGGTCTTCAGACTCACTGAACTCTGTCCAAGTTTCCATTTATTATCTGATCCCTATGATTTATTAGCCTTGTATACTTTTGATTTTTAGTCTACAATTTTGTATTTTTAGTCTACGATTTTTAAGTCACTTAGTCATGTCCAACTCTTTGCAACGCCATGGACTATATAGTCCATGGAATTCTCCAGGCCAGAATACTAGAGTGGGTAGCCTTTCCCTTCTCCAGGGGATCTTTCCAACCCAGGGATTGAACCCAGGTCTCCTGTATTGCAGGTGGATTCTTTACTAGCTGAGCCACAAGGGAAGCCCAAGAATACTAGAGAGGGTGCTGCTGCTGCTGCTGCTAAGTCACTTCAGTCGTGTCTGACTCTGTGCGGCCCCATAGACGACAGCCCACCAGGCTCTGCTATCCCTGGGATTCTCCAGGCAAGAACACTGGAGTGGGTTGCCATTTCCTTCTCCAATGCATGAAAGTGAAAAGTGAAAGTGAAGTCATTCAGTTGTGTCCAACTCTTCGTGACCCCATGGACTGCAGCCTACCAGGCTCCTCCGTCCATGGGATTTTCCAGGCAAGAGTACTGGAGTGGGTTGCCATTGCCTCCTCCAACTAGAGTGGGTAGCCTATCCCTTTTCTGGTGGGTCTTCCCAACCCAGGAATCGAACTGGGGTCTCCTGCATTGCAGACAGATTCTTTACCAACTGAGCTATGAGGGAAGCCTGATATAAATATTAAGTGTTGGTAATTTGGATTTTTTATTGGTTTGTAACATTATACATTTCATGTGAACAATATTATACTTTGATGTCTGTACACACTACAGTATGTTCACCATCAAAGGTCTAGTTTCCATCTGTCATCATACAGTTGACCACCTTCACTCATTTCCCCCTTTTTCTACCCTGCTTCCCCTCCGGTAAGCACGACTCAGTTCTTTGTATCTACATTTGTTTCTGTTTGTTTTGCTTTATTCATTTTATTTTTTTCTGTTTTTAGAAAGGAAATCATATGCTATTTGTCATTCTCCATATGACTTAGCATAATACCTTTAAGGTTCACTCATGTTGTTGCAAATGGCAAGATTTCCTCTATTTTTATGGCTGAGAAGTAGCCCAATGTATGCATATACCACATCTTCTTTTTCCCTTAGAAAGACACTTAGGCTGTTTCCATATCTTGACTATTATAAATAATGCTGCAATGAACATAGGATTGCCAGTATTTTTTGGAATTAGTATTTCTCATATTCTTTGGATAATACCCAGAAGTGAAATAGCTGAATATTATGGTAGTTCTATTTTTAATTTTTTGAGGACTCTCCACATTATTTTCCATAGTGGCCACACCAATTTACATTCCCACCAACAATGGGACTATACCAACAGTGTATAAGGATTCCTTTTGGAGAAAAGGATCATCCCTCTCCAACACTTATTTCTTGCCTTTCTGCTACTAGCTATTCCAATAGCATTAGGGGATATCTCACTGTGGTTTTTATTTGCAATTCCCTAATAATAATGACATTGAACATCTTGTCATGTACTTATTGGCCATCTACATGTTTTCTTTGGGAAAATTATTCAGCTCCTCTGTCCATGTTTTTTTGTTGTATGAGTTTCTATATATATTTTGGATATTAACCACTTTTTCAGATATATCCCTTTGCAAATTTCTTCTCCTGTTCGGTATTTTGTCTTTTTGTTTTATTATAGTTTCTTCTGCTGTGCAGAAGATTTTAGTTTGATATAGTCACATTTATTTGTTTTTGCTTTTGTTTTCCTGGCCTGAAGAGACAGACTAACATCACAGGGTATACTTCTTATGTTTTCTACTAGGAGTTTTGTAGTTTCAGGTCTTGTATTTGATTTGATTTTTATGTATGGTTGTAAGATAGTGATCTGATTTTATTATTTTTCATGTGACTCTCCAAGTTTCCCAAAGCCATTTATTGAAGAGATTATCTTTTCTTTTTATGTTCTTCACTCCTTGGTCATAAATTACGTATCCATATATTTGTAGTTTTATTTCTGGGCTCTCAATTCTGTCCCATTAATCTAAGTATCTGTTTTCCTGCCAATACCATGCTGTTTTGATTGCTATGTTGTTATTTAATCACCAAGTCATGTCCAACTCTTTGAGACCCCCATGGACTGTAACCTACCAGGCCCCTCTGTCCATCGGATTCCCCAAGCAAGAATACTGGGGTAGGTTGCCATGCCCTCCTCCGTGATCTTCCCGACCCAGGGATCAAATCTGCATCTCCTGCATTACAGATGGATTCTTTACTGCTGCACCACCGAGGAAGCCCCTTAGCTTGTAATCTTCTTTTGTTGTTGTCCTTGTCTGGTTTTGGTACCAGGGCAATTTTTGCTTCCTAAAATGACTTATGCATTCCCTCCTCTTCAATTTTTTGGAAGCATTTGAGAAGGATAGGTTCTAAAATTACATATTCTTTGAATGTTTGGTAAAATTCACCAGTGAAGATTTCTGGTCCCAGATGTTTCACGAGATTTTTATTATTATTTTAATCTCGTTACTAGTGATCAGTCTATTCAGATTTTCCATTTCGTCATGGTTCAGTTCAGAAGGTTGTGTGTTTTTAAAAATTTATTCTTTTCTTCTGGATTGTTCTATTTGTTGTCATATAACTGTTCATGTCTCATAATCTTTTGTGTTTCTGTGATATCTGATGCTATTTCTCCTCTTTCATTCCTGATTTTATTTATCAGAGTATTCTCTCTTTCCCCTAATGAATCTAACTAAAGTTTTGTCCTTTTAAAAGACCTAACTGTTAGTTTCATCCATTTTAAATTGTCTTTTAAATCTCTATTTCACTTATTTTCACTCTGATATTTATTATTTTCTTCCTTCTTCTGACTTTGGGCTTGTTTGTTCTTCTTTTTCTAGTTTCCTTAAATGTAAGTTTATATTGTTTATTTGAGATTTTTCTTGTTTCTTGAGGTAGACCTGTATTGCCGTAAACTTCCTTCTTAGTACCACTTTTACTGCATTTGACAGATTTCGGTGTATTTTTATTTTCCTTTGTCTTCAGGTATCTTTTAGTGTGTCCTATGATTTCTTCATTGACCCCACAGTTGTTCAGTAACATGCTGTTTGTCTCCGCATATCTGTGACTGTTCCAGCTTTCTTCTTTTTAGTTAATCTCTAGTTTCATATTCCCGTGATTGGGAAGGATGCTTAATATAATCTTAGTCTTCTTAAGTTTATTGACTTCTTTTGTGTCCCAACACACGGTCTCTCCTCGAAATTATTCCATGTACACTTGAAAAGAATAGATATTCTGCTGCATTTGGATTGAAATATTCTTTATAATTTTCTTCCTTGGAGAAGGAAATGGCACCCCACTCCAGTACTCTTGCCTGGAAAATCCCATGGACGGAAAAGCCTGATAGACTACAGACTAGAGTCAGACACGACTGAGCGACTTCACTTTCACCTTCATTCTTTATAAATCTTTCAAGTCCACTGGTCTAAAGTTTGTTTAAGGCTGCTCTTTCCTTGTTTACTTTCTGTCTGGATGAGCTATCCACTGATGTAAGTGGGGTGTTAATGTTTCCTGCTAGTATTGTGTTGCATTGCTTTCTCTTGCTAGGGTTGTTAATAATTGCTTTATTCCTTTTGATGCTCCTATATTAGGTGCATATGTATTATTTACTGTTAAGCTTTTTTGATTAATTATCCCCTTTATCATTATATAGTATCCATCTTTGTCTCTTATTACATTTTTGGCTTGAGGTCTATTTTTTCTAATATGAGCATGCCTACCATCTCTTTCTTTGGGCAGCAGTTTGCTTGGAAATTCCTCTTCCATTCCTTCACTTGGAGCCTATACTTGTCTGTAGAGTTGAGATGAATCTTCTGGAGTTAGCATATAGTTAAGTCTTGTCTTTTAATTCATCCAGCACTCTGTGTCTTTTGATTAGTGGATTCAATCCACTTACATCTAGGGTGATTATTAATAAATGAGGACTCAGTCTTGCCATTTTATCTTTAGTTTTTATGTTGTTCTATACCTCCATTGTTTCTTTTCCTTTGTATTTCCATCTGCCATTTTAGTTTGGTGGTCTTCTATAATATTTTTCTTTCCTCTTTTTTTTAATGTTTCATATCTTTGTTCTAAATTTATGTTTTATGGCTACCATAAAGTTTGTATAAAATATCTCATAGATAAAATAGTCCTCTTTATACTGATAGCATCTGTTCTTCATTTGCCTGTAAAAGTTCTATCTTTTTCTTCTTTTATGTCTTGTTGTCTCAAATTATCCCATTTTATGTTGTGAATTTGTTACCTAATTGAAGTAGCTATAGTTATTTTTACTGCTTTTTTCCCTATAATCTTAAGCTATAATTGTTTAACAACCTATGCTGATCTAGAGTTGTAACTTCTGATTCTATCTTTTCATCACCATACTCAAAGTTTTGTGTACTTCTGCCTTTTCATTTCATGCAAGAACAATTCCTTCATGTTTGTCTGGTTAAGGCTTTATTTCTTCTTTTTATCTGAATGATAACTTTGCTGGATAAAGTATTCTTGGCTGACAGTTTTTATCTCTCAACATTTCAAGTATGTCATTCCACTCTCTTTCAGCCTGTAGAGTTTCTGCTGAGAAATCTGCTGATAGTTTACTGGAGATTCTCTTGTGGGTTATTATTCTTTATCCCCCACTGCTTTTAAAATTCTTCCTTTGTCCTTGACTTTAGACAGTTTTAATATATGTGTCTTCAAGAAGGTCTTTTTGCATTGAAGTAATTAGGTGTTCTCTTAGCACCATGGATCTGTATATACAGTTCCTTCTCCAGGTTTGGGAAGTTCTGAGTTATTATTTCTTTAAATGAATTCTCTCCTACCTTCTCCCTCTCTTCTTCTTCTAGAATACTCATTATCCTAATATTTCCCTTCCTACTAGAATTTGGATAATTCCTGTAGAATTTCTTTATTTTTTGGATCTTATTCTCTCTCCTCTTCTACCTGTATGGTTTCTAGGTTCCTATCTTTCAGCTTATTCATTCTGTCTTTCATATGTGCTCTGTTTCCAGTATTTTCTAATACATGCTTCATCTCATTTATTCAGCTTCAGAATTTCTATTTGGATCTTAGAGTTTTAATCATCTTGTTAAAGTATTCATTCTGTTCACTAACTTTATTCCTGATTTCACTAAACGGCCTTTCTGGGTTTTCTTGCAGCACCTTATGTTTCTTCATGACAGCTATTTTGAATTCTCTAGCAGTTAGATTGTAACACCCCACGAGTTTAGTTTGATTTCTGGAGAATGATATTGTGTTACTGTGGTTCTTCATGGAGCTTGAAGAGTTTCTCCTCCTTTGGTGCATTTGAAGTAGTAAACACCTTCTTTTTTTAAATTTTTATTTTATTTTATTTTTAAACTTTACACTATTGTATTGGTTTTGCCAAATATCGAAATGAATCCGCCACAACACCTTCTTTAAGCAAAGCTTTTTTCATATTCTAATAATTCAATGGGTTAGTGATTAGAAACCTTTCTTTTATTTTCCAGTAGGTGGCGCTACAGCACCAAGGTTTTTGTTTTTGTTTTCTCTTACCTGAGTTGCCTCTGGTTGTATTTGAGTCAGCACTTTCTACTCTCCACCACCTCTGACAGAGGCTTCACCCAGTACCTTAGCTGCCATCACTTGTGTCTCTGGGGTTATTGGTACCTCTCTGCTGTCTCTGTCTGAAGCACACAGATGAGAGTCACTTCCACTGTGTCTGGGGTCTCCTGGGTGACAGACTGTAAGGTGACATACTGTATTATGTAAGGAAAGAGCTGGTTCTAGCAGAGCCCTTGGGTGGGTGAATCTGCGTACAAGCACTCTAAGAGTTTTACTCTGTCACAGTCCCACAGGTCTCATGGCAGGAGTCCTATTGATTGATAAAGCCAGAAATTTGGGGGCGGGCTTGTGTTTCAGTGACAGTCTTAAAAATTGTGGTGGTTGATAAGGGGTATAAACCCTTTGATCCTTGCAGAGAAGTTTTGGAGCTTGGGTTCCCTCCCAGGTGTGTTACCATGCCAGAGGCAGGGTTTATAGCAAGTCTGCGTCTCAGCCTCTCCTATCCACTTTATTGTGGTTTCCCTTTTGTTTACCTAATGAGAAGGGATTGTTTGTCAGTTTTTAGGGTTTCCTTAGGGGCTTCCCAGGTGGCACAGTGGTAAAGAATCAGTCTCCCGCAGGAGATGCAGATTCAATCCATTGGTCTGGAAGATCCCCTGGAGGAGGAAGTGGCAACCCACTCCACTATTCTTGCTTGGAAATTTCAGTCCTTGGGATCTCAAAGAGTTAGACAAACAACTGAGCATGCACAGGATCAGAGCCAAGCTTGACTGATTTAACAACCAGACTAGGGCACAAGGCAAAGATGGCTCACAACAGATAGGACAGCCAGGCCACGTGGAGGGTCAGCTGTCACTCCCAACCCAGAGCTTCAGCAAGCTGGTTAACGCCTCTGCATTAGAGCCATTTCATAGAAATGACGATCAGCCTGGCCATCTTTCCAGGGAGAATGCGGGTGTCTACCTCCTCAGCTCTCAATCAGAATCAGGATTTTTTCTGAGGAAGTTATAGTATATATAGATGTAGATTCCATGTGTCCATGGGCAGGGATTTCTCATGTCATCATCTTGAATCAGAACAGAACTTACTTACCTTATTAATCCCTTCCCTGATGTAGCAGGTTCCCCGTTACCACTTGATTGCACAACACCTTTCCAGACTCTAACATGAATCACAAAACTATCGTTAACTTACAGAATCTCAACTCTGAGAGAGGGTTATAGTGATGAAGAGGCAGAAAGTCTTCAGATGTTTCTCCCCCATAAATGCACGGGATGGTTCTCACTGCATGCTTGCAGTGTCGCGTGCCTGAATCTGCTGACACGTGCATGTCTTTCTAGACTGTATGCCACTGATATTATACAACCTTTAACTGTCATTTGACAAAAGCATTTTGCCAACTGCTTTTCTGCTTTCTCTCGTGTCATAGACATTGGCATTATTTTTGTGGCAAGTTTTAAAGTTTTCTCAGAAATGGTATCTTTAATATCAGATTTTTCCGTGCATGTGTTACTCAGTCATGTGCGACTCTTTGTGACCCCATGGACTGTAGCCCGCCAGGCTCCTCTGTCCATGAGGATTTTCCAGGCAAGAATACTGGAGTGGGTTGTCATGCCCTCCTGCAGGGGATTTTCCTAATCCAGAGATCGAACCCAAGTCTCCATATTGCAGACAGATTCTTTACCATTTGAGCCACTAGGGAAGCGCTTTGCCCTGGTGAATATAATTATGGCTACTTGGAAATCTGGGGGCTCATCACTATCTTTAGCAACAAAGTTTATGCATTTCTTACTGCAAATCAATGACTTGTATTTGTTTTGGACTAGAGAACCCATCCTACCTTGGTTTATAATTACACGAAGGCTTCCAACGCGTTATTCCTGTATCTGACAAAATTTATAACAGCACTCAGAGAACAAGGGTCTCCTGCTGTAACAATATCTCATTTTTAGATATCTACCCTGCATCCTATTTACATTGTTTTGTGCTGAACGGTAACAACTTGCAGATCTACTCCAGTGTATAAATATTCATATTTACTATGGATATCAAAATCTGTTTATTTATGTAATGTTTAAATAATATTTAAATCTTATTAATCATAGGGATTGCTATTTTTATCACAACTTTTACACCTTAGAGAACAGCTTTTGAGCCATAAATTCATTTTTGTGGATAAGGACTATCATAAAAATAATACTAACAATAATATATATGCAAATATAGCTAATAAACATGATTATATTACATGAAAATAATAGATAAAATAAAGTGACTGGTGTGATCTTTATAGTAGATAGGGATCTTAAAAACAAAATGATTAAGACTATTATAATTTTTCTGGAAAATACCCATTCCCATGTTTCAATACCCATTCCCATGTTTCAAATATGGGTAAATATGTGACTAAAATTATATAATCACCCTTTGCTCTAAAACTGCTAAGTTTCTTGAAGAACATATAATACATAAATCACAGGCAAGAACCCCAGTAGTGTCCGGACCACACGGAGCAATACAATATTAAAAGAACAGGAGAACAAGATGATTTTTTTAAGTGTCTGTGAAAAGGAAATTCTACAGTTGAATTTATAAAACTGTTTAATAGAGGCAGTGATGTTAGCAAAGAATTTCTGTAATTCAAATGTTTGCATTCATCTAAGAAATACATATTCAGACTATATTCTTTGCCACACTATGGAGTTAGAGATAAATAGCCATTATGATAAGGCAATGGCACCCCACTCCAGTACTTTTGCCTGGAAAATCCCATGGATGGAGGAGCCTGGTAGGCTGCAGTCCATGGGGTCACGAAGAGCACGACTGAGTGACTTCACTTTCACTTTTCACTTTCATGCATTGGAGAAGGAAATGGCAACCCACTCCAGTGTTCTTCCTGGAGAATCCCAGGGACAAGGGAGCCTGGTGGGCTGTGGTTATGGGGTCGCACAGAGTCGGACACGACTGAAGTTACTTAGCAGCCATTATGATCTAATAAGACAGCACGTATGGAAATGAATGGTTTGAGTGAATATACCTCAATAGAAATTATTGTTTGGAAGTTGAATCTTATTTAGAAATCAAACCAAGTAGAGGTCATTTAGTACCTATGCTTATAAGGACTTAAAAACCCAGAACTTTAAAGGGCATTTGGAGATCATGTAGTGAAAACTCTGTGACTGTTACATATCTATGCTCTTCTTTAATACCTCACAAGTAATCATGGAAATGCCTCCCGAAGCAGCCTAGTACAGTTTTAGACAAATCTGATTTTCAAGAAATAAAATTAAACATCCATATCACCTAGTATAAAGTATTTCTTTATATAAAGATAAATATCAGTCTCCACCTCTAATGTCCTCTTGTTGATCACAATCAACCATCCAAGTGCAGGCTATATCTGTTCTAACTTCTGTATGGCAGCCCTAGAAATATTTAAAAACAATTACTGTGTCTGCCTTTAGTCTTTCTATCTACAGGTTAGTCATAGTTGCCAAGCCTTCCTCGTCTAGTCTTCATCCTCCAAAAGCACTCTACTCTGTCAGTATCCCACTTAAGCCATGATAACCGAAGTGAGCAGATCCAAGCGTGGTCTTAACTTCACTTAGCAAAATGGGAACATCCCTTGCCTTTTTCAGAACAAAAATGTTTTCATTAATCTGTTTAGGATTTCACTTTTCTGATACAGCTACATCATACTGGTGATTCTGAGTTTTCAGCTAACTATAACCTTTTTCACATGCATGGCTGGTAAACCACATCTTCTCCAGATGGATAAGGAAACCTGTACCCTTTTATATTCATGCAAAAGTAAAAACATGTACATCCAAAATGATCACTGCATATATGTTTTGGACATATATGTTTTTACTTCTGCATGAGTATAAATGGGTATAGAATTTCCTCCTTAAATTTAATTCTAAACATTTCACCCTCTCATTTCATGCTCATAAGAACTCTCAAGATTCTGATTCTGACATTGGCTGTAATACAGCCCCAATTTTGTGTCATCTGAATACAGTAAAAGATCAGTTCTTATTCCATATAATTATCTAACCAAAAATAATGATCCTGATATGAAAAGATGCCATAATGATGTTGCAAAAATATAATGAATATGACTGCTCAGAAAATGTCTACAGAGATCTTCCTCCCAGTCAACATAAGTTTATCAGCACTTTTCCACAGCATCTATTCAACAGAAACTAATGTGCCTTACTGTCCCATTAACTAATTGTTTCTTGTCTTACAAGAGGTCTTGGGAGATGCTGACAGAGCATTGTTATAAAATCCAGCTATTCTGAATCTACCTCATTCCCTAATTCAGTAAATTGATAACACTGGTGAAAATATGGGTTTCTAGATTGTAGAAAAACATAGTTCTTCACTAAGTTGAAGAATGAGCTCAAAGAAGGTTTGAGAGTACCTTAAAATCATAATATAGATGGTAAACTTGTTTCATTAAAATAAAAGAGAAAATGAAATACTTATGAATCAATTCAAAGAATTAATTGAAACTGTGGTTATGACCAGTAAGCAATGCCCTGGCTGGACTTGCAGACAGCTTACTTTTCCTTTACTTTAGAGATATAGTTGACTGGAATTTGGAGTTTGTAATAAAGAAAGATAAGAGTTTGCCAGTTCTGAAAGGGCACTTTTTTTTTCCACTGTATATGTCTGGTTTATTTCACTAACATAATGAAATCCAGGTCCATCCATGCTCTCCCAATTGGAATAATTTCCAATTGGAATGATTTCCTTCCTTTACATAGATGAGTAATATTCCATATTATTATATATTATTATGTTTATATATATATATGTACACACATACATAAACATATGTGTCACACTTTCTTTATCCATTCATCCATCTATAGACATTTATGTTGTTTTCTTGTCTTGGCTGTTGTGAATAATGTTGCAATGAACAATGGGAATTCAGCTATCGCTTCAGGATAATTCCTTGAATTATTCCTTAAATTCCTTTGGATAAATACCCAGAAGTGAGAATGCTGGATCACATGGTAGCTCTATGTTTAATTTTTAAGGAACTTCCATAGTGGCTGTAGCATTTTCATCCCATGAACAGTGTACAGGGTTCCCTTTTCTCCACATCTTTACTAACACTTGTCATTTTTAATTGTATTTTATATGGTCATCCTAGCAGGTGGGTAGGTACTACTGTACTATCTCATTGTGATTTTGATTTATATTTCCCTGATGATTAGTGATGTGGAGCACCTTTTCGTGTACTTTTTATGTCTTTTTTGGAACAGTATCTATTTAGGTTCTTTGCCCATTTTAAAATTGCATTATTTGTTATATTGCTGTTGAACTATAGGAATCCTTATATAGTTTGGATATTAACTCCTTAGCAGATACATGGTTTGCAAATATTTTCTCCTGTTCTTAGGTTGCCTTTTCATTTGGTTTATTGTTCCCTGAAAAGGTACTTTCTGTTTCACACAGCAGATGTGGAAGTGGCATTCAAACTACAATATCTTTCTATAATTAAAAGAGTGTGTATTGTCTTTTGACTGTCTCATATCTGTGTCATCCAGTCTAATTTTCAATTGACTCCTACAGCCCCTGCCTTTTTACACTGAAACTCTATTTAAGCTTTGGCAGAGGTCTCAAAGCTTAGATGATGTTTAACCATTAAAGAGAAGGAAGGCAGCAGGGAGGGGGTGGCCCGTTCTTTCCCCCGTCACCCTAGCCTTCAGCACAAAGCACACACAACAGAACAAGAGAGCTTTAAGAAGCCACCAGGAATCACAAGATTAAATGACAAGCAGGTAACATAAATGAAGAAGAAGACAGGTTAGGAAACTGGAGAATAAAACCTCCCACTAAAAAGAATGTTTACACAGATCCGCCAACCAATGCCACATAGGATCACAGGCTTAACATTACCAAGTCTTTTGATTATTTTCAAGACAAGCCAGAAATCTTTGTTTTTATGTGCTAGGTACCACTGCCTGATGTAGCACCAAAAAGGGTAGCAGACAGCTGAGTGCTGAGGATTTGCTCTAAGTACTAAGTCATAGGGAGTGCTAAGTCACTTCAGTTGTGTCTGACTCTTTGCGACCCCATGGACTATAGCCCATCGGGTTTCTCTGTCCGTGAGATTTCCCAGGCAAGAATATTGGAGTGAGTTGCCAGCCCTCCTCCAGGGAATCGTCCCAGCCCAGGGATAAAACCTGCCTCTCTTATGTCTCCTGGCAGGCAGGAGACGTTTACCATCTTTACCACTTGCACCACCAGGGAAGCCCATGTCCTAGGGAGAGGGGATAGAAAACCATGGTTTCCCACGCTATGGGCTTGGCTAGTAACCACAGTTCTCCAAGATAAAATGAGGCAAAAACTCAGACTGGTAGTACAGAGTGTGAGATTAACTGAGAGTTGTGCTTAGTCGCTAAGTCGTATCTGACCCTTTGTGACCCCCTGGACTGCAGCCCTCCAGACTCCTGTGTCCATGGGGATTCTCCAGACAAGAATACTGGAGTGGGCTGCCATGCCCTCTTCCAAGGGATCTTCCCAACCTAGGGATCGAACCCAGGTCTCCCACATTGCAGGCAGATTCTTTACTGTCTGAGCCACCAGGCAAGCTCCTAGTACAGCTCACAGTTTAGTAAGAAGTTAGAAAATAAACACAACACGATATGAATAATGATACTTGTGCACATGAATTTGGAAATTAAATTTCCTGAGGGACTTTTTGAATGTCAATATTATGTATTCATTTTTAAATGATCATGCTGAAATCATAGAGAGTAATATATGGATATTTATATCAAGCAGTTCTTGAGCCTTCTCTCAAGTATTTAATCTATAGAGTATTTTCCTTTCTTCCTATTATTAGTACCATCTTATTCTTCATTTCCAATTATTAGTCACTTTGCTGTATTTTGTGTGCCATGTTAAGCCACCGTAAATCATATTCTGAAAAAAAATAGATTGTACAAGTGAGTAAATGTGGGGAGATTGGTGAAAGGAAGAGAAATAGAGAATAAAAAAAAAATAAAACATGTCTTTTTATTTCTTTCAGTGGCCCTTTAAGAAGCAAAATAGATTTGATAAAATCTGTCTTTTTCTCCCACTTACGTTATGTGTGGTTTCCTGAATTAGTAAGGAGATATTAAAGGATTCTTCTTTCAGGGAAATATTTGTTCACCCCTAAGAGAGTTCCTCTTAAATAAGTCAGTAGAGAGTAGACAGCCTTACTAGAGTATCTGGTGAAAAGTTCATACTAGGTAGAAAGGATTTAGAAAACTTCACAAAGATGGCCAGACAAACAAGTATTATGAGTCATTTAAATGCTCTGGTTAGAAATATTACGTAAAAAGAGAAATGTTGAGAAGTGTTGAAAAATTGTTTCATGAACCCAGAGGAATGATGACTGAAATAATACAGACAGACTTGGATGAAGAGCTCTGTTTTCTTCCCAGAACTATCTTGATATACTTGGAGGTCTGAGATGGGTTCTAAATGAAGATGAGATTTCTTTATGGAAAAAATAAGAAAATTTCTTAAGGGAGAAAACTTACAGGACTGATTCAAAGCATGTGCCTATTTGTCAACGACGGTATAATTTTTCACAACTGTTTATGCAACTGTCCGCTGAGACAGACGATAATGATTACAGAGAAAGGCATAACTAGGCAGTGAAAAGAGTGCATCAGGTCAGTTAAAAGGCAGGTTCAAGTCCCAGGACTGTCACCTACAACTATCTGGGTGACTTTGGAAAGGTCATTTCACTTTTATAAGCCCCATTTCTCAATCTTTAAAACAAGGATAGTAACAATAACTAGGATTTTGGATGACTACAATAATCAAATGATATAAAAAGGTACAAAAGTAATACAAAGAATGGTAGTGAACATATTTCCACAGTGTCAAATTAGTCAATGAAATGATCATTTGTTTGGGGTCCTATCATGGTTATCATAAGAGAACATAAGATTATATCAACCTTTATATATTGTCTGTATCTTAATTTTATCCCTGTGAAACTATTAAGTTTTAATAAGTAAAAGTAGATTGAGCAGTAGTGGTTGTTCTCACCACAATAAAAGCCTGTTTTCTAATACCCTGAAATTAGTACAGGATTAATATCTGAAATGTTTCTGGTGTGGGAAGAGCAATTTCTTTTCTGTCAGCTGCACATAATAAATAAGTGTGTATAAATGTGTATTTGTTTATCAGATTCAAGGTATGTGGTTTGATAAAATCTGTCTTTTCCTTCCACTTACATTGTGTGGTTTACTGAATTTGTAAGGAAATATTAGAGGATTCTTCTTGCAGGGAAACATTTGTTCTCCCCTGTGAGAGTTCCTCTGAAATAAGTCAGTAGAGAGTAGACAGCCTTACTTAAGTAATAGATGAAAAGTTCATACTAGGTAGAAAGGATTTAGAAAATTTTACAAAGATGGCCAAACAAGTATCATGAGTCATTTAAATTCTCTGGTTGGAAATATTATGTAGAAAGAGAAATGTACTGTATCACAACCTGAAGCATTGTTCTGTTGTCAAAAAAAAAAAAAGATGCTTGGCGTGGTCTGGCATAGTCTTAAGAAGACTTAGAGCCTCTGTGATTGCATGCGTTTAAATGTGCCAGGACAATACATCACTCGGTAGATGTAGGTCTCTACTGAGAAGCAAACTATCTGGTCAATATCCCTCAAGTTACGTGTTTTACTACCACTATCTCTCCTAAGCCAAACTGTTTCAGTTTGAATTTATCATATATTTGCTAAGTCCAAATAACCAGGCTTTTATGCTTGAGCTTATTGGCTTCCTACTCAACTTTCAAAATCACATCCATAACCTTCTCTTTTGGAATTCTCCAGTCAAGAATACTAGAGTGGGTAACCACTGCCTTCTCCAGGGGATCTTTCTGACCTGGGAATCAAACCTGGGTCTCCTGCATTGCAGGCAGATTCTTTACCATCTGAGCCACCAGAGAAGCCCAATTAAATAATACAGTTTGATTCAGTTGTGAAGATTCATTGATTACTTTACTTTGAAAACACTAATGTGAGATCAGAAAGACAGGAAAATTTCACACAATGCTGATTACATAAAATAAGATAGAGGGAGAGGGAAGCTCCAAACCTATTTATTCATCATTGGCTAATAACATTTTAATAATGGATTTGCTGAACTGAACCCAACCATCAGTTGCCAGATCAGCTCTCTTGTAAATACACTGTCAAAGCCGTCAGCTCTTCCAAGTGCTCCGTTATCTTTGGCACCAGGTGAGATGTTCTTCTATTGGTATACTGGATGTAAGAAACTGGGAGTAGAAAGCAAATAAATCAGTTGGATAACTGCATCAAAATAAATCATGGTTTTCAAACATCTAATTAAAATAGTTGGTAACCAAAATACAACTCAATATGTACTGTGTCAGTCTCAACTAACTCACTCTATCCACAGAATTGCTATTACAAACCATAGCCACGGTGACTTTATTGAACTCCAAGAAACATCCTCCTTGTACCCAAGTATAAGTAGAGAGTTACACTGAAAACTGATGAGTATAGGACATTTCCCAAACTCCAATGGGGAGGGAAAAGTTCCTAGAAATTCTATTTCTTAAGAGCTTGACAAAAATCCAACAGTCATTGTATGTGTGGATATATATACATATCTATACATATACACACATATACACATACATATACATGTATGCCTTGAGTTAAAACCATATATTCTTTACAATAGTCTTCCCAGGTGGCTCTAGTGATAAAGAAACTACCTGCCAATGCAGGAGGCATAAAAGACGCAAGTTCGATCCCTGGGTCAGGAAGATCCTCTGGAGGAGGGCATGGCAATCCACCCGAGTATTCTTTCCTGGAAAATCCCATGGACAGAGAAGCCTGGTGGGCTACTGTCCATAGGGTCACAAATTGTTGGACATGACTGAAGCAACTTAGCACAGCACATTCTTTACAATAACTTCCAGAGAGAAAAAAAGTAAAATCTCTTCTGATTATTAATTGGTCAAAATGTTTGTGGATAATGGTAGAGGAATGAATGAGTGAGTTGAATAATTTTAAATTAAAATAATTAGATCCTTATTCTACTCCGGTACTCTTGCCTGGAGAATCCCATGGGCAGAGGAGCCTGGTGGGCTGCAGTCCATGGGGTGGCTAAGAGTCAGACACGACTGAAGTGACTTAGCAGCTTAGCAGCAGCTTCTTTTTCTAACATTTTACCAATAGAATCGCTAGAATGACAAGAAATGGAATATATGTTGAAAAAACTGCTGCAAAAGAAGTACATTTCAAAGGAGTATTCTCTCTGAACTAGTGCTGAAAAGAAAATGACCTAAGTGAGGACTGGCATATTTACAAGTTCACTGAGTTTGGATGAGTTATTTGGCACACAAATCCCCACTGTTATCCAAGACCCTGGGGTGTTTGGATCAAGATGGAACTTCTTAGAAAAGTCCCAGGCAAGTGTAACTTACAGTGATGCCTCCCAGCTTATAGTCCATGTCCTGCAGTGAAGATGTACTTTCTTCCTTTCAATGCACCTCAAAGCTTAGTCCACACTTGATTCCTAAAATGAAGTTAAAGAGGCAAGTCTAATGTATATCCTTTGGGCTAAATGACCTACTAATGACCTACTCTACCTCTCTACCACTTGAATTCCCCAGAAAATTGTTCATAACCACAGTACTTCTCACTCTTGGACCCAGTGAAACATATGGACCTCACATTTGGCTTCAGTCTTTCAGATCTACCTCTAGCAAACCTATCATATTTAATAAGTATTAAATATTCAGTTTCCCCCTTTTCTCATTTATAGTAAGCCAAGCAAGCTATCTAGGTCCAGAGGACTTGCCCACATTTGCCAAATGAGACAGAGAAGTCCTAATTCCATTCAGTCAGTATATCCTGGCTCCATGAGATACTGGAAGCCAGAATGGAAGAAAAAAGTTCTAAGAATTAATGTTTTAGAAAACTAAGAACATATCTTAGTTTTCCTGCCTTTCCCCACCCTTGAATTTACATTCATTTTCCTTAAGGTATATTTTTGCATTGTTTCCTTCATTTTCAATGCCACATTTCTAGAACAGTTGAGAGATTTTTTTGGAAAAGTCTGTTTTCATAAATAGTATCAACACAATAGCTAACATTAATTGAGGACTTAGTGTGTGCCAGGTACTATACAGCATTCTTTTTTTCAAGCTTTATTGAGATACAATTGACATACAATGTTGTGTAAGTTTAAGGTATATGAAATGATGATTCGATGTATGTATATATTGTGAAATGATTACTACAGTAAGGTTAGTTAACACATCCATCACCTCTGATAGTTATCATTTGTGTATGTGTGAGTGTGTGTATGTGGTGAGACTTTTTGAGATATACTCTCTTATCAACTTTCAAGTGTATAATACGGTGTTGTGAACTATAGTCAACATGTGGGTTCATTACAGCCCAGAACTTACTCCTCTTTTAACTATAAGATTACACCATTTGACCATCTTCACCCATTTCTCTAAACACCCACCCCAAGCCCTGGCAACCCCCAATCTAATATCTGTTTCTGTTCTTTTTTTTTTTTCCACATTCCACATACAAGCGAGATAATACAGTATTTGTCTTTTTCTATCATACATAATTCCCTTAGCCAAATACCCTCATAGTTCATCTATGTTGTTGCAAATAACAAGATCTCATTTTTTATTGTTGAATAATATTCTATTATATATATAAAGCAATTTAGATTGCTTCCATGCTTAGTCACTCAGTTGTGTCTGATTTTTTGCAACCCCATGGACTGTAGTGCGCCAGACTCCTCTTAGCATGGGATTTTCCAGGCAAGAACACTGGAGTGGGTTGCCATTTCCTTCTGCAGGGGATTTTCCCAACCCAGGGATCATACCCAGGTCCCCTGCATTGCCGATGGCAGGCAGATTCTTTACCATCCTAGCAACCAGGGAAGCCCAGCTTGCTTCCATGTCTTGACTATTGTAAATAATGCTGCAATGAATGTGGGGGTGCAATATTTCTTCAACATAGTGATTTCATTTCCTTCCAATGTATACCCCAGAAGTGGGATTGCTAGATCATATCGTAATACTATTTTTAATTTTTTGAGGGACTCCATACTCTTCATAGTATCTGTGCAGGCTATATCCCCACAGAGTACACAAGGATTTCTTTTCTCCAACACTTGGTATATCCCATCTTTCTGATTCTAGCCATTCTAACAGGTGTGAAGTGATATCTCATTGTGGTTTTGTTTTGCATTCCCTAATGATTACAGATGTTAACCACCTTTTTGTGTAACTATTAGCCATCTGAATATCTTCTTTGGAAAAATGTTTATTCAGCTGTTTTTAAAAGTTTGGGTTTTTTGTTTTTTCGCTATAGAATTGTATGAGTTACTTCTCTATGTTGGATATTAACACCTTATCAGATACATGGTGTATAAAGATCTTCCATTCTGCAGGCTGTCTTTCACTTAGTTGCGTTTTTTGCCATGCAATAGCTTTTTAGCTTGATGTAGTCCCATTTGTATCTATTTGCTTTCTTTGAGTGTGCTTTAGAGGGCTTCCCAGATGGCGCTAGTAGTAAAGAACCTGCTTGCCAATGCAGGAGACATAAGGGATGTGAGTTCAATCCCTGGGCCGTGAAGATCCCCTGGAGAAGGAAACGGCAACCCACTCCAGTATTCTTGCCTGGAGAATCCCATGGACAGAGGAGCCTTGAAGGCTGCAGTCCATAGCACAGTGTCAGACATGACTGAAGCAACTTAGCACATATGTTAGAGTCATATCCATAAACTCATTAACAAAACTAATATCAAGGAGGCTTTTCCTTTATTTCCAAAGGTTTTATGGTTTCAGGAATTACATTCAAGTCTTTAATCCATTTTGAGTTCATTTTTATGAGTGGTATAAGACAGTGACCTATCTTTCTTTAGCATATAATATAGTTTCATTCTTTAGCATATATTTATCCAATTTTCCCAACACCATTTATTGAAGAGATTCATCTTTTCTCCACTCAGTATTCTTGGCTTCTTTTTATGGCTAAGTATCATTCGATTTTCAGTTCATTACAGTTCAGTTCAGTCGCTCAGTCATGTCCGACTCTTTGAGACCCCATGGACTGCAGCATGCCAAGCCACCCTGTCCATCACCAACTCCCAGAGTTTACCCAAACTCATGTCCATTGTGGAGAAGGCAATGGCACCCCACTCTAGTACTCTTGCCTGGAAAATCCCATGGACGGAGGAGTCTGGTAGGTTGCAGTCCATGAGGTCACTAAGAGTCGGACACGACTGAGCGGCTTCACTTTCACTTTTCACTTTCATGCATTGGAGAAGGAAATGGCAACCCACTCTAGTATTCTTGCCTGGAGAATCCCAGGGATGGAGGAGCCTGGTGGGCTGCCGTCTATGGGGTCGCACAGAGTCGGACACGACTGAAGCAACTTAGCAGCAGCAGCAGCAGCATGTCCATTGAGTAGGTGATGCCATCCAACCATCTCATCCTCTGTCATCCCCTTTTCCTCCTGCCTTCAATCTTTTCCAGCATCAGCGTCTTTTCAAATGAGTCAGTTCTTCATATCAGGTGGCCAAAGTACTAGAGTTTCAGCTTCAGCATTAGTCCTTCCAATGAATATTCAGGACTGATTTCCTTTAGGGTGGGCTGGTTGGATCTCCCTGAAGTCCAAGGGACTCTCAAGAATCTTCTCCAACACCACAGTTCAAAAGCATCAATTGTTCTTTATGGTCCAACTCTCACATCCATACATGACTACTGGAAAAACCATAGCTTTGACTAGACAAACCTTTGTTGGTTAAGTAATTTCTCTGCTTTTTAATATGCTGTCTAGGTTAGTCATAGCTCCATAGTGGCTGTATTAATTTACATTCTCACAAACAGTGTAGGAGTGTTCCCTTTTCTCTACATCCTCTCCAGCCTATATTGTGTGTAGACATTTTAATGATGATCATTCTGACTGGTGTCAGGTGATAACTCACTGTAGTTTTGCATTTCTCTAATAATGAGTTACGTTGAGCATCTTTTCATGTGTTTGTTGGTTATCTGTATGTCTTCTTTGGAAAAATGTTTAAGTCTTTGCCCATTTTTTTTATTGGACTGTTTGTTCCTCTGATACTGAGCTTCTTGAACTGCTTGTATATTTTGGAGATTAATCCTTTGTCAGCTGCTTTGTTTGTAATTATTTTCTCCAATTCTGAGGATTGTCTTTTCATCTTGTTTACAATTTCCTTTGCTATGCAAAAGGTTTTAAACTTAATTAGGTCCCATTTGTTTATTTTTGGTTTTATTTCCATTACTTAAGGAGAGGGGTCAAAGAGGATCTTGCTGTGATTTATGTCAGAGTGTTCTGCCTATGTTTTCCTCTAAGACTCTCAGAGTTTCTAGCCTTACAAAAATTTATTTTTCATCCTTCACCATATAGTGACTACTGTTTACCCATTTGCTCTCCCCTCGCCTCTAGTAAGCACTATTCTATTCTGCTTGTTATAGTTTAGTTTGTTTGGGGGCTTTTTTTGTTTATTAGCTTTTTATGAGTAAAAATCAAACTATTTACACATATGAGTAAAATCAAACTATTTGTCTTCCACCATCTGACTTATTTCATTTAACATAGTACCCTCAAGATTCATCCATATTGCCACAAATAGCGAGAGTTTTATCCTTTTTATGACTGAGTAGTATTCCATTACATTTATATACCATATCTTTTTTACTCATTCATCTGTCCATTGAAGGGCACCTAGCCTATTTCCGTATCTATGTTATTATAAATAAATCTACAAAGATTATAAGGATGATCTATCTTTATGGGATTGTACTCTAACATCCTATGGGTAAATACACAGAAGAGGGATAGATCAAATGGTATTTATATTTTTAATTTTTTGAGGAATCTCCATTCTGTCTTCCACAGTGGCTGCACCAATTTACATTCCCATCAACAATGTTTGGATGTTCCATTTTCTCCACATCCTCACCAACACTTGTTAATTCTTGTCTTTTTGATAAAAGCCATTCTGACAGGTATGAGGTGATATCTCACGGGGGTTTTAATTTTCATTTCCCTGGTAAGTAGTGGTGAAAATCTTTTCATGTGCCTGTGGCCATCTGTATGTCCACACTGGAAAACATGTCTATTCAGCTCTTCCACCCATTTTTTAGTCAGGTTGCTTTGCTATTGCTGTGTTATATGCATTCTTAATATATTTTGGATGTTGACTCTTTATCAGACATATCATTTGCAAATATTTTCTCCCATTAGTAAACTGTATTTTTGTTTCATTGCTGGTTTCCTTTGCTGTGCAGATGTTTTTTAGCTGGATACGATTTCATTTGTTTATATTTGCTTTTGTTTACTTGCCTGAAGAGATATATCTAGATAGATATTTCTAAGATTAATGTCAAAGAATGTGCGCTTATGTTTTCCTCTAGGAGTTTTTTTATTTCAAGTCTTAAATCTTTAATCCATTTTTAGTTAATTGTTATGTGTGGTCTAATTTTATTTTTCGCATGCGTTTGTTCCATTTTCCCAACACTAAGTATTGATGAGATTCTTCTTTCTCCATTGCACATTTTTTGCCTTTATTTTAAATTGTCATATAGGCATGGGTTTATGTGTGGATTCTCAGTTACGTCCTACTGATCTATGTATGTAGTTTTCTGCCAATACCACATGGTTTTCATTATTATGACTTTGTATTATAATTTAAAACCAGGAAGTATGATACCATCAAAATTTCAAATGACCTAAGTTCATTGCTTTTCCTCTGCTTGTTTGAATCTGTTGTTTACCTCTCAGTTGAAGTTTTCAGTATAGTCATTGTTTTCTTCAGCTGTAGTATTTCTATTTGATTTTTTTATTAATGGTTTCTATTTCTTTGTTGAACCTATTTTGTTCATGTATTATTCTCTTAATTTGGTTTAGTTGCTCGTCTATATATTCTTGCAGTTCACTGAACTTCTTTAAGAGGACTATTCTGAATTCAGACATCTCGTAGATCTCCATTTCTTTAGGATCAGTTATTGGGCCTTTATTAGTTTCCTTTGATGGTATTACGCTTACCTGATTCTTTGTGATCCTTGTATCCTTGCAATGACCTATGCATTTAAGCAATTTCTTCTTCCTGATTTTACAGGTTTGCTACAGCAGGGAAAGATTTTGCCTTCACTGGTCAACTCAGAGTAGAGTTCTGGATGGATCAGCTGGTGGCATCCAAAAGTAGGTGTAGTTTTATATAAGGGTCTCTGGTTGGGGGAGGCCACTGCCTGTGTTCTGAGGTGGAGGGTGTAATCTAATGCTATTGTCTGGGTGCCATGCTTGACTGGACCTGATGGCTGGGCTCCGTGTTCCAGTGGGGCCACTGGATGAACTCTCTGATTTGGTAGGGCTGCTGGTTGTGTTCTGTACTCAGTTCTATAAGGCCACTTGTGGATTCCAAATTCGCCTCTTGGTGGGTGAGATGGCAGACTGTGTTTCCTGGCAGGGCAGTGCCATGGGCTAGAACCTACAATTGGATAGGGATACAAGTTGGACTCCACATTTGCTCTTGATTAGGTAGAGTCTTAGGTTCTGCTGCCACACTGAATGGTGCCACTGGCTGGACTCTGTTCAGGCAGGGCCAGCCACGGTCAGGGCTTTGTCATCAGACAGAGCCTCAGACTGCGCTTTCTGATCAAACAGGGTGACAGACTGTGACCCAAACTTGGGTGGGGCCACAGCCTTTGCTTTGAGATCAGATAGGCCACTGGTTTTGTTCTGTTGTGAGGCAAGATCACTGGCTAGGCTCTATGTTCAGATGAGGCCTCCAGCTGTATCCCACAGTTAGGTGGGGCTACAGACTGTGCTCTGCAGTTGGGCAGGGTCAGTCAAGGCTTCCTGGTTGTGTGGAGCCATGACTGGGGGCCAGGGGAATCGCTGGCTAGGCTCCCTGCCTGGGCAAGGCCACAGGCTATGTTCAGCAATCAAATAGGCCATAGGTTGGACTCCACTGCTGGGCACCACAGTAGCCTGGACTCCATAGCTAGACAATACCATAGGCTGGACTTTGAGGCTCCTGTTGTCACTGTTTAGGTTCCCTAGTTATGCAGGGATAGAATTTAAGCTCAACCATTAGATATGGCTGGCTCTTGACTGGGGACTCAATCAGAGAGAATTGTCAACCAAGCTCCCTGGCCTGATGGGCATACCAGCTCAGCTCAACACTGGGGCAGAGCTGGAATCTCTGCTTAGGCACAACGGCAAGCAGGAATGCTGTCCACCAAGATATGAGTCCTGATTGCTATAAGCCCCACCCCTTTTCCGTCTCTAGCTGGTCCCTGGTGGTTGACTCTTACATATTCCCCCTCTGATCGTGATACCAGAAAAGCTTTATCAAGTCCAAGCTCTTGTTCAACTTGTCCAGAAGAATCTGGGCAAGGAAAACAAATAGAGAGAGACACACACACACAGACACATACAAGCTGAGGAGCAGAGAGGAATAAGGTAGTTTATTTAGGGAAGACATGAGAGGACACACTCAGAGAAGAATGTGGCTGTCCTTCTTAATGAGGGGCATGCAGCAGAGCTTTTTGATCCTTCTTTTATCTTATTTTTAGCCCTTTGAATGGGTGGGGTCTTTTGATTAGGGGTGGAATATTCATTGAGGGGGTGGAATATTCACTGAGGGGATGGTTGAGATGTGGCCTGGATTGTACCAGGTTGCCTCAATTCCCAGTCCTATGCATTTGTCTCCTGAAGCCGACAGCACAGTAAGAGCTGTTTTCCCTTCAATTTTCCCTTACCAGTCAAGCCCCAAACAGCAAAGGTTGTACAGTGTCATCAGCAACCTGTGCATTTTTATTGAGTCGCCTCCAGTTTTCATGGTTAGAGTTTCTTGTTCAGAAGTTACAAAGTTTCTCTTTTTGATGCCCTTCTACCATGTGTCATGGCCTCATTAAGTGGCAAACAAGGAGGTGGCTTTGCCTTCTGCCTATGCGTGAGGAGGCTGTCCTTGGGCCTGGCCCTGTATTTCCTGCCTCAACTGCTATGAAGCAAAACCTGAATAGGCCCCCCAGGAAGTGTCCCACAAGGACCAGGAAGCTAGGTGTCCACCCTGGGCTCTCTTTTCCCACTGGAGAAGCCAAAAGCCCAGAGAGGTCCCTGGATGAAGCACTGTGCTGGTCTGAGGGAGGGCAATGCGCCCAAAGCGAGACCACCCCCCCTTACCCTTTGCCTGCAGTCCTTCTAGCTCCCCATGTCCCAGGGTGGTATTTCACCCTTACCCCCCAGTTCTGGGGTTTTTGCAGTGGTGGCTTGTCTGGATAGTTGCTAGTATATCTCCTTGTGAGGGACACTAAAATCAGGAGTAACCTATGTCACCATCTTAATGATGTCACCTTCCTAAATATTCTTTTAAATACATACATCATTTAATAATGACAACAACCCTATGAGAATATGTTCTACTGCTATCCCTATTTTAAGGAATAAAAATGGAGGCTTGGAGAAAAGAAAGAACCTACACACTAGTTAGCAAAATAGAGTAATTTAAGCCAGGTCCATCTGACACCTGTTAAGGTTCCTAAGACAACTATCTGTGATCTTACTGCTCTAATTAGCAATAAAAGGCATTAAGGATGTGCCATAAAGGACAAATTGTATATCTGTCAGTTTGGTTTATTTCCTCCCTCAGTTCTTGTCTGATAACAATAAAAATTTTGAACTACAGGGGGACTTCCCTGGTGGTCCGGGGGTTAAGAATTCACCTCTCGATGCAGGACTTGCAGGTTCAATCCCTGGTCAGGGAGCTAAGATCCCACATACCTTGTGGCCAAAGAGCCAAGACAGAAAACAGAAACAATATGATAACAAATTCCATAAAGACTTTCAAAATGGTCCACATCAAAAAAATCTTTTAAAAAAATTTAGAACTGCAGACTAAAGGATTTTAAACAACAGGCAGGTTACAGCTCAGTTATCGCTCAAGCAAACAGGTCTTTTATTAAACAGACACTCCTAAGACATGGGAGCAGACTGACCACAAAGAAGTCATTATAATGATCTCTCTTGGTTTCCCCCCTCTTATACTTCCCGTCACCTCCTTTTGGTTGTACCCTGGGCAAAACAGGGCTTGTACCTACCAACAATCAAGAAAGGGAATGCAAATGGGCATATGCTCAAGATTGATTGACAGTTGCAAGTTACAACACCAGGCTCTATTGTACATGTATTCCCATAATTCAGTCTATTATAATCAGATGTATATATGTATAGAATATTTATGAACCCCAATGGCACCCCACTCCAGTACTCTTGCCTGGAAAATCCCATGGACGGAGGAGCCTGGTAGGCTGCAGTCCATGGGGTCGCTGAGAGTCGGATATGACTGAGCGACTTCACTTTCACTTTTCACTTTCATGCATTGGAGAAGGAAATGGCAACCCACTCCAGTGTTCTTGCCTGGAGAATCCCAGGGATGGGGGAGCCTGGTGGGCTGCCCTCTTTGGGGTTGCACAGAGTCGGACACGACTGAAGCGACTTAGCAGCAGCAGCAGCAGCAGCAATGTGCTCCTGGCTGCCTAAGGTTGCTTGAGGAAACCCCTGTTGTTAGTTTGTATCCACTGTGTGCCCAGGGCATATGTGCAGGAGTTAAAAAGTCTCTGGTTATTTTTGTAGCCTGTCTGTGAGCTCCCCTAGGCATGTCTGAGGTAGGATTTAGAGATCAGCTTGCATCCTTTTGGCTAGGCCACCCCTCATTTGTCATGCCTAACTTCCTACCTAATGTATCTAAATGTTAATATTTATTGATTGCTAATTTAGGTAGTATTAGAAACTAATATTATGAGAAAGAGTAAAAGAAAAAGCAGAAAGAGTAAAATACATTAACATCCAAGCAAGGACCATAATGCATCTTTAGTTGAGAGGAAAGATGTCTTATGGTTATCATATACTCTCAAGTTCATAACAAAACCACAGCAGTCTGCATTAAACAGGAAAGACATTCATGTTTCTTGATCATGCTTAGCCCTCTAGAACACACTACATTCCTTTCTCTGGCTTTTTTTTTTTTTTTGGTTCTTTTTTGTTTTTTTGAGGATCTTTTAACTTCTTTGAGTGAAAAATGAATTATCTAAACAGAAATTCTAGCATCATCTTCCTAGTCACTAATTTATTCATGAATGTATTATGCAAAACACTGAAGATAAAATATTATTAAAATGAGATCCTGACTACACAGAATTTGCAATGGGAGCTAGAAGAGTAAAAGAAGCATTTGCCATGTGTGTGGTAAGTGTGCAAAATACAGCCAAGGCAAGGAAATAAACTGATATTCTGTAGTGCATTGTAGAACATGGCAGTAAGCTGTATGATATACATGATTGTATTTTTAGTTCTGTTCTCCCTCTCATTAAAAATGTGTTAATAACTCTATAGGTTTCATGCCCAGAAAAGAGGCATGTCATATTATGCAAAATTATTTCCTTCAGAAAATGAGTTCCTGTCCGATTAGTCCTATGGTAAGAGTGCCATCAATCTGGGCCATGCAACTGTGTCCCATGGGATGACAGAAGCCCACGTTGAGCATTGTTTATGGATTTCCCCTTCAATGGGATTCCCTCGACTGAGGCTCTGTAATGGGAGAATTTCTGCCCTGAACTCAGGATCTCAGCAATTTTTCCCCCACACAGGAAGTGTCCATCTCCCATTTGGGGGCCAGTTTTCCAAAATCATTGTTGCCATGTTTTCTCATTCATATGTACTGAATGCCAAGGCTTCCCTGGTGACTCAGTGGTAAAGAATCCACCTGTCAATGCAGGAGTCTTGGGTTTAATCTCTGAATCCAGAAGATCCCCTGGAGAAGGAAATGGCAACCCACTCCAGTATTCTTGCCTGGGAAATTCCATGGACAGAGGAGCCTGGCAGGCTACAATCCATGGGGTTGCCAAAGAGTCAGACACGACCTGGCAACTAAGCAACAAATAGAAACATACTGGAGGCCACAGGAGTTTCTCTAGTTCAGGCAGAGTCTACACTTTTCCATCAAAAGGCACACCTTATCCATCAAACCATTTTCCCCATTTCATTCAAGTTGGTTTCCTTAGTGGGACACAAAATTGTTACCCATATTCCCACCTCTATGATGTTTTCCTCTTCCTCCCTCACTTGGAAGTCAGCCTTCCCGCTTGGTCTATCCAGCCTGCAGATCCTTCCCATTTAAACCCTTTCCTAATGACATCAGCTTCCTGTCTGTCCCTTCTGAGTATAGCACTTTAGGCTCTATTAGGAATATTAGGAATTAAGTGCTTGAGTGTATCAAATCTTAAATTACTCTCTAGTCTGTTCTGTTGTGCCTTTCCAAGTGGCGCCTTCACAACAGCAAGATCTGTGCCTTTTATGCTGTGTGGGTACTCCTAATTTACCACCCAAGTTGAGAGTGGAAAAAGAATATTCACAATTATTTTGGGATTTCAGACATAAACAGTGGCTGTCCCAGACAAACCAGCACTAATGGTCACCCTATATTACTTGTATCTGTCACAGTCCCTAGTGTAGCCCTCAAGAGGTCAGTAATCACCTCTTGATTAAAACGTCTACACTATTCTCCAATAGGACTTTATCTATAGATCTTTGGGGTAAAAAAAATTTTTTTTGGTTGCACAATTGTATCACAAGGATTGCTGTCAGTTTTGTACCACTGAAAGATAGTAAGAGAGAGATATATAGTACTTTAATTTGTGGAAGCCAAGAGAAAGAAATTATAAAGAGAATATTAAAGAAAATATTAAAATATTAAATTAAAGAAAATATTCAGTAGATGTGGGCTTCACTTAATATGGCAATCTCTAGATCCATGCATGTTGCTGCAATTCCTTCCATTATTTCCTTGGCAAGGCCATTATTTCCTTCTTTTTTTTTTGACTGAGTAATAGTGGGCTTTCCTGGTTGCTCAGTGATAAAGAATCTGCTAGCCAATATAGGAGACTCAGGTTTGATCTCTGGGAAGATCCCCTGGAGAAGAGAAAGGCTACCCACTCCAGTATTCTTGCCTGGAGAATCCCATGGATAGAGGAGCCTGGCAGGCTACTGTCCATGGGGTCAAAAAACATTAGACAGGACTGAGTGACTAACCCTTTCACTTTCACTTTCAGTATGTGGTGGAGTATGCCTGATGACTTGTAAGTAGTATGGTGATTTGGTCAACTTGTGTATGAATGTATATATGTTTAAAATGATAAGGCATCAACTTGAAAAGTCTGAAGATAAATTCAAGGAGACATTAGACAATTGCCACTATAGTCTAAGAAATGATGAGGGCTTGAACAAAGTCAGTGGCAATAGGAGATGGTACAGATTTCATAGATTGCATGGGTGTTGAAAGAATCAAGATGCAAGATGACTAACTTTCAGGACTCAACAGAAAAAATCAATGAGTGTGTTCAGAATAATAAAGTTTGCCTCACAGAAATAATGAGCAGAAATCCAAAGAGCTACTGTTCCTCCATAAGTTGTCTTCTTAGCAAGTTCATATTTGCAATTTTCCAGTATTTATTGGGAGGGCTAGCGATTCTTATACCAGGAAGCAAGTACAGGAATAATATCTATTCCAAAAAAAACCAAACTAGGAACAGGAATGTGGCTCTAGTTTCAGGTATCTTCTAGACGCTGTCCATTGATAGATGTGGTTCTTCTAGGGTAGGAGAAGTGTATTCTCATTTCATGATTCAGGCTCATTTCGTGGCTAATTTTGCTTACCCAAGCCAACCAGAAGTCTCTCTCTTTCAAAACTGCTTATCATAAGACTATGCAGAAATCAGTAATGTGTTCTGGGATGTTAAGTTGGTATTCTTTTCTAATATCCTTAAAAGAAAAGACAGTGCACACAGCAGAATGCTTCTGTATGCCTAGCAAGTGTCTATTATAGTGTCCAGCCATGTATGAATGAGTCGTGTGTGCTCAGTCTACAAAGCAGTGTACATAGATGTCTAAGCTGACTGATACCAACACAACCTGCCAGTGTTCCCCAGTGAGAAACAACATCCAAAATTCAACCTGAATTTAATTGGAATATTCAGCTTATGGTATAATATTAGGTCCCTTGACTTCATATTTAAGAATCTTCCAGTTTTTATGAGCTGTTTCTATAGAAAATTTCTATATCCAATAATTTTAAAACAAACGTTAGTGTATATTCTACATACCATCTTGCACAATTGCCTGTTGATCTGAATTTTCTTTACCCTCCAAAGTAAAAGAGACAACACAGCTATGGCCGAGCATTTGTGAACAGAGTCATGCACTCCTCATAATAATAGACCCTAAGTCACTTCCTGCTATTGAAACCTATGACCCCTGTGAAAGAAAGAAGCCCTACTATCCCTTAACATGGTCTCAAGACAAAGACCCCTCAGCAGAAGGAGCAATCAATGCATTTCAAGGAGAGCCTAGCTCTGGTTCAACAAAAGGGAAGAATTAGCTTACCAACTTCTAAGTGGAAGCCATTCTTCCTATATGACTGGGGCTAACTAACCACACTCCATATATGCTGATATATTATATATTTATATATAATGTATTTTATACAGTATTTATATTAATATTAATATAATGTATACATACGTGTATGTGTATATATATATATATATAAATAGATAGATAGATATAGGTAGTGGAGAAAGAAATGCGATCCACTCTAGTATTCTTGAGTGGGAAATCCCATGGACAAAAGAGCCTGGTGGACCATAGTCCATGGGGTCACAAGAGTCGGACATGACTTAGCGACTAAACTACCACCACCACCATAGATAGATAGATATCATTTCAGGAATTCTAGAAAGATCCTTCTACTGCAAAACTATCTCTACCCACTATTCAGTAATGCCTCTGAGTATCAAGTTTCTTACAACATAACTAAAGATGGTGTTTTAAAGGTAAGTAATTCTATAAAGATGTTTTTCAAAAAACACATACCAATCTAGGTGTTTATATAACACTCTGGAGAGTAGACTTTAGTAAGGAAGAAAAAGGGATGCTTTTTAAAGGGTACTTAGGCTTCAATACTCAGCATAAGTTTAGATTCTATGTAAAGCCTTTTCTTAAAAACCAATCATTTAATTGTCTATTTCCATCATATATTGTTATTGAGTGTATATCTTGTTGCTGTTGTTCAGCTGCTAAGTCATGTCTGATGCTTTGTGACCCCATGAACTACAGCATGCCAGGTTTCCCTGTCCTTCACTATCTCCCAGAGTTTGCTCAAACTCAATGTCCATTGAGTTGGTGATGCCAGCCAACCATCACATTCTCTGTCTCCCCCTTCTCCTCCTGCCTTCAATCTTTCTCAGGATCAGAGTCTTTTCCAATGAGTTGGCTCTTCACATCAGTTGGCCAAAGTATTGGAGCTTCAGCATCACTCCTTCCAATGAATTCAGAGTTGCTTTCATTTAGGATTAACTGGTTTGATCTCCTTGCAGTCCAAGGGACTCTGAAGAGTCTTCTCCCGCACCAAGGTTCAAAAGCATCAATCCTTGGATGTGGAACCTTCTTAATGGTCCAACTCTCACATCCATACATGACTACTGGGAAAACCATAGCTTTGACTAGAAAGACCTTTCTCAGCAAAGCAATGTCTCTATTTTTCAATACGCTGTCTAGGTTTGTCATAGCTTTTCTTCCAAGGAGTCTTTTAATTTCACAGCTGCAGTCACCTTCCACAGTGATTTTAGAAGCCAAGAAAATAAAATCTGCCATTGTTTCCATTTTCCCCCATCTATTTGCCATGAAGTAATGGGACTGGATGCCATGATCTTAGTTTTTGGATTGCTGTGTTTTAAGCCAGCTTTTTCACTCTCCTCTTTCACTTTCATCAAGAGGCTCTTTAGTTCCTCTTCACTTTGTACTATTAGGGTAGTATCATCTGCATATCTGAGGTTGTTGATATTTCTCAGGGCAGTCTTGATTCCAGCTTGTGATTCATCCAGCCTGGCATTTCTCATGATGTACTCAGCATAGAATTTAAGTAAACAGGATGACAATATACAGCCTTGAAGGACTCCTTTCCCAACTTGGAACCAGTCTGATGTTTCACGTCCATTTCTAACTGTTGCTTCTTAACCTGCATACAGGTTTCTCAGGAGAGAGTTAAGGTGGTCTGGCATTCCTATCTCTTTAAGAATTTTCCAGTTTCTTGTGACCCACACATTAATTTCTGACAATAATTAACATTAATAGAGCTTTAACTATCTGTCCAGCAGAATGCTAGTTCCATAATCTCATTGATCTATTGTTACCAATGTCATGAAATAGGACTATCTTCATTTTCATTTCAAGATTAAGATGCCGAGGCCTAGGGCAGGTAAGTAACTTGTTCAGGTCACACAGCCAGGAAACGGCAGAACAATTCAAGCCCAAGCATTCTGACTGCAAATTCCATTCTTATAAGTATCACAACATACTGACTTTATGAGTATTTATTAAACCAGAAGAAAGAGCATAAAAGCATGGAGTACTTACTTGTGGTCACAGCGTGCAGAAGAACAGCTGGTTGTGATGAAAAGTGGATCATCTCAAACCAAAGTTCTGTTAAGAGTTGGCCCTGCCCAGTGGCACAGTCCCAAAGATATTACTCTGTTCTGTGAGATCATCTTTCTCAGGATGAAAGAGAGGCCACCATATGCACATGTTGTAGAGAGAGAGAGATCTTGAAACCATGCTAACAAAGGAGAAACTTTGCGAAGAAGGAAGAAAAATTAGACCAGATAGTGTTTTTGGATGTATACCTATTAAAGGGATATTCATTCATCTAAATTATTTTTTTTCATTTTGCAACCATGCCTCATAACACATTTTAATACGTAAGTCGTTGATGCCCTGTCCATCCACAGACACAGAATCTGAAATACAATGTGAAAATAAGTAAATGAAACAAAACCTCAGTGACTCTTCAGGAACAAGAGAGGAAATGTGGAGGGGAGTGGATGTGCCTCTGGAAAACCTATTGGATTGCTGCTTACGGATAATTTGCTAACATATTCATGGAGGCCAAGTATCAGGGAAGTATTTCTAGTCAGGTGGGCTCTGCCACTTTTACCCAAAGGGATCCTGGCCTCCCAAAGTTTGATGTTGGAATTGAGAACCACTTAAAAATACAAGACAAATTGTATCAATATTAAGAAGCTTGATCCGGGAACAAAAGATCATTCCCGGTACACCTCAGTTTAGTCTGGAAAATCTATGAAAATTCCCTTCACCTCCACCCCTATCCTGCCCCTTTTTTCCCCTTTCACCACTTGATAAACAAAATACAACCTCCATGACATTAACTTTCTTTTCTAGGCTCCCCTGATAGAGATCAACCTCCCATGTTTAAATCCCCATTGTTTTGCTACTTTTTATAGTCTGTTTGAAACAAATGATAGCAAGTTATATAATCAGTTTCCACCACCAAACATAACAAACAAAAGATTGGGTATTTATCCAGCACTTTTCAAGCTTTCTTTTTCCTCTTCTCCTGATTGTGCATTCATGTTTTGTATTATTGAGAGAACAATTATTCAAAAGAAGAAAAGCTTATTTTATTTAATAGTATGCTAAGGAGCCAATTTCTAGTTTCTGCCTCCAGAATAATGAGCAAATCTGAACTGTGGCCTAAATATAATCTGACCAAAACAAAGCCACCGGGGTGAGCAACTCATCAGAAAAACAGATGTTATTGCCCAGAATGAATGTTTGTTTGGAGAATAGCAACACACACACATACACACACACATACACACACACACACACACACACACACACACACATACACACACAGAATTAGAGATAAAAAGACAGAAATGTTTTAAACTGGTACAGGTGAATAATCATTTTTAGTTAAGAAAAATACCTCAAATAAGGCATGAACTTTACCGGGTAAGGCTGACATAGTCAAAGAGTAGATTTTTTTATTACTTATTTACCTTTGGCTGCTCTGAATCTTCATTGCTGTATGCAGGCTTTCTCTAGTTGCAACAAGCAGAAGCGACTCTCTCCTTGTGGTGTGTGGGCTGCTTCAGCTGCCACTCAATCCATCAGCTTGTTGCAGAAGGACAAGAGACCCCCAGCAGCATCAGCTGAACTGGCCCAGACAAGAATCAACTAACTGACCCACAGAATGGAGAACTAAACAAATAGTTGTCGTTTTAAGGCACTAGTTTTTAAGGTAATTTGCTCTGAAGCTAAAAAGAATAAATGGGGATTCCATGCAATGCTTTAAAAATTGCACATAATAATATCAATTAATATAGAAGCAACACTTCATAAAGGAGAAATTGTAAAGGATACAAAGATAAATAGAAACACTTACAAATAGGAGATTTTAATTTCCTCTTCTCTGTCCATGAAAGCCAAATAGGGGGAAAAAAGGGCATAAAATATCACCTAAGAAACATAATTATAAGGTAGACTTGATTAATATTTACTGAACTCTTCACCTTAAAAATAGAGAATACACCAGGACTTTCCTAGAGGTTCAGGGATTAATTTTCCACACTGCCAATGTAGGGAGCAGAGTTTTGATCCCTGGTGAGGGAACTAAGATCCCACATACCCTGTGGTACAGCCAAAAGACTTTTTAAAAAATAGAGAATACACCTTGTTTCAAATGCAAAGAAGACAATTAAATACAAAACAAAATAATGGAAGCCTTTTCTACCTGAAAAATGTAAAATTCAGAATTTCTAGAAAGCAATAAAAATAAAAACACTATAAATCAAGTATATAAAATGCAGCTAAAACATTGTTTAGAGGAAATTTTTGAGATTAAGAATTTATGCCAGTGAAAAATAAATTGAAAATCTCGCTCAAACGTTCACAAAAAGGATATCAAAATAAACCAAAAAAGCAGAAGGAAAAAATTAATAAAAATAAAAGGATTTACTCTCATCTAGGAAACAAAAATGATTTTAAAATAATCTTTTAAATATCAATAAATAAACTACTAGCAAAGATAATCAGGAAAAAGATGAACTGAGAATATTGTTAAATGAAATTATAAAGAGTAAAACTATAAAACCATTGAAAACAGAAGAAATTAAAAGAATTTTAATAAGCTACTCAACACTAGGTAAATAAATTTTAAAACTTGGATGAAATGAGTAATTTTCTAGGAAAGCATAATTTCTTCACAATTGGAGAAAAATCCTAAACAGATAATATCTATAGAACAAATAAAGATGAGAGCTAAAAGCTACCTGCAAACCCCTCAAATAAAGCTCAAAATGTTTCCCAGGAGAATTCTAACAAATCATCAAGACCAAATAATTTAAATGACACAACTGTTCCAGAGCATTAAAAAGGAAGAATATTCCAAGGATTTTTTTAATGAAACAAATATAACATTGATACCTAAACCCACTTCCCAGGTGGTGCGGTGGTAAAGAATCTGCCTGCCAGTGCAGGAGGCAAATGTTTGATCCCTGGGTCAGGAAGATCTCTTGGAGGAGGACATGGCAACCCACTCCAATATTCTTGCCTGGAAAATCCCATGGACAGAGGACCCTGGCAGGCTCAGGTCATCAGGTCACAAAAAGTTGGACATGACTGAGCAAACATACACAGCAAAACCTGGAAGATACTAAAAAAAAGAAAAGAAAAAGGATTAAACTTCCTTATGAATATAATAAAATTACCTATGTAATATATTAATAGCATATGAGAAGCATGACACTTAAAAGAGTGATAAGGCAGGATGTTAATTCCAATAATGTAAGAATGGTTCAGAATTAGAGAAATCTGTTAATATAATTCATCTAGTAATACAATTTATATTAATTATCTGGGGAGAAATTTTTTAGAATCATCTCCTGGGATACTAAAAAATGAAATTCAAAACTATTCTTTGTTCTTAATAATTCATAAGTATGGATGAGAATATATTCTTTGCCTAAACCCAGCATTATGCTTAACTGTGTTCCCATTAAAGACAAGAGCAAGAGAAATATAATGAGGATGTCTATTTTTTAACATTGTACTTGAATTAGCAGCCACTGCAATTAGATATAAGAACAGTATGGAGAAATATAAAATTTGGAAAAGAGATAAACTTAGTTTTTCAAAGTTTATTATTATATACCTTGAAATGGTCTTCCCAGATGGTGCTAGTAGTAAAGACCCCACCTGCCAAAGCAGGAAACGTAAGGGACACAGGTTCAATCCCTCCTCCAGGAAGATCCCCTGGAGGAGGGTATGGTAACCCACTCCAGTATTCTTGCCTGGGCGATCCCATGGACAGAGGAGCCTGATGGCTTACAGTCCATAGGGTCAGCAAGATTCGGACACGACTGAAGCAACTTAGCTCGCACACACATACCTTGAAATAAATGGGAATCAACTAAAAATTATTACATACAAAAAGAGAATTGATTAAAGTAGCTGGGTAAAAAATTCATATATAGGAATTAATTGTTTTTCACATTTGCAAAAGCCAACCAGTTAGAATATATAATGAGCAAAACGACCACAGTCACATTAGCACAAAAAAATGTATTACTTAATATAAATTTAACAAAAAATTTATCAGGCCTATGCCATTAAACTAGTGCATCGGCAAGGGCCACAAATGGACATCTTAAACAAGAAGACTCAAAATCATAAAGATGTCAATTATTCATAATTCATAAGCATAACACAACTGCATTTAAAATACTAATAGTTTTCTAAACCAAAGTATATGGGTAAATTTATGTAAGAACAGCAAGAAATCACTGAAACAGAAGAGCAATGAGAGTGGGAAGGTTAGCTTCAACAGATATTAAATAATAATAAGTTAATATAATTTAATTTAATTCAATAATTTAAATAAATGAAACAGTGGCAAAATGCAGTACATGTCTGTGATTAAGTCGCTAAGTAGTATCAGACTCTGTGACCCTCTGGTCTGTAGCCCGCCAGGTTCCTCTGTCCATCTCCAGGCAAGAATACAGGAGTGGGTTGCCATTTTCCTCTCCAGAGGTTCTTTCTGACCCAGGGATTGAACCTGCATCTCCTGCACTGGCAGGCAAGGTTCTTTATCACTGAGTCATCGGGGAAAACCAAAATGCAGTTCAGTTCAGTCGCTCAGTCGTGTCTGACTCTTTGCGACCCCATGGACTGCAGCACGCCAGGCCTCCCTGTCCATCACCAACTCCCGGAGCTTACTCAAACTCATGTCCATTGAGTCGGTGATGCCACCCAACAATCTCATCCTCTGTTTTGGGCCTAGTGCACTGGGACGACCCAGAGGGATGGTATGGGGAGGGAGGAGGGAGGAGGGTTCAGGATGGGGAACACATGTATACCTGTGGTGGATTCATTTTGATATTTGGCAAAACCAATACAATTATGTAAAGTTTAAAAATAAAATAAAATTAAAAAAAAATAATTTAAATAATATTGTACTAGTATACAAACAGACCCAAAGACTATAATAGAATAGTTATTTCCAAAAGTAGGCCCAAATACGTATGTAATTTTAATGTATGATAAAGGTGTTAAATCAACGGTAAAAGGACTGTTCAATAAATGACATTAGGGCAACTAGGTATGTGTCTGGAAAAACTAAGTATTGTCTCAAAATCATGTTTCAAAAAAAAAAAATCCTAAAAGATGAATAATTCAGTGTAGAAAATGAAATCTTAAAAGTAACAGAAGAAAGCATAGAATTGCTTTTATAACAGTGGAATGCAAAAGGCCTTTCTAAGAATGGCCCAAAAAATCCAGAGATCATAAAAGCAAAACTGATTAGTGATCATCCCAACACCCTGATTTTACAGCTCCCTGATGCCCCTCTTCTAAACACCCTAGCTTAGCTATCACTCCATGGATATACCTCTACCTTGTAATTGTCAATAATTGCAAATTTTCCATAATCTCAATTTCACTCCGACCAGAAATACCTCTAGTAACCTTTACCCCAACAACTCTTTGAACCCATCAGGTCCTACAAACTATTGATTCTACCATCTTTTCATTGATCCTTACCTCCCTAATATCTGCTGCAGCTGCTGCTAAGTCGCTTCAGTCGTGTCTGACTCTATGCGACCCCATAGACGGCAGCCCACCAGGCTCCCCCGTCCCTGGGATTCTCCAGGCAAGAACACTGGAGTGGGTTGCCATTTCCTTCTCCAATGCGTGAAAGTGAAAAGTGAAAGTGAAGTCGCTCAGTTGTGTCCGACTCTTAGCGACCCCATGGACTGCAACCTACCAGGCTCCTCCGTTCATGGGATTTTCCAGGCAAGAGTATTGGAGTGGGGTGCCATTGCCTTTTCTGCCCTAATATCTTCACTAGCCTTATTAACCAGCTTAAAATTATAATGACCAACCTAGAACTGATCCTTATAATTGCTACCTTAGATAAACCCTCAATTCCCTTGACCTCTTTTTCTTCATCACGCTTTAAAAAATACACACAACATTGGTTATATCTAGCTGTCTACCTGTCTAGCTGTCTACTCCAGATTTATACCAGGGAAGCTGAACCTGGCTCAGAAAACTCTACAACCCTGCTTAATGTTCTCGTTTTAATTCATGATCACAAACCTCCAGTAGACCATTAATATTCCCTGACAAGGCAACTTGACCTATTTTATTTGTTGTTCCACTCTCTTAGAAAGCTGTTCCATAAATTCTCTCTCCTCAAACTTCCAACTCAGTTCCCACCACTGTTACTCTCACCTGATGACTTTGCTTATATTTTTTTCTGAAAGATAGGAACAATAGAAAGAACTCTTCCAGTCTTCATATATAGCCACACTTTTGTTTATCCACATATCCTCTACCTTCTCCCCTCTTACTATGAATAAATTTTCTGTGCTCCAAACTAATGCCAGCCCTTAACTAAGACTCTGGACTAGACTGCATGATCTCTCATCTCCTATATATTATTGTTCCAGGAATTCTTTCTTTTCAGCAGCAGCAGCATGAGTTTTCCCCTCTATCTGGATAAATATATATTTAATTTATATGTAAACATGCTGTTCTATCTTCTGAAACTCTTATCTATATAATTTATTCCCTTGGAAATCTCATTTGTTCTCTTGCCTATAAATATATGATAAAGATTCACAAAGATGTATATAGATTAGGACTCTCCCTCAAGCTCCAGACCCTGATTTCCTATTCTCTGCTTGGATCAATTTAACTCATAGAAAACTGAGTCCCTAATCTTTCCCTACCTTCATGAAGATTGCTTATCTATCCTTTCGGTTATGTAGACAAATAACTTGGAGTTGTCCTTGACTTCTGTCTTTCCTCCTCAGCTGAAATCCAATTTGTCAGCAACTCTTGTAAGTTCGTATCGTAAATATGTCTAAACTCCTTCTCATCACCTCCACTATCGCCACTCCAGTCTAATTTCCACACTATTAGCTCTCAGTCTCTGCAGTACACTATTCAGTGGTCACGCTTCTACCTTTGTTCCTTCAGTATGTTCTCTACAGTAACCAGAGGGATTCTACTAAAATTTAAGTCAGATCAGGTCACTCTTCTGCTCAAACTCTCTAGAGCCATGGTTTCCAAACTGTGTGCCAAGGCACCCTTGGAGCACCACAATGAACTCACTAGGGTGCTCTAAGATAGTTTATATTTTAGAGAAAGGAATACAGAGATATTCAGCACTTGGGAGACATAAGGTGAGCTACTAATTCTAAGTAGTTGATAATTTTAGTATGAAATCATGCTACACTTCTTTTCATGACGTGATATCTTTTTAAAGCAGAATTACAGAATTTCAACACTCTCTACACTAAAAAGCAAATACCACATAAAAACTAATGTGGAAGAGAAAACAAGTGTGGCAGTATTTAATCTGATTCCAAAGTTTGAGTATTTGTGCTATGGACAAATGGTGCAGACATCCCACTCATAATAATTATGGTTAAGAATTTTATTTTTTTTCTTTTTTCTTTGAATTTACTTTTCATTTTTTATTTAGTTATTTTTGCATGCACTGGGTCTTCATTACTGCACAGACTTTTCTCCGGTTGTGGCAAGTGGGGAGTACTCTTCATTGTGGTACACAGGCTTCTCACTGTGGTGGCTTCTCTTTTTGCAGAGCACATGCTCTAGAACACGGGCTCAGCAGTGGTACATGGACCTCACTGCTCCATGTCATGTGGGGTCCTCTTGGATCAGAAATTGAACCCATGTTCCCTGCATTTGCAGGCAGACCCCTGACACTGGACCACCAAAGAAGCCCTGATTTACTTTTTTTTAAGTAGCTACTAAGTTGTTAGGACATGAATAGTTGTCAAGTTCTTTGGCTATAGCTACTTAATAAATAAAATTGTCAGGTCTTCCTTTTGGCCTAGAAGTATGGTGCGAAAATTAGGCACAGAATACAATAGCCTTAAGTTGAGAAAAAAATTTTGTGTGGTTAAAGAACTGGAAAAAACAAACAAACAAGCCAGTGAGCCTGAAGCATGGTTAACATGGGGGAAAATAGTCAAAGATCACCCTGGAGAGGCAGATAAGGCCCAAGTCATGCAGAAGATCATAGGCTATACTGAGAAACTCGACTTTAAGAGCAATGAAAGATCTTTGAAGTTATTTGAAACAGATGAGTAATTTGATCTGATACACAATTTTACAAGATCAAGTTGCTCCATGGAGAACAGGTTGAGAAAGGAGAAGAAGTGGAGAACTTGACAGGCAGTCATCTGCTTGAACCAGAGATGCAGCCAAGATAGAGATGCACGGAGACCAGGAGTATTTTGTAGGCAAAATTAATAAGAGTTGGTGATGGATTGAATGCAAGAGATAAGGGAGGTAGAAGTATCAAAGATGGCTTTTAAATTGCTGGCTTGGGCAACTAGGTACCTGAAATGATGATAAGGAGGAACTAATCTAAAGGAGGGAGAAGGCAATGGCACCCCACTCCAGTACTCTTGCCTGGAAAATCCCATGGACAGAGGAGCCTGGTGGGCTGCAGTCCATGGGGTCGCTAAGAGTTGGACACGACTGAAGCGACTTAGCAGCAGCAGCAGCAGTCTGAAGGAGAATATTGAAACTTAGATTTAGATATTTTCAACTTAAGGTGTTTACAAAACAAGCAATCAGTGACTGTAGGCTGACATTTGGGTTTGAATGTGAAATCAGTATCCCTTTCCCTAAATATGGCCTGATTCTTCATTCTTCATTTTACTGAGTTCTTAACTATAGACACTAAATACCCTTAGGATATACAGTCTCATCCAAACTCAACTCGAATGCATCCTGCCAAGGCAGGCAGTACATTAAGGGTCTCCATCTGTTAGTGTGCACAAAATTCAGTTTTGCTGCCATAAAACCAGTATTTGGGTGCTTAGATGGAAGCAAAGAGAAACATATGCTTTTTAGTCTCCAGACTTTTCCTTGAAAACAAACTTGCTTTACTTGGCTGTTGGCAGCCCTCCAAGCCCTTCCAATTGTTTCCCCTTAGGGTTGTACGTTCTCCTTATTATATAACCAATGCTGGGGATCCCATGGCAAATTAATCAAACCACCATAATATGAAGCAACAATTTCCTGAGTTTGAATTTTATTGAAGCCTGAGTCCCTCTACTGTAATGGTTTGTTGTTACTCATATTGTTCACTATGTTATGTCTGACTCTTAGTGACTCCTTGGACTGCTGCACGCCAGGCTTCCCTGTCCTTCACTATTTCCCAGAGTTTGCTCAAAGTCAAGTTCATTGAGTCAGTGATGCCATCCAACCATCTCATCCACTATTGCCCCCTTCTCTTCCTGCCCTCAACCTTTCCCAGCAACAGGGTGTTTTCTAATGAGTCAGCTCTTTACATTACATGGCCAGAGTATTGGAGCTTCAGCCTCAGCATTACTCCTTTCAATGAGTATTCAATGTTGAATTCCTTTAGGATTGACTGGTTTGATCTCCTTGATGTCCAAGAGATTCTCAAGAATCTTCTCCAGCACCGCAATTTGAAAGCATCAGTTTTTCAGGGCTCAGCCTTCTTCATGGTCCAACTCTCACACCCGTAGCTTTGACTATATGGACCTTTGTTAGCAAAGTGATGTCTGTTTTTAATACGCTATCTAGGTTTCTCATAGCTTTTATTCCAAGGAGGAAGCATCTTTTAATTTTGTGGCTGCTTACCAATTCAAATTTGGATCTCAGTATCTTAAATTAAACTGAAGTTTGACACTCCTCTATTGTCACTGTATTTTGTGCTATCTACCCCTTTAAGGGTTCTTCACATATGGGGTTTCAGAACGCATCCACCAAGCCTGTTTTGTTTATCAGAGCCTTCTTATCTTTGTACCAGGTTTATCCTCATCCTCCCTGGAAGAGTTCAACTCCACACTAGAATTGAAGATTCGCTCCGTGTTGCCGTTAGTTATTTTGTGATGTTTCTGTCACTGTAGCAGTAAACATAGATGTTTATGGATTTTCCCTTTACACTCAATCTTTCAATAATTCAGTCTCTACTGACTGAAGCAAACAGCCACATTTGGCCGTTTGTATTGATCTGTACCTATGCATAACAGATTCTAGTTGTATAAGTGAATGAAGCACTAGAAAAGTTTTGCTTACTCTTACAATTACTGAAGTGGTTTCTCATAATTAGGAATAGCAGCCATTTTAATGTTGATGCTCCTATTTCTGCGCTTGTTTAGTCCCTTCTCCAAGAGCTACATTTTTCTTATGCTTATTTCTATTACATTGGACAGTTGGTGGAAGGGAGGGGACGATTTCCACTGCTTTATTAAAACTATTCTGTAGCAGAATATACTTCTCTGCAGCAACAGTACCTTGATCTGCTTTGGGTGCATGCCAGTACACAACATAGCAGTTCACTTCCAAAATACTCTTAAAGTTATGCTTACTATACTACATTAATTTGTGCCAGCCCCCAACTGAGGATCAATCTAAGAAATATTATTTACTCATTTGCCACAATTTACTGTCTTAATTACGTACCTGTTGCAATTACATTAGTCCTTCAGTATCTGCAAAAAATCGGATCCAGGATCCCCCTCCCCAAGGGAATCAAATTCCATGGATGCTCAGGTCCCTTATATAAAAGGACCTAGATACAGTCACACCTTTGATTCCACCCAGGGTTGATTGAACCCATGGATGTGGAACCTGTGGCTAGGGAGGGCTGGTGGACTGTACTACTTATCTACCACATAGATGAGCTGTCACCTGTTATAATGCAGGCCCTTTCCTCAATGTATCAGAATACATCAATATTTATGGATTTTCCCCTTTGCATTTGACCTTTTAATAATTTGATCCCTTATGAATGAATCGGTCCATCAGCTTATCATTTGTATTGATTTGTACTTGTCACTCTATTAGCATTTGAAGCACTCAAATGACTCAAATGCTTGCTAATCTGAATTCTTGAGGACTTGTTTTAATATTGATATATGATTTGAAACCATTCAAGTATAGGAGAAATCTTGCAATCCTCATTCTTTACTTTCATTTTGCTTTATTTTCTCCTTAATGATTTCTGTATCATATAGAAGCAGGAAGAATTAAATTTTCTTAAATATTCCTTATTTCTATGCTTTTTCCTTAAGAATATATTAGTAACGTTTAAGTCTCAGTGTCTCAAAATATTAATAATTGATCATTAATTTCTATTTAGTAGGTACCATTTCTTCCCTACAGTGTATTTTTTATCAAATTTCTTGCTTCAGCACAATATTCTCTTAGTCAATTGAAATGTAAGGCTTTTCCCCTATTCAACTCTATGTCCCATAATACTAAGGCAAGTGTTTTTCAAATGGGAACAACTCAGTCAATATTTGTTGAATTAAGTCATTAGACATATTGAAGAAAAGTCTTACAAGCCCAAGTCTCTTTTATTAATGTGAATATCTCTTTGTGGTAGCTCTCTGGAGCCTAAATTGATCTGTTTTCCCAGTTTTCTATTATAGCTCCATATAGAACACACAATCAACTTAAAATGAATAGCACAGTCCAGCTGGGAAATACTTGACAAAAAACTTAACTCTAGGCAAACAGATTTCAAAGAATCACTATTTATAGTGAAAGTTAGCCAGCCATTCTCCTAGTTCTTCTAAATCTTGATGAGCCAAACTAATAAAGTATGTTTAGATACAATTTAAATGAAAGATTTAAAAAAAAAAACTCATCCTCTAGATCTTCCTTAAAGAAAGCAGTCAAGTTTTTATGTTTATTCTCAGTGATAATATGATTTCATGTATTTTTATTGTTCATTTGCTGGAATAAAGAAAGGAAAATTTTATTTCTTGGGATGAAATGCTTTCTGTTGGAACAGAATTGTTTTTCTTATTCAAATCTTTTAGTACTTTGAGATTAGAAGCAATGAAAAATCTGCACCTGCATTTTTGTGGGACTAGAAAAATGAGTGAAATTAAACTGTCTTCATGGGGATCAAATGAGAAAAATCCATTTGACACCATTAGTTTTGGGGTCCCAAGAGAGCACATGTAACACATTGCATTTCCCTATCTGAAAACATAACCAGAGTCTGCTTATACATGCCAAACATGTGGAATATGAACAACCCAATCAGTCACGTAACAATCTGCATGATGCCAAACATCTGGATATTTGGAAACTTCCAAATGAATGAGTGAATTTTTCACCTTTCTTCTGAATTGTTTTGGCAGCGTGTGAACACGGTCAAGTGTGGCACTTACGACTGTGTTGTTCCTTCTAAGTGTCAAGTTCTAAAATGTCTTAAAAGTCCTAGCCATTCAATATCCAAAGAAAACCTATTTAGAATACAGTTTTTTGAGATTCATTTTGAAAAAGAACTTATATTTAACACTTATCATGGCAAAAATATCAAGGCCCATTAAGTGAATTCATATATTGACTCAATAGATTTTAGAAAGCATAGCAGTAATGTGCTACTCTCCAGGGAAAATATCCATATTGAGGTCATCTGTTTTCAGCTTATTATGTACCCCATTTTGAATTCATTGTGTTATTGTGCCTCCTCTAATCCCTCCCTTAATGTCTGAGAAGTTTCTCCAGGAAGGATGTGGGAAAGAAATATACTTTGTGACTGGGAGCAGAAGAATGAAAAATTTAAAGGTCTGACATAAGAGGCCAAAATGAAACAAAGCTTTGGCAACAACCTGAGATGCAGAGGGAAAAGAAATAACATCAAGGTGCTGGTTGGAGATGCTCTTTAGGGGAAGTCAGAAAGGATGGGGATACCCTCCCTCAATACAAGGACCACATGGAAGCCATGTTGGGAACCCATCAAGAACTTAGATCAACTTAAAGGAAGGAAGAAGAGACTAGCATCTGTGACTAGAAATTTCAAAACTGCTACCCGAATTCTCTTTCTTTTTCTTCTCCCTCATCCACTTCCTTCTCCCTCTCTTTCTTCTCCTTCCTCTCCTTTTGTTGTCCCCTTTCCCCCTTTTCTGTATATTCATATCCCTGAATTTAAAAATGCAATCCACGATTCTACAGACAGAATCTTTTCATATAATATTTACTACCCCTCCTTCTAACCACCACTCCATCTCTTCCTTCTTCCCGACTAAATATCTCTGAACCCTCAGGCTTCTTTAAGCTCTCCACTGCCTGTTCACCAGATACCTCTTCTTTGCGCCCTACAGGTCAGCTTCCGTTCCTGTTAGTAAGTGTTAGAGCTTCCGTTAAGCTAATACAGCTCAAACTTCAGAACTTCTATTTTATTATCCAGGGCCCTGGGAGTGGCCCTAGCAATATGTTCATATAGGCATATGCTTTGATAAAATTTGCAGCGTGAGGTCGCAGGGCCAGAAGTTGTATCGCAATATGTCATCTGACACCAGAAATACGTTGATGTGAAAGAGAAACACAAGTTAGTCTGTGGAAAGTTACAAATGGAAAATAAATTCAGTTCTCATTGATACTTAGAATGTTCTCTTTTGTCAAAAAGTTCTTGATGACTATAAGAAATACAATAATGCACTATATATTTTTCCTTTTTAATGGAGGTCATAATGAATGAAATTAATCAAACTTTCCATTTGTTAGGCATATATCTATAGCAGAACTACAAATAGCCAATGTGTCTCTGTTTAACTTAATGTGATCTATGTATCCCAGGTTATTAAATAGCATCTTAGCATATCTGATAATCTTATCCTGATAAAAGACTAGGTATTCCACTCAAAGCTGTACGTAAAATTGCCAGCAACACAGAGGAACTGACTGAAAAGGCAATTGTTCCAAAGACAAAATTCCTACACATGTTCATTGGGAAGTCATCCAACTATAGTATAAAAACAATTTATTCACAATTTTGTGGCTCAAACTGATTTTCAAATGCATTTAAGTGGCTCTTGAGCAGCTTTAATTTCAACTTTGCACGTTTTACAGAATCAGTGACAATATTAAAAATCAAATATTTTTGAAGAAGTATGCTAATAGGAAGCCAAACATGTAAACTAAAGAAAACTGATAGAAGCTTCAAAATGTCTTTAAAGTTTGAGATAATTACTATATTTAAAATGTGTAACTAATTATTTCTTTTCTGATTATTCTATCAATAAATAAATATTGCCTTTCTCCCAGTTTTGTATTTATAATTTTATATTCTTTTTGTTAGAAAAAAGCCCCCAAATCATATAAGTTTCAGGTTTCACAAACCCTGGGTTTTCTCCTGACCTAGGGCTTCCCTAGTGGCTCAGTGGTAAAGAATCCACTTGCGATGCAAAGGATGCAGGTTCGATCCCTGGATCAGGCAGATCCCCTAGAGAAAGAAATGGCAATCCACTCCAGTATTCTTGCCTGGAAAATTCCATGAACAGAGGAGCCTGGTGGGCTACAGTCCATGGGAATGCAAGAGTCAGACACGACTTAGCAACTAAACCACCACCGTCACCACTTTAGCATCATTTCATAAAGTCCAAGAAGTTCTTGCCTCAGAATCACCCATCAAAATGCAGAGTCATGGACTCAACTCTCCATCTGCAGAATCAGCACCTCAGAAAAGTGACTCTGGGACTTACATTTTTAACAAAGTCTATGTATGATCCTTTTGCATATTCAAGATTGACAAATGCTGCTCTTTTAGAAATGTTTTCTTGGAAGTCTAATAACCTACTACTTGTCAACCCCATTTTTCTAGCTCTCATCTCCTCGTCCTTTTCCATTACATTTATGTCCTTTTCTTGAAAAGTAGAGCTTGTCTGGGTTATCTCTGGAACTTCCTGATTTATCTCTTCTCTCTCATTTGGACTCATGTCCCCTAAATGTTGGCATATCCAACAAGGTTCTCATCTTAGCCCTCCACTTTTATTTACACTTTTTTTTTTCAATTAGTGGTTCAATTTTCTACCAGACCCAGTGATCACCTGTATGAATTTTCTAGGGTAGGCATAACAAATTACCATAAACAAGGTGGCTTGAATCAACTAAAATTTGTTATCCGGAAGCCAAAAGTCTGAAATCAACATATCATCTAGAGGCTTTGAAGAATATGGTAAATGCTTCTCTCTTGTATTCTTTTGACTCCCAGCCATCCTCTTCATGCAATCTTTCACACTTTGGCTTGTAGATGCAGCACTATAATTGCTGCCTCCGTCTTCACACGGCATTTTCCCCTGTGTGTGTATCTAAATTTCACTCTTTTTACAAGAGGGACATCAGTCATGCTGGACTTAGGACCACTCTAATCCAGTAAGACCTCATCTGCACTTCATTATATCTGCAAAGATCCTATTTCCAAATGAGGTCATATCCAAAATTCCTGGCTTGGAGGGTAGGAGGAAAGCGGTGGAGCTCCTGTTTGAGCCAGCATATCACCTCAGAGCCACTGGCTCTCTGTGCACTTTGAGAACTAGTCTTTGAAATTTCACAATGGCCCATTAAATTGAAGTTAACCAGTTCAATTCATCAAGCTATCTTCTTTCAGGTCACCTCATAAAATAACTCCTTAAGTAGTGACTGGCCTTTGTACTTCTTTCTCACTTAGACCCTGTCTGTCCCATCGTGGTCAGATCTATCAGGAATCAGGATAGTCACTCTGTCCTAATGACAAAGTGTATACATGGAACTGTGTCATGGGGCCAACCACTGTAAACCCTGTACTCACTTTGCATGTGTCATTTGTAATGGCATCGCAAAGTTAGGTAGAGTGCTATGGCCTTAAAATGATTTAGCCATGATCACTTCTCGTAGTTTAAAGACTAATATTGAGAATGGTTACCTGCACAATGCCTTCTTTTAAGACTTGCTTGTGGATGTCAGAGACGAGCAGTAAAGTTGTTCCTTTTGATGGTGCTGGAAGAGGAAGCAGAGTATTTTCTAGGCTACATGGGACATTAAAGACCAAGGATTTCCATTGTTTCCTGAATGCTCTCTAGGTCTACTGGCTCAAACTTGAATACCCACACCAACCCCATAGAGAAGAGTAGTTTAGAACCCAGCTCTAGAGCCAGATGACCTGGGTTCAAATCCTAGCTCTCCCACTCACTACTAGGCAACCTCAGACAGTCGCTTCACTCTACGTTTCAGTTTGGTCATCTGAAAAAGGAAGAGAAATATAAATTTCTAACATAGCATTATTGTTGTTTAGTTGCTGGGTCATATCCGACTTTTATGACCCCATGGCTTTAGCCCCCTAGGGTCCTCTGTCCATGGGATTCTCCAGGTAGGGATGCTGGAGTGGGTTGCATTTCCTTCTCTAGGGGATCTTCCACCCCAGGGATCGAACTCACATCTCCTGCATTGGCAGGTGGATTATTTACCACTGAGCTCCCTGGGAAGCCCAACATAGAGTTGTAATGAAGAGTAAATGAGATATTACATGTATAGAACTGAATATAGAGTATGGCCCCAAGAAGAGTTCAAAACTAGCATACTCCATGACCATTCTGCAGTTGGTAAGCTTTCTAGGTGACCTAACCTTAACTCTCTATAGCTTGTGCTACATTCTGATATCTCCCAGGACAGGTCCTATCTACCTCTTGCTTGGCAGCCTCAGATTAGAAGACAGCAGTTACACCTGGTGCTTCAAAAGATTTTTCTGACTCGAGCTAAATATCTTCATTTTTTTCTTCAATGAGTCCTCATAGGAAGCCTTCCTTATCTGGGTCAGATACCCTGGTATGCACTCCCATAGCACTATGGACCTCTCTTGTATAGCACTGACTACAGTTACAATTTTCCATTTTATTTGTGTGATGGTTAGTGTCATCTCTCCTGTTTGATGTGAGAGTGGGGACCATGCCTGTGTTGGCTCATGCTCATGGACAAGTGACATGCTGTGACATGGGACATGAGGTAGAACCCATCAGTATGGTTTTCTGGAGCCTTAGGAAGAGACACCCACAGGTAAATAACTTGTTGCCTCTCGAGATTCAGGCATGAATCTCTGCATGTTTACTCAAGCCTGACTCTCAGGCTCACCTTGCTATAGGATCCCCACTGAGCCCATGGAGCTCAGGCCTCCCGTGAAGTTCCTCTGCTCCCCATCAGCTTTCTCAGGGGGTCTCCCAGCCCCTGGTAAGGAGGAGAAACACCAGCTTGGCTTCTGCCTGTAACAAAATTGAGACACATTTACGTTTTTTTGAAGAGATGTTCCCCTTCAACCCCAGGGCCTAGGCTACTATTCCACCTGTGATCCTGGCCTTTTCTCCCTTATAAGCTAGAGTTTGTGTGTATTTTGGAGGAGAAGGTAATAACAAAGGCAGGGGTTGCAGCACTGGGCTACAGGGAAAGTCTCACATGTAACTGCAGCTTCAAGGTAAAGGTCATAAATCAGGCTGCTCATATTTCCCCACAGTCCAGAGTCACGGGTACAAAATCCAGGCCTATCCCAAGAAAGACCTGAGGAAAATGTACTGGAGAAGTTTGTACACTCATGATTCAGTGGATTTTTAGCTCCAAGTCAATGGTTTCCAGGGGCTTCCCTGGTAAAGCTTAGCTGGTGAGGAGCCTGGCTGTAATGCAGGACACCCCGGTTCGATCCCTGGGTTGGGAAGATCCCTGGAGAGGGGAAGGGCTACCCACTCCAGTGTTCTGGACTGGAGAATTCCAGGGACTATTCCATGGGGTCACAAAGAGTTGGACACGACTGAGCGACTTTCATTTCACTTCACGTTAATGGTTTCCAAACTTCTTACCATTATGAACCCTTCTCCTATTCACCATCACACCAAATTGCACATTTGTTAAAGATTTTGTGTTTAACAAAATAAAATATTTTTTATAAATTTAAAAAAAGACTAATATTTCAATAGTATAAAATAATTTAATCTACATTGTGAATTAAATTACCAAGGTATAGTTATTCATTTGAATTTACCGTCTCAATAAACAGTTCAAAATGCATTAATAGAGCTACTTTAATAAAAAATATAAGCATATGAGTCCCTTGGATTTCAAGGAGATCAAATCAGTCAATCTTAAAGGAAATCAACCCTAAATATTCACTGGAAGGACTGATGCTGAAGCTGAAGCTCCAATACTTTGACCACTTTATGTGAAGAGCCCACTCACTGGAAAAGATCCTGATGCCGGGACATAATGAAGGCAGGAGAAAAAGGCAACAACAGAGGATGAGATGGTTGAATGGCATCATTGACTTAATAGACATGAATTTGAACAAACTCCAGAAGACAGTGAAGGACAGGGAAACCTGGTGTGCTGCAGTTCATGGGGTCACAAAGAGTTAGACACAATTTAGGAACTGAGCAATAGCAATGAGCATGTGACATCAATATTATGTTTATTATCTCTGCTTAAAACTGTAGGGATATTCTCAACTCCATATTTTAGAGATAATAGTAGCCGTTCATTTAGGGACAGTGGTCAGTTAATTTTTAAATGAAAATGGATGTTACCATATGAAGAAGGAATTCAGTTCAATTCAGATCAGTCGCTCAGTCGTGTCTGTCTCTTTGCGACCCCATGAATCACAGCATGCCAGGCCTGCCTGTCCATCACCAACTCCTGGAGTTTACTCAGACTCACGTCCATCGAGCCAGTGATGCCATCCAGCCATCTCATCCTCTGTTGTCCCCTTCTCCTCCTGCCCCCAATCCCTCCTAGCATCAGGGTCTTTTCCAATGAGTCAACTCTTTGCATTAGGTGGCCAAAGTATTGGAGTTTCAGCCTCAGCATCAGTCCATCCAATGAACACCCAGGACTGGTCTCCTTTAGGATGGATTGGTTGGATCTCCTTGCAGTCCAAGGGATGATCAAGAGTCTTCTCCAACACCACAGTTCAAAAGCATCAATTCTTCGGTGCTCAGCGTTCTTCACAGTCCAACTCTCACATCCATACATGACTACTGGAAAAACCATAGCCTTGACTAGATGGACCTTTGTTGGCAAAGTAATGTCTCTGCTTTTCAATATGCTATCTAGGTTGGTCATAACTTTCCCTCCAAGGAGTAAGCGTCTTTTAATTTCATGGTTGCAATCACCATCTACAGTGATTTTGGAGCCCCCAAAAATAAAGTCAGCCACTGCTTCCACTGTTTCCCCATCTATTTGCCATGAAGTGATGGGACCAGATGCCATGATCTTAGTTTTCTGAATGTTGAGCTTTAAGCCAACTTTTTCACTCGCCTCTTTCACTTTCATCAAGAGGCTTTTTAGTTCCTCTTCACTTTCTGCCATAAGGGTGGTGTCATCTGCATATCTGAGGTTACTGTTATTTCTCCCGGCAAGAAGGAATTACCGTAATTCAAATAAGTATCATATTACTTCCAAGGACCACATAGGATTTTACAGACAATCTGGTGGTAATCATTATTACATGTTTAGAAAAATAAATATGAAGAGATTGATAACTTCAGATATTGTTTCTAATCCCTGAGTTATAATGCCTTTTAGCCAAAACACTATTCAGAATCAAAGTGAAGCTAAGTAATTATGGTCATTCACTAAACATTTTTGTCAATCGCCAAGTAGCCATAAATTTCCCCTGAGTCTATTATGGGAAAGAAACAAAATAAAAATCTCTATAAAATTATTTAAATATTGTTTTTAAAAATAAAGATGTTTAGCATATATCTTATGCTTTCCTATTTCCATCAAGCAGAATACTATAACCACATTGTTAATCATTATATCTGTTGGAATCAATTTTTATTCTGTATTCATGAATTGAATAATGTGATAAATTCTAGAAACAATATGATAACATTCTGAAATCATGAGTTTGTTTCTCTCTATACAAACAGAGAGAGAATCTAAGAGGAACACTGGAATTATCCAAGGTTAAATGGCTGAATCTTAGTTCAAAATGTGAAATACTATGGCCTTTAGTCTTGTGGTTGAATAGGTGCCCCTTATAAATCATTACTATATCTAAGCAGCAATAGTCCAAGCAGTTACAGAGTTACAAGGCCACTCACTGGTCACAATATTAGAAATAGGATATTTGCACAGGTAATTAAAATGGATTGTGGACTCATCAAAGCTTGTTTTGAAATGGACTGTGGAAAGGGCACAGTGTTCTGTCACTCACTTAGAAATTATTGCCCTAGACACTGGCCAGTTGTCGTTGTTGTTTAAGGCAATCCAAGAGCCAGAAAGGGTCTCAGATGTAATGTTGAGACATAAAGAAGAATTATAGCATAAATTTACAATGAACAAATTGTCCTGGGCTCCCAAATTGTGCTATTTGTAACTTGAACACAGAAGCCGGGGGGTAGCCATATGGCAGAGGCCACCCTTCTCCAATACAAAAAATTATTAAATCTCCTGGAGTTGGCTAAAGGAAACCATAATTATTTGCAAATGGAAAAAAAGCCACAAATTTCCTTCCCCTCTCCTTGCAGATCATTTTCATATCCCAAGTTACATATTTTCAGCTTCATCACACATCAGAATGTTAAATCAAACCCCGCATCCTAAGCATATTAAAATTCTTTCCTACTCCTGAACCTGTGGCACAAACAATACCACTATTTCAGGATCATCATTATTTTATTTTATAATTGCCTTGTGATTTTCCTATCAGTTGTTTTTCAGTGTTAATGTGCACAGTTGACAGCAAATATACTATCTATTTTAACTCTCTCCAAGAAACAGCTAAGGCTGTTTCCTATTTATGTCTATTAATATGTTCATAAAACATTATAAGTGATTCTCTACTATCTCTGATGAGGTATTAACACTATCCAAAGAAGACATTTAAAATTGAAGGGGCCAAAAACAAACAAACAAAAAAAAAACAGAGAAGTGGCCAAAGTGAATTTTTCTAGTGTGGGTCATTACCCAGTTTTCTCAATCCAGATCTTAATTTCATTTAACCTAAAATGCACTGCTTCTTTGTACTTGTACAATGGATACTAAGCAGTGGGGAAATCTAAGTATTGATGAAGAGCTGTTTTATGTTTCTGGTAGAGAAATGTTCTTAGTTCAGTGAAACCTCACTATAACAGTCTACTAGCACATGGGCTTTTCAAGTACAAGGGAAATTACAAAGAATTCCAAAACTACCTCTTTATCAACCACCTATTCCCCCAGTGATAGAATTTTTATAAACTTCAAGTTGATTTCCTTGTATTTTGCAATGCCAAAAATTGTAATCGTACTAAGGAATTTGAAAATCAACATAAGACCAATAAAATACCTGTCACTAGGGTGAAATACCAAAGTGAAATAGTGATGAGAAATGTTTAAGGATTGAGCTTAAAGAAAAGATTGCCTTGCTTTCTAAAGAATGTGACAGAAATTTCTAAAGAATTTCAGCAACTCTTTTTGAGAACTATGTAAGGGGATATTTAGGGTGAACAGAAATTTGAATTTATCTTTCCTATTTATGATCCCTAAGCATATCCCCGGTTACACTTTAGCTTATCAGAAAGAACACTATACTTGTGACTGCATCAAGCAGCACTAGGTCCCCCTTGCCAAACATTAAGAGGCATATCACATGTTACAGTGGGTTTTCATTTGGCTATTTGTACATGGAGCTGTGAATGGTTGAAACTCTAGAATGGTTTGCATAGCTACAGAAATTAGCAAAGCCAAACATATAGGTATCGAATGAGAAATACCTTCAAAATTTGAAGAAAATTTTGCATTAGGAAATGAATGAAGAATATGGGATACAATTTTATGGATCACTCAGAAACTCTTCAAAGCCTGGACTCGGGTACTTTGTACAATGAATAAGTATTCAGGAAGAATACCAATAATTGTTAATTATGTGTTAAATGAATCAATTGTCTTTATGCAAATGATACACTGTATTTCACAGATACTTAGGGTCATATCCATATGTTTTCATATATTAAAAATTCTGATATTAGGATGTACCTTATTATTGATGGCATGAATAATTACTTGATATGTTTTCTAGGCTAGTCATAGCTAAAACAATAGGTTGTCTTACATCAATAGAGACCTAGTTTCATGATGACTTTCCTGTTTCATTTTTTAGATGCACTCAGACTGTTCTGAAGAAGCTGCGGCTTGAATTTAAATATCATAGACTCATTTTTTTTAAATGAAGGGATTTATATAGTGTTATTTATCAATTTTCATTTTGCCAAGAAAGGTGATTTAAAGTACACATAGCAATACTATCTCTTCTTTTTCCAAAAGGATAGTCTAAAAGTGAATATATAGAGAGATCTTAATCTTAGAATTAAGGTTAATCCTTTACTTTTAGTAAAATTAACTATGGAAAATACACATTGTCCTTATTTCCCCCCCCCTTTGTGGATTTGTATCAATCTATGATCCACAATTTTGGAATCACTTTTCCAGGATATTGTTGCACAAACATTCACACTCATTCACACCCCTGTTCCTAATAGACATTAGAAGCAAAAACATGGCAATTATATTATCTAGAGAATGTAGAGACATTTGCAGAATACTTTTTTCTTGATTTCAAGCATCAAAAAACCTTCTACCCCAGCTTCTTTTAAGAAGGCAGATGTGTTAGATTGGATCTGAATAGTATCCACTTAAACTAAACTTCAGTCACATCACTATTTTAAGGCCCAGAGCAATGGCCGAGCACTGGCCTTTGTGTGGTCACTTTTGTATCTGATCTTTCTGTTTAAATGTATCCTGAGCTGGCCAGGAATGAGTTTGGTAATATTATCCTGTGGATCTTTTCCATCTCTAATGTCTACAGTCTAAACTTAGCTTGCTTCTGGCTTTAAATCCTCACACTTTGGCTCCTTCTCTTCAACCTGGCCCCTCTCTTCCGCAAACAATGGAAGCCAAACCCCAGTTATGCACACTTCTGATCCACAAAGTATACTTCCATTTCTGATTCTCCTGCCCCTAATCCTACTTCCTTTTTCACTACTCTGAACTCCTCTCCCAGGTGAGCACATTTGGAAAGTGTTAAGATACAATTCTGTAGTTCATATTTGGCAAACCTTTCCCCTAGTCCAACTCTTTAAAAAAACAAAAACAACAAACAGTTTAACCACAGGCCCAAATGCCAAGTAAATATTTGTTAAATCACAGGACAAAAACAGAATTAGCTGATTAACTCCATTAATTCTTACTCACATACTGCACTTAATAAATATCTTGGTTTCCAAGTTTGGCTCTAGAAGGCATTTTTCCCTGAGATTCTAGAATAGTTCCTTACACATGTATTTTCTTCATATGAGTAGATAGTAAGATAACAAGGACTGTCTACACTCACTTCAATCCTTAAAATCTAACTTCTCCATTAACATCTTGGTAGGGGCACAGGGCTAAAATTGTTTCTATATGTGGGACTACTTCAACTTTTAGAAAATAATCAGGCTGTATTCACCTATTATAATGCTCTCAGTTTAAAAATGGGAAACAGAAATGAAAACAGGAAATGGCTTGTCACAAAATATACTGAGGAAAGGAGAAAGTGATAAGCCTGGAACTAAAACGTCTCTTGACTTCAATTTAGCTGGATGGAGGAAAGTAAATACATTACACAAATGACTTGAAATGGCCTAGACTCCATTGAAAAGCTAAAACTATAAAGCTTCTAGAAGAAAATAAAACAAGAAAATCTTTGCCACCATGAGATAGTCAAAGATTATTTAGCACTGAACATTTTTTCATTGCTAATTTGGACTTAATAAAAATTAAAGTTTTTACTCATCAAAAGATAGAATTAAAAATATGAAAAGGCAAGCTACATGTTGAAGAAGACATTTATTATATATAAAAGAAATTGATCTAGAATATATGAAGAACTTCTAAAAATAAATAACAAAAGACAGATTGTTAAACTGAGCAAAAGACATGAAAAGCCACTTCATGTGGCTAGTAAGTACATTAAAAGATATTAAAGTGGCTAATAAGTACATTAAAAGATACTAAAAATTTAAAAAGAGATATTAAAAATCATTAGTCATCAGGAAAATGAAAAGTAAAACCATAATTGAGTATCATTTCATACCCACTAGTTTGGCTAGAATAAAGAAGACCAACAAAACAAAAGTATTAGTGAGGATATGAAATAACTAGAACGCTCAGTCACTATGCTGGTAAGACTGTAAGTTCATATAACACTTTGCAGAATCATTAATAGCCTTATCATAAATACCAAAAGAAATGAAAACATATATTCACAAAAAGACTTGTACTGAAATACAATACTTCTTTGCAAAATTGTTAAAACTTGTCCAAATGTCCATCAATAGGAGAACAGATTAGCAAATTATGACATGTTCATTTAATCAAATACTTCTTAGTAATAAAAAAAAAATGAACTACTGACACATAGAACAACTGGGGAAAACCTCAAAAATATTATGTGGAACAAAATAAGCCAGACTAAAAAAGAACATATTGTAAATCCATCTACACAAAATTCAAAACCAGGAAAAACAAATCTACAGTGACAAATCAGAACAGTGGCTGCTTAGGAGAGAGAATGATTGGCTGGGAAATTTCTAAGGTGAAGGAAGTAGTTTTAAGATCTGTGCATTTCCCTGATATAAATCTTACCTTTATTATAAAAAAATTCAGGAAAGTAAAATATAGTCCACCTTAGGAAAATAACACTTTTTCCAAATAGGTAATACCTTTATTTCTACAGAAATTTTCACGTAAACATGAAAGTACAAGCAATAGGAAAGGGACTCCATTTACCCATTTCTCAACTTGAATTGTTATGAACTTTATGCCAATTTCATGAAATAACTTTGTTAATGAGAAAGACATACTGGCACTTGTAACAAAATTATTACATAATTTGAAGACTATAACTGGAAGACACAAGGCAAAAATGGTTTTATAAAATGTTGGTGTGTTTTACCCTCATGATAACTATCTTAGTCTAGCATGTATTTAAATTATTAATTTATTCCTTAATCATCTATAAGGGATATTTAAATTCTTAAAGACATAGCTCCTTTCTGGCCCAATCTTTTTCCATTCCAGCTAATTTATTTAGTAGTGTGAAAGAAGACCCACGTAGAAAAGTTGTATTCACATTTATAAGTGTAGAATTCAGTGGTTGTTAGTATGTTCGCAAGTTTACACTGTCATCACCACTAATTGCAGAAAATTTCTATTATTTCCCCCAAATCCCAGTACTCATTAGTCGTCACTCCCTACTCCCCCTCCCCCCAGCTTCTTACTATTACTAACCTACTTTCTGTATCTATGAATTTGCCTATTCTTGGCATTTCATACAAATGGAATCATTTAATACGTGGTCTTTTGTGTCTGGTTTCTTTCACTTAACATAATGCTTTCAAGCATAATCCATGTTATAGTATATAATAGTACTTCATTCCATTTTATGAATGAATAATGTTCCATTATACAAATATACTACATTTTATTTATGTGAGCCTGACACAGAATAGTTGCTCAGTTTACATTACCTTTCTTCTTCATTTTTTAACCAAAAGAGAAATTTTAAAGCTTTTCTAAAATTGTAACTTAGAAAATACAGGATTTTACTTTGATCTTTTTAATTGAAGTATAATTAATTTACAATGTTAAATTAGTTTCAAGTGTACAACATAGTGATCCAATATTTTTATAGATTATATTCCATTTAAAGTCATTACAAATAAAGACTATATTTCCCTGTGCTGTACAACATATCCTTGTTGCTTATCCATCTTATACATAGTAGTTTGTATCTCTTAATCCCATACCCCAGTCTTACCTCTTGCTCCTTCCCTCTCTCCACTAGTAATCACTAGTTTGCTCTCTGTATCTGTGATTCTGAGTTTTGCTGTTATGTACACTCATTTGTTTTATTTTTTAGATTCCACTTAAAAGTTATAACACAAAATATTTATCTTTGTCATTTCTCTAAGGTTAATACTCTCTAGGTCCATCCATATTGTTGCAAATGACAGAATTTAATTCTTTTTGTGCATTGTGGGCTTCCCTGGTGGCTCAGTGGTAAAGAATCTGCCTGCCAATGCAGGAGACTCAAGTTCCAGCCCTGGGTCAAGAAGAGCCCCATGAGAAGGAAATGGCAACCCACTCCAGTATTCTTGCCTGGGAAATCCAAGACAGAGGAGCCTGGTGGGCTACAGTCTATGGGATCACAAGAGAGTCAGACATGACTTAGTAACTGAATAATAACAATATATATTGTGTGTATATGTATACATACATTTTTTATCCCTTCATCTGTTGATGGGCGCTTAGATTGTTTCCATATCTTGGCTATTTTAAATAATACTTCAGTGAGCAATGGAATACATGTATCTTTTCAAATTAGTGTTTTCATGTTCTTTGGATATATACCCAGAGTGGGATTACTAGATCATATGGTAGTCCTTAGTGGAAAATTCTTAAAGAGATGGGAATACCAGACTGCCTGACCTGCCTCCTGAGAAATCTGCATGCAGGTCAAGAAGCAGCAGTTAGAACTGGACATGGAACAACAGACTGGTTCCAAATTGGGAAAGGAGTACATCAAGGCTGTATATTGTCACCCTGCTTATTTAACTTTTATGCAGATTACATCATAAAAAATGTTGGATTGGATGAAGCACAAACTGGAATCAAGATTCCTGGGAGAAATATCAATAACCTCAGATATGCAGATGACACCACCCTTATGGCAGAAAGCGAAGAAGAACTAAAGAGCCTCTTGATGAAAGTGAAAGCGGAGGGTGAAAAAGTTGGCTTAAAGCTCAACATTCAGAAAACTAAGATCACGGCATCTGGTTCCAACACTTCATGGCAAATAGATGGGGAAACAGTGACAGACTTTATTTTGGGGGGCTCCAAAATCACTGCAGATGGTGACTGCAGCCATAAAATTAAAAGACACTTGCTCCTTGGAAGGAAAGTTATGACCAAACTAGACAGCATATTAAAAAGCAGAGACATTACTTTGCCAACAAAGGTCCCTCTAGTCAAGGCTATGGTTTTTCCAGTGGTCATGTATGGATGTGAGAGTTGGACTATTAAGAGAGCTGAGTGCCAAAGAATTGATGCTTTTGAACTGTGGTATTAAAGAAGACTCTTGAGAGTCCCTTGGATCGCAAGGACATCCTACTGGTCAATCCTAAAGGAAATCAGTCCTGAATAGTCATTGGAAGGACTGATGCTGAAGCTGAAACTCCAATACTTTGGCCACCTGATGCAAAGAACTGACTCATTTGAAAAGACTCTGATGCTGAGAAAGATTGAAGTCAGGAGGAAAAAGGGACGACAGAGGATGAGATGGCTGGATGGCATCACCAACTCAATGGACATTAGTTTGGGTAAACTCCGGGAGTTGGTGATGGACAGGGAAGCCTGGCATTCTGCAGTCCATGGGTTCACAAAGAGTCGGACACGACTGAGTGACTGAACTAAACTGAACTGAAATGAACTGATGGTAGTCCTATTTTTAGTTTTTCAAAGAACCTCCTTGCAGTCTTCCATAGTGGCTATAATTTGTACCAACAGTGTATGAGGATTCCATTTTCTTACATCTTTGCCAACATTTGTTATTTGTGATCTTTTTGACAATAACCATTCTGACAGGTGTCAGGTGATATCTCATTATGATTTTGATTTGCATTTCTTTGATGATTACTGATGTTGAACATATTTTATTGTACCTATTCACCATCTGTATGTCTTCTTTGGAGAAATGTTTATTCATATCTGCCTATTTTTGGTCACATTATTGCAAATATTTTCTCCCATTCACTAGGTTGCCTTTTCATTTTTGCTTTTATTTATTTTGCCTTAAGAAACAGATCCCAAAAAAAGTACTGCTATGATCTGTTTCATAGAGTATTTTGCCTGTGTTCTCCTCTAGAAGTTTTATGGTTTCAGGTTTTACATTTAGGTCTTTAATATATGATGTGAGGAAATATTCTAATTTCATTCTTTACATGTAGCTATCCAGTTTCCCAGTACAACGGATTGATGGGACTGTCTTTTCTCCATTGTATATTCTTGACTCCTCTGTGAATTAATTGACCATAAGGATACGGGTTTACTTCTGGGCTTCCTAATCAGTCCCTCTGGGCTATGTGTCTTTTTTGTGCCAGTACTGTGCTGTTTTGATTACTGTAGCTTTGTGGTATAGTCTAAATTCAGGGAACATGATACCTCCAGCTTTGTTCTTTTTTCTCAGGATCATTTTGGCAATTTGGCATCTTTTGTGGTTCCATGTTAAGTTTACTATTATGAGTTCTAGTTTTGTGAAAAATGTCATGGGTATTTTGATAGGGATTGCATTGAATTTCTGAATTGCTTTGAGTAGTATGGACATTTTAACAAAATTCTCCCAGTCCAAGAACACAGAATATTGTTTCATTTCTTTGTATCATTTTAAAATTTCTTCATTAATCTTTTATAGATTTCAGCCAGTTTTTCACCTCCTTAATTTTATTCCTAGGTATTTTCTTCTTTTTGATACAATTTTAAACATGATTGTCTTCTTGTTTCTCTTTCCGATAGTTTGTTATTAAGGAATAGAAATGCAACAGATTTCTGTATATTAATATTATATCCTGCATCTTAACTGAATTTATCTATTCCAATAGTTTTTTGGTGCAGGCTTTAGGATTTTCTATATAGAATATCACATCATCTGCAAATAGTAACAGTTTTACTTCTTGCCTTACAATCTTCCCTTCCAAAAGAATGCCTTTTGCTCCTTTTCTTCTTGATTGCTGATTAGGACTTCTAATATGATGTTAAATAGAAATGGTGAAAGTCAGCTGCCTTGCCTTTTCCTTAATTTTAGAGGAAAGACATTCAGGTTTTCACCATTGAATATGATGTTAGCTGTATCATAAATGGCCTTTGTTTCATTGAGGTATGTTCCCTCTAATATCAATTATCATGATAGCTTTCATCCTGAATGAATAAAAACTATGTCTTTTCTATCAAGATTATATAGTTTTTACTATTGCTTTTGTTAATGTGGCATATATATTGATTGATTTCTGGATATTGAAAAATCCTTGCATACTTGGAATAAATCCCACTTGATCATCATGTATGATTCTTTTTATACATTGTTGAATTTGGCTTGCTAATATTTTGTTAAGGATTTTTGCATTTATATTCATCAGAGACATTTGCCTATAAGCTTCTTTCCTGTAATGTCTTTGTCTGATAAATGGTTTCTGTTTCATTATTTATTTTTTAAGGTTTTTCCTCTTGCTCTTTCAATTGAGACAAATCCTTCTGTCTTCATTTTGCTTAACTTTCACTGTCTCTATGGTAAGCAATTACCTCTTGTGGTCTTAAAGGGATGTCCTTATGTGGGAGTGTCTCTATACAGTCTACAGATGTCCAGTGGCTTTGGTGGGAGACCTGGATATGATATAAACACAAGTCAGGTCTTTCTCAGGGTGTACTGGCAACTATCACCTTGGTAGGAGATGGTGCTAAAAATGGAGAGTCTGGGGCTGCAGCCAGGTGTGAGCTGGGGCTTCCCTTTAAATGTGTGCTCTCCCTGTCCCAGACCAGCATCCTTGCCCCAGAGGAGAGCAGTGCTGGAATAAAAGGGGCTGGTGTGAGCACTAGGCATGTGTTGGGGCCTAGGCTGTGGTTTTCCAGCTGTGGACAGAGATCTGCTTCTGATGTACTGCCTGTGTAAGTGCCAGTGATGGCAGTCCCCACCCTGCTTGGATGACATTTCAGGTCTGAGATGCCTCTGTGTCTCACAGACAAGCTCTCAAGTGGGGCTGAAGAATTTGCTTGGTTCAGCTTGGGGCAGGCACTGGAGCAGACACAAAAAAGCCAACCAGCCACTCCTATGGTTTTCAATCCACCTTCTCGCCCTGCTTCAGGTGCAAGCAAGCATGCATATGTGCCTCACAAGCAGAGGTCAGGCTTTCCACAGCCCTCCTGTTAGTCCCACACGCCCTCCAATCAGTCAAAAGGGCCTATATTCCCTATGTAGGACTCCAGGGCTGGGGCACCCCATATGTGACTTGAACTGCTCAGTCCCCAAGGAGGATCTCTGTCCATGTAATGTCCCTTTTTGCCTGAGTCCCCTCCTAGGGGCATAGGTCCTGAACTGATTGTTTCTCTTCCCTTCCTACCTGATTCCATGTGAATCCTTCCTACAGCCTTGGTTGTAGGAAGGATTTCTGCCAGTCTTCTGTTAGTTTTCAGTGAGAATTATTCCAGATGTAGATAAGTTTTTAATGAGGCTATAACTTTGATCTATAAAGCAGGTACTCTAATGTCAATTTTCAGGAGATTTTATATGACAAGCTAAACTCTTTCTAAGAGACGTTTCCTCAGAATAAATTCTATCAAATGATGCTTTGGGGTCTGAAAAAGTAGATACTTCATGCTCTCTGGCATGAAGCACCCATTACAGATAGTTCAGCATTTCTACATTACAAATTCCAGATCCCTGGACTCTACCAGCTGCCAAGAAATGCATCACAATAGAGGGGAAAAATTGATTGTTTTTTTTTCCATTGTCTTATTATTTCTCTGTTACCCTAGGAAGTACCCTAGAAAAAAAGTGAGGGCTATTTTTCATGTTATTTACATATCAAAGCATTAAAAAAAAGAAGAAGAAATTACTTCTTTGAAAGTCTCCAGTACATTGGTGTTGCAATCATCTGTCTTAATCCACAACTTGGGTCACAGTATTCTTACAGTAATGGACATATCCAGGGTCGGACCGGCAGGGGGCTTATTTCAGTCATTCAAGTCAGATGGGTTTTTGACATTTTTGGGGAACAAATTGATTAGAAATTTAAAGTTCTTTTGAATCTAAAGACCAGCATCTTTCCTCTAAAGGGTAATGAATAAAAGTTGCTTTTAAAATTGTTCTTAATACCTCTGTTTCATTCAACATAACTGAATGTGGTACTCATGTTGAAATGTCACACTGAAAAGACTGACACTCAAGACTGTCTTTGATTCAGAATAGTATCTGATTTGGTATCTTAAACTGTAGTGACTATAAAGTATCTTGTAGTCTATATAGATCTACTTGTATAATGTGCAGTTTCTGTGGGTTATAGCAAATGGTATATGTCCTTAGTTACTCTTCTCAATCAATTTCTCTTTTAGAGAAAATGAAAATATTAAAGAGGTAACTGGAATGATGGAGAAAGTTTTGTTAGTCTTTTTTTAAAATAGTGTAAATTAGCATGTTTGTATAGGATCAGTACCTAGGAGAAATTATAAACTATCTAAAGGAAAACTGACTATATAGAGATAAGAATGTGGACTATTCAACTACAGCAATGATAATATAGTTTCTAGGCAGTTAGTACTGGCTTTAGCAGAAGACACTAGGAGATTGTCTTGCTAAATGGACTGCTAAGAAGTACCCAAGCTAATATGTTAACTCTTAAAGACTTAGTTCGCAAAAGAAGTCAAACAACCTCACCTATTTTTTATTTATTAATATTGATTATAAAAAAAAGGTTATAAGAGATTCAACAATAACAATTTATGGTAAATATTTCAAAATCATCTATTCTAGATTATTTTATTTTCTTCTTTCAGATTTTATAAACAGTGTAAAGCATGATTCTTAAATCTTGCCTGGAAGTTAAGGATAGGATCAAATTACCTTTAGATACCCTTTCAACCTTATGATTCTATGATTCATTGCAACTTAATGTAGATCCCCAAAAGACGTGTGTATTGACTTTGACACCCCAAAATGCATTGAACTTGATATCCCAAAATACACAAAGGAAAACAAGGGAGATAAATTTTCTTATGACACAATAGAGAAATTTGTCAAAATATGTCAGTTCTCTGGAAATCTAGAACCACAGAAGCAAACTAATCATTTTATTATTCCTTGACTAGAAATGGAAAATTATGCTTTCTGATAAGAGTAATCAGTAGAAGCCTTCAGTCTTATGGACTCTGTGGGAGAGGGAGAGGGTGGGAAGATTTGGGAGAGTGACATTGAAACATGTAGAATATCATGTAAGAAACGAGTTGCCAGTCCGGGTTCGATGCGCGATACTGGATGCTTGGGGCTGGTGCACTGGGACGACCCAGAGGGATGGTGTGGGGAGGGAGGAGGGAGGAGGGTTCAGGATGGGGAACACATGTATGCCTGTGGCGGATTCATTTTGATATTTGGCAAAATTAATACAATTATGTAAAGTTTAAAAATAAAATAAAATTAAAAAAAAAAAAAAACAGGGGAAATGGAATATGCATTTATCCCTTAAGGATATTCTCAAATATTTCTAATCCTTAACACTAATTTAATTTGCAATCTAATTTAAGTATTTTTCTACTTCAAGTCTTAAAGAAGAAATGCCACTCATCTAAAATATATCATTTAGCACTTTTAACTTCAAAATAGTTCATGCAAAATCATAACCCAACATATGTTTTGTTTCTTGGGGTTTTTTTCCCTTCAGTTTTGGCTGAGTTTTTCTCACACTGTGTAGAGCTGGAAATTATACAGATCTTTAACTGAAATAAATGTGACCAAAATTCAAGTCTGAAGTTATTTAGTTGTATAATCACCATTCTCTAATTCTTCTTTTCAATTTTTACCCATTAACTGATCACAGCTGTTAGTATTGGCTTACTAGAAACTTCTTCTGGACTTGTAATACCCTAGAACTCAAAGGAGAAGTTCAATGAGTACTGCCAACCCCGAGTTCTCGTGTAGATTTCATCCCTCATCTCAAGAGATTTTCTGGCAGTTTTATTCAAAGACCAGACTGTGCTAAATGCCACATGCTATATCTATGCTTAATATATCTTCAATTAAAGGTGAAAATAACCTTGTGTCAGCAGAGAGGGAAAGGGTATCGATATGCTTAAGTGTGTGTGTGTATGTTTGATAAAAATCTTGGCTATAAACTCAAGAATGCAAGAAGTGGAGCTTCCCTGGTGGCTCAGTGATGAAGAATCCGCCTTCCAAAGCAGGACCCATGGGTTTCATACCTAATGTAGGAGGATCCAACATGCTGCGGAGCAACTAAGTCCATGCACCACAACTATTGAGCCTGTGCTCCAGAGCCCGAGAAATGCAACTCCTGAGCCCACGAGCCACAACTGCCGAAGCCCATGCACCTACAGCCTATGCTCCATAGCAAGAGAAGCCATTGCAATGAGAAGCCCACACACAGCAACTAGAGAGTAGCCGTACGTGCCACAACTAGAGAAAAGCCCACCTGAGCAACAGTGAAAGCCCAGCATAACCAAAAATCAGCCTGAGCTGGTGAAATCTGCTAGGGTTGTCTGCAGAGCAAGTCACTGTGAACCGTGATCCCTCCCGCTGTACAAGTGCTTTTGGTAGCCCCTGCTTTTCTTCTTTCTTCCTAACTCTCTATATCTCAACTTTGCTGGTCTGGTGGGGTGAACCAAAATGAGACCTTTGTGCAGTACTTCTTTCTTACTTTCCTGGTGAGGGAAAGTCATTCTAGCTGGGAAATTCCTTCCTTCTGCTGAGCAATTCTGATTTTGAGGATGGGGTGATGAAGTTGATGAAGTTGCAAAATGGAGTTGTCTTTTTTTTCTTATGCAGTTATTCTCAGGGTTTTTTATTTCTCTGTGTTGCTAAAATTTCTCTCCAGTTCTCCCAGAGCTGTTTTTATTTGTGGATAGCTAATTGTTGATTTTCATCAGGGGACAGAGACTAGGTCTCCTATATCACCATTTTGATGATACTACTCTTCTCAAAAATCTTTTTTAAACTACCTATCACCATTGTCTTTTAAAAAGTAGAAGAGACAGACCTATTACCAATGGAGGAGTGGGGGTGGAAAGACAGTTCCTTAAATTGACATAGTTCGCTGTATTGAAGCTCTCACTGCATTAGTCTAACAAAAAGTTCATTACAATCTGCCCTTTGCCCAAATCCAACACTTAAAAACCCAGCCTTCAATAATCCACTCATTATTCTAAGATTGTTCTTGACTTGGCAGGCAAAGATTCCAGGCTCACTGAGCTCTTTTCTTCTTCCTATATCACTAAACCTCTCCCTGATCCCCCAGTCTACATAGGAAATCACCCAGTTTCTCTTTAATAAATCAATCCCTGCTTTCATGTTTATAAACTGGCCTCTAAGCCCTTGAAGAGGAAAAATGCCTCTTTTTTTTTTTTAATGTCTGGCAGAGATCCAGTTCAAATGTGGTGTTCTGTTTGCTTCAGTGGATGAATGGACAATGAAAAGATGACAGAACAGGTAGAATCCTAGAGTTTTGATGACTACATGCTAATTGCAACCCTATACACCACTTGCCACATTAGTGCTTGGACAATCTGAAAAATGTACACATTTTGAACTTTTGACTCTGCATGTTTGCATACAACCTTCCTTTGCTGGTGGCTCAGAGGTTAAAGCACCTGCCTCCAAGGTGGGAGACCCAGGTTCGATCCCTGGGTTGGGAAGATCCCCGGAGAAGGAAATGGCAACCCACTCCAGTATTCTTGCCTGGAAAATCCCATGGACAGAGGAGCCTGGTAGGCTACAGTCCATTGGGTCGCAAAGAGTTGGACACGACTGAACAACTTCACTTCACTTCCTTTGCCACTGCTCCCCCAATGGCTTTAAGCTCTTCTTCCTTTATTTTACCTTTACATTGCCTCTCCTGTGCTCATGTCTGCTCTTTTCCCAACCTTGAATATTTCAGTTATAATCATCAGAGAACTCACTGTTTTAAGAAGTCTCCCTCAGTTTATTCTCTAAATAAATAATCATACCCAAAGGTTTGGGGCAGTGGGTTCTGCTTGGACTCCACATATTGAAATTGTGTAGAGATACACTGGAGACTAATTATGCTTAGTTTCTGTTGACTGAAAAAAAAGTCACAACCTGAAAGTAAAGAGTGTTTAATTCAGTGGGAATGTTTAGGACTTCAAACCCGGGAGGCAGTATCTCAGGTAGCCCTAAGAAACTACTCCTAGGGAAGGAGTCAAGTGTATGGACATTTGTAACAAAGGGGGGACAGTTTCAACAGAAGAGATTACTGCTAATTAGTTGGGGTGGCTCAGACGGTAAAGAATCTGCCTGCAAGGCAGGAGACCCAGGTTCTATTCCTCAGTCAGGAAGATCCCCTGAAGGAGGGCATGGCAACCCACTCTTCTTGCCTGGAGGATCCCAGGGATAGAGGATCCTGGCGGGCTATAGTCCATGGGGTCGCAAAGAGTCAAACAGGACTGAAGGACTAACACTAACTAAGGAAAACCAGATAGCTCAAGTTAAGGAATTTAGTGCCCTTCTATGCATATGTATGGGAATATGAAAGAGTCTGGATTATTGAACTCATTCCTTTCATATGCATCTCAGCTATCTGTGGCCAGCATCCTGGTTTTTTGTTTGTTTGTTTGTTTGTTTTTATTTCTCACATCCTCTCCCCACCCACAGCAATCACTGGGGCGGGGAGAGAGGGGGATGGTGCCAGTATCTGCTGGATCCCAGGTATTATTTTCCCTTTGGGGAGCCCTCATTTACACTTGGAGACCCCAAATCACTGATGGCTGTTACATCCTTATTTATTGAGAAGGCAGAAGATATTCCATTTCACATTTAAGAAATCAATTAGTGAAAAGTTTGGGTCCTCAGTCAAGTTGTGGCCTCAGGAATGGAATTGACAAGTCAAATATTAAGCAAACTGAGCAGTAAAAATGCTGAAGTTCAATACTGGACTACTCATTGGAGTTAAAGAAGTGAGAGAAAACTCTAAAGAGGAAGCTCTGCATGTCATTGACTCCTCAGGAGAGTAAATGTAGAAGGAGAGGAAGGCACCATAGTATAAGACTGGAAAGGGAAACCTGGGCGTAGCATGTGGCTAAGAGTAGAACTTAAGGCTTTGAATAGCCACAGAATGGCCCACATCCCTTCAAAAGTGCCTGACTTCCCCCATTCAGACTCATCCTTTGTGATTACTGTGGACATCACCATTTGTATTTTGAAATGCAGCCATCCTAGCCAGAGGTAACACATTATTATGAAAATGATCCTTTAACTTAGCTTGCTCCGTATTTTTTTTTTTTAATCTGTGACATAAGTTTTAAAATGGTAGCATGAAATTACAGGACATGATGAAGGAACTTGAACAAAAAGTAAGAACTCTGAAATTTTAAATAGGAAAGTATACTTCTACCACTTCATATTTCAACCTGATAAATCAAGATATGGGGGGTGGGTGTGAGAGTGTATGAGTTTCAATAGCAGTTACATCTATGAATGAAGGTAGCACAACTGAAAGATTGTTAAAAAGAGATATTTTTCACAGTGAGTAAAATTCTCATAGCAAGCCTTAAATAGTTTGGGAAGATGGATAATTCCCCATCAACAGAAATCCTACTTTAGAACATAACTTTAGCTTCAATTCTTGTATTAAAATTTAAATTATGAATCCTTAAAAACTATGATGCTTTTGAACTGTGGTGTTGGAGAAGACCCTTGAGAGTCCCTTGGACTGCAAGGAGATCCAACCAGTCCAATCTGAAGGAGATCAGCCCTGGGATTTCTTTGGAAGGAATGATGCTAAAGCTGAAACTCCAGTACTTCAGCCACCTCATGCGAAGAGTTGACTCATTGGAAAAGACTCTGATGCTGGGAGGGATTGGGGGCAGGAGGAGAAGGGGATGACAGAGGATGAGATGGCTGGATGGCATCACTGACTCAATGGACGTGAGTCTGAGTGAACTCCAGGAGTTGGTGATGGACAGGGAGGCCTGGCGTGCTGCGATTCATGGGGTCGCAAAGAGTCGGACACGACTGAGCGACTGAACTGAACTGACCTGAAAAACTATGATAAGGATAATTCCAACTTGGAGTTAGAATAACAAAATGGAGAAATTGTGATGTTTCAATGGGAAACATTTAGAGTAAGAACTATTACAAAGTCTGTACCAATTTTGTTTTTATAATGAGCCCCATCTCACTAATCTTTTCAAGTTACTTCCATTCATGAGCACATGGCCATAAAGTTCACATAGCTCTCTCATTCAGTCTTTTTGTTTTATGCCCCAGCAGTTCAAAGATTAGAACAAAAGGAAACCCAAAGTGAGCCAGCCGGTTTATCAGCTGCTAAATGCATATGCTCTTCATCAACAGCTTGATATACATCAGTTCAGTTCAGTTCAGTCATTCAGTTCTGTCTGACTCTTTGAGGCCCCCTGGACCGCAGCATCTCAGGCTTCCTTGTATATCCATGATACACCCTTATTAAATGAAACTCAAGATAGACCTATAAAGCCATAAAACTATATATTCATAAATCTGCCATTTTCATAGCAAAATAAAAATAAACAAAAGGCACATGTCCCAAAGACAAGTGGCCTAAGTCTTGCATTATTTCACTATTTTTAGTACATCACAGCAGTTTCCTTGTATCAAGTACTGTACCTGTTGAGCTCAATTCCCAGACTTCTCAGAAAATGCAGACTGGTTGGCTTGAACTCTAGTAAAATGTGAATTTGAAATTAGAACAGTGGATGCATGCATACTTAGTCACTCAGTTGTATCCTACTCTTTGCAACCCTGTGGACTATAGCCCACCAGGTTCCTCTGTCCATGGGATTTTCCAAGCAAGAATTCTGGAGTGGGTAGCCATTCCCTTCTCTAAGGGATCTTCCTGACCCAGGGATCAAACCAGGTCTCCTGCATTGCTGGCAGATTCTTTAGCCTCTGAGCCACCAGAGAAGGCCAGCCTCTGTTCTACATGATGTAAATACAGTATTAAACAAGACAAAAATGATCCTGCCCATCATAGAACTATTTATCTAGTACAGTTAGGAGAAGGGGCAGAAAAGACATCCAAGCAGAAACAAATAAACATAGTAATGCAAGACACTTGAAAATTCTACAGAGAAAATAACATAGTATAATATGATAGGGGTTCCAGGGTGAGGGTAGGGGCTAATTTAGGTAGGATGACCTTAAAGGCCTCTTTGAGAAAAAGTGAAAGTCGCTCAATCATGTCTGACTCTTTGCGACTATATGGTCCATGGAATTCTCCAGGCCAGAATACTGGAGTGGGTAGCCTTTCCCTTCTCCAGGGGATCTTCCCAACCCAGGGATCAAACACAGGTCTCCCGCATCGCAGGAGACCAATTCTTTACCAGCTGAGCCACAAGAGAAGCCTAAGAATACTGGTGTAGGTAGCCTATCCCTTCTCCTGCGGATCTTCTTGACCCAGGGATTTACCAACTGAACTATCAGGGCAGGTCTTTGAGAAAGGACCTTAGATAAATTATGTAAATAAATGATGAGCAGAGATCAACCATAGGAAGATATGGAAGCAGAGTCTCATAGGCAAATGGCAATGGCTGATCGATAGCAGAAAAAGCTGGGTTTTCTGAAGAATGTAAGTAAGGCCTATTAGGCTGGGGCATACTGAGGGGAGACCATCATCTCTATGACATCAGAGAAGCTGGAAAAGAGCCACATCGTGTGAGGCTTTGTACACAAAAGTGATAGGCTGTTATTCCATATGTAAGGGGATCCATGATAGCACATAGGTTTCCCAGGTGGCACTGGTGCTAAGAGCCCACCTGCCAACGTAAGAGACACAGGAGACTCCAGTTTAATCCCTGGGTCGGCAAGATCCCCTGAAGGAGGAAATGGCAACCCACTCCAGTATTCTTCCCTGAAGAACCCCATGGACAGAGGAGCCTGTCAGGCTATAGTCCATGGGATCACAGTCAGACATAACTGAAGCAACTTAGCATGCACACATGATATCATATGAATTTTTTTAGCATCCCAATTTTTAAACTAACAATAATATTAATACCAAAATACCAGTGATGCATGCTGTAGAAGGAGTAAAACAAAGACCTATAAAAGGTAGGACAGTCCTTCCAGTTCCTAATAAAGCACGTTTTCAGGGAAGAGTAACATTTGCAAAAGACCTTGAAAGATGAGAAGTCACTTATTAAATGGACAGGCAAGGTGTTCTATTTCAGGTGAGAGGCAGCCAAGCTTAGAGGCACAGAAATAGTATATTTAAGAACCTGGTAAAGAAAGAAGCCATTCAGCCCATCAGAAAGATGAAAAGTCTGGGAGAGTAAAACATAAAGCTGGAAAAGTAGATTTGGACTAAGTCCAAAGAAAAGGATGGACTAAGTCAAAAAGGATGGAAAAGACCCTGATGCTGGGAAAGATTGAAGGTTGGAACAGAAGGGATGACAAAGGATGAGATGGTTGGATGGCATCACCAACGTGATGGACATGAGTTTGAGTAGGCTCCGGGAGTTGGTGATGAACAGGGAAGCCTGGAGTGCTGCAGTCCATGGGGTCGCAGAGAGTTGGACACGACTGAGAACTGAACTGACTGAAAAAGGATGTTCAGTATCAGGCTGAACGGTTGGGTTTTACTTATTAAAAAATGGGGAAGTATTTTTTTTATTTTTTTGGAGCAGCAGTTTCTATAAATAGAGTGTGCTTTAGGTGAAGGGTGGAACACTGTGTAAGACATGTTAGGATGTATGGAAATGACCAGAACAATTTTATTTGCTAGTGTCAGAAACCCAACTCGAAGTAACTTAATTATTGCCCCTGCTGCTGCTGCTAAGTCGCTTCAGTCGTGTCTGACTCTGTGCGACCCCATAGACGGCAGCCCAGGAGGCTCCCCCATCCCTGGGATTCTCCAGGCAAGAACACTGGAGTGGGTTGCCATTTCCTTCTCCAATGCAGGAAAGTGAAAAGTGAAAGTGAAGTCGCTGAGTCTTGTCCAACTCTTAGCGACCCCATGGACTGCAGCCCACCAGGCTCCTCCGTCCATGGGATATTCCAGGCAAGAGTACTGGAGTGGGGTGCCATTGCCTTCTCCAAATTATTGCCCCAGTAAGTGGTAAATCCAGGGGTATTCCAGCTTCAGGAATGGCTAAACCCAGGTGCTCCAAGTATGCTGAAGTGGCTCTGCCCACCCAGTGCCTCTGTCTCCCTCTGAACTGTGGCTCCCTCCAGTGGAAAAATGTCTGCCAGCAGCTCCAGGTTTATGTTACTCTCAAAGCAATGATCTCAGAAGGAGAGACTCTGTCTCTCTCTCTCCCAGTTTTCAAATATTAAATCTTAGAGAAAATAATAATAGTTATGATGATTACTAAAACTTATTTCACACTTACCATGTGCCAGAATATGTCCCAATCACTTTACATGTATTAATACTATCTCATTTAATCAGCTCAAAAATCCTATAAAGTAATAATACTATCAGCTCCAATTTTCAGATTATGAAAGAGAAAGTTGGCATGATTTACCCACAACAACTTATTAAGTGTTGGGGCCAGAATTCAAACCCGGGTGAAGACTCTAGAGATAGAACTCTCAATGTAATTATTTATCATAAAGAAATTTGAACATATTCAGAATAAGTCAAACTTGTGTCATTAGATTTATACCTATTCTTGACTGAGCTCCCCCAGGTAATCCACAGATCAACTGCCCCCCATATTATTTTAAAGCACATTTCAGACATTATATCATTTGCGTTTGCTCTTTATATACTTCAGCATATATTTCTTAACAAGACCACCCTACACTATTACCCTAAAAAATAAGCAATAATTTCTTAATTACCCTAAAAAATAAGCAATAATTTCTTAATTTCATCAAATAACCAGTCCATATTTGCTTTCCCAGTGGGTTCATAAATGTCATAAATCTTTATTTTTACATTATGGGGCTGCAACAGCAAAATCTAGACTCTGAGGAAAACTGCAAGATAACCAGTGTTCGATAAGAGGAAAACTTTTTAAATTTAAAGGAGAAAAAGAAATGGAGGAGAAAATATAGATTGTTAGAGGCTTGAAAGACTTGTCAAACAGGCAATGTGTGGAAACTTTTATGGACCCTAAGTTCTGAAAATGCTTTAAAATTCCTTGTTGTGCACCAGTGATGAACAGTAATATTACAGTATGTTAAAGGCATTTGGACTGGTTCTTCTCTGTGAAGTTATAAATGAAAGTGTTAGTCACTCAATCGTGTCCAACTCTTTGCAACCCATGGACTGTAGCCCTCCAGGGTAAGTTATGCCCCCAATCAAATATGCAGGTTGTTTAAGGATTGCTTTTTATATTTTTTGTTTAATAATTACAATAAAATATTTACACAGTTCAAAGGTTAAGATTACAAGACATATTCAAAAAGTCTACCTCCTGTCTTTGTTCTCTTTATGTCCCTCCCTCCCTTTTTAAATAACTCTTTTCCATTTAACAGTTTACTCTTCCATTGTATACCGTTAGTTGCATCTTCCAGGGTTTGCATCAGCTATGTTTCCAGAGCAATTGCTTTATTCCTGTGGTTTTATCCACTTCTACTTTCTGTATCCCTCCAGTTTGTCCCATCCAACTATAATCAACCTTTTATCATCTGGTTCTTTTTAAATGTATCTGATAAGTTGTTACAAGTTGCTATAGAATATCTCTGTTGAACCCCAACTGCACAAAGCAAGACACAGTCACCACTATCAATCTTCACATTCTGATCTGAAGAAAGTTAAGGCTAATTGCAAGTGTTTTCTGAAGCAAATAAGAGAGGAATGAGATATGTATTATAAATGGTACTAATCCACAGCACCTTCAGAGGCCTCAATGCCCTGAGGCCAAGGCAAACTCAGGGAAAGAATCCGCAATGTGCTGTGCAGTTTGCTCTGGGAGTTAATATGAGACTTTGTCAGGATCATACACAGAGCATCCTCCTGAGGACCCAAACCAAATTTGTATTCCTGCACGGAATATACCATTTGACCTGCAGAGGATATTTCAGCTAGTTTGAACAGAATGCAGTTTTCCTTTAAAAAGAGAAGGATCCAAGAAGCCAATCGAGGATCCAGAGGCTCATTCTCATCATTCAGGGTAAAGAATTCTTAGTATAAGACAATATAACAGAAAAGTTTAAAGATTTCTTTTTAAGTTTAAAGATTTTGAATGCACAATGGAAACCTGTGGAACTGCAAACTCAGGATGTGTTAGTGTGTGGCATTGTCCAGGATATGTCAAGTAGACATTGATCGGTATAATCCACAATTTCTAATACCTAGACCAGACTCTTAACAATTTTTTTTCCCATGGCCACCTCTGGCAATCTGGTGGAATCTACAAACATTTTCTCAGAATACTCTGCATAAAATGGAACACATTTAGTTACAAAGTCAACTAGTTTTATTACAATACAGTTATCAAAATATAAACAAATGTGATGCAGTAATGTATGCAATGCCTACACTCTTTTACTGATGCTTTAAATAACAAGATCTTTTAACCTCTTTTAGCCCCATGTAAAATGGGGTTAGTAATACCTTAATGAAGAGCATAAATGAAGTTAAATATCTACAGCTACTTGTCAGGAAATGAATATATTCGTGTTTTCTGCACGGTTAGGGTTTTCTGAGCAACCTTTACTGGAACCTAGATTAAAGGATAAACCTTGGAAGCTAAATGATGACTGAATAAACAGTGGGGAACCTCGGGGAAGTAATTTATCTTCTCAGAGATATGTGTTTACATTTCAAAGAGCGCTAAAATCTAGAATCATGAAAACATTTCAGGGATTGTAACCCAGAGAGATCTATTTCATCTTCCTTCTGAGAATACAAATAGTATTCCAAATGATAAGAACCCAGGGACCTTCCCCAGTCTTCCCAAGGAGACTTTGTTTGCATTAGAGAAGTTAAAGGAGAGGAGACAATGAGTATATAAGCACCTACACTTATAATTTAGGGATTCCTCTTCTATGGTTTTTGAAGTCCCTTTTGCCCACAGAAAGGGTTTCTCTGGCACTCATCAATTTACCCCAGAAGGGGGAACAATTAAAGCATGGATAAATAATGGAACTGTTGCATTAAGAAACAATAGTAAGTCTGTCTTAATGAAGAAACTTCATTTTACATCCAAGATAATATAAATAAATGTAGATCAAAATCAAAATTTATCAAGTTTGTATTGGGTTGATAAAAATCAGAGAGGTTAGAAAAATGCAGAGTTAGGAATGAGTCAACACCAATGATAGCATCATCAATTCAGTTATCAAACATTTATTGAATATATAATACATCAGTTTCAATTTCAGTTCAGTCGCTCAGTCGTGTCTGACTCTTTGTGACCCCATACATGTAAACACTATTAAGTGAGGTATATATTCCTGAGTAAAACAACCTTATCCCTGTCTTTTGTGACTATTACAAGTTGAGTGAGCCCAGGAAATGAGAAGTAAGAAATAAATAAGTAAATAAACCGTTTTTATAACACAGCAGATACCTAAAAGAGAAATGGTACCAATTGCTTTTAAAATTAAATAGAGAATAATAGGGTAAGAGCAAAAATCTGCCCAGATTGGTAGTCAGGGATATATTTTTCCATTAATTAATATTTGCTGTAATGGCTGGCTGCAAGGGCCAGGGAGGCTAGGAATGGTGCTGGCCCACTAATGGGCAGGACCAGGTCCCTGGCACTAATAGGCTAGAGAGAGGATTCTAAAGTGGCATTTAGCAGTTGCTAATGTTTCCACTATAGGATACACTCCCCCAAATGGCCAGTGTCTCCAACTTCAGAAGAAGTCACAGTCGCCTCCTGCCTTTCTAAAAGGCTCTGTAGGATCAACAAGCAGGTCTTACTCGGGCTTCTTTCAAACTCCTCCCTCTGTTCTGGGACTCAAGAGTTTGTGAGATTTTGTACATGACCTTCAAGAGTGAAATCTCTGTTTCCTCCAGCTCTTCAGCTCTCCCAAACATAAGTCTCTCTGGTTTTCTAAGCCAGATATTCTGGGGCTTGGTGGGTGTCGAGGGGGTAGGTGGGGATGATATCTTCCCAGTGCAGTATCCCGCACTAGGGAGCCCGATATGGGGTCCAGCGTCTCACTGCTTGAGGATGAGCTCTACAGTTGTGATATTTCTCCCTTTCCTGGGCCACTGACCTGGGTGTGTGGGTTCTGATTCTATTGAGTCTCCACCCCTCCTACTCATCTCGTTTTTCATTTCTGTAGTGTGGAAAATCTTTTCTTCTTGTTCTCAGAGACCATTTCTGTACATGGTTTAATTTTGGTGTGTCCTTGGACTTCTCCTAAGTTCAGGGCCTTTCTACTCTGCCATTTTAGCCACCTCCCCCAGGAAGAAATAGTTTTTAAGTATTGTGAAACTTTTTGTTTTTAATTTTCAAACACTTTTTAAAGAACTCAATAGGTAAAAAATAGAATGATATATTTACCCAGATATATATTTTACTGCTGCTTTTTCATCATTTGCATTATTTCAGGTTTCTTTCTGGTACAATTTCCCTTCTATACATGACCAACTTTTTTAAGCAATTCTTTTAAAACCAATCTGCTTTCAACAAATAGCCTTAGTTTTTCTTCATCTAAAACTATTTCCTTCATTCCTGAAGAACATATTTGCTAGATGTACAATTTTGGATTGATACAACAAAGGAGCCAAGAATATATGATAGTCTCTTCAATAAAAGATGTTGGGAAAACTAGACAGCCATATGCAAAACAATAAAACTGGGTCTCTATCTTACACCATACAGAGGTCAACTCTGAATGGATTAAAGACATGAACGTAAGACCTGAAACCATAAAATGCCTTGAAGAAAACACAGGCAATAAGCTCCTGAACATCAGTCTTGACAATAATTTTTCAGATTTGACACCAAAAGTGAAAGTACCAAAAAAAAAAAAAAAACAAGTTCAACTACATCAAACTAAAAATTTTCTACATAAAAAAGAAAGCCATCAACAACATGAAATGGCAACCTGTGGAAGCGGAGAAAACATTTATAAATTGTATATCTGGTAAGGGGTAATACTGAATAAAGATATACAACTCAGGAATTCCCTGATAGTCCAGTGGTTAGAACTCCACACTCTTACTGCTGAGGGCCTGGATTCAATCCCTGGTTGAAGAAGTAAAATCCCGCAAACTGCATGGTGTGGTCAAGAAAAAAGGAACAAGCGCAACTCAATGTGTGTGTGTTAGTCGCTCAGTCATGTCTGACTCCTTGCAACCCCATGGACTGTAGCTTGCCAGGCTCCTCTGTCCAGGGAATTCTCCAGGCAAAAATACTGGACTGTGTTGCCATTCCCTTCTTCAGGGAATCTTTCCAACCCAGGGATCAAACCCAGGTCTACCATATTGCAGGCAGATTTTTTTACCATCTGAATAGCAAAAATATAAGCAATTCCATTTTAAAAGGGCAGAGGAATTGCATAGACATTTTTCAAAACAAGACATTGAAATGGCTATTAGGTACATGAACTTTGTATCCCAGACATTTTTAATATTTCCTTAAAAGTCACTGCAAGGAGATCCAACCAGTCCATTCTGAAGAAGATAAGCCCTGGGATTTCTTTGGGAGGAATGATGCTAAAGCTGAAACTCCAGTACTTTGGCCACCTCATGTGAAGAGTTGACTCATTGGAAAAGACTCTGATGCTGGGAGGGATTGTGGGCAGGAGGAGAAGGGGACGACAGAGGATGAGATGGCTGGATGGCATCACTGACTCGATGGATGGCATCACTGACTCGATGGACGTTGAGTCTGAGTGAACTCCGGGAGTTGGTGATGGACAGGGAGGCCTGGCGTGCTGCGATTCATGGGGTCACAAAGAGTCGGACATGACTGAGCGACTGAACTGAACTGAACTGAACTAAAAGTCGCTGGGCCTTATTTGAATCTTATGGGATAGTACTGAAATTTTTCTTTAAGCCTGAAATTGCCTAATTGGATTCAGTCCACTAATTGGATTCAAACATTCAGTGGCTGAAGTGTCAGTTCAGTTTCCAAAGCCTCTCCCTAGCGGTGCTGTTCTGGTCTCTCCTGTACGTGTGCTTGTCCTTGACTGGCCTTGGATCTTGGTAGTGGTCTGTATGCCATGGTCCAGTTACCAAAGTCTGTGTGTGCTGTTTCAGATCCAGGCTTGTACAACCCAAGGGTGAGCCCAAGAACTCATAAATAGCTTAAAGGGTCACTTTCTCAATGGCTTCCTTCTCTGAAATCTCCCCAGGACTTTCTTCCTCTCTCATGCATCCCTACCCCTGGTCTTCTGGCCAGAAAGCTAGGACTTTATTTACCCTAGTCTGCTGTGTACTTCCCATGATGCACCTGCTTTGGGGCTAAATGGTGGGGGAACAGGAAGAGGAGAAAAAGCAACAAGTGTTCATCCAACCATCTGGGAATTACCACTTCTCCAATCTCTAATCAGGGATAAAGGGTTCCCTGCTTGGGGCTTTAGATTTTAACTGGCCTCTTGTTGCTTTGGCTGCCACAGCCATTATGGGACTGCTTGGGGGATGTGGTGTGAGAGAACAGAGAAGCAAAATGGGTGATTTCTACACTCTCTCTAAGTACTAGGAGTTGTCCTCCCTACATCTCCAGTCAGAACTAACAGAAAACACTGAAGGACCCCTTGTCTCTCCCCACCTCTGTGTCTGTTTGTCTCTTTCTCTCTGCCTCTCTCTCGTGCCCCTTTTCCCTAGCAGTCCCATTTTCGGATTCAGGCTGCAATGAATCCAGGGTAGCAGAATACAGGAGCCAGGAGGCAGATTGGTAAATCCACCACCAGTCCAGAGACACTTCAAATACTTGCCTTCTTCCCAAATCTGCCTGCTACTCATTACTTTTCAAAAGTCCTCAAATAACTGCCCTGAGCATTCTGTCCAGGTTTTATAGCTGCATTCAGTATAAGAAATGGAGGGAAGTGGGAGTGGCCTATTTTATCTTATCGACTATTTTTAGTATACACACCTGAATTGAAAATCCCTATAGTTTTGCCAAGAGAACACACTGGTCATAACAAATACCCTCTTCGAACAACACAAGAGAAGACTCTACACATGGACATCACCATATGGCCAACACCAAAAAGAGATTAATTATATTATTTGCAGCCAAAGATGGAGAATCTCTACACAGTCAGCAAAAACAAGACTGGAGTGGACTATGGCCCAGATCATGAACTCCTTACTGCCAAATTCAGACTTAAATTGAAGAAAGTGGGGGAAACCACTAGACCATTCAGGTATGACCTAAATCAAATCCCTTACAATTATATAGTAGAAGTGACAAATATATTTAAGGGACTAGATCTGATAGACAGAGTGCCTGATGAACATGGACAGAGGTTCATGACATTGTACAGGAGACAGGGATCAAGACCATCCCCAAGAAAAAGAAATGCAAAAATGAAAATGGCTGTCTGAGGAGGCCTTACAAATAGCTGAGAAAAGAATAAAAGTGAAAAGCAAAGGAGAGAAAAAAAGTTATACCCATTTGAATGCAGAGTTTCAAAGAATAGCAAGGAGAGATAAGAAAGTCTTCCTCAGTGATCAGTGAAAAGAAATAGAGGAAAATAATAGAATGGGAAAGACAAGAGATCTCTTCAAGAAAATTAGAGATACCAAGGGAATATTTCATGCAAAGATGGGCTCAATAAAGGACAGAAATGGTATGGATCTAACAGAAGCAGAAGGTATTAAGAAAAGTTGGCAAGAATACAAAGAAGAACTGTACAAAAAAAGAGCTTCACAACCCAGATAATCACGATGGTGTGATCACTCACCCAGAGCCAGACATTCTGGAATGTGAAGTCAAGTGGGCCTTAGGAAGCATCACTATGAACAAAGGTAGTGGAGGTGATGGAATTCCAGTTGAGCTATTTCAAATCCTGGAAGATGATGCTGTGAAAGTGCTGCACTCAATATGCCAGCAAATTTGGAAAACTCAGCAGTGGCCACAGGACTGGAAAAGGTCAGTTTTCATTCCAATCTCAAAGAAAGGCAATGCCAAAGAATGCTCAAACTACCACACAATTGCACTCATCTCACATGCTAGTAAAGTAATGCTCAAAATTCTCCAAGCCAGGCTTCAACAATAGTGAACTGTGAACTTCCAATGTTCAAGCTGGTTTTAAAAAAGGCAGAGGAACCAGAGATCAAATTGCCAACGTCCGCTGCTGCTGCTGCTGCTAAGTCACTTCAGTCGTGTTCAACTCTGTGTGACCCCATAGATGGCAGCCCACCAGGTTCCCCGGTCCCTGGGATTCTCAAGGCCAGAACACTCGAGTGGGTTACCATTTCCTTCTCCAATGCATAAAAGTGAAAATTGAAAGCGAAGTCGCTCAGTCGTGTCCAACTCTTAGCACCCCATGGACTGCAGCCCGCCAGGCTCCTCCGTCCATGGGATTTTCCAGGCAAGAGTACTTACTGGAGTGGGTTGCCATTGCCTTCTCCAACCAACATCCGCTGGATCATCAAAAAAGCAAGAGAGTTCCAGAAAAATATCTATTTCTGCTTTCTTGACTATGCCAAAGCCTTTGGCTGTGTGGATCACAATAACTGTGGAGAATTCTGAAAGAGATGGGAATACCAGACCACCTGACCTGCCTCTTGAGAAACCTATATGCAGGTCAGGAAGCAACAGTTAGAACTGGACATGGAACAACAGACTGGTTCCAAATTGGGAAAGGAGTATGTGAAGGTTGTATATTGTCACCCTGGTTATTTAATTTATATACAGAGTACATCATGAGAAATGCTGGGCTGGAGAAAGCACAAGCTGGAATCAAGACTTCCAGGAGAAATATCAGTAACCTCAGATATGCAGATGATACCACTCTTACGGCAGAAAGTGAAGAAAAACTAAAGAGCCTCTTGATGAAAGTGAAAGAAGAGAGTGAAAAAGTTGGCTTAAAGCTCAACATTCAGAAAACTAAGATCATGGCATCCAATCCCATCACTTCATGGCAAATAGATGTGGAAACAGTGGAAACAGTGGCTGATTTTATTTTGGGGGCCTCCAAGATCACTGCAGATGGTGACTGCAACCATGAAATTAAAAGACGCATACTCCTTAGAAGCAAAGTTATAACCAATCTAGAGGGCATATTAAAAAGCAGAGACATTACTTTGCCAACAAAGGTCCATCTAGTCAAGGCTATGGTTTTTCCAGTGGTCATGTATGGATGTGAGAGTTGGACTATAAAGAAAGCTGAGTGCCAAAGAATTGATGCTTTTGAACTGTGGTGTTGGAGAAGACTCTTGAGAGTCCCTTGGACTGCAAGGAGATCCAACCAGTCCATCCTAAAGGATATCAGTCCTGAGTGTTCATTGGAAGGACTGATGTTGAAGATGAAATGCCAGTACTTTGGCCACCTGATGCAAAGAGCTGACTCATTTGAAAAGACCCTAATGCTGGGAAAGACTGAGGGCAGGTAGAGAAGGGTACGACAGAGGATAAGATGGTTCGATGGCATCACCAACTTGACAGACATGAGTTTGGGTAAACTCCGGGAGTTGGTGATGGACAGGGAGGCCTGGCATGCTATGGTCCATGGGGTCACAAAGAGTCAGACACGACTGAGGGACTGAACTGAACTGATGGCCCATTGGACAGCAAGGAGATCAAACCAGTCAATCCTAAAGGAAATCAATCCTGAATATTCACTGGAAGGACTGATGCTGAAGCTGAAGCTCCAATACTTTGGCCACCTGATGCAAAGAACTGACTCAATGGAAAAGACCCTGGCGCTGGTAAAGATTGAAGGCAGGAGGAGACGGGGACGACAGAGGAGGAGACGACTGGATGGCATCACGGACTCAATGGACATGAGCTTGAGAAAATTCCAGGAAATAGTGAAGGACAGAGAAGCCTGGCACGCTACTGTCCATCCATAGGGTTGCAAAGAATCAGACATGACTTAGCAACTGAACAATGAACAATATGGTTAATGTATACAAGAGCTTCAAAAATCTTGATCTTTGATCACCCCTCCCGTCTTATATAATGTTTACCAGTGTTTATTTCATCTTGTTATACTACCTTGCCATTCCTTTGCTCTTAGTTTTTGTTAGAATTAAAATTTGTTTTATAATTCATGATTGACAATAATTTCTCTGTGTTTGAAGCTATTATTTTACCATCATCTTCTATTTCCTTTTGTTGACATACCTGCTATCAGTTTAATTTTTCCCTTTTGAATGACATGCTTTTCTCTATTTTGGCTCTTAAAATTTTATTCTGTCTTTGATTGAGACTTGCTGTGCTTCCTGAGTCTGAGAAAGTATCTTTAGTGTTTTCTGGACATTCAAAGGTATTACCTTTTCCAATATTGCCCCTTCCCCACTCCTCTCTAGTGCTACTAGAACTTCAAACTGATTTTTATATGATAGACTTCTTCACTCCATATTTCATACCTCTTTAATATTTCACATTTCTATGTATATTTGTGTTACTTTTACAGAATTATTCAGATATATTTTCCATTAATAATTTTCCCTTTAGCTAACTATAATCTGCTTTTCAATCTATTCAATCTGTATGACTCTGACACCTATTGTTGCATTGTATAACTGCAGACTGTGAACTCACCGATGAAGTTTTACTTGTAGGAATCCTGAATGATAAAGAAAATACCCTGAATTTTAATCTCAATTTTTTAATGCCTTTTAAAAAAAGGCACTCTCCTAGTGTTTCCAAATTCCTGACAGATATTAATGTTTCAGATTCAGGAATGAAACACTTAAATTCTCAAAATCATAAATAGTCTTAAAATACTTTTAACATTTTCATGCTCTTCATTTGCTTTGTGGCTATATTAAAACTGTTTTAATAACAATTTTACAAGGAACTGTAGCCTATAGCAAATGTTATTGAACAGTGTTTTTATAATATAACATTTGGATCTCCTAATCGAGTTAGCAAGATTACACAGAATCATGAGTCAAAATTTCCAATATGAGAACTTATTTTGCTTCCCAATTTGTGATTTCTTAGAACACCATTCATAGGAGTTTTATAAAATATACTATGTATAAAAACATATTAATATTTACTTTATTTACAGGAATGGCTCACCATTACCAGCACTCAAGGCCCAAAGCACGCACTTATAACACAGCACCAGCTAGAAGCAAGTCTTATTCAGTCCTGACCACCTAACTGCTCCTCCCCTACGTGCTTGCTCCCGCCCAGGTTCCCGCCCTTGTCCACCTTAACTCTGGGCTCTGCATGTCTATATGTTCTACTCTTGCTTTTGACGTAACATCAGTGAATTTCTTTGAACCAGTATTGTTGCTCTTTTGCCTGTTAAACTTTAATTCTTGCAGTGAATTACAATACATTGCCCCCTATTTTCCCCATTTCTCTACTGAGTTTTCTCAGGATTTAAAAAAAAAAAAACACACAGATCATTTAACTATCCCAAGAAACTTTGGGAAGGAATTTCCACATGGAAACACTAATATAGAACTATAGATATCTGTTTTAAATTTTATCTGGTCTAATATTTCATGATTGTGGACTCTGAACTCTGTCTTTAAATCTGACTTAGCACCCAAGTCTCCATTTCTGCTGACAGTAAGGGAATCGAACTTTGCCAGTTCAATTCAGTTCAGTTCATTTCAGTCACTCAGTAGTGTCCAACTCTTTGTGACCCCATGGACTGCAGCATGCCAGGCCTCCCTGTCCATCGCCAACTCCTGGAGTTTACTCAAACTCATCAAGGTATCCCAATTACTTTTGGTCACAAATATGGACAAACTCAATCAATTCAGAATTTTCCCTTAATCTCTTTGCTCTCTTACCCCCACAGCTTTTTCACCAGGCTTCATAATTTCTTGGCTACAGATTGAGGTCCTGGTGGCTAAGTTGACAACAGAATTAATACCAGAATGTCCCACTGGTGACTGTGCATAACCAATTCAAGAAACAGGTAGATCTACCATGTGTCATACTCTTTCACTGACAGTTTTCTCTTATATCTTTCCTTATTCACGTCTCTGTAGTAATGTGCATACAAATACACAAAGTTGGGGATATATTTACTTTAGTAGATGAATCAAATATTAGAAGAGCAAAGGGAGATGGAACCCTGAACTGAACTAGCTAGTCATATCTGCTTCTAATTTTGGCTCCTGCACAAGGTTCAGAATTCTTGTTGCACATCAGAATTGCCTGTGAGACTTTTTTTTTTTTTTACCATACATTTTCTAAGCTCCAGTGCTGGAGATAAAGTAACTCTAGGATGAAGTCCAGAAATCCTCACATTTACAGGTTCCCCAAATGACTCTGATGCAGGGAACCTGGGTCCAAACATTGTTCTTGAAGCTCTACAAGGGAACCCTCTCAATTCACCTGATAAGAGCATCGGATAGGGATTAAAGACCAAGTTTATGAGTAAGCAAGTGAAGTCACTAAGTCGTATCCAACTCTTTGCGACCCCATGGGCTACAGTCTGCCAGGCTCCTCTGTCCATGGGATTCTCCAGGTAAGAATACTGGAATGGGTTGCCATTTACTTCTCCAGGGGAACTTCCCAACCAGGGATCAAACCTGGGTCTCCAACTTTGCAGGCAGACTCTTTATCATCTGAGCCACCAGGGAAGCCCAAATTTATAGCCAGTAATAAAGGATGCATTTGCTTAGTGCCTGTACTGTGTATCCTTCATGATCCTACTGGGGTCACCCATGGCCACCTTAGAAGGAGTCAGGAATTGGGGTTCCATGCTGGCCCTTTTGTTAGAGATGACACTAACAAACAAGTCCTGAAATAAAGGCAGGGAACAGAACTGAGAGAATGATTCTAACCTTTGCCCACCTCCACTAGGAGATACCCTGAGAGAATTAAATAATATTCAGTGGAGAGGGCATTACAAACCACCATCGGAATGCAAACCAACATTGTCCAGATGTAATAAAGATTTTTTTTTAAGTCTATCTTCCAAGAAGAGAAAGAAGCAAAGACAAAAAATAACAAAGGTTGGCAAGGATATCGAGAAAAAAGAACCCTAGTACATTTTTGTGGGAGTGTAACCTGGTGCATCGACTATGAAAAAACAGTATGGAGGATCCTCAAAAAAGTAAAAGAAGAGTTACTTACTATATGGTCCAGCAATCCCACTTCTGGGCATATATCCAGAGAAAACAAAACATTCAAAAACATACTTGAACCCCAGTGTCCATAGCAATGTTAGTTATAATACCCAAGATATAAAAATAACCTAAGTGTCCATCAACAGATGAATAGATAAAGAAGATGTGGTATGTGTGGTATACACACACACACTATATACATATACAATTTATATATATACACTATATATAATTATATATACATATTATGTGTACATAAACTGTGTATTTATGTGTATATATTGCATATATATACACACACAAAGCGATATTACTCAGCCATAAAAAAGAATGAATGAAATTTTGCCATTTGCGATCAAATGGATGGAACTGGAGGGTATTATGCTTAGTGAAGGGCTTCCACTTTGGCTCAGCTTGTAAAGAATTCATCTGCAATGCGGGAGACCTGGGTTCGGTCCCTGGATTGGGAAGATCCCCTGAAGAGAGGAAAGGCTACCCACTCCAGTATTCTGGCCTGGAGAATTCCACAGACTGTATAGTCTATGGGGTCACAAAGAGTCAGACACGACTGAGCAACTTTTACTTACACACACTTATGCTTAGTGAAACTGGCCAGATAGAGAAAGACAAATACTGTATGTTTTCACTTATATATGAAATCTAAAAAACAAAACAAATGTATATAATAAAACAGAAACAGGTTCACAGATACAAAGGACAAAATATTCGTCACCAGTGGGGAGATGGAAGGAGTGAGGGGCAAAAGAGGAGTATGGGATAAGAGGGATAAACTGCTAGATATAAAATAAATAAGATACAAGCATGTAATATAGAGCACAGGGAATTCAGCTAATACTTTATACTTAACTTTATACGGAGCATAATCTGTAAAAATACTAAATCACTCTTGTACTCCTGAAAGTAATATAATATTGTAAATTAACTATACTTCAATGTAAAAAAATAAATAAAGAAGCAGATATATTCCCCTCTCTTCCTATCTTGTCTTATTCTGAAGCATCACAGGTCTAGACTGTGAGTGATTTGAGTTGCTCAGACTTGTAAAATGATTCAAAATAGGAAGGACACTTAGTAGTTCAGTTCAGTTCAGTCGCTCAGTCATGTCCAACTCTTTGCAACCCCATGAACCAGGCCTCCCTGTCCATCACCAACTCCTGGAGTTCACTCAAACCCATGTCCATTAAGTCGGTGATGCCATCCAACCATCTCATCCTCCGTCGTCCCCTTCTCCTCCTGCCCTCAATCTTTCCCAGCATCATGGTCTTTTCCAATGAGTCAGCTCTTCGCATGAGGTGGCCAAAGTACTGGAGTTTCAGCTTCAACATCAGTCCTACCAATGAACACCCAGGACTGATCTCCTTTAGAATGGACTGGCTGGATCTCCTTGCAGTCCAAGGGACTCTCAAGAGTCTTCTCCAACACCACAGTTCAAAAGTATCAATTCTTCTGCGTTCAGCTTTCTTTATAGTCCAACTCTCACATCCATACATGACCACTGGAAAAACCATAGCCTTGACTAGACGGACCTTTGTTGACAAAGTAATGTCTCTGCTTTTCAATATCCTGTCTAGGTTGGTCATAACTTTCCTTCCAAGGAGCAAACGTCTTTTAATTTCATTGCTGCAGTCACCATCCGCAGTGATTTTGGAGCCCAGAAAAATAGTCTGACACTGTTTCCCCATCTATTTGCCATGAAGTGATGGGACCAGATGCCATGATCTTAGTTTTCTGAATGTTGAGCTTTAAGCCAACTTTTTCACTCTCCTCTTTCACTTTCACCAAAAGGCTTTTTAGTTCCTCTTCACTTTCTGCCATAATGGTGGTGTCATCTGCATATCTGAGGTTATTGATATTTCTCCCGGCAATCTTAATTCCAGCTTGTGCTTCCTCCAGCCCAGCGTTTCTCATGATGTACTCTGCATAGAAGTTAAATAAACAGGGTGACAATATACAGCCTTGATGTATTCCTTTTTCTATTTGGAACCAGTCTGTTGTTCCATGTCCAGTTCTAACTGTTGCTTCCCGACCTGTATACAGATTTCTTAAGAGGCAGGTCAGGGGGTCTGGTATTCCCATCTCTTTCAGAATTTTCTTCAGTTTATTGTGATCCACACAGTCAAAGGCTTTGGGATAGTCAATAAAGGAGAAATAGATGTTTTTCTGGAACGCTCTTGCTTTTTCCATGATCCAGCGGATGTTGGCAATTTGATCTCTGGTTCCTCTGCCTTTTCTAAAACCAGCTTGAATATCTGGAAGTTCATGGTTCACATATTGCTGAAGCCTGGCTTGGAGAATTTTGAGCATTACTTTATTAGTGTGTGAGATGAGTGCAATTGTGTGGTAGTTTGATCATTCTTTGGCATTACCTTTCTTTGGGATTGATAAAATATCTGCAGTGGTTTTCGTAGGATGTGTCTGAATGGACTTGGGAAAGTCCATTTGATTCTGGAAAGCTGAGAAAGTTGCTAAGGCTCAAATCCAGAGGAACAATAGAAGCTTTTAAGCAATCAGTTCTGATTTTAAGGAAAGAGATAAAGAGAGAAGTACTTTTCTTATTGTATCCACCAATTTGCCAGCAAAATAAAGGAACAGGGAAGAAAGGCAGAAGTTGTTCCTGGGGATAAAGACTCCATTGGTCCAGGTGTCACCATTGCAGTTGTTCTAGAAAGATATTTCTAAGAGCAACAATTTCTCTGATTGAATGGAATATAGGCACTTTTCCTAGGTATTTTCTATTGATCAAAGCCTTAAAATGTCATGACACAAGAGGAACTGATACATAAGTTTTCTCTCAATTATGACTTTATAAATAAGCAGCCAAGACACCTGGTGGACCTGATCAACAATCATGATTCTAATCAAAACTTTCCTTATAAATGAATTGCACACAGTTACCAACTGGTACTTTATGAAAACCCTGCTATAGCTTTGAAACATGAATTATCTCATAGTGAGTTAACTTCTTGACTTCATGAGTACCAGTTTGGACAATTATTGGTCAAAGTCACAGTTCGTTATGAGAATCAGAGGTAGATCTAAAAAAGGGTGAAGCAGTATTGAATTATCGTGAAAAGTTCTCCACCATTTATAACCTTCACCAAGTTTAAAAGTAATTAGGAGATGGACAACGCATTCTATCTTCCATCTGAGATATAGTTGTAGAAGTTATTAAGCAATCTAAAGGTATACCTAATATAGAAACTCTTGAAATCAGGCTGCTGCTGTAAGGATAATTTCCCATGGTTTCTTATAATAAGAAGTGAAGGGAGCTGTTCATCTAAGGAAGGGCTGATGTTTCAAACCAGTCTTTCTTGGTATCACAGAATATTATGCTAATGCCGGTCCTGTGAGAAGTGCATGTCTGTTTATAGGACCCATGAGAGAGTCATTTCCTAGGCAGGTTGATAGGGAGTCTAGGGGTCCCCAAGGAGAGAGGGGTATGGAATTCTCAAGGAGGAAGAAAGGACAAACTTTTTTTCTTTCTCCACATTCCTTAGGATTATATAACAATAATGTATCCTGCCTAAGGACAGTCTTTGGATTAAACCTTCTGTTATCTTAAAATGTTAATTATGGGAGTAGACCTGGTCTTTACAAGGATGCATCTTGCCTGAGGACAGTGTTATCTTAAAATGTAAATTATGGGAATAGGTCTGATGAGGTCTTTACAACCTCCAGACAGTCTTTGGATTATATAACCTCATTGTTAACACTAGCAAGCGGGTACTCTTTCTACCCCCTTCTGATGCCTATGTCAGAAGCTTTCTCTATCTCCTTTATACTTTAATAAAACTTTATTACACAAAAGCTCTGAGCAATCAAGCCTCGTCTCTGGCCTCAGATTGAATTCTTCTCCTCCGGGGGCCAAGAATCCTGGTGTTTTCGCATGATTCAACAACAACCTTTCATCTTGGGGGCTCGTCCAGGATCCTTCAGGACGAGGTAAGGATGCTTGGAGCTTTAGTTCTTTGTTCTCTTAGAGAACACGTTTTCTGCTGTGCTTTACTAACTCTACCATGTGCTTGTGTGAATGAATGGCATGCCCTGCATGAAGCAAGTAAGGAGCCCGGCTCTGCAGTTCCACGGTGATCTCATACGGCTTATGGCAGAAACCTGTCGGGGGTTATACCGACCTGCCAATGCCAAGAGGCACCCAATGTCTCCTTCAGGAACCGACCAGAAATGGGCAAAGCGTGTGGACCGAACTCTCCTTTCTCGGTCAAACTTTTCGGTCTCTTTGACCATTTCAGAACTCCTTGGGAATTAGAAGTACTAACCTAATCTATCAGATCATAGACTTTCAAGGGACTTGTGATCTATACTGTTACTGTGTACTGTGGCTTAGGTCCCAAATTTGGATTGGTAGTCAAGAAAGCGCCTAGCCTCGCTAGGAATCAGAAGTTAGGAAGCTAGATGGAACTCTAGCTCCAAGAACATCTCTGAGGTTAAAGGTTACTCAGATTGGGACTGCAATGGGTTTTTTCTTTGGTAACGCTGGCTCTTAGTGGATCAGAGGAGGCTGTCATACTGCTGTGGTGATGCTTGGAAAGAACATCTCAGTTTTATGTTCGTGTCAGTCTTATTGTGGTCAGGAAATACTCAGGGTCGTGCACAGGCACTCAGGTGACAAATGTTTTTCCCCAGCAGTCTTAGCTTGGGAGGCATTCCGGAAGGTTACTCTGATTGTACCCCGGGTGGCTTCAGAGGCAAGCAAGGTTAAGGGTGAAGAGCTGGACATCAAGTAGGGATGCTATCAGGTCTACCCCTGGTACATCTTCACCCCATCTTGGTGGTAGAACCGGGAGGTATGCGGACTGTGCCTGCGTTGGTAAGGGACAGACTAAGTCCGACCAGGAAGGAAAAGCTTTTGGCGTAACGTCTGTCTACACCCCCATCTAGAGCAGGGAGGGACGCCTCCAGTAGAAAAAATGGCGCTGGTCGCTTTTTTTCTCTCTTACAGATGGGAGCTAACAATTCCAGCCTCACTCCTTTGAACTTTATCCTGAAAAACTGGGATAGATTTGATCCCCAGGGCTTAAAGAAGACACACCTGGTCTTCCTATGTGATACTGCATGGCCACGGTATCCATTGGAGGATGGCGAACGGTGGCCAGTTGGAGGGTCTCTTAAGTATAATACTGTTCTACAATTAGACTGGTTCTGTAAGGAACAAGGGAAATGGGTAGAGGTAGCATATGTGTTGCCCTTTGTCTCTCTGCAAAATATGCCCGACTTATATCCTAAGGGTATAGATTTGGGCGTGAAACCTTCAGCTCCCTCCTGTCCTCTTACTTTGCTCCCATACCTGGAAATCCAAACTGAGATTCAAACTGCCCACGTGGAGGTCCAAACAACTCCTGTCTCAGTACGACCTCAGACTACTCCGGTTTCAGTGGAAACTCAGACCATCGAAGTAAGAAATGAGATGGAGGACAGGAGACAAAGAGAAGAGGAAAAACAGGTTTCTCCAATCTATCCCTGGGATTATATGCGCGGAGCAGCCAGAGACTGAAGAACAGCCACACAAGCTGTTGCCTCTTTATGAAACACCCACCAAGGGAAATAATCAGACTGTGAGAGTTAATAAGCCTTTCTCTTATCAAGAAATACAAAGAATCAAGGAGGATCTGGGAGACTATTTAGAGGACCCAGAAAAATATATTAGAGCTTTTTTTTTTTTTTTTCTAATTTTATTTTATTTTTAAACTTTACATAATTGTATTAGTTTTGCCAAATATCAAAATGAATCCACCACAGGTATACATGTGTTCCCCATCCTGAACCCTCCTCCCTCCTCCCTCCCCATACCATCCCTCTGGGTCGTCCCAGTGCACTAGCCCCAAGCATCCAGTATCGTGCATCGAACCTGGACTGGCAACTCGTTTCTTACATGATATTTTACATGTTTCAATGCCATTCTCCCAAATCTTCCCACCCTCTCCCTCTCCCACAGAGTCCATAAGACTGTTCTTTACATCAGTGTCTCTTTTGCTGTCTCGTACACAGGGTTATTGTTACCATCTTTCTAAATTCCATATATATGCGTTAGTATACTGTATTTATGTTTTTCCTTCTGGCTTACTTCACTCTGTATAATAGGCTCCAGTTTCATCCACCTCATTAGAACTGATTCAAATGTATTCTTTTTAATGGCTGAGTAATACTCCATTGTGTATATGTACCACTGCTTTCTTATCCATTCATCTGCTGATGGACATCTAGGTTGCTTCCATGTCCTGGCTATTATAAACAGTGCTGCGATGAACATTGGGGTACACGTGTCTCTTTCAATTCCAGTTTCCTCAGTGTGTATGCCCAGCAGTGGGATTGCTGGATCATAAGGCAATTCTATTTCCAGTTTTTTAAGGAATCTCCACACTGTTCTCCATAGTGGCCGTACTAGTTTGCATTCCCACCAACAGTGTAAGAGGGTTCCCTTTTCTCCACACCCTCTCCAGCATTTATTATTTGTAGACTTTTGGATCGCAGCCATTCTGACTGGTGTGAAATGGTACCTCATAGTGGTTTTGATTTGCATTTCTCTGATAATGAGTGATGTTGAGCATCTTTTCATGTGTTTGTTAGCCATCTGTATGTCTTCTTTGGAGAAATGTCTATTTAGTTCTTTGGCCCATTTTTGGATTGGGTCATTTATTTTTCTGGAGTTGAGCTGTAGGAGTTGCTTGTATATTTTTGAGATTAGTTGTTTGTCGGTTGCTTCATTTGCTATTATTTTCTCCCATTCTGAAGGCTGTCTTTTCACCTTGCTAATAGTTTCCTTTGATGTGCAGAAGCTTTTAAGGTTAATTAGGTCCCATTTGTTTATTTTTGCTTTTATTTCCAATATTCTGGGAGGTGGGTCATAGAGGATCCTGCTGTGATGTATGTCGGAGAGTGTTTTGCCTATGTTCTCCTCTAGGAGTTTTATAGTTTCTGGTCTTACGTTCAGATCTTTAATCCATTTTGAGTTTATTTTTGTGTATGATGTTAGAAAGTGGTCTAGTTTCATTCTTTTACAAGTGGTTGACCAGATTTCCCAGCACCACTTGTTAAAGAGATTGTCTTTAATCCATTGTATATTCTTGCCTCCTTTGTCAAAGATAAGGTGTCCATATGTGCATGGATTTATCTCTGGGCTTTCTATTTTATTCCATTGATCTGTATTTCTGTCTTTGTGCCAGTACCATACTGTCTTGATAACTGTGGCTTTGTAGTAGAGCCTGAAGTCAGGTAGGTTGATTCCTCCAGTTCCATTCTTCTTTCTCAAGATAGCTTTGGCTATTCGAGGTTTTTTGTATTTCCATACAAATTGTGAAATTATTTGTTCTAGCTCTGTGAAGAATACTGTTGGTAGCTTGATAGGGATTGCGTTGAATCTATAAATTGCTTTGGGTAGTATACTCATTTTCACTATATTGATTCTTCCAATCCATGAACATGGTATATTTCTCCATCTGTTAGTGTCCTCTTTGATTTCTTTCATCAGTGTTTTATAGTTTTCTATATATAGGTCTTTAGTTTCTTTAGGTAGATATATTCCTAAGTATTTTATTCTTTCCGTTGCAATGGTGAATGGAATTGTTTCCTTAATTTCTCTTTCTGTTTTCTCATTATTAGTGTATAGGAATGCAAGGGATTTCTGTGTGTTGATTTTATATCCTGCAACTTTACTATAGACATTGATTATTTCTAGTAATTTTCTGGTGGAATCTTTAGGGTTTTCTATGTAGAGGATCATGTCATCTGCAAATAGTGAGAGTTTTACTTCTTCTTTTCCAATTTGGATTCCTTTTATTTCTTTTTCTGCTCTGATTGCTGTGGCCAAAACTTCCAAAACTATGTTGAATAGTAATGGTGAAAGTCGGCACCCTTGTCTTGTTCCTGACTTTAGAGGAAATGCTTTCAATTTTTCACCATTGAGGATAATGTTTGTTGTGGGTTTGTCATATATAGCTTTTATTATGTTGAGGTATGTTCCTTCTATTCCTGCTTTCTGGAGAGTTTTTATCATAAATGGATGTTGAATTTTGTCAAAGGCTTTCTCTGCATCTATTGAGATAATCATATGGTTTTTATTTTTCAATTTGTTAATGTGGTGTATTACATTGATTGATTTGCGGATAATGAAGAATCCTTGCATCCCTGGGATAAAGCCCACTTGATCATGGTGTATGATCTTTTTAATGTGTTGTTGGATTCTGATTGCTAGAATTTTGTTAAGGATTTTTGCATCTATGTTCATCAGTGATATTGGCCTGTAGTTTTCTTTTTTTGTGGGATCTTTGTCAGGTTTTGGTATTAGGGTGATGGTGGCCTCATAGAATGAGTTTGGAAGTTTACCTTCCTCTGCAATTTTCTGGAAGAGTTTGAGCAGGATAGGTGTTAGCTCTTCTCTAAATTTTTGGTAGAATTCAGCTGTGAAGCCGTCTGGACCGGGGCTTTTGTTTGCTGGAAGATTTTTGATTACAGTTTCAATTTCCGTGCTTGTGATGGGTCTGTTAAGATTTTCTATTTCTTCCTGGTCCAGTTTTGGAAAGTTGTACTTTTCTAAGAATTTGTCCATTTCTTCCACGTTGTCCATTTTATTGGCATATAATTGTTGATAGTAGTCTCTTATGATCCTTTGTATTTCTGTGTTGTCTGTTGTGATCTCACCATTTTCGTTTCTAATTTTGTTGATTTGATTTTTCTCCCTTTGTTTCTTGATGAGTCTGGCTAATGGTTTGTCAATTTTATTTATCCTTTCAAAGAACCAGCTTTTGGCTTTGTTGATTTTTGCTATGGTCTCTTTTGTTTCTTTTGCATTTATTTCTGCTCTAATTTTTAATATTTCTTTCCTTCTACTAACCCTGGGGTTCTTCATTTCTTCCTTTTCTAGTTGCTTTAGGTGTAGAGTTAGGTTATTTATTTGACTTTTTTCTTGTTTCTTGAGGTGTGCCTGTATTGCTATGAACTTTCCCCTTAGGACTGCTTTTATCGTGTCCCACAGGTTTTGGGTTGCTGTGTTTTCATTTTCATTCGTTTCTATGCAAATTTTGATTTATTTTTTGATTTCTTCTGTGATTTGTTGGTTATTCAGCAGCGTGTTGTTCAGCCTCCATATGTTGGAATTTTTAATAGTTTTTCTCCTGTAATTGAGATCTAATCTTACTGCATTGTGGTCAGAAAAAATGCTTGGAATGATTTCTATTTTTTTGAATTTACCAAGGCTAGCTTTATGGCCCAGGATGTGATCTATCCTGGAGAAGGTTCCATGTGCACTTGAGAAAAAGGTGAAATTCATTGTTTTGGAATGAAATGTCGTATAGATATCAATTAGGTCTAACTGGTCTATTGTATCGTTTAAAGTTTGTGTTTCCTTGTTAATTTTCTATTTAGTTGATCTATCCATAGGTGTAAGTGGGGTATTAAAGTCTCCCACTATTATTGTGTTATTGTTAATTTCTCCTTTCATACTTGTTAGCATTTGTCTTACGTACTGTGGTGCTCCCGTGTTGGGTGCATATATATTTATAATTGTTATATCTTCTTCTTGGATTGATCCTTTGATCATTATGTAGTGACCTTCTTTGTCTCTTTTCACAGCCTTTGTTTTAAAGTCTATTTTATCTGATATGAGTATTGCTACTCCTGCTTTCTTTTGGTCCCTATTTGCATGGAAAATCTTTTTCCAGCCCTTCACTTTCAGTCTGTATGTGTCCCCTGTTTTGAGGTGGGTCACTTGTAGACAACATATGTAGGGGTCTTGTTTTTGTATCCATTCAGCCAGTCTTTGTCTTTTGGTTGGGGCATTCAACCCATTTACATTTAAGGTAATTACTGATAAGTATGATCCCGTTGCCATTTACTTTATTGTTTTGGGTTCGAGTTTATACACCGTTTTTGTGTTTCCTGTCTAGAGAATATCCTTTAGTATTTGTTGGAGAGCTGGTTTGGTGGTGCAGAATTCTCTCAGCTTTTGCTTGTCTGAAAAGCTTTTGATTTCTCCTTCATACTTGAATGAGATCCTTGCTGGGTACAATAATCTGGGCTGTAGGTTATTTTCTTTCATCATTTTAAGTATGTCTTGCCATTCCCTCCTGGCTTGAAGAGTTTCTATTGAAATATCAGCTGTTATCCTTATGGGAATTCCCTTGTGTGTTATTTGTTGTTTTTCCCTTGCTGCTTTTAATATTTGTTCTTTGTGTTTGATCTTTGTTAATTTGATTAATATGTGTCTTGGGGTGTTTCTCCTTGGGTTTATCCTGTTTGGGACTCTCTGGGTTTCTTGGACTTGGGTGATTATTTCCTTCCCCAGTTTAGGGAAGTTTTCCACTATTATCTCCTCAAGTATTTTCTCATGGTCTTTCTTTTTGTCTTCTTCTTCTGGAACCCCTATGATTCGCATGTTGTAGCCTTTAATATTGTCCTGGAGGTCTCTGAGATTGTCCTCATTTCTTTTAATTCGTTTTTCTTTTATCCTCTCTGATTCATTTATTTCTATCATTCTATCTTCTAATTCACTAATCCTATCTTCTGCCTCTGTTATTCTACTATTTGTTGCCTCCAGAGTGTTTTTAATTTCATTTATTGCATTATTCATTATATATTGACTCTTTTTTATTTCTTCTAGGTCCTTGTTAAACCTTTCTTGCATCTTCTCAATCCTTGTCTCCAGGCTATTTATCTGTGATTCCATTTTAGTTTCAAGATTTTGGATCAATTTCACTATCATTATTCGGAATTCTTTATCAGGTAGATTCCCTATCTCTTCCTCTTTGGTTTGGTTTGGTGGGCATTTATCCTGTTCCTTTATCTGCTGAGTATTCCTCTATCTCTTCATCTTGTTTAAATTGCTGAGTTTGGGGTGTCCTTTCTGTATTCTGGCAGTTTGTGGAGTTCTCTTTATTGTGGCGTTTCCTCACTGTGTGTGGGTTTGTACAGGTGGCTTGTCAAGGTTTCCTGGTTAGGGAAGTTTGTGTTGGTGTTCTGGTGGGTGGAGCTGTATTTCTTCTCTCTGGAGTGCAATGAAATGTCCAGTAATGAGTTATGAGATGTCTATAGTTTTGGGGTGACTTTGGGCAGCCTGTATCTTGAAGCTCAGGGCTGTGTTCCTTTGTTGCTGGAGAATTTGCTTGGTATGTCTTGCCCTGGAACTTATTGGCCCTTGTGTGGTGCTTGGTTTCAGTGTCGGTATGGAGGCATTTGATGAGCTCCTGTCAATTAATGTTCCTTGGAGTCAGGAGTTCCCTGGAGTCAGGGTTTGGACTTAAGTATCCAGCTTCCGGTTATCGGTCTTATTTTTACAGTAGTTTCAAAACTTCTCCTTCTATACAGCACCATTGATAAAACATCTACATTAAAGATGAAAAGTTTCTCTATGGTGAGGGTCACTCAGAGAGGTTCACAGGGTTACATGGAGAAGAGAAGAGGGAGGAGGGAGTTAGAGGTGACCCAAATGAGATGAGGTGAATCAATAGTGGAGAGAGTGGGCTAGCCAGTAGTCACTTCTTTATGTGCACTCCAAAACTGGACCACTCAGAGATGTTCACGGAGTTATACAGAGAAGAGAAGAAGGAGGAAGGTGACAGAGGTGGCCAGAAGGATAAAAGGGGGGAATGAAAAGGAGGGAGACAGATCCAGCCAGTAATCCGTTCCCTAAGTGTTCTCCACCGTCTGGAACACACAGAAATTCACAGAGTTAGGTAGAGTAGAGAGGGGTTAGGGAGGAGACATAGGCGACCTGGTGGAGAAAAAGGAGAGTCCAAAGGGAGAGAGAGCAGTCAAGCCAGTAATCTCGCTCCCTAGTGAAAAATGGGTCCTGAAGATTGGGTCCTTAAAGGTACAAAATTGGTAACAAATACATAAAAGGAAAAATTAAAAATCTAGAGTAGAGTTTGGAATTTCAAAAATACGATGTTAAAGAAAAGAAGAAGAAAAAGAAAGAGAGAAAAAACGAACAAACAAAAACAAACAAGGTCACGAAAATTATAAAGAAAGTACAGGTACAAAATTGATAACTAATACCAAAAAGCAAAAATTAAAAATCTAGAGTAGAGTTTGGAATTTCAAAAATACGATGTTAAAGAAAAGAAGGAAAAGAAAGAGAGAAAAAACGAACAAACAAGAACAAACAAAAACAAACAAGGTCGCGAAAATTATAAAGAAAGTACAGGTACAAAATTGATAACTAATACCAGAAAGCAAAAATTAAGAATCTAGAGTAGAGTTTGGAATTTCAAAAATACAATGTTAAAAAAAAAAAAAAAAGAAGAAGAAGAAAAATAAAGAGAGAAAACAAACAAACCAATACAAACAATGTCACAAAAATTATAAAGAAAATACAGGTACAAAATTGATATCAAATACCAAAAAGCATAAATTAAAAATCTAGAGTAGAGTTTGGAATTTCAGATATACAATTTTATATAAAAGAAGAAGAGAAAGAAACAGAGACGAAGAAGAAAAAGAGAAAAAAAAAAAGTCACAGAAATTATATAAAAAAAAACTATAGGTACAAAATTGATAACATATACCAAAAAGCGAAAATTAAAAATCTAGAGTAGAGTTTGGAATTTCAAAAATACAATGTTAAAGAAAAGAAGAAAAAAACAAAAACAAAAAAAAAACAAAAACAAAAAAAAACAAGGTCAAAAATTATAAAATATATATATATATGAAGTTTGCTGAAGAAGAAAAAAATAGGGTCTTTTTTTTTTGCAAAGTAATAGGTTATAAAAGTGAAAATTAAAGGAACAATAGAGGACTTAAAAATTTTTTTTTAATTAAAAAAAAAAGAAAGAATGATCGTAAAAATAATAAAAATATGTCTAGGACTTTCTTGGTTTTTTTGTGGGTGTTGTGGGTTCAGTTCATTTTTGGCTAGTTCCTTGGTCAGACTTATATTTCTCAAGATCTATAGGCCCCTTCCTATGTAGTCCGTAGTAACCACAGGGTTTTGATCTATTGCCTGTAGCTTCCAAGGTGTTTCCCTCTGTTATATCTTCTTCTGTTTGCTAGTCTCTTCAGTATCTGGTTTCCGCCCTGACACAAAGGGCACGGTGGAGGGCACTTTTTTTTTTTTTTTTTTTTAGGCTTACTTATTCAGTCGAGCTGTGGGGAGGGAGGGAGGGATGCTGCAAACAAATAACACTGGCGTGGGCTCGCAGTGCCTCAGCCACCCTGGGTCTGCCCCCGCTCACGGCACGTATAGCCTCCCTGTCCACACTGCTCGGACTCTAGGTTGTTCCGCCGGGAACAATCCGAGGCCGGCCCTGGGCTGCATGCACCTCCCAGGTCCAAGCCGCTCAGGTTCAGGCACTCGGGTAGTCCTCAGAGGTGCAGACTCAGTTGGGCCTGCGTTTTGTGCTCTTCCCAGGTCCGAGCAACTCAGGTGATGAGGTGTTTGGCGAGCGCCAATGCTGCGACTTATCGCCTCCCCGCCACTCGGTTATCTGGGTGTAAAACCGGCGCACCTTCTCAGGCAGATGTTGACCGTCCAGACCCCCAAGAAGTTTTAGTTAGCAAAGAAGCCTGCTTACAGTTTTATAGATAATGTCTCTCTGGGGTTGCGATTGCCCCTCTCCAGCTCTGGCTGCCTGTCACCGGAGGGGGAAGGTCTGCAGCCGGCTATCTCTGTTCAGTCCTTTGTTCCGTGCGCGGGCCTGGCGGTCTTAGGTTAGGGCTGGCTTTTCGCGTGGTAGATATCCCACAGTCTGGTTTGCTAGCCCAAATTATTTCGCTCAGATAGCGCTCAGGGTATTCAGGCCAGATTCTTACTCTCAGCGATGCAGCCCACGCCGCGCCTCCCTGCCCAGCCCCCGCTTGCTAATGGCGGATGCAGGCGTCTGCGCTGCTTCTCCGCTGGGGGAGTTACCGTAGGGCTCGCAATCTGTGAGTTTTAATTGTTTATTTATTTTTTCTCCTTGTTATGTTGCCCTCTGTGCTTCCAAAGCTTGGCACAGATTCAGCAGTGAGAAGGTTTCCTGGTGTTTGGAAACTTCTCTCTTTTTAAGATTCCCTTCCCGGGACGGAACTCCGTCCCTCCCTCTTTTGTCTCTTTTTTTTTTTTCCTTTAATATTTTTTCCTACCTCCTTTTGAAGAGTTGGGTTGCTTTTCTGGGTGCCTGATGTCCTCTGCCGGCATTCAGAAGTTGTTTTGTGGAATTTACTCGATGTTTAAATGCTCTTTTAATGAATTTGTGGGGGAGAAAGTGTTCTCCCCGTCCTACTCCTCCGCCATCTTGGCTCCTCCTATATTAGAGCTTTTAAAGGTGTTACTCTGCTTTATGACCTCACTTGGAAGGATGTGATGTATATCTTGGGACAAACGCTGACTCCCGAGTCAAAGACTCAAGTTTTGGGAAAAGTGGTTGCTTATGGAGATGAATGGCTTGGTAATGAATCAGTAGGGAAGAGGGAGAACGAGATAGCGGCCCTCCCCACTGGGAATCAGGTGGTCCCAACTATAGATCCAGATTGGGACTACAACACAGCTAAAGGAAGATGGGATCAGAGTCATTTTGTTAGATGTGTTCTTGGAGGACTTAGGCAGGCGTGTTCTAAGCCTTTAAACTATGGCAAATTGGCAGACATAGAACAGGAGGAGAAGGAAGCTCCTGGTAAATTCCTAGATAGACTGAGAGAAGGCCTTCGCAGATTCACTGAGATTGATCATGAAAGTGAAGAGGGAAAAGTGATCTTAAAGGATAGATTTCTCACTCAGTCTGCTCCAGATATCCACCGTAAGCTATTAAAATGGGCGTATGGACCAAATCAGTCTTTAGATACTCCGTTACAACTGGCTCAGACAGTCTATGATGGTAGGAAATATGAGGAAAAGAAAGAAAGGCAAAAAAAGACAAAGGAAAAGGCGGAAGCCTTCGCCATGGCTATGAAAAACATTCTTAAACAGCCTGAGAAAAATGCCCAGAGGAGCCCAGGTGAAAAGGGATGGGCTTGCTATTACTGTGGAAACGAGGGGCAACTCAAGCGGAATTGCCCTCACGCATCTAAGCCGCCCCCGGCTCCATGTCCGGTCTGCAAAAGACCACACTGAGAGACTGCCCCCAGAGGCATAGGTCTCCAGGGTTGGACTCTCTAGACAATCAGGACTGAAGATGCCAGGGGGTCCCCCACACAAGCTCCCGTCCTAATTACACCTGAGAAACCCCGGGTATTAATAACTGTGGGGGGCCAATCCGTCGATTTCCTTTTAGATACTGGGGCAACTTATTCTGTGCTTACTGAAGCCCCTGGCCCACTTTCTTCCCGATCCGCTTCCGTAATGGGACTGTCTGGACAAGCCAAAAGGTATTATTTCAGTTATTCTTTATCTTGCAACTGGGATTCTGTGTTGTTTTCACACGAGTTTCTGATCGTGCCAGAATCTCCCTCACCCCTTTTGGGAAGGGATATACTGAGCAAGGTCCATGCCTCTGTTTTCATGAATATGGAGCCCTTCCTTTCTCTCCCTTTAGTTGAACAAAATGTAAATTCTAGAGTATGGGCTGATGGAAAATCTGTGGGTCGAGCACAAAATGCTATTCCTGTAGTTGTTAAGCTCAAAGACCCACACGTATTTCCACATAAGAAGCAGTATCCACTGAAACCTGAAGTTAAGGAAGGGTTAAAACCCATCATCGAAAATTTAAAGGAGCAGGGACTATTAATTCCTTGTAACAGTCCTTGCAACACTCCTATTTTGGGTATAAAGAAATCGAATGGTAAATGGAGACTAGTTTACGCATAATAAATGAGGCTGTAGTTCCTTTACACCCCGTGGTGCCTAATCCTTATACTCTATTGTCTGAAATTCCTGAACAGGCCAAATATTTATCAGTAATTGATTTTAAGGATGCCTTCTTTTCAGTGCCTTTGGTGGAAGAAAGTTAATTTCTATTTGCCTTTGAAAACCCTACGCAGCCAGCTTCTCAGTTAACCTGGACAGTTTTGCCCCAGGGATTTCGTGACAGTCCTCACTTATTCTGACAAAGTTTGTCACGGGATCTACAAAACTTTAATAGCTCTGAAGCAGTGGTGTTACAATATGTAGATGATATTTTGCTCTGTGCTGAGACAGGAAGCTTGTTCGCTAGCCTCAGAAGATTTCTTAAACTTTCTGGCAGGCTGTGGTTACAAGGCATCAAGAGAAAAGGCTCAGCTTTGTCAACAATCGGTTAGATATCTGGGCCTAATCATATCAGAAGGGACTAGGGCCATAGGCCCTGAGAGAATTAAACCTATACTAAATCATCCCCTACCTATGACTTTAAGACAATTGAGAGGATTTTTGGGAATCACAGGTTACTGTCGCATTTGAATTCCAGGTTACGGGGAACTTGCCCGGCCTTTATATAAACTTATAGCTGAAACTCAGCAGGCCCAAACCGACAAACTGGTTTGGTCTCCAGAAACTCAAAAGGCTTTTAAGGTTCTTCAGACTGCTCTCCTGCAAGCTCCAGCTCTGAGCTTGCCCACAGGGTCAGAATTTAATTTGAAAGAAAAGGTGTGGCATTGGGAGTTTTGACACAACCCCGAGGGCCTCACCAGCAACCTATTGCTTATCTAAGCAGAGAATTAGATGTAATTTCACGTGGGTGGCCCCACTGCCTAAGAGTAATTGGGGCAGCGGCTTTATTAGCACCTGAAGCTTTAAAAATAATTAATGGACGGAACCTTACTGTATTGACTTCTCATGATGTGAGTGGAATGTTAAATTCTAAGGTTAATATTTGGATGACAGACAGTAGGCTTCTTAAGTATCAGTCATTGTTGTTAGAAGGACCAGTAACTAAGCTTAAAGTTTGTGGAAATCTAAATCCTGCCACTTTCCTTCCTGAAAAGGAAAAATGAAACACCTGATCACGATTGTTCTCAATTCCTAACTTTATGCAGCTCGGGAGGATCTAAAGGATACCCCATTAGACAATCCTGACATGGAAATATTTACAGATGGCAGTTCTTTTGTTCAGGATGGAAAGCGTAAAGCAGGTTATGCTGTGGTGACTGCTGAACAGGTTTTGGAAGCAAAATCTCTCCCCCAGGGAACCAGTGCTCAGTTAGCGGAGCTTGTGGCTCTGACCCGAGCTCTAGAATTAAGCAAAAGGCAGCGGATGGGCCTGATAATCTATGTGAGTCTACTTCTGCTGACTCCAAAAATCCTGAGTCTGCTGTTTGAGCCTCAAGACAATGCCTTCTTGTCCTGGGCTCACTCCTATGCTGCATTCCACAATCGGTCTAACTGCTGGGTCTGTGGAGCACTTCCCTCTTCATCAGTGGAAGGCTTCCCGTGGTGGACATCCCCACTTCGAGGAAAAGAAGAACTTTCTCCAAGTCTGTGAATACCTTTGACAACAATCACATGCTATGCCTCTTCTTCATCTGGACATCTACCAACCCTAAAATGGACTGGTGCAACACTTTGCACTTTAACTATGTACGTAATGTGACTTTTAATTTCGATTTTAACTTGTTTTAATGACTATGTTGCCTGCATCTGTAACTGTATAACTGGATTTGTTTCTAGCCGCATGAAAGCTTTTAAGTTACAAATGATTGTTCAAACTCCTGCTACTGCTGTAGCTTCCTCCAACTACTATTTGGGCCCCTGGATCAGATATCCTCAATATGAGGATTAGGAGAATATGTTGCCTCACCAATTTAGGGACAACACCTCTTGTCAGCTGGGAAGCAGTTATGGAACGAGAACGATGCCCCTTTTCCCTAGGCAACATAATTCTCCTAAAAGAAAAGGGGGGAATGAGAGAGTCATTTCCTAGGCAGGTTGATAGGGAGTCTAGGGGTTCCCAAAGAGAGAGGGGTCTGGAATTCTCAAGGTGGAAGAAAATACAAACTTTTTTTCTTTCTCCACATTCCTTAGGATAATATAACAATAATGTATCCTGCCTAAGGACAGTCTTTGGATTAAACCTTCTGTTATCTTAAAATGTTAATTATGGGAGTAGACCTGGTCTTTACAAGGATGTATCTTGCCTGAGGACAGTGTTATCTTAAAATGTAAATTATGGGAGTAGGTCTGATGACATTCTGATGTCTGATGACATTACAACCTCATTTGTAATGTCATTTTTTTGGATTATATAACCTCATTGTTAACACTAGCAAGCGGATACTCTTTCTGCCCCCTTCTGATGCCTATGTTAGAAGCTTTCTCTATCTCCTTTGTACTTTAATAAAACTTTATTACACAAAAGCTCTGAGTGATCAAGCCTCGTCTCTGGCCCCGGATTGAATTCTTCTCCTCCGGGGGCCAAGAATCCTGGTGTCTTCGCGTGATTCAACAACCTTTCACCCACTCCAAAACAAAGTCTCAAGCATAGAAAATAAACATTGTTACTGAGTCACTGTTTACGTATCATTACTAACAGAAAATCCATTAAATGGCACTGACTGTCCTAAACTTTAATTTGAGCCACAAATATTCTCAATGTATTGCCATGTTGCTGTAAAGACATGTGCTCTGCACATTTTTACCTCATCTGCCTTTCAGCATCTAAGAATTGCAACTCAGTGGTGATTAAAAACAGGATTTCAACCGAGACAAGGTCAGGTGAGTGTCTTAGATGATACAAGGCATATGTAACCGCTAAGCAATCAGCTTTGTTTATGCCAAGGGCTTTGTATTCCTACACTATAATGGTTTTAAAAAATGGTTTAAAAGCCTGTGTAAGCAATTGACATTTATTGATTCCAATATATTTTTGGCTCCTTGGAAAGTATCCCATGTGTAAATTTTCACAATTTGGAATTCCTCCTCAGACATCTATTCTTTGCCAGAACACACCATCTTGTACCCCAACAGCTCCTTCTAATGTTCCCCATGTCATATTCATGACTGGCCTCCAGTGCTGAAATATTAAAGTTATATTCCTTTGGGTAGATTTTTGCCATTAAGAAGCTCACTCATGTATTAGTCCTTCAATCTCTTCCCTTCTCAATGTCAGGATTTACTAAAATATTTCAGCTTTGCTCTATCAATCAAGACTGGTGTAGCAATTTTTAAAATAATGTGACTACTTACTTTAAAAGAATATCATTTGAAAATTCAAAGAAATGAAGTCCACATACCACAACAGCCAACACTGGTAAATGCAGATATTAAAGACATAAAAAAGCATTTAAAAAGGGCCCCAAGGCCAACATGGGCAATAGTAAACTTTTTAAAATAAAATTCCTTTTTTTCACTTTAATTTTATTGGGATAGAATTGATTTACAATGTTAGTTTCAGGTGTACAGCAAAGTGATTCAATTACACATGTACATATATTCATATATACAAATATATGAAACTGAGCTATTTTGCTATATACATGAAACTAACACATATTATAAGTCAACTATATGTCAATTAAAAAAAGAAACGGCCATTGTCATGTTTATCGATCACAAATTAATATCTCACTGTCTCCTAATCTTCATAAAGATTTCTTACATTCTTAGCAATTTATACTGTATAAACTCCAAACACTCCCTGTCTTTTTTCTTTTAAATGGTTCATATTTAAAGATTGCTCATTGTCAATGTTTAATAAAGAGACTAAAAATCAAAATTTTCCAGGTATCATAGGTCTTAAAACCTTATACACAGCACCTCGTTAGTTAAGGTGTTGAGTTGTTAAATCTCAGTTGAATTTGAATTAAAAAGCAGCTCCATCAAGGTTGATATTTAAACATAGGCTGTACCAGTCAGTTCATCCTGCCTCTTCTATCAGGTAGTCTCTAAGAGTTACTCAAGCACACACAACAGAGAGCTGCAACCTGAGAAATGTGCCCAAACGTCTTACCCAAATCCTGCTAACCATAATCCATGTACTTTTACTGGAAGTTCTGGTGAAATTCAGTGGATATGCTTCATCAGCAAAGGCTAAAATGTAATCATGTAAAACATAAATATTTGGCAGCCTTGTTTAGAAGGGAAATTCCATTCTCTGGGTTGGTTTGCAGCTTTAACCCTCTCCCAAGTAGAATGGTAGATCAAGAGAGTCACCCAAACAAAACATGTAAACATGCATTGTGCTTTTTCCTGACTGGATGGGAAAAAATTAAGAATTAAACTTTTAAATCTATTTGTAACGTTTCCTTCCGATATATCTTCCTTTTAAATTTTATTCAAATGAAGCAATAAAATGTTTTCCATACTATCACAAAAATAGATGCAGAATCAAACACTGATAAAACTGAAACTATTAAGCTAAACCATATGTATCATTGGGCTTCCTGTGTGGCTTGGCAGTAAACAATCTGCCTGCAATACAGGAGACATGGGAGACACAGGTTTGATCCCCGAGTTGGGAAGATTCCTTTGAGGAGGAAATGACAACCCACTCCAGTATTCTTGCAAAGAAAATTCCATGAACAGAGGAACCTGGCAGATAATCTGTGGGGTCTCAAGAGCTGGACAAGACTGAGTAACTAAGCATGCATATGTATCATTAAAAAATACCTAAATGCAACCAAATTTAAAATATTCAAATGTTTTTGATAAACAACAGATACTCAGTAAATGACTCTCTACCACAATTTCAAGGAATAAAATGTCTTATATTTTAATACATTCTTTGCCAGTATGGTCATATATGTATTAATATTTGTAATGAAAATGTCTATCACTATATTATAGAGGTTTCTCTATTCATATAAATTTCTACATATTTACTGACTCTTTTTTCGATGAGCTTTTGAAGAATCTGTACATGAAGGCCAAAACTTTCTTTACTTAAACCAAGCTCAATCAAAAAAAAAAGAATGAGGAAAGGACAATGTATCCTTTCAGATATGTTTTGATAGACAATTTCATGGCAGATTGATTTATATTAAATTAAAAGTTTTAAAGATTAATTTGAAGACATTTCATTGCAGAACTCATTTATATTTTTGAGGAAAAATTATTTTTGCTTTTAGCACAAAAATGGAAATCTTTTTTTTATTCTATGAGAGAATTTTACATTGAAATTGTGAAAAACAATAATTGCGTGGATTTTGTTTCAATTTGACATTATAAAAATCTTCTTAGGAATTTCAACAATAAATACCTGGATAGAGAGTCTTTAGTACCCAAACTATTGTCATGTATTGTAAATTCTAGGGTTTCTATAGCAGAACTCCTTAAGCAGTGACTCCTAAACTCTTTTGATTATGATATACACTGAAGAATCTTACATTATGACCCAGTGCACACAGGCATGCATATATGGAAAAAATACTCCAGAAAACAACATTTCTCCTTATGACATGGGAGGCTCTCTGTTTATTCTTCTGTTTTATTCTATACTGTTTCCTTTCTTTTTTAATGCCAATCACATTCTAGTGAATTAATAACTTTCACTATTCAGTACTGGGTTGTTACCACTGGCTTGAAAATGCTGCCTTACACCTGAACTATGTCTTTTAGTTCTTTTAAGCTATTTCTCTATCACTATAAAATCTAAAACAGTGTGGTACATATATAGATGCTATGTTCATGTGTGCATATATAGTTTTTTAAACAAACTTTCAATAAGCCTAAGACTGAATGACTAGAGATACAAGTACAGGCATGGTAAAAAAAAAAAAAACAAAATTGCTTTATTTAGGCTTGACTGAAGATGCAATTAAACCCACTGCTGTGGTCAAAGCATTGGAGTCTTATGACCACATGCAATATGGCATCAGGAAATTACCAAAGGCAATGTACCAGTATCATTCATTGGAAAACAGGATTATGTGACCGTAAGTGTCATCTACACTCTCAACAACACGGTCTTAGGACTTGCTGCACAGTGAAACTCTTGTGTACAAAAGAGATTAATTTTTTCTCCTCACCCATTTCAGTCATTGCTTTGTGAAAGAAGGGAGGACATCAAATTAAGATTCCTGTCTTCTCTGCATTTAATCTGCCTCTGACTTTGGATGCTTCACTGACAAATACTGGTGCCTTGACATAAACATTGTCATTCAGTCGCTCAGTCGTGTCTGACTTTTTGCAACCCCATGGACTGCAGCAGGCCAGGCTTCCCTGTCCTTCACCATCTCCTGGAGTTTGCTCAGACTTATGTCCATTGTGTCAGTGATGCCATCCAACCATCTCATCCTCTGTCCCCCCTTAGATACAGTACTTATAAGGCAAAATTAGATCCCTGTACTTAAAAGTAAGATTGGAAGTCACAAAGTTGCATCACATTCTAACTAAAGTATCACTGAAGCCATGTCCATACTCACTAACATGCTTAAAAGCTTTGATCAACCTCTAGGTGTATCACCTGTAAAATAAGCACTGTGAACAGAAGATGCAGTAGAAGTTCACAGGCTAGCAGAAAAGACATGTGATCAAAGGACACCCAACAGGGATGAACCAGGAAGCAAAGCCTGATTAAGCAATATCTGGACTCCATGCATGCGTTTTCTCTGCAATTGATAGAACTTCAGGGATTGTTCCATTCTGGGTTTCACGATTTTACTTCCTGACCTGACCCTGTTATCATGACAGCTCCTCCAGGTTTGCACATTCTTTGAATCCCTATTTCCAGATGGAATTGGGCTCTTCTGTCTTCTGGCTCTTCGCCAGCAGTATCAGTTCTGGTCCCCAGCTCAGTTCAACTCTACCGACTTCTTAGTGTTCTCTCTGAGTCATCACCTCATTTGTAACCAATGCTCCAGTCAACATCAACATATATGTGGGAGTGTGTGGATAATAGAGGCAAGAATCAAATGTTTTAGGGACTTCCCTAGTGGTCCAATGGTTGAGATTCCTCACTCCCAATGCAGGGGGCCTGGGTTCGAGCCCTGGTCAGAGAACTAGATCCTACATGCCATGACTAAGACCTGGTGCAGCCAAGTAAATATATACATTTTTTAAAAAAAAGAAAAGAATCAAACACTATAGAAAGAGAGGAAGGAATGATTAACTCTGCCTGGGAAAGTCAAAGAGTGCACTTAACCTGAACAATGAGGCTGAGGAAAAGAGGACCTGTAAGAAGACACACTGCAGAACAAAGACAAGAAGATTCTATCTAGACTAGATGATTCACATCATTCAAGGTGAACGTTCACATGACGATTATATCAGAATGTGCTTTGGAAAAGGCACAGTCATAGAAGAGTGAGGGAGAAGGGGGAATGCAAGGAGGAGAAAAATAGACTTCAAGAAATATCCAATAGTGTGATCACCACTTGATGGTTCTACTTTCTTCGGGTACATCTCTCAGTAGCTAGAGAGTTATTTCACACGTGAAAGGATTCACAGATACATGCATCTTGTTGAATGACTTTAGCCCCCATTTAATTGCACTTGTGTTAATTGAGAAGGTTATAATAATTTTTAAATAATTGGTGATGGCAATATTTAATGATCTATTTTTTGTTGACAGGAGTTTACTTTTTAAATCAAAATACATTTTGTTATTTCCTAGATCAACAGATACTTGAACAGTCAAAATACATGGAAATTTGTTTTTTATTTCAGCCCCATATTTTTTTCTTTCTTTGGCACCAATAAAAAGACCTAAAATAGTCCTAACCATATTTCTTAGGCTGTTCAGGACATTTTAATCCAGAATATTTTACATAGTTTATATGCATTAAACAAAAATTGGGGGCCAAAGTTTTTCGTCTACAATTTCCTGAGGCCTTTTATTCATCCCGTATGCCCATTATCGCTTGTCCCAAACTTACTCAGCTCACACAGCAAAAAAGAGGGAAACAGTAAGGCAAGTTTTTAAAGCAAGTTGTGGAGAAAGTGGAGAGAAGGGGTAAAAAATAGGTTTTCTCTCACTTTTTGTCTAAGACAGTAAGTTGTAGTTTTTCTTTCATGTTTTTGTCAGGCTCTTTACTAGAAAGCAGCCATTACTTAAATTGCTTAAATTATACAGCTCCAACTAGGATATCTAAAGATGAACTAGGATATCTAAAGATGGTCTAGGCACTATAATTCTCATGGTTGTTAAAAATACTACCTTAGATGATGCAATTCTAAGATACTGCTGATTATATTAAACTTTCTCCCTATAAATTTAAAGTTCTGTTTAATGCCTTAATATTTTTGGTATGCTAAAAATAACTCACATAAAGACAGTGTCAAAATACCTCCTGTATTCATAAAAATAAGGCTAACATCTGCAACAAAAGCGAAAAGAAGTCTCTCAGTCACGTCTGACTCTTTGAGACCCGATGGACTGCAGCCTCCCAGGCTCCTCCATCCATGGGATTTTCCAGGCAAGAGTACTGAAGTGCATTGCCATTGCCTTCTCCAGGGGATCTTCCCAACTCAGGGATTGAACCCAGGTCTCCTGCATTGTGGGCAGATGCTTTACCCTCTAAGCCACCAGGAAAGCCTCTGCAATAAAGAAACACCCAAATGTTCATGTCTTAACCCTGTAGATTTTTCTTGCTAATAAGTTCAGTGTGGGTGTCCTGATCAGCAGCAAATTTCCTCCAGCCTGTGCATCTTCTCCTGTCTTTTGACTCTGCCATTCTCTCAGCTTAACATCTGTGTCTGTTCCAGTAAGAGAAGAAAGTATGTGGGAAGGATCAAGGAGGATTTGTGAAGGCCAAGTCTCTTTGTGGCGTAAATCACTTGTGTTTGGTAATATATAACCTACCTGCAGAAGAAGTACCATGGTAAAAACCAAACAATCCCTTTTACTTCTGTGGTTCTAGGTCTTTTGAAAGTTGATAGATTAATACTTAGCTAGTTAGCACCCATGGGTTTCCCAAGTGGCTCGGTGGTAAAGAATCCACCTGCAATGCAGAAAACATGTTTGATCCCTGGATCAGGAAGATCCCTTGGAGAAGGAAACAGCAACTCACTGTAGTATTCTTGCCTGAAAAATCCCATAGACAGAGGAGCCTGGCCGACTTCAGACATGACTGAGCAACTAAACAACAAAAATTACCATCTGTATCCCTTGTCTTTCTAGATCTAATCATTCAACTATGGTTTAGAATAGATCCACATCCATATAATGCTGTTCTTTAGTACTCTGTTTTGTGTAATTTCAAGATGTAAAGTCAATATTTGAATTTTATCTACAAATAAAATGGGCATAGTTGCATTTACTTCAAAACATAGAGAGGACTTCATTCAAGACTTAAAGACATAAATTAGTACCAGTATGCAATGATATGTAAGCATGACATTTTGCTGGAAACAGATCACTTCATCTAGTATTGCTTAGTGCTTTTTTTAATACAGTTATATTAGATTTTTGTACTGAAACTTGAAACCAAATGAAATTTTCTTGATGTGGGGTTTGGTTTCTAAAGTTTTGGGGTTTTCTATAAACTCCAAATCCATGTGTGGTTCATAGAAAATGTTGGTAAGACTCAATCAACTTTTAGAAAACCTGGATGAAATTTCAAGCAATTAGGAACAAGAGAATAAATGTGCTTTGTTTACTTTAGGCCAAATTCTGTGGCTTTTGAATTTTGAATTGAACAATTGGGCTTTAAGTTCCATCCATTCACAGGGAAATCATGACTTCCTAGCGGAAAGACCTGGAGAAAACAACTTTTACTTTGGAAAATATAAAAACTGTTCATGCATGGGCTCTGGAACAAAACATCATGGTTGAAAAGAGGTTGCTTGAAAGGAATTTAAAGAAATCGTGTAATACATTATGTTACCACTGGTTGTTATGCTCACTACTGAAATGAATTCCCAGAAGCTATAAGAGGTGTTGATGCATATAATCTTGAGCAAGAAAATGTTAATATAAGTCATATATTAACAGACAAAATTTAACAAGTTGCTTTCAAAATAAGCAGAATGTTTTGAAAAGCAAACAGTTATCAGTGCATTGTCTGAATTCAGCTGGTTGTATTCCAAATAATAAATTCCTGGGAGGTAAATAAATGAAATAATTATTCTCATCCTTTCAAAGACAGGAAATCTGCTGCTTTGTGTTAAGGGTTGAATTTGTGTATGCTATGTGATAATATGAACCTTACAACCTTCTTGCTCAGACAACAACTACTACCATGATCTGGGTTGATTCACATGGTTGAAGAAAACTTATATTTGTGAGCTTATGCTTTTTCTTTTGGCTTTTTATAGATTTTGATTGGAAAGCTGCATGGAAGAAGTGAATTTTTAAGAGGTATAGCTGAAAAAAAACTGGTAAACTGGAAAACTAAGAGAAAAAAAATAACTTCTTCCAATTATATGCAGAGAGTGTGGAAATGAGGTATGGATCATGAATGTCAGAGGATATAGTTAAAGGGTTGATTAACCTCCCCCGCCTGGGGAAGAGAAGGGACAGACTTAGAAATTAGAAGACTTCGGTTGTGGCTTATACACTACTGTGTTCTGAGTTGACTTTTGCCAGCAAAACAGATTTTTAAATTAAGAATGGAAATAGCTCTTAAAAAGGCTTCTCTGTCCATGGGATTCTCCAGGCAAGAATACTGGAGTGGGTTGCCATCTCCTTCTCCAGGGGTTCTTCCCAACCCAGAAAGTGAACCCCAGTCTCCTGCATTGCAGGCAGATTTTCTACCGAATGAGCTATGAGGGAAACTCCGAAAATTCAAAAATGGGCTATTAAATCTAAAATTTCTGAAATCAATTCTACTCCTCCAGATACATTCAGATTCTTGTCTCCCAAGAGGAAAAAAAAAGAGAGAGAGATTTCTAGAGATACATTTTGGACTTACCTGGGCTGCAATATTCTTTCCACATTCCACAGTTTTCATTCCAATCCCAAAGAAAGGCAATGCCAAAGAATGCTCAAACTACTGCACAATTGCACTCATCTCACACGCTAGTAAAGTAATGCTCAAAATTCTCCAAGCCAGGCTTCAGCAATATGTGAACTGTGAACTTCCTGATGTTCAAGCTGGTTTTAGAAAAGGCAGAGGAACCAGAGATCAAATTGCCAACATCTGCTGGATCATAGAAAAAGCAAGAGAGTTCCAGAAAAACATCTATTTCTGCTTTATTGACTATGCCAAAGCCTTTGACTGTGTGGATCACAATAAACTGAAGAAAATTCTGAAAGAGATGGGAATACCAGACCACCTGATCTGCCTCTTGAGAAATTTGTATGCAGGTCAGGAAGCAACAGTTAGAACTGGACATGGAACAACAGACTGGTTCTAAATAGGAAAAGGAGTTCGTCAAGGCTGTATATTGTCACCCTGTTTCTTTAACTTCTATGCAGAGTACATCATGAGAAACGCTGGACTGGAAGAAACACAAGCTGGAATCAAGATTGCCGGGAGAAATATCAATAACCTCAGATATGCAGATGACACCACCCTATGGCAGAAAGTGAAGAGGAACTCAAAAGCCTCTTGATGAAAGTGAAAGTGGAGAGTGAAAAAGTTGGCTTAAAGCTCAACATTCAGAAAACGAAGATCATGGCATCCGGTCCCATCACTTCATGGGAAATAGATGGGGAAACAGTGGAAACAGTGTCAGACTTTATTTTTCTGGGCTCCAAAATCACTGCAGATGGTGACTGCAGCCATGAAATTAAAAGATGCTTACTCCTTGGAAGGAAAGTTATGACCAACCTAGATAGCATATTCAAAAGCAGAGACATTACTTTGCCAACAAAGGTTCGTCTAGTCAAGGCTATGGTTTTTCCTGTGGTCATGTATGGATGTGAGAGTTGGACTGTGAAGAAGGCTGAGCGCCAAAGAATTGATGCTTTTGAACTGTGGTGTTGGAGAAGACTCTTGAGAGTCCCTTGGACTGCAAGGAGATCCAACCAGTCCATTCTGAAGGAGATCAGCCTAGATTTCTTTGGAAGGAATGATGCTAAAGCTGAAACTCCAGTACTTTGGCCACCTCATGAGAAGAATTGACTCATTGGAAAAGACTCTGATGCTGGGAGGGATTGGGGGCAGGAGGAGAAGGGGACACCAGAGGATGAGATGGCTGGATGGCATCACTGACTCGATGGACTTGAGTCTGAGTGAACTCTGGGAGTTGGTGATGGACAGGGAGGCCTGGCGTGCTGCAATTCATGGGGTCACAAAGAGTCGGACACAACTGAGCGACTGATCTGATCTGGGCTGCAATTTGAGTGACAGCCATTTGGAACAAGCTCAGGTCAGTTCTAAAGGTAGTGCATTTGGCTTTCAAATAAAGCCGGACTGGGTTAAAGGCAGGAATGAAAGCCATCAGAAACCTGCAAACAGGTGAAATTTAACAAAATAAGCTAATTTGAGTTGATTTTTTAAGATTTCCCCTGACCCAGTTTTGGAGGGACCAGCTGAAGTATTAAATGCTTTTTGTGGATTTGGGTTTGTTTGAATAAGTTTGTATGCAAATACCCAGGGAAACAAACTCTCCCGTTTTGTGAAACTTTGCTTTATTTGAAAGCCATATCCTGAAAAGACCCAGGCTTAATCCAGGTTTGTAAAAGGCAGGTTTTACATTTTGTGAGCTGATTGATTTTTAAGTAAATTGAGGAAGAAGCCTATTTTTGTTTTGTTTTTTAGTTTAAATGTAAGTCAGATTCCATAAATTCCAAGTTGTTAATTCAGTAACTGGGAGTGAAAAGCTTAGAACTGCTGGAAAGAAGAGATTACAAATAGAGAATAATTCAAATAAAAAGTGAGCCGAATTAATAATTTAAAAATTCTCCATTTTGATAATTCAATTCCCAAGCAGATACATACACAGAAGAAAATAATAAAATTCTAAACGGAACATTCTAAAGGAGATCAGTCCTGGGTTTTCTTTGGAAGGAATGATGCTAAAGCTGAAACTCCAGTACTTCGGCCACCTCATGTGAAGAGTTGACTCATTGGAAAAGACTCTGATGCTGGGAGGGATTGGGGGCAGGAGGAGAAGGGGATGACAGAGGATGACATGGCTGGATGGCATCACCGACTCGATGGACGTGGGTTTGGGTGAACTCCGGGAGTTGGTGATGGACAGGGAGGCCTGGCATGCTGCAATTTATGGGGTTGCAGAGTTGGACACAACTGAGTGACTGAACTAAACTGAACTGAAACAGAAAATATTTGTTACAATTTATCTAGATTATTGATAACAAAAATCCAACTTGTCATTTTCCCCTCATTAATTATTTTTCTAACTAAATCATTATTATAACTATCTGAACCCAACACTGATACAGAAAACTCAAAAGCTATATTCATCTATAAAAAAAAGGATCAGTCAGTTCAGTTCAGTCGCTCAGTCATGTCTGATTCTTTGCAACCCCATGAATCTCAGCGTGCCAGGCCTCCTTGTCCATCACCAACTCCCAGAGTTCACTTAAACTCATGTGCATTGAGTCAGTGATGCCATCCAGCCATCTCATCCTCTGGCGTCCCCTTCTCCTCCTGCCTCAAATCCCTCCCAGCATCAGAGTCTTTTCCAGTGAGTCAACTCTTCACATGAGGTGGGCAACGTATTGGAGTTTCAGCTTCAGCATCAGTCCTTCCAATGAACACCCAGGACTGATCTCCTTTAGGATGGACTGGTTGGATCTCCTTGCAGTCCAAGGGATTCTCTGTCTTCTCCAACACCACAGTTCAAAAGCATCAATTCTTCAGCACTCAGCTTTCTTTATAGTCCAACTCTCACATCCATACATGACCACTGGAAAAACCATAGCCTTGACTAGACAGACCTTTGTTGGCAAAGTAATGTCTCTGCTTTTGAATATGCTATCTAGGTTGGTCATAACGTTCCTTCCAAGGAGTAAGCGTCTTTTAATTTCATGGCTGCAATCACCATCTGCTGTGATTTTGGAACCCAGAAAAATAAAGTCTGACACTGTTTCCACTGTTTCCCCATCTATTTCCCAGGAAGTGATGGGACTGGATGCCATGATCTTCGTTTTCTGAATGTTGAGCTTTAAGCCAACTTTTCACTCTCCTCTTTCACTTTCATCAAGAGGCTTTTTAGTTCCTCTTCACTTTCTGCCATAAGGGTGGTGTCATCTGCATATCTGAGGTTACTGATATTTCTCCCGGCAATCTTGATTCCAGCTTGTGCGTCTTCCAGTCCAGCGTTTCTCATGATGTACTCTGCATAGAAGTTAAAGAAACAGGGTGACAATATACAGCCTTGACGAACTCCTTTTCCTATTTAGAACCAGTCTGTTGTTCCATGTCCAGTTCTAACTGTTGCTTCCTGACCTGCATACAAATTTCTCAAGAGGCAGATCAGGTGGTCTGGTATTCCCATCTCTTTCAGAATTTTCTTCAGTTTATTGTGATCCACACAGTCAAAGGCTTTGGCATAGTCAATAAAGCAGAAATAGATGTTTTTCTGGAACTCTCTTGCTTTTTCTATGATCCAGCAGATGTTGGCAATTTGATCTCTGGTTCCTCTGCCTTTTCTAAAACCAGCTTGAACATCAGGAAGTTCACAGTTTACATATTGCTGAAGCCTGGCTTGGAGAATTTTGAGTATTACTTTGCTAGCGTGTGAGATGAGTGCAATTGTGCGGTAGTTTGAGCTTTCTTGGGCATTGCCTTTCTTTGGGATTGCAATGAAAACTGACCTTTTCCAGTCCTGTGGCCACTGCTGAGTTTTCCAAATTGGTGGCATATTGAGTGCAGCACTTTTGCAGCATCATCTTTCAGGATTTGAAATAGCTCACCTGGAATTGGGATTAATACAAAGCATGTTATTTTTTAATTCTTAGGCATAATAAGTAAACTCCTATTAAACTGTTAAGCTTACTGAGGACATTTTTGAAGTACTCAAGATATCTAACAAGGTGTTTCCAAGATACCAGATCCTAACTGGACTTCATACCTAGAACATATCAAGTTCTGTCCACTGAAAGGATCTAGAAAAAAAATATCAATCGAATGGCAATAACCAACTCTCACATAAATTTCTTATTAACAGGATCTATGGCTCTTTAAAAAAAAAATAAGGCTGATTCCATATCTGTGGCAGGAAATATAAAATATATACTTGAAGCATTTTATCATGTCACAAATCAAGGGAACTATCAAATTATACTATATACATAAGAACTTAGAAGCCAACTTGAATAGGTTTACAGTGGCCAATAACAGAACAATATGAGCATTAGTAAGATAATAAAGGCAATGAATTAAAATGCAGGTAATATGTTTAAACACCTACATAATATTACCCAAATCCTTCATTGTTCATCTTTGGAGAATACTAGGAAACAAATCCACTATTTTGAAAACTGGAAAATAATTGAGAACCAAGCTTTTAGTTGTTAATGTGCACTCCAGCATGGTAGCCAATATTAGGACATGAAGGGACAAGCAGAGAATAGAGATCTCAAAGATAAGCAAGCTACTGATATAAAATACAGAAGGTAAAGTAAAAAGTTTAAGTCCTCTCCCTCACATCTGTCTGTTAGTCTCTCAGTCATGCCCGACTCTTTGCGACGCCATGGACTGCAGCCCACCAGGCTCCTTGGTCCATGGGATTTTCCAGGCAAGGATACTGGAGTGATTTGCCATTTCCTTCTTCATCTCCCTCACATACCCTTTCACAATTCCAATTACCTCTGCAGATTCAATCACTATTAAGAGCTTTAGTATAAATTTTTTCATATGTGCTTACATACTTCTGTACATAAATGGAATCACACATGGTAATATACATATACTTATCTTCAGTTTACTCTTGAATATTCTTCCACTCATACTATTACAGATGTGCCATAATTTGTTTACTAATTCTCTTATTGATAATCAAGATTGTTTTCAGTCCTTTTAAAGACTGTTTAAAGACATCAAACTCTGCTATGATGCAAACCCTTATTCATACATATCTGTATTCATATTCAATTGTTTTAATAAAATGGACTCTTAAAAGTCAAATAATTGGGTTAGATGCTACCTGCAATAGCCTTTTAATAGCCTTTTTTGGATATAATTAATATAAATAAATATACAGTTTAATAATTTTTGACATAAGAATACCCTTATGAAGTCATCAATACCCACAAACACATGCAAAACATATCCATCACCACCATGTTTCTCATGCCCCTTGGTAATCCCTTTCTTTCATGCCTTCCCCAGTCCCCAAGCGGTCACTATCTGCTTTCTGTCACTTGTCAAATGAAATTGCATCAGACTGAGTTAAACAAGCTAGGAAGGGTTTATTCAAGAGTATTGCAATAGGGGTAAGAATTATTTCAGTAGTGAAAAGAGATTAAACACAATCCCACTGAAAAAGGCAGGATTTTTTTTAAGCATTGGTGTAAGTTGTAGAAAAATACTAAAGGAAGATCAGGGGAGGCTGGTTAATATGATTAGTCTGTCTGTGTTTAAGTGGTGCTTACCCAATCCAGGCTTCTACCCTCCTAAAAGGACTGAGAGATGAAGCCCTGTCTTTTTTTTTTTTTTAACTGGAAGATTGTTTTACAATGTTGTGTTGGTTTCTACCACACAACAATGTGAATCAGCATAAATGTATGTATATATATATATCTCCTCCCTCTTAAGCCTCCCTCCACTCCAGCAGTCCCACCCCTTTTCATGATCGTGTGTATGTGTCAATGTTACTTTTCCATTCATCCCACCCTCTTCTTCCTCCACTGGGTCCACAAGTCCATTCTCTACATCTGAGTCTCCATTCCTTCCCTGCAAATAGGTACATCAATACCATTTCTCTAAATTCCATATATATGTGTTAATATACAATATTTGTTTTTCTCTAACTTACTTCACTCTGTATAACAAGCTCTAGCTTCATTCACCTCACTACCACTGACTCAAATTTGTTCCTTTTATGGCTAATATTTCATTGTATGTATATACTACATCTTCTTTATCCATTTATCTGTAAATGGCTGTTGTAAATAGCTTCCATATGCTAGCTATCATAAATACTGCTATAGTAAACATTGGGGTACATGTGTCTTTTAGAATTGTGGTTTTCTCAGGGTATATGCCCAGTAATGGGATTGCTGGGTCATACGGTAGTTTAACTCACAGTTTTTTAAGGAATCTCCATACTGTTTCCTGTAATGGCTGTTATCAGATTATATTCCCACCAACAGTGCAGGAGGGTTCCCTTTTCTCCACATTCTGTACAGCATTTATGTCTGTAGATTTTTTGATGATGGCCATTCTGACTGGTATGAAGTGATACTTCATTGTAGTTTTAATTTGCATTTCTCTAATAATTAATGATGTTGAACGTCTTTTCATGTGCCTCTTGGCCATCTGTATGTATTCTTTGGAGAAATGTCTGTCTACATTTTCTGCCCATTTTTTGATTGGGCTGTTTGTTTTTCTGATATTGAGCTATATGCTCTGCTTATACATTTTGAAGCCTAATCCTTTGGCAGTTGTTTCATTTGCAATTATCAAACCAGTGTGTCTATGGGCATCTTATCGTTGACAAACGAGGCCAAGATATACAATGGAGAAAAGACAACCTCTTCAATAAGTGGTGCTGGGAAAACTGGACAGCTATATATAAAAGAATGAAACTAAAATACTTCCTAACTCCATACACAAAAATAAAATGGATTAAAGACTTAAGTGTAAGGCCAGAAACTATAAAGCTCTTAAAGGAAAACATAGGCAGTACATTCTTTGACATAAATCACAAGATCCTCTTGGACTCACCTCTTAAATAAAAACAAAAACAAATGGGACCTAATTAAACTTAAAAGCTTTTGCACAGTAAAGGAAACCATAAACAAGATTAAAAGACACCCCTCAGTCCTGTCTTTCTTGATGATTATATTTCAAAGAGGTGGCACCCAGGTCTTTGAGAGATAGTCCTGGATTGTAAAAGTGATGAGAGGCTAGGAGAAGATTTATATCCCAAAGGGGGGAAAATTTTTTTTAATTACAAGTTTCTACAGTATGTTGTTCTGTTACTCAGTTGTGTCCAGCTCTCTGCAACCCCATCGACTGCAGCACGCCAGGCTTCCCTGTCCTTCATTATCTTCTCCAGAAAAAGGAAGGTCAGGAGCCTATTGTCAGGAAGAAATCTAAAAGTTTCATCATACTGAGAGGAAACATTAAGGCCATCTTGGTCATGCTATAGATTAGTCTGAGTTTTCTAGAATTTTATATAAATGGAATCATAAAAGAAGCAAACTTTTTCTTTGGTGGCTTTTACTCAGCTTAAATATTTTATATGCATCCATGTTGCTGTATGCATTGATAATTTGTTCCTTTGTATTGCTGAGTAGCATTGTATTGTATCCACACAACACAATTTGTTTATCCATTCATCTACTGTTGAACACTTAGATCTTTTCTGGTTTGGGGCTATTATTACATATAAAGCTGCTATAAACATTCATGTACAAGTCTTTGTACATGAAAACTGTAAAGAATATACTTTAATTTCTTCTGGTTAAATACGTAGGAATCAAACAGTTGATACATACCTACCATATGTTTTAAGAAACTGTCAAACAGCGTTTACTCTATATTTTCACCAGGAGTATATGAAATTCCAGTTGCTCCACACCCTCACCACCATTTGGTATTATCAGTCTTTTTAATTTTAGACATTCCAGGAGTTGCGTAAAACTGTCTTATTGTGGCTTTACTTTGCATTTCCTTAAAGACTAATGACATTGAACACCTTTTTGTGTAGTTATTTATCATCCATATATCTTCTTTGATAAAATGTCAGTTAAAATCTTTTTTTTATTTTTGTTGGACTGTTTTCTCATTTAAAACTTTGAATATTTAGGATAGAAATCCTTTACAAGATATGAGAGTCGCAAATATTTTCCCAGTTTGGGTCCTATTTTTCCATTCTGATATAAATATTTTAAAAATTTTAAACATTTTAAAATATGTATGTATTTGACTGCACTGGGTCTTAGCTGCAGCATTTGAGATCTTCCATCTTCATTGCAGTATGAGATTCCCTGGTGGCTCAGACGGTAAAGTGTCTGTCTACAATGCGGGAGACCTGGGTTCGATCCCTGGGTCAGGAAGATTCCCTGGAGAAGGAAATGGCAACCCACGCCAGTACTCTTGCCTAGAAAATCCCATGGATGGAGGAGCTTGGTTCAGGCTACTGTCCATGGGGTCACAAAGAGTCGGGCACGACTGAGCGACTTCACTTATGAACTCTTAGTTGTTGCATGTGGAATCTAGTTCCTTGACCAGGGATAGAACCTAAATTGGGAGTGCAGCATCTTAGCCAATGGACCACCAGGGAAGTCTCTAAAAGTATTTTTTTTAAAGCAGTTCTTGATTTGGATGAAGTCTAATTTATCAACTTTTCTGTTACAGATTGTGCTTTGGATAGTTATTAATACTAAGAATTCTTTGCCAAATACAATGTCACAAGGATTTTCTGTTGTGTTTTCTTCTAGCAGTTGTATAGTTTTAGCTTGTATGTTCAGGACTATAAACTATTTTGAGCTGATTTTTTTATATGTATGAGGTTTGGAGCAAAGTGCTTTTTTTGCACATAGATATCCACTATTCCAGCATCACTTGTTGAAAGACTACATTGCCACTGAATTACTTCTGAATGTTTGTCAAAAATCAACTGGCTACATATGTTTGTGGGTAAGGAAATGTCGTGTTGCATTCTCAAGTCTGTGATGCATTTGCTGAGAAAAATGGTGGAAAATTAAGAGATTCTACTTGGCAATTATTTAAAGTAATTACATCAGGTGTGGTTGACATAAACCCACTGTCTCAGATAGATTTTTGCACACATTCTCTGAGTTCTCTCCCAGTCTTTTTCATTCCTTTCATTATGAACAGACTGAGAATTTCCCAAGTGTTTAAAGTCTGTTTCCTTTCTGATTAACAATTATATCTTTAGGTCCTTTCTCTCTTCTCTCACTTTACTGTAGGCAGTCAAGAGAAGCCAAGACACACCTTCAACACTGGGCCTAGAAATTTCCTCATGCAAATAACCAACTTCATTGCTCACAAGTTCCCCCTTCTAAAAACTATGAGAACCCAAGCATAATCCAGCCGGGTTCTTGGCTGCTTTATAATGAGGATAGCCTTTCCTCCACTGTCCAATAAGGCACCCCTCATTTCCACCTTGGAGAAAGAAATGTCAACCCACTCTAATGTTCTTGCCTGGAGAATCCCATGGGCAGAGGAGTCTGGCAGGCTACAGTCCATGGAGTCGCAAAGAGTCGGACATGACTAAAGTGACTTAGCACCTTAGCACATTTCCACCTGGACCTCATTGCAGTGGTCTTTACTGTCCATATGCCTACAAAAAAGCCTGTTAAGATTACTTAGGTATTCTCTAAGACTGTCTACAGGCTTCCTTTTCTATTTCTGGGCTCTCACTAAAATTGCCCTCTACAGTCTGTTCACAGCAATAAAGGCTTTTCCTACTATGTACCTCAAAACTCTTCCAACCTCTATCCATTATCCAGGTTCAAAGCCTCTTCCACATTTTTAGGTATTTGTTACAGCAACACCTCAACTTCTCAGCACCAGCTTCTGCCTTAATCCATTCAGGCTGCTATAACAAAACATTGTAGCTTGGGTGGCTTGTGAACAACAGAAATTTATTTCTTATAGTTTGGGAGGCTGGGAAGTCCAAGATCAAGGCACTAACATACTCAATGACTAATGAGAGTCCATTTCTTCACTGAAGACTATCTTCTCATTGTAGCCTCACAAGGTAGAAGGGACAAGGAAGCTTGCTCAGGCCTTTTTATAAGAGCACTAATCCCACTCATGAGGACTCTGCCCTCATGACCAAATCACCTCCTCAATGCCCCGCCTCCTAATACCACCACACTGGGGTTAGGATTTCAATATGAACTTAGGGAGGGATACAGACAATTAGTCTGTAGCACCTGTTAAGAGAAAACCTTAAGAAGAAAAAGACATTCAAATTTAGGAAACAAATACAATACTTAGAATAGAAAAATTGTGCTATGTATTTTATCTTGATTATATGAAATCATAAATCAAGACCTTACTTTTTTAATTTTTATTTTATACTGGGGCATAGTGATTCACAATGTTGTGTTAGTTTCAGCTGTATAGCAAAATGATTCAGTTATACATATACAAGTATGCTTTTTCAAATTCTTTTCCCATTTAGGTTATTACAGAATATTGAGCAGAGTTCCCTGTGCTATATAGTAGGTTCTTGTTCTTATTTTATCTTTCGAACAATGTCAAATGACTTTAAGCTTTGAATACCAAAAAAAGGAAGCAAACTGTAATAAATTGAATTATTTAAACACTTTTTAAGAAGGATGGACCGTGACCCAACAGCTACCATTTGCATACTTGCTCTATACTATTTGTGTGTGAGTGTGCTAAGTTGGTCCAGCCGTGTCCAACTCTTTGCCACCCTACAGACTGTAGCCCACCTCTGTCCATGGGATTCTCTAGGCAAGAATACTGAAGTGGGTTGCCATGCTCTCCTGCAGGGGATCTTCCCAAACCAGAGATCAAACCCGCCCCTCTCGTGTCTTCTTCATTGCTAGGCGAATTCTTTACCACTGCTGCTAAGTCGCTTCAGTCCTGTCCGACTCTGTGCGACCCCATAGACGGCAGCCCACCAGGCTCCCCCGTCCCTGGGATTCTCCAGGCAAGAACACTGGAGTGGGTTGCCTTTTCCTTCTCCAGTGCAGGAAAGTGAAAAGTGAAAGTGAAGTCGCTCAGTCGCTTTCGACTTCTAGCGACCCCATGGACTGCAGCCCACCAGGCTCCCCCGTCCATGGGATTTTCCAGGCAAGAGTACTGGGGTGGGTTGCCATCGCCTCTTTACCACTAGCACCACCTATATTTCTGTACCATTTTTGTAAGGAAAGAAGTAGGCCTGGCCACAGGTCCCAAAATATTTATCATGTACTCTTAAGGTGAAACTGCAAATTTCTTTCTTAAAGGACCATAGCATCTCCTTCAGATACAAACTCTGGTTCTGAGAATTTCTTTAGCTATGGAATCTAAGTGAAAGGCCATGATTTTCCACTACAATAGCTGTTAGACTTTCACCAGCTCTCAATTTTTTCTAGTTATGCAAGCAAAGTGACCCCCTAGTGGGCTTCCCTTAGAGTATCCTCTGGGAACACATGGTCTATTTGCTACACAACAGATCCTTGTGGGTCAACAGCTGTGATTCCAAATTGCTCCCCATTTTGGTAATTATGTATGCCTTTTCCTCCACTGGTTAAATGCTACCAACAAAGGTCTGTCTAGTCAAGGCTATGGTTTTTCCAGTGGTCATGTATGGATGCGAGAGTTGGACTGTGAAGAAGGCTGAGCGCTGAAGAATTGATGCTTTTGAACTGTGGTGTTGGAAAAGACTCTTGAGAGTCCCTTGGACTGCAAGGAGATCCAACCAGTCCAATCTGAAGGAGATCAGCCCTGGGATTTCTTTGGAAGGAATGATGCTAAAGCTGAAACTCCAGTACTTTGGCCACCTCATGTGAAGAGTTGACTCATTGGAAAAGACTCATGCTCAGAGGGATTGGGGGCAGGAGGAAAAGGCGACAATAGAGGATGAGATGGCTGGATGGGATCACTGGCTCGATGGACGTGAGTCTGAGTGAACTCCGGGAGTTGGTGATGGACAGGGAGGCCTGGTGTGCTGCGATTCATGGGGTCGCAAAGAGTCGGACATGACTGAGCGACTGAACTGAACTGAACTGAGCCTCTGTTAGTTCAGAATCCTTTGGAATTGATACTAATTTGAGGACACTGTGGTAGTTTGATGGCAGTATCTTCAAAATACTGTAAAGCCTGATCAGTCAAGGATAGCCATTCCTGAAATTCTCAAACATCTTATCAGCATTGCCCTTAAACACAAGCAAGCAGTCTGGGTACCTCCAGGGTACAGCCCTGGGACAGCCCGCACTTTAGACGGGTTTCTTCAGATTTTTCTGAGTTCTCCTCAAGTGCATGTAACTGGCCATGGCCAGTAGTTTCATACAGGTGGAGAACCTCCCGCTTGGAGCTGGACTTATATCCCTCTTTCTCCTGTTTCGAGACACTCTCCAACCACCTACTCTACATGTAGGACAACTAGATGCCCTGAGAAGCCCCATAGTCCAGACCTATGAGACTTTCCAGGTCCGATCCCAGTTCTAGGAGAGGGGCCTACAAGGCCAGTGATCCCCACTGACCAGTACAGTTCTTCTTCCACAGGATCACTTGAGGTCGGGTCACCAGAATAGTATTGACACACTGACTTGAGGTGACCTCACTCACGTCAGACGCAGGACAAGTTCAGGGCTCTTGGCCAGTGATGGTTACTCTTTGGTTAAGTCACAAGTGTGAGCCCATGCCTTCTTTCACATAATGTGATTTTGAGATCATCTATGTTAGTGTATGTATCAGTTCATTCTTTTTATTAATGAATTATATTCTAGTGTGTGAATATAGCACAGTTTATCCATCTATGACATCTATTTCAATGGTTTCCCATAATTGGCTAGGATTATCAAAGCTGCTATAAACATTTGTGTGTAGGTCTTGTCCATAAATCTGGATGTGTGCATGTGTGCATGCTTAGTGGCTTCAGTCATGTCTGACTCTTTGTGACCCTATGGACTGTGGCCCACCAGGCTCCTCTGTCCATGGGATTCTCAGGCAAGAATACTGAAGTGGGTTGCTATTTCCTCCTCCAAGAGATCTTCCCAACTCATGGATCAAACTCGCATCTCCTGCATTGGCAGGTAGATTCTTTACCACTGAGCCACCTGAGATCCCCTACATAAATGTGGATATTGGTTGTCATTTCATTGGGATAAATACCTAAGAAAGAAATTGTTAGGTATGTAAAGTGCATGTTTAATATATAAGATACTATGAAACTGTTTTCCAAAGTGGATGTAAAATTTACCTCCAAATTATAATTTATAAAAGTTGTTCCATATCCTTGCCAAGAATCAGTATCATCAGTCTTCTTAATTTTGGTCCTTCTAGGGGATATGAAGTAGTACCTCCTTGTAATTTTAATTTGGATTTGGCTTAGATTGTAAAATGTTAATAGTTTCTACATATTAGTATAATGGCATAATTGGTATAATAATTGGCTTATTTTATTTCCAATTGAATCCAACTCTCTCATTGGATTTGATGAAGTTATGTTGAGCATCTTTTCATGTGCTTATTGACCATTCATGTATTTTTTATGAAGTATTTTTTCAATTATTTTCAAATTGAACTATTTGCTGCTATTGCATTGTAAGAATTCTTCATATATTCTTGCTTTAAGTCTTTTCTTAGATACAAATATTGTGAATATTTTCTTCCATTTTGTAGTTTGCCTTTTTTTTTTTTGTTAACAGTATCTTTTGGAAGCAGGCAGTTTTAGCTTTGATGAAGTCTAATGTATCACTTCTTATGATGAGTGTTCTGTGTCCTCTCTCTCTCTCTCTCTCTCATGAGTCTTTGCCCATCCCAAAGTAGCAAAAGTTTTCTCTTGTATCTTTATCTAGAAGATTCATAGTTTGTAGCTTCTATATTTAGGTCTGTGATACATTGCAAAGTAATTTTTGTGTACTGCTTGAGATTAGTGTTGAGGTATATATTTTATATATTTATCTAGATATTCCAGCATCATTTTTGAAGAGACTGTTTTCCTCCATTGAAAAGTGTTGGCTCCTATGCTTTAAAAAAAAAAAAAAAAGTTGGCCATACATGAAAGTATCTTCTGGATTCTCTACACTGTGTCACTGATCTGTATTTCTACCTTTATGCCAACACCACACTAAGTTGAAGCTGTACTTTTCTCATTATTTGTGAAAAAGATCATGTAAGTTCTCCCTCCAACTTTGTTCTATCTCAAAATTGTTTTGGTTCTTATGGGTCCTTTACATTTTTGTACAAATTTTAGAGTAAGATTATCAATTCCTTTTTAACAGGGGAGAAAGGTTACTGGGATGTCAGCTGGTACTCCATTGAACCTATAGACAAATCTAGGAAGAATGGACTTCTTAACAATATTGAATGACAGCTTCATAACTTCTCTTATCAAATATTTGAGGCTTTCAGTGTAGCTGTTTGCACATCTTCTGTTAAACCTAAGTATTTTATCTTTTAGACATATTATAACAAGAATTTTTATTCCATTTTCAAATGTATAGTACATATGAATAAAACTGAGTTTTTCATATTAATCTTGCATTCTGTGACCTTGATAATGTCACTTAATATTTTTATTTTAGACAATTCCTTAGGAATTTCTATATAGACAATCATATCCATTACAAACAGAAGCAAGTTTTTTTTTCCTTCCCTTCCAATTTTATCCCTTTTATTTCATTTAGAAGTTGCCTTATTGCACTGGCTATTATTCCAGTAGGATAATGAATAGAAATGATGGCAGTGACATCTTTACTTTATTTCTATTTCTGATCTAAGAGAGAAAATATCAATTTTTCACCACTAAATGGTGTTAACTTGGATTTTTTGTAGATGCCTTTTTCAGGTTGATAGTTTCCTTCTCTTTCTACTAGGCTGAATGTTTTTATCTTGAATATGTATTGAATTTTACCAAAATCTTTTTCCGTATTTGCTGAGATGACCATATAATGTTTCATCTTTATTCAGTTAATGCAATTAACTATGTTGGGTGATTTTCAAACATTAAAACAAGCTTGCATTCCTGAAACCCTACTTGGCCATAATGTAGATGTATCCTTTGTGTATATAATGGGTTTATTTATGCTTTTGAACTGTGATGTTGGAGAACTCTTGAGAGTCCCTTGGACTGCAAGGAGATCCAACCAATCCATCCTAAAGGAGATCAGTCCTGGGTGTTCATTGGAAGGACTGATGCTGAAGCTGAAACTCCAATACTTTGGCCACCTGATGCAGAGAGCTGACTTATTTGAAAAGACCCTGATGCTGGGAAAGATTGAGGGCAGGAGGAGAAGGGGATGACAGAGGATTAGATGGTGGGATGGCATCACCGACACAATGGACATGGATTTGGGTGGACTCTGGGAGTTGGTGATGGACAGGGAGGCCTGGCATACTGAGGTTCATGGCATTGCAAAGAATCAGACACAACTGAGCGACTGAACTGAACTGGGTTTATTTGCTAATACTTGGCTGAGGATTTTTTAATCTTTTTCCATGAAGGATACTTGTCTCTTATTCAATTCAGGGTGCTGTAACAGACCATAGACTAGTGGCTTGTATACAACAGAAATTTACTTCTCACAGTTCTGGAGGCTGAAAGTTCAAGGTCAAGATGACAGATGGCTGTGTTCTGGCAAGAGCCCTCTTACATTTGCAGAGTGCCAACTTCTCATTGTATCCTCATGTGGTGGAAAGCAGACATTATGCAAACTCTGACCCCTTTCCTCCTAATTACCTCCCAAAGGCCACCTTCTAGTACCGTCACATCAGGGGTATAATGCTTCAACATATGAATCTGAACAGGGAATGGAGAAGGACAGTCTATCCATTACAGTCTCTGGTTTCTTCTCTTATAAACCTTTGTCCGATCGTGGTATCAGGATTATACTGATCATGTAAAATGACTTGGGAAGCATTCCTCTCTCTACATTCTGAAGGAGAGTTTATACATTATTGTTATTATTTCTTACTTTGTACATTATGTAATTTAACAGTGAAACTATCTGGCCTTGAGTTTTGTGAAAAGTTCTTTGATTACTATTATAAATTCAATGTATTGAATAGTTATATGGCTATTCCAGTTGTCCACTTCTTTTTGAGTCATTTTTGAAAAGATTTGCTTTTCAAAAAACTTATTTATTTCATCTACTTGCCAAATCTGTTGGCACCATTTGTTCCTAATCTTTTATTTTCCTATCAAAATCATTAAGGTTTGTAATAGTATTTCTTCTTTTATTTGTAATATTGGTAATTCTTGGTTTGTCCTGTTGGGGCTTACTGATTGTATTACTCTTCCAAAAAATGAAATTTGAGCTATATAAATTTTTCTGTTTCTAAATCATTGAGTTCTGTACTGACTCGATTATTTTTTACTTCTACTTATTTTAGGTTTAATCTACTTTTTCTTTACTCTTTAAAATGGAAACTTATGTCAATTTTTAAAATTTTTTCCTCTCTTCCATTATAAATTTTTAAAGCTATAAAGATATTTCCCTCTGAATATAAAGGGAATTTTATAAATATAAATATTTTATAAATATAAATTTTATTAATATAAAATTGTATATATATTTATAAAATTAAAAAATTTATAAAAATATAAATTTTATAAATATAAAAGCTATAAAGCTATTTCCCTCTAAAGCACTACCTACCCTGTATCCTACAAATTTTGATATTTTATTTTTATTATCATTCAACTCAAAATATTTTATTACTCTCATGTGATTTCATCTTTGAGACACGGGTTATTTAGACATGTACTATTTAATGACCATATGTTTGGACATTTTCTAAATAGTTTAATTATTGATTTATGATACAATTCTATTATGATCACAGAATACAATCTGTAATACACAAATCTTTGGAAGTGTATTGAGATTTCTTTTATGATCTGGTATATGTCTACTTTGATGAACGATCCACATGCACTTGAATGTTTATTCCACAGTTCAGTAAAATGTTTTGTAAATGTCAATTTGCTCAAGATAGTGTGCTCAAATCTTCTATATCTAACTAATTTTTGTCTACTTGTTTACTAATCACTGAGAAAGTGGTGTTCCACATTCCCATGATTTTCCATTTGTTCTGTCAAATTTTTGCTTCATGAATTTTGAAGCTTTTTAAATAGATGTATACATTTATGATTATGTCTTCTGAATGAATTGGTCCTCTTTTGATTTGTGAATGTCTCTTTTATCTCTTGTAAAAGACTTTGTCTTAAAGTCTACTCTTTCTAAAATTAACATAGCTGTACCACCTTTCTTATGCCATTTGGTTGGCATATTGCTTTTTGTGTTTTTATGTTCAAGTTATATATATATATCTTTAAATGCAAAATGTATATTTAATAGATGCATATACTTGTGTCTTTCATTCTTATCTAATCTGACAGTCTTTGACCTTCAGTGGAAATTACATTTGTCGGACACAACTGAGCGACTTCACTTTCACTTTTCACTTTCATGAATTGGAGAAGGAAATGGCAACCCACTCCAGTGTTCTTGCCTGGAGAATCCCAGGGACGGGGGAGCCTGATGGGCTGCCGTCTATGGGGTCACACAGAGTGGGACACGACTGAAGTGACTTAGCAGCAGCAGCAGTCCTTGTATGGAGAAGGCAATGTCACCCCACTCCAGTACTCTTGCCTGGAAAATCCCATGGACGGAGGAGCCTGGTAGGCTGCAGTCCATGGGGTCACTAAGAGTCGGACACGACTGAACGACTTCACTTTGACTTTTTACTTTCATGCATTGGAGAAGGAAATGGCAACCCGCTCCAGTGTTCTTGTCTGGAGAATCCCAGGGACGGTGGAGCCTGGTGGGCTGCCGTCTATAGGGTCGCACAGAGTTGGACACGATTGAAGCGACTTAGCAGCAGCAGCAGCAGCAACACTACATATACATTTAATATAATTATTGCTACAGTACATTAAAGTTTGTGCTGTGCTGTGCTCAGTCACTCAGTTCTGTCTGATTCTATTGTGACCCTATGGACTGTAGCCCACCACGATCCTCTGTCCATAGGATTTCCCAGGCAAGAATAAAGGAGTGAGATGCCATTTCCTGCTCCAGTGTTTAAGTCTACACCTTGTTATTTATTTTCTATTTCTCTCTTTTGTTTTTTCATTTTGTTTCTCATTTCATTGATATTTTGTTTCTATTGGTTTCTTAGCCCTTCTTACTAATTTTTAGTATTCTTTCAGGGCTAACAATGCATTCTAATAGAGTCTAGTTAGAGTCAAAATTGTATAATTTCACCCATTACACTTGACAGCACTTCCTTCCTCACACTTCTCACTTGTTCCTTGACACTTGAAACATCCCTTTTCACAATTCATACTTCACACTCCACAAATCTAATAGTCTTATAATGATATAATTCCATTTATCCATCACTCCAACATTTTTTGCTTTTTTGTCATATATTTGCTTCTACCTATACTGTAAAGTACTGCATTTCAGACTCTTTTGTTGACCATGATGGCCACTCCATTTCTTCTAAGGGATTCCTGCCCACAGTAGTAGATATAATGGTCATCTGAGTTAAATTCACCCATTCCAGTCCATTTTATTTTTTTTTAATTTTATTTTATTTTTAAACTTTACATAATTGTATTGGTTCTGCCATATATCGAAATGAATCCGCCATGGGCATACACGTGTTCCCCATCCTGAACCCCCCACCCTCCTCCCTCCCCATACCATCCCTCTGGGTCGTCCCAGTGCACCAGCCCTAAGCATCCAGTATCGTGCATCGAACCTGGACTGGCGACTCATTTCATATATGATATTATACATATTTCAATGCCATTCTCCCAAATCATCCCACCCTCTCCCTCTCCCACAGAGTCCAAAAGACTGTTCTATACATCAGTATCTCTTTTGCTGTCTCGTATACAGGGTTATTGTTACCATCTTTCTAAATTTCATATATATGCGTTAGTATACTGTATTGGTGTTTTTCTTTCTGGCTTACTTCACTCTGTATAATAGGCTCCAGCTTCATCCATCTCATTAGAACTGATTCAAATGTATTATTTTTAATGGCTGAGTAATACTCCATTGTGTATATGTACCACAGCTTGCTTATCCATTCATCTGCTGATGGGCATCTAGGTTGCTTCCATATCCTGGCTATTATAAACAGTGCTGCGATGAACACTGGGGTACACGTGTCTCTTTCCCTTCTGGTTTCCTCAGTGTGTATGCCCAGCAGTGGGATTGCTGGATCATAAGGCAGTTCTATTTCAAGTTTTTTAAGGAATCTCCACACTGTTCTCCATAGTGGCTGTACTAGTTTGCATTCCCACCAACAGTGTAAGAGGGTTCCCTTTTCTCCACACCCTCTCCAGCATTTATTACTTGTAGACTTTTGGATCGCAGCCATTCTGACTGGCGTGAAATGGTACCTCATAGTGGTTTTGATTTGCATTTCTCTGATAATGAGTGATGTTGAGCATCTTTTCATGTGTTTGTTAGCCATCTGTATGTCTTCTTTGGAGAAATGTCTATTTAGTTCTTTGGCCCATTTTTTGATTGGATCATTTATTTTTCTGGAATTGAGCTGCAGGAGTTGCTTGTATATTTTTGAGATTAGTTGTTTGTCAGTTGCTTCATTTGCTATTATTTTCTCCCTTCTGAAGGCTATCTTTTCACCTTGCTTATAGTTTCTTTTGTTGTGCAGAAGCTTTAAGTTTAATTAGGTCCCATTTGTTTATTTTTGCTTTTATTTCCAATATTCTGGGAGGTGGGTCATAGAGGATCCTGCTGTGATGTATATCGGAGAGTCCAGTCCATTTTAGTTCACTGATTCCTAGAATGTCGACGTTCACTCTTGCCATCTCCTGTTTGACCACTTCCAATTTGCCTTGATTCATGGACCTAACATTCCAGATTCCTATGAAATATTGCTCTTTACAGCATCGGATCTTGTTTCTATCACCAGTCACATCCACAACTGTGTATTGTTTTTGCTTTGGCTCCATCCCTTCATTCTTTTGGGAGTTATTTCTCCCCTGATCTCCAGTAGCATATTGGGCACCTACTGACCTGGGGAGTTCCTCTTTCAGTATCCTATCATTTTGCCTTTTCATACTGTTCATGGGGTTCTCAAGGCAAGAATACTGAAGTGGTTTGCCATTCCCTTCTCCAGTGGACCACATTCTGTCAGACCTTTCCATCATGGAAAACGACAGAATCATCTCTTCATTTCCAAGGCAAACCATTCAATATCACAATAATCCAAGCCTATGCCCCAACCAGTAACGCTGAAGAAGCTGAATGGTTCTATGAAGAACTACAAGACCTTTTAGAACTAACACCCAAAAAAGATGTCCTTTTCATTATAGGGGACTGGAATGCAAAAGTAGGAAGTCAAGAAACACCTGGAGTAACAGGCAAATTTGGCCTTGGAGTACGGAATGAAGGAGCTAATAGAGTTTTGCCAAGAGAACGCACTGGTCATAGCAAACACCCTCTTCCAACAACACAAGAGAAGACTCTACATATGGACATCACCAGATGGTCAACACCGAAATCATATTGATTATATTCTTTGCAGCCAAAGATGGAGAAGCTCTATACAATCAGCAAAAACAAGACCTGGAGCTGACTGTGGCTCAAATCATGAAATCCTTATTGCCAAATTCAGACTGAAATTGAAGAAAGTGGGGGAAACCACTAGACCATTCCAGTATGATATAAATCAAATCCCTTATGATTGTACAGTGGAAGTGTGAAATAGATTTAAGGGACTAGATCTGATAGACAGAGCACCTGATGAACTATGGACGGAAGTTCATGACATTGTACAGGAGACAGGGATCAAGACCATCCCCATGGAAAAGAAATGCAAAAAAGCAAAATGGCTCTCTGGGGAGGCCTTACAAATAGCTGTGAAAAGAAGAGAAATGAAAAGCAAAGGAGAAAAGGAAACATATACCCATCTGAATGCAGAGTTCCAAAGAATAGCAAGGAGAGATAAGAAAGCCTTCCTCAGTGATCAATGCAAAGAAATAGAGGAAAACAATAGAATGGGAAAGACTAGAGATCTCTTCAAGAAAATTAGAGATACCAAGGGAATATTTCATGCAAAGATGGGCTCAATAAAGGACAGAAATGGTATGGACCTAACAGAAGCAGAAGATATTAAGAAGAGGTGGCAAGAATACACAGAAGAACTGTACAAAATACAGTTAATCACAACCCAGATAATCATGATGGTGTGATCACTCACCTAGAACCAGACATTCTGGAATGTGAAGTCCAGTGGGCCTTAGAAAGCATCACTACGAACAAAGCTAGTGGAGGTGATGGACTCCAGTTGAGCTATTTCAAATCCTGGAAAATGATGCTGTGAAAGTGCTGCACTCAATATGCCAGCAAATTTGGAAAACTCAGCAGTGGCCACAGGACTGGAAAAGGTCAGTTTTCATTCCAATCCCAAAGAAAGGCAATGCCAAAGAATGCTCAAACTACCACACAATTGCACTCATCTCACATGCTAGTAAAGTAATGCTTAAAATTCTCCAAGACAGGCTTAAGCAATATGTGAACCGTGAACCTCCAGATGTTCAAGCTGCTTTTAGAAAAGGCAGAGGAACAGAGATCAAATTGCCAACATCCGCTGGAGCATAGAAAAAGCAAGAGAGTTCCAGAAAAACATCTATTTCTGCTTTACTGACTATGCCAAAGCCTTGGACTGTGTGGATCACAATAAATTGGAAAATTCTGAAAGAGATGGGAATACCAGACCACCTGACCTGCCTCTTGAGAAACCTATATGCAGGTCAGGAAGCAACAGTTAGAACTGGACATGGAACAACAGACTGTTTCCAAATAGGAAAAGGAATGCGTCGAGGCTGTATATTGTCACCCTGTTTCTTTAACTTATATGCAGAGTACATCATGAGAAACACTGGGCTGGAAGACGCACAAGCTGGAATCAAGATTGCAGGGAGAAATATCAATAACCTCAGATATGCAGATGACACCACCCTTATGGCAGAAAGTGAAGAGGAACTAAAAAGCCTCTTGATGAAAGTGAAAGTGGAGAGTGAAAGAGTTGGCTTAAAGCTCAACATTCAGAAAACGAAGATCATGGCATCTGGTCCCATCACTTCATGGCAAATAGATGGGGAAACAGTGGAAACAGTGTCAGACTTTATTTTGGGGGGCTCCAAAATCACTGCAGATGGTGATTGCAGCCATGAAATTAAAAGACGCTTACTCCTTGGAAGGAAAGTTATGACCAACCTAGATAGCATATTCAAAAGCACTTTGCCAAAAAACATCCATCTAGTCAAGGCTATGGTTTTTCCAGTGGTCATGAATGGATGTGAGAGATGGACTGTGAAGAAAGCTGAGCGCCGAAGAATTGATACTTTTGAACTGTTGTGTTGGAGAAGACTCTTGTGAGTCCCTTGGACTGCAAGGAGGTCCAATCAGTCCATCCTAAAGGAGATCAGTCCTGGGTGTTCATTGGATGGACTGATGCTAAAGCTGAAACTCCAGTACTTTGGCCACCTCATGTGAAGAGTTGACTCATTGGAAAAGACTCTGATGCTGGGAGGGATTGGGGGGCAGGAGGAGAAGGGGACGACAGAGGATGAGATGGCTGGATGGCATCACCAACTGAATGGACATGAGTTTGGCTGAACTCTGGGAGTTGGTGATGGACAGGAAGGCCTGGTGTGCTGCGATTCATGGGGTCGCAAAGAGTTGTACACAACTGAGCCACTGAACTGAACTGAACTGATACTGTAAAATCCAGCTTAGGATGTTGTCATTTTTGGATGTTACCTCTTAAGGAAATTAGGAAGTGATAAAAATGATCTTTTATATCACCCATATATCGCTGTTTCTGGCACATATTTTTCCTCCTTTGTGTAGATTTAGATTTTCATTCTGATGTCATTCCCTCATCAGTCTCAAGAATTCCTTTAAAATCTTCATTTTGCATGCCTACTAGATCCAATTCCCTCAGCTTCCATTTATCTGAAAGTGTCTTTATTTCACTCAATTTTTTAAAGATGTTTTCTGTGGGTATAGAATTCTGAAGTTTTTCTCCCTATTTGCACGTTAAGGACATTTCTACTCTCTTCTGACTTCCAGAGTTTCTGATAAAAACTAGGCAGACATTCTTATTATTGTTCATTTGTATATTATATGTCCTTTTTCCCCTCTGACTGCTTTCAAGATTTTATTTTTATGTTTAGTTTTCAGCAGTCCACTATGATGTGTCTAGGTACAGGTTTCTTGGTATTTATCTTCCATAGCGTTCTGTTTACTTAGATTTGTCATTTGATGTTTTCCATTAAATTTGGGGAAATTTAGCATTATTTTATTTATTTATTTATTTATTTTATTTATTTATTTTATTTTAATTATATATTTTTCCTGCCTCATCCTTACCTTCTTCTCTTTCTAGTACTTGAATAACACACATATTAGACCAGCTGATATTATCCATCTGTCCCTGAAATTCTGTTCCTTTGTCTTTCCTTTACAATCTCCTATTTGCTTGTGAAGCTTATCCAATGAATTTTTTCACTTAAGTTACAGCACTTTTCTATTTTAGAATTTCCATTTGGTACTTTTTATGTTTTTTATTTCTCTACTATGATTCCTTATCTATTGACTCAAACAGACTATGTACATGTCTGCTCAGTCACTTCAGTCATGTCCAATTGTTTGAGACCCTATGGACTATAGCCCACCAAAATCCTCATTCCATGGGATTCTCCAGGCAAGAATCCTGGAGTGGGTTGCCATGCCATCCTCCAGGGGATCTTCCCAATTCAGGGATCAAACTTGCATCTCCTGCATTACAGGCAGATTCTTTACCACTGAGCCATCATTCTCCTTTAATTCCATTAAAATAATTAAACATTTATTGGTCTTTAGCTGCTTTAAAATCTTTGCAAAATCTAACATTTGAGTCACATCACATTCTGTTTCTATTTACAATTGCCTTTTTTTTGGTTGACTATATAGGCCTTATTTTCCTGATTTTTGCATGTCTGGTAATTTTTTTTTTTTCTGTGCACTGGACATTGTTAGTGATACAGTATAGACTCTGGAGCTTTTCTGTTATGTTTCCTTTAAAGGACTTTGACTTGTTCTAGTAGGCAGTTCATTTACTGGCTAATAACCTTTATGTTGTATAGGCCCAGTTTTTATGCTTTGTTATAGGGCAGCAGTCCCCAGCCTTTTAAGGCACCAGGATCCAGTTTCATGAATACAACTTTTCCATGGACAGGGCGCTGGTAGGAGGGTGTGGATGGTTTTAGGATGATTCTCATAAGGAGCACATAACCTGGATCCCTCACATGTGCAGTTCACAGTAGGGTTTGTGCTCCTATGAGAATCTAATCCCGCCGCTGATCTGCCAAGAGGCGGGGCTCAGGCAGTAATGCAAGCGAGAGGGAGCAGCTTTATAGAGAGGAAGCTTCACTTGGCTTGCTCACCAGCCACTCATCTCCCGCTTTGCAGCCCAGTTGATAACAGGCCACAGACCAGTACCAGTCCACCCACGGCCCAGGGGGTTGGGAACCTGTTATAGTGGATAAGTGGAAACCCATGATGTTCCCCAAGCACCTCTAACTTGACAGGACTCAACCTCCAAAATCTGTCTTCCCTGCAGGTCTTATCAAGGCTTGGTTTTGGACTTTGTCAGGGTGGGTGTGGGGCTTCCCCAGTGGCTCAGCGGTAAAGAATCTGCCTGCAGTGCAGGAGCCGCAGGAGACGCGGGTTTGATCCCTGCGTCAAAAAGATCCCCTGGAGGAGGGCAGGGAATCCCACTCCAGTAGTCTTGCTTGGAGAATCCCATGGACTCCAGAGGAACCTAGAGGGCTACGGACCACAGGGTTGCAGAGATGTGACTGAAGTGATTTAGGACACACACACACAGGGTGGGTATAGAGCAGCGGCCTTTGTCAGGAGGTGACTTTCCCCCAGATGAAACACAGAAATATCTGAAGACAGTTTTGGTTGACACAGCAGGGGAGCAAAGGGGAGTTACCGGCATTTAGTGGATGGAGGTCAGGGATAGTGCTAAACAGCCTACAACACGTGAAACAGGTCTACACAAGAATGATCCATCCTGCAACATCAATAGTGCCAAGACTGAACAGCCCAGGTCTACCTCAGGGCTTTCACTAGGGCATGGTCTGCCTGGTAACGAGGTGTTCAGGAGACCTTCCACTCTGCCTGGAATGGACCTCCAGTGACTTTATTCACTACTTGACATCTAATATCTCTGGTAGGTTACTCTCTGGTAAGCTATGTTAATAGTCATGCTCTGCAGATGCTATTTTTGAGGGGAAGACTGAAAGGAAATGAGTGGAGAAATGAGAAGAATTTGTGACTATTTCTACAGCATAGCTACCTCTGCTCTTAGTGCTAATAAATTTTAGTTCATTTAATTTTCTAAATGCAAACCTTTACTTTCTTTTGAGCATTGAACTTAATAAATACAGATTTTCTGAAATTGTATCTTCATTATATTTTTAATAGGATGCATATTTGATGATGTGTTTGTGTGACTTTATTGAATATCAGAAACTTATATTCAAAGGACAGCTTAATCTCATAATACAAAGACTTACACATGCTGCCCATATGCTTGAAAAATTATCTGACCCTTTGAACTACATTGCATTAACATCTCCATATTTTTACCCATATTACTGCTTTCTCTTAGTAAGGGAGTTCAAAGACAGTACTTTGTAATTAAGTAGCCAATATATAAATAATGAATAAAGTAAAGGCTTTGGGCTTCCCTGATAGCTCAGTTGGTAAAGAATCTGCCTGCAATGCAGGAGACCCTGGTTCGAGTCCTGGGTTGGGAAGATCCACTGGAGAAAGGATAGGTTACCCACTCCAGTATTCTTGGGCTTCCCTTGTGGCTCAGCTGGTGAAGAATCCACCTGCAATGCAGGAGACCTGGGTTCGATCCCTGCATTGGGAAGATCCCCTGGAGAAGGAAAAGGCTACCCACTCCAGCATTCTGGCCTGGAGAATTCCATGGACTGCATAGTCCACTGGGTGGCAAAGAGTCAGACACGACTGAGGTACTTTCACTTTCACTTTTCAAAGTAAAGGCTTAAGACAAAAAAATGTCAATCCTTCCCAAAGGAGTTTTATGACAAGGTACCATGGATGAGATATGCCACCTTACTTGAATCAGAGTATATTAAGGTCCATGGTGGGCATGAGATGTCTCAAACTCTACATGGTAGTGTTGTCTTGTAGCTCATAGCCTGCTGTACCTCATGGCCTCCTGACACATATGCCAATCTTCCAAAACAAAATTGAGGGCCCAACTCAGACACAAGTAATACAGTACACTGTTTTCACCAGTGTACTGCCTTCCTAACCCGTAACATGAGTTCTCCTCTCTCCCTCTCTTCATTTTCATAATGTAATACACGATTTAAAACAAAACTATTATCCCCTCTTAGAAATTATACTTCATCACTTGATTTGGAATCTACAAAATCACTGCAGATGGTGACTGCAGCCATGAAATTAAAAGACGCTTACTCCTTGGAAGGAAAGTTATGACCAACCTAGATAGCATATTGAAAAGCAGAGACATTACTTTGCCAACAAAGGTCCATCTAGTCAAGGCTAGGGTTTTTCCAGTGGTCATGTATGGATATGAGAGTTGGACTGTGAAGAAGGCTGAGCACCGAAGAATTGATGCTTTTGAACTGTGGTGTTGGAGAAGACTCTTGAGAGTCCCTTGGACTGCAAGGAGATGCAATCAGTCCATTCTGAAGGAGATCAGCCCTGGGATTTCTTTGGAAGGAATGATGCTAAAGCTGAAACTCCAGTACTTTGGCCACCTCATGCGGAGAGTTGACTCATTGGAAAAGACTCTGATGCTGGGAGGGATTGGGGGCAGGAGGAGAAGGGGACGACAGAGGATGAGATGGCTGGATGGCATCACGACTCGACGGACGTGAGTCTGAGTGAACTCTCGGAGTTGGTGAACTCAGGCAGGCCTGGCGTGCTGCGATTCATGGGGTCGCAAAGAGTCAGACACGACTGACTGAACTGAACTGATCCTACCTAGCAACCCACTACAGTATTCTTGCCTGAAGAATCCTATTGACAGAGGAGCCTGGTGGGTTATACTCCACAGGGTCGCAAAGAGTTGGACATGACTGAAGTGACTTAGCATGCAGATATGCACCCATGCACCCTACTGAGCAAATCGCTAGTATTCTGGAAAATTAGAAAATCAAGAGATTCTGGTAGGACTAAGTAGAAAACAATAGTATAAACAGGCCAAATATTTGGCACAAACAAGATGAAGATTATGTCTAAATACTAATTTATTCATTGTATTAATTTGATTTTTCTGTCCTTATAGTGCTTTTTTCTTTTCTGAGCAGACTATAGAGTGGTATATGCATCTGACATTCCATGACATTCAAGATTGTTGCCTTTTGTTTGCAAACTTGGGGAAAATGAGGGCAATTTGATTCTTATTCAGTTGGTTTTGTTCAATGTAAAACAAAAGTAGCACTCAACTTCTATTTAATGATTAGAATAATGGCTAAGCTCAACAAGATTAGAAATATGGATAGTAATTTGAATTATTCATAATCCATGATTCAATAAAAGGAATACATAAATATCATGAAAGGAGTTATATTTGAAAGACAGTAAACATGTGAAGCTTCCCAGGTATAAAGACTTCACCTGCCAATGCAGGAGACACAAGAGATGTGGGTTTGATCCATGGGTCAGGAAGACTCCCTAGAAAAGGAAATGGCAACCCATTCCAGTATTCTTGCCTGGAAAATTCCATGGACAGAGGAGCCTGGTGGGCTGCAGTCCATAGGGTAGGGAAGAATAGGACATGACTAAGCGACTGGACAGGCACACAAACATGTAACAAAACTGTTTTGAAAAAAAAAATATTGCGTTTTTCATTTTCATGCTTCATATCATGTCAGGTGGCTGTCTGCAAAAATTCCTTTAATAATCAGTACCAAATATGTTATTCTTTAAGCCACCATTCATTTTAACCAGAAAATTATCTATATTTAAGTAAATCAAGTCAGTAATTTTTATGTTACAAATAAAATATAACATCCTATAGCTAAATATTTTGAATAACTGACTTTTGCTTACTTTTCTTACTTTAATTATGACATTATGCTTTGACATTAAATGAAAAACACAATCCGATTTCTTAAAAAGATTACAAAATTAGTACTTTCAGTATACATGTTTATTTTCCAATTAATTTTATTGATCTTACAGGCAGAGTAGTATCTTGATCTCTATTACATTCAACAACACCAAAAAATCTACAGCTCTGGTGTCAATATCAATAATTACTAAAAATCGAGCAAGCAATTTCCAACTATCTGCAATTAAGGAAAGCAGATCCAAAAGGCATATAACAGCAATAACAATAAAATAGTATTTGTGTTAAGACATAAATAGCCAACGTAAATGTAGTACCTCAGGCATTTTTCTAATTGTGGTATTTACACAAATTTTGGAAATTAAATTGAGCACACTGGCCAGTCTACTAATGATCATGAAAGACAAAATATGTAAAAGTGCCTATTTTGCTAATAGGATATGTTCAGCTCTTTAGCTTGACATTGTGTAGTACAGTTATCCCTTCCAAGCATTACAGATCAATACTACATGTGCCTCAAGCTCTTTTACAGATGAATGATCTGATGAAGATGCCCTCATCTCAGAAACTAAGGTCATAAATGTTTACCTTCCCTTGAAACATTCAGAAGGCTTGCTGAACCTAGAGAAAGCCCAATCGCAAACTACTGGAGGAACAGCGACACCTAGTGGTCATTATACTCCTAAACAAATATCTTAAAAGGATAAACAAGGGTATCCATGAAGAAATCGCCACAAATGCATCCCCCTTAAATGTGACAGAAGCCTATTTCCAATGAAACTGAATCTGAAAATCACAAATACTTTCATTATCTTTTCTATTGATCAGTAATAATATAAATTGTAAGGAAAAGCCAGCATTGACCTTAAAATGTTTAATCAACAACCGTTTGCCTTTGTAGATTTTTATAAAAATCCAGTTTTGATTTCTTCATGTCTGAGTTCTTGCTTATTGTAGGATGACATAAAGAACTCTGAAACACTCTGAACCACTGAATGACCGGCTATGTGGCTCTTTTATGAATACATGGATTGGAATGTCCCAGCAACAAAATTAAACACTCTATACAACAGTGAACTAAGGCTCAAAATCAAGACATTATAAAAGCTGCCAGTCTGTTAATTATTGTTGGATGGAGTTTACACTGGACATTTTATTAATTTCTTGTCAATAGGGAATATCAAGTTCATCAAGATTTTCTAAAACAAATGATTCATGAATTATAGAATCACTTTACCATCAAAGTCATTGTTTAGTAAGTAGGACTGTTTCCTATTAGTGAAAAAATCGGTACATTCTTTAGCCATTTGCACAGTCGATCTGAAGCGGTCCAAGCAAGCTTTTGCTGTTTGCTGGAACCTTAGCTCTGTTCACTACGCATACTTCCCATCAGACCCAACACTGCTCCCCATGTCTTTCTGGCCAACTCCAGAGAAACTGCACCTTCCCGTCACCAGGGAAGATTTTTCCTGAGCACAAACCCCGTTGTTGTTGACAGGACATACTGGAATTATCCCTTCCAGATGGACTTAGGTGCCCCCCACAGTGCCAAGACATACATGAATGAATGTAGGTGGAGTCACTATCTGTTGACTTATTTCATCTCCCTGTATTTCATTGCCAAGGACCAAAACTAGACTTTCTCCCTCCCTGTAACCTTTTAAGGCTCTGTTGAAGACAATAAATAGATGCAAGGCTTAGACAACAGTTTTTGTGTTAACATACCACCAGCCTCTCCAAATGAAGAATCAGCCTACTTATCACTCCCAGATCACCAAACTATCCCCACCCCAGCCACATGCCATGTCAGTGACTACCTGGGACATTCACCTAAATGCCACTTGGGTGCACAAAAGGGCTGGAGAGGCCAAGGCTTCCAGTGACTGTTTGCAACAGTCCACGGGAGTGACATCTCATAGGTACCTTCAAATTGCGGAACCAAGAAGAAATTTTAGTGTCATTTAAGATTTTCATGTAAATGTTAATCAAGACATGTTCCAGTAGGTATCTCTTGCCCAAACAGACAAGCAGTTAATTTTATTAAAGTAATGACTGTGATTTATGTCCTTTTAAAATTAACACTAAAGTGAGGTGCTGTAAGTTTAAAGCCCAGAGTTTTCTCCAGCCAACTCCCCCCAGTGACTCTCCAGTCCTCTTTTTCCAAGGTCCTCAGTTACACGAGGATGCATGGGCTATAGCCACAAGCAGTCAAATGTAACGTTTACTAAGGGGACAGGCAGCCGTGAATGGCACTGGAGGCACATGGAGGTTGCTTTCCATTGCCTTCATTACGTAGCTTCATCCTCCCTTTCCCCCCTCCTTTGTCCCTTTGCCTCCCTTATTTCAGCCTAAAGCTAACGGTGAGAGTATGAAGCACTGCTGCGCCCTTCTGCAGTCTGAACACCTGGGTTGAGTAACAAAGATGATTTCTGAATTCTAGGAGAAAATACTGCAAACTATTCACCACTCAACACACCCAGATAGTCTCAGATGAAGAGTTATGGGCAATCATAGGTTATCATTACTGTCTGCTCATAATAATAATGTTCTCCCCCAAATAACCCAGAACTTGAACTGGAATTTTGAGTTAAAGGTCTCTCTTCTACCTGCCGGTATTCACCTATCTTGACTTTGTGCGTGTTTTAAGTATGAATTAGAAGAGGTTTGCAAATAAGTCCTGTCAGAGTTACCAGCGCACAAAAACATCTTTATTACCTCCTTTTCTCACATAAGCTAGCCAAAGAGTAAAGTCAATTATGCTTTTTACTAGTCGCCCAGGGCCATTCTTCCCTGGACCTGGAAGAGTGGAGAAGGGTCTAGCTGAATGGCTGGATGAATGGCCACCACTAGATCCCACCCACCTAGAAGTAATTTGGTCTGGGTCTAAGCGCTAATATCATGCTGCCAAGTCTCTTTCTGAAAAGCATAAAAGCAAAATATCCCATTCCAGCAAGCAAACCAACCACAAGGGTGGTGCCAAGAACCTTTGGGGCCCTTTTCTTGGCCACTCGGAATGCAGTTGGCAGCACTGCAGAGATTAATATATTGTTGACATGTCCCAAAACCTTGTTAAATGTTTTCCTCTTCAAGACACGCTCGTAATAGGTTTCCAAGTTGGGTCGCTTTCCATTTCCCCAGTTTCTCCTCGCAAACCCCAGGAACTTCAGTCGATGCAGTGTAACAGCAAGTGATACGTCCGCCAGGGTGAAGGATTCCCCACAGAGCCACGGCTGGCGGCCTTCTTCTAATTGGAGAAAGGGACACGGTGGGTTAAGGGCAAGCCCTGTACCGACAGACAGGGCTTTCCAGGTGGTGCTAGTGGGAAAGAACCCGCCTCCCCACGCAGGAGACATAAGAGACACGGGTTCAGTCCCTAGGTTGGGAAGATCCCCTGGAGGAGGGCATGGCAACCCAGTCCAGTATTCTTGCCTGGAGAATCCCATGGACAAGGAGCCTGGTGAGCTACAGTCCATGGGGTCACACAGAGTCAGACATGACTGAGTTACTGAGCACACGTGCACGCATTGTACAGACAGACTCTGGTTGGCATCTCTGCTCTTAGTGTTGAGGGCAAGGGTGACTATAGCAAAAGATGAAGGCTATGGTACATTTTCTTGACAATCACACTCAGTGAGTAATTCTATGCTTAAAAAAAAGGAGGGCAGCATGCAAATGTATCCCAAGCTACGGGACTTCACCTTCCAATGCAGGGAGTGCAGGTTCAATCTCTGGTGGGGAATATATGATCCTACATGCCTCTCAGCAAAAAAAAAAAAAATCACAACATAAACCAGAAGCAATATTGTAACAAATTCAATAAAGACTTTAAAAATGGTCCACATCAAAATAATCCATCCCAAAGCTAAGGGACACTTGGTTGACACCTGACAGGCACCTGGGTCCCTAGGTGTCACTAGAGCTACTTAAGCTCAAAGCCTGTCTATCATGCCTCCAAGCCAACAGAGTTAACAGATATTTCCTCGTGGGTTAAAAAAATGACACATGTACTTGAGGATTTAAACGTCACTCAGTAGTTGCTGCTTTTGTTAATTGCTACTTATTTAAAACAGAAGAAAATCCCTATTGTGAAGCAAGTTGCAGGTAATATGGTCTTCAACTTTGTGGTCAGTCAGAATAGTGCAAACAGTCCATGTGTCTGCACTTGGGCTTCATCATTCACTCATTTTCACAGGTACAGAAGACGGGTGCTCACCAGCCAGCCTGCCCATACACACAGGCTGACTCCCATGTTATGCTAAGTTCCTTCAGTTGTTTCCGACTCTTTGCAACTCTGTGGAGTGTAGCCCCCACCTCTCCCTGCCCCAGGCTCCTCTGTCCATGGGATTCTCCATGCAACAATACTGGAGTGGGTTGCCATTTCCTCCCCCAAGGGATCTTCCTGACCCAGGGATTGAACCCATGTCTCATGTGTTCAGTATTGGCAAGTGGGTTCTTTACCACTTGCGCCACCTGGGAAGCCCACCCATGTTATACTTTACTTCAATTTGCAATTTTTCTCCCACCTAAGGAAAAAACTAGAGGGAATGTTCTAGCAAGTAGAACACTCCCAAACTAACCACTGTAATTAAAACTTGTGAAACAGGCCAGGTAGGAATCTACCAACCATAACTTAAGTTGTGCAAAAAAAAATTCTTCACTGGCTATATTTCATATAAATGCAGAGTTACAACTAGACACCTGGGTTTTGTTGAATTCAGTATTATTGTTGCTATCATAAAGTCAAACTGTCCGTGAGTACTAACAGTTAAAGATAGTTTACAGAATGTTTTGGGTGAAATCTAAGAATGTTCCCATAAATACCCCTGGTATACAGAAAAAGACAAAAAGAACACAAATGAGAACCTACCTGGGGTTTCTTCATTTCTTCTTTGCAACTCAGTTTCAACCTGATCCAAGACTTTCTCCAATTCATCAAGAATTTTCTTCAAATATTTGACATTGTCATGGTCAAGGAGCTTTGACTAATTAACAAAAATAACTAAGTAGGTTATTTATGCCTGTAAAAATAATCAGTGTAGAGCAGAGAAGATATAAATTTTTATACAGTGGGAGTCTGTTTATTCTAGACAATGAGAAGAAACAGAATAACCAAAGCAAAAGCAAACCTGAGCGGAAATGCCCTGGCTGTGAAATTATCCCAGGGGCCAGACTCACTGTCCACTGGCAACTCCTGTGGGACTGAAGGATCAGAGAGGACAAAGAATATGAGGGCATAAAGAGACTCCTGTCACTGGGAAAGGAGTTTGGGGGAGAACTGATGCGTGCCTATGTGTATGGCTGAGTCCCTCTGCTGTTCACCCGAAACTATCACGACACTGTTTGTTAATCAGCTTAACCCCAATACAAAATAAAAAGTTTAAAAAAAGAGAGATTCCTTTCATGCCCAACTCAAGAATGCAATTTTTTAGTTTTTTGTTTTTTTTTTAATCTTTTGGCCACACCTAGCAGCATGTGGGATCTTAGTTCCCCAGCCAGGGATGGAGCTCCTAACCTCTACATTGGCAGTGCAGAGTCTCAGTCACTGGAGAGCCAGAGAAGTCCTGAAGATGGTTGTGTTGATTTTGTTTTGCTTCATTGGCCATGTCATGTGGCACGTGGGATCTTCCCCGACCAGGGATTGAACCCATGTCCCCTACATTGGGAGCACAGAGTCAACCACTGGACCACAAAGGAAGTTTAAGAGTGGAAATTCAGCAGTCTTCAATGAATGAATAACTGAGGGGTCAGAGATGTGTGACTTCCTTGGTGGCTCAGTTGGTAAAGAATCTGCCTACAATGCAGGAGACCCAGGTTTGATCCCTGGGATGGGAAGATCCCCTGGAGTAGGAAATGGCAACCCACTCCCTTATCCTTGCCTGGGAAATCCCACAGACAGAGAAGCCTGGTGGGTTACAATCCATGGGGTTGCAAAGAGCTGGCCATGACTGAGCATGCATGCACACACACATAACTCAATAGCAAGTAAACAATTCAATTTAAAAATGGGCATAAGATCTAGATAGACATTTTCCCAAAGATATGCAAAGGCCAATAGGTACATGAAAAGATGCTCAACATTTTTGATCATCAGGGAAAACAATTCAAAACCACAGTAAGATACTACCTCATCTGTTAGAACGGCTATTATCAAAAAGACAAAAACTGTAAGTGTTGACAAGGATGTGTAAAAAAGGGAATCTTTGTGTTCTATTGGTGGGAATGTAAACTGGTACAGCCATGATAGAAAATAGTGTAGAGGTTCCTCAAAAAATTAAAAATAGAACTAATACACAATCCAGCAATTCTACTTCTGGGTATTTAGCCAAATAAAAACAAAAACATAAATTCTTAATAACTCATATATCTGGGTTCTAGAAAATGGTACTGATGAACCTATTTCCAGGGCAGGAATCAAGATACAGACACAGAGAACAGGCTTGTGGACACAGCAGGTGACAAGAGGGTGGATGAACTGAGAGAATAGCATTGAAACATATACATTATCATATGTAAAACAGACAGCTAATGGGAAGCTGCTGCATAACACAGGGAGCTCAACCCACTGCTCCGTAACAACCTAGACGGTGGAATGGGGTAGGGGGTGGGAGAAAGGTTCAGGATGGAGGGGATATGTGTATACTTATGGTTGATTCACACTGTTGTACGGCAGAAACCAACACAACATTGTAAAGCTTATCCTCCAGTTAAAAACAATTTTTTAAATTAATCTGAAAGATACCTGCAATCCTATGTTCCTTGCAGTATTATTTACAATAGGCAAAACAACTTAAGTGTTCATCAACAGATTAATGGATTTTAAAAAATTGTGATGTGTATATATAGAATGGAATATTTTCCAGCTACAAAAAAAGAATAAAAACTTTGCCATTTACAATGTAGTTAAACCTTGAGAGAATTATGCTAAGTTAAATAAATCAGACAGAAAAAGTCAAATACCATATGATCTCTCTTATTTGTGGAATCTAAAAAACAAACAAATAACTAAGCTTCTGAAAGCGAAAGTGAAGTCGCTCAGTCGTGTCCAACTCTTTGTGACCCCATGGACTGTAACCTACTAGGCTCCTCCCTTCATGGGATTCTCCAGGCAAGAGTTCTGGAGTGGGTTGCCATTTCCTTCTCCAGGGGATCTTCCCGACCCAGGGATCAAACCCAGGTCTCCTGCATTCCAGGCAGGCACTTTAACCTCTGAGCCACTAGGGAACTAAGCTCATAGATGCAGAGAATAGACCAGTGGTTGCCAGAGGCAGGGGGTAAGAGGTAGGAGAAATGGGTAAAGGTGATCAAAACGTAAAAAGGCAAAAAATGAAAGGTGTGAGGGGAAGATATACAGTATTAAAAAAAAATCCGCTGATTGCTTTATTGGTATAAAAAGGTCATAAACAGAGGTCCAGCTGACTCAAAGTGCAAAATACCTGAAATGACAGATTCCTATGATATTTTATTAACCTGCTTTTACATTTTATAACTTGCCTTGGCAACCAGCATGAGCAATATCTGCTCTTCAAGAAATTGTCGTTAAGTCTGAATATCAAATCTAATAAAGAAAAATTCTTTCTAAAAGCAGAGCATGAGCCAAAGGTAACATGTGCACTGATGATTTGTGATATTTAATAGAAGATATTCTAAGAAATAGCAATACTTTTACAAAAAGTGGACCATTTAACACAAATAGCAGATGTCAATTGAGGACAGCCTGGTTTACTTACTTTAAGTCGCTTCTGTTTTGCAATGTATGCCTCTTGTAAATCTGGGTTTTCTTCGGCAAGTTTTTTCAGTTCAGACTCCGTGTTACCAATTTGGCCTGATGATGAAATCAGTTTTGAAACAGAAAATTATTTCCTCCCTTCCATATAAGAAACAAGGAGAAGTAGGGAAACTTGATGGTAAGAGCATACGTGCTGGGGGGTCACGCCCTCTCTCTGCCCCAGACTCCCCCCTCTCTGTGCCTCGGTTTCCTCACCTTTAAATTGCAGCTATGAGACTATCTGCCACGCAGGTTGAGGATGAAATAAGAGGCCCCTTGGAAAGTGCTTAGAGCAAAGTCCAGCACACCGTGAGTGCTAAGTGCAGAACAGTTGTCCTACCTTTCAGTCCCTTTCAAGTCTTCTGTAATAAACTTTTTTTGTGAAGGGAAGGAAAAGGCATTATTTAGAGAAATATTTATTCTGGATGATAGAACTATGGTCAGAATACTTGCTTCAAACCATATGATGGGTATTTATGAGGAGGAGGAAGAACACGAGGAAGGTGAGAGGCCAGGAGAGAGACGAGGAAGATGGAGTGAGGGAGAGCGGGGAACGGGAGAGGACTGAGCAGGAGGGCATCAGAAAGAAAGGAAAACAGTGCAAGTAAGAGAACCCTAAAAACGAGGCATGATGTCATGGGAAGAACGTGCTTGGCGGAATTGGAGATCTGAGTGCGAGTGTTCCTGGTCACTCCTCAGTCTGACCACAGCCCCTTCCCTTCCCACCACTGGGCCATGAAGCACACCTCCTGCTCCTCATCCCATACACTGACCCATCCCTATGCTCAGGACAGGAGGAAGGAGAGAGCTAGCGGTCACAGCTCAACCTCAGTGGATCACCACTCACTGAACCTAGAGGCAGAGTAATGATGAGACAGCCTTCACATAATGAAACAAAACTAAAGGACCAGAAACGTGAACTCCATCGCCCACAACTGCCTGCAGACCCCAGCTGTTCTGATTCCTAGTCTGTCTGTCCCTGTAAACATGCTACGTTCTTTACTCTTCCACAGGCCACTCTTCTGAGTTTTATCTATGCTTGGTCCTCAAGGCCAAGAGCTGGAAAATCAGATCCTAGAGACAACAAATGTCCAGCCAAACAGATGAAGCACAGATTCATCTGCCTGGTACATGGATCGATGTGTAACGTGTATGTCCCCGAAGCAAACTCAACAATCCCGCCCCCAGGTCTTCCTGAGATGTGCTGGGTGTCAAAAATGAGTGAAAAGAAATGTGAGGCAGAAGTGCAGGTCTTTAAGACCTCTACATACTGCGAATCCTTGTTGTTGCATAAGCTGGGATCATGGAGTCCACGGTTAGCTCAGGATGTAAAATGCAGCCGTGTGTATAGGCATCCATGGGCAAAGAGTCAAGTAGTTCTCGATAATGCTGGACCCGTGGGTAATACATGCTTCCTTTATCAGGCATTAATCTGGGTGTTTTTTCTAAAATATACATACAAACACATACACAAACATTGAAGAAAAAGTTACAAATGAGACGTTACAACTAAAAGCAAAAAAGAAAAATACCAGCCCCCTCATCATTAACATTTTCAATATTATATGAAGGGAGGTAAAGGATGACGTTTTCCCAGCCTCAACATTCAAAACTTGAATTGAACTGATGTCCTAGACCAGATTCCAAACCATGATCAGACTTCTCCAACTCGCAAATCACTACTCTCAAGGTCCAGATTTTCATGCCAACTCCTCTGTGAAATCTTCTCCAACCTGCCACAACTACCAACATCTGACTTGATCAAGTGTGCCTTCCTCTGTACACAAAAAATACTTGGTACAAACTCCTTTATAACCCTTATCACCTTAATTAGTTATTGTATCTTTTTGCCCTATGAACTCCTTCAGGGCAGAGAACATATGATCCAGAGTCCAGCATCGTGTCTCATACACTTCATGTGTGCTTAGTCGCTCAGTCCTGTCCAATTCTTTGCGACCCCATGGACTGTACCCGCCAGGCTACTCTGTCCATGAGGATTTTCCAGGCTAGAATACTGGAGTGGGTAGCCATTTCCTTCTCCAGGGAATCTTCCCAACCTAGGGATCAAACCCAGGTTTTCTGCATTGCAGGTAGATTCTTTACTGTCTGAGCCACCAGGGAAGCCCAAGAATACTGCAGTGGGTAGGCTATCCCTTCTCCAGAGGAACTTCCCAACCCAGGATTTGAACTGAGGTCTCATTTTAGGCCATTGGTAAATGTTGGTTAAGTGAATCAAGGCTCATTATGGAAAGATGATCAGGGACCACACTTTCCAAGGTTCCAGTACATACCAAGAGTGATCCTGTTGATGTATATGGCAGAAACCAACACAATAGTGTAAAGCAATTATCCTCCAATTAAAAATATTAAAAAAAAAAAAAGAGTGATCCTGTTGATGCTATGTGAATGTGAATGGCTAGTCTTCATGGAATTCACCAGGAAATTCTGGTATTTTATCTCTGGAAACTGGGTTTCACATAAATCTTCTGTTGTTGGTTAAACTCTAGACTATAGACTCCTAAAGGTAGGGATCATGTACTATTCTTTGTTGAATCCCCAGTTGCCTAATATAATGTTTGGCTGATAGCAGGTGTTCAATAAATTTCAATTAATAAATGAATATGTCCCCAAATCGCTAGCTATAGGAACATTTGCGCTGGAGAAGCTCTGGAGCAGTTAATGACGACACTGACATATAGAGGCTGAGACATTCTCCTAAGAGCCCACAGCTAAGTAGAGGCAGAACAAGAACCAAAGTCATGAACTCCTAATGCAGTGCTCTGTTGTATTACATCATCATAACATCTTCGAAGGGTATACTTTTCAGAGACTATCCAAGAAAAATAAAGATAAACCACATGATCCAGAGGCCAGGAATAAGTTCCTGCAGAACCAATTCCCACTTTTAACTCTCAAACTGCCTCTAAAAAAGTGCCAAAAAGCTTATTAATCCAACGGTTAAAAAGAACAGCCTCTACTCTATACATTTCTTTTTGCTTATTCACTTATTTAGTTTGGGTTATTTATTTAATTTAGAATCCTTTTGAGCATCCTACACTCATTCATAAGCACTGACAATTCACAATTGGTTGCAGAGCATTTCAGGCAAGATCTCATCATGCCAGACTAAGAAGAACAAGCTTTTAAGTGAATAGGCTATTTCTGACTCTCTAAGAAAAACAGAAGATGGATTACTCGTCAGTGGGCAAGTGTCTAATTCCCTGCTAGCGACTCTAATTCTGAAGTCTGCATTAGAATGACCAAGGCTCACATGTCAGCTGCAAACTGCTCATCAACTGTGGGTTTGCCCAACTAGACCACACTTCCTTACAGACCTTTCAGGATCTCAGAATGTCACCAGTACCCCCAATAATGCACAGTAGACATTCCCATGAGAATAACAGACTGGCAGCTGTCTAAGGTGCTTGAAATTCTGAAGAGTTCTTAACTTTTTGTTTGCCACTGACCTCCAAAATAATGTTCTTAAATGCATAAAATACATAGCATTGCAAAGAAAATTGATTATATTAAAGTATGTTATCAGAGTAAATTTAAATGATAAAACAGTAATATGGGTGTCTTTTATTAACACATTAACAAGATCTAACAGCAGATCTAATAACTACAATAATTTCAATGTAGTGAGGGGCATAAGTGATATTTAAGACATCTGCAATAACCATAATGCTATTAACACATCACCATCATGTGAACATATGAACAAAGTCATAGGCGCTTCTGATACTGCTTTGAATTCTGCCTACACTGGAAATGAAGGAACTGATCCATTTCTTTTGGAAATTAGTGAAAAACAAAGATATAATTTTTTTCCCCTCTAAGATAGTAAATCTCCTGGATTTTGTTCACAGACCACTAGGGGTAACAGTTCACAAAGTATGGTCGGAAAATCCCTGGGCTTCCTGAAGACACCCTCAGAGGGTCTACAAATCAAAGCTGTTTTTACAGTAATATTAAGATGTTCATTGCTTTTTCATTCTTAACCTCTCTTGAGTGTACAATGGTATTTTCCAGAGGTTACACAATGTGTAAAAACTCCATCGCTCTGACAGTTAACGGGATATGAGGCTTGTATGTTCTTGTATTTTAAACTTTTCTCAATTTTAATTTCTAATTTGATAAGTATTGATAGATAGCCCATATAAACAAAAGCTCTCTCAAGTGTCCTCATTAACTTCTAAAACAAAGGGGCCTTGAAACCTATAAGTTTAAGAACCACTGCTCTGGAGGGTTCAAGAACCACAGGTTAATAACCATAAATGATGCAGCATTTTAAAATGCTTCCCAGGTTGTTAAATTTATGGCTACTGGCTCTGGCTGCTTTGTGGGGCCAGGCTGGGGTCTTGACTTCAGAAGAGCATACCACTTCCTTCCTGGAAAGAGAATGAGAGCAGGAAAAACAATGTCTAATTGCTTTCTGGGAAAGGTCCATATGGCCAAGCCTGCATCCAAATGTTTGAACGCCTGAAAATAATCTTCTACTCAGTGCGCCATGAACTATATAACTATCTCCTAAGACAACTTTGTCAGACAGAGGCTCAGATACCCGCTGAACCCATGTTCTTTTCCAAGCTCACTTTCTCTCTTCAAGGACACCCTGTCCACATGACAGTGTACTACCAGCATCTTCCTGACACCAGCAACAAATTAGCAACAGACAGCTGCCTCTGGAAAAAGAGTTTTTTCAAAACACAATTGGGAATTTCCTTTGAGTGACACAGAAAATCTTCCCTCTCATTCTCATCTTCTTTTACTTTCCAGTCCTTTCATAAAGCACTTTTGTTATGATACTTAGAAAATCTTTTCTGGGTCTATCTTGGTCAGGAGTGAGAAAACAACAGAAGGGTTACAGGGGCAGGAGAGACAGTCAGAGGATTTTAAAGAAAAAGCAATAAAAGAAGTTTCCAGCACTGGGGAGGAGCATTGCCGTAGTGGAAGCCAGGATTAGTGACTAAGCTGGAAGAACAAACAAATACATTGGCATAAGAACTGACTTTGTAGAAACACTGAGTAGGGACAAAGGCAAGACTAAATTTAGGCAGCAGATCAGAAACAAGCGGATAGACACAAAGTAGAAAGAGGCGATAAACAAGGAGAGAAAACAAAAGCACAAAATTTGAAATCAGAAAGAAAGGATAAAATCATATTGCAATCCATTTAATGGGGACATCAGCTCCATATATCCTCAAGTCCCTGTGTTGCTAAGTAGACTAAGAATGGCCCTGAGCAATTTTTTTTAAAAATTACATTGTTTCTCCAAGAACAAACAATAAAAAGAGTTTAGCTTCCCAGGTGGCACTAGTGGTAAAGAACCTGCCTGCCAATGCAGGAGACGTACATAGGCGATGCAAGTTTGATCCCTGGGTGGGGAAGGTCCCCTGTAGGAGAGCATGGAACCCACTCCAGTATTCTTGCCTGGAGAATCCCATGGACAGAGGGGCCTAGCATCCACTAAAATTGAACAAATCACAGAAAGTTGTTTTAATTACTTTTTAAAACCACTTTTATTGGCATAATCAGGAGTTTTAAAGACTCCGTTTCTTTTCCTTACCATATACCATATTTTCTCTGCATTCAGTTACACACTTTGAGCTAATTTGCAATTTCAGTAGATGTGCTAACAAGTATGTAATGTTACTCAATTATATATGAGAGCCTTTTATTAACAGACATAAAATTATTTATTCTATGACCTTAACAATAATTGGAAATTCCTTTACATAAATAAATATATTATTTAAAGTAACAGTAATTTCAGAATTAATATTATTTTTAAAATCTGAATTAATTTTCTATTGATAAAACTGTATTTATAAAATAAATTTACATGTCCTAATTGGACTTAATATGTGATCCTTTAATCTACCAGGATACTGGGATTCTTTCCAAACCAAATTCTTTTCCTAAGAATATTCAAAATGACATATATGGACATAAGACATGGGACATAATCTTCAGAGAACTGTTACATAACATATTAAGTTACCAAAATTCAATATTTACCATACAACACCCTTGATTCCATGTCACCAATGAGTTATTTGACAATAATAAATAGTATATATTCTAGTATTTTGTAGTTATTTAATGCTCATCTTTTTTTTTTTTTAAATTATCTAGTGGCCATGTTAAAGTTCATTAAAAGAGATTACAATATACCAAAAGCATAAGATGTAAATATGTAAATACTGATTACACAGAAAGGTTGAGAAAAGTGTACAGGCCAGCAAGCCATCATTTTTAGTACAGTCTCATTTGGTAGACTAATGAAAGATACCAACAAATAACAGCAAAAGTGATGCCTGCTGACGACTACACTCTGTTCTGGAGATGAATGGATACACTTAAAGCCTCTCATTTGAACCAGGGGCAACTACACACCTCATGAAATTCATTCAAGTGTTATTCATTCTAATTTGTCAACTTTCCTCAAAGTTCCATCCATAATTGACCAAAATGCTGCATGTTCTATCCAGTTCAAATGTAGCAGCTCACAATTAGCCATGCTCTGGATAGAACCTACACTTCTGAAACAACTCAAGATCACACTTGTCTTTTATTTCATTGTTGGCTGTTGTTGGCAACTTATTAGCAAGCCAGGGCTCCCATCCTTCATTAACAAAGCTGATTTTTCCAAACAAAATTCATATACTACTTTTAGTCTTGTTAAACTTTATCTTAGTTATTGTTCCATGCAAAGCATTTCATAAGCTACTCATCATTTTAACGACTGCAGTTTACACATCCACAAGTGTAACAGTATTTCTTCCATGCCTTTATTCAAATCATTTATGGAATTGTTAGACTCAAATCAGAGAACAGAAGCCTAAAAGAACACCAGCAGAGATCCCTGTCCAAGTTGATATCTATTTTCAATATTTCATTCATTTTAATCATTCAAAAATATTTATTAAGCTCCCATTAGAGAACATTCACCATATGAGGCACTGGAAATATAGTTGTTAGTGAAACAGACACTGTCTCTGACTTCACAGTGCATACAGGGTCTGCCAGTAAATGAAATAATTAAGGTGTGATAGAATTATCATAGGATAAGTGAAATGAGAGAATATAGCTAAATAAGCAACATAGTATAAGAAATTTATAAATGAATATTCTTCAGAATGGTGGTTTATTCATCAGAATATATGCATTATTCTTATCTAGCCATACGTGCTCCTTCATTCCAAAGGGCTATCATATGACACAATCTCAAATGCTCTACTTAAATCAAGAAACACTATACCAAGAACTATGCCCAGCACACACTTTTTAAAGTGTTAGAGACATTCTCCAGTAATGTAAAACTTATGCTGGATCCTTTTAATCAAGATACTCAAAAATATTGTTTTTAATTTTTGACAACACATTCTAGAACTCTGCCATACATAAAGAAGTGTTTTACAGCACTGCTTAAAGCTTAAGCAATTACTTAATGCAAAATAATTTGTAGTACTGCTTCTCAAACTTCTATGTATGTATGAGTCACTTTGGAATCTTATTAAAATATAGATTCTGATTCAATAGACTTGCAGTAGGGTCTAGATTTCTGCCTTTCTAATAGACTCCTGCTGCTGCTGCTGCCAAGTCGCTTCAGTAGTGTCCGACTCTGTGCGACCCCATAGACGGCAGCCCACCAGGCACCTCCGTCCTTGGGATTCTCCAGGCAAGAATACTGGAGTGGGTTGCCATTTCCTTCTCCAATGCATGAAAGTGAAAAGTGAAAGTGAAGTCGCTCAGTCGTGCCCGACTCAGCGACCCCATGGACTGCAGCCTACCAGGCTCCTCCGTCCATGGGATTTTCCAGGCAAGAGTACTGGAGTGGGGTGCCACTGCCTTCTCCGAGGTGATACCAATGCTGCTGGTCAATGGAAAGAAAGAAAGTGAAAGTGAAGTTGCTCAGTTGTGTCCAACTCTTTGCAACCCCGTGGACTGTAGCCCACCAGGCTCCTCTGTCCATGGGATTCTCCAGGCAAGGATACTGGAGTGGGTTGCCATCTCCTTCTCCAGGGGATTTTCCCTACCCAGGGATGGAACCCGGGTCTCTTGCATTGCAGGCAGACGCTTTACCCTCTGAGCCACCAGGGAAGCTGGTCAATGGAATACATGTTAAATAACATGTTATCAATGAATAACATTTTCTCTCTCTTGTCTGGCACTTTTCCTAACCTCCATGAATTCTTAATAATAAATATACATTATGTTAATGATCATTGTGATAATGCTTACATGTTTATTTTAGATAAACTTCATCTAGAAACTAGAGTAGCCTTCATTTATATAAAGTAATTGTTTTCTTACTGCCTTCATATCTACTATAGGTTTTAGTTCCCTTAATCTTAATCTTTATTTAACCCTTTCCAACTGAATGACTCTTCTCCTTGGGAAACAGCAAAGAGTGAAATAAGAGTTGTTTGGATTGCTTTATCTCTGCAACTGATAAAACTATGACACCTAGTTCCCAAGAGAACAAAAAGAAAATTCAAGTTTCAGACTAAGAGCTAGGATTCTTCACTGTCTGTTTACTCTATCAGTACAACCAGAATTAAGTTCTTAGTTTCCATATTTTCATCTTAATGTTTAGCCCACAATGCTTTCTCCTCTGATTCAATAAATTGTAGTAAGAACTTAGTATTCACCTTGAGCAGGACTCAGAATGCATTCCAGTTTTGCTATGAAATAGTCAAAGAAAAAGAAAAAGCCTAAAGAAAAATTTAATAAAGCCTAATCATCATTAACATGACTATATTGTGAAGTACCATTGTACATTACTGAACAATTGAGAGTAGAAACAATGTAAGGAAGAGGAGGCGGGAAAAGGCTAGTGATAGTAGTTCAAGGGATGCTAAAAAAAATATTTAAATATGATTTTCATTTGCTGTATCTTTTTAAAGTTTTTGATGACTTATAGTAGAATTCTTATGCAATTATTTTGTCTTATTCACATTACTATAATCACTTCTCCCAAGAAATACAAATTATTATTTAACAGACTTCTCCATTTCCAAAAAGCTCAAGATTGAGAAAATGTATCTTAAATCAATTAGCCCCCATTTTCTGTACAGTCCCCAGAATTTAGACTTAATTTAGACTTAAGGGCTAGCAAATAATGATGGATGGAAAAGAAGTTCATTACACCAAGTTAAACTCCTTGGTTTAGATAGATGGCCAACTCCAATCAAAATCCTAGGGAACTAAACACTTAGATTAAGAATAAGGGTAGGCCATTGCTAATCTAATTGCCTGTGGCAAACCCCACCCCTATTTAGGTCCTATACTTATCTTTCTTCTAAGTACCTCAGACTTTTTTTTTTTCTGCCTTAAAATTTCCTTTCTCAGCTTCCAGTAATTTGAGGTTATAGTCTGGTTTTATCCTGCCTAATTAACATTCGCATAACTGGTAGCAGATGAAGAGTAATTGGATCTTATCATGCAGTTCCTTTTTCAGACGAGTTGTTAGCCTGAAAGCTTAGAGCCCTCTGTTCTGTTCTCAGTTCTGCCGTTGATCAGCTGTATAATCTTGGGCAAATATTAAAGCTACAGTTTACCTGAAAGGCTTGTTATTAGGGAAGGAGCAAGGACAATGTGTAAGTGCCAATGACTATGAGCGACAGTCCATGTGATAGGAAGGTTTGGATTTGAAAGGCTTACATTCCAGCCCATTCTGCTATAAAACATCTATGTTACCTTAGGCAACCTTTTTCTCTTTCCTCGTGTACAAAATAGGAATAATTAATCTACCATGCTTATCTCAGGTTTTTTTGTTTTGTTTTGTTTTGTTTTGAAGACTGACTAGAACAGAAATTACAAAATGTCGGACATAGAATAGGCTGTCAATAATATGAATCTGACTTCAAGGCTAATAAATTACCACCACAAATCATACACCTGCAGGGTTTCTTGCAATGAATTTAAAAGGGAAATTTCAACATTTAAATTGGTAGTTTACATGAAATCGTTTCAATGGAGTCACAATGGCTTATACAAATTATGCTATTGACCCATTTTTATTTGTGTGCTTATGGAAATGGAAAAGGTTGTTAGCACTAAACCAACATCATGAAACCAAAAGGAAGGGAGAAGGAGGGGAGGAAGGGAGGAAATAGGAAGCAGGGAAGAAGAAAAGGAGGGGAGGAGGGATGGAAGGGAGGAAGGAGGGAAGACATATATTTGTGTTGAAAGTAAATCCAAGAAATCACAAATAGCCTTAACATTACCATCCAGGAAAGTCTGTTCAAGATAATCAATGATCTGAGTGGCCTCACAAATAATGTTTTCCCCGTGGATAAGGACGGGCACTTCTCCAGTTGAGTTCAAACGCATAAACCAAGGCTCATTGTGCTCACTCAGGGGCAGACTTACATCATGTTCCTCGCACTTCAATGCCTTTTCAGCAATTACCAAGCGCACCTGGAAGAGTTCACATTGGTTACCACAACGCAGGTAGGCTTTTAATTAAATGACATCCCTGGATACCAGCCAGCAGCCTTTTTGTGCTTCCCTGAGTTATTAACATTTTCAACACCCCTTTCAACTCTATTCCTGGAATTAACAAGTGAGACATATTCTCGCACCTCAATCTTGTAAGTTAGAAAAGATACGTAATGAGAATGATTCTGGCAATATTCAGTCCACGGTCACCCTCTTCATCACTACTACTTTTCTTTGTGTCCTAAACCTTATGATGCGTCCCCATAGTAAGAACCTGAAACAGATACACTAGGCCTGTTGAAAAGTCAATCAACCAAGAGTAAAAGAAGGAACCCTGGATGGGATGGTTGCCGGAAGGCGCTTCCCTCTGCCTCACTCTCCAAAGGCCCCGGAGACGAGGCCTCCCGCCCCAACGCCGAAAGTGATGTTTTCTGTCGCATTTCATGAGTGGCGGTGCCTGAGTCACGGCCTTCCCATCTCAGACTGATTTTCCCTGCTCCTCCATATAAAGCGCACCCCTGCCCCACAGGGCGCGCCGCCCGCAGGGGTTGAGTTGGAGGTCTCGGTGGGCGGGCTTCCCCGGGCGGCACCCAGCGGGAGCTGTCCAGGTGCTGAAACCCGATCTGCGCCGCCCGCCCGGCCAAGGCCTTTACCTTTTGAGAGCTGAAGGAATGCGTCCAGTGGTACAGAATGAGCTTAACCTCTGCGTCCGACTTGCCTTCCGCAATCAAGGGCGCTCCCCCTCTCTGCTCGTCCTGCCTCCGAGCCATTTCGGGGTGCGCGAGAGCGGGAGGGCCTCGCCGGTCCGTCCTTTACTTCCTCCAGCCACACTGCCCTGCAAAGAGCCGTTTAGCTTTTCCGGGTGCTACCCGGAGCCGGGAAAGTTGCGTGCGGGCGGATGGACGAACAGATCACTGGGAAGTGTAGTTTCGCCGGCGAGAAAGCTGCGGGGCGAGTCCGCAAAGACTCGGGGCGGGGTCTCTGCGCACGGAAGTCACTTGGGAGGTGCAACTGGACGTTTTGTAGAGGAAATGATCTAAAATATGAGTTCCTGATTATTTAAGATGAGTAATGAAACATGTTAATTGCAAATTACTCATGGGTTTTGTAGATGGAGTAGAGATGGCTCAGGTACAAAAGCATCAGTTTCCCAAGATACTTAGGATTCCTCATGGAGAGGCTGTGCCTTTGGTGAAAGGTTGATAGACAAAACATTTATCAGTTTTCATTAGAAGATGCTACTATGAGGTCATGTAACAACAACAATAAATCTCCTTAACAATGCGAATTAAAAGTCTAGTTGTTAAATACAGAAATTTTTTATCCATTTAAAAATTTAATTCATTTTATTTAAGTATTGTTGGTTTACAATGTTGTGTGTGTTTCTGCTGCACAGCAAAGTGATTCAGTCGTGTGTGTGTGTGTGTATTCTTGTTCATATTTCTTTCCATTATGGTTTATTACAGGATCAAATATAGTTCCCTGTGCGATGCAATAGGATCTTGCTGTCTACCCCTTCTATATACAATAGTTTGCACCTGTTAATTAACACAGAATTTTTAGAGCAGAATTACTTGGGTTTGTTTCCTAGTTTTTCAATTTTCCCAATTTTTGAAGTAGAGATAATTTTATTTTCCCCATAAGGTTTTTGTGAGAATTAAATACAATGTTAAACACCCAAAACAGGCTAGCATGTTGTAGACACCAAATATTATGTACAATTTCAGTTGCCTTATAAACATTCTCTTTATAAACATGGTCAAAATCATGATTTTATGATAATCTAGTCATTATTATACACTTCTCAAAATTCAGCACAATAGTAAATCAGCAGAATTTCTCTTTTAGTGAATATGTATTAATATGACCGTGAAATGAATGCTTGTTATAATTCATCCAGCAAATATTTATTGAGTATCTACTGTGTTCCAAGCATTGTACTGGGCACTGGAAATACAAAGATGTATAACTCTTCATACATGGCACCCAAGATATAAGTCTGGTGGCAGGGACAACAAAATAGATGACCACAGTGGAGATGAGAACTATCAGTTTAAGAGAAAACACAAGTACTAAGAGAAATGAAAGGTCTAAAAAAGGCCCCTAGAAGAGACAGAAATCTCACGAGGTCCTTCCTCTCCTTTATAACACTTTATTTGTTGTTCTTTGTAATTATTGTTTAAAGATTTTTATAGTATCTCTTTATACCCTTGCATGCATGCTAAGTTGCTTCAGTCATGTCCAACTCTTTGGGACCCTATGGACTGTAGTCTGCCAGGCTCCTCTATCCATGGGGATTCTCCAGGCAAGAATACTGGAATGGGTTGCCATTTCTTCCTCCAGGGGGATCCCCAACCCAGGATCCAACTCAAGTCTCTCATATCTCTTGTTGGCAGGCAGGTTCTTTACCACTAGCGCCACCTAGGAAGCCCCTTTTTATAGTGAAAGTCACTCTGTAGCCTGCCAGGCTCCTCTGTCCATGGAATTCTCCAGGCCAGAATACTGTAGTGGATAGCTGTTCTCTTCTCCAGGGGATCTTCCCAACCCAGGGATTGAACCCAGGTCTCCCACACTGCAGGCAGATTCTTTACCATCTGAGCCACCAGGGAAGTCCCTTTATACCCTTACGTGAATTCAACTGCTACAGCAAAAGTGATCCTTACCAAATTTGTTCTTTATCCATTCACACTTCAGAGCAGAAGAAAAAGCAAAATTGTGACATCAGTCAGAGTGGGATTTAAACTCCGGCTCCACTCTTACCCTGAACTCTCCTGAGCCTTCACTTCATCATGTGCAAAATATGAGCATCTAAAAATATGTGAGTGCCATGGCATTCGCTGAGAGACTGTGTATAAAGAGTAACCAAAAGTGGGGTCCAGCTGCTTGCCTTTCAAAAGCCAATAAAGAGGCCAGGTTGGTGGGAAGGAAAGTTAGTTTTATTCTGGATGCTTGCAACAGTTGGGGGAGTGGGAAACGGGGGCCCACCTGTCCAAAGGCCAACTTCCTCCCCACCTCCCACCCCGGACTATCAAGGGGCAAGACCTTTTAGGGGGAAGAGCTTTTATAGACAGAAGGGCAGGGGTGGGGAGGGGTGGCTACATGCACAGTCATCTCTGATAGTCATCTTGAAATTGGTCATGCAGTGGTCTGACCAACATCATCTTGACTGTTTTAAGTACAGTTAATCTTCAGTTTCAGGGTCAGTTTGTTCCCATTTCCTTGACCAGTTCTCAGAGTTGTAGCAGCTTATGTCATGGTTATAGTCTGGTTATCATGTAGTTAACTCCTTCCACCTGGTAGGGGTTTCAGTATGTATAAGACAGCTCCCAGGATATGGCTCAGAATATTATCCATAGCCCTTGAGCAAGAACTAAAGGTCCTTGACTATACTTAATGGCTAAACTATTATTATTATTTGGTTTCCTTTGACTGTTTTCCTTTGTTTCTACATGTTCTCACTTCTCTGATTAAACTTATTCTTTGGCTCAAATTATTCCACAGACAAAAGGCAGGCAGAGGACATGGGGGGCAAAGACCACAGGATCCTGCTCCATTTCAAAAGCACTTAGCATGTTGCCTGCAAAACAGCAGTTGCTGCAAAAAGAATTTGTGGAAAAGCCCCTTCATGATGTTAAGAAGACATCACACTTGCTCTTCTCTCTTTAGGCCTCAAAATGTTTTCACTAGTAAGTGAAAGAGCTACAATTCAAACATGACTTTTTGACTACTAGTCAAGTACTGCTTTCTACAACACCATGCTAGCTTTACACCAAATAAAGAAAGTTGTAGACTTTCAAGCTTTACACAGCTGGAGTAGACATTAGGGAAAATATAGCCACTTTCTTGAAAAGTAGTCCACATAGATATATAGATATTCAAGTCTATTAGAACACAAACTACCATATCAAACTACTGCTCACATGTCTTTCTTGTGCATTAGACTTTGAGCCTCAGAAGGTCAAAGACTCAGTATTATTCATTTTAGTATCCCCAAGAATCCAAAATAGTGCTTTGTACATAAAAGATGCTCCCAAACTGCTTATTAATTGAGAAAAAGAGTAGCTAACCACCATCACCGATAGCAGCCGTAAACAATGACAGACAACAACAATAGTAAAGTATAGCCTATCTACTGCTCTAAAAATTCTGTGTAAAGGTAATTTCATTCAACAAAATTCAGTACTTACAAATCTGGACTGTGGATCATGGCTCAGTAAATTGACTCTTTTTTATGTTAACTTTTAAAACTTTACTGATTTATTCTTGGCTACACAGGGTCTTCATTGCTGCATGAGAGCCTTCTCTAGTTGCAACAAGCAGGAGCTGCTCTTCGTCGCAGTGTGAGGGCTTCTCACTGCGGCGGCTTCTCTCGCTGTGAGGCACAGGCTCCAGGCGCAAGGGCTTCAGGAATCGCAGTGCATGGGCTCAGTTGTTGCGGCGCACGGGCTTAGTTCGCCCTCAGCGTGTGGAATCTTCCCAGACCAGGTATCGAACCATATACCCTGCATTGGCTGGCAGATTCTTAACCACTGGAATACCAGGGAAGTCCTCTGTTAATATTTATTGAAATTTGTTATTCATTTAAATATTTCTGAGTGATTGAAGTTAAAATGGATTTGATTGGTACTATGAAATAACAGATCACATGCTCTCTCTGAACCTGAGTCACCTACCTATAATTATGATGAAAATCTACCAGATATGCTGGATACACAGATCTATTCAGTTTGGAAAAATTCCTTGAGCTAAACAATTAATGGTTTGTGCACTTTGCATTATGTCTTATGCTTCAGTCAATTTTAAAATTATCATATAGAACTATTATAGCTGAATGATGTATATATATTTATGCAGTTGTCATTATGTAAAGTTCTATTACTGACATTACCTATTTTGACAGGTATTAGGTAATTCATACATATTTGTAAACATTTTTTAATGTATGTCAACTAAGCCAGAGATCTTGAAACCTTCTGACAAACTGAAATACTCCAGGTTTGTTTTTGAAAGTACTTTTATGAATGACCACAAGAGGTCTCTATCTTTTTAAGAATAATCAATCCCTTGCCATTTTTTTTTTCCCTTGACAAATAAGAAAACTGAAATGGCGATATTCTTCAGAGAATATATATGACTAATTAAGCTATCTAATTCAAAATGAAATTTTCCAAAATTAGGGGAAAAAATCTTTTATACATATGTAAAAAATAGAATATCTCCACTTTCTCCTGATAATAGCTACTAAGCACCCACAATCTATTATGCCTGCCCTGTCTGACCCCTGCCAGTTTTCTGACCCATGTGAATAGCATAGGATTTGTAATTGATATATTACAATAAGAAAAAGGGGTAGAGGTCCTTATTTAGAAATTATTTTCAAGAATTTTTATCTCAAATGTGTACAATTCCTGTTAACTGATATTCTCAAGTATCTACAAAACTAATTATCTAATTGAATGAGATAAAAGATGGGCTCCTCAAAAATACACTGATTTTATCATATAATTGCAATGGTTCCAACTAGTTTACCGACGAAGCTCTAATCAGCTCCTATACTTACTGTGCTTCTTAAAGTGTGGTCCCTTGACAAGCAGATCAGTATCAACTGGAAACTTGTTAGAACTGCACTTTCTACTCTGAAGGTGGAACCCAGAATGTTTTTAAAGGCCCTCCAGGCTTTTCTGATGCACGTTAAGTCTGAAAACTACCAGTTTAATGTTTAACTGATGAGCCATCTTAGTTCTCAACCTCCAATTTGCCCCATTGGTAAAATTTGTAGAGCTGAATAGTGCCTGTATGTCAAAGGCTGTCTTATGGTTTCTGGAAGAAAAAAATAATTTGGAACCACTCCTACAAAACAGCCTGGTAAAATCCCAGGAATCCAAGCCACCAGTTAGAGTTTACAAGTGCAAGATATCAAGACTCCTTTGCTTTCCCCTCCAGAAATGTAGATTACCCGCTGTGGGCTTCTAGACGAATGCCTCAATGAACTTAGAATAGACCAGACCATCTTCTGAAACTCCAAAGTGCTTCCTCTGGCTCTCTTTGCATCCCAGAAGCAAAGAGTCATAATTAATACCAAGTGCAACTTACTAATTCAAGAGGATCTCACCATGAGGCTACTGTAAATTTATATTTCATTAGTTTCCTAGTTTCTCAAAGAAACACTACTAATGTTAACAATGCATTAAATTCTTTATTTTTTAGTAGAAAATTTGTTTTGAGCCATAATTCTCATGGAAAGGATTTGACAGATCTGTCCACCCTATCTCACCCATCTCTATTGTGATGAATGCTGTACATTTCAGAATAAATGTACATGAACATGGACCAGTATACAGTTAAAGGGCTTCCCAGATGGTAAAGAACCTGTCTGCCAATGCAGGAGACACAAGAGATGATGGTTCGATCCCTGCGTCAGAAAGATCCCCTGGAGGAGGGCACAGTAACCCACTCCAATATTCTTGCCTAGAGAATCCCCACAGACAGAGGAGCCTGGTGGGCTACAGTCCATAGGGTCCCAAGGAGTTGGAGTCGAATGAAGCAACTGAGCACGCACACATACAGTTAAAACAAAGATGCATTTGCACTATATGGTTGCTAGTATTTTTTGACATGTTTATTGTGCACCAGGACCCACCACTGAGCGACTTCCCTTTCACTTTTCACTTTCATGCATTGGAGAAGGAAATAGCAACCCACTCTAGTGTTCTTGCCTGGAGAATCCCAGGGACAGGGGAGCCTGGCGGGCTGCTGTCTATGGGGTTGCACAGAGTCAGACACGACTGATGCGACTTAGCAGCAGCAGCAGCAGCATCAGGACCTATGTTGAAGACTTTGTATGTGGACTCTATTGTAACACTTGCAAACTCCCCTAGAGCAGGGGAGATATCCTCCCTGTGTTTTAAATGAGGATATTGAGGCACAGAGAAGTCAGGAAATTTTTCAAACTCATACAAATAAGTAAGCGCCAAAACTGCAACTTAGCCTCCCCACCCTGCCATGTTCATTTCTGGACTTCACATTGTGCTCACTGGAGCATGTCACTAAAAAAGTACTTTGGTGATTATGTTAGTATTAGTGAATATCACTTATGAGGGTAAAGAAATCAAAGAGAAAAAAAAAAGGAGTCACTTAGCAGCTTGCTCTACTGGTATTTGAATAGTATCACCAACATTTCTTTCATTAATGTTACAATAATAGAGAGATCTATTCATAAATGTTTGCAGTGATGAAAGCCTCAAGGATATTTAGATGTGAAAAAATAAGCATATTCCATAGAGGATACTTACTGCTTATGTATGAAATTACATTTTGATTAGTTATGTTTCCTGAAGTTAATGTTTTCTTACTAATTGACAGTATGCTTAGATATTGATCATCCTTTCATCCTAACCAATTGCCTTCCTCTCAATGGAAGACAGGCATCCCTTGTGGATCAGATGGTAAAGAATCTGCCTGCAGTGCAGGAGATCTGGGTTCGATCCCTGGGTTGGGAAGATCCCATGGAGGAGGGCATGGCAACCCACTCCAGTATTCTTGCCTGGAGAATCCCATGGACAGAGGAGACTGTCAGGCTACAGTCCATGGGGTGACAAAGTCAGACACGACTAAGCAACTAAGCACACACACAGTGGAAGATACTTTTCTTCCTGTTTCTCAATAAATGATTCAAGTCGTCTTCCAGGACACCTTCTTCTGTCACTTTCTTTGTATGTTTACAGGACTCTTTCCAGGCATTTATGATCATTTGGCATTTATCCTGGTAATTCAAATTAGAATATTTAATAATACATTGGAATTTCTTTTTCCAGTGTCCTTGCTTTTGTGTTCTTTTAGTCACTAAATAATAAGCAGAGAAGTTAATTTATGCCCGCATGGTCCCTGGCCACATGAGAAAAATGGCATTAAAGCTCAGAGACATGAGCTTTAAAGAAAGAAAAGCTAATGTTACAAGGATTGCTCTAAGTCGGATTTTGCTTTGTGAATGTATAAATAGGACCAGATAAGGTTCTGGGCAGCAGCAGATCCCAGGCACCAAATTGTCATCTCTGTTCCTTTGGCACCGACTTCAACACACTAGCGTGGTTCTTTTTTCTTAACCACCCAACGTCACCAGGGACGTTGAGAGAACAAACATGACTGCTAGTGCTATAAAAGCTACTTCATTTATCTCTTTAGTCTTAGTAAGATCCTAAAGAAGCAGGAGATAATAGTGACAATAAAAGAGTGCTGAAGTTTACATTCCAATACCAAAGTCTAAAGCAATATTTCCTTTCATTTTTTACATACTGCATTTTCTGAATAAAAGCAATATTGTGATCCATGGAGAAAGATTCATTTAAATCCTAAGCATGTACAGTAACTGAAACAGATGAAAGCAGGGAACCGAATCTGTGTTCATGAAGTGACATGAAGAGGGACTTCCCTGGTGGTCCAGTGGCTAAGACTCTGTGCTCCCAATGCTGGGGGCCCAGGTTTGATGGCTCAGTGGTAAAGAATCCGCCTTCCCATGCAGGAAATGCATGAGACTCAGGTTCAGTCCCTGGGTTGGGAAGATCCCCTGGAGGAGGAAATGGCAAGCCACTCCAGTATTTTGGCCTGGAAAAATCCCATGGACAGAGGAGCCTGGCAGGCTACAGTCCGTGGACTTGAAAAGAGCGAGACATAACTGAGTGGCTGAGCACGCACGGAACTAGATCCCACACGCTGCAACTAAGAGTTCGAAGGCTGCAACTGAAGATCCTGCATGCCACAGCTAAGACCTGAACAGCCAAATAAATAAATTAAAATTAAACATTAAAAGAAAAAGCTACACGAGGGAGACAGGCGACACATGACCACCGTGAACCTGTTTCCAATGACTTATTGCATGACATTTGGGACTGGTTGGAGAGACCAAATGAAAGATCCAGAGAGAAGGAGCTGGGCTTTATATAAGAAATGAAATCCTTTTAGAGCAAGAAAGTTTAAGGGAAAAAGGAAAACTCAACAAATTCAGGTGATGGTTTAGTTTTTAAAACACATAGAAAAAAGTCAGGACCATATATTAGCTTAAACTGTTTTCAGCCTAAAAAAAACTATTGCTGTACACAAGTTACAAAAATGGAAAAGCCCAATTTGACCAAATCCACGTGGCCAAAGAATGTAAAGATGGAAAAACCATAACCACCCAGGGACGTGGCCATATATTATATGAAACTGAAGTACACATGAAAAGGGACATAGGAAGATCTAGCACTTGGAGTTGCAAAAAATGGTGAAAAACCAGTGCTCAGTCTGCAAAGGGAGACCAGGAAGGTTTGAAGGCAAGGATATGCTGCTTCCTCCAAGACCTGCTGGGGCAAAGGTGCTGATTCTGTACAATGAAGTGGCTGAAATCCGATGGGCGCGCTTTAAATAACTGATGACCAACGAGAGCCCTCTTATTCACCTTCCTCGTTACGCATGTGCCTTGACGGCCACGGCAGCTGCAGATAACAGCGAGTTCTCAGGCAGACATGCGGGGAAGTTCTGGGCTCAGTTCTCCAGAGCCCTGAGCCAGCTGTCCGGAAAGCCGATTTAGAACAAACCTCCCTGTGACCAGAAGGGTGCTGAGCCCCCTAGCTCTGCGGTGGGCTCTGTACACCCCACCACCCACCCCTCTTCTTTGTACGCTAAGTCACAGCTCCAAAATCAAGCCGCTTGGTCAGCATCAGCTTCTGCGCATGTTTCCTCCAAAGCCCTGAGCCAGCTCCACAGAGCCAGCAGGCGCTGGGTGCCGCAAATGTGATCCCGTCTGTCGTTTTGGCCTCAGCAGAAGAGCGACATGACCATATTTATTGCTGTTGCTATTCTAGGGGCTGGGTGACGTTCTTCTCCCCTTGTGGCTGAGCCCGTTCATCTTTCACCACTCCCTCCAAGTCTGCGAGGCTAAAAGCATGGATACAAATAGATTCTATCAGGAGGAAAGTTAAAACGAGAAGTTCTGAAGTATTCCGAACCTATTTGCTTTACAGCATGAAAAGTTATAAGTTCTGCCGTTCTGTATTTTAAACGGGTACTATTAGCATCCCATTGTTACCATAAGCTGCTACTGATGGTAACTTTGCTAAGGAAAGAAAACATGAATAAAGGTGGTGGGGAAATGATCTGGCTGATAAACATGGCTTGGAGATTTGGCAAATGTTGAATATTCCACTGTTGAGTCTTGGGAGTGTCCACATGTTACCAGAACACTTGAAGCTTTCTGCTTGCCTCAGACTCTTCCTTACTAAGCCACTCCTCTTTTGTGACGTGAAAGGGACTAATTGACAAGCCACAGAAACTCCTATTAAGGATACAATGGTGCAGGGCACAGGTGACAGGGCTCCTAGAAAGTAACTATATACAGACTTTCTAAATGAAGAACTTAGGTACATAAATAACTAATTACCGCATGTGTTGCACGCTGCACCAAATGAGAGGGAGTCTGTCTTTACCACTGACCCCTATTCATTACCGATGGGTCAAATCTTCCACTGTAACTCGTGACCACTCTGTTTGGGCTCACCTGGCTGATCCATCGTCTGCCCTTGGCAACAGTTCTATCTCTGGCTTTGCTAAAATGACTCTTCGGATTCATGTGCCCTGCTGCAATTCCACTCTGTCACATACAAGGCAGCAGAACATTCTAGGGGAGGCAGTGGGTTGCAGAGGTAGGTGCGTGGGCCCTGGAGCCAGCTGCCTGGGTTTGAGCCCTGGCTGGCTGCTGTGGGACCTCGTTAAGCCTCCACTTCCTCTGTAAAATTAGGATGATAGCAGTAATCGCCTCCTAGAGCTGTGGTGAGAATTAAATAGGAGAAAAATACATATGTAAACACAGTTAGAAAAACTAAAAGCCCGAGGACAGGAGCTGTGCTGTCATTTACTGGCAGGGAAATTTAACCTCTCTCTAGCACGTTTCCTTTGGCTCAACTGTAGCTGGTCTTCAAACGGTCTGTTCACTCTCAAAATCACAGTATGCAATTGTGCTCCAGACTGGGAGGTTTCTGGCTGTCTCCCTGCGAAATGCCTTTCCAACATCCAGGGTAGTATCTAAAGTGCACTATCAGCTGGCAGCTCAGCTAATTTTCACCTGAAATGTCCATAAATTATGGGAGTAGTTCAGTAAAAGCCCTTACAAGGCCTGGTTCTTCTTCTTAAGAAAGTGACATGTACATTCCTTGTAGCTCAGATGGTAAAGAATCTGCATGCAAAGCTGGAGACCTGGGTTCCATCACTGGATCAGGAAGATCCCCTGGAGAAGGAAATGGCCACCCACTCCAGTATTCTTTTTTGGAAAACTCCATGGACAGAGGAGCTTGGCTGGCTACAGTTCATGGGGTCACAAAGAGTCAGACACAGATCTAAGCGACTAACACACACATACACACAGACACACATGTATATATATGGAGAATTCCATGGACAGAGGAGCTTGGCGGGCTACCAGTCTACGGGATCGCGAAGAGTCAGACAACTGAGCGACTAACACTTTCACTTTCACTTATATACATACACATATCACAATTATGGCTTTTTTGCCCTAATATGATTTTGGTCTTTCTTCCTTCTTTCTAGTTGCATATTCCTGGACCATCACACCTCAGACATGTAAAAATGGAACTGTTTTATTTCTCTAGGACCATTTAACAGCTCTGAAGACTCATTACCACCAATAGTGGAAAATACTCTTAATTTTGTTCCTTTTGGTGTAACTCAGTCCCTCGCATAGAATACAGATCTCTCTGGAGAAATATTCAGTCACTCTTCCCCCTCCCTCTGGTGGTGGTAGGGAGAGCGAGGAATGGCTCTAATTTTCAGCTGGTGTACAGTTCACCTGACCTCAAGAGAAGGACATCCGGTTTGAAAACAATCCCCTGGTCCTCACTGGTCTCTCACAAGGTGTCTTGTGCAGCTGGATCTTTGAGACTTGACCTCTGGCCTTGCTGCATGTACTGAAGGGTTCATAACTTGCCAGTTCTTCCAGCATGGTCAGGCCTGGGCAGTGTGTGGCCACCCCAGCCCTCCCTCACAATGCTGACTCTGTCTTGCCTCTAACTGATCTTCTCAAATTCAACCATATCTTCCATCCAGTCCCTGCCTTTGTGACATCCACCTAAAACCTTACCTCTCACCATACCAAGGAAACCCACGAGCAGTCCACTTGCTCATAATTCTTACCAGCATTGAGTCAGGGGAACTCATTTGTGGCTTCCTCCATATTTCAACCCCCAAGCAGCAGAGCTAGAGAGACCTAAGAGACCTGTTGTAGTTAAGGTTCTCCAGGAAACAGACTTTGAGATTTGCCTAGAGAAGGTTTATTGGCAAATGTTCTTCAGAACAACACTTGTAAGAGAGTGTGGGAAGCTGGCTTGAGCAGAGAGAGAAGTGAGGATTGCCAGGGACTTGCAAAGAAACTGATTTTGCTGGCATCTCTGAGCTGGGAGGGAATCTAATAGTTGTTCCAATTGAGACATGGGGTCTAGAACTTTACATCCCCCACAGTGGACTAATCATTGGATACGTGCTGCTCAGTGAGTTCACCTGACCTTGGGCTAAGGGGCCTTCTTGGGCTAAGAGGCCTTCTTTGGCTAAGGGCAGTGCGTGAAGAAGGCTTCCCTGGTGGCTCAGTAGTAGTAAATATGCCTGCCAATGCAAGAGATGTGGGTTTGAACCCTGGGTCGGGAAGATCTCCTGGAGAAGGAAATGGCAACCCACTTCAGTATTCTTGCCTTGGAAATCCCAGGGACAGAGGAGCCTGGCGGGCTATAGTTCATGGGGTCACAAAAGAGCAGACACAGTTTAGCAACTAAACAATAACAACAATGCTTGGAGAAGGACTCAGATGTGAGGCTTCAGCTGCCAGGATTCACAGAGCTGGGGAACAAGTACCTGACCCACATCAGTGTCAATCATGTCTAACATGCCTCTGTCCTAAATGCCTGTCCAGCGTTTCTTCCAACTCTCTGATGAAGTGCTGCCACCCTTCTCCCCAGACATCCAGGAAAGAAGTAGAATATGCAACCCTTCCGCCTCTGAGTCTCTGTATATCTGGGAATATGTCTTGGAATTTTCATTCCCATTCATCCTCTCCCAGACTTCTCCAAACTGCTCTGGTATCATGGCCTGAAAGTGAAAGTGTTAGTCATGTCCAACTCTTTGCGACTCCATGAACTGTAGCCTGCCAAACTCCTTTATCCATGGAATTCTCCAGGCAAGAATACTGGAGTGGGTTGCCATTTCCTTCTGCAGGAGATCTTCCCAACCCAGGGATCGAACCTGGATCTCCTAAACTGCAGGCAGACTCCTTACCATCTGAGCCACCAGGGAGGGTGATATAGCCTATATCCTCCCTCCAACAGAAAGATGCAATATTTTTTATTTCCTTTTTTCTCATTTTTTTTTCTCCAAGGAATCAATATTTCAATATGTTGAGCTATGTGTCCAATGCTATGAAATGAAAATATTAAATAACATATTTATGGCATTTTCTCAAAGACTGAGCTTAAGAAATATTTCTTTTGTTTTACTTTTTTGGGTTCTTACCACCACTTCTTTTAGGAGCAGATCTCCCCAGGGGTGTGTGTAGTCTCCCGACTCTCAGAACAGCCGCTGCCCCAGGATTCGCCACCTTCTTCTACCCTCAGGTGAAATTAGGCGATGTGTGTAGCTTCCTTTCCACTAGTGCTCTTCTCCCTGGGCCCTGCTCCTGCCCAGAGCTCTGTGGATTTTCCTCCAGAGGCTGTGGGAACATTCCCTGCATTTACAAGACCCATTTGCCATGGAGATGAGTTTACCATGGATGGTTTCATTCCCAAACCCTTCTCTTCCAGGGACCCAAGGAGACTAAAACTTTGTGCATAACTCCCCTTCCCCCTGTTTTCAACTTTATTTTATTTTTAAATGCATTAAAAATTGTGCTAGTCTCCTTTGCTGCATGGACTTCAAACTGCATGAAATGCAATAACTCTCATTTTAGATTAAAAAAAAAACAGAAAACACCTTGTGTTACCTTGTGTTCAAGTCTCCAATGGATAACTTTGGGGAATCCCACAAATGACTTCTTTTTCTCAGCAAAGCCTGAATAGTACACATATTAGACTTGGCATCTTTTTCTTAAAGTTAAAATTTGATTTCAAGCTGAGTTTCAAGTTTAGTTCTTTGTACCGTGCCCACCCCTCTCTCTGAAGTAATGGATATTATTGATAGGTGAAAGACTTTAACACCCTGGAACAGTAAAACTTTGGTTGAAGTTTCATATATATTAACCTAATCAACTTACAGTGATACACTACATGATTTTCTACCTTATCTACACATTTCTTTTACTGGTTACTCTTTGCATTTGGTAAATTACACAAATTGTTGAGAGCTCTCAGCTTTACAGAGCCCCTACTCAGATTTCTTTTAGAGCTACTCTTTTTTTTTTTTTTTTTTTGGTCTGTTTCTCCAAAATTTTATCTAACTACAGGGTCAACCAGATATTCTGATAAGAAATTTACTTTTCCTTAAGAGAAGGGAAATATTTCCATGGCATTGTTAATAACTATATACATTTCCACCTTTGGGGGGCTTCCCAGGTGGCTCAGTGGGTAAAAAATCTGCCTGCAATGCAGGAGACATGGGTTGGATCCCTGGGTTGGGAAGATCCCCTGGAGGAGGGCATGGCAACCACTCCAGTATTCTTACCTGGAGAATCCCATGGACAGAGGAGCCTGGCAGGCTACAGTTTATAGGGTTGCAAACAGTCAAGCACAACTAAAGCAACTGAGCACCCACCTTTTTTTTTTAAGGGTTAAAATTTACTTTGAGTACCTGACTTGTGTAAAATTAAAACTTTATAACACAGAAACCACTTTCAGTACAATCGTTTTGGTTATATGAATACATGAAACGATCATAACTTCAAATGCAATTTTTCAACTTTGAATATTTTTACACACTTTTTTAAAATAAACAAAAAAACCCAGTCTTAACTCTCCCCAGATTCCACTGCGATAGTAACACGTCGGTGTTTTCTCTGACACGCTGCGCCTCTCACTGTCTTCTGCACAAAGGACTCTAGTGCTACAACAGCGTTGCCGAAGTGGAAGCTGTTGTTTCGAGTTCTAAGAACCAGCTTGGCAAGGAAACCTTTCTTCTACTTGGTGTAATTAATGTTTGCACACTAGATCCAGAAACCCAGTGATGGACCATGAGAACTAGAATGATGCATCTCAGCCAAGTCTGCCTTCCTAAACATTGGGATATTTTCATTTCCTGGAGGCTGGATTGCTTTCTCTAGTTCCAACAGAAAAACCTGATTTATTTTACACAGATTTTGGTAAAGAGAGGCTCAGAGATTGGGACTTAGGTCTCCCAGGGCTCTTAATAATTTCTTCCCACACCCCATTGGATAGGTTTGTGCACCTGACTTGGGAGGCTAATGCTGTAAGCCTTTTTCAGCCAACTGGCCAGGAGGCAGAGACATCTCAGACGCCTCTTTTTAATCTTGTCTGTCCTGAGTACCATAGTAGGAACCACAGGGACTTGTGACCACACCCAGGTTGGTCTCTCCTTACACTCAAATCTTAATGATCCCTCTTGACCCTACCAAACCTTGGATTCCACTGATCCCTTTTTAGAAAGTTGGAAGGAACAATTTATTCTGTCTCCATGGCTCTATGTGGGGACGAATAGTGTCCTTTTATTTTCCCCTCCTCTAGGAAGTCTCTGGGGATAATTGGCTCTCATATTTGAAACTGTTTTCCAAACAAAAGTCCACACACCTATGGGAGTTCACCCATGTATTCTAAGGGGTCTGGTAATTTTCTCTAGATTTTTCATCTCTTTGGACTATCACTTGGTTTTGGTGGTTAAGCTTGTGTTTATGTTCAGGCAGACATTGCCATTGAGTCTTTCTACTTTAATTGTTTCTGACTAGTGAGTAGATCGGAAAAGGCAATGGCACCCCACTCCAGTACTCTTGCCTGGAAAATCCCATGGACGGAGGAGCCTAGTAGGCTGCAGTCCATGGGGTCACAAAGAGTTGGACATGACTGAGCGACTTCACTTTCACTTTTCACTTTCATGCATTGGAGAAGGAAATGGCAACCCACTCCAGTGTTCTTGCCTGGAGAATCCCAGGGATGGTGGAGCCTGGTGGGCTGCCGTCTATGGGGTCACAAAGAGTCAGACACGACTGAAGCGACTTAGCAGCAGCAATGAGTAGAGAGGCACACCTAATATGTAAATGACATATATCCATCAACTAATAGCCAAATGGTGTGCCAGTACTCTATACAAAGAAAGACTTCCTAAGAAATCCTATAGACGAGTCCTCAACAGCATCTGGCAGGATGCCTTTACTGAATCAGGAGAAACTGTGACTCCTTGGGAAATGCTATAAAAAAATTTTTTTTAATGCAAGCAGTAATCTTATTTCATCAAAACATCATCTGTCACATTAAATTCAGGTTGCTAATTTCAAAATTACTTGTTCTTAATTTATGTTGGTTTTATGTTTTAAATAAATTCTAAGCAGGTATACCTTATCTGATGGTTTATATATTTAAGTACATGTATATAATGAATATATAAATACGTACAAAATTATTGAAACCACCATGGGCAAGAGGTCTGGATAAATTTTTGCTTTTCTTCAAAAACTGTTGATGCATTTCTTAAGTTTGAAAAACACTGTTCTGTAGCGGGGAGGGGGGGGGGGTGTCACATTTTGCTTCACAGAATCAGAAAGGAGGGGCTGGTTTTAATACCTTTTTCATATTTTCTTTCCAATACTACCCTTCTTTCTCGTTTCCTTTCTCTGCCCTACCCCGAGCTATGGGGGAAATGCCTAGACAGTCATCCTTTCTTAAAAGCTCTTCGACCACAACAAGGCCCTGGTGGCTGCTTCCCTCTCCACCAACGTCTCTTACCAAGATCTTCTTTCTCCCTTGCTCAGTGAGTCCAAGCATACTGTCCTGTCTTCAGTTACTTCAGTGTGCCAAGCTCTTTCTACCTCAGAGTTGTTTCCTCTTCTCCAGCTGATCTCCTGCTTACTTTCCAGGCCATCTCCTCCTCATCCTTCAGAGCCTAGCTAACATGTCACTTTACTGTAAATAATCCTAAAATGTACATGGAACCACAAAAGATGTCAAATTGCCAAAGTAATCTTGAGAAAAAAGAACAGAGCTGGAGGCATCATGTTCCCTGACTTCAGACGATACTACAAAGATTCAGTAATCAAAACAGCATGGAACTGGCACAAAACCAGAAACATAGATCAATGCAACAGAACAGACAGCCCAGAAATAAACCCACACATGTATGGTCCATTATTCTATGGCAAAAGAGAAAGGAATATACAATGAAGAAAAGAAAATCTCTTCAGCAAATGATGTTGGGATAACTGAAACAGATACATGTAAAAGAATGAAATGAGAACATTAATACCACATACAAAAATAAACTCAAAAAAGATTAAAGACTTAAATATAAGAGTAGACACTATAAAATTCCTTAAAGAAAACAGGCAGAACATTCTTTGATATAAACCACAGCCGTAATTCTTTGGACCTGTCTCCTAAAGTAAATAAAAGCAAAAATAAACAAATGGGGGCTAATAAAACTAAAAAGCTTCTGCACAGCAAAGAAAATCATTGCTAAAACAAAAAGACAACCTACTGAATAGAAGAAAATAATTACAAATGATATGACCAATAAGGGATTATACTCTAAAGTCACTGGGAAAGGAATGGAGACTTCACAAGTCCACCAACTGATTTGGTTTAGAATTATCAGATTTTTGTTAAGTTCTGGGTTTCAAGGTCACCTCATTAATGACTTCTTTTACTGATAATTATTCACTGTCTATTGTACACTTACTCTTAGCAACCACTCACTTACATAGGACTTTTAAATTTTGCCTTTTAAACAATGTAGAGGATATTGTTTACAATTATCAAAGCACTTTGAGGAAGAATTCATATGAGAAACCAATATTAGGATCACTAGTATCAGGAAACTTTGAATTCACTTTATCAGTTTATGGAATCTAAGGTAGCCTACATGAGGCTACATGACCCTACAGTAATGTTTCCCTGAAGACTCAGAGTATTTACTAAAATCACAGATTTGAGCTCAAACCCACTGAAGCAGAATTCACCAAGGAAGAGACCTGGGCATGTTTATTTAACAAGTACCCCCTGATGATTGACATCAAGGGAGTTTGGAAAATTGTCCTACAGACATGATTCTTCATCAGAAATACATTAGGATGCAGGGGATGCTCACAGAATGTATGTGACTAAGCCTCTTCAGGAGATTTTGCCAGGGAAAAGTGGAGTCTGGACAAGCAATGAAAATGCTTGCCAAGGGACTCTTACCTGCACTTTAATGAAGTATCTGTACTGAAGGAATATTTAGTATGGATCAGAGGTGGAAATGAGGCATAATTTAGCGTGGGCTGTAACATTCAGGAAGGAAATGGTGGTGCATACTTCTTTACAGAAGTAGCAACTCGTTCAGCTCAGCAACCATGCCGGGACTAATACAACGGCATACAGTTCAGTTCAGTCGCTCAGTCATGTCTGATTCTTTGTGACCCCATGGACTGCAGCACGCCAGGTTTCCCTGTCCATCACCAACTCCCAGAGCTTATTCAAACTCATGTCCATCGAGTCGATGATGCCATCCAACCATCTCATCCTCTGTCGTCCCGTTCTCCTCCTGCCTTCAATCTTTCCCAGCATCAGGGTCTTTTCAAATGAGTCAGTTCTTCACATCAGGTGGCCAAAGTATCAGAGCTTCAGCTTCACCATCAGTCCTTCCAATGAATATTCAGGACTGATTTCCTTTAGGATGGACTAGTTGGATCTCTGTGCTGTCCAAAGGACTCTGAAGAGTCTTCTCCAACACCACAGTTCAAAAGCATCAATTCTTTGGTGCTCAGCTTTCTTTATAGTCCAACTCTCACATCCATACATGACTACTGGAAAAACCACAGCTTTGACTAGACGGATGTTTGTTGGCAAAGTCTCTGCTTTTTAATATGCTTTCTGGGGTGGTCATAGCTTTTCTTCTAAGGAGCAAGGGTCTTTTAATTTCATGGCTGCAGTCACCATCCACAGTGATTTTGAAGCACCCCCAGAATAAAATCTCTCACAGTTTCCATTGTTTCCCCATCTATTTGCCACAAAGTGATGGGACTGGATGCCATGATCTTAGTTTTCAGTATACAGTTGAAATACAGCATACAGTTGGAAGTCTCTAAATGTCCACTCTGTCACACTCACACAGAGAAGCTATGAATCATTCCATCAGTTGGCGAGTCAGAAATTGCTCCAGCCATCTGGATCACGCAGTCTTTTACCATCTGGGAGACTAAGTTTTAGAGTCCGTAAGTTTATCAGGTCCCCATGTAACTCAGCTGGTAAAGAATCCGCCTGCAATGTGGGAGACCTGAGTTCAATTCCTGGGTCAGGAAGTTCCCCTGGAGAAGGAAATGGCAACCCACTCCAGTATTCTTGCCTGGAGAATCCCATGGGTAGAGGAGCCTGGCAGGCTTCAGCTCATGGGATCCCAAGAGTCAGACACAACTTAGCACTATCTTTCTTTCTTCTTTCTAGGTTTATCAGGTCCACTCACTGCTGTATATAGGTTACTATTTCATATGCCAATGGGAAGTTATGTTCAATAACATATAAAGGATTGATTTTTTAAAATAGTAACATGCAAAAATGTTGAAGACTGACATTTCAGTGTAGTTATTAACAGGTAGCACAATTTCAAGGTGCAAGAAAAAAAACAAATGAAAATATTCTTTAATGAGCATGGCCATTCCCATCCCCTTTAGTTTGATTTGTATCTTTAGAGGGTTCTCCCCCTGCCCATCCTCCCCTACAGCTTTTTACACAGATACACGTGCAGAAAAATTCAACAGGTTACATACATTATTCTGTATATTGCTTTTACCCACTTAATAGATCTTGGGGATTTTTCCATATAAATACACAGAGAGCTTCTTCATTCTTTTTTAGGAACCCATAAAAATCTGATTTTCAATTCAATTTTGTTAAGTTCCAAAGCAGACTTTTTTATTTTTATTTTTATTGAAGTATAGTTGATTTACAGTGTTGTGCCAATCTCTTCTAAACTACAAAATGAGTCAGTTATACAAACCTATACATTATTTTTTCATATTCTTTTCCATTATGGTTTATCTCAGGATATTGAATATATTTCCCTGTGCTATACATTAGGACCTTGTTGTTGAGTTTGCTCCTACCAATCCCAAATTCCCAACCCATCCTCTCCCCTACATCATCTTTCCCTTGACAGCCATAAGTCTATTCTCTATGAGTCTGTTTCTGTTTGGTAGACATATTTTAGATTCCACATATACATGATATCATATGGTATCTGGCTTTCTCTGACTTAGTACGATAATCTCTAGTTGTATCTATGTTGGTGCAAATGGCATTATTTCATTCTTTTTATGACTAAGTAGTATTCCATTGTGTATATGTACCACATCTTCTTTATGAATGCATCTGTTGACGGACATTTAGGTTGTTTAATATTTTGGCTCTTGTGAATAGCACTAAAGGTACATAGGGGTGCATGTACCTTTTCAAATAATACAGCAGACTTTCATCTCTCTTTGACCATGGCGCCCACCTGTAAACATAAACATGTGTATGTATGTGCTTATTTTTGAAAGATCACTGGGTGTATCAGTTTAGATCCTTCAACAAGCAGATGTCAGGATGGAATTAGACACACAAGAGATATACTGAAGTGAACACATGTGAGGGATAAGACCAAAGGAATCAGGAGTAGGTGGGCAGAGTCTTTGGGTCACAACACAGGTCTGAAACCTATGAAAGGAAAGAGGGAAGAAAGCAGGATTTAGTAGGGAGAATTCAGACTGCTGTGTAGCCTGGCCAGGTCAATGTCAGTGGGGAACATTTCAGCCAGGTCAGTGGGGAGCACAGAAAATATAAGCCTGGCAGAGGCGGCCTGTGTTGAGAAGGAATGGTCCAGCTCAAGCAGTCCCACTGTGCTCAGCTATCGGCTGGAGAGTCCTGGGTTCTCAGTGTCCCTTTCATGAAGGCCATTGACATGTAGCGCAAAATTCTTCACACTCAGGGCCCATTCCCACATGTTCATCCACATGTCTGCTCTACCACCTTCCAGTCCTTTCCCTCACAGACCTCTGACCAGATGGCCAGGTTGTTGGCCATTGCTTAAAATCTACATATGTTCCCCACCTCAGGCCACTTTTCCTTTCCCATAAAATAGATGACCAGGTTCAGCACTCACGGCTCTGTCCCTTGCAAAGATTTTCCCTCTCTGAATACTCTCAAGACCCCTCCTGAGTGGAGCTATAATGCAGCCTTCATTCATTTTCAGCTTTATCCACATAATAGCCTGTCCATTGATAAACCAAGTGTGGCTTCTCTTCCTCCTTCAACTGGTCAAATGGAACCCTAGTTTTCCCATAGGTGATGGTGGGTAAGGAATGTTAGTGCAATCCTAGGGCCACATGGGGCTCTGGGCAACCTGTTCTTGCAGCTTTCTTGTGTCCTTTGGTTCTGCTCATCTTGATCTTGGATATACCACGTTCATCTTACAACAGATGGCAACTGGATTTGTCCATCATTATATTGTTCGGGTATTTTTGTGTAGGTCACCATTACCCTTTATGTGTGCTATGGTTTCATCCAACTTTGTCTTAGCAGGACCCAGCTCACAGTGGGAAATTCTAAAGTAATAGTCACTTGGTATCCCACGGTCAAGCATTCCTTTTTTTTTTTTTTTTTTTGCTAAAGTCAAGTAACTGTTTCTCAAAAATTCTATAATTCTCTTCTGCAGATTCTATGGCCTTGTGTCAGCACTCCAGAGCCCTGCATTGTGATCCCTCCACTGGGCCTTACCACAGTCTTCACATTGCATCTTTTGTCACCACCTACACCAAACACTAACACCAAAGGATCTGCCTGATGATATGGCCCAAGAGGAAGGGCTGCTAGTACCAGAGCCCCGGCCTCCTGCAAAACGCTTTCCTGCTCTGAGCCCTCTCAAAGCTGGCAGCCTTCATTCCATGTCATTCAGCATGTAGACTGGAGCTGTTTCTACGTGTGGTATTGCTCCCAGAATCCAAGAGGCCTACCAGGTGCTCTGCTTTATTTTTTTCCTGTCTTTTTTGGGGGGTGGGCCAGGGTCAGGGGGGAGTTATAGATCAGAGTTTATGAGATCCAGCCATTTGCCTTTTACTTTTTATATATTTATTTATTTTTGGCTGTGCTGGGTCATTGTTGTCGTGCACGCTTTCCTCTAGTTGCAGAGAATGGGGACTACTCCCCAGCTGCAGTAGACAGCTTTTCATTGTGGTGGCTTCCCTTGTTGCAGAGCTCAGGTTCTACGTGCACCAGCTCAGTAGGCAGCACATGGACTCAGTAGTTGCAGTTCCCAGGCTCTAGAGCACAGGCTCAGTAGGTGTGGCACACCGGCTTAATTGCTCTGCAGCACGTGGGATCTTCCCAGATCAGGGATGGAACTGGTGTCTCTCACCCTGGCAAGTGGATTCTTCACCACTGAACCACCAGGGAAGCCCTGCCTTTACATTGAAGGGGATGTCCCAGGCAGAGCATGGACTTGGTGTGAACACCACAGCAGATCTGAACTCACAGCAGCTGAAGGCTGTCTGCCATGTTCCCTCTGAGCTGCAGGTTCTCTGGGAGGGAGATCTGAGCTGTGCGCCCCCAAGGCCACCCCCTGGAGTGTTCCTCCTTCTGAGTAAGCTTTAAAAAGTGTTTGCCATATGAAAGTAATAAGTGAGATGTAAGCGATGACAAACATTCTAGAATGTGTTTAAGGCAAGGAAGAGGAATTGAAGCTTTATCTGGAATGCAGTCAGTATCTGAAGAATCCACCAGGTCTCTGAGGTGTACGTGCCAAGGTGGTATGTGGGCTTGGACTGCAGCACTTGGCAAGGATGTGGCATTCCCCAGTGGCACTCAGTCAGAGGGCTGCCTCTTCTATTATGGGCCATTGTTTCAAATCCCATCTCAGATCTCTTGGAACCATTCATTCCCCAATTATATTATACACCTCTTTCCTGTCTAATAATGGATTTTGTGTTTTTCTCTCCTTCAACGAGCAGTCACTTGGCAACTACTTACTCCTTAGTTGTGCTTTCAGCAACACTGTTCACCTCCCTTGTTAATAATTTTTTAAATTGCAGCGTAGTTGATGTATAATGCTGTGTTAGATTCTGGCGTACAGCAGAGTTATTCAGTTATACGTATATACATTCTTTCTCATATTCTTCTTCATTATAGGTTATTTTCAGATATTGAACATAGTTCCCTGTGCTTTATGGTAGGACCCTGTTGTTTATCTATTTTATGTATAGCAGTTTGTACCTGCCAATGCCAGACTCCTAATTTACCCCTCCCCCTTTGGGAGGTTTGTTTTCTATGTCTGTAAGCCTGGTTTCTGTTTTGTAAATAAGTTCATTAGTATCATATTTTGCCTGGAAAATCCTATGGACAGAGGAGCCTGGTGGGCTGCAGTCCATGGGGTCACGAAGAGTCAGACACAACTGAGCGACTTCACTTTCACTTTACACTTTCATGCATTGGAGAAGGAAATGGCAACCCACTCCAGTGTTCTTGCCTGGAGAATCCCAGGGATGGGGGAGCCTGGGGGCTGCCGTCTGTGGGGTCACACAGAGTCGGACACGACTGAAGTGACTTAGCAGCAGGAGCAGCAAGCCGGGTTTCTGTTTTGTAAATAAGTTCATTAGTATCATATTTTAGATGCCACATACAAATGATATATTTGCCTTTTTATGTCTGATTTACTTCATTTAGTATGATAATCCCTAGGTCCATCCATGCTGCTGCAAACGGCATTATTTCATTCTCTTTTATGGCTGAGTATTAGTCCATTGTATATACATAATGCATCTTTACCCATTCATCTGTTGATGGACATTTAGGTTGCTTCCATGTCTTGACTATTGTAAAAAGTGCTGCTATGAACATTGAGGTACATGTATCTTTTCAAATTAGGGTTTTGTTCAGATATATACCTAGGAGTGGGACTGGTGGATCATATAGTAACTCTATTTTTAGTTTTCTAAAGAAACTCCATTCCTTTCTCCATAGTGACTGCACCAATTTACATTCCCACCAACAGTGTATGAGGGCTTTTCTCCACACCCTCTCCAGCATTTTTATTGTTTGCGGACTTTTAATGATGGCCATTCTGACCACTGTAAGGTGATACCTCATTGTGGTTTTGATTGCATTTCTCTAATAATTAGTGATGTGGGCATCTTTTCATGTGCCTAATAGTCATCTGTACGTCTTCCTTGAATAAATGTCTATTTAGATCTTCTGACCATTTTGATTGGGCTGTTCGGGTTTCTGTTATTGAGTTGTATGAACTATTTGTATATTTTGGAAAGTAAGCCCTTGTCGATTGCATTATTTGCAAATATTTTCTCCTCATCCATAGGTTGTCTTTTCATTTTGTTTATGGTTTCCTTTGTGTGAAAATGCTTTTAAGTTTGATTCAGTTCCATCTGTTTGTTTTGCCTTTATTTCTATTGCTATGGAAGACTGACCTAAGAAAACATTGCTACAACTTAACGTCAGAGAATGTTTTGCCTATGTTCTAAGAGTTTTAGGGTGTCCTTCTTTTATATTTAAGTCTTTAAGCCATTTTGAGTTTATTTTTGTATACTGTGTAAGGAAGTGTTTCAACTTCACTGATTTACATGTGACTATCTAGCTTTTCCAACACCACTTGCTAAAGAGACTGTCTTTTCTCCACTATATACTCTTGCCTCCTTTGTCAAAGATTGACCTAGGTGTCTGGGTTTATTTCTGGGCTCTCTATTCTGTTCCACTGACCCAGATGTCTGTTTCTGTGCCAATTCCATGCCGCTTTGATTACTGTAGCTTTAAGGTATTGTCTGAAATCTGGGAGGGTTATGCCTCCAGCTTCCCTCCCCACCAAGGATTGCTTTTGGTCTTTTGTGATTTCATATAAAATTTATGACTATTTGTTCTGGTTCTGTGAAAAATACCATGGGTAATTTAATAGGGATCACATTAAATCTGTAGACTGCTTTGGGTAGTGTGGCCATTTTAACAATATTAATTCTTCAATCCAAAAGTATGGGAAAACTTTCCATTGCTTTAAATCACCTTCAGTTTCCTTCTCCAGGGGATCTTTCAGATCCAGGGATCAAACCCAGGTCTCCTGCATTGCAGGTAGATTCTTTACCATCTAAGCCACCAGGGAAGCCTGCTATCCATTTTAAGTCTCTCTTTAATTTGTCATTACCTTTTTCATTGTTAGACCTTTCTTGAACCGTCTGTGAGCCTTGTCATTGGACACATATGCTGTCTAAGTCCAGTGGACCTCTGCCCACTAGGAAAAACAGGCAGAGACCACAAGGGACAAATCATAGGAAAAACTGAAGAACTGCCCTTGAGACTTAAATAAGGCTCAGCTGATGTTTTTATATCAGAATAAGACTACTTCTAAATTAGACTCTTAGCCCCTAGGGCAGGATTGCCTAGTTGTATAAAATAAGCCAACAAGTATCCAGTAATTACACAAAATTTGGACACCATGAAGCTAATGTTTTGGACACAAAAGATAGCCTAAGGAGACTAGAAAGGAATCAGAAGCAAAACACACAGGGAATGAGACAGCTGAAGTGGGAGGACAGGGGGTGGGAGAACAGAGATAAGCTAAGAGATGTGGGTTGTACAGAATCCGAGGGAGGTAAGTGTTCACCAGTATCAAATTCGCAGCTGCCACTCCTAGCAGAAGAATTGAAGAGGTGCCATCATAGCTGTCAACTGGGAGGTCCCTAAATGGCTCAGACAGAAAAGAATTCACCTGCAATGAGTTCAATCCCTGGGTTGGGAAGATCCCCTGTATAAAATAATGGCAACCTACTCCAGGATTCTTGCCTGGAGAATTCTATAGACAGAGGAGCCTGGTGGGTTATGGTCCATGGGGTCACAGAGTCAGACATGATTGAGTGACTCACTAATGGCTGAACAAGCTGCCCTAGACTGGTGGGCATAAAACCCACATCAACTGGTGTGAGGAGAGGTGGGGAGGAAAGACTTGAATGTAACCTACTCATTCAAGGAGGTGTGCAGTTTTGAGGACAGGAGTCGAGGTGAAAGCAGAACCGGGAAATAAGGGCTGTCTTAACATGGTAGACATACGAGTACCTCTGTTGGGTGGAAGGAAAGAAATTAAAGTATATTCAAAAGAGAAGGAATTGACCCAAAACTTGGAGAGGAAAAAGGACATCTTCACCTCTGGGATGAGGTGGTGGTGAAAGGAAGAAAATGAGAACCAGTGGAAGGTTTAAGAGAGAAAGGTGTTCCCATGGGTTACCACTTTTTCTCTAGGAGGAAGAAGACAAATAGGAAAGAACTGGGGCTGAGAAGGGCTTGAAGACAGTAATGAGCTTCTAGAAGTTTCCTGGGAAGTGATCTGCCATGCAGTGTGGAGGGGTTGGTCTGAGGTTTACCACCCATGATTTGCAATGGCAACTGGTAAATGTTGTGATTATTCCCAGAAGGGGCTTCCTATCAGCAAGGGAGGAGAAACTGATTTAGGCTTGAGGACTGGGCAGGCGGATGAACCAGAAGGTCACTATGGAAAGGAAAATGCAGTGGAAAAGATGCAGTAGGGTTCTTCAGGCAGGACAGGGAAGGGCCAGGAAGGCATGAAGGGCATCAAAGGAGTGAAGACTTTACTAAGAGTCCATGCTTGTTCAGTGAATGGAAAAGACCAGCGAGCGTTTTCAACGAGTCACATTGTTAAGTTCTAGTCTTCAGCACTGACCTATGTCTGAATCAGAGGACAACCCAGGCTGTGTGCAAGGGCTTTAAGATAAAGGCCATGATGCTGAAAAAGGCGATGGGTGGTGAGGCCAGGCTGAGGTAGCCTGGGACAATGGAAGTGACAGGAGGTGGGGGAATAGCAGATAAGCCACTGGTCCTGGATGAACAAGGAGACTGATCTAGAGAAGATGGATTTTCTGAAATATACAGCACAGAGCAAATTTCTGGCTTCGTAAAGAGTGGGCTAACATGAACAGTACAAGTCTCAAAAGGAGGGGCTACTGAAAAACAGCTTTCAGAAAAAGAGCTCACAGATTATAGTTGGCCCTCCTTATGCTGTATGAAACTCAACATCCATAGATTCCACCAATCACAGATCAAAAATATTTGGGAAAATAAAAATTCCAGAAAGTTTCATGAAGTAAAGTTTCAATCTGCTACATGCTGGCCGCTATTTATATAGCATTTGAATTATATTGGTGATTATAAGTAAATCTAGATAGGATTTAAAGAATATGGGAGGAGAGGCATAGGTTATATACAAATACGGTGCCATTTTATATATGGGACTTGAACACTGTGGATTTTGTTATTGAGAGGGGTGGTTCTGGAACCAATATTCCACAGATACTGAGGACAACTATATTTACTTATTGACTAATTTACTTTTAGTTCTTGACCTGTATTAACAACTGCCTACTGAACATCTCTAAGATATATTTCTGGATCATCTGTTCCGATATGAACCTATCTTCCCAACCTCTATAATTTACTCTTCTTCCACCATTTGTTTAATTCTAGATAGCAACATCACTATTATCCACGTAGCTGTTCTATAAAATAAAAAGGTCATCTTTACCACCCCTTACAGTCTCCACCTACCTGCCTCCTCCCCCATTTGGAAGCTCTCACCCACATGCCATTAAAGACTGGTAATAGAGTCAGACAGATTTAAATTCCAGCTCAACCATTTCTACCTCGAACGATCCTGGACACAAAATTGTCCTTAAACTTTATTTTCTTCTGTCGTCATGTTAGTTGCTCGGTCGTGTCCAGCTCTTTGCGATCCCATGGATCGTAGCCTGCCAGGCTCCTCTCTTCATGGGACTCTGCAGGCAAGAATACTGGAGTGGGAAGCCATTCACTTCTCCAGATTTTCTTCTGTAAAATGGTAATAATACTAGTACTAACCAATGGGTTATTATGAGATTTAAATTAATTAATGCATGTAAAGAATTTAGTACCTAATGTAGCATAATATAATTTCCTTCAAAGTTTTAAAAATCATTAATTTTGTAATTTGCTTCCTCTTCTGACTTCATGTTGTCTACAAAGTTTCTGGCTAAATTTCTTAACTTTTGCATTTACTGTGGGAAAATTTCTTAAATTTTCACAAATGCTTTATTATAAATATGCTAGTAATCCTCTATTTTGAGAAGGGCATGGCAACCCACTCCACTATTCTTGCATGGAGAATCCCATGGGCAGAGGAGTCTGGTGGGCTACAGTCCATTACGTCTCGAGTCAAGAGATGACTTCCAGCAACTGAGCATGCATGCAGTCCTCTATTTTATTGAAGTATAGTTGATTTACAAATAACAATGTTGTGTTAATTTCTGCTGTACAGCAAAGAGATTCCATTATACATATATATATATATATATATATTCTTTTTCATATTCTTTTCCATTATGGTTTATCACAGGATCTTGAGTATAGGTCCCTGTGCTATACAGTAGGAACTTGTTTATCCATCCTATATATTACAGTAGTAATACTAGCTTTGACTTATAAATCAAGTAATTTTAATTCTATTTGCTCTCTTACATTTTGAATCAATAAACACACCTTAGACAACATACACCTTCAGGTTAGCTTTCTGTCATTTGTAGTTTTATTAAAAATTCTCAATAATTCTAATGTGTAAATAAAGGGAAATCACCGATGAAATTTTAAACACAGCCTCAGCTTGAAAAAAAAGATAAAATTCTAATCCAAATATCCTCACCACCACGTTGTTAGTAACATTCACACTCAAATGGCTTAGTTTTTGTTATGTTTTTTTAGAATGGAAACCTACTAGTGCTGGGTTTTGAACATGGAGGAAAAGCAAGTGCTAGCATGGCTGTTGGCCCCTGGGCTTTAGTGGCCTCCCCCACCCCACCTGTCAAACCAACATTCACATTCTCTTCTTACTAATCCCTTCTTAAAGCTAAATTCAACTCCCCCTTATCCAGGGCAAAGATTCAGAGTGAGAGGGAAAATGAGGACATTACTAACCCCAGCTAGTAAACTGCAGCATTATTCTACTGCTCCTATGAGCGGGGCCATCACTGTCAGCGCCTCTTCTTCTTCCTGGTTCTTGTTCCCTGTCTTCGCCAATCACCACCATTGAACGTGAACACTGACATTAATGAACACATCAGTGAGACTGGAGAAACATCCCACCAGGACAATAGCAGACAAATGGAAGCATGGCTTGAATGGTTACTTTGCCAAAAACTGCTCAGTGAGCTACCAAAATTAGATACTAATTTTCACCCATGAAGAGAGTCAGTGGCAGAGTCGAGTTAGGACTGATTAGTTGAAATTAAATAGCAGACATCTGGTGCTGGAGTCTTTCTTTTAATGAAGGGTCTTTCCAAGGAAGACATCTATTAGGGATAGCAAGAGGAAGAGATTAAGGGCTAAATGGTCATATCTTTTGTCATCCTCAAATCTCCATATTCTCCCAGGATGTGTCCATACCACCACCCTTTGTCCATCTACCATAGATGGACTTCACTCACGTCTATTAGCCAGAAACTCACTCTGTGCTGTATATTTCAGAAAGTCCATCATCTGCCTGAGAGCTAATTAGGAAGAGTAGGTGGCACAGTGGTAAAGAATCTGCCTGCCAATGCCAGACACGCAAGAGGTGCAGGTTCAATCCCTGGGTCAGGAAGATCCCCTGGAGAAGGAAATGGCAACCCACTCCAGTATTCTTGCTGGGAAATCCCATGGACAGAGGAGCCTGATGGGCTATAGTCCATGGGGTCGCAAAAAGTCGGACACAACTGAGTGCACACATGCAAACACACACACAGCATTAAATGATTCTACCCTGCTTGCAAACAAAAGTGTAAACCTCAAATATTCATGTATGTAGACCCTAACACACGAGTGGGTAAAAAATCAAAAAAGGAAAGAAACAAAGGTTGCTCTACAAAGAGAGCCAGTTCAAAAATGAGGGGGAAAAAAAAAGTATATTGACCTGAGCAATAACAGTTTCTCATATCAAACAGAACCCCAAAATAGACGGAAATGTCTACAGTAGCTCCTGATCCTGGTGTGCCCTGTAACAGAAAAATGGAATTATGGTTCAGCTGCGAAATCCTGGGCCCTCATTTTCCCAGTGGCCTAAATCAATCCCCAGTCTGGGGACAAGATGCTGAGCAAGGTGCGTAATTATTTCAGGCCACTAGGGTAAGCACTATTCCTGGCAACTCTGTAGGCAGCGCCATGGATGAGGGTTTCTAATCCTCTTTGGTGATTTGGTTCTGTGTAAACTGAGATTTTTCTTTCACTATTTCAGCCAGATAAGCAGGAAAGGCCAGCTCCAGTCCTGAGCTAGAGCCAATCAAGGTCAGTTTCAGTTCCTTTTCTGTGCGGTTTAGATTCCTTTTTTCCTTGCTGCCTTCTCTGACACCTGTCCTTATATTTTTATCTGATTATCAGAACCTAGTGAGAGAACCCTTGGCAGCTTCTGGTGCTTACTCTGTCATGCAAAAGCCTCTAAGTCTAAGGGAGACCATAAATACTGTCCTTGAAAGGCCAACCTAAGACCCTGGCTACACTGAACTGAACTGATGCACCACAGAGAGACATCTCCCATGGGGATTTTAAGGGTGAGGTTGAAACCAGTGCCTGCTTTTACCCAGAGGCAATACAGACGTTTCAACTCGCCTATTAACAAATCTCTCGTTTGGCTTGACACTGCCCTCACAATAAATTCAGTTATTACTTAGAAAGTGAAAGGTAAATCTTGACATTCCCATTTGGATGATGATGAAATAGAGGTTTAAAAGAGTTGTGTACAGTGAATTCAACCAAGCAGTGTTGTAGCTGGAAAGTAGACCAGCTGACACCTGTCCCCGGTTTTGTAGGTCACAGACTTCGTAAGTTTAGAGCAGTGTTTTACTTACCATGTTCCTCCTTGAAAGCGTCTATTTACTTTCTTAAATTGTGGGTGCCAGTGGAGAGGAACCAGGTGTACATTCCAGACACTTAGACAACATACACAGGCTGAGCCGTCTGCCTGTTGAGTACACAGCTCCGGGTTGAAGAATTTCTAGGGTTGTTAGAAGAATACAGAAGACTTCAGAGGGAGCAGGCTCTGATGTGGACGCGAATACCTAAATCCCTACAAAGACAGATTAAAGACATCCTCTTTATTATTAGAAACCAAAAAACCGAGCCCATGTATTTTGTGCTTTTTCAAACTGCACTGCCCTCCCCCCGATCTTCATTAAAGAAATGCAAACACATGTGTTTCAAGACGGGTAGGTGTAAAAGAACATTCTGCACAATTATATCTAGGCTGTCGCAGACTTCTTTCACATGCAACCATCTATCCGGGGGATGTTAATTCACGGTGACAGCTGAGCATGACAAACGCCACGATACACAAGTTGGAATGCCGGAAAACAGGCAACTACGAAAAGCCCTTGCAGACAAACGCGCCTCGGAGTTTTCTCCCTCCACTCACACGTGGCCGCACTTCTAGGCGCTCCAGCACGGTGATAAACCCCAAACGCACGCACACACACACACACACACACACACACACCGGAGCCTCCGCCGCCCTCCACGCCCGCGCCTCGGTCTCCAGGCAGGCGGGCACTCGCGCGCCCCTGGGCACACTCGCCGCCCACCCGCATCCCGCTACGCCGCACGGCCGCGCCGGGCGGTCCCCACGTCCCCCTGCCCGCCCGCCGGGGAAGCGGTGGCTCCCGGGCTGGGGGCAGGGCCGGGGGCGGGGGGGAGCTGGCAAGGGAGGGGAGCGCCGCGGGGCCGGGCCTCGGCGCCTGGGGAGGGGAAGAGGGGCGGGCACGGGGCGGCGCCCGGCTCACGTGGGCGGGCAGGAGCAGCTGAAGGTCCGCTCCGGAGCCCGGGCTGTCCTCTCGCGCGCGGCGCTGGCCCCGGGCGGCGGCGGCGGCGGCGAAGGAGGAGGAGGAGGAGTTGGAGGAGGAAGGCGGCGGTGGCGGCGACGAAAGAAGAGGGGAGGACGGGGGCGGCGTCGGACTGGAGCCGAGCGGCGGCACGAGCTGCCCGGGGCGCTGTCGTGAGCTCGCCCGCCGGGCCCCCACCCCCGAGCTACACCCTGCCGTGCCCAGCTCTGCCCGCGTCCGTGCCCCCGCGGGGAGCGCGCCGGGGCTGCCCCCCGAATGACGGGCGGAAGGTTCGACTTCGACGATGGCGGCACTTACTGCGGCGGCTGGGAGGAGGGCAAGGCGCACGGGCATGGCATCTGCACGGGGCCCAAGGGCCAGGGCGAGTACTCGGGCTCCTGGTCTCATGGCTTCGAGGTGGTCGGAGGCTACACCTGGCCCAGCGGAAACACCTACCAGGGCTACTGGGCGCAGGGCAAGCGGCACGGGCTGGGGGTGGAGACGAAGGGCAAGTGGATGTACCGGGGGGAGTGGTCACATGGCTTCAAGGGGCGCTACGGGGTCCGGCAGAGCCTGTGCACCCCCGCCCGCTACGAGGGGACCTGGAGTAACGGGCTGCAGGACGGGTACGGCGTGGAGACCTACGGGGACGGAGGTGAGCTGCGTCGCTGGCGGCTCTGCTGCCCCGCGAGCTGGGCGCTGGGGGAGGGCTTTGCCCCTGACTGCGGGGCCGCGGGGAGGACGCGAGGCGCACGTGTCCGGAAACCCGCCAAAACACCTGGGGGAGCCTCCTACCCTCCTCCCGCGGCCACTCTCCCTGGGAGGGGGCGTTAGGACGCGGCGGGTGCGCTGGGGGTTGGATCTGACCGGGTTCTGGGGGCGGGCGGTGTGTCCACACCCGGGGGAACAAGGCGTGAAGACACCTGGCCGGCGCCAGCGCCGCGCTGCCACCGGGAGGGAGCGCGCCCGGGAGGGCTGGACTGGGAAGAGGACGCTGTCACTTGAGCCCGTCACATTACGTTCCTGATCCCTCCCTCTCCCGGCCGGGTTTGAAATCGCCACTCCCGTGGAGTGAGAGCGAGCGCGCTGGGCTTGGAGGCTGGCGGTCGCGGCGCACAGCTCCCGGGATTGGTTTCACGTGGAGTCGTATTTCGCCTCTGGTCCTCTAGTGGCCTAAAGATAGAAGCCAGAACCCCAGAACTGGGATGTTGGGGAATTGTTCCTTATCGGAGCTGCATTTGGAAAGTAATCGTAGTTATGGGAGTGGAGAGGCCACCTGATGCAGGTGGGGTTCAAAGAATGCGGGGTTTTCTTTCTGGTATTCCTTCGCTTTCTTAAAGTATCGGTTTTCTATCAAAAGAAGGTAATCATTGTTGATCTGGAGATATCTGTTAAAATTACTAGGAAAACATTTTAGAAACGAACAGTGAAGTCTATGTTTTAAAAAATACAATTGAAAGGTGTATTCCTATAATAGCTAAATTAACAGCTACTTCACTCCTGAGAATAGCAGTAGGGAATCGCCGGTTTGCCCTAAGGTATGTGATGGAAAACCGTATGCTGGCTGTGAGCAAAATTCATCTAATTTTAATATTTACTAATATTTGCAAAAGAAATTTTGTATACAATAGGGGAGAGCCCCCCCCCTACACTTTTTTCCCCAACCAGGAAAAGTATATATTATTGATACAGGTGTCAAAACCTGATGAATTTGCTTGTGTAATAAACTGAGAAGGGCAAATGGCGTATGCTTTGGCAAAACACATTTTCTGATAATAATCATAATTGAAAAGGGTTGTCACATTTCGGAATTCTGCAGCTCAGAGTTGGAGGATATTAAAGGGGTCCAATTAAAAGTTTGTCCAGCCCAGTGCAACCCCAGTCAGGCAACTGCTTATATAAAAGCTTAAACAATTTGTACACTTCACTTACTCAGAACACTTGGGCCATGTTTCAAATACAAACCGGCAGCATGGTAGGATTGGCTAAAAAGGACATCTTTTCGTCCTACAGTATAAATAAAGGATATAGTTCTCATGGATTAAAAGTGGAGGCGGGGGGGGGGGGGGGGGGGCCTGTCTCTAATAATTGTGTATGGGCTGTATGAGTTTCAAGTTCCACAGTAGTTAAATTAGGGCCCTTAAATGTTCTCAATGGGCACAGAGCACCTTAGTTGACACCCGTATAAATGTGTTAGCTTGTGACTGGATTTTATCAGAGGCCCTGGTCTACAATATAACTAAATTCCATGCTCAAAAGTGGAATGCAAATCTTATCTTTCAAACGTGTGCATTAGTTTACAACCTTTCAAGAAGGTGGTGGATAGTTCTTTTACTTCAGTATGTGGAAGGCTAAAAATAAATGAGTCTTCTTTTAAAGTTACTACTCATTAAACAAAATCTCTTGATTTAGGGTATTCATTATACCTAGCAATAAATATATATATAGCACAGTAGAGGTCTTCTGTTTATGTGTTGCAGAAGCTCGAATAAGTGTCTAGGGTGACTATGGATAATTGGCCTCCTGTTTTAAAACTAACTTTTAAAAGAATTTTTTAAAAACCTCAAAATTTGGCATTACCACAGGACTGCGGTTTTCTTTTTCTACCAAAACAAACAAATATGCGACCAATTAGGAAAGGGGGGAACTCCTAAAAATCATTATTGAATTCTTACTGTTACTTTCTTTCATATGTCAATCAGTTAATTAGAAAGTCCTGAATCATAAAATGGGATTCTAAGTGGAAGTGTATTGCTATAACTTATTTCCTGCAAAGATTTTGGCCACAATAAGACAGATCACTTCCACAAGCTTTACTTCTTGCCTCTGCACCACCACAAGTCCATCCCTAGCCTCTGTCAGACTTAAGAAAATCTGATTGCATGTATTTTGTGGTGACGTTTAACTCAGGAGGAAGGAAGTTGTAATTCCATTGACAACTATCACTTGGTTTATTTTACTAGTGATCTGAGTATGAAGTGTTGCTGAAATAGAACCCCCTGAACATTAAGGAAGAATAGTTAGTACAGTGTTCCCAAAATCCAAGTCTAGGTGCCCAGAATATTCGCTAAAAATTCAGATCCTGCTGTGGTTCGTTTTTTCACCTGTCATGAGACTATTAGAATATATCTAGAAAGACACATTGTTGTGTTAATTATATGCATTCCTGTCCATGCACATTTTCATTCATAGCATGTAGATTTAAATTTGGCACATTAAATCTAAATTTGACTGGAATTCTCTCTGAATTGGAAGTCTTCCACTACAAACTTATTTAGTGAAAATGGCTGTATCTAGAAAATCAGCTCCCAGATGAAAAGTCATAGACCATCCGTAAAAATATTTTTTAAACTTATGAACTATGCATCCATGTGTAAGAAAGTGAGAGGAACTAATTAGAACTTTGAGCAGCAGGGAGCAGGTGGAACCCACCTGCTTCGTAAGGAAAAAGAGGCCCTTTTCCCCCACTTAAGTTCACTGACTAAACTAAACCTACTTTAAATTTCAGATGAATCACTAACACTTTGACTGTAAATTAGTTTCTAGCAATTCTATGGAGGAATTCTTCCATGTACTGTTTCTCAACAGGGTAAGATGGGAATATAGGCAATCCCATTGTTCTGCCTTCTCTGCTACTACAGTCAAGCAACAACCTAAACTTTCTAGTTATCGCTGTTGCCTTAAACCACTTAGATTTTCAAGCAATGTGTCTTTGGAAATTCTAAATACTAGTCTTATTTTGGAGACAGCAGATTAAGGAAACTAGTAGTTCATTTCCGCTTAGTGTTAAACATTTCCTAAGATAGTGTGGTTGTGTTTTAAAAGTGTAAGTACTTCTTGATATCAAACAGTATGTTTGGAAGTTGTTCTAGCAAAATTAACTTGTAGAAAAGTTAGAGGAGAATGATTATAGTGTCCCTTGTTTATTTAAACAAAAAATTTTAAAATAAGGTGGCTTGTGTTAGTGCATGTAAGTCAGGTTGTATAACTTTTAGAACTTGAATTTTTATCTAGGCAAAGGGAAAATCAGTTGCAATTTTCTAATAATTTCAGTTTCCTTCTGGGTTACAGTGGTGGTGTTTGGAGATGGCTAATACTGAGTAGAAAGCTTCTTTATCTGAAATGTTGTATTTGAGTGTCTTATCCTCTGGGGTTTATCCTTTTGGGAAAGTCATGGCCCACCCACCTCCTCAAAAGTTCTAAGATGTCAGGTTAAGATGTTAAGACCTACCCAGAGTAGGACATTCACAGTACCAGACCCCCTTTGTATTGGATTAGCCAAAAAGTTCGTTTGGGCTTTTTGTCAGATATATAGGGGAAGAACCCGAATGAACTGTTTGACCAACCCAATATGTCATTGTCACCCTGCTACTGTCTATTTATATACCAAAAATATGTCAGAACGAACAGAGGGAGATGGTAGTCTTGCAATTAGTCAAAACTTTTGACTTGGGAGCCACTATGGCTTTAACTTTTAAGTGCATGAGATAATCAGTAAGCAGCACTTCTAAGTATTTTAAAAGTAAATGTATGCCATGCAATGGAACTTTTTTCATGGCAATCTGAAATGAAAAGTATACTGCAAAGTAACTCTATATAACCAAAAACTGAAAGAAGTCAAGACAGTTATGATTTACTTTCTATAATATTTGTGAGTTAGAAAGAATACAGTAGTAATTATGTCTTAAAATTTCCATGTAACTTCTTTGAGGGCTAGTTTAATATAAAATTTGCCTTTAATTAAAAGGAAATGGACTCAATTTAGAAAATTCTAAGCTCCTAATCTTAACATCCAGTTCCTCCTAAAATGATTTAGGAAGTTGCTCCAGGTTAATTTTTAAATGTCTTTGCTAATTTACTTAATAGAAAAACTTCTGAAAACAAATGCTTTAAATTAGAGATTATCCTATTCCTGAGAAGGCATAATATTCATTGAAAAAATGATCTGGTGATGACAAAGTTTTAATGTACACTGTCAAACACACCTTTCTTCTGAGATGAATTCCATAATGTTAAGAATGGAAGTTTCCCTCTGACCTTATCTTAGTTTTCCCAAAGGTAAATAAATAGTGCATGCTTTTTAGCCACCACAGCTGTTTGTTATAAAGTCATCAAACATCTACATACCACAGGACACACAGCTAGGAGTGTGGACATTTTGTGTTCTCCTATGAAGTAATGCCTGGCCTCAGAATGTTTCTGGTTTATGATGTGGTTCATAGAACAGTGGCAGAAGCTAGGGAAACCATGAGGAGAATGGCCAGAAGAAAGCAGAAATTTAGCAAATATGGGACAGATCTTGACCTTTTCACTTGGAAGTACAAAATGTTAAAACAAATTGCCCGTTTTTTCATAATGGTTCACTCTATTCAGAATATATATTCTATTTGTCAAATCCGTCTCAGCTTAAAAAGGTTCACCCAAAACTAAATAATAATCCTGAATATTAAATAGTTTTCCCTGCCCTAAAAGAACATGATGAATGTGGTAGAAAGAAAATGTAAGAAAACTTGTTTGACAACTCATGTTCCAATCATTCAGATCACTAATAATTTTAGGTCTTTGAGCTTGTTGGAATGTCAAACTGCCAGACCTGAAGTCTTTCATTTTTCAGTTAGATTAGTAAAAATACAGCTCACAAATAGAGCTCATTTCTTCGTCTGCTATTGCACTGCCTTCCTCAGAGGGGGTTTTGATGTGTTAATTTAAGGGGAGAAAAGTTTTCTAATGATCACTCTCTTGTATTAGAAGTCAGTGCTTTGTAAAATGTTTTCAGTGAAAAGCAAAACAAACAAACAAACACCTATCGGAAAAACCTATGTAGATTTAGATTAGAGATTATCCTATTCGTGAGAAGGCATAATATTCATTGAAAAAATGGTGTCAACAAAGTTTTAATGGGCACTGTCAGGCACACCTTTGCTCTGAGATGAATTTCATAGGGTTAAGAGTGGAAATTTTCCTCTGGCTTCCTCTCAATTTTACCAAAGGTAAGCAGCACACTCGTTTGGGGGATACATCCCCAAAGCTGATATACAATTACAGAAACGGCCTAGACACAACACTTCAGGGTGGGGATTCACAAAGGGAATTTCCGAAGCATGGCTTAGAGTTGACTAGGCAGTGTGGGGGGTTGGGCCTTGAGTCCCCGGCCCGCGCAGGGCTCTCCATGTGCGCACCCACGCCCCCATCGGCCTATCTGCGGCCCCGGACTCATGCTGTGCTCTCTTGCGCTCTCTCGAAGGTACCTACCAGGGCCAGTGGGCCGGCGGCATGCGGCACGGCTACGGCGTGCGCCAGAGCGTGCCCTACGGCATGGCCACGGTGATCCGCTCGCCGCTGCGCACGTCGCTGGCCTCGCTGCGCAGCGAGCAGAGCAACGGCAGCGTGCTCCACGACGCCGCGGCCGCCGCCGACAGTCCGGCCGGCACCCGCGGCGGCTTCGTGCTCAACTTTCACGCCGACGCCGAGCTCTCGGGCAAGAAGAAGGGCGGCCTCTTCCGCCGGGGCTCCCTCCTGGGAAGCATGAAACTGCGCAAGTCCGAGTCCAAGTCGTCCATCTCCAGCAAGCGCAGCTCGGTCCGCAGCGACGCAGCCATGAGCCGGATCAGCTCCAGCGACGCCAACTCCACCATCAGCTTTGGCGACGTCGACTGTGACTTCTGCCCCGTGGAAGACCACGTGGACGCCACCACCACGGAGATCTACATGGGTGAGTGGAAGAACGACAAGCGCACCGGCTTCGGCATCAGCGAGCGCTCCAACGGTATGAAGTACGAAGGCGAGTGGGCAAATAACAAGAGGCACGGCTACGGCTGCACTGTCTTTCCCGATGGCTCCAAGGAAGAGGGAAAATACAAAAATAATATCCTGGTCCGTGGAATAAGGAAGCAGCTGATACCAATAAGAAATACAAAAACTAGGGAGAAGGTGGACAGAGCGATCGAAGGCGCACAACGGGCAGCCGCCATGGCAAGAACCAAAGTGGAAATAGCAAACTCCAGGTATGTAAACGCCGGAGGGTGGTACTGCCCGGGTCTTTGGAAACGGTAGAACATCAGATAATCTGTGTGTGTCAGTCCTTTGGCGGCATAGGGTTCCAGAACCAGAAGTGAAAAAGGATTCAGCCGGATAGAATGAGGCAGACATGTACCTGAAACTCTTCTGAAACTCTCCATCCTGAAAAAGTGTTGAAGGCGCATTGCGGTCCCCTTCCTCTTAAAATTACTTCCTTAATACTAAACGTGATGGAGTTCACTCAGTGCCTGTGTACATTTCCCAGAGTCCAGAAAGTTAACCTTTTTTAAAAAAGACAAAACAAAAAAAGTACCACTGAAATACTTCCAGAGAGAACATAGTACATCGTGTACTGGGAAGAAAATATCCATCCACATGGAAACCTAGCCAGTGTAGGTGAACCTTTTTGTTCTAATATTAAAGTTGCAGGTGTGTACAACTCCTCCCTAGAAAATTATCCTCATTTATAACATTCACATTCTGTTTATTGATGCCTTCTAGGTGAAATTGGTTTTGAGCAAATGATCAAGGTCTAAATAAGGCAGAAATGGAGAGTTATATGACAAAATCCGTCAAGCATTCTTTGAACAACAGAACTCACCTGTATGGGAAAGGCAGAGGGATTGGGGCTAAGCAGAATCCCCCCATTCTAGGCAAGAAAGATTAGATCACTGGTGTATTAAAAGAAGGGGGGTGGGGAGAGCCTGACACGGACAGATGGGACTGTCAGTGTGCCAAGTTTGAAAGAAAGAGCAATAGAGAAGGGCTGGAGTGAGTAGGAGAAAGCAGTGAATAATAGATTGAGAAGTGGGGTGTATGTGGGCACAGAAGGTCCATGCACCTAAAGTTTTACCATTAATAGCTGGATTCAAGCATTCCCCCAGGAGAATGGAGAAATTGATTGGGAATAGAAAATGTTATTAGGGATGAATGTCATATGTTAGACAAAAATGAAAAAGGGCTGGTTATACATGGAAAACTTTATTCTTAGGCTTATTTAAGCAAATACTGATAGGCCCCAGTTCTGTGTGATTTGAGATATACGTTTAGCACAGAATATTGAAAATCCTTTTCTTACTTTAGTAATATTCTCCCACTGAAGTAAACCTCCTTATGAAACCAAAGACTTGTAGCAGGTCTTCAAACTTTAATTCTTAACATTAAATTAATAAGCCCTGCCTTTTCTTTGGTGGAATCATGTGTAATTTTTGATGTTCAGACTTTTAATATACAAAAATGGCTGTTTCATATTGTGCAACTTAATATTTCCAGACGTCTGAAATTTCTTTTTAAAAAATGCTCCTGTTTTATGGCTACTGTTTACTTTTATGTGTCTGACACACTGGAAACTGGAAGCCGTCTTGTGTTTTGCAATATTTTTAGATATAAAAGTACTCAAGATTTACATCTCTATCCCAAACTGACCCTGTTTTAAAGTTAATATTGCCTGTTAATAGGCACAGACTTTGAGGAAGGGTCTTTCCTGTCTTCTCTGCTGAGCATCATTTATTTTAGATGATGGTTTTCTGTGATCACCGAGCATTGCATTGACTTGTTTTTCACTTTGCTTGTAGATAGGGTACTTGGCCCATGTAACCCTGCTAGCCTTCGTGGCCCTCAGCTAACTTTTAGAGCTAGTGAGATACTCTCTGTTAGTTCTTAGCCTCTAATTTGAAATGCACTCTTGGCTTCTTCCCTGTTATTGTCACCTAGTGATATACAAGAGGTAATTCAATCTTGGCAGGTGAAAAATGAACCTATGAGGGACATTCTAGCAAATGACTTTCTTATGCTTACTTTAATTATTGACTTTTATGATTAGTTTAAATTGGAGGAACCTACATAATGAAAGGTTGTGATGCAAAGATCTCTGATTATAACAGTTTCATAAAACTCTTATCCAAGTCCTAGCTAGCCACAATCTCTCTGTCGAAAGTCTTTGGGGGAGGAAGGTGTTAAATAGTCTGCGAGTATTCTGTTGTAATAGTTTATAATCAACAAACATCTTAAGACCTTGTACTAACTAGCTAGTTAACTTAGCTAGTTAACTACTTCTTAAGATTTCACTTGGCTTTTTAAAAAATGCTCAGTTCATTTTGCTAAGTGACATAAGTCCATCACAGAACAAATATATTGCATAATTCTACTTATAGAAAGGATCTGTAATGGTCCAGCACGTAGAAGCAATGAAATGGTGGTTGCCAGGGGCTGAAGGAGCATTTGCAAGGTGCTGTTCCAAGGTATAAAGTTTCATGTTAAACAGAAATAAGTCCTAGAGCTTTATACCGCATTGTGCCTGGAGATAATACTGTAAAAAATAAGTGAAAGTGTTAGTCACTAAGTTGTGCCCAACTCTTTGTGACCCCATGGACTGTAGCCCACCAGGCTCCTCTGTCCATGGAATTCTCCAGGCAAGAATACTGGAGTGGGTAACCATTCCCTTCTCCAGCAGATCTTCCCAACCCAGTGATTGAATCCGGGTCTCCTGCATTGCAGGGAGATTGTTTACAGTCTAAGTATCGGGCGCTTAATGTTTAATAGGGTAGATTTCATGTTAAGTATTCTTACTACAATAAAAAAAATACTATTTCAATGACACAATAGGCCAAAAAAAAAAAAAGTTTACTACCCTGTTAACCTTTTATATTTTACTTTGACTGTTTTTAGTCTCTTTCCAGATTCTGCTTTAATGACTTCTCCAGATACAGAGACTTGCAACTTGCTCAGTCCTTCCTGGCCCCTCTAGCAGTTGTTATTTACTTAATGTGTTTTTGTCTTTAAAAAATAATCAAAGGTTTAAGAACATAAAGACACACTTCCCCTTTCCCTGCCCCTTTTTCTGCCCCAATGATGGCAGAATAAGAACTAGAAAGTAAGACTCCTGGCAGCGGCCACTGTTGAAAATCACTGGTTCACCATTAGCAGCAAAGGGAGATGATGTATTAATAGTTACTGACCACTTCAGGTTGCCTGACTGGTAGTGTTAATTACTGTTGTATTGCTATTATTTCTTGTGCTATAGAGATTGTTGCTTGTTTCTGAAATCCCAAGGAAATGGGTCCACCTTTGTACATCACCTTATTTTAGCTTGAAGCAAAACCTTTGAGGGAAAACAATTGTACTCCCCAACATGGGTCCACCTTTGTACATCACCTTATTTTAGCTTGAAGCAAAACCTTTGAGGGAAAACAATTGTACTCCCCAACAATGGCAGCTCAGGAAAATCAGGAGACATGGTATCAACCAACTTCAGCACAAAGATTCAGGAAAGCATGGTAAATCTCTGGATCTTTACTTCTTAGAGTAGGCAGTGGTGCATCATCCTAGGAAACACAAGAAGCTTATTTCTGAAGTCTTATTATGGAGCCCTGTTTATTTCTTCTAGATCAGGGAATATGAGGATCACCTAAGAGGTAGTAGGTGATAGAAATGATGCAACAGTCTGTAGATACTGAGTTGCCTTGCAGGTTAGCATTTAGAGTTAGAACTTTAAGGGATGCTAATAATTCGCTGGCTCCTGTAACTTTTCTGTTCTAATTCCATGTTTATAAGATGTAACAGAATGTTTTGCTCCCCTCTTGTCTTGGTCCTGAGGGTAAAAATCATCACATGGAATTAAGATAGTGTCTCAACCTTGATTTTAAAGAAACGTTCAGGAGGAAGGGGAGCAGCCCTGTACATCTCAAGCTCCTCATTTCTGGAGGCAGAGACTGAGGCACTACTTGGGGTCACCTCACTCTCCCTGTCATATCATTTACTTTTCTCATTTGGTCATTTTTTTACTCCACTAACTCTTGACTTCAGTAATTCCTTGAGAGACGTTCAAATGACTGTTACTCAAGAAAAATATTTTAAGGAAGAATTTTAACATGAGGCATTTGGTTGAAAGACAGCAAATAAGTGACCCTTGGAGAGCCACACTTCTGTGGAAACGAACAGATAATTTAGGAAGGGGGAGAATCCCAGGAACGGGGGAGCCTGGTGGGCTGCCGTCTATGGGGTCGAACAGAGTCAGACACGATTGAAGTGACTTAGAAGCAGCAGCAGCAGCATAGACAAAAAAAAAAAACACCAGCTTTGTAGCATCTGGAACTTAGAGGAAGTTGTTGTTGTCATTTAGTCACTAAGTTTTGTCGACTCTTTTGTGACCCCATGGACTGTAGCCTGTCAGGCTCCTCTGTCCATGGGATTTCCCAGGCAGGAATACTGGAGTGAGTTGCCATTTCATGCTCTGGGGGATTTACCGACCCTGGGATCAAACCCACGTCTCCTGCATTGGCAGGTGGATTCTTTACCACTGAGCCATCAGGGAAGCCCCTTACAGTAGCTATCTGCTATAAGGGTGGAAGAGCCGCGATGAAAAGGCCTAAAGCAATTGAGAACCATAGGTGTTTATGTAATCTGATTGTGGCAGATCAGAAGAAAGAAAACTAAGGGAGGATGGAGCTGAATGGGAGTGTCCCTAACCCACTGACTCTGTGGCCAGTCTCACTGCAGCTAGCTGGGTGGTGGGCTGGGAGGCCCCCAGGACCGCTCTGAAGTGTCACTGACGGGACAATCCAGTTAGTGGGGTGGGACCATCTGCTCTCAACCTCTCCCCAACCATCACTGCCACTTCCGGTGGTAATGGCAGCACCTTGACCATGTCCCCTGCCCAGTCTTTCTGTGCTTGTCACAGGAGTCACTCTGGGGGGGGTGTGGAAGCAGCCAGATAGCACACGGACGACCTCAGGATCAAGGGGTCTGTTGAGCCTGCTGTGTCCATTTGCAGAACCAGAGATTAGAGTCCCTACTTGCCAGTTTTGAACTTCCATATTAAAATGACATAGTATTTTTGTTTTAATCCTATAGGAAAAATCTGTTTCCCATACTTCGCTTTTAGAAAAAAGATACCTTACAATTTCATGCCATTCTCTCTTTCCTCATTGCCCAGGATGACTCAGCTACAACAGTTTTCCTTCAGGAAAGTCTTCGCTTATCCCTCCCCATGCCTGGCACCCCTGCCCAGCTCCCCTGGCCAGCCGCTCGGCGTGCTCCCCACTCTGGTTTAGACCTAAAACCTCCTCTTCACAGAGGGTCTCCCTGTTCCCGCCCCCTCCCACCCCACTGCATCCCCCACAGACCAGACTCTATCCCCGCTCCGCACCTGCAATCAGTCTGCATTGTCATTGTGTTTCAGTATATTTGTGTATATTTGTGTTGTATTTTTCTCCCAACTGGACTGGAGAGCCAGGCCCTGAGGGAGGCTGGGCGCAGATCTGTAATTCCCAGCAGCTAGTTTAGATCACTGAAGTGACTTAGCAGCAGCAGTTTAGATCAGGGCACTTTTATAAGAGCTCTAGTAAATATTTGATGAATGAGTGAATTAAATCCTCACTGCTTTGGGTTTGAACGTTGCCAGTGCTTCTAATTCCGTTTTGCCGGACGTTTTGAAACCGCTGTTCTCAGGCAGGAAACCTGCTTCTCACAATTCATCATCGTATAATCTGGCAATAAAGGAAGTGCAAAAAATGCAAAGGTGTGTGTTACAGCTGCCCTTTCCCCTAATTAGGTCAACATCATTAAAGTGTCAAAACTAAAGCATAGCCAGGGAATACGAGCTCCTGGTTAACCTGAACTGTTAACTCCTTTTTTCATTGGTATGAGCTGGTCAGGAATACCTGTGAGCACTTACCTAAACAGATGAGAAATTTCCAGAAAGTTAGCTTTTACTAACTGCAATAATGTTGGCTCATCCTTCATAGTTGACATCGCCAAAACTTGTGATAGGGCAGAACATAAGAGCTTATTATTGTCTTTTAGAAATCTAAGTTTGCTAAATATTCAGCTGTTTCCTTTTGAAAGTTTTTCTTGTCCAGTGATTTTGGAGTCATTTTTCGTATTCATTTGAATAAGTGAATACGAAATCAATGGAACAGTCTCTCACAAGATTACTCGACTGGATTCACACTTCACTTATTAGTAATTAAAACCCAAAGTCAGCCATGAGTCAGTATGTGTTATGGATCCAGATTAAACTTATCTCCACCAATTATAGGGAAAAGCTCAATTTCTGCCAAGTGATTGTGAAGGGCAAGGAATTTGAGATTCTTAAATTCTGTTGGATAAGAGGATTCTCTTTCTCTTTTGCAAATTGATACTATTATAGTTTATCTTCTGTATTTATGTATTTTCAGTAATATTGGTGGCCATATCATATCTTTAAAAACAGTTTTAGGTTACCTTTTCCATGAGTTGTTTTGTTTCTTCTACAGGGGCTCTGGTTAATTTTCCACTATTAGCAAAAAGTGATTTTTTTCATAGGAAGCTGAATTTCTTATAATGCCTCATAAGTCATTTTAATGAAAAGTATGTTAAAAAAGTAATTTGTGGGGAAGTCACCTAAAATATGGGAATTTACAACAGGGGAGAGAATTGGCATTTTCTTTAGTTGTGTCTCTTGTGTTCTTCCATATCTGCTTTTGCTGTCTGTCACGCTTCGTCCACCTGCTCTCACCAGCCCCCTGCAAGCAAATTTCAGAGGCTTGATTAAAACACTCAGGCCCTGAGGTGCAGAAAAATTACCACGAGTGGGGATTGATGCTTGACTTTTTCTGTATGGGAGGGTCATTTTAAGGGTCAAATGAAAGAATGGGTGTCATGGGACTTTAACCTGTACATCACTATATCTAGTTAACATTTTAGAAAGTGTGTTGCCCTTTCGGGTGCCATTCCCAAAAGGGAAGGTTGATAGGAGACTGAGAAGCCAGACTAAGAAGGAGGAAGGGAAGGAAGGCTTGGGAAGCAGAAATAGGGCTAAGCAAAAGGGAAGGAATTAAGTTTACCAAGCTTGACCACCTGTGTGCAGACGTTTGCATGTGTGTGTGTGTCTGTCTGTCTCCACACCCCCACCCCTTTCCCAGAAGCCTCAGTTGATTTGGAGTCAGCATACCGTCAACAGGAGATTAGACTTTTTGAGACCGAAGAGAAGATGAACAGAGAAATGGCACATGTGTTTCTCTGAAGCCAGGCTAGACCGGGGCCCTGTCCGGAAGACAAGAGGGCAAGGACTTCATACTGTTTGGGTATATTCATGTAGATCACCATTACCCTTAATGTGTGTTATGGTTTCATATTGCACAGAAAAGTGTTCATTTTTATTTTAAGTTTTTTTCTTGGCTGTACTAGGACTTAGTTGTGGCATGTGGGAGCAAGTTCCCTGGCCAGGGAGGGAACCCCGGTCCCCTGCCTTGGCAGCTCCAAGTCTTAGCCACGAGGCCACCAGGGAAGTCCCTGGATTGCCCATTTGAAAAGTTTTAAATACTTGTTTCTCCTTTTTACCAAAAATGGCCCATTTCCCGTGGGAGCAAGTGAGGTGCCCGCTCTGATTTCCTCATGCTCGTCTCCAGGCTGTTGAAAGACACACTTCTTCTTCCTATCACAAGGCCCAGGACTTCTTAAGGGGCCCAAGCAGTCACTGAGAATTCTGCAGCGTGCCAAGAGACAGCTGAAACCACGAAGATGACCTCGGCGTCAGCCCTGTTGTGCCCACAGACAGAGGGCTGAGCCTGGCTATAATGCTTATCTAGAGGCCAAACTCAGGGACCCAGAGCAGGCCCACACCCGCTCCTCTCCTTCAGCTCTGACGTTACTTAACTTGGTGGCTTAACAGGTCATTACACGTGACATTGGAACATACTGTTACCCGCACCTTGTAAAGTGTTCTTAGGTCATCTCGTTTCTAAAAATCTTTCTTTAAAAAATTCTTCATCCAGCCCTACCAGTGCCAGGCCCATTCAGAAACCCTGGGGCATTGAGGTGAGCCTGAGTTTTCATGATTAACAGGTATGTCCAAGTAATTCCGATTTAATGAAACTCAGTCTTGGGCTGTCATGCTGGGATGACCGCACAGTTACCCACACTCTAGAGCCATTAAAAACATTCCTTGTGAAACCCTGAATGGTGCAGGTATGGCTACCCACTGTGACTGAGCAGGGAGGGTGAGGAGAAGGGTGCTGTGCATGGAGTGGACGGGCCTGAGGTGAGTCAGTTCTGCAGAGACCTATTTGGTGAAAACCGGCTCTGAGGACCGGAGGGAAAAAAACAATCCAGGGTGATGAGAAGCTAGGTTTTGGGGACGCATGTTGGCCTGGTTTTAACTGCTGAAATCTGAGTTTGCTGCAGACAGCCCAGATTTCAGCAGATTCCATCTCAGTGAACTGTGAAATACGACACTTGACTGATTCAGTCAATATGAAAAATGAAAGCAGCAGATACTTTTTAGTACAACTTGGTTGTAATGGAAACCACCCTAGTACACTGTTTATCGTAAGGCTGGAGGTGTGATTGCATTCAAGTTCCAGCCCATGGGCTCTGTGTGAACCTGCGCTTTGCCCTGGAGAAGCTCTTTTTAGGGGGCCAGTGGCAGAGTTGTGTGCACATGCTCACCTAGCGGCAGACGCCTGGGAGCCGCAGCTGCCAGGCGGCCCCAGCACCCTGCTCACAACTTTCCATTATGGATTAAGCTGACTCTGCCAATCTCACTTTACTCAAGACACCAAACTGGACGCTTGCAAGACCAGTGCCTTGCAAATCTTTGAGATGCTTTTCTTATTATAGATGAAATATGAACATTGTGTTTAGGAACAGGATCCAACAAATGCCAAAGGTATTTATGTAAGTCACTCAGCTTTAGTCCAATGGCCTCTTGAGACTACAACCAAATCAGCTTTTAATAATTTTGCCCTTCTGTTTTGGTTGGTGTTTCATATTTATTTGTATAATATGCTCAACTCAGAATAAGCTGCTTTATCAGAAATTTAATTAAGGTGTGAGGAATCAAGATTGCCTGGAAAGTAGTACAGCTCTTTGAAGTCAAATCTTCTTAGAATTTCCCTATGCACCCAAAGAAACTTATTCAAGCCAAGTAAAATACAATTAATCCACTTTCTAGTGTTTTAAAAACAATTATGCTAGAGATAACACATCATTTGTTATATTTTTTTGTTGTTTTTTAAAAACTGGAAATGAGGTAAAATTTTTGTCAATTTTGTTCATTTGTGTCCAACTCTTTTTGGCTCCATGGACTGTATGGGGCCACCAGACTTCTCTGCCCATGGAATTTTCCAAGTAAGAATACTGAAGCAGGTTGTCACTTCTGCTCTAGAGGATCTTCCCAACCCAGGGATCAAACCCACATCTCTTACAACTCCTGCCTTGGCAGATGGATTCTTTAGCGCTAGTGCCACTGGGAAGCCTCTCTACGATATCAGGTCAATCAAATTTTGATCTCAGTTGCTTGGTCTAGATATCTCTGTCAGCTTCATTTTTTTATTATTGGTGAGGAAACTTTTTGGAATTAATATTTCAAGATTTCATCTGTTTACTTCCGTCTGTTAGGGGAAAGGTTTGAGATTCATGGGGGTGGAGCCTCCTAGTCAAAACATGATGAAAAATCCTATGGGAGCTTGGTTTTAGGATTCAAGAGTGAGGATGGCAGAATGTCAGACGATGGAGCTCCATCCACCCTCCACTAGCCCTGGTCACTAGTTTCCACCTCCTGCAGCTCATCCCAGTGATTTCGGAGTCATTTGAGCTATGGACTGACAAGTTACCTTGTAAAAGATACAAATACCCTGAAAGAGTGGTACCTCTAACCCCAATCCATTGTCAGTTAACACGTTAGTTAACAGTCTGGCCTAGAGTCCCAGAAAAGATACTTGGTTCTCTGTGTGCGCGCATGTTCAGTTGCATCCAATTCTTTGAGACCCCATGGACTGGACTCCTCTGTCCATGTGACTTTCCCACCAAGAATACTGGAGTGGGTTGCCATTTCATCCTCCAGTGGATTTTCCCAACCCAGGGATTGAATCCATGTCTCCTGTGTCTCCTACATTGCAGGGAGATTCTTTACCACTGAGCCACTTGGGAAGCCCAGATACTTGGTTACCAGCCCATTTTATAAGTTTCTTATCTCAGTGAAATACTAATTCTGATTGTTCTTTGTAATATTCACTGATTTCTTACTGTGTAAATATAAAATTATGATTAGGGCCTAATTCAGTCATAGTGTCTGGTTGGTACAGATTTTAAAAAGCAGTTATCTGTTGGATGATTCGCACCTTGCTATGAGTTTAGTTAGTGTGTGTGTGTGTGTATGAGACAGAGAGAGAGGGAGAGAGTCACTCAGTTGTGTTCAACTCTTCTGCGACCTCATGGACTGTAGCCTGCCAGGCTTCTCTGTCCATGGGGTTCTCCAGGCAAGAATACTGGTATGGGTTGCCATTCCCTCCTCCGGGGGATCTTCCCAACCCAGGGATCGGACCCAGGTCTCCCGCATTGCAGGCAGATTCTTTACCATCTGAACCACCAGGAAAGTCCAGGTAGTAGTTCAGTTCAGTTCAGTTCAGTCGCTCAGTCGTGTCCGACTCTTTGTGACCCCATGAACCACAGCATGCCAGGCCTCGCTGTCCATCACCAACTCCCGGAGTCCACCCAAACCCATGTCCATTGAGGAGGAGCTTAATCATAGATTGGGGCTGGAGGCGAGATTCTGCAGGTGGTATCCAGCTGGGAACTAAAGGCTGTGTAGACATTTTACAGAAGAACATGGTGGATAGTGCAAAAGGACGGTGGGCACAGTGTATTGGGGGTGCTGTAAAATGTTTGGTAAGGTTGGAAAAGAGGGTACTAGGTAGAGGGTGTTGAGAGATGAGGTGGAGAAGTAACCAAGGGCTCCCTGACTTTTAAGGAGAAATTTGGACCTTATCCTGAAGACAGGAGAGAGCTATTGTTAGTTTCAGGCAAAAGAATTACATGATCAAATTCTAGAAAGATCACTCTGCTTGGAGGTGGTATAGAGATTGAAGGGTGGAAGGGGCAGGAAATAAGACTAGAGACAGATTAAGTAGTAATCGGCTAACTAGTAATCCTGGTGAGCACCCATGGGCTGAGCTGAGCCATGGCAGTGAAGATGGGAAGAGGTGAATGTACGGGCAGAAGCCTCCCAGGCTGACTCAGGAGCACCTGATGTTTGGTTGACGGTGCAGAGAACAGAAAAAGACGAGTCAATGACTCAAGTTTCTGGTGTGGCCAACCGGATGGATGCCGGTCCAGTTTATGGAGATAGGGACCAGGGAGGAAAGTACAGATTTAGAGAGGAGGAAGAATTGGGATGTTTTTAACTTCTTGAGTTTTGAGTTGCCAGCGCCGAAGACAAAAGGGGACATGGACCTGGAACTCAGAAAGGGTTTGTACTGTATGTGGAGAACTCAAGACACTAGCCCTGAAGAGCAAAGACATTGATGAGGCCTGCCACGAAGGAAGAATTCCTTGTACATGATACTAGACACAGCTCTTTTTTTAAGAAGTAGCGGTAAAGCAATTCACACATTAAATGCTTGGGAGCCTTTTGCCTTAATGCAATGCAGGTATCAGAATGTCTGTTCCTGAATTTGTGAAATTATGCTTTCTATGATTTGTGCTCAAGGGACCTACCCAGTGAGCAAGATCTGTTGGCCTGTTTCTGTCTTGGCAACACGTGAGAACAAAATATCATTCTCAGAAATTATTATGCTACAGAAACATCATTTGGCAAACATTTACTTGGTGCCAGCTCTGTCCAGGCATGGCACTAGGCCCTAGGAATAGAGAGATGAGTAACAAATAACACGTGTCGTGAAGATTGGGGAAACTGGCAGGCTCCTTGCACCAGGACAAGAGCTGGGAGCAAGGCAGGGCTGCAACTTGGAGGGCCCCACCAGAAGCACTTAACCCAGCCTGGGCCACTTATGGTAGACAATTTCCTGTGCTATTTGCACAGGCGACTCTTGTCCGCCTGGGATGCCTTCCCTCCCAGGCCCCTTTCCTTTGCCTAGCCCCTGTTTGTCTTCTGTGATCACCCTCAAGATCCGTAGCAGGCCTGGACTAAGTTAGAAAAAGTTGATCAAATGTCTCCAAACATGTAATCTTATGTGACAGTAGGAATGCCAGCAGTATATATGCTAGAGTATATAAGAATTGTATTGTGCTGAAGGGAAGATGAATACGCATTCTTTTAAAAATATCAGGATGTTTAAATATTTAGTGGGGCTTCCCAGGTGGTGCTAGTGGTAAAGAACCCACATGCCAATACAGGAGATGCGAGTTTGATCCCTGGGTTGGGAAGATCCCCTAGAGAAAAAAAATGGCAACCTACTCTAGTATTCTTGCCTGGATTTAATTTAAATTACATTTTAATTTAAATTAAAAATTCTTCCTAGAGTCTATAAGGTATGATTTTTGACAGTAGCAGAAATCTCATGAGCAGCATATGGATTCAGAGACACCAAAGGTAGCTGTTGAGCAGTTAGTGAATTTTTTGGCAGTGTTTCCAGATATGGAAGTAGTGTAGATACTCCTTAACGGTCCCCCATATATATCACACATCAGTGCAAACGCCCTTCCCCTTTTGGTGTGAGGATAGCAGTTGGGGTGCTACCTTTTGGCCAGTTACCTGGAGCCTGGACCCGTGCCGCGACCTTGTCATCAGTCGTCTCCTCTCATCCCCATAGCAACACTGAGCATGTGGGAAACCAAGGCATAAGAAGGTCACAAGGCCAGTAGACAGCCTAGCAAGGGAGGATCCCAGGCAGCGTCACCATCAGAACCCAGGGCTTTAGCCTCCACTGGACTTTGCGAATTGGGTTGGGATTTTTTCTTTACCCCACATTCTCTCTATAGGCTCTTAAAGGAAGATCTGTCTGGAAGCAGAACTGTGAAGTCATATAAATCACTGCAGATGGTGACTGCAGCCATGAAATTAAAAGACTCTTGCTCCTTGGAAGAAAAGCTATGACCAACCTAGACAGCATATTAAAAAGAAGAGACATTACTTTGCCAACAAAGATCCATCTACTCAAAGCTTTGGTTTTTCCAGTAGTCATGTATGGATGTGAGAGTTGGACTATAAAGAAAGCTGAGCGCCGAAGCATTGATGCTTTTGAACTGTGGTGTTGGAGAAGACTTGAGAGTCCCTTGGACTGCAAGGAGATCCAACCAGTCCATTCTAAAAGAGATCAGTCCTGAATATTCATTGGAAGGGACTGATGCTGAAGCTGAAACTGAAACTCCAGTACTTTGGCCACTGATGTGAAGAACTGACTCATTTGAAAGACCCTGATGCTGGGAAGGATTGAAGGTGGGAGGAGAAGGGGATGACAGAGGATGAGATTGTTGGATGGCATCACCGACTCAATGGACATGAGTTTGAGTAAGCTCCGGGAGTTGGTGATGGACAGGGAGGCCTGGCGTGCTGCAGTCCATGGGGTCGCAAAGAGTCAGACACAACTGAGCGACTGAACTGAACTGCATTTTGGTCTTCCCTGATGGCTCAGTGATAAAGAACCTTGCCTGCCAGTGCAGGAGATGCAGGTTCAATCACTGGGTCAGAAAGAACCTCTGGAGAAGAAAATGGCAACCCACTCCAGTATTCTTGCCTGGAGATGGACAGAGGAACCTGGCGGGCTACAGACCAGAGGGTCACAGAGTCAGATACTACTTAGCGACTCAACACACAGACATGTACTGCATTTGCCGCTGTTTCATTTAACAGATATTATTCATTCAGCAGCCACAAATCTTGTGTCAGAGACAAGAATAAACAGATTATGTCAGTATACCATCATAAATTCTGAGAAAAACCTGGAGACATGAAAGAAGAGGAAGAACACCAAATGCACGTGGGGCCTTCAGGGAGTGGGGCTGAGCGTGAGCTGTGGAGATGAGGCAGGAAGCAGGTGCTGGCAAGCTCCTTTTGCCTGGAGCATCTTGGGGAAGACAGAGTGTAGGGAACGTGCCCAGGGTAGGTTCCTCCAGGCAGTGGGATGGAAGGGCAGTGCTCCCCCAGGTGTGCTCCATCCATCACAGGGCAGACCCCAAGGGCTGCTAAAAAACCCCGGGTCCTGCACCTGGTACTGAATTATCACACCTTTGGGTGAAGCCCAGAGATCTGCCTTTCACAGACTTCCCGGGTTATCCTCAAGCCTGCTCACGTGTGCTACATTGAGATGTCACAGGAACAAGGTCATAAAGGTTTGGGAGCTGAGTTTTCAACTGTTGGCCTTGGGGAGTCTTTGAAGGAATTCGAGCAGGGAGCCATCTGCCTTTGAGATGGATTTAAGTAGGGTGAAGACTGGAGGCGTGGTCTGTGGAGATGACAAAAACTCAGTCAAGGGTGGGGGTAGTAGTAAAGCAAGGGATAAAATGAGCAGAAGTGGATGAACTGGAAGTGGGGGCTGAAAGGCAGATGCAGACCTAAGACGTGTGTCTGATGCTCTGATGCCCCTGAATCACATTAGCAGAAAGGTTCATTCATTCCCAGAATACGGGTGATTTATTTCAAACATAGTGAACAAGCAATCTTTCCAGGTCTCTCGTTCTTACCAATACAATGGGAGTGAGGAAGTGGGAAACGAGACGAGACCGTCACAGAACGCCGCAGTCTGGGTCTCCACCATTGAGTGAATTCACCTACTTTGCCTATTTTTTTTTGTTTTGTTTTAAATATAGGGCAGCTTTTTTTTGGTGGGGGGTGGGGGGCGCTGCTCTGGGTCTTTGGTGCTGTGTGTGGGCTTTCTCTAGTTATGGAAAGCAGAAGCTTCTCATTGCGGTGCCTTCTCTTGTTGCGGCTCCATGGTTCTAGAGTTCCGGGGCTTCAGTTGTTGTGGCACATGGGCTTAGTGGCCCCTCAGCATGTGGGGTCTTCCCGGGCCAGGGATTGAACCCATGTCTCCTGCATTTTCAGGGAAATTCTTAACCACTGGACCACCAGGGAAGTTTCCTTTGCCTGTTTTTGAACCTTGATTTCCCACCACTCTGCCAACAGTGCTTCTTACAGAACTCTGTCCGTGAGTAAAAAAAAAAACCTAGTGAAACATCAGTAACATTTTACTTTTCCAACTCCAGACTTATCCGCAATCAGAAGATGATGGATTGCAAGGGGAAATGCATAACTGTGTAAATTGTTAGAAAGAAAATTGTAGTGAGGAGTGTCTAACCAAGATCGAAGCTGTTTTGAAGCACCCTTAACATACCAGTGAGCCTCAGTCATGACAGAGGTATGTTAGGTGCTCACACATTTAGCCCTGAAGGGGAAGAGGAAATGTGAGTCTAACCCTTCCCTCCCCCTGCCACACGCACAAGCGTAGAGTTGATGGGAGGTAACCTGTACTCATAGGAAGTAGTTAAATAAGAGCACAGAGTAATTCGTTCAGTCAGCTGTTAGCACTCTGCCTCCATTCCATACAGGTTTTGAAGTAGATTAAAATCTCCAAATGGTTAGTCTTACAGGTATCAAAGGAAATAAATTGACTGTTCATAAAGCAGTTGCAAAGACTTTTTACTTGGCCTCATATCTTAGTAGTATTTTGTTGTATTTTTGTTTAATGTTACTGTATACATTTGACAGTGAAAGCACTTTTTAAAATTATGCTATTCTTGAAACTGAAACATTCGCTCAGTCCTGTCCTACTCTTTGTGACCCCATGGACTGTAGCCCACCAGTCTCCTCTGTTCATGGGATTCTCCAGGCAAGAATACTGGAGTGGGTAGCCATTCCCTTCTCCAGGGAAGCTCCCCGACCCAAGGGTCAAACCCGGGGCGCCCTCATTGCAGGTAGATTCTTTACTACCAGAGCCACCAGGGAAGCCATTCTTCTTACTCCTCACTAAATTAGAATAACCTTCAACTCATTGTTGGAATTATTAAAATGCGGTTTTAAAGTGAGCAGTCAGTAATGTTTAGCTCTATAAATGAAAACAAGGGGAAGAAGAGCTTGTTTAAAGGTTTTCCCTTTCTTTTGCTTTGGAATCTTCAGTAATGCATTCACTTTGTGGCATGGAAGTTCAGTCACTAAACTTTATTGTTTAGAAGTTTTCTTTAAATTAAAGTTGCTATATTTGTAATCGTACAGGGCCGCTGCTGTATTCAGTGCCCAGTAATAAGACTTTAAAGGTATTTCCAGGGAAGTATAGGCATCAGCCAACAAAATAAAGAAAACAAGTCTTAGATATAGCCCATAGAGTGTCTATGTAAACATATATGTATAGGAATGCTGGCCCTAAAGGAAGGCCCAGTAAGGAGAAAAGGGGGAGAAATTAGGCAGCTTGAATAAAGAGGTAGGGATTCTTGGTGTAACTGGTATGCCTCGTGCCAGATGGAACTGGTCTGGCGTGATTTGTAAGGGATTTGAGCCTTGAGCTACATATCATTGTTGCTCTTTAGTCACTGTCACATCCGACTCTTCTGCGACCCCATGGACTGTAGCCCACCAGTCTCCTCTGTCCATGGGATTCTCCAGGCAAGAATACTGGAGTGGGTTGCCATTCCTTTCTCCAGGGATCTTCCAGACCCAGGGATCAAACCCACATCTCCTCCACTGCAGGCAGATTCTTCACCGCTGAACCACAGAGAAGCCCTGAGCAACATTTTAAACGGACACAAAGGCATGATTTGTCTCAGAGGCAAACAGAGATTTTTGCCAGTTGGAGAAAGAAAAGCGTATCTGATGATTCACAGCCTGAAGAGAAAGAAGAACTGCTTAAAGGCAGTGAGAATCACCAGTGTTCATTATCTGTGTGCAGTTCTGCCCTGTGGCTTGCTGGAGTGATCTTTCATGGCTTTATTAATCATCTAATGATCTGTGTTCATGTCCCCTAATGAGTTCCATTGTCAATAAAACCTGAAACAAGGCTCTTTCATGGGCAGACTCATCACTTTCACCCTCATCCTACCACGAGAAGCAATGATCCAGAAAGTTAGTAAATTTGGGGAGGGCAGTCATGGAGTTGCCCTGAAATTCCTCAAAAATTAACGCTGCCGATTTGTAGAAAAAAATAAAAACACTAGGAAAGTAGGAGGCTGGAACTGCTGGATAGGTCCCTGCTATCAGATTCAGACTCCAGAGCTTCATTTCCTTTTGAGAAATCTTACAAATGTTTGTACAAAAAAATGCACTCAAGCCCCTTCTGTATCTCGCACTACCCCGTGACATATTTGATCTAAGTGTTTTGCTTTGCAGTGGTGTAGAGCACAGCTGAGTCATGGTGGGAGAGAAAGGAAAGCAATTAGATAAGGGGGAGTGCTGCCTGTTAAAGGAGCCTGAAAGCACTAATCAGGTGTTATGCAACACACAAGTGGAAAGTGTTTCAGAGTTCTGAGGAAGTTAGTAACATGAGCAAGACAACATGTGAGGAGAGTGATTTTAGCTGCCATGCACAGCGTGGACTGCAAGCAGCAGAAGTTGGGACGGGAACATCAGGACGTGAATAAGTCAGTTCAGGCATAAAGGACGGGGTCCTTGAAATTTATAGAGCAGAACTCATCATGTATACAAGTGGTTGTGTAGAAGGGAGTTCAGGCTCTGAGGATCTGAGCAGAGTTAGCAGCGAGCACAAGAAGAACATAAACGATGATGGAGACACTTTGGGGAGGAGCTTTCAATTTATGGACATTCAAGGAGGAACAAAACAGACAGATGATTTCTCTTAAGAATGGCACTTTGAAGCCTTGTGCATTTAAGAGCTTCCAAGGAAACGACAGCTTGAGAATCAAAGATTTGTGTTGTCATTTGTAACAAAGTCATTAGGAAAATGAATAGAGCGGAGGTTGAGAAATTTATTAGGAAGTGTCGGAAATAGTGACCCATGTTTGGGAAGCAAGGAATTATTTTTTACTAAGATAAGATAGTGAACAAGATTTGGTTATGGTTATAGCTAACATCTCTATTTGCATAATTCCACTGTCAGAAATCACATTAGCAAATCTGTTTTGTTTTTTATTTTAATTTTTATTTTCTTTAACACCAAAAACATTTTGTACTGGGGTATAGCCAGTTAACAATGTTGTGGTAGTTTCAGGTGAACAGTGAAGTGACTCAGCCATACATAGACATGTATCCATTCTCCCCCAAACCCCTCTCCCATCCAGGGATGGCATGTAGCATTGAGCAGAGTTCCATGTGCTAGACAATAGGTCTTTGTTGGTTATCCATTTTAAATATAGCAGTGTGTACATGACCTTCCCAAGGTCCCTAACGACACCTTCCCCCTGGCAACCATAAGTTCATTTTTCTGTCTGTAACTCTCTTTCTGTTTTGTAGATACATTCAGTTGTATCATTTCTTCTTAGATTCTACATATATGATATTTCATATGATATTTCTCCTCTGACTGACTTCACTCATATTTTTATTCTATTAAGAGACTAGTCATCAAAATATCTAGATGATTAGCTATACCCTAGTCATAGATCTCATTAGCTCATTAACTTTACATGCTGCCTGGTGTCTTTAAGTCCACAGAATGAAATTAATACCCATGATTTTCTTTGCCAGATGCTTAGAAAAAGGCATCTTTCATTTTTTCTCTATTTGAAACATGACTTTTGTCTATGGATTTATTTATAATTATCAGCTGGGAAAACTACATTTAGTATGAAATACTCAAACAGAAAAATAAATCTGCTTCAGTTCAGTTCAGTTACTCAGTCGTGTCCGACTCTTTGCAACCCCATGAATCGCAGCACGCCAGGCCTCCATGTCCATCACCAACTCCCGGAGTTCACTCAAACTCATGTCCGTTGAATCAGTGATGCCATCCAGCCATCTCATCCTCTGTCGTCCCCTTCTCCTCCTGCCCCCAGTTCCTCTCAGCATCAGGGTCTTTTCCAATGAGTCAACTCTTCACATGAGGTGGCCAAAGTATTGGAGTTTCAGCTTTAGCATCAGTCCTTCCAAAGAACACCCAGGACTGATCTCCTTTAGAATGGACTGGTTGGATCTCCTTGCAGTCCAGGGGACTCTCAAGTCTTCTCCAACACCACAGTTCAAGAGCATCAATTCTTCAGCACTCAGCTTTCTTCACAGTCCAACTCTCAAATCCATACATGACCACTGGAAAAACCATAGCCTTGACTAGATAGACCTTTGTTGGCAAAGTAATGTCTCTGCTTTTGAATATGCTATCTAGGTTGGTCATAACTTTCCTTCCAAAGAGTAACTGTCTTTTAACTTCATGGCTGCAATCACCATCTGCAGTGATTATGGAGCCCCCAAAAAATAAAGTCTGACACTGTTTCCACTGTTTCCCCATCTACTTCCTATGAAGTGATGGAACCAGATGCCATGATCTTCGTTTTCTGAATGTTGAGCTTTAAGCCAACTTTTTCACTCTCCTCTTTCACTTTCATCAAGAGGCTGTTTAGCTCCCTTTCACTTTCTGCCATAAGGGTGGTATCATCCGCATATCTGAGGTTATTGATATTTCTCCAGGCAATCTTGATTCCATCTTGTGCTTCTTCCAGCCCAGCGTTTCTCATGATGTACTCTGCATAGAAGTTAAATAAGCAGGGTGACAATATACGGCCTTGACATACTCCTTTTCCTATTTGGAACCAGTCTGTTGTTCCATGTCCAGTTCTAACTGTTGCTTCCTGACCTGCATATAGGTTTCTCAAGAGGCAGGTCAGGTGGTCTGGTATTCCCATCTCTTTCAGAATTCTCCACAGTTTATTGTGATCCACACAGTCAAAGGCTTTGGCATAGTTAATAAAGCAGTAATAGTTGTTTTTCTGGAACTCTCTTGCTTTTTCAATGACCCAGCGGATGTTGGCAATTTGATCTCTGGTTCCTCTGCCTTTTCTAAAACCAGCTTGAACATCAGGAAGTTCACAGTTCACGTATTGCTGAAGCCTGGCTTGGAGAATTTTGAGCATTACTTCACTAGCGTGTGAGATGAGTGCGATCATGCAGTAGTTTGAGTGTTCTTTGGCATTGCCTTTCTTTGGGATTGGAATGAAAACGGACCTTTTCCAGTCCTGTGGCCATTGCTAAGTTTTCCAAATTTGTTGGCATATTGAGTGCAGCACTTTCACAGCATCATCTTTCAGGATTTGAAATAGCTCAACTGGAGTTGCATCACCTCCACTAGCTTTGTTCATAGTGATGCTTTCTAAGGCCCACTTGACTTCACATTCCAGGATGTCTGGCTCTAGGTGAGTGATCACACCATCATGATTATCTGGGTCATGAAGATCTTTTTTGTACAGTTCTTCTGTGTATTCTTGCCACTCTTCTGCTTATACCTTTATAAATCCAGTGAAGTAAACCAAGGATTCAAGAAAAAGTTCTTTTAAATAATGTACTGGTGGCTAATTATAGGCTTCCCAGGTGGCTCAGTGGTAAAGAATCCACCTGCCAATGCGGGAGACAGATTCAATCCTGTCAGATAGATCCCCTGGAAAAGGAAATGGCAGGCCACTCCAATATTCTTGCCTGGGAAATCCCATGGACAGAGGAGCCTGGTCGGCTACAGTCCGTGGGATTGCAAAGAGTTGGACATGACTGAGCACTCACACTGCTGCTGCTAAGTCGCTTCAGTCGTGTCCGACTGTGTGTGACCCCAGAGACGGCAGCCCACCAGGCTCCCCCATCCCTGGGATTCTCCAAGAAAGAACATTGGAGTGTGTTGCTATTTCCTGCTCCAGTGCATTAAAGTGAAAAGTGAAAGTGAAGTCACTCAGTCATGTCCGACTCTTAGCAACCCCATGGACTGCAGCCTACCAGGCTCCTCCGTCCATGGGATTTTCCAGGCAAGAGTACTAGAGTGGGTTGCCATTGCCTTCTCACACTAATAACTAATTAACATACATGTTTCAGGTATTTTTCCTGATTAAATTTATGGTTATATTTGGAAGTTTTTTTGTTTTTTTTTTAAACTTTACAATATTGTATTGGTTTTGCCATATATCAAAATGAATCTGCCACAGGTATACATGTGTTCCCCATCCTGAACCCTCCTCCCTCCTCCCTCCCCATACCATCCCTCTGGGTCATCCCAGTGCACCAGCCCCAAGCATCCAGTATCGTGCATCGAACCTGGACTGGCGACTCGTTTCATACATGATATTATACATATTTCAATGCCATTCTCCCAAATCATCCCACCCTCTCCCTCTCCCACAGAGTCCAAAAGACTGTTCTATACATCAGTGTCTCTTTTGCTGTCTCGTACACAGGGTTATTGTTACCATCTTTCTAAATTCCATATATATGAGTTAGTATACTGTATTGGTGTTTTTCTTTCTGGCTTACTTCACTCTGTATAATAGGCTCCAGTTTCATCCACCTCATTAGAACTGATTCAAATGTATTCTTTTTAATGGCTGAGTAATACTCCATTGTGTATATGTACCACAGCTTTCTTATCCATTCATCTGCTGATGGACATCTAGGTTGCTTCCATGTCCTGGCTATTATAAACAGTGCTGCGATGAACATTGGGGTACACGTGTCTCTTTCAATTCTGGTTTCCTCAGTGTGTATGCCCAGCAGTGGGATTGCTGGATCATAAGGCAATTCTATTTCCAGTTTTTTAAGGAATCTCCACACTGTTCTCCATAGTGGCTGTACTAGTTTGCATTCCCACCAACAGTGTAAGAGGGTTCCCTTTTCTCCACACCCTCTCCAGCATTTATTGCTTGTAGACTTTTGGATCACAGCCATTCTGACTGGCGTGAAATGGTACCTCATAGTGGTTTTGATTTGCATTTCTCTGATAATGAGTGATGATGAGCATCTTTTCATGTGTTTGTTAGCCATCTGTATGTCTTCTTTGGAGAAATGTCTGTTTAGTTCTTTGGCCCATTTTTTGATTGGGTCATTTATTTTTCTGGAGTTGAGCTGTAGGAGTTGCTTGTATATTTTTGAGATTCGTTGTTTGTCAGTTGCTTCATTTGCTATTATTTTCTCCCATTCTGAAGGCTGTCTTTTCACCTTGCTTATAGTTTCCTTTGTTGTGCAGAAGCTTTTAAGTTTAATTAGGTCCCATTTGTTTATTTTTGCTTTTATTTCCAATATTCTGGGATGTGGGTCATAGAGGATCCTGCTGTGATGTGTGTCGGAGAGTGTTTTGCCTATGTTCTCCTCTAGGAGTTTTATAGTTTCTGGTCTTACATTTAGATCTTTAATCCATTTTGAGTTTAAAATGTGACCTGCGTTACAAAAAATAAGTATACAAAATAAGGAAAAGGAGCACATGACCTATATGAAGATACATGTCTTAATAATTAAAAATGTGGAAACTCTGCAGTGTATAATTTCAGGCCCCAGCCTTATCGTCCAGGGTTTACCTGTAGAAGGACATCAGTAGGCATGTTCCCCGTGTGCAGTAGGGAGTACAGAGAACGCAGAGTGAGTGAGGAATCCCGAGCAGAGCACTCGCGCTCAGCTGAGGATCCAAACCCAGAGAGTGCTAGAGGCTCGTTTTGTGTTAATCGTGTTCCGTGATACCACCTCGGGCTTCGCAGCTGTCTCTAGTGGTAAAGAATATGCCTGCCAGTTCAGGTAACAAAAGAGACATGGGTTCAATCCCTGGGTCAGGAAGATCCCCTGGAGGAAGAAATGGCAGCCCACTCCAGTGTTCAGTCCATGGGGTTGCAGAAGAGTTGCAAACAGCTAAGCATGTGCACAGCACACGGTGATAACAGCTACATCTTTTCTTTCTCTGGCCCCCACTCTTAACTCATTGTGGATTTGTTTTGTTTGATCGCCTCTCTTAACTTGTAATAGAAAATCCACCTGGTCTTCAAGAGCTGAGGTGTCCAGGGGTCCAGTCCAAGCTTCCTGCATAGCCTTAGCAAGTCCCTGCTTGAAAGGGCCTTCTCTTCAGCTGAATCTGACCCACCAGCTGAGAAATCACAGCTCCTGCTAGAAAGCAGGCAGGTGTGGAGGTGCTTACTGAGGTGCAAGGGTCACTGTGGAGCAGTCTGGTTTTTCCGTTGAGAAGAAACTAGTTACTGCTTCTAGTGTGTCAGCGGTTTTTCTTAATGCTCATAAAACAGGATGATATGAAAAGAAAAATATTCTTAATTAAACTATGATCATTTCTTAAGTGAATCAAAATATAAATTGTTTTTTTATATAATTTTTTATATAATTATAAACAAAATGATTATTTATATCATAAACTCTTCAAAGATAATTTATTCTTTCAACATTATGGGTTACATTGAATCACGCTTTATAATTTTTGTCTCTATGAGGACTCTGAATTAGCCAGAGATGTGAAAGTTTAAACTTTTCAAGTCATAGGAATTAAGGAGGGATATCTTTGTAGGAAAAAAAATGAAAATTTTAGGCAAATTGAGATGTGTACGGTTTCTGCACTAAATAGGTATAAGGACCTTTAGGAATTTAAGGTAGTCTGTGCAAAACTAGATTTTCTCATGACATTTTCAGGATTTTTTTCCTCCCAATTTTTCTGTTCCTCCTTTCTCCCATATGTTGCATCTCTGATTAGTGTGAATTCTTCTCATTTAAATTCTAAATAATCTTTAGAAGTCTGAATCAATAAACACTGAACCAATGAGCTGTAAAAGTCTTACTTTTCCTCATAGTTAAGCACAAATCTAAAGCAAGCTAGAACCATTTTCAGTAAGAACTCTGAGGGTTGTACCTGGAATGAAATGTTTACTTATCCTACACACGTGGAAAGAAAATGATCTTCATGAGCAGGTCCCTTTTAGACTTTAGAGGACTATTTGATGCTTATTAATATATACAGTGGGCTTCCCCCATGGCCCAGCTGGTAAAGAATCAGCCTGCAGTGCAGGAGACACAGGAGACATGGGTTTGATCCCTGGGTCGGGAATATTTCCCCAGAGGAGGAGATGGCAACCCACTCCAGTATTCTTGCCTGGAGAATCCCATGAACAGGGAAGCCTGGTGGGTGACAGTCCATGGGGTCATACAGAGTCAGACACAACTGAAGCGACTTAGCACAATATATACTATCTAGCTAATAAAAACCATACAGTGTTTAAATCTTGTATGGAACCTGGCACAGGTGTCAAGACGTCGGCACTCTAAATACTTGGTTTTGATTGTTCTGTCATCTTTAGGTTGGTATTCTTCCTTAGAGACTTAGAATTCTCAGTACAAGACTAAGATCCAATCTAATAGTTCCTGTATTGTGTGTGAGTGCTCAGTCATGCACCCCACTCCAGTACTTTTGCCTAGAAAATCCCATGGACGGAGGAGCCTGGTGGGCTGCAGTCCATGGGGTCCACTAGAGTCGGACACGACTGAGCGACTTCACTTTCACTTTTCACTTTCATGCATTGGAGAAGGAAATGGCAACCCACTTGAGTGTTCTTCCTGGAGAATCCCAGGGACGGGGGAGCCTGGTGGGCTGCCGTCTATGGGGTTGCACAGAGTCGGACACGACTGAAGCAACTTAGCAGCAGCAGCAGTAGCCAGTCATGTCCAGCTCTTTGTAACCCCAATGGACTGTAGCCTGCCAGGCTCCTCTGTGCATGGGATTTTGCAGATGAGAATACTAGAGTGAATTGCCATTACCTTCTCCACAATACTTTATACATGTATTTTTAAAATCTCTATACTAAGATAACTGTATAAAAATTGTTCAGTTTAATGGAAATGATCATTCATTTACTAAAAGGTCTTTATGGTTCATGACCCTGCTTTCCTAGGCCTCAGCTAGAAAAACGAATACAGCCAAGCCAACAGTTGTTGAATACTTCCACGTGAAATTTTGTGAAAAGGCAGCCTTTGCTCTCAGAAGCCTCATATGCTAGGGCAGGAGGTTGAAGAGAAAACCAGCAGATATTACTCGGTGTGATATAGCAAAGGACAGAATGTGTAAGAGCCCAACAGAGGGTCCTTAACAGCCCAGGGAACCAAGGGGCAAATTGGAGAGGACATGTTGGCCTTTCCAGGAACAGAAAGGGGATGATGGGCTTTTTGAGCCGAGGAAACCACAGGGCAAAGGTCAGGGTGAAGACTGGCGGATGGAGCGGTCTCTCTTGTTTCCTCGGCTCAAATGTTATTGTCATTTATGTTCGCCTGGTTCCAGGGCACAGAGAGGCAGTCCGAGGTATTAGTGGGCCTCCCTGGTGGCTTAGACGGTAAAGAGTCCACCTGCAATGAAGGAAACCTGGGTTGGATCCCTGGGTCAGGAAGATCCCCTGGAGGAGGGCATGGCAACCCACTCCAATATTCTTGCCTAGAGAATCCCATGGACAGAGGAGTGTGGCAGGCTGCAGTCTTTGGGGTCACATAGAGTCAGACATGACTGAGCGAGTAACGCTTTCACTTTCAAGGTATTAGTGGTCGAGAACAGACACTGCAACTGCAGTCCAGGTTCATGTCCTGGCGCTGCCAATGGTGTGTCGTGGGCAAGCCACTGGACCTTTCCAGGCCTCACGCCCCTCCAGCTGCACATGGGCGTGTGATGGCTTCTCCCAAGATTGTCTCCAGGGTTGAACGAGGATCATCAGTTTAAATGGAAAGTGGATGATAACGGTTTCATGTTAGTGTCAGTTCTGTTTTCATTTTGACTATCTCTCGAATACACACTCTCTGTAGAGCAAGGGAGATTTGGTGCCCTGGGAGAGATCCAAATGAGAATGACAGGGCCCCATCTTCCCGGACATTCATCACCAGGGACAGAGGTGGACATGTTGGCAACTAGCCATGCAGCTGGAAATGAAATAAGAGCTCCGTGGAGGTGGCAGCAGAGTGTGGGAGCATCCCCCGACAGCAGGGTTTTCCGCGAAAAATGAGGGATTCTTGGGAAGAAGAGATTGCTGAAGAGTCTCCGTTGGCTGCCCGCTTTGGCTCACTGTGGCTCAGTGGTGTGGCAATTAGGGCGTCCGTCCAGGCTGCTCTTGGCCTCGTTTCATTCCCTGTGGTCGACTTCATCTCGGCTCCTCTCCCATCCACCTTGATGGCCTTCAGCTGCTTCCGGTGGAACTGAAGCTGTCAGGTAGGTATCTGTGGTCGGCCTGAGAGAGGCACAGAGAGAGCCAGGGCTGGAGCCTTCCTCTCTGGTGGTGACAAGTCAGCTTCTGGTGAGACTCTCAAGCCTATTGCTGGATTTCCCTCCCAGCCACTTGGCTCCACCTGCTTTGTTGCTGTCAGTTCCAGTGACTGAGCCTTCTCCCGTGGTCAGAGGAGTTTTTTCAAATTTGCAGGTTTCATGACTTCCCCAGTGGTTAAGAGCCTGCCCTCCCACTGTAGGGGGCGTGAGTTTGATCCCTGGTTGGGGAACTAAGATCCCACCTGCCACTCAGTGTGGCAAAAAAAAAAGATTGGCAGGTTGCTGCCTCCATGGCTCCCCCAGGGTAGACCAGACAGGCCTGGGAAACCAGGTATGCGAGAGCAGAGGTTAAGTGCAACCCCTGCCTGCAGTGGGGACCAGCCTTCTGTAGAGTCCCTGTTTCTCCAGGGACTGCCAGTCACTTGTGGGGTGACAGGGAATGAGTGTCTGCTGCTCCCTCCCCACCAGTATCTTCCAACAGTTGGGTCCCTTTTGTCCTGTTTCTGACAGCATTATCTCAGGCAAGGGCTGTGTTGTATGCCTGGCTCTGAACTGCAGTTCGAGCTCTGTGAAAATGCCATTGCCTCCTTTGGGTCAGTCTGGGCCTGGGAAGAGAAGGTTCACATGGCAACTGTAATTCAGGTATCATTGCTGGAAGATGAAGCAAGAGGTGAAGGTGAGCTGGTTGCCTTGTGGAGAATTTCAGAAGGGAGGAAAGAGGGAAGCAATTCACATGAGTCTTTTAACATGACAGCCTGATTTTCACCCAGAGAATTTTTCTGCGGTCTTTCTGTAACATGGCATGGTAGTACAGCACCCTATATAGTAGGAGCAACAATAAGTCTTGGCTGTCACTTTTCAGCCGAGTGGTCTCAGGCAAACAACTGTACCTCTCCTAGCCTCAGTTTTCTCATCTGTGGACTGGGTGTGATGATTAATAGTGCCTCCTCACAGGGCTGGAGAGAGGACTCCCATGTGTTGGAATGTGGTGTTTGGAAGGGTGCCTGGTGCCAGCAAATCTAAGCAGGTGTGTGCTTTTGTTCTTACCACAGGGCACATGGCAAGGTTTTCGGTAAAGTTGTTCTCTTGCTGCCTTGTCGGGCGTATCTGAGGATATGATGCCTTTTGAGACACTAGCCAGGCTTCCCCAGTGGCTCATTGGTAAAGAATCCACCTGCAGTGTAGGAGACGCAGGTTCGATCCCTGGATCAGGACGATCCCCTGGAGGAGGGCACGGCAACCCTCTCCAGTATTCTTGCCTGGAGAATCCCATGGACAGAGGAGCCTGGCAGGCTGCAGTCCAGAGGGTCGCAAAGAGTCAGACACAACTGAAGCAACTTAGTATGCATAAGGCAGTAGATCCAACCAGTCCATTCTGAAGGAGATCAGCCTTGGGATTTCTTTGGAAGTAATGATGCTAAAGCTGAAACTCCAGTACTTTGGCCGCCTCATGCCTTCGCATGACTCATTGGAAAAGACTCTGATGCTGGGAGGGATTGGAGGTAGGAGGAGAAGGGGACAACAGAGGATGAGATGGCTGGATGGCATCACTGACTCAATGGACGTGAGTCTGAGTGAACTCCGGGAGTTGGCGATGGACCGGGAGGCCTAGCGTGCTGTGATTCATGGGGTCGCAAAGAGTCGGACACAACTGAGCGACTGATCTGATCTGATCTGATCAAGTAATAGACATGTTCAGTTATTGGGTTTAGTGAAAAGGTATTGCAGTCATAGGTCTCTGAGAAAGAGGTTCACCCAGTTCTAGAAGAGGATGAAGGATTTTCTCCTAATTCATCACATACAGACGTGAAGAAAGCCCCCAGCCTGTGGTGGATGTGACCAGGCCTCTGGGTGAGGTGCCTGAAGGCCGCCACCCCAGGGTGTGTATGGACGGTGTGAAGCCACTTTGTGAAGCCACAAAGACAGGTTTTTTGTCACGCAGGTTTTCTGTTTTGAGACCAGCCTGACTCTCCTTTGTGTTTTGTCTGCCAGGGAAGTTGAAACAGCTTTGAGCAGAACACCTGTGTCTTTGTCCCGGTCTCGCCTTGCTAAACAGGATTTGATTGAACTTCTCTTTCCAGCACAGTTGCCCACCTACTTGCCTTGCATCTCTGCATTCCGGCCTCATATTGCTTTAGGAGAAAGCAGCCAGACTCGAAAGTATGAGAAAATAACATTAAAGTTAGATAGAAAAATTCTTTGTGTACTACTTCTCTGTTTAATCAAAGAAAAACAAGTGTGCAGCGTCTGTTATTAAAACCTCTTCATTATAGCCTCCTCTGAGTGTTTCTGCTTAGGCTTTAGAGGGACAACTGAAACCAGTCTCTCCTATCCATATAAAGTTGGGTACATTTGTCATTTGGAAAATGACATCAGAAAAATAAAAAATTGGGAGAAGTCAGTACAGACCCATGTGTCATGTGTACTGTGAAAATTCATGGAAGATCCAGCTTGCCCCCGCCCGCCCCCCACACATTTATCACAGTGAACACCGTCAGTGCTTCCATGAGCGTGTACTGCCAGGAGTTCACAAGGAAGCCCAGGATAGCCCCGCATCTCCAGCTGCTTCCACTCCCATGGTAGAATGTGACAGGTCACCGTGATCCAAGGTGGGGAGTCTGTGCCTGGATATAAGCAGTTGTTTTTCTGAATCTTTCCAGTTCTGCATAACGTTTTAAAGAGCAAAGTGAATTATCCTTTGGGGAGTGTCAGGAAAGGCTTTACGGGGAGAGGGTTAGAATTGGTTCTTGAACCACTAGAACAATTTGGGCAGCAGAAATGGGGGGATGCGTTCTAAGCAGAGCAAAGTGTGTGAGAACAGGGCGCGGAAGCAGGTGTGAGAGCACCAGCAGGGCAGTGGGGAGCATCTTATAACGTACCTGCTTCCTGGAATGCCGCTGAAGGCTGGGGATTGTTTTGCACTGTTTTTGGAGGAGCGGCGCTGTGCTGGGTCTTGGCTGTGTAATTCGGGCTTCTCTTGTTGTGGAGCATGGGCTCTAGAGTGTGCGGCCTCAGTAGTTGTGGCTTAGTGGTCCTGTGGCATGCGGGATCTTCCCCAACCAGGGCCTGAACCCTTGTCCCCTGCATCGCTAGGTGGATTCTCAACCACTGGACCACCAGGAAAGTCCCTCTTGTGCACCTTTCAATGAAGTACTTTTGGAGGTATCACCTTTAAAACTCAAAGCTCTGGTTACCATTATAAATCTGCTATACCATCTTACTGTTCTTGCTAAGCAGATGGGTGTTAGTATCTTTCTCTGAAGAGGACCATGCTGTGGGTGGTGGCATGCCTGTGATGGATACAGATGCCTATGGCTGTGACTGAGGTTATGTGAGGCCCTGGTGATCCTTTTTGTCCTTTCAATCCCAGAAAGAAATGACTATCAGATCTAACTAAACAAATGCACCATCTTCTCAAATAAGATTTCTATAGAAAATCTATTTCCTCCTTGAAGGTCGCTTGGTTTAATAGTTCTGTGGTTTTAGAGTAAATGGATTTCTTTGGGTTGGTTGGTGGGTGTCTTTCATAATTTACACAGCAGCCTCCTTTCCGGTATCTCATCCACTCCCTTTGCTGAACAACTCCGTGTTGGCTACACAACAGACTCTTAGGGAGCATTCCTACTCCATGCACAAAAGAAGTGCCTGGTTTGAAAGTCATTTTTTAAGGCCAAGTCAGCTCTACACAGTTATAATATTTACTAGGCATTGCCGGAAATGTAGGGACAAAAGATTATTCGAATAACTAAGGAGTGTCTTGTTTCCTGATCTGTTTATTTAGGGTGGGTTAAGAATAACACGCCCATTCACCTCTGTTGAGAATTGTCCACAAACTTAACTTTCTTTTTGTTTCATCTTCATAAAGCATTTCCTTGAACACGTGTGTGTTCCTTAATTATCTCTTGCCTTCTGCCTCTTGCTTTTTCTTGCCTTCTGCTCACATCTGCCTTCTCCTGTTTCCCATTTCTCCTACTTTTCCTCTCAGAGACAGCATCCACCCTCCTTCTAGATTGGCCTCTTTTTACCATAAAGTTATGTGTGTCCATCCAGTCCAGTTGACGGATGCTGACCAAGAGCCTGCTCCACGCCAACCTTACACATGGCCACAAAAGGGGTTTTCAGAGGCAGCCCTGGCCCTTTGGGTCACCAGACTAGTAAACAGCTGGTTACAGGAGCCAGTGCAGGTGCAGCTGAAATCCTGCCGAGGAGGGTGACAGGAGGCTCGGGGGTGGGGACAACAGCGAAACCTGTCCCTGCCAAAGCCCTGGTCTCTCTCCCTCTCCCTGCTTCCCGGCTGCCTTTTCTAGCTTCCTCAGTCTTCCTCTCTCCACCCTTGACATTAGGTGCAGACCTCTTGTTTCAATACTTAATAGGCTCTAAGTTTGTGTGTGTGTGCATGCTCAGTCACTCAGTCGTCTCTTCTGGGACCCCATGGGCTGTGGCCTGCCAGGCTCCTCATAACACATGTCTCTCACGTCTCCTCCTTTGGCAGGTGGATTCTCTGCCACCAGCGCCACCTGGAAAGCCCTAGGTGTGTACTTGTGTCTTTTTTAGCTCTTAATAATTGCATACCTGACAGTGCATGGCAGATCGAACACATCCAATAAACTGATTTCTCTGGACTTGTTTTTTTTTCAACTGTAAGGTGAAAATGGTGACTTAGAATTCTTACCAAGGTTTTTCTGGCTTAAAAAATTCAGTGGCTATCAGTTACAACAAGTACATATTTGTATTGAAAACTATTTAGCCATTCTGTCTTTATTTTGTGACTACATAAATATGGCTTAAAAGTAAATTTCTTGGGACTTCCCTGACAATCCAGTGGTCAGGACTTAGCACTTTCACTGCCATGGGCCTGGGTTCCGTCCCTGGTTAGGGAACTAAGATCCTACAAGCTGCACAGCTCAGCCAAAAAAAGAAAACTGTGTTAAAAAGGGAGGGCACATATATATGCCTGTGGCTGATTCATGTTGCTGTATGGCAGAAACCAACACAGTATTGTGAAGCAATTATCCTCCCATTAAAAATAAATAAATTTTAAAAAATTGTCCTGAAAAGAGAAAGTGAATTTCTATAGTAGGATTAATTTCCAAGGATAAAAAGGAGAGAGTATATAGTTTTTATTCAAGATGTTTTTTTTTTTTAATGGTTTCAAATGCAACAGTTTGTTACCAATGCAAAACAATGGACTTGGATGAATGCATAAGGGGAAATTTAGCTTCACTGGATGGAATTTACTCTTCTTCAAAAGTCTCTGCTTTCCATCTTAAACTGGACTAATTGGTAAAATGAGTATGTGTACAAATGCAGTTTAGTGACCTTTTCAGAAATCCTTTTGAAGTGATTTCAAGGATTGTAAGATAAGGATTTGGGTTATTTCTATATTTAGCAGCCTATGGTTTTTAAAGGTTTTGACTCTTAGTTTAGGTCCTCAGGACTTACCATGATCAGTAGATAACTTGTTTCTTTAACTGAGAGCTTTTTTAAAAATATATTTATTTATTTGGCTGTGTCACGTCTTCATTGCAGCATTCAAACTCTTCGTTGTGGCATGTGGGATCTAGGTCCCTGACCAGGGGTTGAACTCAGGCCCCCAGCATTGGGAGCAGGGAGTCTTAGCCACTGGACCACCAGGGAAGTCCCAGCTCAGAGCACTTATTATTAGGTCCCTGCTTCTGCATGCAAGAGCACCAAAATGTAACTGGGTTTTCTTTACCATCCGGGCATGTGTCTGCTCTTGGAAACTGTAAATTCAGAGTAGTTCTCTGTCATCCCAGAACTCTACCTCTAATTGTCATTACAGGTGGTATTTGAGCCTTCGGAAACCGGCCTTGATTGTGTTTTCTGTTTTCTTTTCATTATAAAGCTTTCTTGTGAAGTAATTTTTGTTTTCTAGGCTTAATTCCGTTTCGCTAATATTTATTAGTATTTGGGCAGGCCCTTGAAGGTTCATTAGGAACACCCTATATATACACACAGTATAATTAACCATTCATTTAAGAAAAACTGCCAAGTAAAGTTTTTAAAGCAACATATTTTATCCCTACTTTCATGAGATTCCAGTACAATAGGAAAAAAAAAGGACAAATAAGCAAACATATCTGGCCAGCTACATGAATTTTAGAGATGTACAGAGATAAGCTAAGTAACCACAGCTGGGTTAGGGAGACAAAGCCTTCATTTAAGAAACAAACTGCAAACAGTATTTTGAGGAAGAGTGGGAAGTATGTTCAGGACGAGAGTAAAAAGAAACTCGAGTTCACAGTGACTAAGGAAGTTTGGTCGAAGGGACCCACTGACAGTGGGTGTGAAACATTGCCGACCAGACTTGTTAATAGGATGTATTTTAAAAAGATCAGGTTCTTGTAGTATGCATAGAATGGGTGATTTAAAATTTTTTTAATTTATTTTTTCAATATGTGATACATGTTCACATTTCAAATGTTTCAAGTTACAAAATGGAACAGACTGAGTGATAAACTCCCTCACACACTCAACTCCCACTAAGCACTTCTCCTCCCTGAAGATAACCAGTGTTATTAGTACTTCATAAGCTTTTGATAATTTATACATACAGATATACATTTTATTCCCTTTGACACAGATGGTTACATACCACAAGTCCATAACTGCGTTCCAAAACCTTTTGGGTGCAGATGGGTTGTAGAATTCAAAATTTACTGGATTTTAGAAAAGCAATATGGTCCGTAGAGTATAAATGACATAACACCCCCAGGGGATCTGTGCAGCACTAAGCGATAAATTAATTCTCCAGGGAAACTGAATATTCACACCAAAGTGGGATAAATAAGAACCATAAATAGCCTCATGTCAGTTGCATTCAGGTGTTACTGTCAGATATGTTTGAACACTAAGCTTACAAAATTATGATTTTTAGAGGTTTTTAGGTCTTGGAATAGCTGATATAGGATTATAACTGGAATCCCCACTATTCCCTACCCTGTATTTTTTTTAATTAACAGTATGTATTGGAATTCTCAGTACAGAAAGAGCTTCCTCATCATCTAAACAATTAAAACTGCTCATGTGCTAGATTTCTTGCAGAAAGCAGTTTAAACACATATAGTGATTTATGCACATACACATGTTTGTATATAGATAAACAAGTGTTGCTGATGAACAAGGAAGCCTGGCATGCTACAGTCCATGGGGTCGGTTGCAAAGAGTCGGACACACCTGAGCTACTGAAACAAGATTCATATTTATTGGTACAATTAAGAGTATAGTAAGTGAAGTGAAGTGAAAGTTGCTCACTCATGTCCGACTCTTTGCGACCCCATGGACTATACAGTCCATGGAATTCTCCAGGCCAGAATACTGGAGTGGGTAGCTATTCCCTTCTCCAGGGGATCTTCCTAACCCAGGGATCGAACCCAGGTTTCCCGTGCTGTAGACAGATTCTTTACCAACTGAGCCATCAGGGAAGCCCAAGCACAGTAAGGTCCAGATCAAATTATTGACTTCTAAGTATGAGTCTCTACACTTAAGCTGCTTTTAAAAAAATTATCTAGTTAGAAATACTAGTAATAACTAGTAAAAACTAGTAATAATACTAGTTTATGGGGGAAAAGGCAGTTTAGCCAAGTAGAATCATAATATGCCTTGCTACAACAAATAAACAGTTTAGCCAATAAGAGTGTTCATGTATAATTGGTTCAATATTGGGATCGATGGTGGTGGAAGGCCTTAAGAATTAGAATTTTAATTGTCGGTGTTCCTTATGGGAATTCTTTGCCCAGTGAAGAGGTTCAGGTTTCTCGGTGATATCGTTACCATTGTTCTGGGTAGAAAGCTGCTGCCCGAAAAGGCAAGGGGCTGTTTAAATAATGGCGACACTTTTTGTAATTGGTGTGTCAGCACCAATGACCGAGAGGAGGAGCACTGAGAATAGCATGCGCAGTTGTCACCGTGCACCGGTGTTTGGGCCCAGAAGTCTGACTAAATAAGGCAATGCCCCAGCGAGCCTTATCAGCGTCTGACCGGGATACGGGCTAGCAGCTGATACATGGTGCCCGGCCATGCTCTGCAATTCCTTAGCTTCTTGGCAGATGAGCATCGATCCCAGACATCAGAAGCTCCTACCTGCCATGCCCAGTGTTGTTGTACCTGCATTTGATTTCCTATAAAGCTTGAGTATGAGATGTTAAGTCCCTGGAGAGGAGAAAAGAGAGAGTTCAGGATACTGTTCCAAAAATGTGTTATGCATGTAAGCATACTTATTTTTAGTGATGTGTCAGTGGAGAGTTTGTTTAGGAGTTCATTCACTATCCCTGGCTCCCTGCAGCTTTTTCCCCACCACCCCAGTGCCTCCCCACCCGGCCTGAGGTTGAGAGGCTGGCAGGCTCTTCAAGGCTGGGGTTCCAGGAAAGGAGAGGTACCATCACGGCCACCCATGGAATCAGTGGGTGCAAGGGGAGGGGAAAGGAGGGACTTTTCAATCACATCTGATCTTGGGCTCACCTTTCTTTTCATTTCTTTGGTCTCTGTGTTCTGCAGTGTTTATACTCTACCAGTCTGTGTATTTATGAAAAGAAAACAGAGCATTTTTTATAGGAATCAGTCCAAGGGTCCACTTCTAACGCCAGCAAATGGCATTTTCAGTTCCTGTTAGTATTCAAGCCTGCAAACCGGGTCTAATCCAGGCTTGCTTGTACAGAGTTGAGGGGTGACTCTGTACACGTGAGCACATTGGAGGGTCCCCAAACTACTGACGGGCTATTACACCACCAGGAAATAGAACTTCAAGACTACAGTGATGGAGTGGAGGCAAAGCTGTGAGCTGGGGTCAGCGCCCTCTGACTGTCCTTCTGTGTCGTCCCTCCTGCCCTGCCCCTTCCCCTCTGCCCATCCCTCCCTCTCCTCCTCTCTTCTTTGCTGAACCCCTTAGTGTAGAGGGTTGAAGGAATCACGCTTCTCAGGTCCTGACTTTCTGAATGCAGGGCCCCCCTTCTCTCCCCTCTTCCCCTTTGTCTGTTTACCCAGGCCCATCCCTTCCCCTCCAGAAATTCTCAGTAATAGATGTTTTCATCACATGCTCTTGATTCTGTATAATGGGAAAACTGTCGTCTTCATTTTTTTTTTTTTTTTTAGTTTATATGAATGGCACCAAGTCACAGTTTGTTGTGGTGGTTTAGTCACTTGGTCGTGTCCGACTGTTTGTAACCCATGGACTGTAGTCCACCAGGCTCCTCTGTCCATGGCATTTCCCAGGCAAGAATACTACAGTGGGTTGCCATTTCCTTCTCCAGGGTATCTTCCCAACTCAGGGATCAAACCCGGGTCTCCTGCGTTGCAGGCGGACTCTTTACCAACTGAGCCACCAGGGAAGCCCAAGTAGGTGGTGGTGGATTTTATTTGTAGTTATGCTTAATAGATTAGTAACATTCCTATATAACTCTTTTAGTTTTGTTTATATTTTTGCCCCTTGAGAATACTGTGTTAAGATTTATCCACTGGCCATATGTACCCCTGGGCTATTGGTTTTCAGGGTTGCATGGTATTCCAGGGCTTCCCTGATGGCTCAGAGAGTGAAGAGTTTACCTGCAATGCAGGAGACCCAGGCTCAATCCCTTGGTTGAGAAGATCCCCTGGATGTGGGCATGGCAACGCACTCAGTATTCTTGCCTGGAGAGTCCCAGGGACAGAGGAGCCTGGCAGCTACAGTCCGTGGGGTCACAAACAGTTGGACATGACTGAGCAACTAACACTTTGACTTTCATGGTATACCAGTCTCTGCCTGCACCCCAGTGTACTCACCAGTTGACTTACTTAGTGATGGACATTGAGCTTGCCTCAAACACCCCATATCACAGCAGTGTTATCATTGAACTAGCTTTTAAAAAGCCAAGATGCAGTTCAGTAAAATCCCTTTCGTAAAATTTTGTGGTACCTGTTTAAATTCAGACATATCCCTTCTAAAGTTCTTCATTTAAAATGTCTCTCTACAGTTTAGAGCACTGCCACAGCATGAGTATTTTTTGACATCTCTATCCTAATAAAGACCCAGATGAAGTCAAAACTTTCTGATTGGAATGCGTTCTGCGCTGGGCAGATAGCCACTGGGTTTTCTGTTTGAGAATAAGATATTCACATGTTTTCCCTGATCATAGTTTGGGACTTTGGCAGGCAAAACTTGAAGGAAGGTGGTAGATGGGCCAGAGAGACAACTTACTCACACTCTGTAATTGAAGGTCCTGCCAGGTGGGAAGAACACGTGCTTTAGAGTCAGGCAGTCTTGACTCCACCTTGGGCAAGTTATTTAACCTCTCTCAGCCTTGTTTTCATCATCAGTAAAAATAGGAGTAATTATGGAGCCCTCCCAGAGGAACATCAGAAGGATTGAATGAGCTAACAGATGGAATTTGTGTAACACCTGACGTGTCTTGGGCGTTCTGTTAAGTGGGAACTCCGGAATATCAGGAAAGTGTCCTCACCTCCACCTGGGTTAGACAGCAACCCAGGTGTGTTTCTGAGGGTTTCTGAGAGCCAGCGTGGTCATTTCTGTGTCACCTCTCCCTGTCTTCCAGCCCATCCTGAAATCAAGGATGGCAGTTGCAGGGCACCCCTGGGAGGGTGGAGGCTGGCAGTGGGCAGCACCAGGGCTTATGAGAAAAGGACAGGGTGTAGGAGGGGGAGTCCAGCTGTATTTAAGGAGATTTATCCCACAACATAAGATCATCGAAGGAGGAATGTGAGGGGATAATTGTGGACTGGGTGAAGTCAGCCTTGGGGTCGATCCCACTGGCCACACAGGATAGACAGGAGCCGATCTGGCGTGGGGAGCAGGGCCTGAGCACTAGGATTCTGGTGATCAAGAGAACACTGAACAGCTTTGATAAAGTCTCATGAAAACAGAATGTTCTTATCAAACTTAAGTGAGAAACGTGTCCGCAAACACTTGCTTCCAGAGAAGAATGGGGCTATTTCAGTGTGTTGGGCCCTTGGATTGGGTCTGTTTGCCTGAAATAATTGGGTAAACACATGTGTCCACTCAGTATTTTCGGCTCTCTTCACCAGATGGGCTCACTGGCGGCTCGGAAGGGGTTTTGTTCCTACTATATTAAGGCAAGCCTGACATGCCCAAGTGACCGCTGTTCACGTTCTGATCTTGGGAGGACAGTGGCAGCAGAATTGGGTTGGAGATGCCGTTTAATTCCCTGGTTTTTGTTCGTAGGTTGCAGAATTGCTGACAATCTTTTTATCTGAATGGTCAACTTAGTGAAAGTTCACTCTGTCAGGGTTATGTGTGACTTAAATACAAAAACCAGTATAATAAATAAACAGTTATCACAAGTTGGCAGATTCCCCACACACACATTTTCCTTCATGATGTGGAAGAAAGAGTATAGGCTCTTTCATGAAACTTACCCAGTTCTGATTCTGCTGTGTTCTGTCTACTTGGACAGACCACCACCTTTCAGAGCATGACTCCTTGTACATAATAGAATAATAACCTTGAAGGGTTGTAGGGAGACTCTAGTAATTTTGTTCATAAAGTGTTTCACAGAGTTCCTAGAATATGGATGTTTGGTAGTTTCAGGGTAGCAGTGTACATTTATTATCATTTGTGTGTGTGTGTGTGTGCATCAATGCATACATTATAGTAATCTATAAATATTAAAAATTTTCACATGTCTCTTAGGCACTTAGGTTAGTTTGTCAGTGCTAAGCATAGCTCTGGAATATTCCCTGCTTCGTCAGCCTCTGCTGTGTTGAACCCACAGTAGCCAGGGCACCAGCACCATTCTTTCCCTTTCCTCCTCACGTTCCCTGTCCATCTACCTTTCTCTGGGCAGTTGCTGTCGTTCCTCCCTTCCTCCCATCCATTTCATCATTAATAAGGAAAGTGAATGGGTTTCCCAGGTGGTGTTAGTGGTAAAGAACCCGCCTGCCAATGCAGGAGACATAAGAGATGAGGGTTCGATCCCTGGGTTGGGAAGATCCCCTGGAGGAGGGCATGGCAATCCACTGCAGTATTCTTGCCTGGAGAATCCCATGGACAGAGGAGCCTGAGGGCCTATAGTGGGTCACAAAGAACCAGACATGATTCTGAAGCAACAGCATGTATGCATGCAAGGAAAATGAATGCAGTAGGAGTATAGTTAACTAAAAACGAATACTTAGGCAGCATCTAATATTCTACTGAAGAATAGCCCAGTTCTTGGCAATCAAATTTCAAATAGCCACTCCAGCACACAATGCATTCTTAGTCCTAGGAGAATGGCATGGCCCCCAGATTTCACCACCTAATGGCCGGTGGAGTGGTATTTTTTCCCCAACCACTTAGGAATGTTAGTATTTTGCATCCTGTGTAGCTCTTTTTCTCATGGCCCCTGCCATGCTGTCCCCATGGGTGCTGGTGCTGGGAAGGCTGGGATCATATAATGTATACATCTCGGGGTGTGTGTGTGTGCATGTGTGTGCACGCATGTGAGTGTCTTGTCACCTTAACTCCTCTAGGCCTAAGCTTTCTGATTGGCACAGATCATTTGGTTAGAACTGGATGATCTCTGAGCTCTTTCTTAGTTTCCAGATTTTGTGACATATGTTGATCTCATGATTAATAATTCCAGATTAATTAGATTACAGAATGTTTGAAGACTGTGTCTAGCGTTAGAGATTCACTTACAAAAATAATCAGCCATCAATCCTGGAGGATGATTGGGCTTTATGATCATGTTTATAAACCTCTCTTGTTAGGCTTTTTGATCTGTGTGATTGTAAAAGACATAGAACTTCATTTGTCACTGTGCACAGATGATTTGACTGCTGTGTACAGGCCATTAAGTAAGGTGCTTTTATTTATGTTCAAGTTATAGGGAAGTTTTAGTTAGAAGGTATACTCACCTGTCTTACTTAAATCTGATACCTCTAACTTTCTTTACCAAAGAAAATTTAGCAGCAGGTTTAGTAGCAGGACTGTTATCACTCTTAGGAAAAATTAAAAAGCAATAAAGAGAGGCCTAGATTTTACTTATATATAATAAGGGAATTTCTCTAGAAACAAAAGTATAGCTTCCACAGTTACTGAATTTTCAGGTAGAAGGGAACTTTAGAACTCTCTACTTTCCCAGGGGTCTTCAGCTTATAGTTTCAGACCTGGGAGTTCTCAGGTTTTATGGAAGGGCTGTCAGTAGGAGGCAGGGAAAAGCTGAGGAGATGGAGATAGGTCCTTGCAAGCCAGAACATAGGCACTTTTGTCTGATTTCATATGGTTGGGGAAAAGTATGCCAAATTTTGATACAAGAATGAATTAGAATTCTCATTCTAACTCCTTTGTTTTATAGATGAAAAAACAAAGCTCCAGCCCACCATGTCAGGAGCACAGAAGGGACAGATTTTGTGAAATATATTGATATCATGATTAATAATTCCAGGCTTAATTAGAAGATGTTTGGGCTTTATGATCATATTTATAAACCATTGGCCTTGCTCTGAGAGGACTGGTGGCTCAGAAGGTAAAGAATCCGCCTGCCAATGCAGGAGACACAGGAGACGTGGGCTCAGTCCCTGGATAGGGAAGACTCCCTAGAGAAGGAAATGGCAATCCACCCCAGTATTCTTGTCTGGAGAATTCCATGGACAGAGAATTCCTGGCGGGTTACAGTCCATGGTGTCGAAAAGAGTCGGACACAACTTAGAAACTGTTGTTGACAGTTTAGAGCAACTCCAGAAACCCAATCCATGTTGGGAAAGTTGGACTAGGCAGACCTATGACACAGAGCACAGGCCATGCCAGCTCTTGATTCCTCAAGGAAAAGTAGACCTGTGTGACCCTTGACAAGAAACATCATCGGGCTGGCCAATACTGGACCAGGAATAGGGATGTATACTCTGCACATTCACCTGCGGGTGTTTCCAGGGTAGAAAGCGTGGCCTTATGGGCTCTGGTAGCTTCGAACTGGAAATAATGCTGTGTGTGTGTCCTTAAGTTTTCATACCTCATTATAGCCCCATAACAAACATTGACAACCACTTCCGTTTCTCCAGGACTTTTAAGTAAGCTGCCCAGCATTGCACAGGTGGGACCAGGACCCCCAGCCCCGCTGCTTCACCTGGGTAGCTACAGTCGCTGTCAACCCTCACGAAGGTCACAGATGCAGTAATTTGGCACAATATGAAACCTAATGCTTTGGTCACAGCTTTCTGGTTACATTCATGAAGGTGAAAGTGTCATATATATTGCTTCCTGTTTTATAGAAAAGGAGAAAACAGAAACTTGTATTCCTATTTTCTTGTATATCTTTAAAAATAACTGCAGAAATATCTTTTTAAAAAACACTAACACTGGTTAGCTCTGCTGGATTAATATCAGGGTGAGTAAGGAACAAGAGAAGAGGGAGACTTCCCTAGTTTTATTAGATTTTATTGATCCATTTGAATATGTTGCTTATTTGGAAACTTAATATCTCTTTAAATTATTGAGTTAACTAAATGCATAGATATTATCTATAATGGTGTTGAATATTCTATGCCCAGCTTTATTTGCATCTTCTGTTTTTAGCACTTTACCTGTATCATCTGTAGTCCTCATAATAACTCTGCAAGGTTGGTTCTACCACTCTTCTGGGTTTACGTAAGAAGAAACAAAGATGTCCCAAGGGTGTAGGGAACTTGCCCTGGATTCCAGGCTGGCAAGCAGTGACAGCTGATTCATATCCAGGCAATCTGATTGGAGAGCTCATGCTTGTAACCACTATAGGAAGGGCTTAGACAAACAGCAAGAAACTCAACTTTGAGGGTGTTCCAGTGTGATGTAAGAGATATTTTTAGTTTGGCACTTTTGAAGTCTGTGAATCCTAAATAATACATCTACATTTATAGAGCAAGTCCAGGGAGACCGTGCAGTTTCCATTATGCTATTTAATCCAAGGATTACGTTTATGCTGTGGTTGTAACAGTATGCTGTCAATGGAGGTCTCGGGCTTTAAGTGCCAACAGATTGTCACAAATACTGAGATACCTGAGGGTGCGTCGAGGGTGGTAGGTGGGGAGGGAGACAGCAGAGATCAGGATGGATGACAAGGTGGCCTTGTGGTGGCCCAGCAGGCACAGGGCTTCATATGCCACCAGTGTGGGGGTGAGGTGCCCACTTTGAGGGGTTGGGGTGTGTTACCCACTGAAATCCCAGGGAAAGACAGCAACACCTCAGCATCTTACCAGGGAGATGTTGGAAAACAAAATCCCTTATCTTGGAGCAAAATCACAGGGAAAGCTAGTGCAGCTAATAATCACTTGTGTCTTAACAGTGTCAATTCTACATTTATTTAAACCAAGAGCTGTTTATCACTAAAAGGTTATTATATACACGAATCCACTCATGAAAATGAGAAATGTGTATATTAATTTAATCATAATTGAGAGAGAACGTTCATCTTTTAGTAATTCAGATGATGAGAAAAAACCTGGTGTTCAGAGAGAGAATGAAAAGAAAGACCATCATAGGAAAAGTCTACAGCTTAATTAAGATGGGATGGGGTAGGGGGGTGTACAGTTCTTGCCTTCGATGCAAATTGCTTCCCAACACTAACTCGCTAGTAATCCCCAGGGGGTTGCAGGAGCTATTGCACAGGAAGTTCTTGGAACAGATAATGCAGGTTGAACCTAAAGTATAAAAAATCCCTCAGTAAATGTCAACAGTACTCATCACCCTCATCGTATTGATACTTGTAACTTGCTAGTAGGCTAAGTCGCTCAGTCGGAGAAGGCAGTGGCACCCCACTCCAGTACTCTTGCCTGGAAAATCCCATGGATGGAGGAGCCTGGAAGGCTGCAGTCCATGGGGTCGCTGAGGGTTGGACACGACTGAGCGACTTCACTTTCACTTTTCACTTTCATGCATTGGAGAAGGAAATGGCAACCCACTCCAGTGTTCTTGCCTGGAGAATCCCAGGGACGGGGAAGCCTGGTGGGCTGCCGTCTATGGGGTTGCACAGAGTCGGACACGACTGAAGTGACTTAGCATAGCATAGCATAAGTTGCTCAGTCGTGTCTGACTCTTTGAGACTGCATGTAGCCCACCAGGCTCCTCTGTCCATGGGATTCTCCAGGCAAGAATACTGGAGTGGGTTGCCATGCCCTCCTCCAGAGTATCTTCCCAACCTGGAGATTGAACCCAGGCCTCCTGCACTGCGGGTGAATTCTTTACCATCTGAGCCACCAGGGAAACCTATAAGTTAGGCTGGCCTAACTTAATACAGTATACATCTCCCAGATGGTTATATTTTCCCAGTGGTCATATTGTGTAGCTTATGAGTCATTGAATCAACTAAGAGGAGCCTACACTTTGTTGTCCTATCAAATTGTGTAATGACCCAAGGCAGGGGCTGGCTTCCAGGCCACAGAGGGCAGAGTTCACAGGTCACCACCCTGTTCACACCTTCCCGGCCTCAGTGCTTTAGCCCGTCACCCAGGCAGTGTGAAGCATGCCCATCGCTGGTGTACGCTTCTGGGACGTGTCCCATTCATTCACCCGCTTCTTCTCCTCCAAACCCAGACATTGGCCTGTGCGCCCCCCACTTTTTTTCAGCTAACAAACCTGTGGTTCTGTCTGCTGATGTTCATTCCTTTCGCAGGCTCCTTAAGAAATGTGGTAGAATTCCCCTCAACTTGCCCTTTACTCTCTCATTCCTAGAAATAATGTATCCATATTCTAATCTTCCCAGCCCAGAGATCGAACCAGGCCTCCTGCATCATAGGCATATTCTTTACTGCTGAGCCAACCAGGGAATCATGAACAGAGGAGCCTGGAGGGCTATAGTCCATGGGATCCCAAAAGAATCAGACACAACTGAGCAACTAAACCACCACCACTGTTGTGATCTTGGAGTATATGAGATAAATATGTGTGTGTGTTAGTTGGTAATAATCACAGAGAAGCACACAATATAATAAAAGTTATTAAAATAACTAATTGATATTTAGAAAGTTATTAAAAAGAGGTCTTCAGAAGTGCTAATAATCATTTACACTATTTCTTTAATGCCAGATTGGTCTCTCCTGCCTCGATTCTGACCTAAGAAGGTATCTCATCAAGAGCTTTTTTGCTTCCCTCTGTTCTCAGAGCAGGGAGAGCTGGTTATGTGAAGAAAGTCCTAATGACTGTAAGAGCCATCACATTAAAGGCTTTGAGGGTCCTTTAGGGACATAATGCTCCCATTATCTTTTGTGATATAGCCAAAATTATACTCCCCTTGGCAGCGTTTCCATGGCAGGTCCTTGATCCTGACTCATAAATGCATGATTTATTCTGAGTAGTTGTGGTGAAGAGTCCCTCACATTTTTTTTTCATTGTTGTATTGCCTTTAAGACTGAGTTTGAACAGTATTTTAGGAAAAGAGAAAAAGTAAGAAGATATTAGGTTATTTTATTACCTGAAAGAATACCAGGGAGCCTGGGGGAATTCATTGGAGAAAGAAAATGGCATTTTGTCTATTGTAATTGGGAACTAGTTCTCCAGAAGCTTAGAGCACTCAGGGTAATCTGGGATTTATTTTGAGTTGTGTTTCCATGATATTAAGAGCATGATGGTATTCAGTAACACTTGTGTGCCTTCTAGTAAAAACAAGCATTTCTTGTTTTGATCCATTTTCTTCTTCTCTGTTTTACTGTGTAGATAAATTTGAAAGCTTGTAGCCCTGACTATATGTAACCAAATAGTCTACCAGAGGGCCCCTCCTTTGTTAGGGAGGTTTAAAAATGGTTTCCTATTAATTCACAAGTCTGTGTGGGTGAATGCTTTTTTAACATGACATTTCTAAGACGCTTTTCTTGCTTATTCCAGAAAAGAGAGGCCAAGTCTGTTATTTACTACCTGCTTGGATAGTCAAGTTTGTTCAGCAAAAAATCAAGTAGAATCTCAGCTGACCACAGGTGAAGTCTAATGGCCCAAGTGGTTAAAGTAAACATCTCAAAAGTAAATAGGCAGAAATTCTGGTTCTGTACTTGAGCTCCCTAGACTATCTAGATGAAGAGGCTCTTTTAACTGGTCTGGATTTTAATTCCACTGTCAGCAAAATGCGTATGTTCGTACAGCATTGGTACATTAAGGTCTCAAGGCAGACGCCGTAGACTTGTAAAATACTCCCTTAAAAGTTAACTGTCTTCAGAGTCTTCATAGTAGATTCTGGCTTTCAGGTAGTTTTGAGCTGTGAAAGTTTACAGAACCTCAAGAGCAGTTCTCTAGAAAGGTTTTACATTTTATTTAATTTTCAATGTTTTTAAGGGGCTTTTCTGGCTTGTTCTTCTCTGAAGCAAGAGCTTGGCTCCAGTAAGGACATACGCCTTCTGTCTAGCGCAGAAGTGCATAGACTGTTGACAGAGGATGGGAATGGGGCCAGTCAGGAGGGACAGGTTAGAACCAAGTGTTTCTTAGAATGTCCACTGGGCTTCCCTAAAAGCTCAGAAACCTGAGAAAGCTGGCTTTTTATGGGCACGCAGTTTCTCTTAAGACTCTTTGAGTAGATCCATTTTGTTTTATAAAAATTCCTATTGGAAGCTTGGCCTTTGAGAAGTCATTCTGCAAATATTCCAGGAGCATGCAGGCAGGAGCTGGAGACCTCTTTTCTTTTTCTTTCGTTATTGTTCGTGTGTCTCAATTAAGAGTTTTGGGTGACTGCTCCTTGGGCTGTGGCCAACTCTCCTCCCTTCCTGCAGAAGTTCCCCGCTCACCTGCACCTTTCTGGTGGTAAATACCTGGGACGCTGGGCGCGGGCGTGAGGCCAGTGTGTAGGACACAGACTCAGGCAGCTAGTTCGGAGCCAAAGCACAATTGGATTATGTTGAGAAGGGAAAAGGTGCCACGTGAATTTGCCATGTTTCTGCACAGAGCAGGCCAATTTAAATATAGCCTACTACCACAGCTTGTCCAGAATTAAAATAGACCAGAACAAGTGGCAAATGGCAGGGCGCGGGGCTCTCTGCCAGGAGATGGCTAAGGGACGGGAAAATGGGCTTTTGAGATGGATTGTGAGGGCTCAGATAACAACAGCAGACGGGACACCCTGGGATCCTACTTCAAAACTTCAATTTCAGGTCAACGTAAATGTGCAGAGTCCAAAAGAAAGGGCCGATGAAAACACTCAGCAGCCCAGAAGGCTGTTCCAAATGTGCTCTGTGATTATTTCAGAATTAAAATCTGGTCCCTGAATCCCCCTATAGTGACATCTTACCGAAAGTCAAGGACAATACCATTGCAGCTAGGTTTTCCAGGCGTAGATGTTTTTAGCCCATGAATTGAATTACGTAATAATTGTATAATAAAGTCTTATTTGAGCCTGGTGCTGCACATAATGAAATTAGAACTTGAAAATATGATGAACAGCCCTGCCTTTACTGGTTTATCAGAACAGTGACAGTGGTCAGTACAAGAGTTTCAGCAAATATTTCAGTTCAGTTATTCATTCCTGAAATTTTTTGTTTGGTTGGTTGATTTTTAGTCTTTCTTGATTCCACCTGTCATGTACCCTGAGATTGAACAACACCAAACACACATTTCATTGTAGGAGAGTAAGTACGGTTAGATAGATACTTGCTTTGAGAACAAGCCAAAAAAGATGCTCAGCAGTGGTTAATGTTTGCTGGTGCAGATAGACATTTGATAGCCCATGCAATCAGTATCGGAGAAGGCAATGGCACCCCACTCCAGTACTTTTGCCTGGAAAATCCCATGGACGGAGGAGCCTGGTGGGCTGCAGTCCATGGGGTTGCTAGAGTCGGACACGACTGAGCGACTTCACTTTCACTTTTCACTTTCATGCATTGGAGAAGGAAATGGCAACCCACTCCAGTGTTCTTGCCTGAAGAATCCCAAGGACAGGGGAGCCTGGTGGGCTGCCGTCTATAGGGTCGAACAGAGTCAGACACGACTGAAGCGACTTAGCAGCAGCAGCAGCAGCAGCAGCAATCAGGATACACATAACTAAAATGTATGTATATTATATATTTGCATATATTTTTTTATTCTTCCCCCAAAATTAACTGCCACGTTAAACCTATCCAGCAGATGTTTAATACTACTTTTTTAGTGATATGAGGAATTCGTCATCTGATAGCATCTAAATTTCAGACCTTGAGAACCATGGTTGATAAGCTGGTTTCTGAAATTATGCCAGCACTATGGAAGAGATATTTTAAAAATTAAACAGCAAGAAGTTATTTTATCATATTAAAATGTGTGACTGCGGTGACTTACTGTAGTGTCTCAGAGTTCAGGGGGTAACAGAAACCTTTCTCTCTCAGATGAGCATGTGAACCTTTTTAAAAATTTATTATTATTTTAATTATGAAAATACGATAACACATTTACCTGAGACTTGGAAAATATAGAACAAGGTTATATATAGCTCAACTATATATCAGATCAGATCAGTCGCTCAGTCGTGTCCGACTCTTTGCAACCCCATGAATCACAGCATGCCAGGCCTCCCTGTCCATCACCAACTCCCGGAGTTCACTGAGACTCACGTCCATCAAGTCAGTGATGCCATCCAGCCATCTCATCTTCTGTCGTCCCCTTCTCCTCTTGCCCCCAATCCCTTCCAGCATTAGAGTCTTTTCCAATGAGTCAGCTCTTCACCTGAGGTAGCCAAAGTACTGGAGTTTCAGCTTTACCATCATTCCTTCCAAAGAAATCCCAGGGCTGATCTCCTTTAGAATATTACAGTTTTTTAAGGTAGATAAATTAAGATTTTTACTTGGAGTTTCAATATCAAACTCTCAAAAACTAATAGAATGAACACACAGACAAGTAGAAGTAGAAACCTGAAAAGCACAGTGAACCAACTCAGCATAATTAAGATTTATACAATTTCACACAAGAGCAAAATACAAATTCTACTCAAGTTCTCCTAGACTATAAACTAGGAGACCCTGGAACATATCCAGGGACATAAGACCAGTTGCCAAAATTTGATGGTCTAAACGTATTGAAATCATACAGAGTCTGTTCTCTGAGCATGAGAACCTTTTTTATTTTGTCTGGCTGTACAGGCTCACCCATTTATGCTGCTGCTGTTGTGATGTCTAAGAAAAACATTGCAGAGAAGTTTCCTATTTACAATTAACTGTTGCCAACAGTGATCACCAGCCAGAGAGAAATTGAAGGGGGAAAAAAAGCTTTCATTTCACCACCGGAGTTACAGAAGGGTCAGAGCAGGATGGTGACATGGACAATATAATCAGTAGGAGAAGAAAAATGAATTTAGAGTTAAGTAGACTTGGGGGTGTTGCCTGGAATAGCAAATAATTTGAAGGCATTTCTGGACATTTGTAGATCATTGAGTACACTGGGGTTTTGTTTGCCTTAGCAGACATTAGGAGCTGATCATGAAATGAGAATGTGGACAGTCTTGAAAGGAGACGGGCCAAGAGCGGTTATTTTAGAAAGCACAAATTCACACGTGATCTGAAACCCAGAGACATGTCAGTAGAAAGACATGGGACAGCAGGACATGAGTGTTGTCAGTAAAAGCTCCCAGAAACAGAGTCGTGGAGCAGCAAGTCACTCACCAGCTTCAAGCTTCCTTGTCTTGCATGGAAAGAGGCTAATCCTTACCTCTCCTCCTTACTCTGGAACAGACGACACTTTGCAGACATTCCCGTTCTTCGTTGGGAGAGACTGGAGTGCAGAGGCATCCCCATGTCCTTCTAAGGATGGCGACTTCTTCGGGATGGGCTTGCTCCAGACTTGATGACCGACTCTAATTAGCCTCCCCTTTCCTTGATGTCCTGTACGTTTTCAGGGTAACTGGTCAGCCCAAAGGGATTGCATATGAAGCTATAAAGAGGGCTTTTTCTATTTCCTGCCCCATCTCATTCATGTCAGAGCAGAGTGAAAAATGGGAAGTCTCCTCCACCACTGTGTCCGTTACAGTCCATTGGGGTCCAGAATTATAAACGTACTTTACAGGTTTCCACCAGAGTCCTCCAGAGTCTCTCAAGGCTCCAAGGTTCTCGGCCTCAAGTAAAAGTGGATTTCTCATGCTTCTACTCCCTAGCACCAGTAAGACAAGGGCACATCCTTCGGTCATCAAATCTGTTGTCATTCTAAGTAAATTCTGTGATTCTACTAAAACTACTGATACCGGAAAAAAAGAACCGTCTGCAGTCCTCCTCCTACTGCCTGACACTTAGCACATTCAGGAAGTCTGACCTGGAAAGTGTAGCCCATTCTGGAAGGTAAACCTGGAGCCTTTCAGCAACTGTCAGAGCTGAGAAGCAGCAGGGAAGGCCCAGGACCTTCATGCTGACACTGGGCCACTCTCAGCCAGGGGGCAGGCAGACTTCAGGGTTTGGTGGGTAATTCTTCCTATCCCTCCCGAGTTCAGTCTGCTTTCTCCTTTACATGGTGCCAGTAGACTGAATTCTTGGGCCTCAGAGAAAACCCCTTCCTAAGTGCCAAGTGAAGTGAAAGTTGCTCAGTCTTATCTGACTCTTTGTGACCCCATGAACTGTAGCCCACCAGGCTCCTCTGTCCATGGAATTCTCCAGGCAAGAATAACTGGAGCAGGTAGCCCTTCCCTTCTCCAGGAGATCTTCCTAAACCCAGGGATCGAACCTGGATCCCCCACATTGCAGGCAGATTCTTTACCATCTGAGCCACCAGAGAAGCCCCAAACAGAGCTCAGAGCCTAAATGTTCTGCCTCATTCTTAGCATATGCAATGTGCCCACTGTGCTTGGAATTCTGGAGACTCAGTCTGAATTTCGGACTGATGAGGGGTATTTCCGTTGGGATCAGTGCATCTGTCACTAAGGAATGGATCCAGGAAGGCAGCCCCACATTCCCCAGTGACAGCGGTTCATCCATCCCACCAACCTACATGGCATTGCCTCCCAGGCCCCGCAGTCCGTTAATCCCATTATAAAGAAAAGTAAAGGTTAAGAGTTCATCAGAAAGTGTCTAGAGCAGAAACTCAAGCCAACAGCAGCTCTTGGTCAAGAATAATCCAAGTATTATAAGTCCCACAAGGATATTTTATTGAGGCAGCTCACTGACAGTCTATTAAGAATGAAGGAAAAGATTCCTATTATTTGAGCCAGAATTTAACATGAGCCTTTTACTTAATTTGTTTGAATTCTGCCTTGCATTTCCACCACCATCTCTAATGAAGGAGAAGCACACAGTTCTTTTTGTCTCAACATACATGTGTTCATCTTCAAAACCGCCTTTGCCCCACCCCACCCCAACCCAGTCCAAATTATACCAAGTGTTATTTAAAGGTACTGAGCAAAAAAGCAACCATCCTGGTTTATATATTTGTTCCAGCCACCATTTTTCTCAGTGTCCTAGGGTAAGTAAGCTGTTATCTTATCCATTGAGTTTGGGATGAAAGTTTCCTGTTCTTGGTTTAACACAGCCAAATACTTAAAAACAGGTAAAATCACATTTTTTTTTTAAGATTCCCACGAGGGGAAAAAAAGAAAAAGAAAACTTTTCAAGAATTCAGGAGGAGCTAGATGATCTTCTGATATTTCCTTTTAAACTTGGAGGCGTTAATTACTAATTTGGTGGTTTGGGGAAGGCAACTATGAGTTAGATGAAATCTGCAGTATTTTTAACACCACTTAAAATGTTCCTGCTGAAGAATAACCTTGATGAAAACCAGTTTTTTCCCCTAGTCTTTAGTAAGATGTTTTCTAAGCTGCATTTTACTTGAAAGTCAGCCAAAACTGGTTTAAAAAATATGTAAGAGAAGAAAGCACCTCATCTGCATTTTTTAGTACAAGTCAAAAATCTATTAATATTGAAGATAATAAAGAAATGAGGGCAGTATACTCAATAAAGAGAAAGCATGACTATAAGAACTGTGGGAATGAAGGAATATTTATAGCAGAAAGGGATGTTTATAACTTGAAGACGAAATAGATCATGGACATTTGCTACAATAAGATCTGTAGACAGCAGTACAGAAGTCTCTCTTCACAGCATAGCTACCAGCTTTGCCCTAAACCTTTGGAGACCTGGCATCTGCCTGGTCATCCCACTGGATTGCTGTGTGACTTTGAGTTTGTTGCTTGGTCTCTCTGAGTTTTAAATTCCTACAGAAGGGAGAGTCATTATCTGACCACAGGGGAAAGACTTCGTGGGCTCTCCGAGGCCCTTCCAGTTCTAATTGTGGTTTTTAATCTGTCTGGCAAAGCAGAACTGTCAAGAGTCCTCTCCTCAAAACTAGAAGGTTAATGTAAGTCAAGTAAATCCTTTGTGCTCATTACATTAGTGTCCCCAATATCTGTTGCAACAAAAGACTGAAAATTTGAAGTGGAAGCAGTCAAGGACTTTGTTTCTCTTTTTAAAAAAATTTTTATTGAAGTAGAGTTGATTTATAATGTGTTAGTTTCGTGTGTGCAGCACAGTGAATCAGTTACACATATACCCACTCTTTTTGAGATTCTTTTCCCATATTGGCCATTACAGGGTATCATATAGAGTTCCCCATGGCTTCCTGGGTGGCTCAGTGGTAAAGAATCCACCTGCCAAGGCAGGAGACATGGGTTTGGTCCCTGGTTTGGGAAGATCCCTAGAGGAGAAAATGGAAACCTTCTCCAACAGAGGAGTCTGGCAAGCTACAGTGCATGGGGTCACAAAGAGTGAGACACAGCAGTGATTGAGACACATTTGTTACATACAGCAAGTGCTTATTGGTTACTGTTCTGTACACTGTAGTGTATATGCATCCTAGCTTCCAGTTTACCCCTCTCCCCACCTTACTGGGTTAACCCTCCGCTTGTTGTCAACATCTGTAACTCTGTTTCTGTTTTGTAGATAATTCATTTGTATCTTTTTAAAAATGGAACTATGGAATGTGTCCTTGTCACAGATTAGGTGTGAAATCAGTGGAGTCACTGAATTACAGTTCCTACAAACGTTCCTACAAGGATGGCTAACAAACACATGAAAAGATGCTCAACATCACTCATTATCAGAGAAATGCAAATCAAAACCACTATGAGGTACCATTTCACACCAGTCAGAATGGCTGCGATCCAAAAGTCTACAAGCAATAAATGCTGGAGAGGGTGTGGAGAAAAGGGAACCCTCTTACACTGTTGGTGGGAATGCAAACTAGTACAGCCACTATGGAGAACAGTGTGGAGAATTCTTAAAAAACTCAAAATAGAACTGCCTTATGATCCAGCAATCCCACTGCTGGGCATACACACTGAGGAAACCAGAAGGGAAAGAGACACGTGTACCCCAATGTTCATCGCAGCACTGTTTATAATAGCCAGGACATGGAAGCAACCTAGATGCCCATCAGCAGATGAATGGATAAGAAAGCTGTGGTACATATACACAATGGAGTATTACTCAGCCATTAAAAAGAATACATTTGAATCAGTTCTAATGAGATGGATAAAACTGGGACCTATTATACAGAGTGAAGTAAGCCAGAAAGAAAAACACCAATACAGTATACTAACACATATATATGGAATTTAGAAAGATGGTAACAATAACCCTGTGTACGAGACAGCAAAAGAGACACCGATGTATAGATCAGTCTTAAGGACTCTGTGGAAGAGGGAGAGGGTGGGGAGATTTGGGAGAATAGCATTGAAACATGTATAATATCATGTATGAAACGAGTCGCCAGTCCAGGTTCGATGCACGGTACTGGATGCTTGGGGCTGGTGCACTGGGATGACCCAGAGGGAGGGTAGGGGAGGGAGGAGGGAGGAGGGTTCAGGATGGGGAACGCGGGTATACCTGTGGCAGATTCATTTCGATATTTGGCAAAACTAATACAATATTGTAAAGTTTAAAAATAAAATTAAAAAAAGAAATATTCCTACTAGGAATATTTGTTAAATGGTTTACTGAGAGAATAACTATACTCCTATTTGTCATTCCTTGAAAAGCAGTGGTGTCCTAAACCCAACAACTTCCAAACCCATATTTTGAATATGATAGAACTTCAGGTGCAGAATGGCTTGCGGAGCCAGTCCCAAGCAAGTTCATATTCAGCGTCCCATGCCCAACAGAGGAGCCGATGCCTTTACTGGTCACTATCTTGGAAGGTCTAGACAGATCAAAGTGTAACTGGTTGATTTGAGATCTTTAGAGAGCCATTTTAGGTAATTTACAAAATGAATATCTTACTACTTAAGAGTCTGTGTTTCAACTAAGAGTTCTAGTTTGTGTCATTTTAAAGGCATGAATAATGTTCGCTTTTTTTTTTTGGTGATTAAGTCTTTATGAAGTGGGATCATGTTAGCACCAGCAAGTGCACACCCAGTGGGCGTCTGCCCCGTGAAGAGGAAATTAGGTCTGCCCGTGACCCTGCAGTGGGCTCCATTAGTCACTCGGCTGAACACTGCTAGCTGCCAGCATGTGTTTCGACCACTAGATAGTCTTACATTGCTCTGATTCTTAGTCATACTTTTAATCTGTCACCACAGTGACCATTGGTAAAGGACAAAAAGCATAACAGCACTGACGTGGAAATACAAACAGCCTTGACCTGACAGTTCTCATCACTACCCACAGGGTCTGCTCAGATCCTGAAGGTTGTGAAGTTCTTTTTAGGCACGCCCAGATGTCTCTATTACAACACTAAAAAGAAATGTGGTCATAATTATATCTGATTTCATTTTACTGAATATGTGTCCATTTTGAAATAGTTTGACCCACCTTTTGTGACTAAAGGCCTGATAACTTTAGTGAGATTTAATCAAAATAGGGCCATTTCTATGAAATTGGCCATAGGAAAGAAGCCTTACTTTAAGCAACTAAAAAGCACCTAAAACTTTCATAATAGTCTGCATTTATATGACTTTACAGTTTTCTGATTGCCTTCACATTGGTCAGTGGTTCCTAACTTAACCCTCTGTATTTCAGAGTCTCCCACTGGCAGTGCGCCATTCCCCTCTTCCCAGAGCTTTGAGGTGGGTTCATCTCCATCCTCCTTGCTCAGGTCTCTGCTTTGCATCAAGGGCCCCCTTCTTCCTTCTCTGCTTCTCCTAGAAAAGAGACCCCTGCCAGAGAGAGATGCAAAGCCATGTCAGCCTAAAATCAGGTCTTCCCAGTCCTGTGTCACAATTCGTTTTCCTTGCTTAGAACTTTAGTACAACACTGATTCCAAATCTTTAAGCACCCAGATTTTCCCTACCAGCCCTACATTTCAGCCAGAGACTAATAGTGGCCATTTATCAACTAAATACCCTCTCTGCATTAGTCCTCAGTACTTCATAGAACTCAGTTCTGACCCTAGCAACTGTACAAGGTAATATCATTGCCATTATACAGGTAAGAAAAGTGAGGCACAAGTGACGCAGCTAGGATGTGATCAGTGGGTTTAAGCCCAGGTCTGTCTGGTTTCCAGAGTCCACACTCTCTGTCCCTTTCAGATTTGCTGTGCTGTGTGCTGTGCTCAGTCATGTCCAACTCTTTGCCACTCCATACACTCCCCTGCCAGGCTCCTCTGTCCATGGAGTTTTCTAGGCAGGAATACTGGATCAGGTTGCAAGCTTAGGATCCTTTCAATAATTTTAAAACATTGAATCAACCCATCATTTTTTTTTTCCTGTTTCTTTATTTTTCTTCATCTAAGACCCGACTTAAACAGTTGTCACCTTCTCAAAGCCTCTTCATTTTCTCCTGTTCTCTGAGAATCTTCTTTCCCGCCTTCCAACAGGATCTGCTGTCATGGATACAAGTAAAGTGCCTTTTCCTTTAGCCCAGCTAATTCCCCTGGTTACTATCCAAATTTCCTCTTCCTTTCTGGGTCAGAAGTCACCAGCATGTGGCTCACACCTGCTTCCTCTACTCCCTCTCTTCCTTCCTCACCGACCCTCTTTGGACTGGTTTCTGCAGTGGTCTTCTTGTTAAAACTTTTTTTCTGACCACATGGTGGGATCTTGGTTCCCCGACCAGGGTCAAACCTACACCACTTGGAGTGGAAGCTCAGAGTCTTAACTGCTGGGGCACCCAGGATGTCCCCTGACCTTCCTGTTGGAACTGCCGTCTCAGAGGTTCTCAACAAACCTACCGTCACCTTTCTCCAGCACAGAGCAAGGTTGACAGACGACCCCTTTCTCAGACTCTAAACCATGCTGGCTCATTTCAGCTGCCTCCAAATCAGCCAGCCAGTGCAGCTGCCTCAGACAAATTCAGATGTGGCCCACTTCATTCCTAAGAGGAGCACAGGTCTTACCCAAGAACAGGAAATTTGAAAGGTTCCATTGGAAGTTCACCTTCTACCTGTACGCCACTGCCTCTCACTTCATTTCCTCCATTAGGTCCCTGGGACATTTTGTCTCCATCCTTGGTTCTTTGCTTTTTTGACATACTCATTTGATGGACTCCTCCACCATCTGTGATCACATGACCCACATTGCTCACCTTGACCCTTAAGTTTGCATTGCAGCCTTCATTTCCAGCTTGAAATGCTTAGGTCGTGTAAAATCCTGCTTGAATGTATCCCCTTTCAAACTGTCCATCCTTCCCACCTATACAACGTCTCGGTGTAGCAAAGCTGTTCATCTGCATACCAAGTTGGAAACCTTGGGGTTATCTTTTAGGTTTCTCTCTTTCTTACCTATTTTATTTTTTTTTTAAAGTATTTATGTATTTATTTAGCTGTCTCAGGTCTTAGTTGCAACATGTGGGATCTGTCATTGCAGCCCATGGACTCTCTAGTTCTGGTGTGTGGACTTAGTTGCTCTGTGGCATGTCAGACCTTAGTTCCCTGTGAAAGTGAAAGTGTTAGTCGTAAGTGTGTCCGACTCTTCGTGACACTACGGACTGTAGCCCTCTAGGCTCCTCTGTCCATAGGATTCTTTTTTTTTTTTTTTTAATTTAATTGGAGGCTAATTACTTTACAATATTGTAGTGGTTTTACCATACATTGACATGAATGTCCATAGGATTCTCTAGGCAAAAATACTAGAGTGGGTTGCCATTTCCTTCTCCAGGGGATCTTCCCAGCTAGGGATCAAACCCAGGTCTCCCACATTGCAGGCACATTCTTTACCATCTGAGCCACCAGTGAAGCCCAGGGATCAAACCCGAGTCCCCTGCGGTCTGCATTGCAAGATAGATTCTTATCCACTAGACCACCAGGGAAGTCCCTTTACCTATTTATTTATTCCACCAATATTTGAGGATAGCTGGTGTGCCAGGCTTTATGGTAAGAGCTAGCAAAACAAATATGGAGGCTGCTTGCATGTTTCAAAGTTCTGACACTTCTTCCCTTAAAGATCCTTTGGCTCTTCCTTTTCTTAGCACCATTCCCCTCACTTGACATAGCTTCCCCAGCTTGCCCTGGCCAGTATTAGTGAAGCAATATCTTGCCTGATGACCCAACCTTTGGTCTTTTCTTCTCACTTCCTCTGGATACATAGAATGTTCTGGAAATACTTATTCATGGGTGATTTTTTTAGATTTTTTTTCATTGTAAAATACACATAGCATAAAATTTACCATCTTAACCATTTTTGCATGTACAGTTCAGCTGTGTTAAGTGCATTCACATTGCTATGCAGCCAATCTCCAGAACTTTTTGGTTTTCCAGAACTAAACTCTACCCATTAAATAACAACTCCCCGTTCTCCCTCCTCCAGCCTCTGGCAACCACCCTTCTACTTTGTGACTCTAGGAGGTTGACTGTTCTAGGTTCCTCCTGGGAATGGACTCATACAAAGTTTGTCCTCTTGTGACTAGCTTATTTCATTTAGCATTAAGTTCCATGGAAGGTTCATCCATGATATAGCATACATCAGAAATTCCTTCCTTTTTAAGGTTGACATTCTAACAACCCACTCCAGTATTCTTGCCAGGAGTATCCCATGGACAGAGGAGCCTGGCAGGCTACAATCCATGAGGTCGCAAAGAGTCAGACATGACTGAGTGACTAACACACATAGGCAACACACACTCACACACACAAGCAACATTCCATGTGGACTTCGCAGGTGGCTCAGTGGTAAAGAATCCACCTACCAGTGCAGGAGACTTGGGTTTGATCCCTGGGTTAGGAAGATGCCCTGGAGTAGGAAGTGGCAACCCACTCCAATGATCTTGGCTGGAAAATTCCATCGACAGAGGATCCTGGCAGGTTGCAGTCCAGGGCTCACAAAGAGCTGGACGTGACTGAGCCCACACACATTACGTTGCATGTGCAATCGGGCTGTGTTTCAATTATCCCTTCTTTCATAGAGGCACCCTTGGGTGGTTTCTACCTTTTGGCTGTTGTGAATAATGCCCCTGTGAATATGGGTGTACAGATATCTCTCTGAGACCCTGCTTTCAATCTGGGGTGGTATATACCAAGAAGTTGAATTGGGGATCACATGGCAGTTGCATTTTTCATTGTGGGGGGGACCCACCATACTGTTTCTGCAGCAGTTGCACCATCTTGCGTCCCCACCAGCAGTGCGCCAGCTTTATAAGTTCTCTACGTCCCTGCCAATACTTGTTACCTTGAGTGGTTTTTTTTCAATAGTAGCCATCCTAGTGGGTATGAGGTAGTATCTCATTGTGGTTTTGATTTATATCTCCCTTATAATTAGTGTTGTTGAACACCTGTTCATGTGCTTACTGGCCATTTGTGTATCTTTGCAGAAATGTCTCTTCAGGTCCTTTGCCCATTTTTTAATTGTTGTTTTTATTATATAAGTGGTAAGAGTTCTTTATATATCCTGGATTCTATCCAAGTATCAGATAAATGATCAGCAAATATTTTCTCCCATAAAATGAAGTTTTAGTCTTATTTAGTGTAATGTGTTTGAACTGTAGAATAACACTCATTAAAAGGACTTTTCTCTAAACATTATTTCAAGAATAAAATATCCCTTAAATTTGTTTTTATACCAGATTTGTCTTAATGTGTAAATTACACAGCAAGGTAAATTTTAGATAAATTTTATAAAACCCAGAATAAAGTAGAAGATAGCCAATTATTTAGCTTATTCCAGCTGAGGATTAGAAATGTGCTTTTGGCCTGGCCTGTCCAGAGAATATAACCTTTAAGCTTATTAAGTTTGATAAAATGTTAAGGAATAGAGCCTGTAATGTACTTAAGAATGAAGACTCATTTTCCAAGCTTGAAAATGTTCTGGATATAAAAAATATATATATAAAGAAAACTGCATGGCTGGCTATTCTGTCCCCAAGTAAATCACATATGTCCTTAAGCATTCACACACTGTCAGGAACTGGAGTTCAGAAAACTTAGTATAATAAGAGCTTATTGATCCTGTAATCTTTCTTCAATATCTGGCTAGTCTCCAAAAAGGATTTGCAGGGCACTATAAGTCACATACATAAGAGCATTCCTGACACCAGGGAATGTTAAGCCATGTTGTTAGAGGAGATAACCATACACATAGATTGACAATAATTTTATTCCAGGTTTCCCAGTAGCTGTAACAAAAAGAGAAACAATAAATAATGTGGTTCTCATTGTATGATGCAAGGAAGCACACCAGCATGTCATCAGACCAGATTTTTCCTGGCACTAAATTTAAGAGGAAATATATTGCCTAGATGTTTATGAACGTGACAGAAATACACATAATGGACAACATTTCACATTCTTCGTATGAATCTTGGTTCATAGACTCTCTTGGTTCATCCTCCTATCTCCGCTGGATAAAAGGCCAAGGCTTAATATGAATTATGCTTCTGTGGAGGCATCTCTAAGGCCACTAATGTAATGTGGTTTAAAACTTCTGATCTCATGGACAGGAACCATCTGTGACTAGATTGGCCTCAGCCTGGTCTCTGGCTACCCACGCTTTCAAAGCCCATGTCATCATACCTCTGCAAGACTTTGGGCCCTTGAAACATCAAAGCCACATTTCAATGGGGATAGCACACCCCTTAAGCTACATTTTATATCTGTATAACTTGATAATGCCTTTAGAAAAGGAAGCAATGAACCACCCTGGCAAAAGAGACAGCTATTTGCTGATGCTGTCACTTGTTCTAAACCAGGACCTAAGAACACAGTTTTGAAGTGACTATTCCTGGTCCTGCCTTTTACAAAAGAAAAAAGCAACTTCGGAAGAAAACATTAACATTGAGGAACTAATGAGTGTAAAGATGGGACTCGTCAGAAGTAGTTTTTCCAAACCAAATTTACTGAGGCGCTTTTGCTGACTCTCTGCCTGTTACAGATTAAAATCATCAGCAGCTATGCCAGTGAATAGGTCTGTGTGTGAAAGACTGGAAGTTAGAAGTCAGGAGGGGCAGCTCAGGACCCCACCTGTGCCTTACCAGGCGTATATGCTGCATCCCATCGAGTTGGTCTGAGTGGAGAAGCACATCGATACTGAGAAAGCAGTTTCTTTCAGATACAGGAACTTAGACATCACGCGTTTGCTTTTTAGCTGAGAGCTGTAGAAACACCAATTTCTTGTTCATGTTAAAAGTATTCCTTGCTTAACACACTAATTTCTTTAGAACTACCATTGTATACACAGAGTAACTGGATTTTGCAAGGCTAGCTTTCATAAGTGAATAATGTCACAGCCCAAAAGGAAGGCTAACAGGTCATTTGTTGGCATTTTCTTGAACGTGATACCATAATCCAGGCAAGACTGGTGGTTATTGTCAGGCAGTTTCAGGGGAGCCAGAAGGGAAGTGCAGTGGCGGACTGCATGGACAGACGCAGGGCGATCAATTCTGCCTTTGCGGGAACCAGTGAGGTGCGACCCGGTCAGGAGCAGTGACAGAAGGAGATGTGCTGGGGTCAGGCGTGTGTTGAAGGTCCTGCCAGCCGCCTTTGCTGACCGTGGATGTGGCCTGTGAGAGAAAGGGAGGCAACAGGGATGATTGACAGGGTCTGGGCCTGAGCAGCTGGAAAATAGAGTTGCCATTATCTAAGGGCTGCAGTCTTATGCACCATTGCTTTTTTTTTTTACATAAAAAAAAATTTTTGGCTGTACTGGGTCTTTGTTGAGCTGCACAGAGTCTTCATTGCTGGAGGTTTTCTCTAGATGTGGAGAGCAGTGGCAGCTCTCTAGTAGTGGCATGCAGGCTTCCCATTGCAGCGGCTCCTCTTGTCACAGAGCTTGAACTCTAGGGTGTGTGGGCTCAGAAGTTGCAGTGCACAGACTTAGTTGCCCCATGGCATGTGGATCTTAGTTCCCAGACCAGGGATTGAACCCCTGTCTCCTGCACTGGCAGTGTCTCCTAACCACTGGGCCACCAGAGAAGTCCCTTGATTACTGTGGTTTTTAAATGTTGATAATAATTTCCTGTAAGTATATGGAAATCAAAGCAGATTACATGTGTAGCTCCTGAACCAATCAATGACAGCCTCTGCCATCAAATTTTCAGAGTCAGATCAGGCACCTTCACTTTGAACATAACAAATTTGAAGACACATCAAAATCAGCATGTTTTTCTCAAAGCAGTTTTTTGTTGGGAAGAAAATATAAACAGTAGAAATAGAAAATTATAAACATTGTATACAGTTTTACCTTTAGTCAAATTCTGGTTCATTCTAGATTAAAATCTTTATCTGCTACGTCAGTGAATAGGTGCATAAAATATGGAAACAAGTTGGAACAGTTGTCTGAGGGACCTGCGTGTACCTTAGTAGTAGGTATGTGCTGAGCGTGTTCCATGTATTATGTGCTTTTCTTTTTTTGTAAAAACATAATGTTTAAGAAAAACTGAGAAAGCCAGATTGTTTTGTTCTGAGTAAGGTGTTTCTGAGAGTTCATGAAACATGTATTTTAGTCTCTAAAGAAAAAAAAAAATTCTCATCAAATTCCCTCGTGGCTGAGATGGTAAAGAATCCACCTGCGAGTGCAGGAGACTCAGGTTCGATCCCTGAAAGATCCCCTGGAAAAGGAAATGGCAACCCACTCCAGTATTGCCTGGAGAATTCCATGAGCGTGGTTGACTGTAATCCGTGGGGTCACTAAGAGTCGGACATGACTGAGCGACTAACATTACTACTGATTGGAAAGCAACAAGTTGTAATGAAGGTTTGAGTGCAGTGATGCCTGACATTCAAAACTTCCACTGTTGCTGTTTGGGCTGTTCGCAAGTGACCTTTGCAGGGCTTATGTCTGGGTGAGGGTCACTTAACCTGCTATACCAGCTTAGCCAGTGACCCAGAACTCTCCGTAGCTATTTACCCCAAAATAGTAACTCTCTACATGTTAAAACTGGTTTATTGGTAAAAGTAGGACCCTGAAAGAAAGTCAGCCACTGATGCCTGAGAGATGGTGTTTTCCCCTTACTTTTTGCTGCATTTGATATGAGAAAGTATAGGTGATGATGATGGTATTAGGAGATTTTTGAGGGTCTGAAGATTGATGGGTGTCAGCAGTCTTTGGAGTAAACAAAATCTTCTTGGGCACGTGTGAGCGCTCCTTCTTTGTATGTGTTTCACGTGAACAGCCATCTGGAAGCAGCCGGGCATCCACTTTGAGTAGTTTCCACCTGTCTTCTCTCCCACCACCAACCCCCCACCACTGACCCACAAACGATGGCATTTGGGCATCTCTTACTGACTAAAGGGATTGTGCGTTGCTCGAGAACTGAGCCTGGGATTGGAACACATGAGTCACGTGAACTGGGGTCAAGCCCGGATTTTTCCCCTGGACAAAATCAAGATGTATCAGTGGCCCGACCCCACAGCACTTTTGATGACAGCAAACTCAGATGGCTTCCTGTTCTCTCCTACTTTTTAAAAATTATTTATTTATTTTTGGCTAAGCTGGGTATTTGTTGCTGTGTGTGGGCTTTCTCTAGTTGCAGTGGGGGTGGGGGCTGTTCTTCATTACGGTGCAGTGTGCGGTGGCTTCTCCTGTTGCAGAGCACGGGCTCCAGGCACACGGCAGTTGTCATGCATGGGCTTAGTTGCTCGCGGCGTGTAGGATCTTCCCAGACCAGGGATTGAATCCGTGTCCCCTGCATTGGCAGGTGGATTCTTAACCACTGGACCACCAGGGAAGTCCCTCTCTTCTATTTCTTGTTACCAGGTCCAGGATTACCAGAAGCTCCTGGGCACACACCTGGTTTCAGGCTTGACTATGGTTTTGACCATCATGGCAGTCATGCAGAAGCACTGACACAGGGAGGCACTCAGTGGAAAAGTGCCCCCGCCACCTTTGTCTGATCTTACAGGAAAGAACAAGTAGTAAAGGGTTAAGGCTTCGCTGATGCAGTGCTTCCAAAATATATTTGAAGAAGGGTTAAGCTGTGTTTGTCTGTTTTCCAGTTTAGCTTGCTGTCAGAAGTGGTGGAAATACTTGCGCCATTTATTTCACTCTATGGTGGTGGGTTGTGATTGAGTCAGAATAGATAGTACTTGAATTTTGCAAGTTTATCTTTGAAAGGCTAGCAGATTTTATTATAGGGCAGGATAACTATACTCTTGTGGCTTCATTAATTATGGTACCTAGACATAATTAGGCTCGAGCTAAGTATAGCAGATAAAATGGAAAATAATTCTGGGGACAAAAAAGAGTTGAGATTCTGAGAAACTGAGAGAGCATAAGAGAGGGCATCCACTGAGTCTCAGGCCCAACACATGGAACTAAAGCCTCATCAGTGGTGGCTTCCTCGGGGGGTTTTAGGAATATGTTCTAACCCTCTTGATCTTGTCTCCATACCCTGTCAACAGGGATCATATATAATACCCTCTGTAATTCATAAATAATAATTCTGATGAATTTGATTTATTCGATTTTAATTCATACACTTTATTTTTTAGAGCAGTTTTAAGTATACAGAAAAAATTGAGCAGGAAGTACAGAGTTTCTGTATACCTCCTCTGCCCACATCCACACCCAATTCCCCTTGTTATTAACATCTTGCAGTAATGGGTACATTTGATACAATTGAGGAACCCATGTGGATATGTTAGTATTAACTAAAAGTCCGTACTATATGGTTCACTCTTTGTACAGTTCAGTGGGTTATGACAAGAGCATGATGTCGTGCCCCCTCCCCCATTAGTGGATTATCCAGAATAGTTTCAGCCCCTAAATATTCCTTGTGATCCACTTGTTCATCCCTTACCTGCTTTCACTGTGAACCCTTGGAAACTGCTGATCTGTAGTTTGGTCAGTCCATTCATTTTTAAGTGACTGCCCAGCTGTTCCTAACATCCTTCATTCTTTTATTTATGAAATGATCCTTCAATAAATACTATGTGTCAAGCAGTGTTCTGTGCCTTGGGAATATAGTGTTGCTGTTATTTAGTCCTTAAGTCCTGCCTGACTCTCTGTCCTCCACTGTCTCCTGGAGTTTGTTCAAACTCATGTCCATTGAATTGGTGATGCTACCCAACCATCTTCATCCTCTGCTGCCCCCTTCTCTTGCCCTCAGTCTTTCCCAGCATCAGGGTCTTTTCCAATGAGCCGGCTCTTCCCATCAGTTGGCCAAAATATTGGTGCTTCAGCCTCAGCAATAATGTTTCCAGTGAATATTCAGGGTTGACTGGTGTGATCTCCTTACAGTCCACAGGACTCTTAAGAGTCTTCTCCAGCACCACAGTTTAAAGCATCAATTTGACACTCAACTTTCTTTATGGTCCAACTCTCACATCTGTGCACGACTACTGAAAAACCATAGCTTTGACTATACAGACCTCTGTCAGCAAAGTGATATCTCTGCCTTATAATACACTGTCTAGGTTTGTCATAGCTTTCCTTCCAAGGAGCAACCATCTTTTAATTCCATGGCTGCAGTCACAGTCCACAGTGGTTTTGGAGCCCAAGAAAAGAAAATCTGTCACTGCTTCCACTTTTTCTCCTGTTTGCCATGAAGTGATGGGACCCGATGTCAGGATCTTGGTCTTTTAATGGTGAGTTTCAGGCCAGCTTTTTCACTTTCCTTTTTCACCCTTATCAAGAGGTTCTTAATTCCTCTTCACTTTCTGCCATTAGAGTGGTATCATCTGCATATCTGAGGTTGTTGATATTTCTCCTGGCAGTCTGGATTCCAGCTTGTGATTCATCCAGCTTGGCATTTTGTATGATATACTCTGCATATAAGTTAAATAAAGAGGGTGACATGATGGTATACAGCCTTGTCATACTCCTTTCCCAATTTTGAACTAGTCCATTGTTCCATGTCTGGTTCTTACTGTTGCTTTTTGACCTGCTTACAAGTTTCTCAGGAGACAGATAAAGTCATGTACTCACATCTCTTAAAGAATTTCCTGCAATTTGTTATGGTCCACACAGTCAAAGCCTTTAGTGTAGTCAATGAAGCAGAAATAGATTTTTTCTGAAACTCCTTTGCTTTCTCCATGATCCACTGAAAGTTGGCAGTGTGATTTTGTGGTTCCTCTGCCTCTTTGAAAACCAGGTTGTACAATTTGGAAGTTCTCTGTTCAAACACTGCTGAAGCCTAGCTCGAAGCCATTTCTTCTAAGGAATTCTTGATCACAGAAGTAGATATAATGGTCATATGAACTAAATTCACCCATTCCTGTCCATTTTAGTTCACTGATTCCTAAGATGTCAGTGTTCAATCTTTGCCATCTACTGCTTGACCATGTCCAATTTTCCTTGATTCATGGACCTACCTACCATTCCAGGTTCCTATGCGATATTGCTCTTCACAGCATCAGACTTTACTTTCACCACCAGACACATCCTCAGCTGAATGTCATTTCCATTTTGGCCCAGCCGATTCATTCTTACTGAAGCTATTAGTAATTGCCCTCCACTCTTCCCCTGCAACATATTGGACACTTTCCAACCTGGAGGCTTATCATCTGGTGTCTTATCTTCTTGCATTTTCCTCCTGTCCGTGGCATTCTCCAGGCAAGAATACTAGAGTAGGTTGTCATTCCCTCCTCCAGTAGACCACATGGTGTCAGAACTCTTCACTATGACCCATCCATCTTGGGTGGCTCTGCACAGCATGGCTCATAGCTTCATTGAGTTATGCAAGCCCCTTCCCCATGACAAGGCTGTGATCCATGAAGGGGTGGGAATATAGTAGAGGACCAAAATTAAGAAAAAAAATCCCTAAAATAAAAATCTCCATGACACTTAACATTATAGTACAGCAAGCCTCCAAGCTCAGCTAGGTCCTAAGTAGGAGTGAAGGGGGCCCCTGCCTGAGAACACAGGGTGCAAGCAGGGAGTTAGAGAAGGTCATTGGAGAATGGGGCCTCCGGCATTTAGCCCCAGATCCTCAGGTCAAACCCTGTCCTCCCTGGCTAGGACACAGTGCCATTTCCCAACACTCCTCTCCTGCTCTCTCTGAAATAAGTGCTGTCACCTGTTTTAAACTCTTCCTAAGCTTTTACTACTAGTTACCATAGCCCTGCCTAGCACTAATAGAAGAAAATAGGAAGTTTATAAAATTATAAGAAGTAGGTGCACAGGGTCGTCATCTAAATACCAATTGGACAAGATTTTCTCCTTCGGAAGTGGATGACCCAGTCTCAGCCTCCAAGCCCCTCTTCTTGGGCAGGCAGATGTCAGTCTCCGTGAGTCTTGCCATAGGGAGGCCCATTCTCACTCCTGCTTCCTTCCTCCCAGCCCTAGTCCTCTAGAAAGAGTAGAGGTTTCAGTGGGTAAGGAATTGGGCCAGGGAGAAGGTGGTAGACTGAAAGAGACCCCTTTCCTCCTCTGCAGCTCCACTTCTCTCCTCCTCTTTTGTTTCACACAAGAAACGTGCTTAAAGAGCAACTAAATGGACTTCTTGGAACCATCCTGGGCACATTCTCCCAGCAGACCCAGAGGGGAGCCCACGGTGTTGGTATGCTCCCAACTACACATTCAGCAAATCACACTGGTAGCATGACCTGGCCGTGCTGGGAGCATGTCTTCAATACACGACAGAAATCAGCCAGTGCTGGCACTTCCCTGTGGTTAAGACTCCTCACTTCCAGTGCAGGGGGCTCAAGTTTAATCTCAGGTCTAGGAGCTAAGATCCCACATGGTGTGTAGCATGGCCAAAAAACAAAAAAATATTTCTAAAGCAGTCAGTCGATGCTACAGATCAGAGTTTTACTATTTTTTTTGTTCCCCAGAGAGCTTCTTTACTAGCACACCACTGGGCAGATCTTTCTTACTCAAATCCTTATATTGACTCTACCAGAGAAATGAAATATATGGGCTCTATACTAATTTGCATGATCCAGTTCTGTTCTCCATGGTTGGGGGACAGAAAAGAAGAACCGCACCCCCAGCCAAAGTCAATAGGGGATTTGATCCTGTACGTTTTGAACAGTAAGCTTTGCTTTAAGCTGCGCATAACTTCCATGTACATTCGTCAACCTTGCAAGAAAGATCAAGGCAACTCACAGGTGTTCATCCGCCTTTTTTATCATTGACGTCTCACAGCGAAATGAGTGCAGAACTTCCTGTGGCAGGTGTGGGGCCAGGGTCACTTTGAGCATTTCTTCCCCTCCCCGCCTGCCCCATAGACCATTTTTGCAGGTCCTGTATAATTACCAGGGCGCCACCCTTGCTGTGGAGAAGGCAATGGCACCCCACTCCAGTACTCTTGCCTGGAAAATCCCATGGATGGAGGACCCTGGTGGGCCGCAGTCCATGGGGTCGCTAAGAGTCGGACACGACTGAGCGACTTCACTTTCACTTTTCACTTTTATGCCTTGGAGAAGGAAATGGCAACCCACTCCAGTGTTCTTGCCTGGAGAATCCCAGGGACAGGGGAGCCTGGTGGGCTGCCGTCTGTGGGGTCGCAGAGAGTCGGACACGACTGAAGCGACTTGGCGGCAGCAGCAGCACACTTGCTGACCAACCCTCTGTGCTTCCGCAGGACCGCCCACGCGAGAGCCAAAGCCGACGCAGCAGACCAGGCCGCGCTGGCCGCCCGCCAGGAGTGTGACATCGCGAGAGCTGTGGCCCGAGAGCTGTCGCCGGACTTCTACCAGCCAGGTGGGACCTGCGATGCTGTTGGTCGGGGGATGGGAGCAGGTAGGACCTGCAATGGGTGGGAGGCAAGTAGGAGCAGGTAGGACCTGCTGAGATAGGAGGGGGTGGGGGGCTAGGAACGTGGCCTCTGGTTTCCTTTCGCCTCCTTTTCTTTATAATCTGAAGATCTGTGCCCCCTGAATTTCAGCAGGACTACAGTAAAATTGGGAGCTTAGAGTAACACATGTCTGAAGTCTGGAGTGTTCGTGCTGGAGTTCTGGCTTGTTCTTCCCGAGTGCGTCTCCCTCGCCTTCTGCTCTCCCACCCAGAGCAGCAAACTTCCAACTGATAGCATAAGCAAGATGAGAATCTAAAAGGAGCATCCAAGAAATGGTGTTATGTGTCGGGGTCCATCACAGGTGCTAAAACAAATGCCTCAAAATCAGGCACCTGTAACAATCACATTAGCAAAGGAAAACTAGAAGTCCTGGGCTCATTTTTAATACACCTAAGGAATGTTGGGATGTAAAGAAACGCACCACTTAAAGACAGTTGCCCCTGCACAAAGAGGAGAATGTGTGTCATGATAGAAAAATGAAAGGGACAACCACGCACACACAAAATCAACCCAGGTCATCTGCCTCTCAAACGTTGTACCGTAGCAGTAAGCAGATATTTACAGCAGGTTTAAATATTTAACTCACTCCTTAGAGCTTTCCTAGTAAACTGTTTCCATCCCTTTCTTTAATACAGGATGTTATAGGATTATGTTTAATATGTGTTATAGGAAAAGGTGGCAATTGCCATTTTATTGATTCTGCATTGTTGTAGAAACAACTTCCTGTTGATTGAAGGGATCAACAGGTTTCCAGGCAAAGAGACTAAAAGAAATGTTCTTAATTTCTAAGTATCGAAATTTATGTTTTCTTGGTGAAGAGTTTTTCCCCATTGGTTTCTGTTAATCAAGCTGGATAACTAGCACCCTGCACAACACGTGTGTCCAATACCTGTTTGGTTCCAGTGAGGGTGATAAAATACTGGAACCCACAGGGCATCCGTGTGACTACGTGAACAAGGTAAGTCACGGTGTACAGAAGAGCAAGCTTCCATGTAAAAGCTAGAAAATTGACTGTAACATGGCATGGGAGAATGAGAAAGAAAGGACAGGATTTTTCTTTTCTGTGAAGGGTGAAGACAATAAAAGGCCATGTTAGCAAGACTCAGTTTTTATGAGAGCGCTTTGGGACAGGGCTGGGTTCGGGTGCAGAGTGATTGAGTTACTATAGAGTGACTAGTTCTGTATAGCTCAAGGGAGAAAACCAGTGGCAATGGATGTTTCTTTCATATGCGTCCTTTGTGTTGTGTTTTATTTTATTTGTGTCCCATCTCTGGGTCAACTGAAATCTTTTAATGCATACTTGTTTTATTAGGAAAGGGAAATTTTCCATTTTGGGGGTAGGAATAAACACTTCTCTGGAAGTTCCCACATCCCTGGGCCTAAGGACCTTGGGAACTACTTGTTGTAGGGTGTGAGAGCTGAAGAGGGGGTTCAGCCACCCAGGAGGGACCCTCTTGTCCCTTTGCAGTAGTGATGCTGTTGGGAGCAGCTGGGCAGTCGGGAGACAAAGCAGCTTCGTGACGCAGCCCTAGCCTTGAGCTGCTGTGGAAGCAAACAAACTCACTATTGTCTGCAGATGGTAATTGCTCAGTTCTGTTGTTCACTCCGCTGGGGATGGGGTCCCTGAGATTGCCAGTTGGTGTTAACAGGAGGTAAATGATAGGGGAGGTCATCTCAATTTTTCAGACTAAAAGGTTTTTTAAAGCCTTTTGTGATGGGAAAGCATTTGAGGAGGGGGGAAAATGTGGGAAAATGCCATTCCACCCTTTCGTAGCTAAAACATCATCACACAAGCCAGTTGTCCCTCAGTAATAAATACATCAGAGTAGCATGAGATGACAAGGGGTCTATTTGAGACAGGAGCTAAGGGAGGACGGCAGCGATCCCCTTTGACCCACAGCCAGCACTACCTTCAGCAACTGTATAGAAAGCCTTTTCTGTACTGAGTATTATTGATCTTCTCAAGGGAGCATAACTCATGCTTTCCACTGTGTATTCTTCGCAGGGTGATCAAATCAGATAGACATTTCTGAAAGGGCTTTCAAGTACTTTTTCTGAGTCAGACTGCGCGTTTCATTTACATATCCCAGATACAAATGTTTCCTTTGTTGGGAATGAATGTGTCGTGCATAGAAGTCGTTAACCCTTGGAAAAAAGGGTATCTGTCATAGCTAATATTTTGAACTTTTATGATGAGTTACCTCTTTTCAGGAGTCGGCAGTATTTTCAGAAGTTTCCAGTCTTAATTCAATCTTATACTTTTTAGCTCAAATCTGTATTATTCTACAGTTCAATTAAAAACGACGGAAAAGGGACTTCCCTGGTGGTCCAGTGGTTAAGACTCTGTGCTCCCAATGCAGGGGACCTGGGTTCAATCCTGGTCAAGGAACTAGATCCCACATCCCGCAACTAAGACCAGGCACAGGCAAATAAATGCACAGTAAAAACGGTGGCCATGTGGGATAGCTTAATCATTCAAAGGGCAGGGTTAGAACAGTACAAGGCATTCGAATAGATGTATCTGACCGTATATGTAGGTAATTGCATTCGTGTGTGTAGTTGAATTCATGTATGTAGATAATTGCATTCACACACAGAAACCTAAATTGCCATGAGTAAGAGTGACGCAGTGAGTCATACCCCCAGAACTTAGAAGTAAGATTGCCCTCTGAGAATTAAATGGACATGAACTTGGGCGAACTCCGGGAGGTGGTTGAGGGACAGGGAGGCCTGGCGTGCTGCTGTCGATGGGGTAGCAAAGAGTCGGACACGACTTAGCAACTGAGTGTTAAAATAAGCCCACGAGACAGCACAGGAATGTATAAAATGATCATACGTGATAGGTAGTATGTCTGTAGTTCAGCAAGATTTCCTTGTGACCTGATTTAGTGTATTAGAACTTACTAAGACTTGGTCACCCAAAGTAGTATTAAAAAAAAGAGTCACAGAGGCAAAAATAGGCAGTGTCCATTCGAACACTATCCAGAGGAGAGCGAAGCTGCAGCCAGAACCTTGGAGTATTGTAGTTGCACTGGCAGGGACGTTTTGTTATGGGGAAGGACGCAGGGAGAGGTAGCCAGCGTGTATGGCTTTATTGGCAAGATCATCCGAGTGAGGAAATGGATGCAACAGGCGCGCTCAGCCTGATGCCATTGGATACTTGATTCATCTCATGCCTCTGTCTCGATTCCGCCGTCACCAGTAACCTTCTAATTTTGGTGAAGCTTCTCGTGGAGGTCTGCCAGTGGGGAGAGCGTGCCCTGGTGGCATCAGTGCTGGTCCCGGCCTTTGTGACATTTACCTCGCTCATTGTGAACTGATGAATCGCTCTTCTGGTGTCACATGTCAGTCTTGTGAGCTTCGGCGATGGGAGTCGGCCCTGAGGGGTGGCGCGGCTTCAAAGGGCTGATGAAATGGGCTTTCTGAGCCAGGAAAGCCGAGACAGGACTTGGGATGGTCAACGGAGGAGGTGGTGGGGAGCTGGACATGGCGAACGGTAATTGGGAAACTCTGTGTATGGCTCTTTTCCTCCCACTGTTTCAGTTTCCTTTCCATCAAGATGCCTTATTTTGTTTTTTATTTCAAGTGATGTTTATCAGTTGTGGGGGTGACTGGTCATGGATGGAAAAAGCGAATGTGACTACATTATGTAGACTATACTTATATAGCGTATATTATATATACATAGTATAGGTGACTATATTATGTAGAGCCCTCTTGGGAGGTGACCCAAGCAACAGCCTCACAAGCTTCGTCTTCCTGGGTTTAAGCATGTCTATTAGTTGACTTGGGCTGCTACAACAAAATACCATGGACATGGTGGCTTACACAACAGACATTTATTTTTCTTAGTTCTGGAAGCTGTAATTGCAAGATCTGGATGCTAACACGATTGGGTTCAGGTGATTCTTCCCAGCTGGCAGACAGCCTTTCCACAGTCCATGAACCTGGAGGATGAGAACTCTGGTGTCTCTTCCAGTTTTTATAAGAACATTAAGCCCATGAGACTCATGAGAGTTTCCCCTCATAAGCTAAACTATCTCCCCAAGGCCCCACCACCAAGTAACATCACACTGGGGGTTAGGGCCTCAACATCTGAATTTGTGAGGGCAAGGAGACACAAGCGTTCAAGGTACAAGAGCATGTATGTTATACACATGTGCATAGAATGTGTTGATTACTTCAAGTGAAGTCTTTTGGTATAGGTTATTTTGAGACAGTGTCAACTAAGCTCACACTTCTGGTATGAATTAGAAGTCCCAAGAATTGTCTATGCTTTGGAATAGGAAATGGTAACCCATTCCATATTCTTTTGCCTGTGGAATCCCATGGACAGAGGAGCCTAGCAGGCTACGATCCATGGGGTCACAAAGAGTCAGACACACTAACACACATTATTAATAAGTACTTTTTGTTAAGAAAAAAAAAAAAGTTTCCTGGAATAGATAACTTCTAAACTCACTTTACAGACCCAAATTTTGGAATAACTTTTTTTCATAGAGAAAGGGAAATGGAATAATCTACTAGTTGATGAGAAATTAGTAATTCATGGGACTTCAGATTATTACCACCTGTGTATCCCACTGTATCCCATTTGACACACATGTGTACTGAGAGCCTGCCATGTGCACAACCCTGGCTGAGTGTCCTACGACTTGCAGACCGGAGTGCTGCGGTTCTGTTCTCAGAAGTTGCAGGACAGTACTGGATGGGACCCTAAAGTCCTTTGGAAAGTGTCATTCTTTCCACATAGTGATCTGCCATCAGTTGTATAATTTTTTTAAAACCTTTCAATCTGGTCTTCTTTTAGTGACTGACAGTCCCCATCAAAAATGCCAAAATTCCATGTAATGACTTCTGATGTTGCTACAAAGCGTGTGCACTGCCCTGGGGGGTCTTCGTGGTGCCCCCCACCATTTCTCCGAGGCTCACCTATGAAGAACTAGCTGAACGCCCCGCTGTTTTCCATCTGCAGTATCTGTTCAGAGGCTTCATGCCAACTGTAACTCATAACCTCTCCGCGTGGGGGCCTGACATGTGCTCAACAACAATGTGTTGTTGTTTTGTGTTGTGTGGCACGTCAGTTAGCAGGTGACCTGACTTCTTCCCAGAAACATCCCTTAAGGACTCAGAAATACTGTCTGTAAAAACAGACCAAAATGCTGACTGCGGCAACTCTCAGCACTTGTCATCATTTCCTCCCTGGCGATATTCTGACCCATCTTTGTAGTGAGCCGCTGCATCTGATCAGCTCTGTGGTGCTGGCATCGCGGCATGGGCACGTTACCACACAGAACAAGCACAGGCACACCATGCGCCCCCCAAGAAAACTGTCCAGGAAAAACTTCTGCCCTCCACAGTATGTTAGATATTTTGTTTTAAAAGCACTTAATCTTACTCTGGAAAATCTAAGTCTACATCCTCATTGAGCTGGCCCGCCCCAGTTGACTATGCCATGTTGGAACCATTTCCAGCTGGATGCAGGTGAGGAAGGCTGGAGTTAGGTTGGCTCTGGTCAGCATACTTCTTGCCATACTGTTCAAATTTATTTTTTTGTGTGTGACATCAGTCTTTTATTTCAAGGTCTCTCACCCTGGTGTCTTTTTTTCTCGTTTATTTTTAATTTTATATTATAGTTGATTAACAATGTATTAGTTTCAAGTGCACACCTAAGTGATTCAGTTAGACATATACATATGTCTAGTACTCTTGCCTGGAAAATCCCATGGACGCAGGAGCCTGGTAGGCTGCAGTCCATGGGGTCGCTGAGAGTCGGACACGACTGAGCGACTTCACTTTCACTCTTTCATGCATTGGAGAAGGAAATGGCAACCCACTCCAGTGTTCCTGCCTTGAGAATCCCAGGGATGGGGGAGCCTGGTGGGCTGCCGTCTATGGGGTCGCACAGAGTTGGACACGACTGAAGAGACTTAGCAGCAGCAGCAGCATTCTTTTTCAGATTCTTTTTCCATGGAGGTTATTACAGAATATTGAGCAGAGTTCCCTGTGCTCTACAGGAATTCCTTGTTGGTTATCTATTTTAAATATAGCAGTGTGTACATGTCCATCCCAAACTTGCCATGCTTTTAAATGCCAGCTCTGAATACATTAGTTACCTGGAACATTTATTAAACCTCAAGATTTCTAGGCTTCAATTAATACTTACTAAATTCTCTGGGAATCGCACCCCACATGCCTCTGCTAGGCAGCTCATGGGGAACACTGCTTTGAAGTACGTTTATTCCCTCATTCAGCCAATTTTTAATGGGTAATAAAGCTGGGAGGTTGTGTGTGTGTGTGTGTTTAATCTGAAAGATGGTGCTAGTAAATTCTCTGAGCTCAACAGATTCTGAGTATCATCAGAAGCCCTGTAGATAAAACTGAATACGCCTGAAAACCATGTCTGAGAAGATGGGCACAAGTGAAAAATGCCTTTCTGAAAACATTTAAGATTAGAAGCAATGCACGAGAGGCCTACAGATCTAAAGGAGTTGGCTACACTGGTATTTAAGAGTTAATAAACATAGTAAATATGTTCAGTGGAATCCAGAATATAGCTTTGTAAGGCCATTAATACAGAATCCTCCAGGGGCCAGATCAGTCTCAGCTTGGCCTATTCACAATGGCATAAATTAAGAGGTAGGGGGAGATCTATTTACTCTTTACAAAGAGCATTTGAAACTAGGCTTTGTATTCAGGTATTATAGGTCTTTGTTCTTTTTCCAGATAACTAAAGCATATCACTTTTTTTAAAAAAATTCTTTTTCTGGGACCCACTATCACTGAATTGACTGAGTTTCCTCTCAAATAAACCACCTCTTGCCGCTGTTAGCATTTCAGCAGTCTCATCCTTTGCTGGCAGCTGTCACGTTGCTGGGACCTGTCAAAGCAGTTCCCATTTCAGCTTCTCATCTGCTTTCCGCAGTAGACACAGGTAAGACCAGTGGTTACCCAGATAAACCCTAAACTCTTAAGCATCGCAGTTCCAGTCTCACATTTTCAAATTGAAGCACGCGGGCTTTATGACATCTTTATTTCCTGTGGTTCAGTGACTCTCTCCTTCCAACTTTAAGAATGTATAACTAGCCACGTCTGCCAGAATCTATTTTGTTCCTGTTCTTTTTGGTGTGTGTATTTAAGTCAGACATTAGCTTTTCATATGCCTCAATCTTAAGATAGAAAGGTCTGCAAAAATAACTTTTGCACTTACCCCTTGGATTGAAGACATTGAAAGTACTTTGTAGTTTGTGTTTCAGAGTTAGGTGACTTTAAGGGGAAAATCCATTGGCTTTAAGAGTCTTGCCTATTAATTACCTTTGCACGGAACACTTACTACCATGCCTAGGTGGGTATTTCAGTCATGCTCTAAAATTGGATGGAAGTGAAGCACAGGTGAAACCAAAGTCTGATGAAATGTGGCATTGAAGGGTGGGAGGAAATATGCCATCAGCCTACTGCGGAGGGGGTGTTGTGTAAAAATGAGTCTGCAGTAGATGAGGGACTTCTCTGTGAAAAACCAGGATAAATTCTCTTCATGGGTTTTTGAAAGTCAGGGCGAACCTGTTGAAAAACCTGTCCTTCCAGGGCTGCTGCTAATGCTGCTTTCTCTTGGTGGTAATGGTCTAGTCAGAGCCCCAAGGAAGGAGCTGGAAAGAAAAACGGCACCTTTTGAATAATTGCAGTTGCCTCTTTTTCTTCAGGCTTCTCTGATAGCTCAGCTGGTAGAGAATCCGTCTGCAGTGCAGAAGACCCTGGTTCAATTCCTGGGTCGGGAAGAGTCACCTGGAGAGGGGATAGGATAGCCAAGCAAGATAACTTTCTCTGTGCCAAGAATTCATGCTGCCATATTTAGTGGATTTAAAAGAATATTGCCAATTCTTGTAAAGAGGGTGTTTAACCTTAAGTTTAGAAAGGAAATCTCGATTGTTGGCATATGATCTTGACCTGTTTGGGAAGTTTGACCTCTGAGTGGTGGCTTTATCTTCTGCAGGATGGACTGTGAGATAGAACTCTTATGCTTTTGTCCCTTAGTGCAACCTATAAATGTGGGCCCTTGGGAATTCTCACTTCTGGGCTTAATATATTACATGTTGCGTGATATTTTATCTTAAGGATCCACAGGAGCTGTGTGACTTTGGGTTTTTCAGCTACTGCAGCTGTTTCCGTATCAGTAAAATCAGGATAATGCCCACTTGCTAGGATTTTGATAAGGCTTAACACTTTGGAAAACATCTTGTATAATAAATGGCCGTCTCACAATAAATAATTAGATTGTCCCAGGAAGAGCAGTGACTAGTTGGTAATTTTTTATTTTTATACAATTTTAAAGGTTATTTCCCATTTACAGTTATTCCAAGATAGTAGCTGTGTTCTCCTTGTACAGTACATCCTTGAGCCTGTCTTACCACTTATATAGCTTGTATCTCCCACTCCCCCACCCATACACTGCCTGTCCCTCCCTCCCCACTGGTAACCACAAGATTGTTCTCTATACCTGTGAGTCTGCTAGTTTCACATATTCATGATGCTAAGCGAAATAAGTCAGAGAAAGACAAATGCTATCCCTTATATGTCAAATTATTTTATTCCCACATATAAGGGATAACATATGGTATTTGTCTTTCTCTGACTTATTCCACTTAGCATCATGCCCTCCAAGTCCATCCATGTGGCCATAAATGGCAAAATTTCATTAGTCTGTCAGTTTTGGGTGTCTAAACCTCTCCTTTATCCATTCATCTGTTGATGGAAGTAGTATGCATTTTTAACAATCACAGGTAATTGTCTTTCAGCCCCGCCTGGGGTGAGGGCTGGGCATGGAGGCAGGAAGGAAAGTGATAGAGGCAATGCTCTGGGATTGACAAGAGCTAGTCAGTTCCTATAAGCAAGTTGATGGGTGAGTTCTCCTTTGGATACTCCAGAGATGATACAGTCAGCTACCTCCCATTTGCAGAGAAGAGGGCCAGTTGGACTGGGTGACCTTGATTTGATTTCCTTTGATGAGAAATGGTGGCTGGGTGAAGTGGTGGCCAAAGGCTGTACAGGGGAGGCTACTGGGGAAGGGCAGAGTGCCTGGGCCTTGGAGCACATCTGAGGTCTGCAGAGACTTCCTTCTCTGGATGCTGGCCTCCTGAAGTGCTCAGAGCTGGTGGGACAGTCTTGTAGTACAAGTTCTCCCTACTCTCCCCCAAACCTGCCCATAAAATAACAATGCACCAGGGTCCCTTTTTAAAAACATGATTCTTTTTTATAAAAATAACATGTGATTGTTAAACAATTCTAAAGTACTCAGAAAAAAAGTCTTGAGACTGCAGAGCCAAGGACAGCTGGCTTGTCTTAACTCTGATGCCTGCAGAAACGCGGCCAATGCAAAGCCAGACTCTGAAGGGCCTCTGAGTAAGTTATCCTGTGAAGTGTAACCTACACTGCAGTGTTTGTTTCTAACTGGGCGGTTTAAATGCTCCTTTAATGAAGGGTCATTAAAAAATAGGTTATTTGCATGTTCTTCTCCTCCAATGTAGATGATTTTTTAAAACATTCTTTTTAATATATTTAAGTGTTCTAATATATTAAATATTAAGCATACAAGTCAGTTTATTTTTGTATATGAGCATATACTTTGTATTTTAGTTATACCATGTAATTTGAACATGCAGATTAATTATGGTGCTGTCAGCAGTGCTCCATCCATATGAATTCTGCCTCCCTGTTCTGCCAGCAGGAGGAAGGGAAATCAGGACTGTTTCACTTTTATGGCTATCAAAATAGTGTAAATTAATGGTACATACGTGCGTGTGCGTGCTAAGTAGTGTCCGAATCTGTGCGGCCCTGTGGACCATAGCCTGCCAGGCTCCTCTGTCCATGGGATTCTCCAGGCAAGTACATAATCACCTTAATCTTTCTCCCAGGGCATGAAACATCCTTGTGCTTAGTCAAAGCCTTATAAATATATTTTAGAGAAAAAGAGGAAAGGCTAAGTTGATTTAGCAAATATTTATATGTTTGTAGCCATGAGAGGAATAAGCCTTTATGCCTTATTTTTATCACCTCCCCTTCTGTTGTCCACTTTCTCCCCAGGCCCAGATTACATCAAACAGAGATTTCAGGAAGGTGTAGATGCTAAAGAAAATCCCGAAGACAAGGTCCCGGAAAAGCCCCCCACACCAAAGGAATCGCCTCACTTCTACCGCAAAGGCACCACACCCCCAGAGTCTCCTGAGCCAAGTCCCAGACAAGGCCGCTCTCCCTCCCCAAAGCCCGCAAGGAAGCAGAACCCCAGTTCAGGGGCGAGACTCAACCAGGACAGACGCAGCGCGGCTGAGGAGAAGGTGACAGCCGCCGTCAACAAGCCCTTGACCTCCAAGGCCCCCCCCAAGGAGGTGGGGGCGGTCGTGCCCTCCTCCAAGTACTCTGGCCGCCACCACATCCCCAACCCCAGTAACGGGGAGCTGCACTCTCAGTACCACGGCTACTACGTGAAACTGAACGCCCCCCAGCACCCTCCGGAGGACACAGAGGAGGAGGGGTCGAGCCAGTCTTCCTCGGCACTGGTGCACAAGCCGTCACCCAACAAGTGGAGTCCCCCTAAATCTGTGACAAAACCAGTTGCCAAAGAAAGCAAAGCTGAGCCAAAAGCTAAGAAGTCTGAACTTGCTATACCAAAGAACCCAGCGAGCAGCGATGCGCGCCCTGCTTTGGAAAAAGAAGCCAATTCAGTAAGTTGTACGAGATGTGGTTCCCTGTCCCTCTGCTCCTCTGGGTTCTTCTGGGTGACATCAGGGGAGATTGATGCCTTGATGACAATAAGGAGCCCAGGGCTGTGAAGGGTAGCGTTTATTAGCACCAGTAGCCTAGCCACCAGGGGCTCTCCAGGCAGCATTCGCGACCTTCCTCAGGCTTCCTACAGGTGGGTTCACGTGACCACCTTGTCCCAGCTCCACTTTCACAAGCCTTTACCAGCACGTGGTGGTAAGCTTCATGGGAGCTGTCTTATTAGCTCCAGCTGTGGTAACAAAAAACTATACCTTGAACTGGGTGGTTTAAAAAGGAAACGATTATTTCTCACAGTTCTGGAGGCTGAGTGGTCCCAAGATCAAGGCACCAGCAGATCTGAGGTCTGGTGAGAACCCACTGCCTGGTCCATGGACCACGGGCCACCTTCTCCCTGAGTCCTCACAGGGCTAAGAAAGAGGAAACTAATACCGTCAAAGGGCTCCAACCTCATGACCTGATCACCTCCCAAAGGTCCATCCTCCAGGGCTTAGGGCTTCATTGTGTGAATTTGGGGGCAGGGGACACAAACAGGCAGCCTGTAACAACAGCTGACTGCTGGGGCTGGGAAGGAATCATGGGCCTTGGCCCAGAGGCCGGCTGTCGTGCTCTAACCAGGAGAGTTCCACTGCTGTTTGCTACGTTCTTAACTTGCCTTTAGACTCCACCCCCACAACAGTCAGCATCTTTCAACAAAACATCTTTTCTGGCTACTATTGTGAATTATTCTCATAAATGTTTAGTTTGGATTTTATTTAATAGCCAGGCTTTTCAGAACTACTGCTTTCCCGTATAAGAAGTGAAAATTTTCAATTGGTTAAGAAAGTTACTTTGGTTTTCTAATTCCTCAGAGTATAAATCTTCCTAAAATTTCAGTTTTCTCGTAGATGCTGGTTTTATTATGAGTCTTTACCATTTTTATTATTCAACCAGAAAGCTCTCACTGATATTCAGTAAGATTTAAAAGTCTGTTAAATTGTTCACCTGGTCATATGGCTTTGGAAAAGATTGTAATTTAGGGAAAAAGCCACAGTTGACCCAGTATTGACTAGTAATTTCTGAGACATATTTGCATAAAGGCGTAGATTAATATTTTGGCCAATAGGAATATAACCATCAGTTTACTTTTGTCTGTCAGTCTGCTCATAGGGTTAACATTGAAATTCATTTTTCAACTAACTTTTACATTTGAAATTTCTTGGGTTTATTTTGCTAATATCTATTAACATGGGTTCCCACCTTCTTTAAATTCTCACCTTTTTAATTATCTAAATATAAATTAATCAAATTAACATGATTAACTTTCCAAGAGTCAAGCTTTTATATAGATACGTGGTTTTCAAAACAGTAACTTTGAGACTCACTGTTTAGTAAGCATTTTTTTAACATTGATATATCAGTATCCTGATACTAAATATGTGTTAATGTTATCACTACTGAATTTGTTAAATGTGATAACTTCTCTTTTGGCTTTCAGCATTTATCCATAGGGTTAGTCAAGCTTCCCATATAAATTGGTATTAGTTTGCTTGATTTACAAGAGGAAAATTCAGACAATACAAGGCTATATCGTTTATACCTTTTGGGTACCCGTTAGTGGGGTTCAGTTGATTTTCAGAACTCCCTAAGGGAAAGTACATGCCCCAGTGTCCCTTAGGTGAGTTACCTAGTTCTTACCTGTAATAAACTGATTGGTATGTTTGGTGAATTGGCGCCTTCTTGTTTAGAAACAGCATCTGTTTCATGGATATGCAGAACATTCGGAGTCTAGGAGTCAGCCAAGCATCTTGCAGCTCTGCAGGCTGGTCTCTAGGGTTCCCTTGGACACCCCAGGATAGGAGGCAGCCAGCAGCTCTGTACCTCTGTTAGGAGCTGGAAGTCAGGGCTGAATTGGCGCCTGCTTGTGTATGGAGAAGGAAATGGCAGCCCACTCCAGTATTCTTGCTTGGAGCATCCCATGGACGGAGGAGCTTGGTGGGCTACAGTCCATGGGTCGCAAAGAGTCGGACACGACTTCACTTTCACTTTCGCTTTCTGAAGAGTTTTAACAATTTAACAAGAGATTTAACAATTAACCTTCCCTTCCTTGATAACAGAAAGCTGCCTTTCACACCGCTGATAACTATTTTCTTCACAAGGAGTTAGGATAGTGACAGAATCATCCTAAAGGTAGTCAGTGAATGACCTTTAAAACAAAAGAGCTCTACATAACAATTTTGAAATTAAGACAGTGTTTTAAGTTAGAAGTTTACAAATAACAACTTGGAAACTCATAGAAACATTCACACTAAAGCAGACATTAGAGGGGAAACCAGACTGAGTTCCTCTTTGTGAAACAGTGTGAGAGGTCCACTTTGAGTCAGAATCACCAAACAATTTGCAGAATTGTAGTCAGCCAACTTACTGAGAGTGTAGGCTACTAGCTAAGGGTGTGGCCTCTTATGCCAGACCATAGGTTCAAATCCCAGCTGTGTTACTTACCAGCTCTTTGACTTTTAGGCAAGTTTCTTAACCTGCTCTGTGACTTAGTTTCTTCATCTGTACCTATATCAAACATTGTGAAGATTAATATCAGTGGTTGTGAGTTGATACTTGTAAAGGTCTTAGTTCCTCGCATAGGGTAGGTATTCAGAAAGCACTGACTATTATTAAGTTCACCTCAATACTAGTTGGAGCATAAACAGTTCATAAATATTTTCCAGTAGATTTTGATCCATCCTCAGGATCACCCTGGGTATTGATTCCTAGAAATAGAATCTTCAGGGACACAGGCTAACACTTGGGAGAAGGGAAGCCACAACAAGGATTACTTAACAACCTTCCTCCAGTCTGTGACTCCTGTGGGCAGTGGTTGCATGTGGACTCATGTCCCAGGAAAGTACATTCTATGTGATGCCAAGATTTTTGTAGGATTTTTGCAATATGGCAACTTGGGTAGAAGGCAGTAAGGAGATATCTTGAGAACCTTATGATCAAAGAGACTAGTGAGGGGTCTTCTAGTTAGGAGACTCAACTCCTGAGAACCCACACTTTTCTCTTAGCAGTTACACTGATCAGCTTCCAAGTTTAAGATTTATCCAGCCTTTCTTCTGAATTGTTATAAAACCTAAGGCAGCCATGTCAAATCAGGTCTGAATCATACACACACACACACACGAGTAAACACATATAATTAACTTTTGCTCTTTTCATGTTTTTGGAAAAGCTTGAAGTTTAGCAAATTGTACTAACTCTTCAGAAAATTCTTCATAATTTTAAATGAGTGATAGTCTCTGGAAGAAAAAAATTCTTGAGTTAGAATTTCTTTCCATAGTTTGACTTCCTGCACTTTAGTTTCTAACTGCCTGAAAGTTTCTTCTAATCAAGACTTGTACTCTGCCCTGCCCCAACAGCTTCTTGTATTACACCTGTCTCAGTCAGTCTTCAAAAGCAAGACTGACTTTTTCTTTTTGCTATTTTAAGCTACAACTGGCCACTGCAGTCATGTTTATGAGACTTCACCTTAAAGCTTTCCACTCTGTACCCAGCCCAGGTGTCTGATGAGCACAGAGGTCATGTGTTGATATCCACCTGTTAAACATAACGTCCCAGAATTTATTTTTTTTACCTGGCTGTTTGAGCCTTCTATTGCCAGTTTACTCTTATCTCTGAGTCATCTTTAAAAATAGCTTTATAAGTAGATCTATACTGGTAGGATAAATGTATGTGTATATTAGAATATATATGGGAGAAATACTTACTCAGTAAAAATTATGTCTGTATAAATATACACAAACCCAAAATACTAACCAATTCAAAAAGTTAGATAAATTCATGGAACCTTTTAAGGACTCATAGAGTGGGAGTGAAAGGTCCAGGAACACCTTTACTGAAGGTACTTTCTCTATCATTCTGCTTTCTCAGGGTCCCCTGTAAGTCACTGGACTTTGCATCATATTGGTTTGACGTTACTTTCCCTTGTCTTCTTTCATTATCACTCACTGTCTTGAGGAATTATGAAATGAAATCCACTAATCCAAAAGAGTTGAAAGAATCCCAGAATTCTTAACACATTCCTAAGAAAATCTAAACACATTCAGTGAGCAAAGTCTGTTCAGTATGTATATTAATAGCATTTCCGTAATCTCCGGCCTGACTAATAACGTTGAAAGATCATCAATTATTTTCTGAGTTCTAAGAGTTTCCCTACATTATTTATGTGTTCTAAGTTAGCCATAATTGAGGAGTTACATAGGTTAGTACTCTCCTGTTAATTTAGAACACAACTATTCTAAAAGACGCATTGGTCATTATCTGATGTTTTTCTGATACTATAGGATACCGATGAAAATGCCATTTTAAAGAAGTTGATGGTAAATTATTTTTAAACTAAGGCCTGTGACTTTAATAGAGATGAAGAACATGTAGTTCTGAAGTGAACAAACCAAAGTTGTTTAATCTCAGTTCTAATTTATTCAAACTGGCTGAGTAACCTTGGGCAAGATACTTACTTTTTTGGATTACACTGTGAAGAATTATTTTCCTCCCCTTTACTTGGAGTTTAGGAACTAGGCTTTTTCTTCTAAGAATCCCTCCATAACACCCATTTTTATTCCTCCTGTCACCCTGATTTTATGAATCACCCTGTTCTTCATTTAATACAGTGAATATATCTGTTCAGCCACCACATGTATAGGACTTGGAAAAGTGGAAGGGGGGTTCTCATTAAAGACTGGTTGTCTGGATGAACTGGACAGCCCTTATGTGTGGGTACACAGTGGTGAACAAGGAGGACCCCTGTGGGACTCAGTCTAGGGGAAAAGATGGCAGTTAACAAGAAAGGACAGTAGTGTGAAGTGTTAGGACACAGAAAGAGGAGGCACTCTGACCTCTACCAGGGAGGATGTGGCCTTATCCAGAAAGGAGGCCTCCATGAAGGACATGGGACTAAAGCCCTGGACCCCGTGAGATGAGCACTAACCAATGGCAGTTCCAGCCTCCCTTAATCACTCACCACCCCCAACAAATCACATCATTACAGCATCTGAAGACTGACACAGTCTCACCGTAGGATAATCAACTATAGTACAACTGTTTCCTCGTCCGTAAAATGAGAATAAAACTACCTACCCCACCTCCCTTATAAGGCAAGTTTTAGAGCACTTTTAATGCTATTTAAGAATTAGACACTATTTTATTAGTTAACACCAAGAATGCCTCTTTATAGTAAAGATAGCAAAACACAACCAGATCTAAACAGATGGGTCATACAACGGTTTTGTTTTGTATTTAAAAAAAAGCAAGTAAATTTGGGGCACTTTAGACTGTGTGGTATTTATTATAGTGGTACTTACAAAATACGATTCTGTGATTTGTTAAAATATAACTTGGTTTCTGAAATGCTGTGGCTGTAAGCAGAGAAATTAAAAATTAGATCTTGCACAGTAATTTACGAAAGGGTTCAATTTCCCACTTGTAGTTTTTACCTTAAGGAAAGGATGGTATCCAAAAAGAAGACCAGGAAAAAGAAGAGTCAAAGAACCTCCTCCTGAGTTTTTCCTGAACTTTCCCGGAGCAGCCTCACCATCCTTCAGATTTCACTCTCCTGTTCCCAGCTGCCTTGATGAGGAAATGATTTCTTCCTAGTCCAAATTACACCCTACCTAACAAAAATACATCTCTAATTCCCATCAGTTTTAAACCCATTATGGTGAGCTGTGTCTCACCCAGACTGTTGCCTAGTGTTTTAAGGTATTTTAAAATACTGTTTAATCAGTATTAGATTCATTTTTGTATGAAAGTTCAGAGATGACTCCATCTAAATACAGCATAGCTATTTTTAGTTTATACCTTTTAGAACTGTTGTCATTATTCATGCTTTATTTACTGCAACTGTGTTGTTGTTATTCACACACTAAGCTATGTCCAATTCTTTGCAACCCCTTTGGATGACAGCATGCCAGGCTTCCTTGTCCTTCACTGTCCATTGGAGTTTGCTCAGACTCATGTCCATTGATTTAGTGCTGCTATCTAACCATCTCATCCTCTCCCAGCCTCTTTTCCTCCTGCCCTCAATCTTTGCCAACATGAGGGCCTTTTCTAATGAGTCAGCTCTTCACATCAGGTGGCCAAAGTATTGAAACTTCAACATCAGTCCTTCCAATGAATATTCAGGGCTGATTTCCTTTAGGATTGACTGGTTTGATCTCCTTGCTGTCCAAGGGACTCTCAAGAGTCTTCTCCAGCACCACAGTTTTAAAGCATCAATTCTTAGGCACTCAGCCTTCTTTATGGTCCAACTCACACCTGTACATGACTACTAGGAAAACCGTAGCTTTGACGATATGGACCTGCAACTGTGTTGTGTCTTTTCAAGTATTTTTGGTAATTGGTTTTGTGAGCTAATTTAACTATTGCTATTAACTTGGGAAGGTGACACTTAGAATTTTCTGTTTTGTTCTGTTTGATTTCCAGGGCCCTAATTCAATCATGATCATCCTCGTCATGCTGTTGAATATCGGGTTGGCCATTCTTTTTGTTCACTTTCTAACTTGATTGGAATTAGGAAAGGTAAGAATAGCCTTAATTTCTATATAAAATCACAATCTGTCACATTCTTTTCCCCTATTCAGATTTACATTTTTTTAAACAACCGTGCATTGTCCTTCAATTTAATTTTGGCTGCGCCTGAATATGATTCAACATAGTTACTTAATGATATCACTGTTTTGACCCTTCGGTGAAGTCATGACAACTAGTGGTGTGAGCCCACGGTCCTCTGCAGTGGTGTCATCAGCCCTTTAAATGGCACACTCCAGGCAGACTCAGACACAGGGAAGGAGGCTTGGAATTAGGATGGGCTCACGAGAGAGAGAAAGATGGAAAATTCAACCGGAGGACCTGTCCAGTCCCCCTGGGAAGGCGTTGTGGCTATGGGGTCCTCTGGGAGCTGAAGCAGGCAACCATGTTGGAGAGCAAAACTTAATAATCATTCTTTCTTAACATCTGCTGAAGCAGCCCCATCCGGCGAAGTTCTTGGCATTGGCTACTCCATCTGTCCTAGCAGAGTGTGACTAAACTGGAGATGTATGGAGCTGCTTTTTTTTTTTTTTTTTTTTTTTGATGGAAGTCAACAGCTGCCTTACTATTTTACCATCTGATGTTGCTAGTAGGGAGCTGGGGAAACAAACGACCGCCCTAGGAATGCGGTCGGAGGACTGTGTTGCTGCGGCCATGGTTCCAACATTCACTCCTGTCTCAGTAGAGGAAGTAGGCAGCAGCATCACTCACCAGTCTTATGCCACGACCTGCTGCTTTCTCATCTCCTGGAACGTCCCGGGAGAGAAGGTTTTGTCGGCTTGTGCACGGTTCTGTTCATTTCTGCTGTTTACTTAAATCTGATGTGTGGTCACCTACAGCGTGCGGTCCTGGCCGGAGGAAGCACACGTGTCACATCTCGAGGAAAAGAAAACAACAGAATTCTAGAGAAAATGTGTTTATTTTGATAGCAATACATCATTCATGTCATTTTTAGTCTTCCTAAACCTGTAAAAGGCTGTTTAAAATTTAGCGATTTGAAGGCATTATACCTAAGAAATCACTTAAACATTTTTAAAGCTACTGAGATGAATTTATTTATGCACTTCAGAGGTGCTAAATTTTAAAAGCTGAAAGACAACAGAATTCTAAGAAGTATAGTCAAAAATGTTGCATGGGTTGCAGTAATCAGTGTTTAAAGGATTCAGTTTCATTGCTGACGTACTTTACCAACCAAATAAAATCTTGTCAGTGGCTATGTTAATTCCCATGAAAGTTAAGCAAGATGCTATTAATAACTGCTCTTCTCTTTTTTTTTTCCCCCAACTTACAAATTTTCGTTGAATACATTCAGGTAGAGCATAAAGCTTTGTTCAATCAGTGCTTCTCAATTTTATGCCTTTCGTGTTTTTCAAAGTCCTTTTGTAATTTTATTTCACACTTTAAAGGCGTAGACAATTTTCAAGTATCTGTCTTTTGCAGTCCTTTGTTAGTCTGACATAAACTGATTTTTTTTGCTGTTTTATAATTTATTCTTTATTACTCAGAAGCATGCTTATTTAGAGAAACTACGTGGGCTTTATATAATTATTTAAAAAGAAAATCAGGGGAGGAAAGTTATCCATTCAATCTTGGTAAAACATTGAGGAGAGGGAGCTATTCCTAAGTATTTTCATGATCTGCATGGTTTAATCAGATTCTTCTTACCTTATTTGCTACCGTTTCAATACAGAAGAGAGAAGTCATATGTTAGCACAGATGGGAGTGAATGTCACCTGCAGGCTAGTGACCCAGTGGTGTTTTTTGCAGAAGTTCAGTATGTTGAAACTCCTGGGTGTGACCAATATGGGATAAAGAAGAAAGCAGAAAGAGAGCAAATGAAAATTACAACTTGTATATTTATTTTTTACATTTTCCTTTGACTTTTAAATCTAGGAAGTACGTTTTTACCCAAGAAACGTTTCAGTTCCTGTGTCGGTCTCCATACTCTCACTGCTCCTTCCTAACCCCATAGCTCTTGATGCTGGGAAAGCTGAATTTAAAAAAAAAAAAAAAACGAAATAAAATATTTAATCTTAAGTGTTTATTTCAAATGTGTAATGCTTTGGAAGTAATGGGTAACAGATAATAAAGGATATGTTTATAAAGTGAGCATGTTGGTTCCATTTATAAATATATGTATGATTTATAAGCTTTTTTAAAACAAAGCTCAAATTGTTGGTATTTTTCTAAAATGTGCACAGCTGTATTTTACATGAAAGGCTCTTTCTAATGGGTTGTTATACTGTACTCTACATTTTGGACAGCACATGAAGTCTGCCAATGTACTTAATAAAACATGACTTTGTTTATTTAAAGTTTCTTGCTGTGAAAAAGAACTCCCTACCTGCGAGTTCCGTTATTTATAATCCTTGAAACCAAAATGTATAATGTACAGTTTTCACAACTGTATCTGCTCTAATAAAAAAAAAAAAGTTGGTTATTAATAAAGTTGCAGGTGTGTTTCCTTTAAGAGTAAATTACTGTCTTGAGTTATGTGGAATTTTTTGATGGTGATGGTGTTGAAAGAAAGATCTGCTGAAAAATTAATAATAGAAATGGGGGGGTGGGCGCAGCAAAGTGCTCAAAGAATCCACCTGGCAGAAAGTCACAGTGCTGCACCATTTTTTTTTCTATGTTTCTTTCACCTTGGGCCTTTCAAGTAATTTTGCAAAATAAGATTCTTGGCTCTGCTCGTTGCCTCCATTGTGTATGTGCTCGGTCGTGTCCAACTCTTTGCAACCCTATGGACTGTAGCCCGCCAGGCTCCTCTGTCCATGGGATTTCCCAGGCAGGAATACTGGAATGGGTTGCCATTTCCTTCTCCAGGGGATCTTCCCAACTCAGGGATCGAACCCATGTCTCTTGCATCTCCTGCACTGGCAGGCGGATTCTATCAGCTGAGCCACCAGCCAGAGTCATTAACTGTATTAGTGCCTTATCCTAGGTTTTAAGTCCATTCCTGTTTTCAAGGAAAACATCAAGTTGAAGTAAATCTCCTGCACGGGCACTTTGCAGTTAGTTTTTGTCTATTGTGGGCCAGAGAAATCGATATGTTACTCTAGCCCCTGCTGCTTAGGTACAAGCAGCATGAATAAATTTATACTTCAACAAACCGGCTGCAAATAGAACTTGCAGCCTATGAGGAATAATAAAAAGGGCTTCTCTAGAACAGCTTCCCAGGAAGCTGCCACAGCACCTTTAAATCCCAAATTGGTCACTCCTGTTGCGAGCTAAGGTATCAAAGATCCCCACAAACATAACGCGCAGAGTTATTGGCTCTAGGTATTAACAGATTTATCAACTCAGATGATTCCTCTCCTAGCAAATCCTCCAGGAACAGAACAGAGAACAAACTACTGTGAAGCAGTCAGGAGAAGCACAGGGTGCTAGAACAATTACCGACTCCAGATTCATGTCCAAACCACAGATTTCAGTGGCTGAAGCCAAAAGCTAGGGTGAAGACTGTGTGGTTGGGAAATCTGGAAAATATTCGATTTGCCCTTTTCATGCAATAACTATTTCAAGAGTCGTGAGCAGCTCACTGGGCTTCTGCTCACACGCACAGCCCCTACCCAGCCACCCCAGACTTTGGAAAAACGTGTAGACTCATGTCTTCAATATCACAAGCACTGTGGACGTGCATATCCGCCAGGAGAGTGTAACAATTCATCAGGCTATGTTTGATTATCCCAGGTTTACGAATTATCTGTGTCCAGCATTTCCTTCTTTCCCCAAATACTGGAGAAGTACTTAGGAGTCTCTCATAGGAGTCTGATATATGGGAGTAGGTACTAACATTCTCTCGATAGGGGTCTGATATATGGGAGTAAGAGAAAATATCAAAATGTATAGAATGCAGTGAATACTGATTAACAGTAGTATGAATGAAATTTTGGCTGTGATTGTGATTGATTGTGGATTCTTCACTAATCCGTGCTCCCTGTAAAATGGGCAGAACCATAGCACTGACCTCACAGGGTGGATCTGAGGAGGAAATGAACTTATTTACATTAAGTGCTTAGGATAGAATCTAGTGCAGAGAAACTGCTTTGGCCACGTTAGCTTTTACTAATGGGAGGAACTGGGAAAGAATTTAATTCGTGTGTCTCAAATTTTTAAAATACAGTAAGATCCCACTAAAGGCCTCTTTATAAAGGTTAATCATGCCGTAGGTCAGAGGTTGTTCTTCAGTGGTGATCTGTGAGTCTCCCTGTCTCTGAAAATCAAAGACCATACTTACAGACCTCCTTCTCTACACTGAAATGTGATTTTTGGTAGAGAATGTGACATTGGCTTTACAAAGAATTTCCTTATCTCATTAGTCTTTTAAGGTCCCTATGAAAGATTTCCTGCAGGTAGACTTGCCTAAGGTTATGTAGCCAAAAAGTTGTAAATATTTGTAACAGAGTCCCAGGTATGACTATGCTTTTTCATTTCAGTATATTGACTAGCATTATTCCACACTGTCGTACTTTCCAGCCATGAAAAGGCAGACAATATGATGAAATTCAAGGTAACAGTGTGGGTTCCATGAGCCCATTTCCATAAGTTCCTGAGTTCTACTCAGTTTATGTAATTACAGAAGCCTATCACAAGTTCTGAATAATGCACTTAAAATCCTAAATGTTAAATGTATTTAAAAGTTACATATATTTATTTTTGAGCCTTAAAAATACTAAATATTATTTATTTATACCATATTCTTGAATTGGGAGAATCAATATTGTGAAAAGACTCCACTACCCAAAGCAGTCTACAGATTGAATGCAATTCCTATCAAATTACCAGTGGCATCCTTCATAAGAATTAGAACAAAAAATTTTACCATTTGTATGGAAACACAAAAAACCCCAAATAGCCAAAAGGATCTTGAGAAAGAAAAACTGAACTGGAGGAAATCGGGCACCCCAACTTCAAACTATACTACAAAGCTACAGTAATCAAGATAGTGTAACTGGCACAAAAACAAATATAGATCAATGGTACAGGATGGAAAGCCCAGAGATAAGCCCACGCACCTATGACAAAGGAGGCAAGAATATACAACGGAGAAAAGACAGCCTCTTCAATAAGTGATGCTGGGGAAACTGGAGAGCTACATGTAAAAGGATGAAATTAGAACACTACCTCACAGTATATGCAAAATACACTCAAAATGGATTAAAGACCTAAATGTAAGACTGGACACTATAAAACTCTTAGAGGAAAACATAGGAAAAACACTGACATAAACCACAGCAAGATCTTTTACTCACCTCCTAGGGTGATGAGAATAAAAACATAAGTGGGATCTAATTAAAAGATTTTTCCACAGCAAAGAAAACCATAAACAAGATGAAAAGACAACCTTCAGAATAGGAGAAAATATTTGCAAACAAAGCAATGGACAAAGGATTAATCTCCAAAATATATAAACAGCTCATGCAGGTCAATATCAAAAAAACAACCCACTCAAGAAATAACAGGTAGAAGACCTAAATAGATATCTCTCGAGAGAAGACATACAAATGGCCAAGAGGCACATGAAAAGATGCTCAACATCCCTAATTATTAGAAAATTGCAAATCAAAACTACGAGGTGTCACCTCTTACCAGTCAGAATGACGATCATTAAAAAGTGTACAAACAAATGCTGGAGAGGGTGTGGAGAAAAGGGAACCCTTATGCACTGTTGGTGGGAATGTAAATTGATATAGTCACTGTGGAAAACAGTATGCTGTGCTATGCTAAGTCACTTTAGTCGTGTCTGACTCTGTGTGACCCCATAGACAGCAGCCCACCAGGCTCCCCTGTCCCTGGGATTCTCCAGGCAAGAACACTGGAGTGGGTTGCCATTTCCTTCTCCAATGCATGAAAGTGAAAAGTGAATGTGAAGTCGCACAGTCGTGTCCGACTCTCAGCGACCCCATGGACTGCAGCCTTCCAGGCTCCTCCATCCATGGGATTTTTCAGGCAGGAGTACTGGAGTGGGGTGCCATTGCCTTCTCCGGGAAAACAGTATGGGAGTTCCTTAAAAAAACTAAAAATAGAACTACGACATAACCCAGAAATCCCATATATACCCTGAGAAAACCATAATTTAAAAGGACACATAGACCTCAATGTTCATTTGTAGCACTACTTAAAGCAGCCAGGATGTGGGAACAACATAAATGTTCAACAACAGGTGAATTGATAAAGAAGATGTGGGGTGTGTGTGTGTGAGAGAGTGTGTGAGTGTGTGTGCGATGAAATATTACTCAACCATAAAAAGGAATGAAATAATGTCATTTATAGAGATGTGGATAGACCTAGAGTCTGTCATACAAAAGTCAGAAAGAGACATTAATGCATATATGTGGAATCTAGAAAATGGTGCACCTTTTTCAAGGGCAGGAATAGAGACGCAGATACAGAGAATGGACTTGTGGACACAGATGGGGCAAGGGGAGGATGGGACAAATTGGGAGACTGGGATTGACTACCCTGTGTAAAACATAGCTAGCGCAGGGAGCTCAGTTCAGTGCTGTGTGATGATCCAGAGGGCTGAGAATGGGGGTTAGGAGAGAGATCTTAAGAGGGAGGGGATTCATGTATCTATATAGCTGATTCCCTTCACTGTACAGCAGAAACTAATACAACATTGTAAAGCAACTATACTCCCAACGTTTTAAAAAGTTCTGGAAAATGTACTTAAAATCCTAAATGTTAAATGTATGTAAAAGTTTCATAACTTTTAGTGAGGTATTTACATATTTATTTCTGAATTTTAAAAAATGCTGAATAATAAACGTTTAGCTCTTAAATACAAAGTTGCTTGGTATTTTGGAGTAAGAGGTACATTGTAAATGAAGTTTGTGTGGGCGTTTGTTTGAACCTGATCTCTAGGATTAACCCAGAAATTGCAAATGGAAGCCTAATATTTCCTTACTTGTACAGTTTGACTTTCTTCCATTGAAAGTGAAAGTGTTAGTCATTCAGTCATGTCCAACTCTGTGACCCCATGGACCACATTCCACCAAGCTCTTCTGTTCATGGGGTTCTCCAGGCAAGAATACTACTGGAGTAGGTAGCCATTCCCTTCTCCAGGGAATCTTCCTGACCCAGGGATCGAACCCAGGTCTCCTGCATTGCAGGCAGATTCTTTACCATCTGAGCCACCATGGCTTTGAATATTTCTAAGATCTTACCATTTTTTCCCCTAATAATCATGTCTATTTTTTTCATTCACAAAAGGGGTAGCACTAACCAGAAAAGATCCTAGAAGATGGTATTTTAAAGTCTTCATTGCTTCACTCAAACTATTAATCTATACATATTTGTGTTGACTTCCAAAGACTACCTCAGTAAATTATAAAGGAAGCACTCAAAACTATTAATATTTGCTCTTCTACTCCAAGCTCTCAGGAGTTTTCCTGCTGCCTGTGCGTTCAGTACACTGCCCAGTGTACTGGGAAACCTCAGCTCTCCTTTTCACCTCATGGCAGCAGAGTTTCCTATCCGTCTCCCCACACCAGGGCCAAGCTTAGACACACACAGTGCACCAGTGCGGTGTAACAAACAGCTCAGCCTAACTGAGGATGTGAAGTCAGAAGAAACTTATGAAGGCTTTACATCAGGCCCACCACTTTCTCAGATGTGGTTTTATGAAACCAGCCACACTCTTCCTTTTGACTCATCCTTATATTCTTTGGCTATGCCAGCACCAAACATCATATGTCCATTTGGGACCCTCAAGGATAGTTTTGGTGTCTGTAAAATGGGAACAATAAAATCTGCTTCATAGTGTTTTTCTACAAATCAAAGTAGGTGATTTCGGTCAGCTCCCTAGCACCTACTAGATTCAGTGTATGGTAGGTAATATTAATAGTCTCACCTTTGTTAGCAATTTGCACTTACTCCATTGATAAACTTCTTGGCCCAAGATGGAGCCCCTCCTGCCAGGAATACCAAGTCAGGAAACCAAAACCAGATACCTTCTGGTCCCTGCAAATGCTCCATTTGACAAGAAATGCAATATATACTCATCCCAGGACTTCCTTGGTTGGCTCAGTGGATAAGAATCTGCCTGCCAATGCAGGGGACACAGCTTTGATCCCTAGTTTGGGAAGATTCCACATGCCGCAGAGCAACGAAGCCCATGTGCCACAACCATTGAGCCTGTGCTCTAGAGCCCAAGAGCCACACTACCCTTGTGCCACAACGACTGAAGCCCACTCTGCAATGAGAAGCCTGTGCATCGCAACTAGAGAGTAGCCTCCACTCCCTGCAACTAGAGAAAAGCCTGCACAGCAGCAAAGACCCAGCACAGCAAAAGATAATAAATTAAAAATAAATATACACACTCAGTCCACCAACCATCAAGCCAACCTGGGTCTTCTCACCCCAAACAAGGGTGACTCTGTGGCCCCAGCCAATTAGCTATTTTCTATTTTTCTGTTCCTGGTTCTTTATCTGACAAAAGATTCCTGCCTTCTGTCCCATTTTGCAATTCTCTAAAAAGGAAACTATCTACTTCGTCAAGTGTAAAATGAAGTTTGTTTCTATCCCTTAGATTGTTTTATTCTTAATGATCATTGATGTTTAACTGTGTTGAAATTCTTTGATCCTTAAGTATCAGGTCCTGACCTAAGGAATATATTTGGCATATAGAATCAGTTGTACTTTACACAATTAAATGAGTTCCTTCCCAAAAGCAAAGGGTACTCAAAAATCAAAGCTCCTAATGACCATCAGATGGTACAGTGATGAGTACTGACTCATTTCTCATAAGAAGCTTAGGAATATTTAATAACACGAAACACTCATTATATACAGTAGGTACAATTATTCATTAATGTCTGCTATTGTATAATGAAAAGGTACAATTAAGATGTATGAGAAACAAGCTGGAAAAGGGCTGGCCACGATGATTACACTGTTGGTTGTAGGACCAAGCTTCCTGCTGCATGTAGAGTGTCAAGATTTTCACTGATGCCCAGAAGTATGTTAATGTGCCTATTATGTTTAATCATTGTGGTTATGAACACAGGCAAATGGCTGTGCCTTTAAATTAAAATATATTTAATCAGAAATAATAGCATGGCAAAATACCAGGTTGCATCTCCCAGAGCTGAGTAGTTCGTGTAGCAACCATTAGTTTACAAGTTCTGTCATTAATATTTATAAGAAAAAGAACAGAAAAGAGGGCAAGAAGTTATCTGTTCCAGTTAAGTGATCATCCAAGTCCAGAGAGCTTATCTCAAATCCTGCATTAAGCTAAACCTGGGTGCTTTCCTCCAAAGGGTAACAGGAAACAGCGCTCCTGCTTGTAACATTTTATTCACTATTTTAAAGACAGTCTGACACTGGATGAAAGTCACCTTCTGGGACTTTAAATAGCTTTTATATTATTAAAACACACACACTATTTTTTCCCTTTTCCCAAATCTCGTACTATAATGACCACGGCAGGCAGGAGACTTTCAGTGGTTCTCAAATTTTAACGAGCATTAGTCAAACACTGCTGAGCCCACAACAGTCTCTGATGGAGTAGGTCCGGGTTTTGCATGTCTAACAAGTGCAGGATGTTGCTGGCCAGGGGACTGTACTCTGAGAACAACTGCTGTATGGAATCAAGCAGTACACAAGTATCAAGCACCAAGTACCGCCAAAGCCCTTTGCTTGGCTGTGTGTATGGTGTCCTCAAGAGAGGAAAGAAGAGTGAAAAAGAACACTTGCATACTTAACGTGTAATGCAATCATGTTTCTCATGCTCACTCACTCAGTCATTTCCGACTCTTTGAGACCCTATGGCTCCTCTGTCCATGGGATTCTCCAGGCAAGAATACTGGAGTGGGTTGCCATCCCCTTCTCCAGGGGATCTTCCTGATCCAGGGATTGAACCCACATCTCCTACACTGGCATGTGGATTCTTTACCACTAAGCCACCTGGGAAGCCCCAGCAATCATGTTATTTGATCCTTAAACTACCTCTACAACCTACAACGTACTCTCCACATTTTGCACATAAGAAAACCAAGGTCCAGATGGTTGAAGAGAATTGTTTAACAAAACACAGCTGATAAAGAGCAGAGCCAAGACTCCCACCCAAGTGCCTCTCTCTCCAAGTCCTGGACATTCCTTCCCCTACATGTCAGCGGCTTTGCCCTCTGGCCATCAAGAGGTGGGAGCACTGGACACAGTCCTTCTGGCTGTCATCAGGCAAGAAGACCACAGGATGGCTGAGTCCTCAGGCTTAACTGGGACGAATCACTGACTTCTGAGGTTGAAGGCAGTGCACTTTCTAATACATGAATGACAGCATTCTAAAAATCCATACAGTATTTTATCTACAGATATTTCTCACAAACCAGAAATAAAATTGGACCTCATTTTCTAAGACTTGCACACTCAAAAACTTGCGTTTTATCAGACAGCGCTCACATTTGCAAGCCTGCACACAACTCCCTCTGCCCATCTGTGTAGACTTTCTCCCCTCATTTTGACAGAAGCAGAAACTGTGCAGTTAAAGACGATAGTGTCTGCACACAGATTCCATCAGGTCCAGCTGACCTTCTTCAGCAGCCACCAGGCTAGAAGAGGAAACCTAGTTATCAGAGAGAAGGCAGATACTGGCAGGAAGCGGCGAGGGGGATGGTTAGGAAAACATCCTGATCCTAATTTTTGTCAGGAGATGAGTGTAGGACTTACAAAATCCATCCTACAATCAGCATCAGACAAGTCCCCTATCTGTCACAGAGTTTATTTTCAACATTAAGACTTCTCACAAATGGTAAAAACAGATAACACACAGTAGAAAATATACATCGTCAATAAATGTAAAAAGGTGCTCAACCTGACTGACAACCAGGGAAATGCAAATTAAAGTAAGGAGATTTTTGAAAATCCAGTGCCTGCCACACTGATTACATTCTTAGCTGAAATGGAAAAAGGGCTTGATTTGCAGGCAGCTCTGGATCTCAAATCCAGATCTTCTTTACGTTCCAGCTCTGGGAAGCCTTCCCAGACTCTACCAGAATGTCCCTTCTCAATGTCTCCAGACCACCTTGCTTGATTCTTAGCACTTCACTGCCTAAATCATCTGATTTTCAAATCTGTCTCCAATACAAGGCTGTGTGCTCCTCATTGGTGGGGTATTTGTCCCATGTCTCTACCCCAATAAAGCCTGGTATACATATATGTTCAGTAAGATTAATGAGTGAATTAATAAAACTGAAATAACCTTGCCCACTTGGGCAAATTAGTTATTAATATAAGGTAGCCATAGAAGGCAATGGCACCCCACTCCAGTACTCTTGCCTAGAAAATCCCATGGACAGAGGAGCTTGGTAAGCTGCAGTCCATGGGGTCGCTAAGAGTTGGACACGACTGAGCTACTTCACTTTCACTTTTCACTTTCATGCATTGGAGAAGGAAATGGCAACCCACTCCAGTGTTCTTCCCTGGAGAATCCCAGGGACGGGGGAGCCTGGTGGGCTGCCGTCTCTGGGGTCACACAGAGTCGGACACGACTGAAGAGACTTAGCAGCAGCAGCAGCAGCCATCTTCCACAACTCGCCATGAGGATATGACCTCCCCCAATTTCTTTTGTCTTACTTTTTTTTGTAAGTGTTAATATTACTATGCTAAAGTAGAGGTGTGAATATTTTGAGGAAGAGTAAGAAGTCTTCAATAGTTTTAGAAGCTTAGATAACAGTCATTTTCATTTGCCAAAAATTAGGGCTGAATGCCTTTGTAAAAATTGCCAAGCAATTTGATGATGGATCCAAGAAAGCCAATAGATCATCTATCTTAGTTAAGAAAATGATTTCTAATCAACAGGCATGAAGTTTCAGTAAAACAAGACCTCCTAGGTACCGATGAATCTATTGGCAGGGCAGCAGTGGAGATGCAGACATTCAGAATAGACTGCGTCCGAATGGATGCAGGAGAGGAAGCAGAGGGTAGGACAAATGGAGAGAGTAGCGTGGAAACACACACACTCCCGTATGTAAAGTGGATAGCCAGTGGGAATTTGCTGGATGACTCAGCAAACCCAAACCACGACTCTGTGACAATCTAGAGGGGTGGAGTAGAGTGGGAGGTGGGAGGGAGGTTCGAGAGGGCGGGTACCTATGGCTGATGCGTGCTGATGTATGGCAGAAACCAAGACAATATTGTAAAGCAATTATCCTTAAATTAAAAATAAATTATTCTTTTAAAAAATACAATACTATCACACACACAAACAAGATGTTCTAGACAACCTGCTGTACAACATTTTGCCTGGAGATGACAATACTCTATTTTACACTTAAAGTCTATTAAGAGGGAAGATCTTAAGTGGTCTTACCACAACAAAACAATTTGTATCTTAACACATTGAATGTTTTTCAGACATTTAGAATAAGTGATGGCAGAATGAATGCTAGGAGCTCCTTAGAAGAGAAGAGTTCCTGATTGCTTATATACCTTAGAGTGGCAACTGTGGAGGTGAAGAGAACTGGACAGATCAGAGCAACACCAAGGAGACAGCATTAACTGGAAGTGGTGTTTGATTGGGTGTGGAGGGTAAGGGAAAAGTTGGATTCAGGAATAACCCCAGTATACACCAATGTCCAAACTCATCAAATGTACCTTAAATATGTGAATTAAAAAACATTAAAATGATAAACTGAGAAAAAATAGTGGTATAGAATAGAAATGGACAAAAGTGGAATTATGTTCTTAATAAATATTCCCTTAGCAAATTTCTACAAAAAAAAACAACAAGAATGACACCCAGGTTTCAAGATAGAGCAACTGGGTACTTGTTAGGGGCCTTAACCAGAACAGAGAAGGTGGGAGGAGGAACAGATGTACACAGGTGAACTGAAGACACTGAATTCGGTTTGAGACCTGAGGTGTTGGTAAGATAGGCCCAATGGAGAGGATGGCATTGGATATACAGGTCCAAAGTGCAAGAGAACACTTTGTAATCAAGTTACACACTGAGTGTAAAGAGAAGACACCCACCGATATGCAACTATTTGCTCTTCTCTTTACAGATTATTCAGGGCTTCCCTGGTGGCTCAGACGGTAAACAATCTGCCCACTATGCAAGAGATGCAGGTTTGATTCCTGGGTCAGGAAGATCCCCTGGAGAAGGGAATGGCTACCCACTCCAGTATTCTTGCCTGGAAAATTTCATGGACAGAAGAGCCTGGCGGCTTACAGTCCGTGGGGTCGCAAGGAGTTGCACACGACTGAGTAACTAATACACTCACTTACAAATTATTCTACTTATTCATAACAGCAGGTCCCTTAACAAAACTACATTGAGATTTTTTATTGCAGCAAAATATGTATATTAATGTACCATTTTAGCCATTTTAAGTATACAATTTAGTTGCATTAAGTACATTCACACTGTACATCTATTCCCTCTATCCATCTTCAGAAGATTTTTTGAGATATGTGAAATTTTCCTTTCTTCAAAAAAATCGCTATTTTGTCATTCATTTCACCAATTGGTGTTTTTTTTTTTTTTAAATACAGAGGTGTTTGAAATTACTCTAATAACTTGTTTTATCACTGAGTCTGAGGTCCCTGAATATCACATCAAATGCACAATTTTTAAATTCATTTTATAACAAGGAACTTGAAAAACTACTGTAACTATCTCTGAATTCTTGTCTTCCATGAAGGATCAAGAAAGGTTTTGTTTACAAGGAGGAGCCTAGGCTTTGCCATCAGGCCCGAAGGCAGTAAAGGGGCAGCTGCTAATCACTACCGCACAAGCCCCTTCCTGCACGAGGTGGAATTGGCTTCTTTGTCCTCCTTCCTGTTGTTCCAGCTTCCTATGCAACTGAGCCCACTGTTGCACTCAGATAAATTTAAAATGCAACAACAAAGTCTAACATTGAAGTCCACCAGTCATTTTTAGTCATTACCGAGACAGATCTACTATTTATTGCAATAAAAAAAAAATGCAAAGAAAAGGAATTTAAGCTTCTGTAGGCCCTAGGAAACCAAAAAGGCAAAAAATATCTTTGATTTCTATTATGCCCTAGCAAACAGGGGTACTACCTACTTAACCATGAGACTATCTACCGATCTACAGTTAAATGATAACTCACTGGATAAACCAGAATTTTTAGTTGCCAAAAATCTTATTCCAAAATCTCAGCTGCTTAAAAATCTCCCCACTAGTGTAGGGAGTGATTATCAGGCAACCTTGCTCCTCTTCACCAAATTTTTGCTTTTTTGGTTTTTTTTAATCCCTGGAGGTGACCATGTGATCTAATTCTGGCCAATGAAACTCCAAATTTTCTGGAAAATCCTTGCTTCCCTGATTAAAAAAAAAAAAAATACAAAGCACAGAACTCAGTGGTGCTGCAACCTGCCCTTTTGTTCAGTCTTGAAAGTAGATGTGATGCTTTATGCAATGGCAACCATATTATAAACATGAAGCAACAAATTCAAGAAAACCCAACAATTTCTTGGATCCTTAATAATATTGTTGAACTTTCTAGTTAAGTAAACAATTAAGTTTTCATTATCATTTAATTCCCATTAAAAAATCTCAGTATTAAATGGTAACAAAAAATAATTTCAACCTGACATACATGAGAAGATAAATTTGACAAAGCTTTAGCTAGACTCACCAAGAAAGAGGACTTAAAATCAGAAATAAGAGATTGACTGATACCACAGAAATACAAAGGATGAAATGTATGTGCCAACTATGAAAATCACACACCAACAAATTTGACACCGTAGAAGAAATGGATAAATTCCTGGAAAATACAACCTACCAAGACTGAATCACGTACAGTTCAAAAATTTGATTACACTGATTATTAGTAACGAGATTGAATCTGTAATGGAAAACTTTTCAACAAACAAAAGTCTAGGAACAGACAGCTTCACAAGGAATATCAATCTTTCTCAAACTTTTCCAAAGAACAGAGGAGTGAAGAGTGGGCAAAATGAGGGGAGGGGGTCAAAAAGCACAAATTTCTAGTTATGAAGTAAATAAGTCATGGGGACTATTATGTACAACATGGTGACTATAGTTAAAAATCCTGTCTCCTATATTTGAAAGTTGCGAGGAGTAAATCTTAACCACCATATGATCCAACAAGTGGATCACCATATGATCCACTTCTAGGTATTCATTCAAAGAAAACAAAAACACTAATTCAAGAAGATATATGTATCCTTAAGTGCAGCATTGTTTACAATAGCCAAATATGGAAATTAAGTGTCTACCAATGGATGAATGGATAAAGAAATGTGGTATCTTTATACAGATACACACAGTGGAATATTATTCATCCATAGAAAAGAATGAAATCTCACTATTTGCAACCACATGGATAGACCTTAAGGGCATTATGCTCAGTGAAGTAAGACAAATACCAAATGCTCTCACTTATATGTGGAATCTTAAAGACGAAAACAAAAACCTCATAGAAATAGATCAGATAGGTGGTTGCCAGATGTGTGGGGCAGAGGGAAGAGTGGGCAGAATGAGTGAAGAGGGTCAAAAAGCACAAATTTCCAGTTATAAAGTAAGTAAGTCACAGGGACTATTATGTACAGCATGGTGAACACAGTTAAGAATACTGTTTCATATATTTGAAAGTTGTAAGGAGTAAATCTTAAAAGTTCTCAAAAGGAAAAAGGATGGTAACTGTGAACGGTGATGAATGCTAACTAGACACATTGTGGTGACGATCCCACAGTTCAGATAAATATCAAATCGTGACACTGTACACCTGAAACTAACGTTATGTGTCAATGATACCTCAATAAATAGCTGAATGAAAATCTCAGCTGTTCTTATAATGGTAATAAAATAATTGCAACCTTATGTAAGTAAGGAAAGTTATGACCAACCTAGATAGCATATTAAAAAGCAGAGACATTACTTTGTCAACAAAGGTCCGTCTAGTCAAGGCTATGGTTTTTCCAGTGGTCATGTATGGATGTGAGAGTTGGACTATAAAGAAAGCTGAGTGCCGAAGCATTGATGCTTTTGAACCATGGTGCTGGAGAAGACTCTTGAGAGTCCCTTGGACTGCAAGAAGATCCAACCAGTCCATCCTAAAGGAAATCAGTCCTGGGTGTTCACTGGTAGGACTGATGTTGAAGCTGAAACTCCAATACTTTGGCCACCTGATGCAAAGAGCTGACTCATTTGAAAAGACCCTGATGCTGGGAAGGATTGAGAGCAAGAGGAGAAGGGGACAACAGAGGATGAGATGGTTGGATGACATCACCAACTCAATGGACATGGGTTTGGGTGGACTCCAGGAGTTGGTGATGGACCAGGAGGCCTGGTGTGTTCATGGGGTCGCAAAGAGTTGGACACAACTGAGTGATTGAACTGAACTATTTAAGTATGCATCTAAGTATGCAAGAGATTATCAACAGTATTCATGCTTGTAATTTGTATCGACTCTTCAAAATAAAAGACTTTCCTAAATCAGTTCATCTCTGTGCTTGGGAAAGTTGAACTTTGTAAACATCAAAGGCCTGAAGAAACCCCAATGTAAACCCTTGAGTCCTCCCTGAGTCATCCCTTCCCTGAGCAGCTCAACTAAAACTGTCCTCTGAAAGATGTCTCCCCACTACAACATCATCAATTGTGCTAATCAGACCGTATCCAGTCAGTCCCATCCAAGTGTGATGTGTGCTGACTTACTATAAATGCTTCCTAATATTTTCTCACTTAATGTATTCTTTGCAAAAAAAAAAAAAAAACAACTCTGTGAAGTTATTGTTGTTATCCTAGATTTTACAATTAAAAAACAACAACAGGGACTTCCCTGGTGGTCCAGTGGCCAGGACTCCAAGCTCCCAATGCAAGGGGCCCAGGTTCCATTCCCAGTCAGAGAACTAGATCCCACATGTCATAAAGATCCCGTATGCTACAATGAAGATCAAAGATCCCATGTGCTAAGACCTGTGCTAAGACCTGGCACAGTTAGCTAGCTAGCTAAATAAGTGAATACATGTTTTTGAAAGAAACCATTCCTTTACTAAAAAACTAATCAGTCTCCACGAGGTGACTTGTCTATGCAGTGGCTCCCACACGGCTAGTATTATAGCAACAGAGCTAGAATTTGAAACCACATCTATTTTTGAAGCCTGTCTCATAGGTTTGTGAGAACTGATTTCCTAGTTCCTTTTCGTGGCTTTATCAGCCATCCTTCCTCCAGGGCTGACCCCGGACTTCTGTCTGCTGGCCCCACTACTGCTGCCCACACACCCTGCCTCCCGTGTGTCTCAGATGATCCCCTCTTTCCCAGTCCCACAGCCACCAGCTCGGCTCCTCGTGACCACTTGTTGGTCAGATGGATCACAGAGTATCCAAACCGGTCTCTGCCCACAGCCTGCCCTGTCTATTGCCCCCGCTAGGACTTGCCGGAGACACGAAGCCAACGCTTTCTCAGACTTAGCTCTGAGCCTGTGACCTCCTTGAAGAATGTACACCAGCTCCTTTGCTGCCTTAAAGACTAGAAGAAACAGGGAAATAGGCCTTCGTGCGTTCATGGGGCCAGGTCAGACCCTTTCAGATTCAAGGTTCTCGGGTCAGAAGCATTGTCAGAGGAGGGTACAGCCCCTCTGGTGGGAGCCAGTTCCCTTCTGGGTCTTGATCTTCCAACTGGACAATTCCATGAGAACTCAATTAGAAGAGCCCCCAGAAAACTCACTGGAGACTGACTGTGTGTGTCTGGGTGTGGGTATGGCTATAGACAAGCCAGTGTCTGTACGTGTGTGTACGTGTGTGTGTATACAGTCACAGGCAAATGAGGTAGCCCAGAGATTTTGTCAGGTGTGCAGCCTCCTGTCACTGGTGTGCATGATGGGAGCTGCCAAATAGATGTTCTAGGTTTGCATCGACACAGCCTCAGGCTACTGTGCTCAATGCTAAGACAGCACTTCCAGTGGGGAGTCTCAGCTTTACAAATTATAATTTTGTATGCACAAAGCTGCTTTCATCACCCTAACTACAGAAACTCAATCCTAATGGAACTCGCCTGCTTGGAGATTTGCAGGCTTTGGGCTCCTGTGTCCTGCACACACACACAAGTGATCCTTTTGAACAAGGTATCTCTACATCCATCAAAAGTGGGCGCAGGTTAGAAACACTGAGACTACTTAAGTGTCCCTCCCAGACTTAATTCCCCTTCCCACTCAATGGTGGACCTCATTCTCAGCTAGTCCCTCCCAACTTGCCTCTCCACGCTCTGCTCCTCTCTCCAGGCAGCCACAAAGGCATTTAGAAGATGGTGCTTCCTCCACCCCTCGGGGCACCACTGCCAGCCACTGCCCCACCACACCCCATACAAGTACACACAAACACTCAGCTCTGACCCAACCTGCATTAAAGAGCGTGTTCCTCCCAGACAAGAATTTTAAGGGGGTAGTTACGAGGTAGTGGCAGGGGACAGACCCAAGTCCTGTAGGAGCATACACTGGTGGACTCTTGTCTGTGTGCTTAGTCACTTCAGTCATTTCCAACTCTTTGCAACCCTATGGACTGTAAACCATCAGGCTCCTCTGTCCATGGGATTCTCCAGACAGGAATACTGGGGTGGGTTGCCATGCTCTCCTCCAGGGGATCTTCCCACCCCAGGGATCAAACCTGTGTCTCTTACATTTCTTACATTAGCATACAGGTTCTTTACTACTAGTACCACCAGGGGCTACTAACTAATCCATCCCCATTCCACACTGATCCCTGCCCTCTCACCATACAACATCCAGGGAATGGTCTAGAATCATGTAGACTCAGCTGCAGTCAGAGATATGAGTTATCACCTGAAACCAGATGTCACAGGTGAGGTTCTCTAAGAAACCAATGGAGACAAATCACTTGGGGAAGAACGAGGAGAAGGGGAGAAGGAGAGCGAAAGACTGAGCTCTGCTGTAGCCCCAAGAAGGAGCTCAGCCGACCCTACAGAGAACTTGAGGGCTAAACTAACCTTCTGAGTTGTCCCAAGTTGGGGAAAACGACCAGGCCTATCACTCAGCCATGGTCAGTCACTGGGCCTGGACTTCCCCTGGAAGGAGATGGGCCCATGAGTTGGTGAGTGATACAGTCCTCTTCAGCTGAGGTAATCGCTAGCTGGCGTCAACTGAGGGCCATCTTCATATAGCACACCCGACAACTGAGAGAGTCCCTCATTCCTAAAAAGGGTTCCAGGCATCACCTCACAGCACCCACCACCCTGGAATTCCCTCTCTTCAGCCAAGTCCACAGTGAGGTCAGCTTCCTCTAAGAAGCCCCCCATCACCACAGCCTCCCTCAGGGTTGGCTCCTCCCCGGCCTACTAGCACCACAGCCCTGAGGCAGCTTGTGCTCCAAAGGCCGACTTCCCATGCTAAAGCAGCCAGATGGTAAACTCCTTGAAGGCAGCGACACAGGCTGGGTTATACAAACCCGCTGCATTGGCCTTTCTCTCTATGGAGCAGAGCTGTTCCAGGTGACCAATATGGGCTCTGGGCTCAAATCCAGGCTGGAATTCTGCCTGGCTCAGTTTAGATAAGCTACTTTCAGCCTCAACGACATTATCTGCAGCCTGGCTCTGTAATACCCAAGCCTCTCCGGGGTTGTTTGCTCAAGCAACAGACCTATACCGAGAGGCCGTGCTCTATTGCTTAGTCGTGTCTCTTTGCAACCTCATGAACTGTAGCCCACCAGGCTCCTCCATCCATGGCATTTCCCAGGCAAGAATCTGGAGTGGGTTGCCATTTCCTCCTCCAGGGGATAGTCCCAACCCAGGGATGAACCTGCCTCTCCTGCACTGGCAGGCGGATTCTTTACACTGAGCCTCCTAGGAAGCCCCTCAGGCTCCTGGGCAACTCTACAATGTCAGTGTTTGTCCCAGGCCCAAAGGTAAGGCAGGCTGTCCCCCCATCAGCTGGTCCCTCCGTCCTCCCTAGACACCAAGGAGAAGGCAGCCCGTGTCCATTCTCTCTAGAGTTCCTGGGAAAGTGGTCACCCAACGGCCTGTTCCAAGCCCTGCAAGCTCACCTGAGGGGGAGCCGGAAAAGAGGGGGTCAGTTACTCTCCCAGAAGACACTTGGGTGAATGGCATGAACTACCTCTTCTGACAGAATGTTGCTTAAGTGCTGTGGAAAATACAAAATTAAATTCCCCTCCCCTGGCCTCAAACAGCTTGCATGAGACTGACATGCACGGACTCCTGCTCCCCTGGGTTTCTTGGGGCTGAGGATGAAGCCCAGGGGCCTATAATCTTGCCTTTGAAAACTGGGGTCACAGAAAGCAAAAACAGCAGCAAAAACCTCGATCATCACCATGATAGCCCCACTGAGTGAATTGTCAGATGACATATGCAATTAGACTGTTTTTAGCCATTAGCTCTTACAGCTCTGATCAATGTGTTTCTAGTTCCCAAAGAACAGACTCTGCGTGCTGGGAGCCACAGCTGCACTGCGGAAGAGCTGCGCTCTGTGAAGGCTTGTTTTCAGGGCAGCGTTGGCAGATGAAGGAAGCATGCCAATTATCCACATTTCCTATTCGAACAACAGCTTTTCCTCCTTATGAGGCATCTGCTTGTTCCATGCGGCACTCTAACCAAGGGAACCAGCAGGAAAGCAAATTCCTTTGTATCCACTGGGATCTGGTGAGCTAGCCAACAAACAGAGGAACCACAACTCAGGGAGCAAAAAAGCAGTGCTGGGAAGTTCTGCCTTTTTTCTTTCCTTCCCCATTGCAATAGTACACATTTGATGCTTTCGAAGTGTGGTGCTGGAGAAGACTCTTGGGAGTCCCTTGGACTGCAAGGAGATCAAACCAGTCAACCCTAAAGGAAATTAACCCTGAATATTCATTGGAAGGACTGATGCTGAAGCTCCAACACTTCGGCCACCTAATGCAAAGAGCTGACAAACTGGAAAAGACCCTGATGCTGGAAAAGACTGAGGGCAGGTGGAAAAGGGGACAACAGAAGATGAGATGGTTGGATGGCATTATCGACTCAATGGACATGGGTTTGAGCAAACTCCAGAAGATAGTGAAGAACAGGGAAGCTTGGTGTGTTGCAATCCATGGGGTTGTAAAGAGTCAGACAGGACTTAGCGACTGAACAACAACAAACTGAAGGGAATTAGGGAAAGACGGAGGGAGGGAAGAAAGGAAAGAACACACACAAGTGTGATCCAGCAACGTGTTAGCATAAGAAATAGTATAAGAAACTCCTTATTCAAGAGCTCAAATGGAAGAAATTGAATAGGGCTTTGTAGGAAGAGTTGAACAATAAGCTTCTTTGAAGACTTCTGAAAGTTTTGAACCTGATCCAAGTTTACTTCAAAATGTAGTACATGCATGTTAAGTAGCTGTAGTCATGTCCAACTCTTTGCAGCCCTATGGAATGTAGCCTGCTAGGCTCCTCTATCCACTGGATTCTCCAAGCAAGAATATTGGAGTGGGTTGCCATTCCCTTCTCCAGGGGATCTTTCCGAACCCACATCTCATAGGTCTCCTGCATTGGCAGGCAGATTCTTCACCACTAGCACCTCCGGGGAAGCTCAAAAATGTAGATGTTTATAAACCATATTTAGGTCCCTAACTAAATTCATCATTTCAGTGAATTAACTACACCCTGTACATCCCCCAGGTTTCCCAAAGCTATAATCCTGGACCTCTCTTTCCTTTTCATTGATTGGCCAAACCTCATCCACCATCAACTCTCATTAATTTAACATTCTGACATATTCCTTGAATCTACCTCTTGCTTCATATCCATTGTCTCTGATTTAGTTGAGCCGCTCATAACCGTATAATAGCAAAGGTCTCCAGGAATAAGGTCTACTCACCTTCGGTTTTTTGCTGCCAGAATTGTAACACAGACCCCTAATATAGTATTTCACATAATAACAACCTCATGTTCATGCCTACACACATCCCACAGTTCCTCATGGGCACCATGACTTACTTTGCATGTGCTTTGATTCCACCTGGAATGTCATCTCTCTCCCTCACCAGTTGTCCACCTGACAAACTTGACCTCATTCTTCAATGCTCAAGTCAATCATTATTTCTTCAAGAAACATCCCCTGAACCTTCTCAAGATGAAGTAAGTGCCCCTTCTGTTGCCATCGCATCCACTAACTGTTGGTTGCCTCGTCTGTGTTCCTTCTCCACTGTTACTTCATTGGAAATAGAGACTAGTCCTTATTCCTCTTTGCATTCTTCTATACTGGAGCCTGACACAAAGCAGTTGCTCAATAAATGTTACTTGAAAATGTGAATAAAGAACTCTCTATTGAAGGAAGATGAGCTAAAACTAAGAGGATATATACCATTTACATGTAATGAAAAATTTGTTTTATAAAAATGTTTTTTTAATGTTTTACCCCAATCTCACATCATATATAAAAATTTACTCAAAATGAATTAGAGACTTAATATAAGACCAAAAACTATAAATTTTTGGAATAAAACATAATAAATTTTAATGATCTTAGATGAAGCAATCAATGGTTTCTTAAATATGATAGCACAAGCAACAAAAGAAAAAATAACTTGGCCTTCATCAAAATTTAAAACTTTAATTCTTCAAGGACACCAATTGAGAAAGTTAGAAAAAAACAGAATGGGAGAAACTATTTGCAAATCATACAGCTTGCCAATGACTTCTATCTACAAAGGTAAAGAACAGTTACAACTCAACAGCTAAAAAACAAATAACCCAATTTAAAAATGTGCAACACATCTGAACACTTCTTCAAAGAAGACACACAAGCGACCAGTAAGCACATGAAAAGATACTCAAATCATTAACTCATTAGGAAAATACACACCTCAATTCACACCTCTGCTTACTAGAATGGCTGTAATTTTTTAATGGAAAATAACAAACGTTGGTGAGAATGTGAGGAGGTTAAAACCTTTGTGAACTGCTTATGGGAATATAAAATGGTGTGGCCACTGTGGAAAACAGTTTGTGGTGTCTAAGAAAGTAAGGCATAGAACTACCTTATAACTCCACTCCTAGGGATATATCTGAAAGGATCGACAGCAGGAACTCAAACAGACATCTTAAACCAATGTTCATAACAGCACTATTCACAATAGCCAAAAGGTCAAACAATCTCAGTGTTGAACAACAGATTCATGGACAAACAAACAGTGTTATATACACACGAGGATGAACTTGGAGGGTGGGAGGGAGGTGCAAGAAGGAGGGGACATATGTGTACTTATGGCTGATTCATATTGATGTATGGCAGAAACCAACACAATACTGTAAAGCAATTAACTTTTAATTAAAAATAAATAAATTTTAAAAAGAAGGATGAACTTTGAAAAATCATGCCTAGTGAAACAGACAGAAAAGGTCAACTACAGCATGATTCTATTTATATGGGGTACCTAAAATAAGCAATTCACAGAGACAGAAAGTAGAACGGAGGTTACCAGCTGCTGGGAGAGGTAAAAAAAAAAAAAATAGGAGTTACTGTTTAATGGCTACAGAACTGACACTGGGGATGATGAAAAAGTTTAGGGTATAGATAGTAGTGAATGCACTAAATATGCTATGAGTGTATTTAATACCACAACTGTACATGTACAAATGATGAAAATGATAAGTATTATGTATATTTTACAAAAAATAAAGCATGAAGCATACTCCATCATGGGTGAACTTTGAAAACATTTATGCCTGGTGAAAGTCAAGTCACAAAAGCCTGCATACTGTATTATTCAACTTATACCAAGTGCTCAGAATAGACAAATAGACCAATCTACAGAAACAGAAAATAGATGAATGACTGTGGGTGGTGAGGAGTGACTGTTAAGGGGTCCAGGGTTCCTTTTTTTATTTTAGTTTTTGTTGGAGTATAGTTGCTTCACAATGTTGTGTTAGTTTCTGCTGAACAGCAAGGTGAATCAGCTATAGGTATATACATATCCTCTCGTTTTTGAATTTCCTTCCCATTTAGGTCACCACAGAGCACTGAGTTCCTTGTGCTAGACAGTAGGTTCTCATGAGTTATTTATTTTATACATAGTATCAATAGAGTGTATATGCCAATCCCAATTTCCCAATTTATCCCACCTCCCCTTTCTCCCTTAGTATCCATAAGGGTCCAGGGTTTCTTTTGGGGATGGAGAAAATCTGATATTAGATCAGAGGTAGTTGCACAATTCTGTGACTATACTAAAATCCACTGAATTGTACACTTTAAAGGAGTGAATTTTGTTGTATATGAATTATATATCAATAAAGCTGTTCTTAACATGAAAAAATTTTTAATCCACTAGAATGGATTGCAAATTGAAAATGTAAATCTTCCTTTCTGAATCTTAAGAGTTATACAAATACCCATTCATGGTATTTATGATATAAACTACTTTAGGACAGGAAGTAGGTAGAAATGACCATTTACACTATCACTTAAAAAGTTAATGTCACAATGAATAAAATTTAAATTGATACCATTTTTACATCAAATTGGAGGAAATCATAAAGGTTAATGATACACAGTGTTATCTGTATTATTTTCACAGTGCTTATCTGAAGGCAATAAGCACTCACACACTGTTGGGTAGAAGGTAAATTAATGCCAACACTTTAGAAAGCTATGTGACAATATATGGTAAAATGTAAAATACAGTTACCCTCTTAACTCAGCCATTGCTCATTTGTAAATCTATCCTGGGGACATAGATTCAAATAATGAGTAAATACATATGTATACATGCAAATGTTAACTGCAGCACTGTTTATAATAGCTAAAATATGGGAAGTAACTTAAATATCTAGCCACGGAGGACGTGTTACATAAATTTTAGTATTTCCGCACAATAGAATGCAATACAGGTATTCAAATCAATGAAGTAAGCTTACAAGATGCATTAAATTTTTACATTCAAGGTGTTGAATTTGTGTAAAATGAAGCTGCCAGATGTCTACCCAGTACTCACTCTTTCCTTCATTCTTACTAAATGAAATAGGATTTTATTCCAGGCTGCAGGGTTCCCGCCAAAAGGCCTTATTTCTCAGCCTCCACTGCAGTTAAGGATGGCCAATGAGATAAGTGGGCACTGTAAGGCAGGGCCTCTGAGAAAACTGCTTAAATGAGGTTCACTCTGCTAGGAAAGCACATCTTTTGTTCTTTCTGTTTTCCTTGTGGCCTGGAAACGGCTGGAGCTCCAGTAACTATTTTGAAAATGTAAAGCAACTCTGAGGACAGAAGCCATGCTAAACACAATGGGACAGAGTGCTCACTAGGAAGCCACTGCTCGTCTGCCTTCCTCCTACCTTCTCAGCTTCCTCTGAAGTTTATAAGACAAAGAACAATAAACCTCTACCTCCCTTAAGCCCTGTATTTGGAAGGTTTGCTATAAGCAGCAAAATCTTATTCTGATACAATCTCATCAACACAGATGAAGGTTGTATACACAGGATGTTGTGGCAAACTACAGATAGTGACTTGAAGGTCTGCAATGGAAGGGAAACTTATTTCTCGCCCCCTCTTTAGTATCGCTTTGGCGTTTACCGTGTACTGTACTGACACACGGTAGGGCCTGCCTGGAATCCTTCAGCTTCATCTCTCCCCCAGATCTCTGGTGCTTGCCCCACTCACCTGCTGCCCTTGTGACACACTGGTTCCCCAGGTGAAGTAAAGGGCCAGCATCGCTGGCTCCTCCCACCACTTCAGATGAAGTACCACACCCTGGGGTCTCACTTCTCTGCAACTGCTAAGGGGTCAGAGGGAAGCAACCTGGGAATGAGGAGAAATAATGTCCTAAAGGTGAACTTCACCCTGTGGAAGGACAGGAAAAGGGAAAGAGTCAACAAATACATTTATTCCTCATTCATCCCCCAAGGAACTGCTCCAGGGTGTGATGTTTCTGCACATCTCATCCAGAGCTACCACTTGGGGCAGAGAAACTGGCTAGACTCGTCTGTGAAGCAGTAGCCACCTTCTGTGTCTATCAGTCATAACAGACCGCCTTATATCTGCTCCCCATTCCTCCCAGGCTCCACAATCCGATTCCCTCATTCCGGCCACCTTGGCATTATACCTCCCAACGAACCAGAGGCACTTAAACTTTTCTTTAAGCTCTTGTTTCCTAGGCTAAGGCAATATGCACGTATTTCTTTTGCAACTAAAAAAGAGGTGTGGGGTGGGGTGGGGACATCCCTTGTGGTCCAGTGTTTAAGAATCTGTTTTCCAATGCAGGGGATGTGGGTTTGAACCCTGGTTGGGGAACTAAGATCCCATACGCCACAAGGCAACTAAGCCTGCAGCCACAACTAGAGAGAAGCCCATGCTGCAAGTAAGGCCAAATAATTTTTTTAAAAAAGAGAGAAATATGAGACAGGCAATTGGGGGGGCAATGTAGGAGTAAGGGATTAAGGCGTACAAACCATTAGGTACAAAATAAGCTACAAGGACATATGTACAACATGGAGAATATAACCAATATTTTATAATAACTATAAATGGAGTATAACCTTTAAAAATTGTGAATCACATATTGTACTCCTGTTAACTTACATAATACTGTACATAAACTATAATTTTAAAAAGAGCTAATTAATTTTTTAGAAACCCAGCAAGCAAAACAAAACTGCAGCCCAGGCCCTGGGTTTGGAGCTATAATGTTCCATAAACTCTTGTATTTCTACAGTTAACCAAAAAAATGAAAATTGAGTCCTTTTTTTTCCTAATAGGCCAACAGCCTTATTTTTTAGTGTATCTTATTAGGCCTTTTACACAGTCTAACAAGCAATAAACACAGTTTACAACCACGACACATAAAAGGATCTGAATTTTTACTGAATGACTGAAACCCAAAGAGACAGATCTCAAAACCAAGGTCATATAAGAACACCTGCTTGTTCTGTCCTTAGCTGACTCTGTCTAAGACTCAGAGACGTTTAAAATCCCATCATCCCGGAATCTGATCTCACAGACACCAGGATCAACACGAGAGACTCCAGGGCTGTGCAGTGCTTTCTCTGTTGACACGGATTAGAGAATTCACTGGCAGCTGGTATGAAACCTGCAGGCCTGGGGAGCTGTGTCTTTGGAGCTCTGTGACCTAAGTGAGAATCCTCCTGATGGCATTTCTCAGGAACCAGAGTAATGGCCGCCTTCCCCAGGCATTCTTCTGCTGTCACACGGCTTCAGGGTCATCAGTTTCTGCTTCTGCACCAGCGAGCCAACCACCAAAGGATTATCAACCAAACACATGCAGCACTCACTGTTCCAGGATACGGAAGGCCGACCTCAAGCTCGGACACCAACCTCTGACTCTTCAGTAAATCGAGCCCCCTGCCCGTTTCATCCAGTCCACCAAGATCAGTTTGGACATGTCATACCCTGGAAGGGACAGGGAGAGATTCACTTAGACCAACACGTTTTGTGCCCATCCACGCTAATGTCACCCTCCCTGTGGTTTCTCTATTCCTCAGAGTCCCTCCATACAAAGTGAGGAGATGGCCACACACTGTGAACATTCTCGAAGCTGTACCAGGGATGAGATGTTGTGTCTAGGCATTCACAAGACTCTGTCAATATCCTAAGCAAGCCTCCAACAAAAACACTGGAGCCGGTCCCAGTGCTGTCCCACACCAGAGAAACATGGGTGTCCACTCCAGATGTGAAGTCCAAGTTGTTGCTTTAACATCAAATTAAGGGACTTCCCTGGTGGTCCAGTGGTTAAGAATCCATGTGCCAATACAGGGGACACAAGTTCAATCCCTGGGCTGGGAAGATGCCATATGCCTGCACAGCACCAGCCACTGACGCCCTCGTACCTAGAGCCTGAGCTCCCCAACAAGAGGAGCCAGCACAATGAGAAGCCTGCTTTCCATGACTAAAGCCCACAAGCAGCAACGAACACCCAGCACAGCCGGGGGGAAAAAAAAAATCAAATTAAGACTTGCACACCCATGTTCACAGCAGTATTATTCACAACAGCCAAACTGGTCCACTTGTGTGGAAGCAACCAAAGCATACATCAGTGGAGAAACACAGTGCAGCATCTACATGCAATAGAATATTGCTCAGCTTTAAAAAGGAATGAGGTTCTGATATGTGCTACATCACTGATGAACTTTGAGATAACTACGCTGAGTGAAATAAACCAGACACAAAAGGACAAATGCTGCATGACCCCTCCTCCATGGGGCACCGAGAATAGGCAACATCATAGAGACAGACAGCAGAGTAGTTCCCCAGGGCCTTGGAGGAGGGGAGAAATGAGGGGTGATTGTTTACTGGGCATTTCGTTTCTATTTGGAATGGTGGAGAAATTCTGGAAATGGATAGTGGTGATGGTTACACAGCATGAATGGATTTAAAGCCACTGAACTGTACACTTAAAATGACTTTTTAAAAATGGTCAATTTTGTCATGTATATTAACAGTAAAAAAACTTTAAATCAAGATAAAATGTCACTCTGTGGGTAAAAGTATTCCCACTTAAAGATAAGCTATGTCTTCAACACATTCATAAGTACCTATTATGTGCTCAGTTTTGAACTAGGTCCCCAACCTCCGGGATATAATGCCTAATAATTTGAGGTGAAGCTAAGGTAATAATAATAGAAGTAAAGTGCACACTAAATTTAATGCATTTGAATCATCCCAATGTTGGAGAAGACTCTTGAGAATCCCTTGGACTGCAAGGAGATCCAACCAGTCCATTCTGAAGGAGATCAGCCCTGGGATTTCTTTGGAAGGAATGATGCTAAAGCTGAAACTCCAGTACTTTGGCCACCTCATGCGAAGAGCTGACTCATTGGAAAAGACTCTGATGCTGGGAGGGATTGGGGGCAAGAGGAGAAGGGGACGACAGAGGATGAGATGGCTGGATGGCATCACTGACTCGATGGACGTGAGTCTGGGTGAACTCCGGGAGTTGGTGATGGACAGGGAGGCCTGGCGTGCTGCGATTCATGGTGTCACAAAGAGTCGGACACGACTGAGCGACTGATCTGATCTGATCTGAAAACCACCTCCCACCCTACCCTGGTCCGTGGAAAAATCATCTTCCACAAAGCCAGTTCGTGGTGCCAAAAAGGTTGGGAACTGCTGTTTGGGGGGATTTAAAGCCTCAGGGAGGGTCAAGGCCCATAAGTAGCTAAAGTAAACAAGAAATTAGAGCAGGAAAAATCAAATAATAATGCTTATAGATGTATAATCTGTATTATGTTTACTTATGACCTCTCAGCTTTATGTAATCCAGACAATGTGTAGCACCTGAACCAAGCTATGGGCTCAATTTAAAACATGAGAAACCGATACCATTATGTCTATTATTATTTTTACTGATGAAACAGGTACAGAGGCTTACAACATCCTGAAAAATTATCACATGGCAATGCCAAAGTCGCCTTTCAATGTCAGCATCTGAGCTTATTCCATGAAATTACAACAACCTCATCAAGTGGTTCCCATGGTGTATGGAGGTGTCTGTCTTTACCAGGGCACAGAATAACCTTTCTCACTGGATTAAGAGACAGTTACTATAGCAAATGCTAAAATAACAGAGGCTTAAACAAATTAGGACACATTTCTCCCTCTTGTGACAGGGTTTGGATAAGTACTTCATTACTAGTCACATTGGCCCTATGGTGTTGGGAACACTGGCTCTTTTGACCTTCTGCCATTCTCCGCAGGCCGTTTCCGTCTTACAGTCCAAGTTCCCACTGTTACTCCAGCTATGACGTCAACCTTCCAGCCTACAGAAAGGGGAGGAGACTAAGTAAAGACCTTGTCCCTTTAAGGGCACAACCCCGAAGCTGCACCCAGCGTCACTTTGCTCACATCACAGAACTCATCTGCACAGCTGTCACCTAAGTGTAAAAGAGCTTGACGGTCATGTGCTCAGCTCAGACCAAGCACTCTCTGAATAATGGAAGAAGTGAGGTTGCTATGAGTGGCCAATGGCCCGTCTCTGCCCCACTCACCCGTTATGCCTGGGTGGAGGTAGTTAAGGTTCCCTGCTCCTATTCTGCCCCAAGCCAGGCCACCCCGGGGGCATCTCCCAGTCAGCAGCCCACACCAGCATCCACTCAGGTTGTGCTTCTCTACTGAGCCCTCAGTTACTGACAAATCTGCTGTTAGGAAAATCTTCACTAGGAGGCTGGAGTTTTGAATGGTCCCTTAAGTCAACTCAGTGTGCTCTTTGTGTAACATTAAACAAGGGAGGTGAGAAACAGGAAACCAGGTGACCTGCAGCACCTAGACGGTGGTCCCCAACCTTCTTTGGCATTAGCATTCAATTTGTGGAAGACAATTTTTCTATGGACTGGGGCGGGGGGGATGGTTTCAGGATGATTCAAGCATATTACATGTATTGTTCACTTTATTTCTATTATTATTACATCAGCTGCACTTCAGATCATCAGGCATTAGATCCTGAAGGTTGGGGACCCTGATCCTAAAACACTCAAGTCATCCACCCAGCCACAACCACAAGGGCATCAAGAAAATAGCAATTTACAGGCCAGGCATGAGTCCTCTTTCTTATATTCCCAGCAACTAGGATGGCATAATGTCCATCAAGGTAACAAACATTTGTCTGGCACTTTGCTGTTTACAAAGTGTTTACATAAATAATATCTAATCTTGACCAAAACCCCAGGAAGTTGTTTATTGTGCCATTTTAGAGGTAATGAAACTGCAGGACAGTGGGCTGAAGGAATCACTGCCCAAGAACACACAGTCAGGAAAGGTGAGAGCTAGCATGAGAGTAACTTAAGAGAGGAAGCTGAGTGTAAAAAATTCCCTATTGTGGCCAAGTCTTTGTCTAAAAAGACCAGTGCTTAGCTTGAACTTTAAAACCCAATCTGAATCATACTTATGTAACAATTGACTATTTGTTCTTCATTGCTATGTTGTTGTTGTTCAGTCACCAAGTTTGTCTGACTCTTTGCGACCCCATGGACTGCAGCACGTCAGCTTCCCTGTCTTTCACTCTCCCCTGGAGTTCACTCAAAACTCATGTCCATTGAGTCAGTGACGCCGTCCAACCATCTCATCCTCTGTTGCCCCTTCTCCTTTTGCCTTCAATCTTTCCCAGCATCAAGGTCTTTTCCAATGAGTCAGTTCTTCACATCAAGTGGCCAAAGTACTGGTGCTTCAGCTTCAGTCCTTCCAGTGAATATTCAGGGTTGATTTCCTTTGGGATTGACTGGTTTGATCTCCTTGCAGTGCATGGGACTCTCAAGAGTCTTTACCATACACCCGTGGTGGATTCATGTTGATGTTTGGCAAAACCAATACAATATTGTAAAATTTAAAAATTAAATTTAAAAAAAGAAAGGAAAAAAAAGAGTCGTTACCAGCACCACAGTTCAAATTATTATGCCTGTCACTGAGTGTCAGATTCACTTACATGAAATCCTGTTTCCACTTGCTCAGAGTTCCGACCTGGGCTCTCCTTCCCCCTTGACGCTGACTCACTGGTAAGCATGGAATAAGCTTCAGGGACAGGCATTGAAAACAGGATGGCTCTAAGAGTCTTGTAGCTGATCCTGATGGGATTTCCCTCCACTTCTACCTTCTGGCTCCCTCCAGTGCCACCCACCTTGCGGTCCCTGATGACTGCAGGCACAGGGGTGGATGAGAAACAGATTTAACAATGGGGCGAGGGCCGCAAGATGGAGCAGGGTCAGCTGTGCTGATGACAAAGAGCACTGAATGTGGAGTCCAGTCTAATGGGTCTAATCCTGACCCTGACACTAATTTGCTAAGTGACTTTAAGCAAGTAACTCCACTTCTCTGGCTTCAGTTTCCTCATCTATAAATCAAGGACATCAGATTCGCAGAGAAATAAACGAGAAAATGAACTCCAATGAGACACCACGAAGGCACCCAGCACATAGTCAGCAGCAGTAGCAGTGTTAGTCGCTCTGTCGTGTCCCACTCTTCGAGACCCCACGAACTGTAGCCCTCTGTCCATGGGGATTCTCCAGGCAAGAATACAAGAATGGATTGCCATTCCCTTCTTCAGAGGATCTTCCTGACCCAGGGATCGAACCCAGGTCTCCTGCATTGCAGGCAGATTCTTTACCATCTGAGCTACAGGGAAGATCTGCACATAGTCAGATCCACAGTAAATGTATCCATAGAATTCTACAGCTGTAGGCCATTGTTCCAACCCTTCTGTTTCATAAAAGAGGAAGCTGGGGCTCAGAGAGGTGAAGTATCGTTCCCAAGGTAACCCAGCTGGGCCATACAGAGCACAGGATGGATACCAGCTCTTCTCATGCCTGGCCTCATGCTTGTCCCAAACACCATGCTGTTCTGACATATGGAAGGTAAGGTTGCAGAAATCCAGGTGAGAATGCATGTTTCAGGTGCAGATTTAGAGAGCTGAAATATCAGGGTTGGATATGTGCACAGACATGTGTGCACGCACACACACACAGATACACCCGGACATGCTCCTTAAGGGGGAACTTTACCATGTCATCCACTGCTATATTCAAAGGGCCTAGAAGACTGTTTCAAAGTTAGTAGACCCCAGCCAATAATTTTGGCTTCCCTGTTGGCTCAGACAGTAAAGAATCTGCCTGCAATGCAGGAGACTTGCGTTTGATTCATGGATCAGGAAGGTCCCCTTCCTGGATCAAGAAGGAAGATCCCCTTCCACAAAGCAGAGCTCTCATTTGAACTCTACTTCCTTGTCCAATAGAGAGTCAGCCCTAGATTTAAGACAGACTCCTTGTGCCTTTGAACTTCCTATCATTTGATAAAGATCCTCTGCCCAGACCTCAGTGCCTTCAACTTTCTAAAAGCTCTTAGGCTCCAAACACTTTCTCTGCACCAGTGTTAGCCTTCTCTCATCACATTGCTTCTGGGCCCTGAGCCCTCAACAATCTACATAGCAACAAGTGGGATTCGGTTAATTAAATAAACAAGAATTTTTAAAAATCTTCGTTCATCTAAGTAGTATAAGGTACTGAGATATAGCAAAAAGTCAATGGGAAGTTGGCCAGGGAACTTTCTAAGAGAATTTAAAAACAGACTTATGTCACCGGTGTTTCCCCTGATACCCAGAAAGCAACACTAAGGGAACCTTGCTCTAAATTCCATCTGCTGTGTTTTTCTCTTTCCTTGAGGTTCTTGACAATTACACATTGTTACAAAGGCAGGCTGGTCCCCACTCTTGAGAACAAGCACTTGAGGAATGTCTCTATAAACCCTGGCTTGTTAACCACCAGGATGTAGGATTCTTAGGATGGACAATGGAATTCAAGGAAGCCAAAAAGGAAAAGATGTCATAGGACAGAATGGAAAGCGTCCAAAGGTTGATAAATAGAAAAGGAAGTGAAAGAGACAGTTATAATCTAAAAGAGGAAGTAGGCTTCATCCATTCTTCATTGATCAATTTATTTACTCAACTAGTACCCGCTGAATACTGACCATCTACAAGCCCTGTGCTTGGCACACAGAAACCTTATAAGCAAACAAAGATGCAGGTCCTTCCTAAAAAGAGATTATGCTCCAATGGAAGAGACAGGTTGTGATCACACAATCACATGTATAAGTTTATTTGGGCAAGGTCTATGAAGAGGAGGATTAGTACCCCACCAAGACCTCTGGGATGCCTTTACTTGTTGGGCTAGGTGAGCCCATCCCTAAAGTCTTCACCTAAAGCCTCAGCATGCAACCTTCTCAAGAGTATTGTCTATCGATATCTCTGGAAGGAAATGCTTGGACGTTCACCCACGCTGAAGCCCACAACCAATCGTTGTTGTACAGGAGTAGGGAATACAGGAGCCCCCTTCCACGTCTTCCTACAAACAGGACAGACTCTGCAGTTCAGTCCACCCTTCAGAGCCCCTCTCTAGATCAGGCTGAAGCCAGAACACAATGCCACCTTCCTGTGCAACAACTTCTTCATCTCTGTCTTGCCTCCTTCCTTCCCGCAATAAATCACAAGTCCCCACACATCCCTGCCTCAGGCTCTGCTTTTAGAGAACCTCATCTAAGATAACAATATTCTGAAAGTCTGTAACTAGGAGATTTGACCAAGTCAGAGGGGCTAGGAAGGGCTTTCCTAAGAAAATGACAGAGCTGAAAGAGAAGGAAGAGTCAAACTTAGCAGCATGGATTAGAAGAAAGGTGGAAGTCTTCCAGGCAGAGGACACGGCAAGAGCAAACGACCTGTGGCAGCAGACAGGTTTGCCACCTGAATCCAAATGTTTGTGACTGCCTCAAAGAAAGTTAGTGGGTCAAGAGCCCATAGAGTGAGGGGACTTGGTATGAAATGATGGGGAGACAGGTTCAGGAACAGAGAAATCCCATCTAACTCCAAGGGGTAGAAATAGAAGTTACAGAGCTGCAAATTTCCATTCACTAATTCAGCCACAATAAATAGGTTTCAACAGAGGAATTCTTAGACCACTCCTCTGAGAGGGTCTTCTGGAATGTTCTGAGTGCTCTGGGTTATTTAAGGACTCTGCATTATTTCCTCACAACATTCACAAAGGAACAGTGGTCTGAGGAGCAGTGAGTTCCTATGAATGAGAATGTACAAGTAGAGAGAGGGTTGGTACCTACCAGGGAACGTATGTATGGCACTGGGCAGGATGGTGGGATAGAAGACCCTTAAGGTATCTGATTTTAAACTTCTGGGGAAGTTATTTGAAGTGAGAGAGGCTTTGGCATCAATCAAAAAGAACCACATGCGAGAGCACCATTTTCTTGGGTGGCTTGCAAATCACCCGTGGTTCTGCTTCTCAGCCTCTGGGAAGCAGTGAGGCCACCACCATGTAGAAATAAGAGAGAAGAAGCCCTGTCACTCATGCAGCTATTGGGAAGGGGCTGCATGGAGTAGAGGCTTCCCTAGTGGCTCAGATGGTAAAGAATCTGCTTGCAATGCAGAAGACCTAGGTTTGATCCCTGGGGCGGGAAGATCTTCTGGAGAAGGAAATGGCTACCACTCCAGTATTCTTGCCTGGAGAATTCCATGGACAGAGGAGCCTGGTGTGCTACAGTCCATGGTGTTGCAAAGAGTTGGACACAACTGAGCGACTAACACTCACCGAGTGGAGTGGGGACCAGGCCAGGCTTCCTCGCACACGCAAACCCAGGCAGCCTCTGTCCCTGACCCCTGCAGCGCTCAGTGGTGTTCAGCCACGAAGGACAGGACCACAGTTCCTTGGGGGCACTCCTCTTCTACAGACCATGCTGATGCTAAACCCCTTTCTGTACCTCTTCCACTGCAAGCACAAGCATTTCTTAGTCATCTTTGCATCCCAAGAACTCGACAGAGGGCCTGACACATAGCAGTTGCTCACAAAGTCTTTTCCAACTGACTGGTTTATCCCGACAGGCTCCATCCCTGCTCTGGTCTCCTGCCCCACCCCATTCATTCCTGTGGCTGTTACACCAGACAGATTCCAGGGCCTGCTCTACGTGCTTTAGTCATATCTGACTCTGTGACCCCATAGACTACAGCCCACTAGGTCCTCGGTCCATGGGATTTCTCATGTCCATGGCATGGAGTAGGTTGCCATGCCCTCCTCCAGGGGATCTTCCTAACCCAGGGAGCGAACCCACATCTCTTGTGTCTCCTGCATTGGCAGGTGGATTCTTTACCGCTGAGCCACCTAGAAGCCTATGTTTGGAGCATACTTTGGGGGCTTCCAAGATTTTGAAATCTCAGCAGAGACATCCTCATCTGTGACTGTCAGTGGTCTCAGAAGAGGACATTAGCAGAATGTTCCACTACAGAGTTCATGAAGACCCAGTGCAGCCCAGTCTTTATGGCTCCACCCCAGAAAATTCCATCTCAGCTTGTCCAGGTTTCAAAAGAGGGATTCTTAGACCACTCCTCTCAGAGAGTCTTCTGGAATGTTCTGAACGCTCTGGGTTATTTCAGGACACTGCATTATTTTCTCACGACTTCACTCGCAATTTTTGATACAGCCTCTCCGGATTCAAAATAGCAAGACCAGGCAGCCATGCGACAAGTGTCCATCGTTATTTTAAGATGGTATAAAATGCAGAAATATGCAGTGTAACAACCCTAAAGAAACTGCCTTGCATTTGAAGTTTTCAGTACGTGGTGAATCTTCACAAATATGTAGAAGGATATTCTTCATTTCACACAAGATTGAAGCTCAAGGCTACGTGACTTATGCGAGCTGCCTGGTGGCAGAGTTGGGGCAAGACTCTGGGGCTCCCAGTTTCTGCTCCTGCTGTATGATTGTAACACCAGAATCCAAGAGGAACTTACAGATGAACTAGTCTAATACACACCCCTCCAGTGTGATTCAGGAGAAAAACTGAGCTAGTTCTTAAGAAAGCAATAACTGAAGCTACCTGCTGGCTCAGATGGTAACGAATCCTCCTGCAATGGAGGAGATCCAGGTTTGATCTCTGAGATGGGAAGATCCCCTGGAGAAGGGAATGGCAACCCACTTCAGTATTCTTGCCTGGAGAATCTCATGGACAGAGGAGCCTGGTGAGCTACAGTCCATGGGATCGCAGAGAGTCAGACACAACTGAGTGACTTTCACTTCACTTCACAAAGCAAGTCTAGAGTCAATTCACACAAAATAGATAGTAGGGAGACAGGGGTGGAAAAAGGCAGAGTCAAATTTATCAGCCACTTCAGCACCCTAAAGAACAAGTGAATGTGTGCAAATGTCAAACCTTTATGTACAAAAAAAAAAAAAAACTTTATGTAGCATACCTGAAACTAACATAACATTGTAGAATGACTATATTTCAATTTTAAAACTAAATAAATTTAGATAGATAAGTGGATAGATATTTAGATAAAGGATGGGCCAATGTATTGCACTAACCCAACCTTTATTTTTTAACTTTTTATTTTGTATTAGCATATAACCAATCAACAATGTTGTAATAGTTTCAGGTGGACAGCAAAGGGACTCAGCCATATATATACATGCATCCATTCTCCTCCAAACTCCCCTCCCATCCAGGCTGCCATATAACAGCATATGTGCTCAGTCACTTCAGTTGTGTCTGACTCTTTGCAACCCCATGAACTGTAGGTCTGCCAGGCAGAGTCTCTGTCCACAGAATTCTCCAGGCAAGAATAGTGGAGTGGGTTGCCATGCTCTCTTCCAGGGGATCTTCCCAACTCAGGGATCAAACTCAGGTCTCCTGCATTGCAGGTGGATTGAACAGAGTCAATCATTATTTATTGAGGGTCAGGCAATTTGCTAAATGCTGGGGAATCAGAGGTGAAAACCTCAGCAACATTCCTGAATATAAGAAGGCATGAAAAAAATCAATGGGTTATAGTGGAGAATGGATAAGTCTTACAAGAAGGGTATTCTCAGGTAGGGGAAGGACTAAGGTCAACAAAGTGTCAAAGAGGAGGTTAACTATCATACCTGGTACTGCAAGGCTAATTGGAGTTTGTCAAATTGATGAGGGGAAGATGAGAGTGTTCCAGGCAAAGGGAAGAGTTTGGGCAAAGGCAGGCGGGCTTGTCGTAACACAGTGGGTTGGGACAACTGCAAGTGTAGCTGAGAATGGCTGATTCATGAAGATTCATCTATTGCGCCAAAGAGTTTTGCACTTTGACCTGAAGATAACAGGTAATGGTCCAAGGATTTTGCTTTAAACTGGATGTAACATGATTGCATTCCCATTTTAGAAAGTTCACACTGGAGGATTGTTTAGAAAAGAGTACTCTGAAGAGGGAGGCCAGGTGAAAACAAAAGCAGGTGAGAAATGATTAGAGTTGGAATTAAGGGAGCATCAGGGAGAGTAAAAATGTTTAAGGGGTATTTAGAAATTAGAAATTACAGATCCAACAACCCTACTCCTGGGCATATATCTGGAGAAAACTTTAATTTGAAGATATATGTGTACCCCAAAGTTCACAACACCACTATTCTTAATAGCCAAGACATGGATCAACCTAAATGTCCATCGACAGATAAATGGATAAGGATGATGTGGTATACATATCTGTTTTTCATACAACGGAATACTACTCAGCCATAAAAAAGAATGAAATAATGCCATTTGCAGTCACATGAATGAACCTAGAGATTATCATACTAAGTGAAGTAAGTCAGACAAAGAAAGACAACATGTATAATATTGCTTATATGTGGAATCTAAATAATAAATGATAGACATGAACTTATTTCCAAAACAGACTCACAAAAACAAACTTATGGTTAACAAAGGGGAAACAAGTTGGGGGGAGGGATAAAATTAGGAATTTGGGATTAGTAGGTCCATGCTACTATATATAAAAGAGATAAATAAGGGCTTACTGTATAGCACAGGTAAATATACTCAGTATCTTGTAATAAACCAGAATGGAAAAGAATATGAAAAAAATATGTATATCTATGTATAACTGAATCACTTTGCTGTACATTAGAAACTAACACAACATTGTAAATCGACTGGACTTCAATCAAACATAAACAAAGAAGAAAAAGCAATTATTCATCTTAATGATATGGAACACAGGAGAGAGAAAAGTGACTCAAATTTCCAATGAGCAGCTTAGCAGAAAATACTATTCTATAAGGCAGAGGACGAGCTGTTGGGGGAGTAGAGAAGTTCATTAGCTTGGCTAAAATATGTTGAGCTGGAGATACCAGCTGGCCATCTGAGTGGAGTGGTCAGAAGGCAGCAGGAAACAAGGAGTTTGGAGCCCAGGAAGGAGGACTGGGAAGGGCCTGAGGGTTTTAAATCATTGATAGGGACTTCCCTGGTGGTCCAGTGGCTAAGACTCTACACTCCAAGTGTTGGGGGCCTGGGTTCAATCCCTGGTCAGGGAGCTAAATCCCGCATGACACAACTCTTAGATGCATATGAAGATCCTGAGTGCCAAAACTAAGACCTGGCACAGCTAAATAAATAAATAAGTCAATATACAGGTGGCAGCTGGGATCAGATGTGTGGACGAAATAATCCAGGGGACACACAGTAGCAGAAAAAGAGAACAAGGCTGCGGACACCCTTGAGGAGCAACAGCAGTTCTAGGAGTGGAGAGAAGGATGAAGATAAGCGTGCAAGGGACACAAAGATTTGACTGGAGATGAGCAGATGAGGAAGAGAGTGGAGTCACAGAGTGTGACAGGGACGGGAAGAGAGCAATGGAGCCAACATGTACGGAGCGCTGGTGAGTCCCCAGCCAGGACCAGGAATCTCACATATGTTCTCTCACTTAATCCTCCTGGAAAAATCCCACAAGTGAGGTATTAGTATCCTAGCTTAACTATGATGGAAATTGTGGCCCAGAGAAGTGAAAGGACCTGCCCAGGATTACATAGCTACCAAGCGGTGCATTGGAATCAATGCCAAACCTCTCTGGCCCCAAAGTCCATAATACTCTTTTCATAGTACAAACTGCTTCAAAAAGTCAAACAGGGCTGAAAAGAGCTGGATAAATGTGAGAAGTCATCATCCAGCCAAGGGTGTGGCTTCACTGTGGTGAGCTGATGTGAACAGGGTTAGACAGACAGAGACAGTGAAGCAACAGTTCTTTTTTGAGAAAACTGCCCTCACCCATTCGACAAACATTCCAAAATTATTCGACAGTCCTTCTAATGTGCCACATACTCTTCTAGACTCTGGGAATACCAAGTAACTGTTTTCAAGGAGTTTGTATTTGGGTGATCAGGGGAGAGAGACACTTAGCTATTATATTAAATGCTCGACACAGGGATTTCCCTGTGGTCCACTGGCTGAAACTCTGCGCTCCCAATGCATGGGACCCAGACTCATCCCTGGCCAGGGAACCAGATCCCACATGCCGCAACTAGGAGCCTGCATGCCACAATAAGATCCAGCACAGCGAAAAAACAAACAACAAAAACACATGTCAGACAGTAAGAAGAGCTAGGAGAGGAAATAGTCAGGAAGGGGTACCGAGTAAGAGGCAAGGCACGGAGAAGGGAGGTAGTCTGTCAGGTAAGGTGGCCTCTGATAAGACCTTGGAGCAGATAGTTGAATAAAGACCTTGAATCAGTAAGGCCTGTCAACGACCCAAGGCAGAAGGAACAGCAAACACAAATGCCTCAAGGCGGGATGACTCCTATATCCATCCAGGATCCACGGCTGACAAAGGAGCCAGCTGGGCTGCCCTGGAGTAAGCAACGGAAGTGAAAGAGGTGAGACTCACAGGGGCCACAGTGCATAGGACTCTGGAGACCATAGCAAGAGATCTGGGCTTTATTCTGAGCTGGGAACCCTCTGGAGCAAGAGGGGCTATCCTTCATCATCCATCCCTAAGGGAAGGGTTACTGGGTCAGGGTTCCCAAGAAAATGGCACTCCCATCCTCACCTCTTTCCTGACTGGATTGGCCAGGAGAGGGCCTGGAGTGGAAGCACACTCGTGATGAGCAGAATGGCTGGAGGACCAGGGCAATTCCAGAGTGGGATGCTAAGAGGCCTTCCCAGCCTCAATCATCAGGGCCACTGGCCTTGGTAGAGTACAGCATTCATCAAACCAGCACGTGCAGAATAACCCTGGGGAAGTCTGTATCTCAGCCCATCCTGGCCACTCAGAACTCTGTCCTGTGCATGCGTGCTAAATCACTTCAGTCATGTCCGTCTCTTTGCGACCCCATGGACTGTAGCCCACCAGGCTCCTCTGTGCATGGGATTCTCCAGGCAAGAATACTGGAGTGGGTTGCCATGCCCTCCTCCAGGGGGTCTTTCCAACCCAGGGATCAAACCCAAGTCTCGTGTCTCCTGCCTTGACAGATGGGTTCTTTACCACGAGCATCACTTGGGAAGCACCCCACCCCAGTCACCCAGAATCCTTTCCCAAGCAGATGTAATTAGACCACAAGAACCAAAACAGAAATAGAACTACTTAAATAGCCACCACCATGAACAACCTCAGAGAGATGCTACGTCCCAAGATACCTTCAGAGAACTAAAGCCTGATCCTCTGATCAGAGGGTTCTCTGGGTGTGTGAACTCCATCCCTGCCCCCAAAAGCTCCTAACGCAAGGGGGTAACCACACTGTGCAGCAGACACGCTCTGCCCAGTGCAGGGATGACCAAGGGCATCCTGCCACCAGGCCCTGAAGCCGACCACACTCAGCCTTCTCACACACCAGGAGGTCTCACGTGAGGGAAACAACAGACTTGGGGGCAGCCTCGGCCCAGGGGCATGTTGTTGTTGTTGTTCGGTCGTTAAATTTTGTCCCACTCTTTGCAACCCCAGGGACTGCATGCAGCATGCCAGGTTCCCCTGTCCTTCACTATCTCCTGGAGTTTGCTCAAACTCATGTCTGTGGAATACTACTCAGCCATAAAAAGGAACGTTTTTGAGTCAGTTCTAATGAGGTGGATGAACCTAGAGCCTATTTATACAGTGAAATTATAAAGAGAAAAACAAATATCGTATACTAATGCACATTTATGGGATCTAGAAAGATGGTACTGATGAACCTATTTGCAGGGTAAGAATGGAGATGCAGAAACAGAGCAGAGACTTGTGGATACACGAGGGAGGGGGGAGGAAGGAGAAGGCGGGACAAATAGAAAGAGCAGCATGGAAACATATATTACCATATGCAAAACAGATGACCAGGGGGAATTTGCCATATAACTCAAGGAGCTCAAACAGGGCTCTGTGATAACCTAGAGGGGTCGGATGGGGTGGGAGGGAAGTTCAAGAGGGAGAGGAATAAGTATACCTCTGGCTGATTCATATGGATGCATGGCAGAAACCAACTATACTGTAAAGCAATTATCCTTCAATTAGAAATAAATAAACTTTAAAAAATTTTTTAAAAATGGAGATATTGAATCAATGCACTGAATGGAAGAATATGTGTCACACACAGGAATGGGGTCCAGCCATAGAGAGACTTAATTTGAATATGTGGCTCTTAAGTTTGGAATTTCAGGAATGAGGCAAGTGAGAAGCTCTGGGCCCCTCATATATTCTGGAAAGGCAGCTGCTTCTTTGGCTCCACCTAGGTGAGCCCTAAAAATACTGGTTCTCTTTTTCTATCCCTCTCCTCACTCCCTCTTTAATGAGGCCTTAAATTGAGCCCCTGGTTTCTGCCTTACCCCAATCCGTGGGCTTGAGACGTTTTCTCCACATAGAGATTCTGTGTCATCATTCACTTTTCTATTCTGGGCTTCAGGCTTGCTACACGTGATGTGCAGTTTGGAAGAACATCATTAAGTGCACAGACCTCCAAGGCCAAGATCGTCCGTAATACAGTGATCTGGAGCCTGATATGATTTTATCAAAACTCTTCAAATCATTTAAGTTCTAAGTGGCTGCAAAATTTTCTTATATAGAAAGCCCTGGTTTTTCCACTCACTCAAAATGACATAGAATCTACCTGAGTCAGTTACAAATTTTGTTTCCTTTCGTCGTCTACATTTTTTTTTCCCCCAAGAGAAACATTCACTCACTTTTTTAGCTACCTGGTAGAGTCATGCTGGAAAGTGAGATGAATCATCAAGTTTCCACGGCAGCTATAGGGAACCTGAGCCAGGCAACCGGACACTTGTGTATAGAAGGCTGGTAACACCCATTCTACCCAGATGGAGCTCGCTTATTTTCCATAGCATTTTAAAACTGGGCCTGGCACCATTATTCACCCTATTTATAGTTTAACATGCAACATAATATTGACTCCAGGCTCCAATAGGAATGCTTCTTTTAAATGTCAGTGGATTATTTACTATGGTAAACTAATTAGTTGCATAAAGGCTTCCCTTTTCAGGGTGGGTGAGGAGGAGACTGTTAATGCTTCTTGGATTAGCATAGTACTACTGTCCTTTGAAGTTCTTTTACATTTAAGAGTTATTACAGGACTGCTCAACTTATAGTACATCTGTTGCTGAAGTGACTGGAAGCTTTTTTATTTTAACCCGAATGGGGGAAATACAACAACAGAAAAGGAAGGCCATACATCCTGAATTAAGAGAGAATCATTGCAATTTGAACACAGAAAAAAGTCAGCATTCCGTGTTCTTGACTGGAAGTTTTAATTTACACTACTTTTATGACACTTAGATCAACATGCAAAATGGATGTAAATGAAAGCAGCATTGAAGGTCCAACGGTCCCTTAGAAATTATTACAGTGGTTGAAGGCAATTTTCTTCTTGGACTTCTTAGGAATTCAGTTCAATGATGAGAGCAAACAGCAAATGAGACCTATACTTGGGGAACTGTCATATACAAGTATGCTTCATCTTGGGAAGTGGGAAGACATGGTTTTCTCAGTTCTGATCACAAAGAGATTATCAATGTGAAAATATAGGTAATGGAACTTAAAATACAGTAAAAGAGAAATTTTTTTTCAAAAAAAGAAAACAGACGTGTATGTGTGTTTAATACTTTTCACCCAGTGTCTTATTTTTTCATAACAAGATTTTAAGTAGGAGGTGCATTCCTGACCGAGGAAGTGACATAAACTTAAATGCTATATATGAATATCACAGATCGAAAATAGTTGTAATCAACTTCTGTATTTAAAAACCATGCTGGGACTTCCCTTGTGGTCCAGAGGCTGAGAGACTGTACTCCTGATGCAAGGGGCCAGGGTTCAACCCTGGGTCAGGGGACTAGGTCCCAAATGCTGCAACTTAGAGTTCTCATGCTGAATCTAAAGATCCCTCATTCTACAACTAAAGATCCCACATGATGCAACTAAGACTCAGCACAGCCAAATGAATAAATATTTCTAAAAATAAATAAAATAAAAATCTTATTAGTGACTCTCAAGTTTTCTCTATACAGGCCTGGCTCTAAATACATCACATGAATTGGATCATCACAGCAACACAGGGAGATAATTACTGATATTCCCTCCACTTTAAAGATGAGGAAATTCAAGCCAAAAACCTGAAATGACTTGCCCAAGCACAATGGCCTGATGAGGCTGGAATATGATAAGAGCAGACTCACTGGAGAAGACCCTGAGGCTGGGAAAGATTGAAGGTAGGAGAAGAGGACAATAGAGGATGAGATGGTTGGATGGCATCACTGACTCAATGGACATGAGTTTGAGCAAACTCAGGGAGATGGTGAAGGACAGGGAAGGGTGGTGTGCTGCAGTCCATGGGGTCACAAACAGTTGGACTTGACTGAGCGACTGAACAATGATAAGGGAAAGGCTCTCAAACTGTGATCTGGGGACCCCTGCAGGTACCTCTGACCTTTTGAGGGGGTTCATGAGGTCAAAACTATTTTTATTATAAAGTGATAGTGAAAGTGAAATCAAAGTGTTATTTGCTCAGTCACTACTGACTCTCTGTGACCCCATAGACTGTAACCCACCAAGCTCCACTGTCCATGGGATTTCCCAGGCAAAATATTGGAGTGGGTTGCCATTCCTTCTCCAGGGGAATCTTCCCAACCCAGGGATCGAACCCAGGTCTCCTGCACTGCAGGCAGATTCTTTACCATCTGAGCCCTCAAGGAAGCCTGATTTTTGTAATAATGTTATTATTTGCCTTTTTTACTCTCACCCTTTCACAGGTACACAATGAAGTTTTCCAGATGCCACACGATGTGTGACATCTCAACAGATTATGTCCAGATATGAGAATCCAGCTGGCTTCTAGCAAGCCAGACATCTAGGGGATATGTAAACATGGAGCAATGCCACTCCTCGTTGAATTTTAGTTTTGCTTTGAAAAATATACTTAAACATGGAGCAATGCCACTCCTCATTGAATTTTAGTTTTGCTTTGAAAAATATACTTATTTTCATTAAAATTATGTTATTTATGTTAATATATAATAGGTTTTTAGAACTAACAAGACCTTTTAGAACTAACACCCAAAAAAGATGTCTTTTTTATTATAGGGGACTGGAATGCAAAAGTAGGAAGTCAAGAAACACCTGGGGTAACAGGCAAATTTGGCCTTGGAATATGGAATGAAGCAGGGCAAAGACTAATAGAGTTTTGCCAAGAGAATGCACTGGTCATAGCAAACACCCTCTTCTAACAACACAAGAGAAGACTCTACACATGGACTTCACCAGATGGTCAACACCAATATCAGATTGATTATATTCTTTGTAGCCAAAGATGGAGTGGCTCTATACAGTCAGCAAAAACAAGACCAGGAGCTGACTGTGGCTCAGATGATGAATTCCTCATTGCCAAATTCAGACTTAAATTGAAGAAAGTAGGGAAAACCACTAGACCATTCAGGTATGACCTAAATCAAATCCCTGATGATTATATAGTGGAAATGAGAAATAGATTTAAGGGACTAGATCTGATAGAGAGTGCCTGATGAACTATGGACGGAGGTTTGTGACACTGTACAGGAGACAGGGATCAAGACCATCCCAATGGAAAAGAAATGCAAAAAGCAAAATGGCTGTCTGAGGAGGCCTTACAAATAGCTGTGAAAAGAAAAGAAGCAAAAAGCAAAGGAGAAAAGGAAAGATATTCCCATTTGAATGCAGAATTCTAAAGAATATCAAGGAGGGATAAGAAAGCTTTCCTCAGCAATCAATGCAAATAAATAGAGGAAAACAACAGAATAGGAAAGACAAGAGATCTCTTCAAGAAAATTAGAGATACCAAGGCAACATTTCATGCAAAGATGGGCTCAATAAAGGACAGAAATGGTATAGACCTAACAGAAGCAGAAGATATTAAGAAGAGGTGGCAAGAATACACAGAAGAACTGTACAAAAAAGATCTTCACGACCCAGATAATCACAATGGTGTGATACCTCACCTAGAGCCAGACATCCTGGAATGTGAAGTCCAGTGGGCCTTAGAAAGCATCACTACGAACAAAGCTAGTGGAGGTGATGGAATTCCAGTTGAGCTATTTAAAATCCTGAAAGATGATGCTGTGAAAGTGCTGCACTCAATATGCCAGCAAATTTGGAAAACTCAGCAGTGGCCACAGAACTGGAAAAGGTCAGTTTTCATTCCAATCCCAAAGAAAGGCAAAGAATGCTCAAACTACCTCATAATTGCACTCATCTCACACGCTAGTAAAGTAATGCCCCAAATTCTCCAAGCCAGGCTTCAGCAATACGTGAACCAGAAACCTCCAGGTGTTCAAGCTGGTTTTAGAAAAGGCAGAGGAACCAGAGATCAAATTGCCAATATCCACTGGATCTTCGAAAAAGCAAGAGAGTTCCAGAAAAACATCTATTTCTGCTTTATTGACTATGCCAAACCCTTTAACTGTGTGGATCACAATAAACTGTGGAAAATTCTGAAAGAGATGGGAATACCAGACCACCTGACCTGCCTCATGAGAAACCTATATGCAGGTCAGGAAGCAACAGTTAGAACTGGACATGAAATAACAGACTGGTTCCAAATAGGAAAAGGAGTACGTTAAGGCTGTATATTGTCATCCTGCTTATTTAACTTCTATGCAGAGTACATCATGAGAAATGCTGGGCTGGAAGAAGCACAAGCTGGAATCAAGATTGCTGGGAGAAATATCAATAACCTCATATATGCAGTTGACACCATCCTTCTGGCAGAAAGTAAAGAGGAACTAAAAAGCCTCTTGATGAAAGTGAAAGTGGAGAGTGAAAAAGTTGGCTTAAAGCTCAACATTCAGAAAACCAAGATCATGGCATCTGGTCCCATCACTTCATGGCAAATAATGGGAAACAGTGGAAACAGTGTCAGACTATTTTGGGGGGCTCCAAAATCACTGCAGATGGTGACTGCAGCCATGAAATTAAAAGACGCTTACTCCTTGGAAGGAAAGTTATGACAAACCTAGACAGGATATTGAAAAGCAGAGATATTACTTTGCCAACAAAGATCTGTCTAGTCAAGGCTATGGTTTTTCCAGTGGCCATGTATAAATGTCAGAGTTGGACTGTGAAGAAAGCTGAGTGCCGAAAAATTGATGCTTTTGAGCTGTGGTGTTGGCGAAGACTCTTGAGAATCACTTGGATTGCAAGAAGATCCAACCAGTCCATTCTAAAGGAGATCAGTCCTGGGTGTTCATTGGAAGGACTGATGCTAAAGCTGAAACTCCAATACTTTGGCCCCTCACGCGAAGAGTTGACTCACTGGAAAAGCCCCTGATGCTGGGAAGGATTGGGGGCAGGAGGAGAAGGGGACGACAGAGGATGAGATGACTGGATGGCATCACCAACTCAATGGACGTGAGTGTGAGTAAACTCCGGGAGTTGGTGATGGACAGGGAGGCCTGGAGTGCTGCGATTCACGGGGTCACTAAGAGTCGGACGGACTGAGTGACTGAACTGAACTGATAATGGGTTTATTATTCTTATTTTTAAATGAATTAATAAATGATTTGAAATATTTGAAATTTTAATGAAAATTTAATTTGAAATTTAATTTGAAAAATTAATGAAATAATAAATAAAATGTTTACATTTTCCTGGATTTAATTTGTAATATAGTAAATATCCATATGTGAACAAAAAGCTCCTTGGGGTCCTCAATAATTTATAAGAATTTAAAACAGTCCTAAGAGCAAAGAGCTTGAAAGCAACTAAAGTACAGTCTTTCATATCCTATAAAATGAGTATCAATATATAACATACATTTTTTAAAAAATCACACACATCGATGACAGAAGAGGTTGTGATAACATATCAGGATCTGTATATTGCCCAAAAATCTTGATGGAGAAACAAAAACACAAATAAAAAGCAACCTAAGGTCCAAACAGAGGCTCTATGACAGGCTGAAGGGTGGGATGGGAAGGGAGGTTGAGGAGTGAGGGGACATGGGTGTTTCTATGCCTGATTCTTGTTGATGTATGACAGAAAACCACAAAATTCTATAAAGCAATTATCCTTCAATTAAAAAAATTTTTTTTAATTTTTAATCAACCTAAGGTCCAAAAGTTTTCAACATCTAAATATTTTGACTTTGGAGTTGAGATTTAAAATTTTAATCTAAATGTGTCTTTGGTTTTGGGGGGTTTTTTTTCTTTTGTGGCGCCTACACTTAGAAACCTTGGAAGAAGCCTCTTTATGAAAAATAGTAAAAAATTATGAATATTTGGTGTGAATGTTTTTCCAGTAGTCATGTATGGATGTGAGAGTTGGACTAAGAAGGCTAAGTGCTGAAGAATTGATGCTTTCGAACTGTGTTGCTGAAGAAGACACTTGAGAGTCCCTTGGACAGCAAAGAGATCAAACCAGTCAATCCTAAAGTAAATCAACCCTGGATATTCATTGGAAGGACTGATGCTGAAGCTCTAATACTTTGCCCTCCTGATGCAAAGAGCCGACTCATTGGAAAAGACCCTGATGCTGGGACAGAGTGAAAGCGAGAAGAGAAGGGGGCAACTGAGGATGAGATGGTTGGATGGCATCAATGACTCAATGGACATAAGTTTGAGCAAACTCAGGGAGATGGTGAAGGACCGGGAAGGGTGGCATACTGCAGTCCATAGGATGGTAAAGAGTCCAACATGACTGAGTGACTGAACAACACGAATGTTAGGGGAAGCACACTGACTGAAACCGCCCACCCTGGCCAGGCACCATAGTAACCACTTACATGAGTTATTTTATAACAGGAGGTCCTGGTAAGGAACATGGAACTACTAAGCCATCACCAATCAGGAAAGCTGGGAAAGGTCAAAAGGAGACGCCACGCATTACCACCTCCAGAATCCTCCCTGGCATGCATCTTGGCCTGAGCAGCGTGTGCACCATCAGGAAGGATTCAGAGTCAGAATGACTGGCCAGAGAAAACTCAGAAACTAATCCCATCACCATAAAACCCGAGACTGCAAGCCACAAGGCAGAGCAGTTCTCCTTGGTTCCCTGGCCCTACACCTCTCCACCTAGGTGCCCTTTCCCAATAAAGCCTCTTGCTTTGTCAGCACACGTGTCTCCTCAGACAATTCATTTCCAAGTGTTAGACAAGAGCGAACCCTTAGGCCCTAGAAGGGGTCCCTCAGGCCACAACATTAAGCAAGAGTAAGCAAGCTGCATCGCTCATTATCAGAGAAATGCAAATCAAAACCACAATGAGGTACCACTCACAATGGTCAGAATGGCTGCTATTCAAAAGTCTACAAAAAATAAATGCTGGAGAGGGTGTGGAGAAAAGGGAACCCTCGTACAGTCCTGGTAGGAATGCAAACTAGTACAGCCACTATGGAGAACAGTGTGGAGATTCCTTAAAAAATTGGAAATAGAACTGCCTTATGACCCAGCAATCCCACTGCTGGGCATACACACCGAGGAAACCAGAAATGAAAGAGACACGTGTATCCCAATGTTAATCGCAGCACTGTTTATAATAGCCAGGACATGGAAGCAACCTAGATGTCCATCGGCAGACGAATGCATAAGGAAGCTGTGCTACATATACACAATGGAATATCACTCAGCTATTAAAAAGAATGCATTTGAATCAGTTCTAATGAGGTGGATGAAACTGAAGCCTATTATACAGAGTGAAGTAAATCAGAAAGAAAAATACCAATACAGTATATTAACACATATATATGAAATTTAGAAAGATGATAACGATAACACTATATACGAGACAGCAAAAGAGACACAGATGTAAAGAACAGACTTTTAGACTCTGTGGGAGAGGGCGAGGGTGGGATGATTTGAGAGAATACCACTGAAACATGTATATTATCATATGTGAAACAGATCGCCAGTCCAGGTTTGATGCATGAGACAGGGTGCTCAGGGCTGGTGCACTGGGATGACCCTGAGGGATGAGATGGGGACGGAGGAGGGAGAAAGGGTCAGGATGGGGAACACATGTACACCCATGGCTGATTCACGTGAATGTATGGCAAAAACCACCACAATATTGTAATTAGCCTCCAATTAAAATAAATTTAAAAAAATAAAAAAAGGACTTGTTACCAAGAAAAAAAAAGGATTTTTAGAAGTATGAAAAATTGTACTGCTATCATGCACTGACATGATTATGAGAACATAAGGTTATACACCTTGACTAGAGTCAAAAATAGTACTTAATGTGAAAAATTATAATTGACATATATTCAAATTTAATTAAAAAGAGAAGAAATTATATCATACATAACGAACTGCAGGAAAATTAGGTATTTCATCTAAAAAGAAAACAGAGCATAACTGAATCCAGATGATGTATTACAGCCAAGATATTAATTCTCTATATTGATTAAAATAAAGATATAATCTCCAAAAAAAAAAAAGAGTAAGCAAGTTGCAATTCTTAGAAAACTAATAAATACCACAAATATCAGAAAATTCAAAAAAATGATATATTTTCATTAATTAATGCCTAACCCATCTCTAATAACATTCTTCACAAGGTTTTGATTACACATTCTCCTGTGACTAATATTTTCTATGCAAAAGAATGGAAATAATTTATTACCATTCTTTTGCATAGTTGATCAAAAGTTTTTTAATGATAATTTATGGGGAAAGATTTTGGTTTCATTTTCAGGACTGTGGTTAAATTTAGGAAAATCTTTATCAAGTTTCTTATTTGCATGGTGAGATTTGGCAGACTTTCAATTTCCTTTTGCAGGAATGATCTGTATTATATAATCTTTGAAGTTTGTAGGTGGGTGTGTGGGACACCTTGCGTCCATATCACACCTCGTGAGTCCACTTATTTCTTCCCTCTGTTGCTATGAGTTAACTGAGGGCACGGTTGTTGTGTATTGCTTGCTTTCTGTCTGGATTTCTCTGCCTCAGTTGGGTCTCCTGAAAGAACTTATTCAAACATCTGCCTCACACCTAACCCTGAAGCGCTTTGTTGCAGGAAAAGCCAATCCTTACTCCACGGTGGAATGGCTTCTTTGACTCGCTTTCCCTGGCCTGTGTTATTATAATCAATCATGCAGAATGGCCTGCCTCAGAGAATCCTGCCCTTCTGCCCAGTAAGCTAAGGTGCCCTTGTTCAGAACCGTGTCCACCTGTAGACGGCAGGAAGGCAGAAACGAACACATCCCCATGCCTGAGGCTTGCCATTCTAGGTAATATTTGTAAGTTTAGTGGCCTTCTTACTTTGTTTCCTTACTTTCCCCCACCTCTGATCTATAAAAATTGACATAGATAAGTCAGCCGAGCAGCTATTAACCACACAAATACTATCAACTAAACTCATCAACACGAATCTCTAATTCAACTTCCCCTTAGCCAGATCCCAATACTGCACACAACCCCTCCAAAGTCACGTGACTGTGGGGGACTTTAGACCCAGAGTAAAAGAACAGTATCATTATGAATTGCACTTAAAATACCTTATTTTTTGCAAATTTTACAACATATGACCACATAAGTACATCCCCTAGGGCCCTCCCAGGATCTCAGAGGAGCAGAAGTGGGTCCTTGAAGCTTACGCTTCAATAGCTTTATAGCAAATCCACCTCTAGGCAAGGGTTGCCTCCATAATCAAACACTCCCACAGTCTGGAGCCACACTGCCCTAGGAGAGCATCCTAGCTTCACAGCTTAATAGCTGTAAGATCTTGGGCAAAGTTTTTAACCTCTGCAATTCCCTCCACTCACCTGTATAATGGAGAACACAAGAGTACCTACCTCATAGTGTTATGAGGATTCAATGATTGGCACACTAAATATTCAGTTAATATCAGCTGTTGTCTCTGTTTAATGATGGAGTGCAAAGGTACCAGCTTACCTTTCATTATGGAGGGACTCTGCTTCCTTGCCCCATCCACTTAGCAGATAAACTCCAAATGCTCTGGAGAAATTTTAATGGAAACCTACTCCAGTCTTCTTGCCTCAGAAATCCCTTGGACAGAGGAACCCCTAGGGCTATAGTCCATGGGGTTGCTAATAGCAACTCCAAATGCTCAGTTTGCATATGGATGGGACTCTTCAATCCCCTCAACTTGCTGCTGAAATCAGTGATATCATTACAATGACATCTCTAGAGAACAGTCACTAAAGAAGTTTTCAAAGATCCAGGCTCCCCACAGATCAGATCAGTCGCTCAGTCATGTCCGACTCTTTGTGACCCCATGAATTGCAGCATGCCAGGCCTCCCTGTCCATCATCAACTCCCAGAGTTCACTCAAACTCATGTCCATCGAGTCAGTGATGCCATCCAGCCATCTCATCCTCTGTCGTCCCCTTCTCCTCTTGCCCCTAATCCCTCCCAGCATCAGAGTCTTTTCCAATGAGTCAACTCTTCGCATGAGGTGGCCAAAGTACTGGAGTTTCAGCTTCAGCATCATTCCTTCCAAAGAAATTCCAGGGCTGGTCTCCTTTAGAATGGACTGGTTGGATCTCCTTGCAGTCCAAAGGACTTTCAAGAGTCTTCTCCAACACCACAGTTCAAAAGCATCAATTCTTCAGCACTCCCCACATCAGCTGTTTTTTTCTCCAGGTACCACAAAAAGAAAGGCTCTCTGCGCCCCCCTGAGAGGGAAGACACAGCTTAATGAGCCAGTGGTTGGCAGATTACACAGGGTAAATTCACTCCAGGCTTCCTAGCTCTTTAAATTCTTTCCTCTACCTGCTTACAAAAGATTTTTAGCTGATCAGTTTCATTTGATGGGAGCTGCTATTGACAACAGCTTTTTTTTGGTCAACTAATCAAGCTAACAAATTGCCAACAGCCATTTGATCATAGAGAAAGCAAGGGAATTCCAGAAAAACATGATGTTGGGAAAGACTGAGGGCAGGAAGAGAAGGGGGTGACAGAGGATGAGATGGATGGATGGTCTCACTGACTCAATAGACATGAGTTTGAGGAAACTCAAGGAGATAGTGAAGGACAGGGAAGCCTGGTGTGCTGCAGTTCATGGGGTTGCAAAGAGTCGGACAGGACTTAGCGGCTGAACAACAAGAAGACACCCTATTGCCCACCCTGTGGCATCCTACCCAGTCACCTAATGCCAGCCTTCCAGTAGCGATTTTCTCTGTCTAGTAGCTATGAAAATTGGCTACTAGCCTGGGAAAGAGTTCAGCTCTCCCTTGAGCTGCCCCGCTACTTCTAACAGCGTATCCCACTCTAATAAATTTTATAATCCCCTCATTTGACCTCATGTCTGGACGTTCTTTTCCAACCTGTGCATGGACCACGACACCTTCCCCCACGGCACACGTGCTGGGCTGCTTTGACTGGCAAGGGAGGCTCAGTGCATACCTGGGTTCCAGCTACCCTCTCAGTCCTTCAGTCCTCCTCCACTTCTTCCTTCTAATTCTTCCTGTAACGCTCTGTTGTTCAATTTGGTTGGTGGCAAGCAGAACTTTTTAAATAGAACAAAAACAGCAGACACTTTGCATATAATAAAAGTAAATATTGCTTCGTGATATCTTTGTTTCAGTCATTTTGAGAGGAGTGGGTATGGGTGTGTGGGTGGGTGTTGGTGGGTGGGTGTGTGTGTGTGTCTGTGTGTATGTTGGATCATGATATACAGTATATTTCTTATAAGGGCTATGGCCAAAAACATTAGAAAGCCACTTGTGCAAAAGATGTGATAAAGCTGTAGCTTCAACTAAAGTAATTCAGCAACTTACACCAACTATGAATTTTGTTTTGGGTGACCTCAACCATCTAGCTTCAGGTGGTTAAGACTTTTAGTTGAAGTTCTATCAAGTAAAGGGGGTGCAATCTTCAGCTGAGGGTTTGGATACTGAGGCTTATTATTCATTATCTTTCTCTAGGTTTTTTAGTGCTGTTAGAAAAAAGCATTCTTCCCACTACTCGAGTTCTCATGACTTCATAATGTTCTGTGTCTACAGTAATGGAGTTCCCCAAATATTGCCTTCAGTGAGTGCTTCATTACAGGTGACAATGGACAATAATTCAGAGTATTTGCCACTTCAGATCCAAGGGTTGTCAGAATCCCATGACTAATACAAATGGAATTTTCACTGCCCTACCCCCAGCTTCAGTTTTTCCCATCTAAGGATCTGTTATCTGCATCATACTTCTCATTACCAGTTTATCAATTGATTTCAAGCAAAAATAAAAAGCAAAAAAAACATAAAAACAAAACTCTGAATACCTTGAGAATACTGCTAGTCAGGTGGCACTGTGATAAAGAATCCACCTGTGATTCAGGAGGCCCGGATTTAATCCCTGGGTCAGGAAGATCCCCTGGAGGAGAGCATGGCAACCCGTCCAGTATTCTTGCCTAAAGAGTCCCATGGACAGACGAGCCTGTCGGGCTACAATCCATGGGGTTGCAAAGAGTCGGACACAACTGAGCAACTAACGCTTTCACTTTAGATATACCAGAATTTGGTTCATTAATAATGAGAACCTTTCCTTTGTCTCATCTCTTGGTTCTAGATGTTTCTATGAGGTGGATAATATGAATGCACTTATTTCAAAGAGAGGGAGGGATGCGAGATACTGAGAAGGCAGCCTGGCCAGGTCACACTGCAAACCCCTGGGGCTTCCAAGTTTAGAACTGAAGCCATGGCTGCTAGTTCCTGGTTTGCTGATGAAGACACATGAATGATCACTTTTTATAGATTTTATGTCTCCTCTGTAAGTACCAGTCATTTTAAATTCAAAGAAGGTTTCTAATTCCGGCCATCAACTGGATGACTTGGACATTCTTGCTGGAGCATTAGTATGAGTGGATGGCCTTCACATCAGACTATGACATCTATTAATAGTTGTTTGTAGATCTTTCTCTGGACAGAAGCAGGTAAATATTTCAGGTTTAATTCGCAATACTCAGAGACGGGTGCTTGTTCATCTGGAAATGAAAGTATTTTCTGTATTTTATGTCTGGCATTTTCACCCAAATAAGACAATTTTGAGTAACTCCAGGGACCCCCTCCTTCTTAGCCTTTAGGTTTCATTACAATTTTCTTGAATCTGGAGAAGAGGCCCTAAATAAGGCAGATGGCTACAGATTGATATCAGAGTATGAGTTAACATCAAGTATGTTTTGACTTGCAATAGGATTTGCTGGTTGGAGAAGGCAATGGCAACCCACTCCAGTACTCTTGCCTGGAAAATCCCATGGGCGGAGGAGCATGGTAGGCTGCAGTCCATGGGGTCACTAGAGTCAGACACGACTGAGCAACTTCACTTTCACTTTTCACTTTCATGCATTGGAGAAGGAAATGGCAACCCACTCCAGTGTTCTTGCCTTGGGAATCCCAGGGACAGGAGCCTGGTGGGCTGCCGTCTGTGGGGTCGCACAGTCAGACATGACTAAAGCGACTTAGCAGCAGCAGGATTTGCTGGTTATCATGCTGTGGAAGAAACTTAAAAACTTCTGAGGATCAGATCTTGTCTTGAAGAGAAGTGGCTTAAATCAGTGTTTATAGTGTTTCTTCATATGTGTGAATTTAATCTTCTGAACCACCAATATTTTATAGCTAGGTTCCCCTTGTGATTATGTTATGGGCTTGATATTATTTCATATTATTGGCATTTCCCAGACCCACCTGAAACACACCTCCTCTCCCAATTAGATTACAAACTCCTAAAGGCAGAGCCTATAACTTAAACTTTTTATCTCTCTGAAATATCTGGTTCAATGTACACACTGCTATATTGAAAATGGATTAACCAACAAATACCTACTGTATAGCACATGGAATTCTGCTCAATGTCATATGGCAGCCTCGATGGGAGGGGAGTTTGGGGGAGAAGGGATATATAAATATATATGTCTGAGTCCCTTCACTGTTCATCTGAAACAACCACAACACTGTTAATCAGTTATGTGTGTATGTGTGTTCACTGTTCAGTCATGTCTGACTCCTTGCCACCCCATGTACTATAACCTCCCAGGCTCTTCTGTCCATGGAATTTTCCAGGCAAGAATTCTGGAGTGGGTTGCCATTCCCTTTCTCCAGGGGATCTTTCTGACCCATGGATTGAACCCATTTCTCCTGCATTTCAGGCAGATTCTTTACCACTGAGCCACCGGGATTCCCTGTTAATCAGCTACACTCCAATATAAAATAAAAAGTTTTAATAAAAAATAAAATATCTGATCCAGTACCTTGAATTAAGTGGGTGCTCAATAAACATCGATCATTGATTGAACTTGCAGAACCTGGAAATGTGGAGGAGATGCCAAGCAATGGGAGAAGTAAGCAAAGCCATGAGCAGAGCACCCAGAGGTTTCCAGCACATCAGTCACAAGCCATCAGCCACCCCAATGAGGGCGACCCTTGCTCCTCACTTGAAGAGAATGATTCGGTCTTTGCTGTTTGGGCTTCGTCTCCCACCCCATCTAATTTCATCTGAGATATCTGATTGGCCACTCCACTGTTTGTTCTGCTCACCCTTCCTCCTGCCTCTTCTGCCTCACTCCCAGACTAACAGGGTGGAAAAGTCACCTAAAGGAAATACACAACATGCTGTAACTACTGGGCCCATGCTCCACAATAAGAGAAACCACTGCAATGAGAAGTCCACAAACTGCAACTAGAGTAGCCCCCACTTGGGACAACTAGAGAAAGCCTGAAGGCAGCAAAGACAACCGAGTATAGTCAAAAATAAATAAATTTAAAAAATTTTAATGTTACCTATTTTAAAAAAGGAAATACACACATATGATTATCACACACACAATGGGCATAATACTCAGAAAAGGCAGGCCAGGTCCCAAGGGGCACCACCTACAGCCCCCAGTCACTGATGCTCCTTTCTTAACTGGAGCTTGGACAAGAAAAACCTCATCCCAGTCCTTCAAGGATGTCTGTGATATTATGGTTCATAATAAGAAATATAAACATGGTCTTCATCCCCATTTCTGGCACAGAACTCCTGAAATCCTTGGAAATGGTCTTTTGAGACGTCAACAAGGTGACTTTTAGAAAGCCCGTAAGGCTGGGGGCATTGACAGTGAGCCAATCATATGATTCAAGGATTGGAACTTCCAGTCCCATCCCACTGACCTCCAGGGAGAAGAAAGAGGCTAGAGACTGGGCTTAATGGCCAGTGATGTAATCAACCATGCCATAAAAAACTGAAAGGATGGGGTTCTTCTGGCCTGGTGAACATGTGAAGATCTGGAGAGAGGTGGGCTCAGAGAGGGCATGGAAGCTCCACACCCTCTCCCCATGCCCTGCCCAGTGCATCTCTTCCATCTGGCTGTTCCTAAGTTACATTTCTTTGTAATAGACCAGTAATCTAGTAAGACATTTCTCTTACTTCCGTGACTTGCTCTAGGAAATTAACTGAACCCAAGGAGGAGGTCATAGAAACCTCCAATCTGCAGCAAGTAGGTCAGAAGCACAGGTAACAAACTGGACGTATGATTTTTTTCTGAAGGAGCTGGTGTTGGGAGGGGTCTATTTCAGGACTGAGCTCTTAACATGTGGAATCTGATGCTGTCTCCAAGTATATAGTTTCAGGATTGAGTTGACTTGTAGGATCCCAAGCTGGTATGAAAGGCTTGCTTGGATGTATGAGGAACCCTCCCTACCCCTTATCACCACGTTGGAATTAGGGGCAAAATGGCTAATGTTTTAAAAGGTAAAAGGCTGGTCCTGTATTTGGCCTGATTTAGAAAAGATCTGAAGAACAGATTATGTTTGAGACCAACCCTAGATTTAATTCCAATACACAGATAGACCAGTGAACCTCAGTTCAGTCGCTCAGTCCTGTCCAACCCTTTGCAACCCCACAGACTGCAGCACACCAGGCTTCTGTGTCCATCACCAACTTTCGGAATTTACTCAAACTCACATCCATCGAGTCGGTGATGCCATCCAACCATCTCATCCTCTGTTGTCCCCTTCTCCTGCCTTCAATCTTCCCCAGCATCAGGGTCTTTTCCATTGAGTCAGTTCTTCGCATCAGGTGGCCAAAGGATTGGAGTTTCAGCTTCAGCATCAGTCCTTCCAATAAATATTCAGGACTGATTTCCTTTAGGATTGACTGGTTGGATCTCCTTGCAGTCCAAGGGACTCTCAAGAGTCTTCTCCAACACCACAGCTCAAAAGCATCAATTCTTTGGTGCTCAGCTTTCTTTATGGTTGAGCTCTCACATCCATACATGACTACTGGAAAAACTATAGCTTTGATTAGACGGACCTTTGTTGGCAAAGTAATGTCTCTGCTTTTTAATATGCTGTCTAGGTTGGTCATAGCTTTTCTTCCAAGGAGTAAGCGTCTTTTAATTTCATGGCTGCAATCACCATCTGCAGTGATTTTGGAGCCCCCAAAAATAAAGTCTCTCACTGTTTCCATTGTTTCTCCATCTATTTGCCATGAAGTGATGGGACCAGATACCATGATCTTCGCTTTTTGAATGTCGAGTTTTAAGCCAACTTTTTCACTCTCCTCTTTCACTTTCATCAAGAAGCCTTTAATTCTTCACTTTCTGCCATAAGGGTGGTATCATCTGCATATCTGAGGTTATTGATATTTCTCCTGGCAATCTTGATTCTAGCTTGTGCTTCATCCAACCCAGCATTTCACATGATGTACTCTGCATAAAAGTTAAATAAGCAGGGTGACAATATACAGCCTTCATGTACTCCTTTCCCAATTTGGAACCAGTCCATTGTTCCATGTCCAGTTCTAACTGTTGCTTCTTGACCTGCATACAGATTGCTCAGGAGGCAGGTAAGGTGGTCTGGTATTCCCATCTCTTTCAGAATTTTCCACAGTTTGTTGTGATCCACACGGTCAAAGAATTTAGCATAGTCAATAAAGCAGAAATTGATGTTCTTCTAAACTCTCTTGCTTTTTCGATGATCCAACAGATGTTGGCAATTTAATCTGATTCCTCTGCCTTTTTCTAAATCCAATTTGAACATCTAGAGTTCTTAGTTCACATATTGTTGAAGGTTTCCTTGGAGAATTTTGAGTATTACTTTGCTAGCATGTGAAATGAGTGCAATTGTGCGGTAGTTTGAACATTCTTTAGCGTTGCCCTTCTTTGTGACTGAAATGAAAACTGACCTTTCCCCATCCTGTGGCCACTGCTGAGATTTCCAAGTTTGCTGGCATATTGAGTGCAGCACTTTCACAGCATCATCTTTTAGGATTTAAAATAGCTCAACTGGAATTCCATCACCTTCACTAACTTTGTTCATAGTGATGATTCCTAAGGCCCACTGGACTTTGCATTCCAGGATGTCTGGCTCTAGGTGAGTGATCACACCATCGTGGTTATCTGGGTCATGAAGATCTTTTTTGTACAGTTCTTCTGTGTATTCTTGCCACCTCTTCTTAATATCTTCTTCTGTAAGGTCCATACCATTTCTGTCCTTCATTGTGCCCATCTTTGCATGAAATGTTCCCTTGGTATCTCTAATTTTCTTGAGATCTCTCGTCTTTCCCATTCTATTGTTTTCCTCTATTTCTTTACACTGATCACTGAGGAAGCTCCTTGCTATTTGGAACTCTGTATTCAAATGGGTATATCTTTCCTTTTCTCCTTGCCTTTAGCTTCTCTTCTTTTCTCAGCTATTTGTAAGGCCTCCTCAGACAACCGTCTTGCCTTTTTGCATTTCTTTTTCTTGGGGGTGGTCTTGATCACTGCCTCCTGTATAATGATACTAACCCCCATCCATAGTTCTTCAGACACTCTATCAGATCTAATCCCTTGAATCTGTCACTTCCGTTGTATAATCATAAGGGATTTGATTTAGGTCATACCTGAATGGTCTAGTGGTTTTCCCTACTTTCTCCAATTTAAATCTGAATTTTGCAACAACAAGTTCATGACCTGAGCCACAGTCAGCTCCTGGTCTTGTTTTTGCTGACTGTATAGAGCTTCTCCATCTTTGGCTGCAAAGAATATAATCAACTTGATTTCAGTATTGACCATCTGGTGATGTCCCTGTGTAGAGTCTTCTCTTATGTTGTTGGAAGAGGCTGTTTGCTATGACCAGTACATTCTCTTGGAAAAACTCTATTAGACTTTGCCCTGCTTCATTTGGTACTCCAGGGCCAAATTTGTCTGTTACTCCAGATATCTCTTGACTTCCTACTTTCGCATTCCAGTCCCCTGTGATGAAAAGGACATTTTTGGGGGTGTTAGTCCCATAATGCCTTGTAGGTCTTCATAGAACCATTCAATTTCAGCTTCTTTAGCATTACTGGTTGGGGCATAGACTTGGATTACCATAATATTGAATGGTTTGTCTTGGAAATGAACAGAGATCATTCTGTCGTTTTTGAGATTGCATCCAAGTACTGCATTTCAGACTCTTTTGTTGACTATGAGGGTTACTCCATTTCTTCTAAGGGATTCTTGCTCACAGTAGTAGATACAATGGTCATCTGAGTTAAATTCACCCATTCCAGTCCATTTTAGTTCACTGATTCCTAAAATGTTGATGTTCACTCTTGCCATCTCCTGTTTGACCACTTCCAATTTACCTTAATTCATGGACCTAACATTCCAAGTTCCTGTGCAATATTGTTCCTTATAGCATCAAACTTTACTTCCATCACCAGTCACATCCACAACTGGGTATTGTTTTCACTTTGGCTCCATCTCTTCATTATTTCTGGAGTTATTTCTCCACTGTTCTCCAGTAGCACATTGGGCACCTACCAACCTGAGGATTTCATCTTTCAGTTTCCTATCTTTTTGCCTCTTTATAGTGTGGACTAATAGTCCCAGCTGAACTCAGCAGAATTAACCCATTTAAAATATTTGTTCAGAGGCTACACTGCCAAGACATCAATGAGGTGTATACAAAGATGACAGACAGGTATACAGACACAGTACACTGTCTAGAGGAGGAGATAAAAAAAACACATCTGATAAATTATAAAACAAGCTAAAATGTGGTCGATGTCATAAGAGAGAGATGCAAAACAAGTGCTGTGAGAATTCTGAATGGACAACTGAATAGACAATTCCCATGTGTTTTCAGGAAAGCGCTGTGAGCCAAGAAAGTTGCAAAATATCCTGAATATCCTGGCTCCTCCCTCACCACTTGGAACAGTCCCACACAGCTAACTGAGAGACCATCTCCCAGGCTTAAGTTCTCAGTACTTAGGAGAACTTAACTCCTCAGGTCTCAGTACTCCTTGGAATAAAACATAATTCTCAACTTTTAAGTTGTGCATTTTTTCAATTAACAGTGTGAAACCAGGGCTTCCTTCTTAGTCCATTTATCCCTGCTCAAGCTTTATTTTAAAAGCATCTACCATCTTTTCCCAGTGTTTCCAAAGAAAATGTAATTAGGAAGAGCGTTTTCATCATCTCCAGGTGTCTATTCCTCCCCTCAGATTTCCAAGCTACTTGAAAAATATGGGTTTTTCACTCCCCACACCAAGTAGATGAGAGCCTTCTCCTTCTTCATTGGCCTCATGTTATTCTTCCCAGATTTTTCAGATACCATGTGATGGTGTTTATTAGTCTTCAGTACTTTTTGATCTTTCTTTCTTTACCACAGATCAACCCTATTTTTTGTGGGCCAATAGAAACGCCAGGTTAAGAACTCCAGGAGCCAGCCAGTATCTCTACAGCAGTTAAGAGTGGCTTTCCTGATAGCCCAGTAGTTAAGATTGCACACTTCCACTGCAGGAAGGCACAGATTTGATCCCTGGTCTAGGAACTAGATCTCACATGCTGCACAGTGCAGCTAAAATGTTTAAAAAAAAAAAAAAAGAAAGAAAAAAAGAGAGCGAGAGAGAAGATATGAATTCTCAATTTGTTGCTTTGTTTTGGTTGCTAATGTTTACCAAGCCAAATGCACAAAGCCAGGTGAAAAAGAGGTTTGTTTATGGATTTCCTGCCTAAAGAAAGCAAGCCTCACTGACACGTTGCCCATGGATTCAGCTAGGAGCAGTTCCTATAACCATAGATACTGTTTTGGGTGTTGAATTTCTACTAATTGTCACCGTACTTCTTGCTTGCCTACCGGAATCTCTATGGGTGATAAATCTCTAGGACTTCTCCTTGCAGAAACTGTTTGTCTATCTTATCCTCTTTCCTCTTCTCCTGATAAATTATAAGCACAGATGTATATGTAAGTATCTGTTCTCTTCCTATGTGCAGGTAACTCCACTGTCAATCATTGTTACCTATAGATGTGACCCTTTTAACCCCACTCTGCATTTTGGAAACTCCAGCTCCCTGCAAATTTCCTCTCCCCTGTAACAACTTCTGTGTCTTGGAGTGATGGAGAACACCTCACAGCCATCACCGCCCCCCACCATCCCCTGCTCAGGCAACACTGGTGCCCTCTGCTTTTGAGGCATGCATCCCACTCAGATATGAGAGGAGCCCCTCTGTGCTGTGCCTGCTGGCCTGGCATCAATGCTGATGGGATGCACCTGAAGGGCAGCAGAAAATGCCATCCAAAGTGACTGTAGGAGTTCAGCACATGCCACCCCCACACACGCTTTTGTATGTGAATTATTTTGCGCTATTACTGTTGTTTGAGCTTCCCTGTGGCTCAGTTGGTAAAGAATCCATCTGCAATGCGGGAGACCTGGGTTCGATCCCTGGGTTGAGAAGATCCCCTGGAGAAGGGAAAGGTTACCCTCTATAGTATTCTGGCCTGGAGAATTCTGTGGACTGTATAGTTCATGGGGTCGCAAAGAGTCGGCCACAACTAAGTGATTTTCAATCAATCATTACTGTTGTTTAGTCACTCAGTCATTTCTGACTCTGCAACACCATGGACTGTAGCCCTCCAGGCTCTTCTGTCCATGGAATACTCCAGGCAAGAATACTGGAGTGGGTTGCCATTTACTCCTCCAGGAGATCTTCCTGACCCAGGGATCAAACCCGAGTCTCCTGCACTCCAGGTGGATTCTTTACCCCTGAGTGATGAGGGAAGCCTGACAGGTGATTTAACCAGCTAAACCACTTGAAAACCAGCAAATGCTGGGAAAGACTTTCTTTGAATTCCCTTTATCTGCCTAAAAACAGATCCTCTAAGAGGAACTTGAATGTCATAAACCCCCTCCCCCAGGAGTTTCACCAACCAGCAAGCAATGACCTTTATCACTGGCGAGGAGACTAGAAGTTGACACCACACTCAAACTTTGTCACAAACTGTCATAACTCCCATGTATCCAAGGGCCCACTCACCCTTCCTAAAAATCATTTACTCCCCTGGGAAGCCTACATTCCTCCTCCCTTTTCCCAGTTAAGATGATATAGGCATTACAGTAACCATTTCACAATATGTATATATCAAATCATTATGCTACACCCCTTAAACCTCTACTGTGTTGTATGTCAGTTGTATCTCAATAAAACTGGAAGAAAAAGCAAATTATAAAATTAAAACAATTTTTCAAGATGGTATTGAATCCTGAATTCTAAACCAGCTCATAAGTTACTCATTTTCCCCCCCGAGTATCTCCCTTGCATACATGACATATATGGGTCAACAAAATTCTGTGTGGTTTTCTCTTGTTAATCTCTCTTTTATTACAGCGTGTGTCTGACTCTTTGTGACCCCTAGGGGCTATACTCTGCCAGGTTCCTCTGTCCATGGGATTCTCCAGGCAGGAATACTGGAATGAGTTGCCATTTCCTACTCCAGGGGATCTTCCGGACCCAGGGATCAAACTATCTCTTGAGTCTCCAGCATTGGCAGGCGGATTCTAACCACTGCACCACCTGGGAAGCCCCTTTTATTACAGGGGTCTCAGCTAAGCGCTCGGAAGGATAGAGGGAAAATTAGCTTTCCTCCCCTAAACACCAAGGCCAGAAACCAACATAGCTGACACAGGATGCCACTTCTGCCTGCATCTGAGAGCAAGAGCGCTGCTGTCCGAGCCAAGGGCAACATTTCCCATGGTTTCCAAAGCTTTTGATGGCCCTCATTGCCATTAGTGAAGCCTTCTCCTCCTCTCCTTGCTCCTCCTGCTGCTGTGGAAGAAATCAGTTGCTCCAGTAGAACTGGAGACCCCACTGGCATGCAGGAGCCCCCTAAGTGCCAGAGCTCTGCAGGTGCCCATGCCTCTCTGCCACTTTGTTATTCTGTTTCCCTGCTCTCAGAACAATGCTGCCTTGTACTCCCAATGTTTCAAAGAGAGTCTGTGCACAGACAGCCCTTCCTTTGTTATTCCAATAACTCTCCCCACCCCCACCCAGGAATTAAGGCCTCCCCTTCTCTTCAGCACCTGTGCGTGTGTGCTAAGTCGCTTCAGTCATGTCTAACTCTTTGCCATCCCTAAGGGCTGTAGCCCATCGCCTAGGCTCCTCAGTCTATGGGGATTCTCCAGACAAGAATACCGGAGTGGATTGCCAAGTCCTCCTCCAGGGGATCTTCCCGACCCAGAGATCGAACCCACGTCTCCTACATTACAAGCAGATTCTTTACCACTGAGCCACCAGGGAAGCCCTCTGTATCTAGCAGTAAGATCAAACTACCCCTGTATTCAGAAAAACACAGAGCATTCTCTCATATGCATTTGAATATACTTGGATACATGAGGTTTACTACCAGGAAGGATCTTAGATAAGCAACTATCTGGCCAAAGTTTATCCCAATAGGTAATAGAACACACCCATACATAGCAGTGGGTGTGGGTACAAAGTCGCTTCAGAAGAGCTGTAGCTAGCCAGGCTCCTTGGTCATGGGATTCCCCAGGCAAGAATACTGGAGTGAGTTGCCAGGCCCTCCTCAAGGGGATTTTATCGACCCAGGAATCGAACCCACGTCTCTTATGTCTCCTGCATTGGCAGGTGGGTTTTTAACCATCAGCACCTGAGGGGAGCTAAGAGACCACAGCCTGGGGCCTGCTGGTATCTCTCCTTTCCAAGACGATTCAGAGAGGTTTGGCCCCTCAGTCTGGCAGACACCTTCCACTGTGCCCAACATTTCTGAACCCCAAGGAAAGACTCTCCCCATCTCAAGCTGCTCTCCATGCCTCCCAACCCCCTGTATTCACTGGTGGTCCAAGGAGATGACCTGCAAAGTTGTGAGTGCTTGTAAGAAGGGACGGTGAGCTTTCATTCTCTATATGGGTACAGAGGAACTGAACCATCAGCAGGACCACTAACTGCTTTCATCAAGGGAAACCTGATTGACTAGGGGAAGAACTTCATTCCCACAGCATTGGGAAACCCATCTCAACTTGACCAAGTCATCCTTCATCCAGAGATTGCTGAAGATGAGAGATTTGGAGGTGTTGCTTACAACAACAGGATGAGACAGAATCACAGTGAAGTTAGCAAGCCTGGAAAAAAGATGGGGGCCCCCTACTCCACTCTAGATCCTTGCAGTCTTCAAAGGGTGGGGAAGAGAGAGAACAGAAGCCATGGAATGTGCCCAAGGACATGGATGAAGGGATGGCCCATCTGGAAAGAGACTTAGGATTGTGGACCACTGTCAGGGACCAAAGAGAGGCACAGCTGACCCCTCAGCATTGGAGGGGTTGTTGTTCAGTCGCTTAGTCATGTCCGACTCTTTGTGGCCCCATGGACTGTAGCCTGCCAGGCTCCTTTGTCCACGGGATTTCCCAGGCAAGAATACTGGAGCAGGTCGTCATTTCCTTCTCCAACATTATTGGAGGGGGTTGGGGTGCAACTGAACTTGGCAGAGACCACCCTAGTTGATTGAAGCCACCAGCAGCACATGCAGACAAGTGGGCCAGGGTAGGACCAGGGCAGCCTCCCTCTTCACACAGGCTCCCCCCGTGGAAGGTGAACCCAGCCATCACCCTATCCCCCCTTCCCAACATATGGGAGTAGCTAGAGCCTGGGACAGAGCACAAGGAAGGAGAGGCCCTGGAAACAGACCTGTGCTTCACTCATACACATATGTACACACACACACACACACACACACACACACTCACTCACTCCTCCAAGGTACACGATTCAGAGCAAAAACAGAAAGGTAAACCTACACCTCCTTCCCCTTCTCCAAGTCCCCTGAACCAAAGACTAGATGGAGTAGGTGGAGACTCCAATTGCCATTAAGATGTCAATTAAAGTAGGCTGTCCTGAGTATAAATATTAATAACTGAAAATGACTGGGAAGCTATCAAATCTGCCCAAGACATTTTTATGGGTCAGTAAGATCTCCTGGAGAAGGAACTGACCACCCACCCCAGTATTCTTGCCTGGAAAATTCCATGGACAGAGGAGCCTGGTGGGCTAGAGTCTAGGGGGTCACAAAAGAGTCTGGACACAATTTAGCAACTCAACAACAATAGCAACCAAGTGAAGCAGAGATCCAGCAATGCACAGTGGGGACAGTGACTAGAGGAAAAGAAAACTGAACCCTGCCCAGTTCACAGAGCTCAGTAACAAGCTACATGTGTGGTACCCTTCTTAAACACACCTCAAATCGAACACTTTTCTTTCCAGGGCTTAAAGTTGTTGTACAAGGCTGAGATTAGAAGGAAATACAGTAAAAAATTTCAGGAATTATTTTTTACGTCCCAAATTGACTTGGCTGCCTTTTATACCCACAAACTACCCCAAGATGGTATTTTGCCCTTGCCTGCATCTCTGTACCTTCTAAGTTGAAGCTCTGGCTGTATTGGGATAAAAACCAAGAATATGGAGAAACTATAAATAGTGTAAAGTATTCTTATTCCTTCTCCCTCCCACTTTAACCACTGCTCCTGCCTCTGCCTAAAAAAGACAGTCAGAACATCTAGTCAGCAATGAATAGACCTCTCTTCATTGAAATATTCTCTTGCAGCATGATCTGCTTGATCAACTTAAGATACAAATGAAATCACATCTTGTTCATTACTCTAATGAATCCCCCAAAGCCACATCTTTCCCTACCCCCCAGGAACTCCCTCTTCTCTGAGATTCCCAAAAACCCAGTGATTTTTTAAACCTGAAGGGAATGTGTCTAGGTGGTCCACACTGTTCCCATGCTCCTGCCTGCCCCAAAGTGTCACTATTGAACATTGGTCCTGCACAGTCGGGTGCCCACAACATTTACCACTGCAGTGATGCTCTGACTGAACAGGTTCCCCATAACCTTGCTTTATAATGGCTCTCACATGCTAAGACACTGTTCTCCAGAGCCAGAATTAAGGTGGCACTAGCAATAAAGACCGATAAGGCAATGGCAACCCTCTCCAGTACTCTTGCCTGGAAAATCCCATGGACGGAGGAGCATGGTAGGCTGCAGTCCATGGGGTTGCTAGGAGTCGGATACGATTGAGTGACTTCCCTTTCACTTTTCACTTTCATGCGTTGGAGAAGGAAATGGCAACCCACTCCAGTGTTCTTGCCTGGAGAATCCCAGGGATGGGGGAGCCTGGTGAGCTGCCCTCTATGAGGTCGCACAGAGTCGAACATGACTGAAGTGATTTAGCAGCAGCAGCAGTAAAGAACCTGCCTGCTAATGCAGGAGATGTCAGAGACTCGAGTTCAATCCCTGGGTCGGGAAGATCCCCTGGAGAAAGAAATGGCAACCCACTCCAATATTCTTGCCTGGGTAATCTCATGGACAGAGGAGCCTGGCGGGCTACAGTCCATGGGGTTGCAAAGAGACAGACATGACCGAAGCAACTGAGCACACACGCCCCAGCATTTTCCCAAAACCCCATGGGTTTGTGATGAGTCCATGGCACCTAGCACAAAACGGGTCCACTCTACTGATAGGAGCTAACTTGTTAAAGCAAACAAACAACTTGTTAAGCCAAAAGATTCTGTTACAGCCTTCAAAAAGGCCTCGCATTAAACATAATAGAGAGTTTCACTCAAATGACTCTTTTCTGAACAAAGATCTACTTCCAAAATTGCTGTAGCCACCTACAGAGTGAACTATTGAAAATTTCTCTTGTTAAAAACAATCTGATCAGACTCCCTATTTTACATTTCACCTCTCAGTTAATAAATTTGGTACCACTGAGGAACTTATGGAGGGACACTGAGTTTTAAATCCGAAATGACAATCATGTTCTTCCTTCACTGAACAGATGGCAATTTGGTGCCATGTTGTTGAATATGCCACTAGACCCACTCTCCCCCTCCTCTGTTCCTGGAAATCCTTTCCTGGGTTCACAGTACACACCCCTTTCTCCGGATGGGTGGTCCTGTCTGTGTAGCTCCCCTTCTCAAGCTTCTGGTGCTGTGGCTCCCAGCTCTTGTTACCCCTCAAGGCACCAAACTAGCCCTTGTTGGTTTCCCTAATCCTGCCCGTGCCTTGAGAAACATCCCTTTGGCTGGATTATCTTTGCATTTCCAAGTTTGCAGGTGCCATCTGTTTCCTGCTGGAACCCAGAGCTATATATCAGGAGTAAGAGGAAAACACAGTCTCTGTTCTTTAAGCACTGAACCAATGCTTCTGCTTAGTGCAACTCTGTATACCAAATGCTCTCCCATGGCCAGGTTCAAGACCAACCATGACTCTATCCCTAGGCCTGCACTTCAGAGAGACCCCTCTCCTAATACCAAGCTTGTTATTGTGGGACCTTAGGGTGAATTATTTCTTCTTCTTCTTTAATATTTATTTATTTATTTGGCTGAGCCAGATCTTAGTTGAGGCATGTGGGATCTTTGCAGCGGGGTGAGGGATTCGGAGCATGCAGGCTCAGCAGTTTCGGCTCAAGGACTTAGTTGCCCTGCGGCACATGGACTCTTAGTTCCCCAACTAGGGATCAAACCCACGCCCCTGCATTGCAAGGCAGATTCTTAACTAATGGACCACCAGGGAAGTCCCAGGGTGAATTATTCCTGCCAAGCAAAACTCAGCAGCTCTTGGCTAATGGCAAGTTGATTTTCAATGCACTGGACTTTCAGCATATTGAAAATATTTTGGCAAGTTGGTTTTGGGTGAAGTGACTTACTTCTGCACTCACTGCTCCCGCACCTTCCATATATATCTCCTAGCTGTCTTGGTTTGAAGACTCTTCCACTACACTGCAGGATCCTCTGAGAGGGAGAATCATGCACTACCTTCTTTTTGTTTTCCCCAGACATCTCCTAGGGCCCAGGTACATTGTTTTGCACAAATAGCTACTCAGTAATTGTTTACCAAAAAAAAAAGTGAATGAAAAAAAAATAAAGATACAGTGAAACACCGAAGCAAAGACAGACAGAATCCATCAGAGATATACAAACTGTTACATGTAGAAAAAGAGGGTTTCTATCTCCTTGTGAAAAAATCACTGAGAAAGGAAGAGCAGAGGAGGAAGGGGAAGGAGGAAGGGGAAGAAAGAAGGTTTCAGAAGGGAAAGAAGAAGGGAAAAGGAAAATTAAAAAGAAAAGGAAAGGAAATATAAAAATCTGAAGTAAAAATAAAAATTATATACCTGTATAATCATTGATATACATATGTGAGCACATGCCTGAAAGGATTTTGTCACTAAGACAATTCGATTATCTCTAACAAAGACGTTCTTTAAAATCACTAGTAATCACATAAATAACGCTGGACATTATGATTCTCAAACTCTACGCAGATTATTTTCACTCTCCCCAGAAAAATGTCTCTTGAAATTCAAAACTCAAACCAGAAGCCTGACCAGGATCCAAGCATGAACATGGTGGAACTGTCTCTGATTTCTAAAATAGGACCAGAGAAATGACTTTCCCGGCAGTATTTTTAGCGCGTGAGGGGAGGCGCTCCCTGTGCTGCTTCTTGGCAGGCTCACAGTCTGCCACTCCTGAGCCTGTCCCCTGAATCCTCCCCTCACTCGGCTTCTGCACCCGTCAGCATCTGCATTCATGCCTGGAAGCCGGTGAAGAGATGCGCCCAGCTTACTGGAGCTCCTTTGCCTGAAGTGGGGACATTTAAGCCAGCAAGACCTCATCCCCGTGACAACTGTGCTGAGAATAAAAAGACTCCATTTATCCCCAGTTATGAAGCTCCAGGAGTAGCTCAGTTGCAAAAAAAAAAAAAAAGCTAATTCACACACTACATATTTCATTGGTCCCTGGAAAAGCAAATGTAATCCTCCTCTTTCTATGGATCAGGAAAAGAGAGACTCAGAGGGGTGAAATAACATGCCCAGTTCCCCAGCTAGTTAACAGTCAAAGTAATACTTACTGAATAAACAGCATCTGTGTTACATGAACTGTTTATTGTGCCCTGTTGCTCAGTGATCCTCGCAACAAACCCCAGAGGTAGGCTGAATAGGAATTATCATATTCCCATATCACAGAATGGAAAACTGAGGTTCAGAGAAGAAAAACTCTCTAAGCTGACACATCCGGAAAGGTGCTGTGTCAGGGCTCAGCCGGTGACTTCTGATGCCCCTGAGCTGGGGAAGTGTGCAGCCCACTGGCTCTGCGTGCAGGGGCGGGGGTGGTGGGTGAGGCGAGGGAAACCTCCTCCTCTGCATTGAGTGTCAAAGAAAAAGTCAGGACAGCCTGGGGAGGAAGTCAGAGTAGTAAAATACAACGGTAGCCCAGTATCTAGATGATCCTTAGATAACTGGGTGGCTCATGGGGGAGGAGAAGGGGGAAGTGTGCAAAGGGAACGGAGTGGGAGGGAAATAATTGACAACTGCTTATGGAAACCTCTTCCTTGCAAAGCAATGACTCAGGGAAGCTGAGTGAACATATGTCCCATTTCTCTGGGACCATTGCAATCTAGGCTGTTGTCCTGGAATAACTAGGCACGGTGCCCTCTTTTATTCTCAAAAGCTTTTGCCTTGTACAATAAATCATATAGTCATCCTCCATACAGAGATTTGTATCTCATAATGTTCTAAAGCCAAATGCTTGTCCTGCCTTATTCCACACTCCCCAGGGTAACTGCAGCGCGGACTTTAATCAAACAAGTGCCTCACGATCCAGGAAAGACAGGAACACACAGGGTAGGGGCCAAGTTGCGTGCGGCATTTGCCCTCCCTCAATATTTTCAAGTTGGTGAACACAACAGCACATCGTGTTTTTCCCAGGTGCACTGCAATTGAGGCTCCCTATAAATTTTCCCCAAGCCATGTCATTGCTAAGAGACAGCAAAAGATATCCTGCTGCTGGAGCTCTTTGTTGCTATAATAATGAGACTAAATTTGGAGTAAAAGAAGCAACTTCACTTTTTAAAAATCACACACATACAATATATAATCCAAGAGAATATTTTAAGTTTTTAGATTCTTTTAAAAAAAAAAAGGAAAATAAATGTCGTTTTCCTTAGCACTACAAAAGATGAAGGAGATGATCAGAGGAGTTGAATTACATTTCATCTACTTTCAGACATGGCAGCTCATCGTTGAACATTTTAAAATCGGTGCATGAGTTTATAGTTTCCTATGTAGCCCTTCTGTCTTCTAATTGCCTTTAAAGGGACCAACAGTAAAAGCCAGAAGTCTTTCCAAGCCCCTGGGCTGCACCCCAGGACAGCACATCACGCACTTTCCTGCATCAGCAGATCGACTTACACATGTGTGAGAGCCCTGCCCACCCTTCAAGGATTCATTACTGTGTTTTCCAGGCACCAATGGGTCTCCGCCCTCCGATTTCTCACTCACTGGCTTCAAAGGCCACTCTCAATGTCATCAAGATTAAACCAGATCTCAGGGAGGCAACATAATGCTGGAGTTAAGAGCTTGAGCTTCGGAGTTCAAGCCCTGGGTCCAAATCCCAAAGCTGCCATTTACAAGCCTTGTGACGATGCTCAAGTTATTTACCTCCTGTCTGTAAAACGGGGACAATGATGGTGCATAACTCACAGGGCTGGTGTGGAGACTCCAGCAAATAATTCAGGGTAAACCATAGAGTGCTGGGCACCCAGTATGTCCTCAGAACGGATCCATTATCCATTCTCACAAGTCAAACATGACCTAAAACTTCAGTTAAAATCATCACAGTAGGGACTTCTCCGGTGGTCCAGTGGCTAAGACTCTGAGCTCCCAATACAGGGGGCCCAGGGAACTAAATCCCACATGCTGCAACTAAAGATTCCATGTGTTGCAGCCAAGACCTGGCACAGCCAAATAAATAAATATTAAGAACAACAACATGTATACCTGTGGCGGATTCATTTTGATATTTGGCAAAACTAATACAATTATGTAAAGTTTAAAAAAAAAAAAAAAAAGAACAACAACAAAAACAGAGCCAAGATATTTCTTTAAAAAAATCACCATAGTATGAAGAGTGAGGTTTTCATAGAAAGAAGGCAGAGTTTGCAATCAGAAAATCTGATTCACTTATATGGTTTTGGCTTAATTTATTTGAATCTAAATTATTTTCTCCCACCCCTAAAACAATGACAAAAAGATCATGGGGTCAAAGAGAGGCTCCAACAAAATAAAGAAAAATGTTTTGTAAACCCAAATACTTTTTATTAGTGTCACTTCAGTCATATCTGACTCTTGACGACTCTATGGACTGTAGTCCGCCAGGCTCCTCTGTCCATAGGATTCTCCAGGCAAGACTACTGGAGTGGGCTGCCATGCCCTCCTCCAGGGGATTTTCCTCCCCCAGGGATCAAACACGCATCTCCTATGTTTTCTGCATTGGCAGTTGGGTTCCTTACCACTACCATCTGGGAAGCCCTTTTTTAGTATTGAGTTATCTAAAAAGTTCATTCAGGTTTTTCCATAACATCTTATAGAAAAACTCAAAGGAACTTTTTAGCCAACCCAATATTATTACTAAAAATAAAAATGAGACTAAGAACACATCATCTACACAAACCTGAAGGCTAACATAACTAAAATGCCCAGTTTCTCAGCTGGAAAGCTCCAATTTCAGGACCAGGCTGGATGGCTGCAGTATACACTGAAACATAGGAGTTTCCTTCTTGTGAAACACTGTATTCCTGCCAACTCCCCTAGATTAAAAAAAAAAAAAAAAAAAGAGGAGAAGGGGTATGGGAAGGTGACATGGATTTCTATGCCCACAGTTCCCAATCAGAAGCAAGAGATGAAACTGTAGACAATCTCCCTCTTAGAAACCCTCTTGACAGTGCAAAGGAATAGGGACCAGCTTAGCTTGCTGGGGAATTGCTAACCACTCTGTCACATGGTGCAGTGGTAAAGAATCCACTTGCCAATTCAGAAGATATAAGAGATGTAGGTTTGATCCCTGGGTTAGGAAGATCCCCTGAAGTAGGAAATGGCAACCCGCTACAGCATTCTTGCCTGGGAAATCCCATGGACAGAGGAGCTAGACAGGCTATAGTCCAGGGTGTCACAGAGTCAGACATGACTTATCAACTAACAACTGTCATATATGCTTTTGGGGACAAGGGTTCAATGAAGACATTATTTGAAAGAAAGATGAAGTAGGGACTTCCCTGGTGGCCCAGCAGTTAAGAATCTGCCTTGCAATGCAGGGGAAGCAGGTTCAATCCCTGGTCAGGGAACTAAGACCCCACATGCTGCAGAGCTACTGAGCCCACGTACAACAACTAGGGCGTCCATAAACCACAGTGAAAGATCCTACCAATGCAAAGATTTCAAATGCAGCAGTTAAGACCTGATGCAGCCAAAGAAAGAAAGATGAAAAGAAGGAAAACAATTGGTATCCTTATTTAATGCCTATAAGAAGGGTCTAAGAAGGGTCTATAAATCACATCTATAGCAAGAAAACAGTCACCTCCAAAGAAATGTTTAAAGCCAAATGCTTTTAAAAGCCCCATCTGGGACTTCCTAGATCACTCTAGTGGTAAAGAATACACCTACCAATCCAGCAGACATAAGAGACATGGATTCAATCCATGACTGGGTTGGGAAGATCCAGTGCAGAAGGGCATGACAACCCACTCCAGTATTCTTGCCCAGGAAATCCCATGGACAGAGGAGCCTGGCGGGCTACAGTCCAAAGGGTTACAAAGAGTCAGACACGACTGAAACAACTTAGCACACACATATGCTTTTAAAATTAACACAGAATTTACAGTCTTTCATATGCTACCTTATGGAAACCTCCTGTTAAAGTTTTTCCATTCTTTCAAGCAATATTAGACACCTGTAGATAATTACTTTTAGCACTCTTTGGAAAAAAAATTGCAGCATTTATTTTTCAAACAGGAAACTGAAGCACAGAGAGGTTAGGTTATGACAGTCCTCTCTTCACCTAGTAGTGTCACCAGAGTAGTTCTAAACCCTTCTGTGTGTAATCAACAAAGCAGCATGTGAATAGCATAACTGTAAATAACCATGCCAATTTCGGTTTACCTGCATTCTCCAGACAATTGGCTTTGTGGAATATGTCAGTTCTCACCACTATCTCTGCTGTAGCACCCATGGAAATAGCTAAAATACCTACAGATTATCTTACTATAGAGCCTTTGGAAAATAAATGCAAAAATAATTTAGGAATAACAATTACAAAGCTCAGTGAATATTTTCACAAGGAACCCAAAATTCTCAGGGTAAACAATCCGTGTCTGTCCTCTATGTCACGTACAAGACGGAAGAATTTGGGACTTCCCTGGTTGTCAAGTGGTTAAGATTCCATTCTGCCAATGCAAGGCCCACGGGTTTAATCCCTGATCCAGGAACTAAGCCCACATGCCTTGGGGCAACTAAGGCTGTGGGCCATAACTACCGAAGCCCATGTGCTCTGCAGCAAGAGAGGCCACCGCACTGAGAAGCCCACCACAACGAAGAGTAGACCCTGCTCACCACAACTAGAGAAAGCCCACACACAGCAACAAAGACCCAGTGAGCCAAAAATAAATAAAAAATTTTTAAGGCAGAAGAATTCAAATATCTTCTTGGGGCATCTTCTTCAGGATCGAAGTTGGATCATTTCCAGGTCAGTCCAGGTGGTGCTCGTAGTAAAGAACCCAGCTGCTAATGCAGGAGATATAAGAGATGCAGGTTCAATCCCTGAATAGAGAAGATTCTCTGGAGGAGGGCATGGCAAGTTACTCCTGTATTCTTGCCTGGGAAATCTCATGGACAGAGAAGCCTGGCGGGCTATAGTCCATGGGATTGTGAAGGGTTGGACATGACTGAAGCGACTTTGCACGCACCACCTAGGACCACAGGAACATCTTTTATGGCTTGTCCTCCACTGGGTATTTGCTACTTAATGTTACTTTTTTAAAAAACTTTTTATTTTATATTGGAGTATAGCTGATTAACTGTTGGGAGCCATGTTAGGCATTACTGACAAAATGGAGGCATGGCCCCAACCCCACCTCTTTCTCCCACAGGCACAGACCCGGGATGAAGGAGTTAGGCCTTGTGGTTCTGACTTGTTCTTTCCTCTCTTTGGCTGAGTTGACTGAAAAGAATACTAAGGTGCTTATTGTTCTTGAGAGGAGCATGAGAAGGCACAAAGCCTTCTGCAGCTGTGCTCAGAAAATAATTCTTAAAGTTAGTCATTGACATTTGTTCAAGGACTTTTACAAAAGAGGGTTCCAGGGTGAGCAGGTAGGCTGCAGCTTGAGGCCATGGGAGGGATTGCTATCTGAAGCCTATTTGTGAGAAAAATGTTTATGGCAAAGGAGTTTACTGAATTTAGGGCTTAGAAATAATTAAAATAGTTAGAAGTTAGATTTAAGGAATGTTGTATTGTTAGCATATTTTACTATAGCTTACAGAGGTTAGGAATTTTAGAGATACTATAGCTAAAAGCCCTTTTAAGAGATAGTGAGCTCAGGATGTTAGGGGCAAACCGGATTTAGAAAGATAAGAAATAAACTGAGGAATGGAGCATGAGTTACAATGTAATCACAAGTTAACTATTGGACACATAAGAGGAAGTAGATAATAGATGGTAAATCTGATACCAAGATAATGGCTGAAGCAGGAACTCTGTTTGAAGGGCAACAATGATTTATGGAGATAATAAATCTGAGTGAGGGGGAACTGAAAGTGTCAAACCTCTGACCTAATGCTTTTGTAAAAGTATAAAAGAAAATCTTAAGCTTGAAATAAATGTGCAGTCCAAGAAAATTGAGGGGTGTCGTTACTCGCCAACACCGTCCCTCCCTTCAGGTTGAATCCCTGGCTGCTGGAGCTGGACTCCGGCAATTAACAATGTTGTGATAGCTTCAGGACAGCAAAGGGACTCAGCCATACATGTACATGTATCCATTCTCCCCCACAGTCCCCTGCATCTTTTAAATCTTCCACTTCAACCTCCAGTTTTCAACAACTGGAAAGGTGGGGGTAAATGTGATGTTACTTTCTTCTGGCAAAGCAATAGCTTTGGACCACTGCACTTTCCTGTCTATTCTCATTTTTTCTGTAACACTGGGGGGTCACTGGACCTCCTTGGAGAGGACATCAAAGGCTGGCTGTTCTGTCCGCACCCCCAACTGTTTATTCCTTGGTCATTCATTTGTATGCTGTTTGCAACTCCATGGACTGTAGCCTGCCAGGCTCCTCTGTCCATGGGTTTTCACAGGCAAGAATACTGGAGTGGATAGCCATTTCCTCCTCCAGGGATCGTATCTGCAGTCATGTCCTATTTGATTGTATGTGTCACCATGTATACAAAACACTGGCCTGAGGTTAGTGAAGATCGCTTCGTCTCCCACTCCTCATCTCCTTCCGTGTGCACCAAGAAGAGCATTAACTATACTAATAGTGTGGGCCAGTCACCCATCCCACCCCACCTCATACCTGGAGAAGTGAACTATGTCACTGATGATTCTGGAGAAATGAACTAGGTGTGCTCCACTCAGCCCATTTGGAAATCTCATTCAGAGTCAGCGTGGCCACAGACCAGTATGCTTGGGGCTGCTCTCCTGGGAGCATGGTAAGGATCCTGTGCATGCAGGTGAGGCCAGCTATTGCCCTTCTAGGCCAGTGACTGGTGAAGATGCCTGTCTACTGTGTGGTGGCTCTTGGGATCTGCCTTTCTCTAGCTTCCATGCATCACTCCACTTAGAACCGGGGATGGGGGGGTGGTGAGGTTCGGGCACAGATTTGTGGAAAGAGTCTTAAATTGTAATCTCTTAAAACCCTAATTCCTGGAATTCTGTGAGACCCTCCTCACTCTCATCCACTCTGTTTTCTCCATTCAAGCCCATTAGAAGTTGTCATTCAGCTCACATGCCTGCCTTTTCTCGTGCAGTACTCTATGATTTCAGCCTCTTCCCATTAAATGCAAGGGACAGAGCTGAAGTGTTCTCACTTGACTGCTCAGTCTGGGAATAAGGAGATCCATACAGAGATAAAGCTGACCCTGCCTAATCTCATTGAGCAAACAATGTGAGCTGTTTTCCCAGTAATGGAAACGGGGTCCTACGAACCATCCTCACCCCCTCCCTTGGGCTCTCATGGTGAGCACACATCCAGCCTTAATGGCACACACAAAGGTTGCCAAAAAAAAGGATGACAAACAGGTATGAGCATGAGCTCCACAACTGTGGTGCCTTGAGCTCAGAACATGAGCAAATCACTTCAGGCAAAACAGCAAAAGGGATGGCTATCAGAGTAAGAAAGATATGGTCTTTTCTATCAAAGGAGAAGTTACAAGAAATAAAGAAGTGATTCATTCTTAGAATAGTTGAACAGAAAGGTATAAGACTTGTGAATAAGAGTCCTTAAGTGGTGGCTCACTGCCAATCCTTTGTTCTTTTCACTTCCTGATTCTCCTTCCTCATAAGAACATTTTGGTGGGCTAATTTCTCAGGCTTTATTCTTGACATGTGCAAAGAAACTAAAAGGGAGGGGAAATAGTTAATATAAATCCTTCAGTGAGGAACTTACAAGAACTACTCAAGGCCCTCATGGAGACCAGTTGTCCGATACAAACTTAGGCGATGTCCAGGAAAGATTTTTACTCTGTGGTCCTTAACCTTTGAGGGAACCTGCATCTTCGGGAGAAAAACCAATCGGACTTCCCACTCAGTGTGCCTGCTACAAGACACAGGAGCACACCCTTCTATAGCACACCCTTCTGCAGAAGTAAAGACTGCCTTGCCAAGCCATTTTCAATTATCTGTCTTATTCCTGTGACACCATTTAAGAGCATTTCCAACATCAGCTCAGGGGCAGCTGTCGTGTAGTGGTGGAGTGTGTGAAGCCCTGGAGCTGGCAGCTAGGGTTTAGATCCCTGCTTCTCTATTTACTGGTTTCTTGGCTTCAGGTATGTAACTTTACCTCTGACTCTGCTTCTCATTTGTGAAATGAGGATAATAATAGTACCTACCAGAAATTCCCTGGCAGTCCAATGCTTAGGACTCTGAGGGTGTGGGCTCAATCCCTGGTCAGGGAACTAAACTCCCACAGAGCCATGTGGGACAACCAAAAATATAAAATAAAAAATAATAGCATCTATCTCTCAGGTTTTGTATAGGACTAGACAAATTATTAACACTTCTAAAATATTTAGACAGTGACAAGTATGTAAACATTCAATAAATGTTGGCTATCATTATTTGAGTTTGAATGTGATGGTACATGCAAGCAGAAGCATTGGATAAGATTTAATTTTGTCATTAATAATGGTAACAGACAGAAAAACATCTGGTTGTCTCAGCTGAGCATAGCTTCATCCATCATAAAAAGTTCAACAGGACTCTTTTCGAGGTTATAGGTTCAGCCTCCTTCATCTTAATCTAAATAATTGTGTACATTTAAACAGACCCTGGTGCTGAGAAAGATTAAAGGAGAAGAGGGTGGCAGAGGATGAGATGATTAGATAGCATCACTGACTCAATAGACATGAATTTGAGCAAACTCCAGGAGATAATGAAGGATAGGGAAGCCTGGTGTGCTGCAGGCCATGGGGTTGCAGAGAGTTGGACATGATTTAGCAACTGAACAGCAACAACAACATACATTTTAGTTGATTGGTGAATTACGTTCCAAGTGTTACTTGAGCTGCCCCATACAGGTGTGAGAGCCTGACTCTCCCGCACAACTTGGAAGCACTGGATTTCCGTTGTCATTGGCCTCAGAGCCTGCTACATAACCTGCTTATCCACTTCCATCACGCCTGTAGCTTTGGGTCTCAGTCTCCATGCGGGACACTACAGAGGCTAGCCCAAAGTAAGGATGGCAAGTGGAAAAAAGGGGAACTGGATAAGAGAGTATCAAGGTCAAAGGCATTCCTCAAATGCTCTAAATGCCCAGGAAAGCAGCAAGGTAAGAAGTGATTAATCTCCTCAAAGACGATCCTTGCAAGACAACGAGCTGAATTCCCATAGAGTCCGCAGAATTCGGGTTTCATTTTTACTCTGAGTTCTACACACAATAGATCCCATTCCCTAATTGCTATGCATTGCTTCAAATGAAAGAAACACAGTATGTTCTGTTTTTATGGTAATTGATAGTCTTGTTCAGAAAATGTAAAACTCCACCACTTGCTGAACCAATTGTTCAATTAAGTTGTCGCTGTAATTCCCAGGCAGGAGGGGGTTTCAGCTGGGTTGCAGGCAGCATCCTTCTCATTCTCACAGTAGGGGCTTATTTTTGCTTCCTCACATGATCTAACTGAAGACTCCCTGTCACCACTGGAGGAAGAATATGACTTCTGTTTCCTGTCTTCCTGCAGAACAGGACTCTGCAGCAAATCACAAATGCAACAATTAATAGATGCCAAATCAATTAAGTTTTCAACGAATGCATCTGTATATGTAGTGAAAGCTAAGCAGTTGTACTCAACTCGGAGCTTAGTGGAAAGCTGAAAGGCATTTGAAAATGCTAGGAAACATGAGAAATGTGTGCATGGAAAGTGGATTTCGTGGTTGTAAATCCAAGTTGCCAGACACTTGATTGACCTGGTGGCTCCTGCCTGCAAGTCTCTGCTGGGATCCTTGATACATCTGTTACCAATAACACACTGACTGAAACTGCCCACCCTGGCCAGGAACCATAGTAACCCTCTGCATGAGTTATTTTAAGACAGAAGGTCCTAGTAAGTAACACAGAATTAACAAGCTACCACCAATTGGAAGAGTTCGGAAAGGTCAAAGTTCAGTTCAGTTGCTCAATCATGTCCAACTCTTTGCAACCCCATGAATCGCAGCACGACTGGCCTCCCTGTCCATCACCAACTCCCGGAGTTCACTCAGACTCAGGTCCATCGAGTCGGTGATGCCATCCAGCCATCTCATCCTCTGTCGTCCCCTTCTCCTCCTGTCCCCAATCCCTCCCAGCATCAGAGTCTTTACCAATGAGTCAACTCTTCTCGTGAGGTGGCCAAAGTACTGGAATTTCAGCTTTAGCATCATTCTTTCCAAAGAAATCCCAGGGCTGACCTCCTTCAGAATGGACTGGTTGGATCTCCTTGCAGTCTGTCCTACCACCTCCTAGAATCCTTCTCACTGCCATCCATCTTGGCTGAACAATGCCTATGCCACCACAAAGGACCTTGAGTCAGAATGACTGGCCAAAGACAACCCGGAAACTAATCCATCACCATAAAACCTAAGACTGTGAGCCACGTGGCAGAGCAGTTCTCCTGGGTTCCCTAACCCTTCTGCTCTCGGCCCAGGCACACCCCTTCCCAATAAAGTCTCTGTCAGCACATGTGTCTCCTTGGGTAATTCATGTTAGATAAGAGCCCCCTTTCAGGCCCTAAAGGGGTCCCTCTCCTTGCAACACATCCACTGGGAACCATGGATACATCTCTCCTGACCTCAAGGTGGTAGCTCAGGGAGAACACCTCATGTCACAGGCAGTAAGTGGTAAAGAATTTTGCAGGGACTTTCCTGGTGGTCCAGTGACCAAGACTCCATACTCCCAGTGCAGGGAGCCTGGGTTCCATTCCTGGTTGGGGAACTAGATCTCTCATGCTACAACTAAAGAATTCACATACCACAACTAAGACCCAGTGCAACCAAATAAATAAGTAAAAATAAATAAATTCAAAGAATTTTGTAAAACTACCCCGATTCCAAACCCTCTAGAAGGGTTGGAGGATCTTGGTTTTGTGACATAGACACCCACACCAGCAGGAGCATACAGGTAGTTTTCCAGCTTCCATAAATAGACTTTTAAGTAATACACAGTTCTAATTACAGTTTGCCTTGAATATTGATTCTCATTCTTGACAATAATGAATTAAGGAAAATAGCAATGAATTAAGGGAAGAGTCTTTGACCAGGTCTGCCCAGATTCTCTTATCCTTTAATTACCTGGTTCTACACCTGCACTGTAGCTCTTATGCTAACAGAGCCAGCTTTCTGTGACTCTGGCTCCTTCAACACCTACCAAGGCAGCTGAGAATATCCACCTCATTTACTGGATGCTGATGTTATTCTCAAACTGCAAGACACCATCCCATCTATATGTGACAACAGACTCTGAGGTATCCTTGCCAATACATTAAACTCTCTGCTCCTTGTCTCAAACACTGTCTCTCATGTCCTGCCCTCCTGGTTCAAACTTTCAATTCCCAGACTTAACTCTTCCGGTTCATGCTGGTACACATGAGCCCTGTCCTGCAGCTCTTTTAGTGAACACTTCTTCGCTTCTCATACAGGAGAAAGTCTTCCCCCACTTGTCATGTTGAAATGTCACCCTAGTTGCTGGTCTAGGAGTGATGAGGAGAGGCAGATCTTGAGAAGCACAGGCTCATCTTGTGGACTGTCCATCTCAGGAGAGTCTTGTGCATGGTCTACAGATGTTACAGACTGAATCATGTCCCCTCAAAATGAGGTTGGAGTCCTAACACACAGCACCTGAGAATGTGAGCTTATATGGAAATAGGGACTCTGCAGAGGTAATCAAGTTAAGGTGAGTTCATCCTGGATTAGGATGGGCCCTAATCCACTATGAATGGTGCCTTTATGAGAATACAAGACACACAGACACAGAAGGGGCACGTGCCATGTGAAGATAGAATATAGCAAACGAAGCAACTGACAAAGAAGTAATCTCAAAAATATACAAGCAACTCCTGCAGCTCAATTCCAGAAAAATAAACAACCCAATCAAAAAATGGGCCAAAGAACTAAACAGACATTTCTCCAAAGACGACATACAGATGGCTAACAAACACATGAAAAGATGCTCAACATCACTCATTACCAGAGAAATGTAAATCAAAACCACAATGAGGTACCATCTCATGCTGGTCAGAATGGCTGCTATCAAAAAGTCTACAAACAATAAATGCTGGAGAGGGTGTGGAGAAAAGGGAACCCTCTTACACTGTTGGTGGGAATGCAAACTAGTATAGCCACTATGGAGAACAGTGTGGAGATTCCTTAAAAGATTGGAAATAGAATTGCCATATGACCCAGCAATCCCACACCGAGGAAATCAGAATTGAAAGAGACACATGTACCCCAATGTTCATCGCAGCACTGTTTATAATAGCCAGGACATGGAAGCAACCTAGATGTCCATCAGTAGACGAATGGATAAGAAAGCTGTGGTACAAATACACAATAGAAGATTACTTAGCCATTAAAAAGAACACATTTGAATCAATTCTAATGAGGTGGATGAAACCGGAGCCTTTTATACAGAGTCAAGTAAGCCAGAAAGAAAAACATCAATACAGTATACTAACACATATATATGGAATTTAGAAAGATAGTAATGATAACCCTATATGCAAGACAGCAAAAGAGACACAGATGTATAGAACAGTCTTTTGGACTCTGTGGAAAAAGGTGAGGGTGGGATGATCTGAGAGAATAGCATTGAAACATGTATATTATCATATGTGCAACAGGTCGCCAGTCCAGGTTCGATGCATGAGACAGGGTGCTCAGGGCTGGTGCACTGGGATGACCCAGAGGGATGGCATGGGGAGGGAGGTGCAAGGGGGGGTTCAGGATGGGGAACACATGTACACCCATGGCTGATTCATGTCAATGTATGGCAAAAACCACTACAATATTGTAAAGTAATTAGCCTCCAATTAAAAAAAAAGAAAGAAAGAAACAAAGAAGGACGTGATGGATATAAAAGCCAAGGAATTCCAGGGATTGCCAGCAACCATCCAAAGCTAGGAGAGAGCCTTGCAACAGCTTCTTTCTTAAAACCTGTGAGAAGGAACCAACGATTGAGTTCAGACTCTGGTCTCCAGAAGTGTGAGAGAATACATTTCTGTTTAAGGCCCCCTCTTTGTGGCAACTTGTCACAGCAGCCCTGAGAAATGAATGCACCCAGAGGCTGCTCTTTTCCACTTCTGCCAGCCAGTGAAGGCAGCCAAGGGGATTCCAGAGTTTAAACCCTAATATCCTCATCCCAGACCTTGGGATCCCACCTCTTCCCACCTCCTAAAATTAGGAACCTTAATTTTAATATAGACATATATAGAAGTGTGTGCTCAGTCATGTCTGACTCTCTGCAACCCCACAGACTGTAGCCTGCCAGGATCCTTTGTCCATGGAATTTTCCAGGCAAGAATACTGGAGTGGGTTGCCATATCCTACTCCAGGGAATCTTCCTGACCCAGGGATTTTTAGAGTTGTAACTCTATCACGTTTACAATCAAATCTTGTCTGATTTTCAGCACAATCTACCTTCTAACTCCAGAAGATAAGGGTCTGTTGAAATGCTGCCATAAAGGTGAGCTTTCACACTGTACCTTTAGGTGATGATTGACTAGTTTGAATAGGTCATTTTCTTTTCTCAGGGTGTCCCTGGCCATGAACCCCAGACAACTAATCACCATTATGCCACATCTTCCAAGCATCAGGACGACTGTATAGGCCATCCGTCTCCGTCTTCCGACTCCCCACCCCAGTCTAGCCCTGGTCAGAGTTTTATCTATGTGATGCTACAGGACCCCAGGGGTTATCACCACCACGTGAACCTCAGCATTTGGGCCTGCTCCCACCGGCCAGAGAATTATCCAACTTCAGGATTTCCTCCTAAGACTCTGTTTCCTAACACACATATATGCACGCATGCTCAGTCATGTCTGACTCTTTGCAACCCCATGGACTATACCCCATCAGGCTCCTCTGTCCATGGGATTCTCTAGGCAAGAATTCTGGAGTGGGTTGCTATTTCCTTCTCCAGGGAATTTTCCTGATCCAGGGATCAAACCCATGTCTCCTGAGTCTCCTACACTGGCAGGTGGATTCTTTACCACTGCACCACCTGGGAAGCCCCTGCTCCCTACAGACCACTCCTTATATCAACTGTCTTAGATTGGAATCTCCTAAATGAAGAGCCCGACATAGGACTAATTACAAGGAGTTTGTTTGGGAAGTGATCCCAGGAAGTATCAAAAGGGAGTGGAGAAATGAGACTGAGAAGGGGAGGAAGCTGAGATAGGTATGTTAATGAGCTGGTTATCATCTTGGGCCAGTACAGCTCATCCCCATTGGAAAATCTGGGAAACTTCATAGATCTCAACTCAGGGTGTACACCCACCAAGGTCGGGGGGCAAGGGGCAAGCAGCTCTCACCTGCTCCTGGTACCACAGACTTTCCAGCACTTCTGGCCCACCCTGTGTAGGGGCCAAGCACACTCCTGTAGCCAGAGAAAGGGTCACTCAGAGAGTTACAGGTTGTTATAAAGCAGCAGCTGTCTGCTTAAAAACAGTGATGCTGAGGGGACACAGGTAGAATATACACCATACTGCTCTCCTCCAATATAACATACTCAGGGACAGTGAAATGAATACCCCAGTGCTTGTGGACTTGAGTTTGGATAGAGGCGAGGCAGACTCTGAAATAAGAGGGCAAGAAGAAAGCTAATGTCATTTTTCCTTAGTCACTGCCCCCAACAAATAGACCTTTATTCTACTCTTAAGTTCTCAGAGTCAAGAAAGCAAAGAGGGAAATTGCTCAAGTACAGAATGAGCGACTGCATTTATTCAATTAAAGTTATTCCAGTCTTCTCTAGGTGTTGGACAGAATATACTGTCTATGTGGGAACACAAGGAGGCCTACTTGTCTTATGTGAGTTCAGTGCTGACTCAGAAGTTTACTTCAGTAACTGAAGAACATCTTCTTGATGGTGCAGCTGCCACGATGCTAACATAATTTTCCTCGGACATGAGCTGGGGAAAGATATCCTCTAGACAGAATGCCAGTCAAAACAAACAAAAGATATCCCATGGAAGTCATTTACTCTGTTGTTATTTCTTGGATCACACCATGAAAAAAGTCTATCTGCCTGGCTAACAAACACATGAAAAGATGCGCAACATCACTCATTATCAGAGAAATGCAAATCAAAACCACTATGAGGTACCATTTCACGCCAGTCAGAATGGCTGCGATCCAAAAGTCTACAAGCAATAAATGCTGGAGAGGGTGTGGAGAAAAGGGAACCCTCTTACACTGTTGGTGGGAATGCAAACTAGTACAGCCACTATGGAGAACAGTGTGGAGATTCCTTAAAAAACTGGAAATAGAACTGCCTTATGATCCAGCAATCCCACTGCTGGGCATACACACTGAGGAAACCAGAAGAGAAAGAGACACTTGTACCCCAATGTTCATCGCAGCACTGTTTATAATAGCCAGGACATGGAAGCAACCTAGATGTCCATCAACAGATGAATGGATAAGAAAGCTGTGGTACATATACACAATGGAGTATTACTCAGCCATTAAAAAGAATACATTTGAATCAGTTCTAATGAGGTGGATGAAACTGGAGCCTATTATACAGAGTGAAGTAAGCCACAAAGAAAAACACCAATACAGTATACTAATGCATATATATGGAATTTAGAAAGATGGTAACAATAACCCTGTATACAAGACAGCAAAAGAGACACTGATGTATAGAACAGTCTTTTGGACTCTGTGGGAGAGGGAGAGGGTGGGATGATTTGGGAGAATGGCATTGAAATATGTATAATACCATATATGAAATGAGTCGCCAGTCCAGGTTTGATGCACGATTCTGGATGCTTGGGGCTGGTGCACTGGGACGACCCAGAGGGATGGTATGGGGAGGGAGGAGGGAGGAGGGTTCAGGATGGGGAACACATGTATACCTGTGGTGGAATCATTTCGATATTTGGCAAAACCAATACAATATTGTAAAGTTTAAAAATAAAATTAAAAAAAAAAAAAAAAGTCTATCTGCCACCCTCAAGGTCATATGCAGGATTGCCAGCATTTTCTACTTAACTATTTCTAGTGAGGATCACAGTCTGATTTAGGAAATGCTGCCATTTGTAAAGAAATCATTTACATGCTCTCTCTAAAATGTTACTGTTGGTCTTGAAAAAGATTAAAGAAAAAATAAACCATGGAGTCGATACAGCTGCTTCAGACCAGATCAGATCAGTCACTCAGTCGTGTCTGACTCTGCAACCCTATGAATCGCAGCATGCCAGGTCTCCCTGTCCATCACCAACTCCCTAAGTTTACTCAAACTCATGTCCATTGAGTCAGTGATGCCATCCAGCCATCTCATCCTCTGTCGTCCCCTTCTCCTCCTGCCCCCAATCCCTCCCAGCATCAGAGTCTTTTCCAATGAGTCAACTCTTCGCCTGAGGTGGCCAAAGTACTGGAGTTTCAGCTTTAGCATCATTCCTTCCAAAGAAATCCCAGGGCTGATCTCCTTCAGAATGGACTGGTTGGATCTCCTTGCAGTCCAAGGGACTCTCGAGACTCTTCTCCAACACCACAGTTCAAAAGCATCAATTCTTCGGCGCTCAGCCTTCTTCACAGTCCAACTCTCACATCCGTACATGACCACAGGAAAAACCATAGCCTTGACTAGACGAACCTTTGTTGGCAAAGTAATGTCTCTGCTTTTGAACATGCTATCTAGGTTGGTCATAACTTTCCTTCCAAGCACTAGCTTTTTCCCTACCCTCTTGCTTTGTCCGTATAGTCAAAGCTATAGTTTTTCCAATAGTCATGTATGTATGTGAGAGTTGGACCATAAAGAAGGCTGAGCACTGAAGATTTGATGCTTTCAAACTGTGGTGCTGGAGAGAATCCTTGAGAGTCCCTTGGACAGCAAGGAGATCAAACCAGTCAATCCTAAAGGAAATCAACCCTGAATATTCACTGGAAGGACTGATGGTAAAGATGAAGCTCCAATACTTTGGCCACCTGATGTGAAGAGCAGACTTATTGGAAAAGACCCTGATGCTGGGAAAGATCAGGGGCAAGAGGAGAAGTTACTCTGACTCGGGTTTAGCAGAGAAAGTGTTATGCTGTGGGCAGCAAGTAAACTCAATATGGTAGGTTAGTCTATACAAGATTGCTGATCTTCTACAACTCATCAGCTACAAAATTCATACTGTTAAATAACCCTCCAACCAAGTTGCAGGGATGTTTTGTGTCAGTCTCAGCCACCAATAGGGATGCTATCAAGGCAAGCCCCCACAAACAGTTTCCTTTTCTGACTGCTGTGGCTGGACTGGGCCCTTGTGGCTCTTATTAAGATTGCAAGATGAACCTCAGCAACATCAGAGAACTTTGGAAAAAAACAAGTTTATTACTCACAGGTCTTGGAGGATACAAGGCATGCCTGGTACCACACAGTGGCAGGGGATAGGGGGAGTTGGAGACAGAGAAGCAGGGTTCTGCATCTATCAGGGTCAAGGGGAAAATGCCTAGGGTTTCTTGAGCTCACTCTTTGCTGGTGAATTTAAAATATAAGAGTGGAAACTGGGCTTCCCTGGTGGCTCAGTGGTAAAGAATCCACCTACCAATGGAGAAGATATAGGTTCGATCCCTGATCTGGGAAGATCTCACATGCTACAGAACAGCTAAGCCTGTGTGCCACAACCACTGAACCTGTGCTCTAGAGTCCAGGAGCCAGAACTATGGACTCCCGTGTGTCCTGGAACCCGTGCTCCACAAGAGAAGCCACTGCAATGAGAAGCCAGTGAGCCACAGCTGGAAAGTAGCCCCCACACTTCGCTTGAGCACCAATGAAAACCCAGTACAGACAAAAATAAGTAATCTTTTTAAATTAAAAAAATAAAATAAGAGCAGAAACTAAAGCACTGCAGGTGGTCAAAATGGTCATTGATCTCAGTCAACCAGTGATTTTACAGAAAGACGACTTCACAGGCAGGTCAGGTCATTAGCTCTTTATCTGGTTGTGTAGCTGGCACTGTGGTTATTTGAAATAAGTGTACTTAAAGTGGATGCCTGGCCAATCAAAAGCTTAATGCCAGGCGCTTGCATTACCATAAAAAAAAAAAATCTGTCAGTGAACTTTCTTAGATTCAGCACGGCTTAAAAGGAATGAGCAACAACCAGAAAATTAGAGGACACTTTCAAATTTCAAAAAATTGGAGGATACTTCTAGTTTTAAAATGACACTGCCCCTTCTCCTGGAAATCACTGTAAAACAAAGACAATGGGAAATATAAATCAAACTACATCCTCGATGACACCAGAAGACATAAGTGCTCTAGGACACAAAATGAGGAGAAGATGCCAAACTCAGCATCAAACAGGAGGCTAGAAAGATACTGCAAAAGAGCATGCCTGTGACCGCTAACCTCAGCAAAATAGCAAAGCACAGACCCTGTAAAAGAGGTGACACATACAGGTGGGCAAGACCAGTAATTCCTGATTTTGCAAAGCTCTGTGAATCAGTAATGGCACCAAGGAGAAGTGACGGAGGCAGAGCTAAGTGAGAAATCAATAATCATGCCATATTTGTAGGGCACAAACTGTCTATAAGGCTGGTTAGATACAACTGCTCATTCTTGCTAGTTAAAGGGAGTAAAGGCTACATGAGCCCATATAACCTATCTCATGAAAAATGTCACTGTGAAACAGGATAGATTCTTGCTAGCCTGAATATGACCTGACTCCCACCACTATACAATCCCTTTCCAACACACACAGACAACTTCTGCAAAGACCTGTTTTAAGAAGTTCTCATCTTATTCAAGGAAGAATAATAATAAAAATGTATCCAGCCCTGGGACTTCCCTGGTGGTCCAGTGGCTAAGACTCCACACTCCCAATACAGGGGCCCTGGGTTCCATTCCTGGTCAGGGAACTAGATCCCAAATGTCACAACTAAAAGATCCTGTGTGCCGCAACTAAGACCCCGTGCAGCTGAATGAATGAATGAATAAAGGATCCAGCCCTACAACATAATTTGCTGCGGTATTCACTAACACATTGTTTATAATGACAAAATATTGGAAACACATTAGATGTCTGTCATAGGCAATAGTTACATACTGTTATCTCCAAACAATAGATTGGGCTTCCCAGGTGGCGCTAGTGGCAAAGAACCCGCCTGCCAATGCAGGAGACATAGGAGACACAGGTTTGACCCCTGGTTCGGGAAGATCCCCTGGAGAAGGGCATGGCAACCCACTCCAGTATTCTTGCCTGGAGAATCTAATGGACAGAGGAGCCTGGTGGGCTATGGTCCACAGGGTCGCAAAGAGTCGGACACGACTGAAGGGACTTAGCACAGCACACAGCAAACAACAGATTACTGTGCATCTGTTGAAAAGACTGATGATTCTGTACGTACTAATAAAGTACTCTATGTCAGCCAGGATGGTCTGGGTCATCGCAGTAACAAACAACCCCAATATTTCAGCAGGTTATCACAATAAAACTTTATTTTACAATCATAAAATATACATTCCTTAAGCAGGGGAATGTCCTGCTCCATATAATTCAAGGACCTGGGTTTGCCAGCTAGAACATCATAATCATAGTGGCAGGAAGGAGAGAGATAAAAAGAATTATGACCTACTCTAAAGTCTTTCTACCCAGAAGTGACACATGTCACTTCTGATTACACTTCATTGGTTAAAGCAAGTCATATATATGATCATGACTAACTACAAAGGGTCAGAGAAGTGCATTCCTACTAATTAGCCAAAAGGAGAACTGGAAATAATTAATGAGTAGCAATGTTTACTATCATTTCCCAGAGATACTAAGTGAAAGGAAAAAGCATGCTTTATTCTTCACATTAAAAAACATATGACATATACTGTGTATTTTTGATATGCATTGAGTATTTCTGGAAATCCATGCTGAAAATCAGATAGTTCTAGGTAGGCATAGAAAAAACTGAGTGGTTTAATTTTCTTAAAGGCTTAATTTTCACTGTATAGGATTTTGTATTTTATGTATTTCATACCAGATACATGTATTATCTACTAAAAACTTATATTTAAAAACAAAAAAAAGTAAAAGGCATCCCCTTTGACCCTAAAGCATAAAAGGCAATATAAGAAATTTATCTGAATTTGACTCCCCTTAAAGAAAACAATGCAAGGGTTTCCCCGAAGGAACAGATGAGTCCTGAAGAGACTTTTTAAAATTATTTAAATTGATAAAGATTTAGTAATCATGACTTATAAAATTTCCAAATGGCAGACATTTTTAAATTCAGAGACAGAATCAATAGATCTTGATCTGAAATGAATTTGATAGTGATCAATGTCTATGAAAAAGACGACCAGATCACCACATGATGCAGCTACCCATTTTTGGCCAGAACAACTGAGTCATAAATGCCTTTGCTTGGTTGTATTGAGTGAAATAAGTCATACAGAGAAGGAGAAACAGACTCAGAGACTGAATGAATTTATGGTTGCTGGAGGGTGAAGACTGGAGGGAAGGGATAGTTAGGGAGGTTGTGATGGAAGGGTACACACTGCTATATTTAAAATGGATAACCAACAATGGCCCACAGGGATAGCACCGGGAACTCTGCTCAATGTTATGTGGCAGCCTGAATGGGAGGGGAGTTTGGAGGCAAATGGATACATGTATATGTATGGCTGAGTCCCTCTGCTGTCCACCTGAAACTGTCATAACACTGGCAATCAGCTATACCTCGATACAAAATAAAAAGCTTTTCAAAATGCATTAGTTTGTGAGGAGTAAACTCCCTCACAAGTACACATTATTATTTGATAACAGTCAATTAGAAACTTTGGTTCTTGATGACAGCATTATGGATAAGATGTGAACTGTTCTCTGTCCATCAAAGAAAGCCCAACTACTTTCTAAAATCAGCTTGAAAGAGGCTTGTATCAGGGAGAAAAGGATGTTCTTTCCTTATATAAACTGCACGTCTAGTACATTTCCCCAGCCCGAGATCATTTTTAATACAAACGTCATCTTGTTACAGAATTCTCAGAGCTCTCAAAGTTCCATAAATCACTAATTAGTTATGCCACATGTATAGCAACTTCCAAGTTCTGTGTCTCTCCATACAGATAGTTCTGTTGGGGGAAAAAAATAAGACCAGATATTTCTGGGCCCTTGAATACCACCATCTACCCCACATAATGGCTTCCTCCACACCTCTGTCCCAGAAACACAAAAGCTCACAGTTGAAATAAGCCACCTGGGTGCCTCAGTCTGGGACTCTGACCACTAGGAAGAATGAAGCAGTGTCTTGAAAGTAATCACAGGTAGGATCCACTTTGCTCGGGCTCTGTGTCCTGAGGTGGGAGCCAGAGAGGGTCTGAATATAAATAGAGCTCATCACGGCTCCTTTCCAGCCATTCTGCCTCAAATGGCTGGCCAGTTTGGGGTGCCACAGCAAACCTAGGATGAAAGAAGATCTCAAAATAGCCTGCACATTCAGAGACAAGTTCAAGGACTGAAGAATAAAGGTGAAGTAGGAGAGAAGGAAATGCTTTTCTGTTATGGAATCAGCTGCAATAAAATGATGTAATATAAAAGCAGATTCTTAGAAAACCATGGGAAAAAACAGCATCTCCACTGCTTCTGCACCAGGACAAACCATCAGCCCTTAAAGGAATAGGACACTCGTGAGGAAGGAGCCTAGTTCTCATGAACTTCTCCAGTGGCTCAGTGGTTAACAATCTGCCTGCCACGCAAAAGACAAAGGAGACTTGGGTTTGATCCCTTTCGGGAAGATTGCCTGGAGAAGGAAATGGCAACCCACTCCAGTATTCTTGCCTAGAGAATCCCATGGACAGAGGAGCCTGGTGGACTACATTCCACTGGCTCACGAAGAGTGAAACACAACTGAGTGACTAAATAACAAAAACAATAGAAAACCAAGGTCTCAGGAGAACTCAAATTCAGCTCAAAGAAAGTGACTCTATAATCAGAGTATACCAGTTAAGGTCCCCAAGAAAAAGAAATGCAAAAAGGCAAAATGGTTGTCTGAGGAGGCCTTACAATACAAATAGCTGAAAGAAGAAGAGACATGAAAAGCAAACGAGAAAAAGAAAGATATATCCATCTGAATGCAGATTTCCAAAGAATAACAAGGAGAGATAAGAAAGCCTTCCTAAGTGATCAGTGCAAAGAAACAGAAGAAAACAACAGAATGGGAAAGACAAGAGATCTCTTCAAGAAAATTAGAGATACCAAGGGAATATTTCATGCAAAGATGGGCACAATAAAGGACAGAAATGGTATGGATCTAACAGAAGCAGAAGATTTTAAAAAGAGGTGGCAAGAATACATAAAAGAACTGTACAAAAAAGATTCTCATGACCCAGATAACCACCTAGAATGCTCACTCACCTAGAGCCAGACATCCTGGAATGTGAAGTCAAGTGGGCCTTGGAAAGCATCACTACAAACAAAGCTAGTGGAAGTGATGGAATTCCAGTTGAGCTATTTCAAATCCTAAAAGATGATGCTATGAAAGTGATGCACTCAATATGCCAACAAATTTGGAAAACTCAGCAGTGGCCACAGGACTGGAAAAGGTCAGTTTTCATACCAATCCCAAAGAAAGGCAATACCAAAGAATGTTCAAACTACCACACAATTGCACTCATTTCCGATGCTAGCAAAGTAATGCTCAAAATTCTCCAAGCAAGGCTTCAACAATACATAAACTGAGAATCCCCAGATGTTCAAGCTGGATTTAGAAAAGGCAGAGGAACCAGAGATCAAATTGCCAACATCCACTGGATCATTGAAAAAGCAATAGAGTTCCAGAAAAACATCTACTTCTACTATATTGACTCCACTAAAGCCTTTGACTGTATGCATCACAACAAATTGGAAAATTCTTAGAGATGGGAATACCAGACCACCTTACCTGCCTCCTGAGAAATCTGTATGCAGGTCAGGAAGCAACAGTAAGAACCGGACATGGAACGACTGACTGGTTCCAAATTGGGAAAGGAGTACATCAAGGCTGTGTATTGCCACCCTGCTTATTTAACTTATCTGCAGAGTACATCATGTGAAATGTCAGACTGGATGAAACACAGGCTGGAATCAAGATTGCTGGGAGAAATATCAATAACCTCAGATTTGTAGATGACACCACCCTTATGGTAGAAAATGAAGAGAAACTAAAAGAGTCTCTTGATGAAGGTGAAAGAGGAGTGAAAAAACTGGCTTAAAACTCAACATTCAAAAAACTAAGATCATGGCATCCGGTCCCATCACTTCATGGCAAATAGATGGGGAAATAATGGAAACAGTGAGAGACTTTATTTTGGGGGGCTCCAAAATCACTGAGGATGGTGACTGCAGTCATGAGATTAAAAGATGTATTCTCCTTGGAAGAAAAACTATGACAAACCTAGACAGAGTATTAAAAAGCAGAGACATTACTTTTTCCAGTAGTCATGTATGGATGTGAGAGTTGGACCGTAAAGAAGACTGAGTGCCGGAGAATTGATGTTTCTGAACTGTGGTGTTGGAAAAGACTCTTGAGAGTCCCTTGGAGTGCAAGGAGATCAAACCAGTCAATTCTAAAGGAAATCAATCCTGAATATTATTTGGAAGGACTGATGCTAAAACTGAAGCTCCAATACCTTGGCCACCTGATGCAAAGAGGTGACTCACTGGAAAAGACCCTGATGCTGGGAAAGATTGAGGACAGGAGGAGAAGGGGGCGACAGAGGACAAGATGGTTGGATGGCATCACCAACTCAATGGACATGAGTTTGAGCAAGCTCCAGGAGACAGGGAAGGACAAGGAAGCCTGGAGTGCTGCAGTCCATGGGGTCGCAAATAGTCGGAGAGGACTGAGCAACTAAACAGCAACCAACTGGGGAGACATGTCCTGTTCTATGTCTTTGTGTTTTTTTCAACATGACCAACAGAAAAAAATAAAATTTTAAGAGGAATCTATATAAATACACCTACTAATAAGAAAAACATACTTTACCAGACCATCTGTCCCGATTGTGTATTTTGAAAATCCTATCATATTATTTTGATTTATACAAACAGCATAAATTGAGCACCTACTACATACAAGGAACTAAGCTGGATACAAGGCATGCAAGATTAAGAGAGCCAGTACCCCAGACCTCATAACTTTACTAGCTAGACATATAACGAAAAACTCATTGTAACAGCTGCATTGAACAGATTGCTCAGCATTTGATGGGAACTCAGTGAGTGTTTACTGAAAAAATAAATTTTAAATAGAGGAGTGATAGAGAATTATTTTTAAAAAGACAATGCCTGAATTTGATCAGGAGAGACACATCAGAGACAAGGAGATAAGCGAACTTAGAATTTACAGATAATTTAAAATTCTCCAGGAGGGTGGGCAAGGATGGAGGCAGCCTTCTTGAGAAAGCCTTATTCATGAAACTGCAGACGTGCCAGCCTTGCAGCAAGGACTCAGGTTATGGAATTGGCTGCATATTGGCAAAAGGTTGTTAAAGACAAGGTTTGGAGTGTAGGTCAAGTCCAGATCACAAAAAGCAGTCTGAGGAGTTTCGCACTTCTGCTGGAACAAATGAGGCGGTCACTGTGGTTTTGTATTGAAATAATCTCCTTCGCATCTGGAAAATAATCTCCTTCGCATCTTTTCCATCTGGAAAATGAAATTGAGTTATCAGAAGTGGATAGCAGGATGAGAGCCAAAATCAGTCACGGAAAAGAGGAGGTTTCCAGAAACACTTCAGAAGATGGAATGGGGACGGAGGCCTGGGTGGAATCTGGGGGGAAAAGGAGAGAAAGAAAGACAATATTGGGTGACTGTGAAATACACAGAAAATGGGACTTCCCTGGTGGTCCAATGGCTAAGACTCCACACTCCCAATGCAGGGGGTCCAGGTTCATCCCTGGTTGGCAAACTAGATCCCACATGCTACAGATAAAATTCCTGAGTGCCAAAACCAAGGCCCAGCACAGCCAAATAAAAACTTAAAAGAAAGAAAGAAAGAAATACGCGGAAGAGATTGGAGAGATGGTGAATGCAGAAAGCCAGGGGTTAGGGAGGTGATACAGGTCATAAATTCTGTTTGAGGACATTGACTTTCAGGTGAGTTGGAATCAGATGGGAAAATCCAGTAGGCAAAGAGAATAGATTTTGAGGCTAGGAGACATGGCTAAGATTAAGACTTGAGGGTCACAGAGTCATCAACACCAGGAGCTTTTAGGTAATCTGAAGGTAATAATTAGTATTACCAATACCATAAAAGCAAATAACATTGTTATTGATAACAATATGCCCTGCTTAGTGTTTTATTACAGATTACATGTAATTCTTATAACAAACTTTTCAAAGTAGATATAATTATTATCCAATTTTTTTTTTTCAGATAAGTCAGCTGAAACACACACAGACTGTCCTGTCCTAGGTCTCAGAGCCAGCAAGTGCTGGAGCAGAGAAGCTCTAGACAAGAGGACAAGTCCAGAATCTACCCCAAAATGTGTTTTGCGTGGCCAGCGCAGCACTTTCATGAATTAAATTTGACTTTGGCCATTGCCTGCAGCCTGCTCCACAAGTTCACCACCCTCCCCAGCATACCACTGTGTCTTAATCCCACCTACGTAATTGACGGACACTAAGATGAACTGTCCAGATCCCCTCTCATGGAAGGACCTGTCTGTCACAAGCAACTGTCAGCTCCTTCAGGGTTTGTCTCAGTGGCAGGCAGCTGCCTGTCCCTAGATCACACCTCTTCCAGGGCATCCAAAGACTGATGGAGACAAGAAGGGGAGAAAGGCCAGGCCATCTTGGCCCAACACAGGATGACTCTGATGGGTCATTCCCACTTCAGAACCCTGCTGAGTTTGGATGAGGCTCTCAGCATGCATCGTGACTCACCGTCTTCTTTCCAGTTCTGCTTCCTTTCCTTCCCTCCCTCCCATGGGTGTTGTTCTCTAGGGCACTTACCAATTAGTGTTTTGCTCACTAAATTCCATCCTAGAGTGCACATCTAGAAGTACTCAGCCTGTGACATGTAACCTGCCCATTCCTTGAACACAGTGAATTTTTACACCTACAAAAGGCACAAGCATTGTCTTAAGAGTTTCTGAATGTTTAAGATTTAGCTTAGTGTATGAACAAAAGCAAGTACAAAGGGCCTGTCACCAGTTGAACAAAAGTTGACTCAGATTCCTTTCCAGGCCAGAAAATCCACTGTGAGCTCAGTCTGGGGGTTGCTCCAACCATGGCTCCCATCTGCCTCCCCTACATCTTTATATTTGAATGCCTACTCTCCAAAGTCTCCAAGCCTACAACCTGACCTGTCTAAGGCCCAGCCCTAAGCTAGTTCAACAGGGGATAGAGCGTCAGGCTGTTGACTAGACTCACTCCTGCCCCATGCATCAACTGAGTCAATGTCTGGAAAGGGGTTAACACATATCCCTGGCACTAACTTTTTCCTTTGGCTGAGAACTTCCACCGCCTCCCTCAAGTTCTTCTGTTAAAATGCAAATAATCTAAGTATATATGTCTGTATGTCTTCATTATTTATGAATTGATAAAAAGATGAGAAGGATTCAGGCCAAAACATAAACAATGGTTTTCTTTGGGTTGTAGAATTGTTGGTATTTCTTTTTTTTATTTTTCTACAGGACTGATGCTGAAGCGCCAATACTTTGGCCACCTGATGTGAAGAGCCAACTCATTGGAAAATACCCTGATGCTAGGAAAGATTGAGGGCGGGAAAAGAAGGGGGTAACAGAGGATGAGATGGTTAGTCAGCATCACTGACTCAATGGACATTGAGTTTGAGCAAACTCCAGGAGATAGTGAAGGACAGGGAGGCCTGGAGTGCTGCAGTCCATGGGGTTGCAAAGTGTCGGACAGGACTTAAGCAACTGAACAACAACAAATTTTCTAAAATGAACCTGGGCTGTTTTTACAATAATGTTTAAAATGAGTTTTCAAATACAAAAGGACTGTACCCTTCTTCTCTGCAGATAACCTTGGAAAAGGAAGCCCATTAAGCTATGAGCATGAGAGGAAGGTATTAATACCTTGCTGTCAATGATTTGGAAAGTCAGCCAGTTGATATCAGAGCATCGAGGAAAATGAGATGTTGAAAAGTTCTATGTTAGATGAAGCTGGCCACAGTGAGAGGCCATAGTTTTCTGATTAAGGCATCTAAGGTCAACTAGAGGAGGAAGGCTTTGCAAAAATGGACACAGGAGACTAACCTTATTCCTCAACCTCCAGTCATCCATCCTTTTGCCCCTACCCCCATAGCACGCAGGAGAAGGAGCAGAAGCCAGATGCACTTCTACCCCTTATGGCAGGGGAGTGCTTCTGCCTGCCCCTCTTCCTCCTCTGATGATTTCTGAAGTCCCTTTTATCTCTCACCTGTGAATTTCAAGCCTAGGTCTTCCCTGGTGGCTGAGATGATAAAGAATCTGCTTGCAATGCAGGAGACCTGGGTTCAATTCCTGGGCCAGGAAGATCCCCTGGAGAAGGAAATGGCAACCCACTCCAGTATTCTTGCCTGAAGAATTTCACGGACAGAGGAGCCTGGTGGGCAAGAGTCCATGGGGTAGCAAAGAGTCAGATGTGACCGAATGAGTAACACAGAACTAGGCCAAAGCACTTGATCCTTTTCTCACCTCCTCCAGGCTTGGCTCTGAGGCGTCTTACTGTCCAAGATGGGGAGAAGCCTACCAAACAGGAGCCCAAACTAGAACACCAAGAAGAAAGGGCACTGAGCCCTTCAGCTTAGCCTCGTCTATGCCCGGGGATGCCTTTCAGCAAAGCCCAGCTTCACCTGCATTGCCATGCACTGGCCTTGTGACCTCGCAGCTCTCCCTGCTGCCAGGCTCCTGTGTTCACTGCAGTTCTCACTGGGACCCTGCTGTCCCCTGGGGTCTGCCGCCTCCCGGTTGCCCCCGACCCAGTGCTGTCCGCCTGTGTGTGGGAACATGCAGACATCTTCCGTGCTCTGTGGAAGACAACGGAGACCCGGCTCTGTCCTGCATGGTCCCCTCATATCCAGTTGTTACTAGAAGCACCCGCATTAAAGCTTGGCCCAGGGAGTGGGGAGTCAGGGAGAAAATCAAGGCGCCCCAGCTCCTTTCCTTTTCTTCTCTATGGAGGATGAGGTCAGCACTTTGCACAGGTCCTCTGGGGTTACCTTTATGCATTAAGACAGCTCCCTGGCTTTCACCTTCAACAGCCAGCACTGAAGGGTCTTCTCTGAAAGAGTTCTCAGAGTCCACTTCACCTGCAAGCCTAGAAAGTAGACTTGTCTGTGAATGTGTGTTCCTAGTGCCTAACCCTCTTCCCCTTAGTGGAGGATGAGGAATAAGGTTAGTGTAATGTCTCCCTGCAGTCTTTGCAATCCCAGGGACTGCAGCACACCAGGCTTACCTATCCTTCACTATCTCCTGGCATTCGCTCAAACTCGTTTCCACTGAGTCAATGATGCCATCCAACCATCTCATCATTGGTTGCCCTCTTCTCCTTTGCCTTCAATCTTTCCCAGCATCAGGGTCTTTTCCAATGAGTTGACTCTTCTAATCAGGTGGCCAGAGTACTAGAACTTCAGCATCAGTCCCTCCAATGAGTATTCAGAGTTGCTTTCCTTTAGGATTTTCTGGACTGATCTCCTTGCTGTCCAAGGAACTCTCAAGAGTCTTCTCCACAGTCTTCACCACAGTTTGAAAGCATCGATTGTTCAGTGCTCAGCCTTCTTTATGGTCCCACTTTCACATCCGTACATGACTATGGAAAAACCATAACTTTGGCTATGCGGACCTTTGTCAGTAAAGTGATGTCTTGATTTTTAATACCCTAGGTCTGTCACAGCTTTTCTTCCAAGGAGCAGATGTCTTTTAATTTCATGGCTGCAGTCACGGTCCTTAACCAATAGCTAATGGGGCAGGAACATAAGAGCCTCAGCAGCCTTGCTGTGGGTTGGGACAAACCCTCAAGTTCCCCTGGAGGGTTGGGGGTGGAAGTCCTTCCTTCTGAGGCCCCCCTTCCTTCCCCATCTCCCTGGCTACTGCCTTGAATGCATCACTTACTCACACGTGAACGCACTCTCCAGGTCTGCTTCTGGGAAACATGACTTAAGACTCTCCATTTCCCTCTCTTCTTTCGTCTTCCTAGAAGCAGTGAGCTCAAACCACTTCTATAGTCTGCTTTCCTTCTACCATACTTCAGTATAGTAGAAGGAAACCTCACTTCTTAGAGTGGTGAAATCTCTAACTTTTTTTGAAAATGTCTTTCTAAAGAAATACCAAGACAAGTGATTCAGCACAATCTTCTTTTAACAAGACAGATACACTCTGAGAAAATGGAAACCCAGGAACCCTCTTGGACTTTGCAATAATGACAGTTGACAAGAGCCTTGGGCCATTTATCTCAGAATTTTAAACTTAGAATACCCTGATCCCTTTATTGAATTTTATGTTAAACTTGTTCAATTATTTTCAACCAAATTGCAAGTTATCCTCCAGATGCTAAATTTGACCTGCTTTTTGAAAATAGGTTAGACGTTCTGTGTGCTCCTCTGAAATCTGACATTGTTCCATAACTAACATTAACTTAAAAATCGGAGTGAGCCGCCTTTGCAATAAACTGTCAATAAAATATGGTCTGCAGAGACTTGACTAAGTTTGCTTCTGATTGGTTTTAAAAGTTTAATATGAAACAAGAAGCTCCTGATATTGGGCTAATTTCTTCTTCAAATCAATCCTGCTTATGTAGTGCATTAGGAAGCACCATTAAGCTTGTGCATGGTATCACAAGGCCAAGCCTGAACTTCATTAACCATAAAATAAAAGATCAGCCATGATGTCAACCTGGAGACCTAGAGCCCCAGTTTCAGGAGGAGGAGATTTGATGCTTCTCTTTCCACCAGTCTTCTAGACTAACTTTAGATATATCATTTTAGAATCTCTAAGTGAAGATATTCCAAAGAATGCTCATGCTTAATGATATAGTGAGTCGGTTTCATCAAGCTAATTTTTGTCCTCCTGTGAATTTCATCAAACTTTTTTTGCCAAACAGAACATGGTAAAGCGAAGAATTATTACCAAAGTTGTAGGTAATTTAGACATTCAGGACCACAATTAAATCTGAAATGAACATTGCTACTAAATTAGCTAGCACACTTCTACCATTATTCTCCTCCTTGTGGCCAAATTAACAATACCAGAAATAGCAAGCAACTCTTGAAAGCAGAAAATTACATTACATGTAGAAGGGAGGTTGTTGTTTAGTCACTCAGTCATGTCTGACTCTTTGCAACCTCATGGACTGCAGCACACCAGGCTTCCCTGTCCTTCACTATCTCCTGGAGTTTGCTCAAACTCATGTCCCCTGAGTCAGTGATGCCATCCAATCATCTCATCCTCTGTCGCCCTCTTCTCCTCCTGCTCTCAATCTTATGGTATGGAAGGGTTGAGCAAATAATATTCTCTGAGGGTTTTGAGTACTTACCATGTGACAGATACTATCTTAGAAGCTTTATCATATTAAACTCCTTAATCCTCACACCAATGAGGATTATCAGTGAGATAAGTACTATTATTATCCCCATTTTCCAGAAGAGAAAATGTAGTTACCAACAGCAAGGCATTATCCCTCATGTACTGTTTTAGGGGGTGAGGAATTAAACTCAGTTTTCCTCCAAAGCCTATACTCTCACCAACTATGGGATCAAGCTGCCTCTGATAGAAGACTGACTCAATCAAAAAGCAAACAAACAAACCTTCCTCCATAATCAACCAGGAAACCTAAACTTCTTTCTGTGGGACCAATTCCATGAAAAAGGCCAGGGCCTCAGAAGGCCTGTATAAACTTGTAAACAAAAGAAGGCGGCAGCACCTAGTGACCCCGGCACCACTGAGCGGTACGGATGGGCACCATTCTCCAAGACCGCAGTGTGAGTGGCTCCCCCTGGAGGCGGGCAGCCCTGAAGCAGGAAGAAAATGACCAAGTCCGTGAATCGCTGGAGATGCTTTGGATTGCAGTGAGGTCCAAAAGACAGAAGGAGGGAAGCCTGGGGAAACGACTAGGCCAGCCAAGCAGAGGTGTGAGGCTGTGGGAATTTGATACAAAGCAAAAACGTCACCAAAATGGGAGCTGGGAGGTGACTGAAGAAATTCCTGGCCTGCTTAGAATTTTGACAGATTGGATCCTCAATTAAATTTGCTCTGAATTCTTAACTGCCCATTGGCCTCCTCTCAAATCAGTCCCAACAGAATGTACTTTGGGCATCAATCACAGCCTTATCGTGGAGAAGGGGCTTGTGTAACTCAATGAAGCTATGAACCATGCTGCACAGGGCCTCCCACAGATAGACGGGTCATAATGAAGAGTTCAGACAAACAACGGTCCATGGAGAAGGAAATGACAAAGCACCCCGGTATTCTTGCCCTGAAAACTCCATGAACAATATGAAAGGCAAAAAGATATGACACCAGAAGATAAGCTTCCTCAGTTTGAAGGTGCCCAATATGCCCCTGAGGAAGAGTGAAGGGCAATTAATAATAGCTCTAGAAAGAATGAAGCTGCTTGGCCAAAGGCAAACAATGCTTAGTTGTGGATATGTCTGGTAGTGAAAGGAAAGACTGATGCTGGAAAGAACAATTTTGCATAGGAACCTGGAATGTTAGGTCCATGAATCAAGGCAAATTGGACATGGTCAAGCAGGAGACTGGAGAAGGAAATGGCAATCCACTCCAGTATTCTTGCCTGGAGAATCCTAGGGATGGAGGAGCCTGTTGGGTGCTGTCTATGGGGTTGCACAAAGTCGGACACAACTGACGTGACTTAGCAGCAGCAGCAGCAGCAAGCAGGAGATGGAAGATTGAACATTGATATCTTAGGAATTAGTAAACTAAAATGGACAGAGAATGAGTGAATTTAATTTGGATGACCATTATATCTACTACTGTGGAAAAGAATCCCTTATTTTTTTTTAAAAAAAGGAGTACCCCTCATAGTCAACAGAAGAATCCAAAATGCAGTACTTGGGTGCAACCTCAAAAATGACAGAATGATCTCAGTTCATTGCCAAGGGAAGCCACTTAACATCACAGTAATCCAAGTCTATGACCTAACCACAGATGCTGAAGAAGCTGAAGTTGAATGATTCTATGAAGACCTATAAGACCTTCTAGAACTTACACCAAAAAAAAGATATCCTTTTCATTATAGGGGATTGAAAATGCAAAAGGAGGAAGTCAAGAGATACCTGGAGCAACAGGCAAGTTTGGCCTTCAAGTACAAAATGAAGCAGGGTAAAGGGTAACAAGAGAACATGCTGGTCACGGCAAACACCCTTGCCAACAATTCAAGAGACAACTCTCTACGTGAACATCAGCAGATGATCAATACCAAAATCAGAATTAATTATATTCTTTGCAGCTGAAGATGGAGAAGCTCTATACAGTCAGCAAAAGCAAGACTAGGAGCTGACTGTGGCTCAGGTCATCGGCTCCTTGTTGCAAAATTTAGGTTTAAGTTGAAGAACGCAGGGAAAACCACTAGACCATTCAGAAATGACCTAAATCAAATCCCTTATGACTATATAATGGAAGTAAAGAATAGATTCAAGGGATTAGATCTGGTAGACAGAGTGCCTAAAGAGCCATGGATGGAAGTTCATAATTTGTACAGGAGGCAGTGACCAAAACCATCCCCAAGAAAAAGAAATGCAGGAAGGTAAAGTGGTCGTCTAAGAAGGCTTTACAAATAGCTGAGGAAAGAAGAGAAGTGAAAGGCAAAGGAGAAAAGGCAAGATATACTCAACTGGATGCAGAGTTCTAGAGAACAGCAAGGAGAGATAAGGCTTTCATAAGTGAATGCAAATAAATACAGGAAAATAATAGAATGGGAAAGACTAGAGATCTCTTCAAGAAAATTGGAGATATCAAGGGAACATTTTATGCAAGGATGGGCACAGTAAAGGACAGAAGTGGTAAAGACCTAATAGAAGCAGAAGATATTAAGTAGAGGTGGCAATAACACATAGAAGAACTATACGAAAAAACGTCTTAATGACCTGGATAACCATGATGGTATGGTCACTCACCTAGAGCCAGAGATCCTGAAGTGTGAAGTCAAGTGGGCCTTAGGAAGCATTACTACAACAGAGTTGGGGGGGGCGGGGGGATGGAATTCCAGTTGAGTAATTTACAATTCTAAAATTCTAAATAATCCTATTTAAAATCCCAAAAGATGATGTTGTCAAAGTGCTACACTCACTATTTCAGCAAATTTGGAAAACTGAGCAGTGGCCACAGGACTAGAAAAGGTCAGATTTCATTCCAACCCCAAACAAGGGCAATGCCAAAGAATGTTCAAACTATTGCACAATTGCACTCATTTCACAGGCTAGCAAGTATGCTCAAAATCCTTCAAGCTAGGTTTTAGCGGTACGTGAACCAAGAACTTCCAGATGTACAAGCTGGGCTTAGAAAAGGTGGAGGAAACAGAGATCAAATTGCCAACATTTGCTGTGTCATAGAGAAAGCAAGAAAAGAAAGCAAGTAGATGTTTTCTACTTCTGCTTCATTGACTATGTAAAAGCCTTTGACTGTGTGGATCACAGCAAACTGTAGAAAATTCAAAAGATGGGAATACCAGATCCTCCTACCTGCCTCCTGAGAAACCTGTATGCAGGTCAAGAAGCAACAGTTAGAACCAGACATGAATTGGGAAAGGAGTACGTCAAGGCTGTATGTTGTCACTCTGTTTATTTAACTTATATGCAGAGTACATCAGGCAAAATGCCAGGCTAGGTGAATCACAAAATGGAATAAAGACTGCCAGGAGAAATATCAATAACCTCAGATACGCAGAGAATACCACTAATGACAGAAAGCGAAGAGGAACTAAAGAGCCCCTTGATGAGGGTGAAAGAGGAGAATGAAAAAACTGGCTTGAAACTCAATATTAAAAAAAAAAAATGGAGATCACGGCATCCGGTCCCATCACTTCATGGCAAATAGATGGGAAAACAATGGAAACAGTGACAGACTTTATTTTCTTGGGCTCCAAAATCACTGATGACAGTAACTGCAGCCACAAAATTAAAAGACACTTGCTTCTTGGAAGAAAGCTATGACAAACCTAGACAGCATATTAAAAAGCAGAGACATTACTTTGCCAATAAAGGTCTGTATAGTTAAAGCTGTAGTTTTTCCAGCAGTCATGTATGTATGTGAGAGTTGGACCATGAAGAAGGCTGAGCCCTGAAGAACTGATGCTTTGAACTGTGGTATTGGAGAAGACTCTTGAAAGTCCCTTGGATAGCAAGGAATTCAAACCAGTCAATCCTAAAGGAAATCAGTCCTGAACATTCACTGGAAGGACAGATGCTGTAGCTGAAGTTCCAATACTCTGGCCACCTAATTAGAAGAGCCGATTCATTGGAAAAGACCCTGATGCTGGGAAAGATTGAAGGCAAAAGAAGAGGGAGGCAGATGATGAGACGTTTAAATAGTATCACTGATTCAATGCACATGAATTTGAATAAACTCTAGGAGACAGTGGAGGACAGAGGAGCCTGGTGTGCTGCAGTCCATGCAATTGCAAAGAGCTGGACATGACTGAACGAAGAGCTGGACATGACTGAATGACTGAACAACAACATAAAGAGTAAAATGACCCTCTTCCCAGCCTCCTCCACCCATACCCCTGACTTGCCTCCCCTCCAATGACACCCACCCAGATGCACTTCAAGGGGCTGTACTTGTCTGCCTTTGCTTGGTTCTCTTAGACTTCTAACTCACCTGGGAAATGCCTGATTGTCATTTAGGACAGTTACTATATCATCTGAATAAGTGTGAAAGTGTTAGTCACTCAGTCATGTCTGACTCTTTCCAATGCCATGGACTGTAGCCCACCAGGCTTCTCTGTCCATGGATTCTCCAGACAAGAATACTGGAGTGGGTTTCCATTCCCTTCTCCAAGGAAACTTCCCAACCCAGGGATTGAACCTGGGTCTCCTGCTTTGCAGGCAGATTCTTTATCATCTGAGCTACCAGGGAAGCCCCATATCATCTACAGTGTAGACAGTATGTGGTCTGTTGTAAACAACCAGTCCTCATTAGCTGAACAAAGTGGAATTCCTCAGGGCATTGGAGAGGCCACTGAAATTATAGGATGTTAATCTCTCTATCTGGAGAAGGCAATGGCACCCCACTCCAGTACTCTTGCCTGGAAAATCCCATAGACAGAGGAGCCTCGTAGGCTGCAGTCCATGGGGTCACTAAGAGTCGGACACGACTGAGCGACTTCATTTTGACTTTTCACTTTCATGCATTGGAGGAGGAAATGGCAACCCACTCGTGTTCTTGCCTAGAGAATCCCACGGACAGAGGAGCCTGGTGGGCTGCCGTCTATGGGGTCGCACAGAGTCGGACACGACTGAAGTGACTTAGCAGCAGCAGCAGCAGTCTCTCTCTCCAGTACTCTTGCCTGGAAAATCCCATGGACGGAGGAGCCTGGTAGGCTGCAGTCCATGGGGTCGCTAAGAGTTGGACACGACTGAGCGACTTCACTTTCACTTTTCACTTTCATGCATTGGAGAGGAAATGGCAACCCACTCCAATGTTCTTCCCTGGAGAATCCCAGGGATGGGGGAGCCTGGTGGGCTGCCGTCTATGGGGTCACACAGAGTCAGACATGACTGATGCGACTTAGCAGCAGCAGCAGCAGTCTCTCTCTCTCTCTCTATATATATATACATACACACATGTATATATACACATACATACATACACACACACACCATAGCTATAAATATAGATACAGATGCCTAGAGAGCAAACATGGTGTTTGTGTGTATATGTGTGTATATATGTAGAAAGAGAGAGAGAGAGAATACATACATATTGTAATTTTAATGGCCTCTCCAGTGCCCTGAGGAATTCTATTTGGTTCAGCTAATGAGGACTGGTTGTTTACAACAGACCAGATGCTGTGCTCAGAATTCAAAGGTAGTTGTAAGTGATCCCTTGTTAATCTCTCCCTCATATAAGCCTCCTAAATACAGAACCTTATAACTCTCGGTATGTTTCAGACTCACTGGGAGGACTTTACATTTCTGCCCAGGCTACATGCTATAGAAATTCTGATTTACTGTGTTTCATCCGATCTAAGATGTCACTGCCTATTTGAAGTGTATTTTATCTACAACTAAGAAAGAAAAATGCTTCCAATTATTTCATCAATTTTAAGAAGCACAGATTTCTGAAATGTAGGGGAAAATTACATCTAAGAATAGTAGTTTGCCTAGTTTGGGGACCCAGGCATTAATGCATGGTTTTTTTTTTTTTTAATATCTATTTATTTGGCCGTGCTGGGTATTGGTTGCAGCATGTGAACTCTTAGATGCAGAATGTAGGATCTTAGTTCCCTGACCAAGGATCAAACCTGGGTCCCCTGCATTAGGAGTGTGAACTCGTCACAACTAGACTATGTGTTTTAAATGAGACTTAAATGATTCTAATAAGAATCACTGCCCTGATATCTCTGCCATATGTCTTACTATTCAGCCATTCTTCATTCAAGAAGCATATTTTAAACACTTACTGAACTGCAGATGGTCTATAATGTGTAATATTACACACACATTTTATATATATATATATATATATATACACACATAATATATATATAATACATAGCAGACATTAATATGGCAAGTTTCCAACCCATATGGAGCTTATCTCTAGTATAGAAGAGATAGGTAAATTAATGAGGGCATTTTCTGTCTCCTTCACCAGATCATGAAAGCAGTAACTCTTCCCTAAGTAAAATGGCTCTATTCCTAATAGAATGGGGAGAGAATATGCAAACCTTCTGTCCCATGGATGAAGAACTTCACCTTTGTTATGCTCCAGTATCTCGACTCTTGATACACCAGACCTCACACATCAGAAAACTATGAACAGTATTGCTCTTTCCAGCTAAGAAGCAACTGGGCCTTGAACAGCAATAACAACAAGGAAGGAGAGGTATACTTGGCTAGAAATAGCTGGAAAGCCGAACACACTGGCAACAGAGTCAGGAAGAAGAAAGATCAAAAAACTAAAGTAACAACTGGAACAGAAGAAAAAGAATAGCAAGCTGCAGGGGTGGCAGATAGAAGATATGACACTAGAGATTAGAAGCAGGCAAGACCACAAAAATGACCAGAAGCAAAAAGTGACAATGGAGAAGAGATCTGGTAACAAAGAATCAGAGGAGGCGAAAAAAGACCAGAACATTGGCAGTTTGAGTGCAAACAGAAACGCATAGCCAGCATCAGGTGAGGAATTTGGAGAAGGAATGAGTCAAGTCCTACCTGAAAGACACTTCATTACAAAGTAGAAGAGCAATTGACGTTAATAATCATTGAGATTAACGATTATTTTCTATTATTAAAATTGCTGCCCAACCCCATTTAAAAGCTTTGAGAGGCTTACACAGTTAAGACTGAGTCATACAGAAGATTCTCTTTTAAGGAATTGCTGATCAAACTGTTGTAGCCACGCATTCTGGGAAACAAACTCACTCAGAAGGACAATGCAGACAATGGAGTGCAGTTTATTACACCGGCGGGCCCAAGGCAGAGTCTCCTCTTAGCCAAAGACCCTGACCAGTTTTTCTGAAAACCGTATATACCCTAAGTGTACGTGCCCAAACCCACCTCCCCAAATTCCCTGAAACTAGTCTGAACAAAGGAAAAGAAAGACACAATCAAAGTTAACCCGTGATTCATATGCCTTAAGCCTAGGTAGTTAACAGTGGACAATTATCAATAGGCCTGTGGTCATACTCCAATAAGCATAATAGAATTTATGATTCTATTCAGTTACACAGATAATTAGGGTATTCTTTTAGGCAACAGAGAGTCTAGGTACGAGCCCTGGGGCTCTTCCATCCAGGGGGCCTGGTTTTCCGGTTGGTATGTCATTTCCATAGATACTGGGCATAGAGCTCAAAGCCCACAGTCTGGCCCAAGATGGAGTCCTGCTTTCAAGATGGAGCCTGTTCTGTCTGTTTCCTCCTTCAAAATCAGTAGAGCAGGCTCTCTATCCTTGCGTCAGTGTGACAGCTTTATTTCTAGAGGGATGTAATCTCACCTGGATGTTACTCATCCCTAGAAAAATAGAACTCCCCACTTAGACTTTACCTGGAAACTTTTTATTGACTTTGCCTTACAAGGGGATTCCCTGGTGGCTCAGATGGTTAAGAATCTGCCTGCAGTGCTGGAGACAGGGTTCAATCCCTGGGTTGAGAAGATCCCCTTGAGAAGGGAATGGCTACCCACTCCAGTATTCTTGCCTGGAGAATTCCACAGACACAGGAACCTGGCAGGCTACAGTAGTCCATGGGGTCACAAAGAGTCAGATATGACTGAGCAACTAACAAGTATTTATATAGTTACACTTAACATGTTTATGTCCTCAGTTCAGTCGCTCAGTCGTGTCCGACTCTTTGCAACCCCATGAACCGCAGCACGCCAGGCCTCCCTGTCCATCACCAACTCCCAGAGTCCACACAAACCCATGTCCATTGAATCAGTGATGCCATCCAACCATCTCATCCTCTGTCATCCCCTTTTCCTCCCATCCTCAATCCTTCCCAGCATCAGGGTCTTCAAATGAGTCAGCTCTTCGCATCAGGTGGCCAAAGTATTGGAGTTTCAGCTTCAACATCAGTCCTTCCAATGAACACCCAGGACTGATCTCCTTTAAGATGGACCGGTTGGATCTCCTTGCAGTCCAAGGGACTCTCAAGAGTCTTCTCCAACACCACAGTTTATGTCCTACCTCCACCCAAAATATGGAATTTAAAATATATTAATGATTAATCCAACAGAGAGTTCAGAGTAGGTTTCCATATCTAAATTATGTTCTAATTCATGTATCTCCCATTCCTTTGAAAAAACAAATAAGTATAACATATGATCTAGCATAGGCTCAACCTAAGGTGATTCCCCATCATACCCAGAGCACATCAGCAAACAACTTTCTGAAATGTTCAGAATTCTATCCGTAAAGGAACCAGAGGATACGCAAACCCAGTACCAGTTCTAAAAACTCAGTCAATAATGCATTTAATAAAAATAAAAACATAGATGGATCAAAAGGTTAAATTAGAAGACACTTCACACTACATGACTTGGGCATTGGCAAATAATCCATCAAATGAAGAGGATGTATTGAATGCCTCTACTGGGCCTAATATTGTTTCATCAATGAGAGACTTAAATTATGAATGAGATCATGATGCTGTATCATATACTCATCTATCATTTATTGAGTTGCTACTTTATAGCAGGTATTAAGAGACAAAATCTCATAGTCCACTGAAGGAAAGAAACACAAACACACATAACTGGTACTGCGAGGAATTTGGCACAGCACCTGGTGACTCCAGATCCTGAGTCCATGTCCGCTGACCTGAAGGTGCACAGGTGCTCATGCCACCAGTAGAAGCTCAATTTGGCTGAGTGAAGTTCTCATCACGAGCAAGTACAGACCACAAGGCATTTGCGGGTCGCTCTTTGGTCTGAGTAGACCGAGACAATGCCACGTGGGCTGGGTGGTCGGCTGGGAGATTGGGCTGGAGAGGAAACATAGTAAATTGGGAAGAGGACAGAAGAGACAGCCTGGATGCTTGAACCAGTTCAGGGAGGGTTGACAACTACAAGACCTGAGCAGCATCATCCTTTATACCAGAAAGCTCGTGGGCATTATGGGGAAAAAATAAAACAAGAAGAAAGTGGAGGAGGTGCTAGAAGAAGAGGAAGAAGAATATGTAGTGGGAAAGTTTTAGACCATTGAGTAGTAAAGGGCAAAGTGGAGTATCTCCTAAAGTGGAAGGGGTTCTCAGATGAGGATAACACATGGGAACCAGAAGAGAAACTGGATTGCCCTGACCTCATTGCTGAGTTTCTGCAGTCACAGAAAACAGCATACGAGACAGATAAATCAGAGGCAGGCAAGCGCAAAGCTTATTCTGATTCGGAAGATAAGGGGGAGGAGAGCAAACCAAAGAAGAAGAAAGAAGAGTCAGAAAAGCCACGAGGCTTTGCCCAGGGTTTGGAACCAGAGCAGATTATTGGAGCTAGAGACTCCAGTGGAGAACTCATGTTCCTGATGACATGAAGAACTCTGATGAGGCTGACCTGGTCCCTGCCAAGGAACCCAATGTCAAGTGCCCACAGGTTGTCATATCCTTCTATGAGGAAAGGCTGACATGGCATTCTTACCCCTCAGAGGATGATGACAAAAAAGATGACAGGAATTAACTCTCTTGAATACCAGCCCCTGTCGCATCTGACTGGGTTTCAAGTGGGGAAAAAGTTCTCCTTGTCTTGACACCATAAAGGTGGCTTGAGAAGATGTCCTTTGAAGAGCCAGTATAGTTTCTGTGCTCTACAGCAGCCCAAGGGCTTCAAGGCCATTCCACGCTATACAGTTTGCACACCCATCCCAGTGGACGGGAAGGGAAGGAGGGTCAGTGTTTGACGGCAACCCATTCTGAACTTTCCAAAAAAAAAAGCAAATGGCCTTCTCTGAAGAACAAAACGCAGAATGGGATGTAGGAGAGCAAGAGATACTGTAGATCTTCAAAAAGCATCTCCACAATCCACACAGCCTTCTTCCCAATCGTGTTAACTCTGCATTTTTACAGAGTAGCATGTGTGTCGTTTTTGGCCATTCAGTTCAGTTGCTCAGTCGTGTCCAGCTCTTTGCGACCCCATGAATCGCAGCACGCCAAGCCTCCCTGTCTATCACCACCTCCTGGAGTTCACTCAAACTCGCATCCATCGAGTCGGTGATGCCATTCAGCCATCTCATCTTCTGTCGTCCCCTTCTCTTCTCCTGCCCCTAATCCCTCCCAGCATCAGAGTCTTTTCCTGTGAGTCAACTCTTCGAATGAGGTGGCCAAAGTACTGGAGTTTCAGCTTTAGCATCATTCCTTCCAAAGAATAGCCAGGGCTGATCTCCTTTAAAGTGGACTGATTGGATCTCCTTGCAGTCCAAGGGACTCTCAAGAGTCTTCTCCAACACCACTTACTGGTGTATTATTTGGGGTGGGTGGGAAAGAAGGGAGATGGGTTAGGATCATTTTTGTTAAAATTTGGGGAAACGGTGAAACAAAGGAAAAAACAACTAATAATGATTGGGTTCTGTGTCCAGAATATTGTATCCTTTCAAAAAATGTCATTGGCCACCTAAATGAGCACTGTGAGAGACTATTTAAAAGCTGTGAATGCCTGAAACTTAGAAGCCAAGGTATTCCCTGCTTGAGCTTAATGCTGATCCCAAAAAAAGACTAAGAAGCTACCAAAAAGATACATGCATCACAATGCTCATAGCAGCATTATTCACAACAGACAAAGGAAGCAACCTAAATGTCCATCAACAGGTGAATGCATAAAGATGAGGTACATATGTACAATGGAATATTACTCAGCCATAAAAATAAGGAAATATTGCCATTTCCAGCAACATGGCTGAAACTAGAAATTATCATACTGAATGAAGTCAGTCAGAAAGAGAAAGTCAAATACCATATGATATCATTTATATGTGAAATCTAAAAAAAAAAAAGATACTAATGAACTTATTCACTAAACAGAAACAGACTCACAGACATAGAAAACAAATTTATGGTTACAAAGGGGAAAGGGAAGGGGGAAGGATAAACTTGGAGTTTTGGATAAACAGATACACTCTATTACATATAAAAAACAGAAAGGTCCTACTGTATCTTGTAATAAACTATAATGGAAAAGAATGTGAAAAAATATATATACATATATAGATATGAATCACTTTACTGTATACCAGAAACTAACACAACATTGTAAATCCATTATATTTCAATAAAAATAAAGCATTGAGCCTGGAGCCAGGGAGATCTGTTGGAAGAATAATGGTCCCAGTGAATGATCACAAAGGTTTGAACCAAGCCAGTGGTGTCAGGGATGGAGAAAGGGATACCAAGACATGTTTAGGAACAGAATTGAGAGGACTCGGGCTGAATGACGAGTCCCTAAAAGAAAGGGCAGAATCACGAGTGGCTTGGGTAACTGCATAGAAGCTTTTTACAGAAACTGATTACAACAAGAGCGAGGTGGAGCAGGAAGGAGGGGCAGGTAACAGGTGCCGCTTCAGTCTCGTTAAAGTTAAGATGACTCTGAGACATCCAAGTTCAAATCTCTAGTAGCCACTGGGAGTACAGAAAAATAGTTGAGCCAGAGTTACCTGTTATATCTCCAAAAGCTGTAACTAAGGAGACAAGAGAGGATGTACACATGGAAACAATTAGTGAACGAAGAAATGTGGAGCATTTAAGATGCTAAAATTCCTTAAGTGGGATAATCAGGGTTCGAAGAGGAGGGAGAACCATGCCAGTTAGCAGAGTAGGAGAAAGGAAGCTTGGCTATGAGGAATGGGAAGAATTTGGAAAAGCAGAGGAAGGACACTTCAGTGGTCAGAACACACACACACCAAGTCAGAAGGCAGAAGTGGAAACTTAGGCAGAAGTTAGGTTACAGAGTACAAGCATGAGGACTAAAAACCCAGGGAAGAGCAGGTTACCAGGGGTCCAAAAATCAGGAAGAAGAACGAAGTCTCATCACAATAGGGAACAAGAGGCTGTTATACATTTTGAAGAGAAGAATGTCATGATAGAAACATTTAACCACTTAATTCAAACGTAGTCTAGCAGATTCATCCCATGCGTATTCACATCTGTGTCCAACACAAAATTATCATCTCTTCAGTAAAGCCTTTTGATCATCCACATTTATATAAAGAAATCTTAAAATGGAGAATTTCCCAAAGATATAGCGAGGTGAAGAAGCACAGTAACAGTGAAATTTCATGATGCCAAGTATCATTACAATAAATTACTCTGCCTAACGAACATGTCCACATTCTACAGATGGTCCATTATAACAGTGTTCTGTTGAGAAGCTTATAACATGCCTTCTGTCTGAGAGATCCTGTTTAACACATGCTTTCCTTTATACTTAACCATGGGGTTCACATGCAATGGTGACTCTGAAATATTCATGAGCTACCCCAAATCTTGGATCACAGATGAATGACAGGAACAGGAATTCCTTTTTTCTTCATTAACAGTTGAGTCAAAAATCTAACAAGGGTTTTCCTGCTCCTCTGGGTAGGACAGTTAGCTTAGGAGTCAGTTTGAATAATAGGGACCCAACTTCTTCCACTCGGTTCCTCTGAGTTGAGCAGACTGACAAAATACCCCTACGAACCATCAAGGCCACTACCTCCATAGCATCACAGGTAGTCATGTGACTATGGGTGGTTGCTGTGATTGGTTCAGGAATGGATACATAACCTGAATTAACCCAGTGAGACACAGGCAGATACTATCAAGGACTGAAACAGCCCACCTCTTCTTCCTTGCAAATTAAATTCTGACTTTCTATTATTGGGTGACCTTAGCAATATCCAAGGGTTCATATCTAGCCCCTAGGGGACAAATGTCAATAAGCCTAAAACTACCAAGTAATTGTATTCCATTTGAAAAGGATTGGTAAAGCATGAGTGTGCAAGGTAACTGACCCACGAGACCTAGAGAAGGAATTCTGTAGAGGTTTTTTTGCATTCTCAAAAGACACAAGCAGGGACTTACTCTTTACTACTTTTGGACACTGTCATATGAAGATGCGGTATCAGGAGCTGCTACAACCATCTGAGATTACAAGGAGGCGGCCCACAGAGAAGCTGACAAAATGCCCTCACATGACTGATCCCCTACATCAACTCACTTTGGAACTGCCTCTATCTCTGGGCTTTCTGCTGTGTGAGAAAGTAAGCCCCTTTGACCCAGTTTTCCGTTACTTGTGGCCAAAACCATCCTGAGTGATTCAGGATGAAACCTGGCACTTTTGCTGCCTCTCTCGGAAAACGGAAGTTCTTCTTCCACTGATGTGACTAATCAAGTGGGATGTGACCTTGGTGCTCTTGACCTCTATCAGGGAGGCAGCAATCAGAAAAGAAAGTCAACAAGAGAAGCACTGTTTGGAGACAGACAGATGATATTATTTGAACATCTAGGTCCAGGTTTTTTCCATGAAGTTACCTCCAAATTTTTCAGTTACATGAATCAAAAAATTTCCTTTTCCCTTCTTCCTAGTTTATGTAGCTTCTCCTCCACTTGTAATTTAAAGACATCCAATGAGTCCATTCTGAAGGAGATCAGCCCTGGGATTTCTTTGGAAGGAATGATGCTAAAGCTGAAACTCCAGTACTTTGGCCACCTCATGCGAAGAGTTGACTCACTGGAAACGACTCTGCTGCTGGGAGGGATTGGGGGCAGGAGGAGAAGGGGACGACAGAGGATGAGATGGCTGGATGGCATCACTGACTCGATGGACATGAGTCTGAGTGAACTCCAGGAGTTGGTGATGGACAGGGAGGCCTGGCGTGCTGCGATTCATGGGGTCGCAAAGAGTCAGACACAACTGAGCAACTGAACTGAACTGAACTGAACATATACACAGGTATGGAGGGAGGAAAAAAGACTGATTGAGATAACATGGAAAACCTCCAGAAGAATGTCAGGCCATAGGCAACTGATAACAACAGTGGACCCTAAATCTATGCTTTCTGTACTTCTTTTATCCTTCACTCAAATCATCAAACCAAGAATAACATCAAGTAAGTGCCAATACTCTCCAACTCCCTCCACCTCCCCAATCCTAAATGTCCCACAAGTTTGAAATAAGACCCAGCCAAGCATCCATACCAGCCCCAAAAACAAGGCAGAAGAAAAAGGAAGCAAGGTGGTCAATTATGTGACCTTTCCTTCCTTCCCTTCCCACTATAAAGAAACTTCTTTTCATGTATTAGATTCTTTTACTATAAATGATTCCCAGCTGTTTCATCCTCAACTGATGCCAAATGGCTGAAAAAATTCCAGCATTTTATCAATCGTATCACATTCACAGGTCACATCTGGTTCAGTCCTCTGTCACAGCACATTTGGTTTATATGCTAATGTTTATCTGTGCTACAAGATTTCAAGTCCCTCAAGACTAGGAAGAGTCTTCTCCATCGAACACGCAGTGCCTAATACAGTACTTACACACTGAAGGCATCTAATAATACTTGCTGATTGAACAGGTGAATGAATTCCACCTCAAGTCTCCCTTAATTTATATGAGAAGGTAGGGGTGTTCTTTAAAGATGAGTCAGGCCAGGGAATACAAATACACCAGATTATTTATCTATCAAGAGCAGTTCTTAGCTATAAGCAACAGAGGAAAACCCTGACTGATTAATTAGAAAAGAAATGTATTTAAGAGATATTGGGTAGCACAAAAATTGTTAGGAGGTCTGGAGAACCAGTGCAAGGCTTACCTTTAAAAACAAAACCCAATTTCATACCACAGAACTGGCCAGTTGAGGAAACCAGTACCGTACTAAGCATTGGCAGAAATGCTACCTTGGCCATCAGTGTCACCAAAAATGGAGGCTTCATTCCCATTATGTTATCTTACATTCTTCACATGTGAATTGTAGACTCATCCAGGTGCATCTGATTGCAGAGTCTGGCTTCATATTTGCATTCTCATGGCAAAAAGACTTGAAATTTACATCTATTTCTATATCGAGGAGGTAAAAATTCACTATGAGAGAGGTGTCCCTAAATATAGAAAGGCCACTCAAAAGATGATGAACAGTCATGAATGTAACACATGCTCACTACTTTGGAACTTAGAATTTTAGACACAAAGTCACCTGTATATGTCCCACCCATATTTGGACCAAAGCCCTGAATGAGGCAATAACTGACTCCAAGTCCCTCAGAGATGGCTCTTCAGACTGTTCTCCAGTGGTCTGCTCTGCCATCAGCCACCTAGGCTGACCTTAAGGCAGCGAGGAAACCAGAACGGAATGCAAGAAGAGTGTATGAGTTTAGTCTGAGAAATGTGTCTCACACAAGTGGTTGAAAGTAAATGATAAGGACTCTGCATCCACTAACTCACAATCTTGGGACGGGGATGAGAAGGCAAAAAGATATGATACCAGAAGACAGCCCAAAAGGTTGGAAGGTGTCCAATATGCTACTGGGAAAGAGCAGAGGGCAAATACTAATAGCTCCAGTAAGAATGCTAGGCCAAAGTGGAAATGACACTCAGTTGTGGATGTGTCTGGTGGTGAAAGTAAAGTCCAATGCTATAAAGAACAATATTGCATAGGAACCTGCAATGTTAGGTCCATGAGTCAAGGTAAATTGGATGTGGTCAAGGAGGAGATGGCAAGAGCGAACGTCTATATCTTAGGGATCAGTGAACTAAAATGGATTGGAATGGGCAAATTTAGTTCAGATGACCTATATATCTACTACTGTGGGCAGAATCCCTTAGAAGAAATGGAGTAGCCATCATAGTCAACAAAAGAATCTGAAATGCAGTACTTATATGCAATCTTAAATAGGACAGAATGATCTCAGTTCATTTCCAAGGTAAACCATTTAATATCACAGTAATCCAACTCTCTGCCTCAGTCACTGATACTGAAGAAGCTGAACAGTTCTATGAAGACCTACCAGACCACCTAGTGAAGAAGGAATTCATAGGGCCCGGACCCCATCTTAGGCCTGTTCATGCTGATCATGCTCGGCCACCTCTCTGTGGACTCTGTGCTTAGTGCCTATGGAAACAACAATAGAAGGATGGGACCCTCTCTGGACAGGGGAATCTTGAAGATCACATCCAGGTTACTCATCGCCTAAGAGAAAACATACTCTAATCACCCCTACCTCCGGACAGGTCATAAATTCTTTCTGTATCTATCGGAGTTTATTGATTATTAACTGTTTGAACACCTAACACTTGATAACACTTGAATAATGGAGTTATTGTGATTGTATTTACCCTTCCTTTGTTTTATGTAAGTCTCAAGGAAATTGAGGTGGTGAGTTCGGATACGTATACATGGGGTATAAAAGATTTTCACAAATGCTGGTTGGGATCCTTGGCTAATAGGAGACTCTGCCTTGGGCCCACCAGTATAATAAACTGCACTCCACTATCTGCATTGTCCTTCTGAGTGAGTTTGTTTCCCGGAATGTGTGGCTATAACACTAGAACTAACATCAAAAAAAGACATCCTTTTCATCATAGGGGACTGGAATGCAAAAGTAGAAGTCAAGAGACACTGTAGTAACAGGAAAGTTTGGCCTTGGAGTACAAGGTAAAGCCAGGCAAGGGTTAACAAAGTTTTGTCAAGAGAACATGCTGGTCATAGCAAACACCCTTTTTAACAAAACAAGAGACGACTCTACACATGAACATCACCAAATGGCCAATACCGAAATCAGACTGATTATATTTCCTGTGGCCAAAGATGGAGAAGCTCTACACAGACACCAAAACAAGACCTGGAGTTGACTGTGGCCCAGATCATCAGCCTCTTATTGCAAAAATTCAGGTTTAAATTGAAGAAAGTAGGAAAAACCATTAGGCCATTCAGGTATGACCTAAATCAAATCCCTTATGATTATATGGTAAGGGTGGTGAATAGATTCAAAGGATTAGATTCAAAGGATTAGATCTACTAGACAGAGTGCCTGAATAACTATGGACAGTTTCATAACACTTTACAGGAGGCAGTGACCTAAACCATCCCCAAGAAAAAGAAATGCAAGAAGGCAAGATGTTTGTCTGAGGAGGCTTTACAAATAGCTAAGGAAAGAAGAGAAGTGAAAAGCAAGGGAGAAAGGAAAAGATATACTCAACTGAATGCAGAATTCCAGAGAACAACAGGAGAGATAAGGCGGCCTTCTTAAATGAACAATTTAAAGAAATAGAAGAAAACAATAGAACAGGAAAGACTAGTGATCTCTTCAAGAAAATTGGAGATATCAAGGGAATATTTCATTCAAAGATGGGCATGATAAAGGACAGGAACAGTAGGACCTAACAGAGGCAGAAGAGATTTAGAAGAGGTGGCAAGAATATACAGAAGTACACAAAAAAGGTCTTAATGACCAAGATAACCATGATGGTCTGGTCACTCACCTAAAGCCAGACATCCTGAAGTGTGAAGTCAAGTGGGCCTTAGGAAACATTACTAAGAAGTTAGCAGAAGTGATGGAATTCCAGCTGAGCTATTTAAAACCCTAAAAGATGATGCTGTTAAAGTGCTGCATTCAATATGCCAGCAAATTTGGTAAACTAGCAGTAGCCATAGGACTAGAAAAGGTCAGTTTTCATTCTAATCCAAAAGAAGGGCAATGCCAAAGAGTGTTTCAACTACCATACAGTTCAGTCACTCAGTCACGTCTGACTCTTTGCAATCCCATGGACTAAAGCACACCAGGCTTCCCTGTCTATTACCAACTCCCAGAACTTGCTCAAATTCATGTCCATCGAGTCAGTGATGCCATGCAACCATCTCATCCTCTCTCGTCCCCTTCTCTTCCTGCCTTCAATCTTTTCCAGCATCAGGATAACTACCATACAAGGGCACTCATTTCACATGCAACCAAGGTTATACTCAAAATCCTTTAAGCTAGGCTTCAGCAGTACACGAACCAAGAACTTACAGATAAATGTACAAGCTGGATTTTTAAAAATGCAAAGAACCAGAGATCAAATTACCAACATTAGTTGGATCACAGAGAAAGCAAGGCAATTCTAGAAAAACATCTATTTCTGCTTCATTGACTATGCTAAAGCCTTTGACTGTATGGATCACATTAACAAACTGAGGAAATTCTTTAAGATATGGGAATACCAGACCACCTTACCTGTCTCCTGATAAACCTGTATGCGGCTCACAAAGCAACAGTTAGAATCGACATGGAACAACTGACTGGTTCAAAATTGGGAAAGGAGTACAACACGGTTGTATTTTGTCACCCTGCTTATTTAACTTCTATGCAAAGTACATCATGTCTAAGGCCAGGCTGGGTGGATCACAAGCTGGAATCAAGACTGCCGGAGAAATATCAATAACCTCAGATATGCAGATGATACCACTCTAGTGGTAGAAAGTGAAAAGGAACTAAAGAGCATCAAGAAGCATTAAGAAGCAAAAAAAAAGCTGGCTTAAAACTCAACATTCAAAAATACTAAGATCATGGCGTCTGGTCCCATCATTTCATGGCAAATAAATGGGAAAAAAGTGGAAGCAGTGACAGATCATATTTTCTTGGGCTCCAAAATCACTGAGGATGGTGAGTGGAACCATGAAATTAAAAGACGTTCGCTCCTTGGAAGCAAAGCTATGACAAAACTAGACAGCATATTAAAAAGCAGAGACATCACTTTACCAACAAAGGTCCATATACTCAAAGCTATGGTTTTTCCTGTAGTCCTGTACGTATGTGAGAGCTGGACTACAAAGAAGGCTGAGGATGAAAGACCTGGTGGTCTCAAATTGTGGTGCTGTGGTGCTTGTCTCCCTTGGACAGAAAGGAGATCGAACCAATCAATCCTAAAGGAAATCAACCCTGAATTTTCATTGGAAGGACTAATGCTGAAGCTCCAATCTTTTGGCCACCTGATGTGAAGAGCAGACTCATTAGAAAAGACCCTGATTCTGAGAAAGACTGAAAGCAGAAGGAGAAAGAGTTGACAGAAAATGAGATGGTTAGAGAGCATCACTGACTCAATGGACCTGAAGTTGAACAATCTCTGGGAGATAATGGATGGCAGAGGAAACTGGAGTGCTTCAATCCATGGGGTTGCAAAAAGTCAGACGTGATTTAGTGACTGAATAACAGCAACAACATATCAAGGAAATCAAACAGCAAAGAATGCTGTTCAACAGGGATGGAACACCATTGCTGACCCAGCTCCATACCTCCCCACCTTCTCTGATGGACCCCGTTGCATTCTGACAATATTTTTAGTTTTAAGTCCTCTGGCACTTGTGTATTTAAACCTTCTCAGCTAAAAAAACAAAGTGTTTTTATTTCTGTATCTATCTTTTCATCTTCCAAATGTTTATTATGACAGATTCTCCAAAAATGCTTCTTGAACAACAGAACACAGATTTTACAAAAGCTTAAACTGTCTATAATCTCTGCCAATATTGATCTGAACCCCGTGTATCACAATTGCTGAGAAAGCCTTGTTTCCTGTGAAATAACTTCAATAATTACAGCATGCCACATAATACATACAATGCTCTTTAACCAGCATAACTACGTTTACCCTCACAGGCACTCGTTTTCTGTAATTACTGCTTATATGAAAATAAACCTCGGCTGAAAGCAAGGGAAAAAAATCAATGCAAAATAACACCTCTAACTTGCCAACCCTGCAGAGATGTTTACCAATATGCACACACCATTTCTGTGTGCTGCCCACTGAGACAGCACTAACAGTTCACAAATTCCTCTAAGAATAATCTTATTGACAAAGGCAACAAAATGAAATTGAAAAGTGCTGTCAGCTCAGTGATTTGCTGACAAATTATCCACAATAATCAGTGATTCCTGACTTCAGGATTTCTAGAAGAACCCACTCCAGTGAATGCTGTGGTTTTTTGGTATCCCATAGTGAGGACATTGTACATTATCATTACCTTTTGTCTTTAATTGAAGGAAGCTGTTGTTATAGCAAGACATAGGCATGAATTCTGGCTCTGTCTCTGGCTATCTGTTGGATAAATGATTTCACCCCTCTAAGCCTCTATTTTACTATCTTAGAACTGATATATATCAGGATTTTTTGAGAGGGCCAAAATAGGCATTCACAAACAGGAAATTAATAAATGTTGATATATTTAACAAACTCACAGTGTAAATTTCCAGTAGAATTCAGTCATAGGAATAAATGTTACTTGCCAGATACACTGATGTACTTTCTTTAAACTGGACTAGGCTGCTTTGTAATAGACCAGGAGGTAATCAGATCAAGATTGCAAAGTAAGAACATGCTTCTCTCATCTCAAATCCCCATAAACAGTAAGAAAATATTTTAAATTGAAAACAGCACAAGAAAAGAAGACTTGGTGCCCTCAATAGATCAGAAATTGTAATAAAGTTCCTAAAATATTAAAGGCAGAGGAGTTTATATTGAAGGAAGAAATAATGGCCAAAACACACAAAAGAGAGAACTGATGAAGAGTGTGAGAGTATCTCAGCTTGGGCTTCAAGCTGAGAGAAAATAGATGAAAAGAGAGGATCCAGGGTCAACCACCAGGATGACTGACTGACGCAAGATCCAAGGGGATCTTCTCCTTGTGCCATGCAGGATCCGGAGAGGTTTGTGTCCCTAGACAGAAGCCATGCACAACCAGGAAGATGTCCCTCCTGGTGGTCAGGGCTTGGGACAGAATTCACTGCCACCCAGAAGAAAGGGGAAGCCTCCATAACTGAGGCGGCCACATTGCTGCCTGGAATTCTAGAGCCAAGCCAGGTAATCACATATAGCATGAGACCGACTAACCTAGGAGCCCAGATCCCATATAATCATGCAAACCCAGCAATTTGGTTTTCTTTTTTCTCTTTTGGACTACATCATGTGGCATGTGACACCTTCCCCAAGCAAGGATGGAACTGTGCCCCTTGCATTAAGGAGCATGAAGTCTTAACTGCTTGACTACCAGGGAAGTCCCCAAACCCAGCAAATATTTAAGGAAAAGTAACTCTTTAAAACCTTAGTGAGGCTCAATGGTTAAGAATTCACCTGCCAATGCAAGAGATGCAGGAGATCCAGGTTCAATCCCTGGGTTGGGAAGACATCATCTTCTGAATGAAAGGGACCATAATCATCATATGGATAAACTAATATCCAAAGAAACAAAGTTTAAAAATTAGATTTTTTAAAAAGTATGTATGGTACATATGGGGCTTTCCAGGTACAACAGTGATAAAGAATCTGCCTGCCAATGCTGGAGAGGCCATAGACAAAGGTTTGATCCCTGGATTGGAAAGATTCCCTTGAGTAAGAAATGGCAACCCACTCCAGTATTCTTGCCTGAAAAATTCCATGGACAGAGAAGCCTGGTGGGCTTTAGTCCGTGGGGTCACAGAGAGTTGGACACAACTGAGCACATTACATACGATTAACATCCTAAGAGGAATAAGAAGATAATGTCCGTTTTAATAGAAACATATTCTAAACAACTAGGGATCTTTGAAAGGAAGGTTGTAATTATTGAAAAAGTCTGAAAAACTCAATAAATGTGCCAAGTAACAGAAAAGATATAACTAAAAGATGATTACTTAACTAGAAGATACAACTAAGGATCCTCCTAGAACACAGCTCAGAAAGGACAGATAAAAAGGTGAATATGGGTGGGAAAAAAAATTCAAAGGTTTCAACATTTGCCTAATAGGAATTTCAAAAAAAGAATAGAGAGAAGAAATAGAAATGAGAAAAAAAGATTTCCAGAAAAGATAAAAATCCTCAGAATAGATGGGTTGAACCAATGTCCACAACTTGCAGATACAGAGGACAAACTAGTGGTCACCAATGAGGACAGGGAAGTGGGGAGAGGCAATAGAGGGATAGGGGATTAAGAGGCACAAACTATTAGGTATAAAATAAGCTCCATGGATATATCGTAGGGGCTTCTCTGGTGGCTCAGCAGTAAAGAATCTGCCTGCAATGTGGGAGACTGGGGTTCGATCCCCGGGTCGGGAAAATCCCTGGAAAAGGAAAGGACAACCCACTCCAGTATTCTTGCCTGGAGAATTCCATGGACAGAGGAGCCTGGTTGACTGTAGTCCACAGGGTCTCAAAAGAGTTGGACGTGACTGAGTGACTTACACTTTCACTTTCAAGGATATATCACAGAACACATGGAATATAGTCAATACTTCATCCTAACTATAGATGGAGTATAACCTTTAAACACTGTAAACAAATCATTACATTATACACCTGAAATTTATACAATATTGCGAGTCAACTATGCCTCAATAAAAATCAATCAATAAAAATTTCTCCACTTCTTTCTTACTGACAGACAACATTATCAACCCCCAGCCCTCCAGAGGCTCAACTCCAATGCCGCAGAAACCCTGCTCAGTGGCTGAGTGTCATCAGCATGTTTTCAGAACGCTTACTGAATGGAGTTCAGATCCTGATATACTGGTTAATGCTTCCTTCAAGCTTCCTTTGCGAACTTGATCTTTGCCGTCTGTCACCCAGTGTTCCGTGCCTTCCCTCAGGACCAACTTTTGCCATGTTCCACAGTCTACAAAACTTATCCAGGCACGGAGCTGTCTTTGAAATCAAAGGCACACTGTGCTCAGACCTACTCTAAATGCTGCATGAGTTTCTGATCCAAACTTTTGATCTGCCATTTGTTCCCTGTTCCCTCCCTCCTGGAGTCCTGGTCCAGATGGCACTTTTCACTGGTGCTGTGCCCCATTCCTGTCACAGAACAACAAAGGTTTTAATTTCCAAATATGGAAGCAGTGTTTCAGGACTGAAGGTATCTACCACGTAAGGTAATGTATTCCTCAAAATATTTCCAAGATTTGGATGTCTGTTACCACAACTGATCACTCTTCAAGTCTGTGTTTGTTGACTAAACTATAAATATTTTAGCAATGGATTCATTCATGTTTTAAAGACACTATGCACTTATGAAAACACAAGGCTCATTATCCATAGAATATTTCATGTAGCTTAGGCAAAATACTTCTACATGTAGTAAGGGAATACAAAAAGGTTAACAGATGGGATGTATTTGCATTAGTGTCTTACTCATAGAAGTGAGGAGGTGAAACCTTTTTTTCTTTGGAAGTTACTTGGCAAAGAACTTGGCAAATAGATTAGAAATTATAATGTTGAGAATCCAGTAGCAGAATTAGAGCTAATTCCCATTTAAGTGCCCCCATGCAGTCTCATTTACATGAAGGGATGGGGGGCAGGTAGGAGGGGGAGAGAGAGAGAAGCCTAGTAGAAAGAAAAAGTTGTGAACTTACTATAACAAGTGACAAAACATGTGGAGACTTCCCTGTGGTCCAGTGGCTAAGACTCTGCGCTTCCAACGCAAGCGGTCCAGGTTCAATCCCTGGTCAGGGAACTATATCCCACATGCCACAACTAAAGATCCTGCATGGATCTTTTCATTGGTGCATGTTGTAACTAAAACCCGGCACCTCCAAATAAATAAAATAAATATTAAATATAAGTGATATGTGACTAACATATTTTCAATTAAAACTCCAAGCCAAAACAATCTGCATGATAAATTATTGAAAGGGGTTGTCCAAGGCACCAGAAGAGATACAAAGAGTAGCCCATTTCCTAAAGATATAAGATAACTCCTCTCAAGAAACACCTGGAGTAACAGGCAAATTTGGCCTTGGAATATGGAATGAAGCAGGGCAAAGACTAATAGAGTTTTGCCAAGAAAATGCACTGGTCATAACAAACACCCTCTTCCAACAACACAAGAGAAGACTCTATACATGGACATCACCGGATGGCCAACACCGAAATCAGATTGATTATATTCTTTGCAGCCAAAGATGGAGAAGCTCTATACAGTCAGCAAAAACAAGACCAGGAGCTGACTGTGGCTCAGACCATGAACTCCTCATTGCCAAATTCAGACTGAAACTGAAGAAAGTAGGGAAAACCACTAGACCATTCAGGTATGACCTAAATCAAATCCCTTATGATTATACAGTGGAAGTGAGAAATAGATTTAAGGGCCTAGATCTAACAGAGTGCCTGATGAACTATGGAATGAGGTTCGTGACACTGTACAGGAGACAGGGATCAAGACCATCCCCATGGAAAAGAAATGCAAAAAAGCAAAATGGCTGTCTGGGGAGGCCTTACAAATAGCTGTGAAAAGAGAAGCGAAAAGCAAAGGAGAAAAGGAAAGATATAAACATCTGAATGCAGAGTTCCAAAGAATAGCAAGAAGAGATAAGAAAGCCTTCTTCAGAAGAAATAGAGGAAAACAACAGAATGGGAAAGACTAGGGATCTCTTCAAGAAAATCAGAGATACCAAAGGAACATTTCATGCAAAGATGGGCTCAATAAAGGACAGAAATAGTATGGACCTAACAGAAGCAGAAGATATTAAGAAGAGATGGCAAGAATACACAGAAGAACTATACAAAAAAGATCTTCACGACCCAGATAATCACGATGGTGTGATCACTGACCTAGAGCCAGACATCCTGGAATGTGAAGTCAAGTGGGCCTTAGAAAGCATCACTACGAACAAAGCTAGTGGAGGTGATGGAATTCCAATTGAGCTATTTCAAATCCTGAAAGATGATGCTGTGAAAGTGCTGCAATCAATATGCCAGCAAATTTGGAAAACTCAGCAATGGCCACAGGACTGGAAAAGGTAAGTTTTCATGCCAATCCCAAAGAAAGGCAATGCCAAAGAATGCTAAAACTACCGCACAATTGCACTCATCTCACACACTAGTAAAGTAATGCTCAAAATTCTCCAAGCCAGGCTTCAGCAATATGTGAACCATGAACTTCCTGATGTTCAAGCTGGTTTTAGAAAAGGCAGAGGAACCAGAGGTCAAATTACCAACATCCGCTGGATCATGGAAAAAGCAAGAGAGTTCCAGAAAAACATCTATTTCTGCTTTATTGACTATGCCAAAGCCTTTGACTGTGTGGATCACAAAAAACTGTGGGAAATTCTGAAAGAGATGGGAATACCAGACCACCTGATCTGCCTCTTGAGAAATTTGTATGCAGGTCAGGAGGCAACAGTTAGAACTGGACATGCAACAACAGACTGGTTCCAAATAGGGAAAGGAGTTCGTCAAGGCTGTATATTGTCATGCTGTTTATTTAACTTCTATGCAGAGTACATCATGAGAAACGCTGGACTGGAAGAAACACAAGCTGGAATTAAGATTGCCAGGAGAAATATCAATAACTTCAGATATGCAGATGACACCACCCTTATGGCAGAAAGTGAAGAGGAACTCAAAAGCCTCTTGATGAAAGTGAAAGTGGAAAGTGAAAAAGTTGGCTTAAAGCTCAACGTTCAGAAAACTAAGATCATGGCATCCTGTCCCACCACTTCATGGGAAATAGATGGGGAAACAGTGGAAACAGTGGCAGACTTTATTTTTCTGGGCTCCAAAATCACTGCAGATGGTGATTGCAGCCATGAAATTAAAAGACGCTTACTCCTTGGAAGGAAAGTTATGACCAACCTAGATAGCATATTCAAAAGCAGAGACATTATTTTGCCAACAAAGGTCCGTCTAGTCAAGGCTATGGTTTTTCCTGTGGTCATGTATGGATGTGAGAGCTGGACTGTGCAGAAGGCTGAGTGCCAAAGAATTGATGCTTTTGAACTGTGGTGTTGGAGAAGACTCTTGGACTGCAAGGAGATCCAACCAGTCCATTCTGAAGGAGATCAGCCCTGGGATTTCTTTGGAGGGAATGATGCTAAAGCTGAAACTCCAGTACTTTGGCCACCTCATGCGAAGAGTTGACTCATTGGAAAAGACTCTGATGCTGGGAGGGATTGGGGGCAGGAGGAAAAGGGGACGACAGAGGATGAGATGGCTGGATGGCATCACTGACTCGATGGACATGAGTCTGGGTGAACTCCGGGAGTTGGTGATGGACAGGGAGGCCTGGAGTGCTGAGATTCATGGGGTCACAAAGAGTCGGACACGACTGAGCGACTGATCTGATCTGATCTGCTTAAAAGAATTCAGTACCTTTTTTCACCAGGGTTCAGTGGGCCCCCATGACCCGGACACTGAGCACATCGCCTTCACCCCATAATCCAGGAATATCAATGACATTAGTATTCTTTTATTTTTTGAGAATAAAATCACTTCATTTATTTCCAAAAGTGTAGAGGTGGGAAAGCAACATGATAAAAATTAAGTTCAGTTCCCTATGGATCCATTCTGTCTCAGGGGAGGGACAGTGGCTCTTTGGGCCAGTGTGTTCTCAGTGGGAGGGCTTCAGGTGGTTGGATCCCTCGTTGCCATGGCAACCCTCGGGTCCATCACCAGCCAGAGCTGGTCCCTCCTGCCCTGCCCTCCCCTGGAGCTATCTACGGGTTAGTGGGTTAATTTCCAGATGCAGCAGCTCTGGATCCTCCCAGTGGCTCCCAGGTTCCCCACCCTCTCACTTTCCTGTCCCCTCAGCTGTCTGGCCTTCAGCCCCAACCCCTCCTTGTCCTATTGGGTACCCCCACCACCACCAAGTCCCCGGCTTCTCGGGGTCACCCTCCTCTGGAACTCCTTCCTTCTGTCTGCTGATAGTCAGGCCACGGAGGTCTCAGTGACTGAGCCCAGCTCAGCCCACTGTGGGGCCTGGGGAGGCTGCAGAGGGGGTGGGGGTGGGAACAGGCAGATCCTCCCAAGGCCCAGTCCCACTGCCACCGCCAGCAGAACACATCCTGTAGCAAAAGGTTAAAAAACGAGTAAAAGAAACAAGAGCGTGATAGACCAGGAAAGAGCACGTCCCCACGGGCAGCCCCAACATAGGGAGGGGCTGTGACGGGCTTCTGGGCTCCAGTGCCCACTTGCTGCCTGTAGGGCCTAAGTCCGCACCAGCCAAGTGGCCAGGGACTGGCTGGCACTGCCTGGCAGTAACGGAGCACTCTAGGGGAGAGTCCAAATCCTCTAGAATCTTAGGTCTCCCAACCAGAACAAACATCTGAACCTACAGGCCTGGCCATTGCTTCCGCTGAGCTCATCTGTGGCCCCACCTCTGTGGATCCAAGGTCACAGGCTCTGGACTTGGGAAGTGGCGGGATGGAACTGCTGGAGCCCTGGGTCAGAGGGCTCTGGTGGGGCCAGGACGTTTCCCTGGGCTCAGAGGCCTGAGCTGGCTGCAACACAGCCAAAGGGAGCCTGGCATCAGGGCCAGGGCCCTAGACATCTGAAGAGAATGTGGGGCCTGGAGGGGTGCCCCCAGTACTGAGCCGGTGGTGGGAAGGAGACCCGGGTAATCAAGCACATCAACTCACAGAAGGGCAGAGGGTGGGCGGCCATCTGAGGGGGTGGGGCCGACCTGCAGGCTCACGGAGCTGTCCCACCTGCTGGGTGGGACCCAGCCCTGCGGACCTCAAGAGCAGTGAGGGAGAAAAAGAGGATGGTGTGTGGCCTGGAGGCCAGGCTGCAGGGGGCTCATAGGCTGCACCTGTGCACATCTGGTCTGGCAGATGCTTAAGGACAGAGGGTGGAGGTGGGGCTGACTGGCCGGGGCCCAGGAGGGAGGGTGTCAGAGGGAGGTGTGAAAGCCTTGAAACCAGACAGCGAGAGAGGAAAGACCAAGCCTGAAGTCTGTGAGCCACGCGCCACAACCTCCTGATGCCTCTCTGAACAAAACCCCACCCTCCCCTTCACCGCCACTCCCACCTGCTCCTCCCCCACTGTCCCTGTGAGCTCCCCGAGGGCCGCAGCTTCATTTGTGGGGGTAGGCATCCAGCCACAGCTGCCCAGACTTCCTCAAGGACCCGATGATATCTTGCAGGGCCCAGAGCAGCAGCTTCTCCAGGTACTCAGTGCCGTGCTTGGCACACAGGGACCTCACCAGGGGGGCGACCTTAGGCAGATTGTGCCGGGGCATGGTGGGGAAAAGATGGTGCTCGATCTGGAAGTTGAGGTGCCCACTGAACCAGTCGTTGAAGAAGGACTGCTCCACGTTGCAGGTGGCTGCCAGGTGGCTGCTGAACCAGTCGCGGTAGGGCTCTCAATCTCCATGACGATGTGATCCACACAAACCCGTGGTTCTCCAGGAACCTGATGAGGTTGAGCAAAAGGATGGCTCCCAGGACACCACAGAAAGGGATGTAGCTGATGAAGAAACGGGTATAGTAGCTGATGACCCAGGCCAAGTCTACCCAGTCCTTGCGAACGATCACGGTCATGATCATATGGTACTGGAAGTACAAAGGGATGAGCAGCGGAGGCCCAATCAGGAAGAAGTACTCATGCTGGTGGTTGTAAGGTAGGTATTTCAGCTTCTTCATGCTGTACTCAGTGGGCTGCCACTCGCCCAGGACACACACATGCAGCATGTTCACATCCAGGTCCTTGTTGAAGACGTTGGGTTTGGCGTGGTGCTGGAAGTGGCAATGGTTCCACCAGTTGGCAGAGCCACCCTTTAAGTGACTGATGATGAACTTCTGTACGATATGGTTCCACATGGACTTCTTGTAAACAGAGAGATGGCCGTAATCGTGTTGCAGCCATCCAGCCTGGACCTGCGTAATGACGGTTGGAATCCAGCCATTGCCAAAGTAGAAGATAGTGAACCAGGCGATGCTCTCCATGGCAATAATGTGGGCCAGGTGGAGAAGGAAGAAGAGCTGGTTACTCTTGAACAGGTTCATGTCCTCAACGGTCTTCCTTAGGGCCTGGAAGTCCTCGATGATCTGGGAATTCTTGCCGTGGTCCTGGTTCCTCAGGGGCCAGCTCGCCAATCAATAGGGGCTTCATGAACTTAGGCACAAAACCGAGGTTGCGGTGGAAGGCCAGGAAGGCGTCTGTTGCATCTTCCCCGGCGTAGTGCCCGATGACCCGCTGGCCCCCCGGGTGCCGGCTGGACCATTTGGTGATGTTGTAGACCTTGCGATCGATGACCAGCCACCTGTCGGGTGCGCAGGTTGTGCTTCTGAATCTCCTCCCAGCGGAAGGTAGGCATCGGCGCCTCAAGCTTGGTGGCCCCCTCGCCCTGGTTACCCCACTTCCCCATGCTGCCTGCTGACGGGGTGCGGTGAGTGCAGTCCGCTTTAGGCTTTTGTCTTCTCCTCCTCCTCCTTCCACGACATCCCCTCCCCCAACCTCCTTGCCTCGGCTCCGGAGTATCCATCCCTGCCTTTCTTCTCCGCTTCCAAGTGCCCCCAAGCGGTCCCCTCTGTCCGCGCCCCACCGCCACCCCCTCCCTCCCCGCCCACAGCTTGCGGTGGACTTTTGCCTCCAGAGAAAACTCCCGGGTAGCTCAGGGCCTCAAAGCCTCCTCTGCCCGCCCCTCCGGCTCCCCCCGCCCCCACCCCCCCTAGCCCAGGGCTCCGCATCCTCCCGCGTTCCCCTCCGCCTGGGTTTCCACAGTGATCAGCAGAGCGACTGCACCAATCCGGGCGCGTTGCCCCTCCTGCCTTTGGCCCAGGAGGATCTTTGGAAGGCCAGCGGGCTGGGGCAGCGGTTCCCGGGTCCCTGGCCACGCAGAGTCCAGAGGGCCCGGGAGGCCAGTTACGTGTCCGAATTCCTTCCTCCCCCGACTCCAGCCGGGGGCGCCCGAGGAGATCCCAAGGGAGCCAGGCGGGCAAGAGGGGGCGGCGGTCACGCCGGCGACCCGCTCTCCTGGATGTGCACCTGATGCCCGCACAAAGAGGGCCGCGCGGCTCCGTGTGTTTTGCGGTGGGGCAGTATTCTTTTTTTTATAACTCTTAGATAGGTATCACATCATCTGTTTTTTAAAATATTTACTGTGGCTGTGTTGGGTCTTAGTTTGGCACACAGGCTCTTCACTGCAGTACAAGAGTTATCTAGTTGTGGCATGCAGGCTTAGTTGCCCTGGGGCATGTGAGATCGTAGTTCCCAGGCCAGGGATCAAACCTGCATCCCCTGCATTGGAAGACAGATTCTTAACCACTGGACCACCAGGGAAGTCCCCTACATTAGTACTCTGTTATGTCACTTTTTCTTATCTATGTACATGCTGTTCAATAGCTTGTCTACTCAACCAATAAGTATTAAGTCATTCTTCAAAATCTGACTCAGCACCTCTCCCGTAAGAGAATTTGGAGGAGATACCTTCAGTTGGTACCACAAAAATGGTGCCTTCAACAAACCATGCCCTCTTTTATCAATAAAGACTCTTCATTTGAAAGGCAGCTCTTGGCTTATTCCCAAGCCCTGGTAGAGGGTGAAAGCCTAGACCACGTAGCATCAAGTGATATTGCAATTTTGAGCTATCACGAATTAGTTATTTATCTGATCCACCAAATTACAAAGTTGACTATATACAGCAGCATTCCATCATAAATTAGAAATTGTAGAATTGTAGGGACTTCCCTGGTGGTCCAGTGGCTAAGACTCCAAGTTCCCAATGCAGGGGGCCTGGGTTTGGTCCCAGGGAACTAGATCCCACATGCTGCAACTAAGAGTTCACATGCCGCAAATGAAGAACTCAGGAGCTGCAAATAAAACCCGGTACACAAATAAACCAACTAGAAATTCTACAATACAGATCAGACTCAGCATGTCTGGAAAGGACATCTCTCCCCCCAATCCCAAGGGGTCACTGGGAGTTTCTTGTGATCAGTTAAGAGAGGAGAAAAATGCCTAGTCCTGCTAAAAAATAAATCTCCACCATATGCCTTTCAGGTCACCCCTGCAAAACAGTGGCTAGTGTAAACCCTCCCCACGAGAAAAGCTTTGGGTTGTTTGCTTTGTGAAAAGGAAAAGCCACTGAGATCTAGATCGACACTGACTCATGGGCAAGACCTAATAGTGCTGGCTGGCTAGTCACAGACTTGCAATCAAAATTGGGAAATGGATGGTGAAGGTGAGCGGGGGAGAGATATGTGGGTGGACTCAGAATGCACATGAGGTATGAAGACATTCACCACAAGGATCACTTTGAAGGAGGCTCTCAATCAGGTAGACAATATGACCTATTTAATTTCTGACAGTAGCCTCTTTCCTTAGCCTCTTCAGTGTTTGCTCAGTGGGTCCATGCAAAGAGTGGTTATGGGGGACCTCCCTGGTGGTCCAGTGGTTAAGACTTTGCCTTCCAGTGGAAGGGGTGTGGGTTGGATCCCTGGTCAGGGAGCTAAGATCCTACATGCCTTTTGGCCAAAAAATCAAAGCAAAAAACAGAAGTAATATTGTAACAAACTCAATAAAGACTTTGAAAATGATCCACATCAAAAAAGTCTTAAAAAAAATAGTGGCCACAGTAAGAGGGATAAAGGCTAGGCATCAGCTTATCAAAGCTCATCCAGCTACCATATCTGCTGAGTGTCCAGCGTCCCAACAGTAGAAGCCAACACCAAACTCCTGATATAAAATGATCTCCCCCCCCAAAATTAAACATATAAAATGACTCTCCCAGAGGTCCAGCCAGTCACCTGGACTTACACTGGCCTTCCTCCATGATGGAAGGGGTGAAATTTGTCCCCACACCTTAGACTCATATTCTGGATATACGTTTGTCTTCTCTGCCTAAAGTGCTTTTTCCAGCCCCTCCATGTGGACTTACAGAATGCTCTAACTATTGCCATTGGTGTCCCACTCACATGCTCCATCCAGAGGAAATATTTTAAGGCAAAAAAAGAATAGTAAGGGTCGTGTGTATATATAGTTGATTGGTCTTTCCCTCCAAAGGTAACTGGCTTGATAAAACAATAAAATGGCCTGTTTAAATATTATCTACTGCACTAAGAGACCACTGGGAAATACTATGAGGTTGGGATGCCACCCTATAGAATACAATATATGCCTTAAATCAGTTTCTACAACATGGTTCTATGTCCTCCAGAGCCAGAGTTCATGGGTCCAGGAACCAAAGGGAGAAGGTAAACGTACTCCCTCTCACTGTTATCTAGTGAATTTTTTCATCTTCCTTGCAACTCAAAGAAATTTTGTTTCCTATCAACGTGACTTTGAGCTCAGTGGATTTAGACATCTTAGTGGCCAGGGGAAACACAGTCACTGTTCTGATGAATCCTGAGGCTGACCTCTGACCTTTCTGAAATTCTCATGCTGCTGAGTTGACAGAGGAAAAAGGTTTCTCTACTGGCCAGGGAAATTGATCCCAATTACCAGGAGGAAATTGGATTGCTGCTATATAACAGAGGTATGAAGGACTCTATGTGAAAGACTAGAGCACCTCCTAGAACTCTGGTCAATGGAAAACTGACCAATAGCCTTGATCAATGAAAAATTGCAGCAACTCAATTAAGACAGACATCCAAGGATGCAAATCCCACGGGAATGAAGGTTTGGACCACCTCACTAGGAAAAGCACACTATCTGGGTGAGACGTTAACAGAGGAAGCATTGGCTTTTTGTTCAGGATTGGCTCCTAAACAAAAGCAATAATGGCTACCAGTTAACTCTTGTGGCAATCTACAGAAGTATTAATATTAATAGAAAACATAGCAGCAATACTTTATATTATTTTTCCCTTTCTCCCCCACATCCTCATGATTTTACAGGAAGAACGCTGGTGATTGCTAACATTTTCAGCTGAGAGTACAACCAAATTGATGACATACGAATCAATGATTAACTGATGGCACAATGTTTCCTCTGTTGGGACACAAACACTTACCTGAGTGAAGGGCAAGAGTGGATACACAGGAAGGTAGAGAAATGGACTATGCCCCCCGCCCAGACCTAGTCTCCCCTCTCCTCCACCCTGTTCTCTGCTTCCAGAGGTCTCTGCTGACCTCTAAGAACCACAAGAACCACATCAGTGAACTTCCTTGCCTCCTGATGTCTGGTTGAGGAATATCAGGAGATCAGAGGACAGAAGTAGAGTGAGATGAGATGTTTATTCTCTCTACCCATTTAGTCCCTACCTGTATCACCCATCTAAGATTTCAGCTCCATCCAGGAACCCTGACTGTCTCTTTTTCTCTAGATTCCAGTAACTGCTTCCTTCCATGGACCCTTCTGAAGCCCTGCACTCTCCCTTATGGGCACCCTACCCATGGCCTGTAAAGATCTCATTATTGTTGTTGCTGTCATTTAGTCACTGAGTCATTGGATAAGGAAATGGCAACCCACTCCAGTGTTTTTGCCTGGAGAATCCCAGGGACAGGGGAGCCTGGTGGGCTGCAGTCTATCGGGTCGCACAGAGTCGGACACGACTAAAGCGACTTAGCAGCAGTAGCAGCAGCAGCAGCAGTCACTGAGTCATGTCTGACTCTTTGGCAACCCCATGGACTGTAGCCTACCAGGCTCCTCTGTCCTTGGGATTCTCTAGGCAAAAATACTGGAGCAGGTTGCCATTTCCTTCTCCAGGGGATCTTCCCGACCCAGGGATTAAACCTGTGTCTCCTGCACTGGCAGGTGGATTCTTTACCACTATTGGGTCCTCTTCAGTTTACTCAATGGCTATGCCTTCTGTTTGCTACTGTGACACTGACACAAGCCTCTTTCTCACCCACTATGATATGAATTTCTTGAGGAAAGGGGCTGAAATCCAGTCTACACAGAGTTGGCACAGAGCTATGTGAGATGAAAATATCTCCTGTGTATTAATAAACAAGAAATGTTACAGCCATCAGCGATTTCTAGCCTCCAAATGTGAATGAGGGCTTCCAAAACTACAATTCAGGGGGTGCTGCCACCCGCCAAGGTGATTGCTGAGGAGCTGGGAGAATCAAGAAGGGTGGACAAGGAAACAGGGTTGGCCCCGAAAGCTGAGGTGCACGTGAAAGGAATGAGCTCAGTGAGCCCAGAGGCTTGCATCTTCCATACTTCCAGTGCTAAATTCTCTTTGATGTTCAGACTGCCTGCTCCCTTTGTTGCAAAGGGAGCCTGACCTCTCCTCCTGCCTCCTTAGAGCAATTTTCTCAGAGCTACTGAGATGCTGTCTCCTAGGCTTGGAGTCCTACACATTCCCACCAAATAAAATGACTCTCTCCTTTCAGGTTGTGACTGTATTTTTTAGCCCACAGCTGTCTCAGCCTGACCCAGAGAAGGGCTACCTTTTACAGACTTAGTCCAGCCAGTGAGGTACCTCTTGATAATATGCACAAAGAGATGGTAATTCCCCACAGGTGGTCTTGTGTAAGAAAAAGAAATGACCTAAGCAATTTGGGGCAGTAAGAAAATATGTTTATAACAGCTTGGGGACAGAAATAAAGACTTCAGCTAAAGGATATCTCATGATTACATTTATCATGAGATAAAAGCATTGCTATTTGGTTTTTATATGATATTTACAATGTTTTAATATAAGAACAAGACAGGGTATTTTTAGACAAGGCTACATAACCCCAGACAAATCATAATAGGATCTTTGTTTTTTTAACTCCAGGCCAATTAGTTGAGGGCTAATTTAGCAATGAAAGATGCTTCCAAATACTTAACACATGACTCAGCTGTATAAATAAGTGGTGGCAAATGAAGCTGAACAAATTTCTCATATGTTCTGATTTGGCCACTGGTGCACACACACACAGATTTATACAAAGCTTGAGTTCTCTCCATAAAGAAGAAAAAAGAAAAAAGTCCAAAGCCAATAAATTTTTTTAGGTTACTTTGCTTTATTTGGTATATCTAGATTCATTTCAAATAGCTGTAGGAAATACTGAATCCGATTTTGCAATGATAATTTAAGCAAAACCTCTGTGATGGACTAAAATGCTCTAGTATAAGCATTTGTGAGACTCTGGGGTCCTTAGTAAAACTATAGGGTTTGAGTTTCAACGAAAGGAGGATTGGTGAGCATTCATAAAAAAGGAGTTTAAGATTTCTATGGCAAAGTGGATTAGTCAATAGAGAATTCACACATTTTTATGGTTATATCTGACCAGTCCTATTGGCAAACAAATAAGGCACTTTTGTTACTACTCTGCCATCCTGGGTAAATTCAAACCACACCTGTTTAGAAGGGTGCCTAGAAAATTTCTACAAGTTTTTACCTGCGTTTCCTCATTCAGAGTAAGCAAGAATGTGTTTCTATATCATATTTGTATCTCAGGTTTCAAAGCAGGGGATTAGTGAGTTTGCTATTTTATGGGTCACTTCGTGGAGTGAATGTCTTCTTTTACATTCTCTTCTGCCTTTTCCCTTCCTTGTATAAAGGAAACGACACTGTTTTAAGTCAGGCTGTTTGATTCAAATTCTATTAATAATATTCCCTTGATTTTAACTATGTTTTTAATGCTAAGATGCTCAGTTTCCCCATTTATAAAATTGGGGTAAGAATAACTGTTTCACACAGTTGTTATCATGTATATAAAAAATGCATAGAAAGTATCTATTTCAACACCAGGTATTTAATAAGTGGAAGCAGCATCATTATCCATGTTATTATTATTACAAGTACCCCATCAGGACTTATAAGATACTAACGTGATTTTGAGAACCTGCAGTATTTAGGAAAGCAATTATTCAAAATTATTCAGGAAGGCAGGATGAATCACTAGTAAGTCAGTTGTATTTTATTCATTGACATGTACCTGATGATGGTAAGATAGGCTTCTCCAAGCCTTTCTACCATATAAAATGTCTGTATAATGTCTGTCTAAGTAGAATTATTTTTGAACGGCAGTCAGAGAGCCAGTGGAGGTGAAAATTTAGGTGAGGTCTGCAAAGTCTAAGATACTCCCAGAGTACTCAGAATTCAGAAATGAGTTTTCCATTTGTCAGCGTTGGTCCAGATTTCAGCATCCTCTATGAGCAATTAACAGCTTTAGCTATTGACATTTTAATATAAAACCTCCATGAAATGATTTTTGCCATTTTTTTTTTTGCTATAATTGTTGCCATTGTTCATTTAGCCAGCATCTATCTCTTTCTGTCTGATAAATAAACAAAATGTTCAAATCACTTGACAGCTATCCATGCAGGTCCTGGATAAATAGTACAATAACAGAGATGCTTTAAGCATGAAACTGTAAATCCTCAAGTTCCAGCCATATTATAATATCAGTGTTGAAATTTTTCACCTAAAGAATTAGAAAACCTTTTACAACGGGATTAATACATCACATCATTTAACACCTACCTTTTGTCACCTGACCCCGAGACCATATCTAACAACAAATAATTTGCCCCATTCTTTCAAGGTGTCAGATGACTTTTTTCTGTATGACTTTTTTTGAATGATTTGATCCAAGAGAAGTAGCTTAGAAAAGCATTAGGAGTGTCAGGTTTTATAACAAACCATGTGGGTGGAGGGTTTTGTTGGGTTGATTTTTTTTTGGCTGACAGCAAACAAGTCTATCTGAAAACACATAAGCTCCAGCAGGTGCCCAGAGCTAATTTGGTTTGACACTATTTTTAAAAAGCACTAGCTAAGTTTTATAACAAGTCATAGTGAATGGCTGTATTGTTTCTCTGTCTTCTGCAACCCAGGGACCAGTTTTAAAACAGGACCCTAAGCAGAAGGCCATGAATCTAAAACACCCAGCTTCTTAAATCTTCTCCTAGATCCCTCGAAACAAAATGCTTAGATCCCTCGAAACAAAATGCTTAGAGGTTTACACTTGACTTTGCACTTCACACCTTCCACCACAAAATCGAAATTGCTTCACTTCCTGTCAGCAGTTTTCATTTAAATCTAGTGAGTTTCAGCTCTGGCCAGCAAGGATGATGTGAAATGCTTGCCGGCAGCCAGACTCAAGATGGATTTGCCGATCCAACCACCTGCTGACGGCATGTGCTTGGCTCCCAGCATTCACAGTGGACACTCATCATGATATTCACTCTCCCTATGGACTCTCACAGCAGACACATCAGTTGGCATCTCCCACTAATACTCCCAGCTTAAACGCCCACTTAGGTGTGGTGTTTGAAGAGCCCTTCAGTTTTAATCTCTCTGATACATGTGTTTAGCCTGGCCTTTCCTCTCTCAAACACAGAAGTCCTATTTGGATTAAGATACAAAGATTGGATTTGGAGAGTTGTTTTTCATTTGTTCTGTCTTTGTCTGTGCAAGCACAGAACTCACTAGTTTACTGGCGAGGGTCAAAATATACATTTCTACTATTGAGTTGGTAGGTGCAATGTTAAGAGTCAGTCCAACTTGGATTTGAATTCCAGCAATGTGTCATCTTAGGCAAGCGTGTCATCTCCTACAAGACAGAGATAACAGCACCTAGCTCCGAAGATTGTTAAGATTAAATGTGATGATATATGTAAAATGTCTAACATTAAGTCAGGTTTGTAATAAATGCTCAATAAATTCTAGTGGCTGGAATTTCAGTTTTTAACTTTTTATTTTATACTGAGGTATAGCCAATTAACAATGTTGTGATAGTTTCAAGTGAACAGCGAAGGGACTCAGCCATGCATACACATGCATCTGTCTCCCTGCAACTTCCCCTCCCATCCAGCCTGCCATATAACATCAAGCAGAATTCCAAGTGCTGTACAGTGGACTCCTGTTGGTTATCCATTTTAAATACAGCACTGTGTACCTGTCCATCCCAAACTATCCCTTCCCTCAATTCTCACTCCTGGCAACCATAATTCCTTCTCTTAAGTGTATGAGTCTGTTCCTGATTTGTAAATAAGTTCATTTGTATAATTTCTTTTTAGATTGACTTAAAAAAAAAAACAGTGAAATAACCCATCTGACTCTCAGATAGCTTTGTAACAGGATAGGGGCAGCCAGTATTAGCCTCCTCTTGCAGACTGGAAAATGGCAGTGCAAAAAGGTGAAGCAATTCTCCCAAAGCCTTACAAGAGGGAAGTAAACTAGACCCTAGATCGTCTAACCCTAAATCCAGTTCTTTTTCTCCAATTTTATTATTTGCAGTTTGACTTTGTTAAACACCCTCTGAATTATTCAGTGGAAACCGACTCTTGATAGTCTCCATTCTCCACAGACACGGTAAACAGAATTGTGAGCCTATGATAGGGACAATGACAAGCCGTTTGAATCATGTCCACCCTGGTCCTGCCAGTGCAGCCAAGGATCAAACTGGGGGAGGACATGGCTGCCTTCCATGCCATCAACTTCAAAAGACTGGGATATTAGGGCCAGAGAGGACTTGGCCTCAAGCCAAGGTTAAGACGTAATGAGTTCAGTGCTGACATTTTGAGGCTGAAGAGACAATAGGACTTGTTGCCTGGTCCACTCCACCTTCATTCAAAAGGCTGGCAGCCCTGGGTGGTGCAGAACGGAGCTACCACGGTTGGCTGTCAGCCTTATACCCCAGACTCCCAGGTCTCAAAAAAGCTGCCCAGTGTCTCATAATTTAAAAAAAAAAAATTTTTTTTATAATACTCAAATTTTCCTATTTCCCTTGACTTTCACTTTCCAGTCATACTGGACTGTAGACAAATCAAGTATTTAGTAAGGAGCCCGAGGTTCAGACATGATAGCTGGTAAGAGAGGGCACTGAAGAAGCAGCCAGGCCACCTAATGCCTCATCCCGAATTCTTCGCACCACCTCCTGCCTCCTGTCGTGGCCATGGGAACCCAGCCACTCTGCCTCTTGGTCTCCCACTAGGAAGCATAAAGGGGATTCTATAAACATTTGCTGCATGGATGGTACAACAAAGGGATAATGAGGAGCTATGTGTTCCCGTTTCTACACATTCTGCCTCTCTTTTATTGTGCATGAGATGCCCAGCAAACACAGCTGAAATAATCAACTCATTTTTGTCCTGTCACTCCAGTTTGTCATGTTACCACCAGCCAAAGCAGTAATGCCCCAGGTCAACACACCCGGAGCACTCCTGTGGAAGAGATTCTCAACAAGGGAAGGCTGCATAAAACATCCTGAAAGGACAAAGAAAAAACCCACAAAGCTAAAAGACCACAAAATTAATGTACCCCATCTTAGCAGGCACTTCCAGTCTCTTTCTCTGCTGCTGACCTATTGTTGTTTTTGTTTTTTGGTTGCTAAGTCATGTCCAACTCTTTTGTGACCCCATAGACTGCAGCCCACCAGGCTCTTCTGTCCATGGGATTTCCCAGGCAAGGATACTAGAGTTGGGTTGTCATTTCTGTCTCCAAGGGATCTTCCTGACCCAGGGATTGAACCCACAGTGGAAGCCCCCTGCAGTGGAAGCACAGAGTCGTAACCACTGGACCACCAGGGAAGGCCATGTAAATATAATTATAGAGCACAAAGGTCATGAGACCGTTTGGTCAGCTCAGCTAAGACGTCAGACTCATCAAGTTTGAAAAGCTGGAACGTGAAAAAACCTAAGAAAGAAATGATGAGAGGTCTGAAAAAGCAAAAGAGAGACAAAGATGGAGAAAGAGAAAAAATGGGTTCAAGGACCATGCCAATGATAACCAATACTGACAGAGCATGTTCCTGTTAGCATGTCTATCTAAACTCGAGTCAGGTCAAACAGAATTGCCATTAAGAATCCTTAGATTGCATTGTTATTGTTTATAACAGATTCGTTAATCAGGTTATCAAGGCCCTCTTTTGTCAAAACATCCTTGATCACTCAGATTAGCAGCAGTCTGGTGCTTCACTATTGGACAGCTGGTCACCCAAGCACTTGTTTATAAGATTTCCTGTTTCATTGTGACAAGACAGTGCTCGCTTCGGCAGCACATATACTAAAATTGGAAGGATACAGAGAAGATTAGCATGGCCGCTGCACAAGGATGGCATGCACATTCCTGAAGTCTTTCTTATTTAAATTGGAAAAAAAAAAACAATGTAACAAGACAGCCTTCCCAAATCAGACCTCCTGTTATCTAATCACATTTCTGTTCCAGATTTCAATCCTCATTCAGGAACACTCAGTGGCAAAAACTTTTATAATGTAAAGACACCTGCAAAATTTGATGGGGAAAAATGTGTGGAACATTTAGAGCCTCGATATGAGTTCTAGGAAACGTCTCTTGTCTTTCTGATCTAATTGAAGGGGATGTTAATCTCTGTATTCAACCCCACAAAGTGGTCATTTGGGTAGGTCGTGCTATTTGATATTGTTCTCCAAAACCTCAAATCAACACATTATGTATCTATGGAAATATAAAAGTCTCATGGGTCCCAAGACCTATAAGATGCAATAGAGAATTCTAAAGCAAACAGGTGAGGGATGACAAAATTACCACAGAATGCTAAGAGGAAAAAAACAATATATGGGCTGCTGCTTAATTTATTTTTTTGATGGAGGGCAGCAATCTGTGCTTATGAGAAATCTTAAAACAGTGCTTCTCAACCAATGTCACCACCTCCAGGGGACATTTTGGACATTTGTGGGGTTATTTTATTGTCTCAATGGTAAGAGGACCCCAAAGCCATCCAGTGGATGCAGACCAGAGATGGAAAATGTCCCGAAGTGAGCAGGCTGGTGCCACGGGGCAAAGCACCCTTCTACACCCTATACGATATCATATACATCCAAGGCTCTCGCCCCACATTCATGTAGGTGAAACCCTATTTACAATCATCTAAATCCTATGCATATGTTTTAGATACCACATCCAACTTCTTCAATGTGTCCTCTCGTGAAGAAGTACCAACGCATTCACATACTGAAATGCATATTACTTTTTTTTATAAATCACTATTCTTCCATCTCTTACATTACAGTTGAAATTATGTATCTGTAGGCTAGATAAATCATCTATAAAATATACTGTAGGACAGTAGAGTGTCGCACATAATCTGGGATAAAATCCGTTTTCATTTTCTGTCTCCATCATTTCATCTACATTTATTAATGACATGACGGAATTGGGAAATTATCTGTAGATGCTAACATGAGTGGCTGCAAATTTACTATCAAACAGGAGATTTATGCAGTTGTAAAGCATCTCCTCACAAACTGTTTAACTGCAAAGAGAAAAATAGTACTTTACAGTGGCAAAGCCTGGCAAACACCACCTTAATCAAATGATCAAGGTTTAGAAAAATATATGTAATATTTGTTTGTGTGTATATATAGAGATATATCAAGAAAGAGAAGCAGAGGAGAGTAAGAAGAGGAGGAAGGGGAAGACAGCAAGAGGAGGAAGCAAAATAAAAATGAAATGAAAGGTAAGAACTGAAGTAACAATTTTTAAATAGTTATGATTCTGTGTGTTATATAAACAATTAATGTTAATTTTCTATTTCATAGGTGTAGATAGACTCACGGAAATATCTAAGAAGAGAACAGTGGGAGAAAGCAGTGTGAAGAAAAAGAATAGTACAATGTAATAAGGGTCACAATTTTTAAAGACAAATGGGGGTGTGGACATACATTAACATATGTAACTTTTATCCTGATTTACAAAACTTTCATAAATTCAGTGTGAGATGTGAATATAAGAGAAGCTGATAGAATTTTATACCAAACAATACCAAACAAACAAAAGCAAATCAAACACCTCACTCTAACCCTGTTCAGTCCACCGTACGGATCCTCCCAGCAGTCGCTGACCGCAGCTTTGCATGTGTCCCCAAACTGCAGCAGAGAGCAACAGAGTATGTTCTTTATGTGCCCATAATCATATGCTCCCAAGTACAAAATGTTAAGTCAATGATTAACCTACCAAAGCACTTTTTTGGAAAGACAGTCAGACTTCAAAGATTTCAAAATCTTTCTTGTAACCCCTGATCTGGCCTACATCTTGGGAACAGGGGTACGAGGTACAAGGAGGGGCATTTCCCTCTGTGGGAGCCCAGGAACCCCTGCACTGACCAGCTGTCCACCCCACCCCAGCCAAGATGGTCAGAGCCCAACGCAGTAAGCACGCAGGAAAAGGTTATATCTCCTTTGCAAGCAGTTGTCTTTTTCCTGGCAAACAAGCCAGGTGCCAGAAACTTTACCCAGACGGGGAGGAAAAGAGAGGAGAGGAAACAGAAGGGGAGGGGGAGGGCATGAAGGAAGAAAATAGAATCATCAGGAAAAAAAAAAATGAAAGATGAGGTCAAGATGGTTACAGTTTGAAACAACTTCAGAACAGTTACATATTTTTTCAAAGCATTTAAAGCCTCTCAAAGTTCTCAAAAGGTACAAGCCTGCAGGGAGGTGACTTCCCTCGACCTTGAAATCTTTCACTCAGCTGTAGAAAAACAGAAAAGAGATCTCAGACTCAGAAGTTACAGAAGTACATGTGCAAGCACTATTGCTAGTTGGGTTTCATTTCTTTGTCTAAACAGAAACTGTTCTTGCAAGTTACCACCAACCCCAGGGACGCCTTGCCAGTGTACTTCCCGGGGCTTACATCATCCCATGCTTTCATTACACCTGTTTCTTTCTATTTGTCACACATTCCTCTCCCTTTCACCTGAACAACGGAGACACCATTTCCAAGTTCCTTAATTAAATCTTATTTTATCTTGCAACTATCAGGAAAAAAACAAAGTCATCCAGGGTCATCTCTTGAAGGTTGAGAAGCCTGAGCCACCCACCTGCTCCTGCTTGTCAAAATTAAATCTGCCAAGTGCTGAGTTGCTTGAAAATGTCCTGTTAAGTCATTTAAAGACATAGCTCTTCATATATCTAGCAAGGCATAGCCTTAATTTGAGACATACGCCCTGCCACGATCACAGAACCTCTCCACCAAATGTTTTCTTTTGAAAATACAATAAGTTCCCATCTGAAAATGTTATTATCCATGTTTCATCTTCATATTTCTTATTTCCTTAACAAATAAAGCATTCTTACACCTAATGAACCATGAAATCTTTCTTAATAGAAAAGGATGTTTTTTGAGGAATAACTGGCATAACATTGTCTAGTTTCAGGTGTACAACATAATGATTTAATAATTGTATATATTATTATTTTTATAACAGCCATCCTGATCAGCGTGGGGTAGTGTCTCGAGGAGCTTACCACCTGTTTTCTTCCAGGAGTTTTATGGCTTAAGGTTTCACATCCAAGTCTTGAGTCCATTTTGGGTTAAAGTTTGTGTATGGTGTAAGATAGTGATCCGGTTTTTCTATTACCATTTACTGAAGAGACTATCCTTTTTCCACAGCATATTCTTGGCTCCTTTGTTTTAAATTAATTGACCACATAGGCATGGGTTTTTTTCTGGGTTCTTATTCTGTACCATTGATCTATGGTGTCTGTGCTTTTTGTTTTGTTGCCAATACCATGCTGTTTTGATTACTGTAGCTTTGTAATATAGCTTGAAATCAAGAAGCATGATACCTCCAGCTTTGTTCTTTCTCATGACTGTTTTGACTATTTGGGAGTCTCAGTGGTTCCGTACAACTTTTAGGATTGTTTGTTCTATATCTATGAAAAACACAATTTAAAGTTTGATAGAGATTGCATTGAATCTGTAGGCTGCTTTGGGTAGTATGAACAGTTTAACAATAATTATTCTTCCAATCCAAAGCATATATTCCCACTGATGTGTACCTTCAGTTTCTTTCATCAGTGTCTTGTAGTTTTCCTACAATGAGATATCGCTCACACAGGTCAGAATGGCCACCCATCAAAAGGTCTACAAACAAATACTGGAGAAGATGTGGAGAAAAGGGAATCCTCTTGCACTGTTGGTAGGAATGTAAATTGATACAGCCACTATGGAAGACACTATGGAAATTCCTTAAAAAACTAGGAATAAAACCGCCATATGACCCAGAAATCCCCTTCCTAGCCGTATACCCTGAGGAAACCAAAACTGAAAAAGACTCATGAACACTAGTGTTCACTGCAGCACTATTTACAATAGCTAGAACATGGGCGCAACCTAGATGCCCACTTACAGATGAATGGATAAGGAAGCTGTGGTAGGTATATACAATGGAGTATTACCCAGCCATAAAAGTGAACGCATTTGAGTCAGTTCTAATGAGGTGGATGAACCTAGAACCTATTATAGAGAGTGACGTAACTCAGAAAGAGAAAGACAAATATCATATACTAACACACATATATGGAATCTACAAAGATGGTACTGATGAAATTATATGCAGGGAAGCAATGCAGACATAGACATTGAGAACAGACTTATGAACACAGAGTGGAGGGGAGGAAGGAGAGGCTGGGATGTATGGAGAGAGTAACATGGAAACATGCATTACCATATGTAAAATAGATAGCCAATGGGAATTTGCTGTATGGCTCAGGGAACTCAAACGGGAGCTCTGTGACAGCCTAGAGTGGGAGAGGAGGGAGGTGGGCGAGAAGTTAAAGCGGGAGAGGCGAGAGAAGTTGAAGTGAGTATACCTATGGCTGATTCATGTTGATGGTTAGCAGAAACCAACACAATACTGTAAAGCAAACATCCTTCAATTAAAAATAAATAAAGTTTAAAAATATATCATAGTTTTCAGAGTACAGATCTTTCACCTCCTGGATTAAATTTATTCCTGGCTATCTTATTATTTTGATGTAGTTGTAAACGAAATTGTAAATTAATTTCTTTGATTGCTTATTATTAGCATATAGAAACCCAACAGATTTTTTAATTTGGTTTTGTACCCTGAAAATTTACTGAATTTATTAGTTCTAACAATTTTTTGATGGAATCGTTTGGGTTTTCTACATATAATATCATGTCATCTGCAAAGAGTAACCGTTTTACTTCTTCCTTTAGAATTTGGGTGCCTTTTATATCTTTCTATTGCCTGATTGCTCTGGTCAGGGCTTCTAATAGTATATTGAATAAAAATGATGAGAGTGGACATCCTTGTCTTGGTCCCTAGAGGGAAAAGTTTCATATTTTATTATGTTGTGATACCTTCCCTCTAACTCATTTGTTGAGAGTTTATCATAATGGATGTTAAATTTTGTCAAAAGCTTTTTATGTAGACATTGAGATGATTTTTATGTTTCATTTTGTTAATGTATTGTGTCACATTAATTGATTTGCAGATGCTGAACCATCCTTGCATCCCTGGGATAAATCTCACTTAATGGTGGTATACAATCTTTTGAATGTACTGTTGAATTCAATTTGCTAATACTGTGTTGAGAATTTTTGCAGCTATGTTCATCAGGATATTGGTCTGTAATCTTTTCTTATGGCATCTTGTCTGGTTTTGTTATCAGGGTTATGCTGGCCTCATAATATGAATTTTGAAGTGTTCTTTCCTCTTTTATATTTTATATATTTTGAATATTTTGGAGAATTTACCAGTGAAACCATCTGGTTCTGGACTTTTGTTTGTTGAGAGGTTTTGACTACTGATTCAATCTCCTTACTAGTAATCAGTCTATTCTGATTTTCACATTCTTCATGATTCAGTCGTGGTAGGTTGTACATTTTTAGAAATTAATATATTTCTTCTATGTTTTCATATTTGTTGGTGTATGATTATAATATTCTCTTATGATTGTATTTCTGTAGTATCTGTTATAACATTTCCTTTCATTTCTGATTTTGTGTCCTTTTTCTTGGTGAGTCTAGCTAAGTCTGCCAATTTTATCTTTTCAAAGAATCAGTTCTTTGTTGTATTAATCTTGTCTATTGTCTTTTTAGTCTCTGTTTCATTTACTTTTGCTCTGATCTTTGTTATTTCCTTCCCACAGTAAAAGATATTTTAAAGTTAACAGATCACTTGCAACTGCAGTGCCTTATAACAGGTTTCTATCCTTCCTTCCTCAGCAAGCATGTGAGATTACCAGAATTAGCATTTTAATCATTTCAAGTTCAAGAACTAGGCTGTCAATCTCTCCATCACATCACCGACACAATCATTCATTTTCCTCTTTCGCTGAGAGCTGCTGACTTGTCAGTGTCTTCTCTGGGCATCTCCATCTAATCCACTTGCCTTAAAAACCCACACCCCTGTCTGTCAAATAATCTAGGATATAATATTACCCTACAATCTAAGCCTTGAATAAATGCCATTGTAAACTGTGCCCTTACCAGACTGTGATTGCTAAGATTTTTTTATCACATTCTTTTTCAAAATGACTTCCAAAGAATCATTTTACAAAATAAGTTTAACATTATCTGTGTGTGCATGTTAAGTTCCTTCACTCATGTCTGACCTCTGCAATCCCCATGGACTGTAGCCCGCCAGGCTCCCCTGTCCATGGGATTTTCCAAGCAAGCATACTGGAGTGGGTTGCCATGCCCTCCTCCAGGCAATCTTCCCAACCCAGGAATCAAACCCATGTCTCCTGCATTGGCAGGTAGATTCTTTACCACTAATGCCACCTGGGAAGCCCTTAACATTATCTACAAAGTTCTTACAGTGTTTCTGGAAACTGTACTGCTCTAATTATCCATTCTGCCAGGTGAAGTCAGCGTGGTTACCTTCTGCAAAGGCAGAAGCTTTGCAGGTTTCCTGCTCACTGTGGCCCTTTGTTCTGTAAACACAGTATCTCACTTCAGTGAGGAAGGACCCAAGCTCCCACTGTGAGTCCCCTTGATCCAAACCAGATGGATAAGTCAGTTTCTTCAGACATCAGTTTTTGCATGTGAAATTAGGGAGTTTATTACATGATCCCTTAATTTCTTTATGAATCTAACTCCTGCATCTCTGGGGGTCATATGACCATGACTCAACAAGGACACCTTGATAATGGTTAACCCGGCTGTCACTCGTAAAGGCTTTGCATCTTCCAGAGCTTTCTCTCATCATCTACCTCACAGAATTTTAATAAGAGTCTCATGAGGTAGCACTGGCAATTCTTTCCTCACTTTGCTAATATTGACCCGGAGCCTCTGAGAGTGACTTGTCCAAGGCGTAACAGCCACAGATAAGCAGGATCTTGATTCAAACCCCAACTCAAAGTGTTAAATTCCCAGCCAGGTCCCCTTTCTACTACATGGTAATATTCCTCATAAAGTTTCTGTAAACTACCATTAAATCAGTTGTACAGAAGACTCTCATTCTCTACCCTTCCAAGTAAATTAATCTGGATACCATCACATGCAGGTGTCTTCATTCTGAGATTTCTGTCCTGCGCAGTTAATATTCTTTCCCTTAGGAACTGTGACAGACCAGCACCATTTGTTTCTTGCTTTTAAAAAATTTTAATTAAAGGATAATCACTTTACAATATTATTATGGCTTCTGCCATCCATCAGCATGAATCAGCCTCAGGTATACATACGTCCCCCTACTCCAGAACCTCCTCCCACCTTCCGCCTCATCCCACCCCTCTAGGTTGTCACAAAGCACCAGCTTTCAGTTCCCTGTGTCATGCATCAGACTCCCACTGGCTATCTATTTTACACATGGTAATGTATGTTTCAATGTTATTCTCTCAAATCATCCCACCCTCTCCTTACCCCCCTGTGTCCAGAAGTCTGTTATGCCTGCATCTCCTTTGCTGCCCTGCCAATAGGATCATTACTACCTTTTTAGATTTCATACATATGCATTAAGTGAAAGTGAAGTCGCTCAGTCATGTCCAATTCTTTTCGACCCCATGGACTGTAGTCTACCAGGCTCCTCCATCCATGGGATTTTCCAGGCAAGAATACTGGAGTGGGTTGCCATTTCCTTCTCCAGGAGATCTTCCCCACTCAGGGATTGAACCCGGGTTTCCTGCATTGTAGGCAGACGTTTTACCATCTGAGCCACTAGGGAAGTCCAGATATGCATTAGTACACAATATTTATCTTTCTCTTTCTGACTTACTTCACTCTGTTTAATAGGCTCTAGGTTCATCCACCTCATTAGAACTGACTCAAATGTGTTCCTTTTTATGACTGAGTAATATTCCATATTATCTGATCTCCAGCAAGGAGATCAAACCAATCTTAAGGGAGATGAACTCTGAATATTCACTGAAACGACTGATGCTGAAGCTGCCGCTCCAATATTTTGGTCATCTGATGCAAATAGACGACTCACTGGAAAAGTCCCTGATTCTGGGAAAAGATTGAGGGCAGGAGGAAAAGAGGACAACAGAGGATGAGATGGTTGGATGGTATCACTGACTCAATGGACATGATTTTAAGCAATCTCTGGGAGTTGGTGATGGATAGGGAAACCTGGCATGCTGCAGCCCGTGGGGTCTCAAAGAGTCAAACACAATGGAGTGACCGAACAACCACCCTCTCACTGTGCACCTGATGTGGCCTATCTTCTATGTGTACAGAGAGAGAGCTCTCAGCTGTCTCTTCCTCTTCTTATAAGGACATGAGTCCTAATGGATTAGGGCTCCACCCTTATGACCTCATTTAACCTTAATTACCTCCCCCTAAAGGTCCTACCTCCCTATACAGATGCATTGAGGGTTAGGGCTTTAAGATATGAATTTGAGGGAACACAATTCAGTACACAGCAAATAATCTTGAGCCAAACCAACATGAGTCAAGATTACCAACCAGCCCAAGAAGTTTGACCTCCATTTAGTTGCTGGTAGAAAGATGTTGGAAATCTCAAAAGTGGTCATGGACATGTTTTCAAGAAAGGCACCATCCTTTTCATTTTTCTGGTCTATAAAATAAGAGCTATTTTCTAGGATCCCTTCCAGACTAGTAGACCATGATTACTGACTGCATTTTACAAGATTAATCTTTTAGAATTTGTTGCTCTTTCTGATATATAGCCTATGAAGCAATTATGTCACTGAAAGATAGATCATTTTAAGGGCCATTGTTTTTGTTCTAAAAAGGTTAATGATTACTTAAGTAGAATAGCTTCTACCAAAAGCACCCAAATCCTACTGGTTCTTAGAGTGCTGTCAAACAAGACATTAAAACAGAGTAAGATGCACCTGGAGGATTTAGAAAAGACCAGTCCCTCTGGTATGGTTAGCTTTCACCACAAGAGTATTTGTGAACATTTTTCCAAGGCTGTACTCTTATCCAGTTTCCAAAAGAAATCCTAGTCTTCTAAAACTCCCTATCAGTAAAGAATCTGCCTGAAATGGAGGAGACCCAGGTTCGATTCCTGGGTTGCGAAGATCCCCTGGAAAAGGAAATGGCAACCCATTCCAGTATTCTTGCCTGGAAAATCCCATGGACAGAGGCGCCTGGCAGGCTACAGTCCACGGGGTCACAAGAGTCGGACACGACCTGGCAACTAAACCACCACCATTCAGTAAAATATGAATTGATAAGGAGCACCAAATCCCAGAAGGCCAGAGCTGGCAGGTTGCTTCTGAAATGACTCATTTCTGACTGTCACATCACAGATGAGGACGCTGAAGCCCAGAGATGTGCCATGAAGGGCCTGGGATCCCACAGGTGCTTATTAATACTAGAAAAGCCTGCTTGACACAGACATGAAGTATGTTTCTAACCGGTCCCAAAGCAGAATTGCTCCAAAACAAAACCAGCATCGGGTAGTCTTTGGTTATGTCCCAGCCAGTGCTTGAAGTCACTGTTTCTGGGACATCGGTGTGCAAGCAAAGACCTGGGGAGCTTGTCAGAAGGCAGATTCAGATTGGGCAGGTCTGGGTGGGGTCTCGGAGTCTATTACTGACCAGCTCCCCAGGTATCACTGATCATGCTGGTCTGAAGATGACAGGGAACAGAAGGGTTCTAAGAGCAAACTCTCATTTCTGCAGAAGAACCCTGTTTCTGTGACAGAGCCAGGTACTCTCCAGGCACTGGCACTGCTGCCATTTGACAGAGGAGGAAACTAAGCATGAGTTCAGTGAAGTGCCTCATGTCACACAGCTGGGAAGGGCTGGAGCCAGGGTCACCCAGAGGACCAAATTCTAGCCAGTCCTCTTAACTGTTATCTTACCCTTAGGTTCTTGAAAGCAATCCAAGGAACTTCCCTGGTGGTCCAATGGCTAAGACTCCATGCTCCTAATGCAGGGGGCCCAAGTTCAATCCCTAGTAGAGGAACTGGATTCCACATACTGCAACTAAAAATCCCGCATAGTGCATGGAAGTTCGAAGATCCTGCATGCCATAACGGAGACCCCATGCAGCCAAATAAATAAATATTTAGGGTTTCTCTGGTGGCTCAGTGGTTTGAAGGAAAAAAAGAAGAAAAAAAAAAATCCGCCTGCCAGTGCAGGAGACACATGTTCCATCCCTGATCCAGGAAGATCCCACATACTGTGGAGCAATTAAGCCCTTCCTCCACAATTACTGAGCTCTAGAGTACTCTTGCCTGGAGAATCCCAGGGACGGCAGAGCCTGGTAGGCTGCCGTCCATGGGGTCGCACAGAGTCGGACACGACTGAAGCAACTTAGCAGCAGCAGCAGAGTTCAAGGGCTGCAACTACTGAAGCCCTTGGGCTTGAGCTCCGTAACAAGAGAAGCCACCACAGTGAGAAGCCTGTGCACTGCAACGAGAGAGTAGCCGCCACTCACCGCAATGAGAGAAAAGCCCTCGAAACAATGAAGACCCAGCACAGCCAAAAGTAAATAGTTATTTTTAAAAATAATGAAAGCAAGAGACATTTTTAAAAATAAACATTTAAAAGCAATCCAAGATCACCTCCATGCTTACACATGTCAGCTTTTAAGGCTGAGTCATTAGGACCATATTTTAAATATGTAGCTCTTAAAATATATTCATAAAAAGCAGAAAGAAAGAAAAGAAAAAGTGGGGCAAGTACTCATGAGATAATGTTAAGTAAAAACATCAGAATACAAACTGTATCAGACCAGGCCAGGCCTGCTGATTACCTGGCTCCATCACTCAAGCTGATACAAGCCAATGCATTATGGCAATAGCAGGAAAGGCTTTCCCTTCTCTTTTTCCTCCTCCTCCCAGAAACCATCCCAAGGGAGACTTCACTCTAGCCCCAGCTCCCACAACAAACACTTCAGAAAGTGGGGTCTTAAGGGGAAAAAGGCTTGACAGAACAAGTCTCAGTACGTGGGAGAAAGCCAGCCCACAGCTCCCAGCATCCACAATTTTCTCTTATTCATTCAGCATATAGCTACTGAGAACTTGTGCCATCAACCACACCAGACTTTAGGACAGAAAACAGCCAAAAGCCCCTGTGCTCATGAAGATTGCATTCTAGTAGGAGAAGCTGACAATAAAAAATAGGGTTTCCCTCATGACTCAGTGGTAAAGAATCTGTCTGCCAATGCAGGAGACACAGGTTGGATCCCTCATCCAGGAAGATCCCACATGCTTCAGAGCAATTAAGCCTGTGCACCACAACTACTGAGCTTGCACTCCAGAGCCCAGGAGCCTCAACTACAGAGCCCACACGCAGCAACTACTGAAGCCCGAGTGCCCTACAATGAGAAGCCCACACACTGCAGCTAGAGAGTAGCCTGCCCAGCAGCGGAGACCCAGCACAGCCAAAAAGAAAGAACTATTCTTAAAAACAAGCATAGTAAATAACCATACTATATGTTAATAGATGATAAGTGTTACAGAAAAATTAGAGGGGGATAAGGAGTGCTGGGGTGGAACAGACTGCATTAGTCATTAGGGTCATGAGGAAGAAGGTGACACTGGAGAAAGGGCTTGAAATGAAGGAGTTAATTACACACATGTCTGGGGAAAAGACATCTGCAGGCAGATGGAACACCAGGTGCAAAGGCCCTAAAATGGAAACAGACCACATCTGGAATGTGTAAGGAAAAGCAGAGGCCACTGTACCTGCAGTGAAGGATTTAATAGGAGAGGAAGCCAGGGAGGTAATGGGTAGGCAGAAAGGTCTACCTTACAGAGCCCCTCAGGTCTAGAGAAGGACTTTGGCCTTTAAGGGAAACTGGGAGTCGCTGAGGGTTTGGAGCTGAGAAGTGACGTGACCTGACTGATGTACTGAACAACCTCACGCCAGTCACTCTCTGAGCCAACTGAGAAGTGGGCAGAAGCCTGGAGACCAGTTACAAGGCAGCTGCAATAACCCACGCAAGGGGCACCGGTGGGTCAGACTAGAAGGGTAACAGTGAGGTGGTGAGAAGTGTAATAAGACCTGGGTCTCATGATTTCTCGAAGGCTTAGAGTAGAATGTGAGGGAAAGGGAGGAGTCAGGGATGTTTCCTGCACTTGGAAGAATGAAGTTGTCCTTAATTGATACAAATAACTCCAAGGGAAGCGGACTTGAAGGCCAGATCTAGAGTCTGCATTTAGACAGGTGATGATTGAAGTGTAGACACACAAAAGAGATGAGTGACTGCATGGGTCTGGAATTCAGGGACGTGGGCCAGAGACGTCCACATGGGAGCTGTGAGCACATGAGACCAGATGAGGTTTCCAGGGAAGGGAATCAAGTTGAGAAGAACAGGCGCTGTAGGGTCTGAGTCCTGGGCGCATCCACGAAGAGAAAATGAAGCAGCAAGCGTCTGGGAAAGAGTGACCCATGAGTGAAGTCAGAGGGAAACCAAGGAGTTGTGAGGGCCTGGGAGTCAAGAGAAGGACGTGTTTGCTAGAAGAGAGTCATCAAGTATGTCAACTCTGCTGAGAGGTCAAGTTAGACCAAAGCAGAGAGTTGAGCTTTAGATTTAGCAAAGTGGAGGCCATAGGTAATGTTCGCAGCAGTTTCAGGGGAGAGAGGCAAGGAAGTTTTACCTACTGAAAGGACAGGAAAACATCAGTGATAAAATGAAAAAAGGAGAGAGGGAAGAAGTGATGCACCTTTGGCGTTTAAGGCACAGACTTGTGAGTAAGGCAAGCAGAGCTGTTCTGTGTGTGCACAAGTCTTTATTTTCTCATGACTCAATAGACTATGCTGCTGACTTACTGACTCTTTGTTCTCTCTCCAACTCTGTCCTGAATACAGCTTAATCTTTTAAGTGCAAGAAAAAATAATAATAAAAGGTCACCTACCAGCTATTAAGCCTTCCCTCATAAGAAATCAGGACTTAATTCATTACCTGAAAGCCATGCTTGAAGGCTTCAACTTGAGGTACATTGTTCCAGCAATGAATTTTTGCTTTTGATATTGTTGCCACACCTCTGGAACAACAATATGGGGAAACGCACACTATTCTTTCTTGGTGTTAGGTCCAAAGAGGCCAGATTTCCACGTTTAAGGCTAAGCTCACTCTTATCCCACACACTGTCTCCCATAAAATCATCTATTGCCAGTGTTCCTGCCAAGTTACCCACTTAGAACCACCTTGTTCTTTCTCACACAAAGCCATATATGGAATGCAGAAGAGATGATCTACTTAATCCCATCAGAATTTACCTCAAAAATGGAAGGTCACCTCAAAAAAGTCCTGAATAGTACCAACTCATTAGGAATTACCAATTGCTTATTTTTCCAGTTGCACCAGAAGATGAAATATTTTCTAGGAAAGTACCTAAGACATGATTATTTATACTGCTTATCTTCTGCTTTGTTCCAACTTGATGGAAAGAACTATCATTAACTTCTATGGCTAAAAAATAGGAAAATACCAGTAAAGCCTCATTATTTCAGATCCAACTGCTTTGAAAATAACAGTAATTAAACCTTGATTGAAGATTACTTTTGTAACACGTTTGAAAAGGGAGCACTGCAAAGAAAATTAATAACATAAACAGTGTTCAGGAAAGATATCTAACTCACCTAAAACATAATGTGTTTCAAATATTATGTATTTGTTAAAGGAGACCTATCTGTACACTAACAGTACAGAAAGGCAGTATATATGTTTGCTTATGTTGGATGTGTATTCATGAGTTATGTCATTTCACAATTTTTCTAAATTTAAAGGTTGTATTGTACTTTCTGATCTATACACACACACACTCTCACTCACCTACAGTCATGTAAGTATATACAAACAACTCACCAACCCACATGCTTTATCTGCCAATGCACACACCCACGAGCAAGTAGGTTTCCCAGATAAAATAAAATAAAATCACCAATTGGGGGGGGGGGGGTTGGAATCCACAGCTCCCTCTATCCCTGAGTCTTAAATGAACTACTCCCAAAACTGCTTTTTCACAATTATATAATTGCAATTTTAGCTGTGTGAAATTAAAAGAAAAAAATGTTATTTCTTGGCTAAGAAGTAATCTATAAAAGAGATCTGCCTCTTCTCCATGCCAGGTACATTTCCTTACCATGGCAGATATGATCAGAATCCATGCTTACTAAATCCAATACACCAAGATTTACTTACTCGACTTGAAATAAATAATAAGCTTTCTTAAAATATTACTTTTAGGTGGGTTGTATAAGCAACCTGCAGAAAATGAAAATTGAAGGCAGTCCCTCCCAAGATGTTAAGTTTGAGAGGCGTATATTAGGAAGCTTCCCAGCCCAAGACCAGCAGATGATGAAACCTGACAGATTGGCTGGCATTATCTCCCCCATTCTGGGTGTCTGTCTCATGCAGTCTGCTCCCACGGGGCTGAACCATTGCCTTGTTCTAAAAACACCACCACACACACACACCACCTCCAATCCTGGAAGCTGAAGAGCTCTCCATTGCAGTAAACACTTGTTCTCTGAAGTTTTCTTAACTGAACTGTTAGGATTCATACTGACCACACATGTACCAAATGCACAACATTCAGAAAACCTCCTCCACTGCTATCTCCCAGGAGTTAAAAAATACTTGTTTAACAAACATCTTCAGAGCACCTGCTATGATGCCAAGCCCTGCAACAGCTATTAAAAATGTGAAGCTACATCACAGGCTGGTTCTTAGAGGAGATGGATGTGGAGGTGAAAAACAATGTCACAAATGTGATACCAACAGTATAAGAGGGGAAAAGGCAGCTGCATGAATCGGTTTGCGAGAAACCACCCTGGAGAGGTTATTTTTGACCTGGGTCCATAGGACAAGAAGGAGGTCACTGAGGCAGAAAGGCAGGACAAGCGTTCCGAACACAGCAAAGCCTTGAGATCTCTCTGGGAAACGGGAGACCTTGAATCAGAAGGGCAAGAACACCGAGCAAACGTGATTAAAGTGACGGGTTGGGCAGGATGCAATTCAAATGCCATGCTTCAAACAATAAGAAACCATGAATGCCTTTTAGTCAAGGCGAACAATCAAGTTACATAAAGATAACCGTGGCAGTTTGGAGAGTGGACTGAAGTGGAGTGAGGAAAGCAGGAATTGAAAGGAAACTCATGCTTGTGTTCATGCTCAGTCATGTCCGACTCTGACACTAAGAACTGTAGCCCGCCAGGCTTCTCTGTCCTTGGGATTTCCCCCGCAAGAATACTGGAGTGGGTTGACATTTCCTACCCCAGGGGATGTTCAAAACCCAGGAGTCGAACCCAAGTCTCCTGTGTCTCCTGCACTGGCAGGCAGATTCTTTACTGCTGAGCCACCAGGGAAGCCCTGAAGGGGAACCAGGTCTATGCAAAGGGAAACGAGAAGGTGAGGTGAGAGTTATTTTCAAAACAAGATGAACAGGACTCAGGGACCTTTGTGTGATGGAGGTTAAAGAGACGCAGGAGCACAGGATGAATCCAGTGATTCCAGTGACAGATGAGACAGACTTCCAAGACTCTCACGCAGGCATGCAGGAGGAGGAAGAGGGCAAGCCTGAGTGAAGATGTCTGCCCAGCACTGGCTCTCCTGTGGGTAGTAGGTGCAGGAGGAGGAAGAGGGCAAGCCTGAGTGAAGATGTCTGCCCAGCACTGGCTCTCCTGAGAGCAGTAGGTGAGGGAGGAGCCAGGGGTGAACAGGTGATCGAGGTTAAGCAACTAACACTAAGGCCAGGAGTCGCTGATGCTGCACTTAAAGGCAGCGACAGAGACAGGAGGGAGATGGTGGCCCTAGAGCGAGTGGATGCAACAAAATGACATGAATTTTCACATGTTATGGCAGCTTGTGTAGAAGAATATGATCCAACTGGAGAGAGTGGCCCCTGGGGCAGATGTTTGCGGTTGGCTAAGTCAGAAGCCCTAGTGGCTCAGAGGGTAAAGAATCTGTCCGCAATGCAGGAGACCCAGGTTCCATTCCTGGATCAGGAAGATCCCCTGGAGAAGGGCATGGCAACCCACTCCAGTATTCTTGCCTGGAGAATCCTACGCACAGAGGAGTCTGGCGGGATACAGTCCATGGGGTCACAAAGAGTCGGACACAACTGAAGTGACTTAGCACGCACACAGATCACAATACATCATTCACCTTATTTCATCTTATCATATAGACATTTATTCACCTCACATCATCACAAGAAGGGTGAATATAGTACAATAAGACATTCTGAGACACATAGAAAGAGAGAGACCATATCACAAGTTTTACTACAGTATATTGTTATAACCGCTCCATTTTATTATCCATTACTGTTACTAATCTCTGAAATATGCCTAATTCATAAATTAAACTTTATCATAGATAGGTATATAGGCTTCCCCAGTGGCTCAGATGGTAAAGAATCTGCCTGCAATGAAGGAGACCTGGGTTTGATCCCTGGGTCAGGAAGATCCCCTGGAGAAGGGAATGACAACCCACTCCAGTATTCTTGCCTGGAGAATCCCATGGACAGAGGAGCCTGACAGGATACAGTCCAGGGGTCACAAAGAGTCAGACATGACTGAATGACTTTTACTTAAGTCAGGAGCCATTCCCAAACCTCTTCTTCCCAAAGCCGGACCCTCATTTTCCCAGTATTGCTTTTAGTTTGAAGTGGTGAAACAGTGATGGGGAAGTCCACTGGGAGCCGAAGGTAAAGCCCACTTCTCTGATGAAAGAAACAGGCATAGCTGGAGCAGCCCCGTTTGCCTTGAATGAGGACATGAGGCCTAGAAGTTCTTAGAGCCAGTTTGTCACCCATAAGATGGCAAAAAGTATGTTAATAATGGGGTGGGGGCATGAAAAGATAGGATGCTGTCTAGCCCTGGATTGTGGGAAACTTAGGCAAGAAACGAACACAAACAGTACAAGAAGAGGAAAATCAGACTACAAATGAGTCCAGAGGAGGGACACATCAAGGCATATGCCTGGCACATGGTAGGCTGTGAAGAACATGGTTCCATCCTTGGAGGCCCACAGCTCCACTAACACCCGGGGACTCTCCAGGGGACACCAGCCATCTTGGAGGGGGATGCCTGACTCCGAGGAAAGCCATGGGTCTACTGGAATCTTTCATCATCTGACTCTTCAAGTCTAACAAGACAGGAATCGCAGAATGTCTGACTTTAGCCAGGTTTCATCTGGAATGACCAACTCCCATGGCAGGAAGGTGGGCACTGGATAAGAAGAACCAATCAGCTTCACAGCCCCAGGGGAAGCAGTCTTGCAGGGTGGTATGGCCTCAGCAAGCTTTCTGGGTGGAGAAAGATGGCCCAGCAGCTTAGAAGGCCCACAGCTGGAGGAAACTTGCCATCTGAAAAGCGCTCATAGAATTTCCCATGATACCCCACAGTTTCTTAAGTTTTACTGCAGCCTCATCTTCCCCTGAATATCCCTTCCCTACACCATCCCTTTCTGTACTTCCACCTCCCTGCACAAATTCAAAATGGAAAATAAATCTAATGATACTTTATGTGGTCTTAACAAATAACAGCCCCCTCAAAATATATACATGTGGGTCTTCCCAGGTGGCACCAGTGGTAAAGAACCCGCCTGCCAATGAAGGAGACGTAAGAGATGAAGATTCCATCCCTGGGTTGGAAAAATCCCCTAGAGGAGGGCATGGCAACCCACTCCAGTATTCTTGCTTGGAGAATCCCATGGACAGAGGAACGTGGCAGGCTACTGTCCATAGGGTCACAAAGAGTCAGACATGACTGAGGTGACTTAGCATGCCCATATATATGAAATACATACATATACCAGAATCACATGGGAAAAGACTTAAACTGCCATCAAGCAGTGAAGGTCTCTGTAGCATGTGAGCACTGCTGTATTTCCAACACTGAGATGAATTTTTGATCCTTTATATAATATCTAAGTATTCCATTAAGGAAGAATGACTTTTTCAAATGTTTGTCTTGTACATACAATTTCAAGAGAGTCTTACCAAATTGTTGGAGAAGCTAATCTAATTATCTATAGACCAAGTATAAAGTTCAGTTAAAATTGCATTTAACACTCAACCTTATTACCAGAGAGAAGGGTGAAGAGAGAGTGAGTTAGGGAGTTTGGAATCCACATGTACACACTGCTATATTTAAAATGAATAACAAGGTCCTACTGTAGAGCACAGGGAACTCCACTTAATGTTATGTAGCAGTCTGGATGAGGACGGAATTTGGGAGAATTAATACATTAATATATATGAGTGAGTCCCTTCACTGTTCACCGGAAACTAACACAACATTGTTAATCAAGTATGCTCCAATATAAAGTTTTTAAAGAAAAAACAGAATAAAAAAGAGCTCTTATGAAAACAAAATAAAACACTCTACCTTAGTGCCCTTGCACACATGACCTGGTGGAGAGGAAGCCCTAACAAGATTCAGTGTCACCTACGGACCACACACTAAAAATAGTCTTACTGTCGATTTTAAAAGCATGTTCAGGCAGACAGGCTATATCACCTTGAGACATGTAATTTATTTCATCTGAACTGACCTTTAACATTTTTGAAGACTTCATTGAAGCACAGTGGGGATAAAAACTTCTAAAATACTAGCAAGGCTTCCTGCCTCTTTTCATTCTTTAAATATATCTTACAACTCTATTATAAGAAATTGTGTTAAATTGTATTAACTCATTAAACACATACTTGTTGGGCACCTACATGGGCCAGACCATCTGTCTGGCAATAGGATTAAAGTGATAAACAAGTCCAACCCGGCCCCTTGTCCTTTTAAGATTACAATATTTCTAGAATCTGGCCATTTTTCATCACCTCCACCAGGAACAGCTTGGTCAGAGCCACCTGGATTATTACTGCAAGAACCTCCACACTGGCCACTCACTCTTCTGTCCCCACAATCTCTTCTCAACGGAGTACAGAGGGAGCCCTTTAACCCAGCAGCCCCCAGCCTTTTCAGCACCAGGGACTGATTTTCATGGAAGAAACCAGTGCGGCGAGGGGCAGGGAGGAGATTTATTATGCACTCTATTTCTATTATTATTACATCAGCTCCACCTCAGATCATCAGATCCTGGAGGCCGGGGACCCCCGATTTAACCTAAGTCAGATGATGACCCAGCTTTGCTGTAAACACCCAAAGCTTCCATCTGATCCAGAGTAAAATCCAGAGTCTTTAGTGCAACTCCCTTTTCCAACTGCACAGCCTCCAAACCCCCGTCAGCCATACCGGCCAAGCTGCCCTCTTGTTCTTCCTCAAATCCGACAGGCCTCAGGGCCTCTGCACTTGGCAGACCCTCTGCCTGAATGCTCCCCTTCTCAAGTACTGCGTGACTCCCTCCCTCCAGGCCTTTACTCAAATAGCCCCTCTCAGACACCATCCCTTCACGTTGACGCCCATCCCTGCTTGCCCTGCTTTCCTTCTCTCCAAGGTGCTTGTCAGTATCCAACATGACGTGCGGGTGTTTGCCTGTTTGTTGACTGCTGTCCTCCCCAGTTAGATTTCAAGCCCCATGAGGACAAGGACTTGTTTACTGCAGAATCTCCAGAGCCTAAAACAGTGTATGTCCAGTATTTGTGGAGTAAGATCTCACACACTTTCCCCCATGTATCTCTCTCACTCTCTAGGACCCTGGTTCCTGGGGACGGGAGAGAAGTTAGATGTGGGATGCCCTCACACAGATCCCCTGGGTCAGGACAAGGAAGAGCTTTTCCTTCGTATGTTTGGGGCAGAGACGACATCATGGGTATGTGACCTGCAGGCCAGTCACAGAGGGCTCCATGCTCAGAGTGGCCTTGTGCTTGGTTCAATGCTCTGTGATCATGGATTTGAAGTTCTTAATAGTCTTTGAACAAGGGGACCTATATTTTTATCTTGCACTGGACTCCACAAATTATGTAGCTGGTCCTGAAAGACGGACAATTCTCAGAATGCACAACCCTTGGGGCAGGTCATGGTGACCAGCTATCCCATCAGTACTAATGCAAGGATAGGAGCTTGGTCCCTGAGGCACATGGGATCTTCGCTCTCTTCAGATGAGGACAGCGAAGCCCTTTGGCAGGTCATAGGATGGTTCCAGCAGTTCTCTCCTCTGCACCTTTCTCATCCCCAGGTCTCCCTCCCTCCAGGCCACAAGCTGGACTTCCCCACCACTAACGTCAATGTCAGTGAATGGCAAGAGAGAAGCCATAGCACACTCACTTGGATAAAACTGTAAAATTAGTGACTGTAGAACTTCAAATTTAAAATAGAACAGCTCCATTCCAGCGGAGGAGAGAGATGGTTTATGGTGTTGGCTTAGATGCTGATGGGAAAGTGTACTGAACCCAGGGAAGGCTGAACGCTTAGGGATACGTGGTGCAAAGTGGAGGGCAGTGCCAAAAGGTAGAGGCACGTAAAACATCTCCGAAGACTTAGCAAGGGCTTTGTCTCAGCTCAGGGAACCAACAAGTGCCTCCTTGTGCCGTCCTGCTCTTGGCAAGAGAAGTGGCCAGAGCAGCCAGTGTTCCGGCTGACCCCTGCTGGCTCTTGAAGGAAATGTCCATGCGCATAGGGCTGGCAAGGCCTCCAAGAGATTTTCCAGAATGATGGATGCACACACAACAAGCCAGATTCCTGGGGGGGCCGGGGGGAGCAGGGGGAGGGTGCAAGGGGTGCTAAGATAAGGGTAAGGAACACTTTCCAGCCTCTTTCTCTTACCAGAGTAATGACATGGTGATCCATATAGACAGGAGAACAGAGCAGCTCCTGTTTTAGAGAGGGGGCACCCCACTCCAGTACTCTTGCCTGGAAAATCCCACGAACGGAGGAACCTGGTGGGCTGCAGTCCATGGGGTCGCAAAGAGTCGGACATGACTGAATGACTTCACTTTCACTTTTCACTTTCACGCATTGGAGAAGGAAATGGCAACCCACTCCAGTGTTCTTGCCTGGAGAATCCCAGGGATGGGGGAGCCTGGTGGGCTGTCGTCTCTGGGGTCGCACAGTCGGACACGACTGAAGCGACTTAGCAGCAGCAGCAGAACCTATTATCATCATCTCTTTGAGACCCTTAAGTAGTGACTAGAGAGCTACCGTTTGTAACGCGGAACAGAAAAGCATCAAACTTTTAGGATGCTAACTTTGTTTCTCAGTTTCCTTCTCTCCTCCTCCTCTGAGTGAAGGCAGTCACAAGAAATGGCCACATAAAAAGGCACATTTTGCATTCAAAGTAGTTACCAGCAACACAACATTGTAAATCAACTATACTCCAATCAAAATGAAATTTAAACAAATGTGCTGCGCTAAGTAGTTATGAGTGAATTCTCTCTCTAGTCAGCCCAGCAACATTAAACACAGGGTGAAACTTAGATCTCATTTTCATTAGAGCCAAAGAAACGTATCTGGACAGATTTTTTGCAGAACACCGTTTAAACCTTTTTAGGATGGAACAAGAAAATTTATATAACCTTATCTATGACACAGAAACCCTTTTTCAATTTCTTTGTAAAGGTTTCTGAAAAGTCCTGCCTCATTTACATCTAAAAAGCACTATTTCATAAATACAAATTTGGTACTGCCTCACTACTAAACTTGAGGAAATAAAAGCATAAAGATTTATGCTCCTAGGTAAGACCTGCTTTTTAAACATATTAGGTAGACTAATAAGTCTACATCTGCCAAAAATCCATTCTCTAAATATTTATCAATATAAACCAGAAACTTTGTAATGTTTCCTCTTGAACTTTGCTCCTTCGAGCTGGGGCGATTAGACCGAACCCACCTGGATCCAATGCAATCGTTCTGCAATTTTCACCTAAGGACCCAATCAACCTGCCCTCAGGTGTTTACCAAGCTCTCAAAAGCAGCTTCAGGCTCTGCCTTCTAATTGATTCCACAGGAGAACGCAATTAAGTACTAAAGCCTATGGTACATCTATTTTGGGAATTCAAGGGAGGAAAAAGGCCTGTGGTAGAGGGGACTTAAGTGGATGAAAACAAACTTGAATTTGTTCCTGAAAAATGAGGATTCAGACGACCAGGGGGAAAAAAAGAAATTAGTGTTAGGGGGAAAATCTTTCAGAGAAAGACCCATAGAAGAGCCAACACAGGAGAGAGTTGTCTGAGGCCAACTATTATTTTGAATATTAAACAATGTTTACATCAAGGTGAAGATCAACTATGCCTTTTCTCCGTAACAATAGAGAGGCAGCATCTAAAAAAGCAAAGGAAGTTCTTGACCAGGGGAAGCCTCTAGCAATGTTTGGAGATATACTTTTGGTTGGTCAGGAAGTCTCACTTTTCACACCCCTGTGCAATATAGTAGTCCCCCTACACAAGAACGAGTTCCATTCCGAGAGCACGTTGGTCAGCCCAATCTGCTCTGAAGTCCAACAGTGTTAGACTAGGTACCTACCTAACACAATTGGCTATATAGCACTGTACTGTGCTCCATACAGTATACTTTATAAAGTATACAAAAGTACCACCGCTTGCAGAGGATTCACACACGTGACAATGGAAGCCAGACCCATTAAAGCGAAAGTGAAGTTGCTCAGTCGCATCCGACTCTTTGCAGCGCCATGGACTGTAGCCTACCTGGTTCCTCCATCCATGGGACCTTCCAGGCAAGAATACTGGAGTGGGTTGCCATTTCCTTCTCCAGGAGATCTTCCCGACCCAGGGATTGAACCTGGGTCTCCCACATCATAGGCAGACGCTTTACCATCTGAGCCACCAGGGAAGCTCCCAGACACATGAACTAACCTTCAAAAGTTCGCAACTTGAAGGTTCATACATACAGGACTAACTGTAGAAAGTAAGCAGGCCAGAAACAAAAACCACAGTGTGAAATGGCAATGTGATTGAGGCAACTTACCTCAGGTTCCTCAGGATAAGCAGGCTGTGGTAAAGTCCAATCTCACTTCTTAACGACATGCGTGAGCTTCAGTCATGTCCAATTCTATGAGACTCCATGGACCGTAGCCCGCTGGGCTCTTCTGTCCATAGGATTCTCCAGGCAAGAATACTGGAGTGGGTTGCCATGCCCTCTTCCAGGGGATCTTCCCAACCCAGGGATTGAACCGGAGTCTCTTACATCTCCTGCGTTGGCAGGCGGGTTCTTTACCACTAGCACCACCTGGGAAGTCCTTTCTTAATGACAGCGGTTCTTGAACTTAATGGCAAGTAGGCTACACCTGAGTACTTGTCAAAATGTAGCCTGCAGGCCCCACACCCAAACATACTGAACCAGCAGCTCTGATTGTGGTTTAGTTAGCAACATTTAAACACCTTCTCCCACCCCATCCCACCAGGTGATTGATACAGATGAAGCTAGGACTATACTTAGTACTGCCCTGTGAACTGTCTCCCAAGCCACTGGTTAACTCTGAGCAAACTTATCCATTTCCAATTTAGTTTCATAGACCATCAAGAGCTTTCACCAACCAACTTTGAGAGAATGTCTGAGGTGCTTTCATCTGTCATAGTTTTCTTTCACCGAGAAGCACTCAAGGTTTCCATCAAAAAGAATCTGAGAGATGCTATTATGAACTGAATGTTTATATCCCTGCAATGTTCATACACTGAAGTCCTAACACCCAATAAGACTGTATCTGGAGGTGAGATCTCTGAGAGGTAAAAAGCTTAAGTTGAGGTCATGAGTGTGGAACCCCCATGATGGGGTTTCCTACCTTATAAGAAGACTCCAGAGCTCCTTCTCTCTGCTTTATGAGGACACCACAAGACGACAGCTGGCACCAGAACTGAATTTGCTGGAACCTTGATCTTGGATTTTTAGCTTCCAGAACTATGAGAAACAAATGTCTATTACTTAAGCCACCGGTCTAGGTATTTTGTTATAGCAGCCCCAGCTGACTAAGATAGATCCCACATGTCAAAACTGAAGAGTGAGATGGCTATGCTATAAAATGTGGCCTAAAAACATGTTCCCCCACCTCTGTCCTTTTCCCAGAACAATTTATGTCAGAGGAAACAGACTAGCTCGAGCAAACAGGTTTCACTTAAAATATGAATCATCTTGGACCTCAGCCTAATTCATAACTAAATAAATCTGGCTGTTTGTGTTAGCTATGGTTTTAAATAAGAAAGGCAGAAACCTTTGACTTTCTAGATGGAAGAGTAGATTATAACAGCTGCGGCAGTTCTGGTGATTAATTGGAACCAGTGGTGATGGATTTGGGCTAGGAAGGCCTCCACGTAGGAGGCAATGAGCAAAGGGTGCCTGAACTGACTCATTTGTTCAACAAAGGCTTCTTGAGTGCCTACCATGTGGTGGGCTCCAGAGTCCCAGTCATGGACAAAACTGGCCATGTTCTCCATACATTCTGGAAGCCAAAGAGGGAAGGTACTTTTCAGTGGTAATAAGAGCTAGAAAAGACCCTGAGAACTGGGAAAGAGAGAGTGACTGGGGGCTAGGGAGTGGCTTCTTTAGAGAGGATGGTCTCTTCTTTAGAGAGGATGTCAGTCTCTGCAAGACTGACATTCAAGCTAAGACTAAAGGTGAAGAAGATAGATCCAGGGAAAGAACAGTAGATGTGAGATAGGCTGGGACCTGGCACCCTTTGCTGCAGTGCTTGGACCTGGACACATCTCTTCTCCAGCAACAAAATACAGAGAAACTATATGGGACTAAAACTAACTAGCAGTGGGGGCAAATTCTGAACCCAAAAGAGACAAAGGGACCAAAAACCCCAACTGACACTTCTGAAGAGTCTGTAGCCAAAAAAAAAAAAAAAAAACGGTGCTGGAAGCAAAAGCAGGGTACTGAGCATGCCCCCTGCACACAACAGCACCTAAGGGGTGGGCAAAACACCCAAGCCACCCCTCCAGCCCGACCCCTGGACACAATCTGAGCCTCACCCCATATAAGGAACAAGCTTGTCCCCCCTCTGGGAGACAGCGTACAAGCAAGGCCGTCTGCTGTTTGTTCTCACTGCCCTCTGCTGCAGCAGGGGTACCAGTGAAGCCTTGCCTGAATTTCTTGTCATGCCTGTAATCAATTTCTATTGATTAAGGAGGCCAAGAGCCCTGGTCCACAACAAGCAAATCCCAGAGACCGAAAGGAGCTTGGCACGTTTGAGGAACAGCAAAAGGGCCACTCTCCTGTTAGGGCTGGACCAAGTGAACAAGATGGAGGAGAAGCTGAAAAAGTAAATAGGATCCTCGGGCAGTGGGACAGGCATCATTACTGCTGCTGCAACGGCAGAGAAGCAACCCCACGTTAACATTCCTGAGGGGAGAAATCTCTGGTTTTGTGGGTGACTGCCAGGCTCTGCCTTACACACTAACACAGTGAGTAACTTGGCTCCTTCATATTGCGGATTTTGATCTTAAGAAGCCCTCATCTCCCTTAACCCCTCCCTCCTCCTGTTCAATTTCATGCCTGAAATGGTATTGAAAAGGCAGGTTCAATACTCTGGCTTTGCAGCCACACAACTCAGGTTTTATTTTCACCTCTGCCACTTTTCAGCTGAGGCTAAACAACCTGAGCCTTGTTATTTACATCTGTAAAATGAGGGAGGGGACATGAACACCTTACAACATATGTAAGTATTTACCAGAGTAGCAGACACAATATTTAGCACATACAAATGCTATTCTTATCCAAGAAGCGTCATTTCATTTCTCTAATTTAAGACATTGATACAAGTTCAATAAAAAAATCTGATATAGTCACACTAAGTTATTGGTCATTTATACTTCAGTGTGAATAAGCCTGCAGTTCTTTCCCAAATCCCTTCAAAGTTGGATGAAAAAGAGGAATTATGAAGAAGAGAAATTCTAGATGTCAGAGGAACCAAAGAAAGGAGGAAAAAGTTAGATAAGGAGGGCCATAACTTCTCTCTATGAGGATTTATATATTTTCACATTATTTAAATTCTTTAAAAATTGTTAATAAAAGAATCAAGCCTTTATTTTCCCATACAAGTACATTTCAGAGTAACCAAATGTTGATGAGAGAAGTTTCTCTTTTCAATAAAAAGTATTCTAGTTAAGCCATAAGAAGAGATGATAGAACTAAAATAATACTATTCAGCAACCTCTTCCCAGGTGGCTCAGGAGTAAAGAATCTGCCTGCCAATGCAGGAGATGCAGGTTCGATCCCTGGGTTGGGAAGATCCCCTAGAGAAGGAAATGGCTACCCACTCCAGTATTCTGGCCTGGGAAATCCCATGGACAGAGAAGCCTGGCGGGCTACAGTCCATGACAATCCATGAGGTCAGAGAGTCAGATACAACTTAGCAACTAAACAACAACAAGCTAATGGGTTGTGATGATGGCCATGAAGGGCGCTCACATCACAAAGTATTTTGTGCCTCCTGATAGAAGTGTCCATGCCGCCACTTATGAAGCATTTCTGCCCTAAACTTGGCCTAAAACGTTTAGCTCTAACTATCAGTTTTAAGGAACTATCGAGAATAGAGGAATATGTTAAAAATCAAGGGGAAGCAAAATCCAGGCTATCAAAAATCCTTTTGGGAGAGGAATCCAGTTTCTTCAACACATAAATTGTGAGGAAAAATAAAGAACACGAGGGGAAACATGCATATTAAAAAATATATTTAAGAGGTACCTCAACATAAGGGCTTATCAAAAGATCCTGATTCAGAGACACCAACTGTAAAATTAAAAGCTGATGATAAAATCAGATAAATTTGACTGGATATTTGATAATGTTAAGAAATTATTGTTCATTTTTAGGTGTGATAATGGTAGTGAGGTTACTTTTTAAAGAGTCCTCATCTTTCAGATATATATAATGGTTTATATATCTATATTTATATATATATTTATAAACATTTTGTGTGAAATACATTTTAGAATATCTAAGATTTGCTTCAAATTAATCCAATAAGGGGGCTGTGTTTTTTTTTCTTAACTAATAACTAAAATAAGAAAAACTAAAATCGGAAATATCTGCTTCTGCTGCAACTTTATCATTTTCCTTAAGGTTCCTGTTCTCTACACACATTTTACTGGTAACCAAGAGCTCTGGGAGTTAGAGGCATTAAAGCTTTTGACGCGGGGCATGATGACAGTAATAATGACGACTAACATTTCTTAAATAATCTATACATTTGACTAAAACCAGTCCAGGAACATGCTAGGCCAAAAAACTGATGCAATCACCCTGGGAGAAGGGGAGGAGGACCCCCTGAGGACCAGAAAGAAGGTAAGGAAGGAGTCACTCACTGTGAGCTGCTCACATTTCTGTCTCCCCCAGATCACTGTGAGCTGCTGAAACCAGGGAACCACGTTTTATTCATCTACCCCTTCCTCGGTCCAGTTACCACACCTGGCAAGTGCAGCATCACTAATTGAGGAGGAAGGCAAAACACAGAGATACAGAGTAAGGGAGGGATTCTGATGTCTAAAACTGGGAGAGGGAAGCTAAGACCAGTCGGTTTAGACTTGTCACAGAACAGCAAAGGGACACGACTCCCCTCAATCTACTTGAAGAAAACCACAAACCAAAAATGTACGAAAGTCCATAACCAGAGGAGGTGGGCTGTGACTTGAAACGGGTTTCACCTCGCTTCTGCTCATCCCCAGGTGAGTCTGGGCAGTAAAGGACTGTGATGGAAACGAAACCTACACCCACAGGAGGCAGCAAAGAGCTAACATTCTAAGAGATGCGAAACCCAGATCAGAAAGGTGGGGCCTCAGCACTTCCTGCTGGGAACTTCCAGCCTTGGCTTCAGGGTTTACCTCTCACGGGACAACAAAAAGCGCCTAAGTAGCTTTTTGGAAGAATGTTGGGAAGCAGTAAATCAGTAGCAGTGTGGGAGGGATAGGCTCTGCTGTGATGAAGTGATAGCGGATACAGTAGAGTATTCCCAGTGGAAAGTTTTTCCTATAAACATCCTGAAAACTTACACTTAGCTAAACCTCATGCCAAAGTGTTCTGCAGGTTCCCTCTTGACACATGCTCAAAGCCACGTACCTGCATTTTAAAGATTAATTCCTAGCCCCACAACTGCTCAGAGAAATCACCTGAAAGCACTTTAAGTGTCACTTTATTACCGAAGGTCTCCTCCCTGGATTCCTTAATGCTGTCATCAGCAGGCCATCAGCAGCAACAAGAACAAAAAGTCTTCTTATGAGACACTGAGGCCCCTGGGAATAAACCAGTGTTGATCAAGTTAAATGCAGAGCCACTTAGGCACAGATCTTCCAGCTTGCTTTGAAACCCTGAGCCCTGTCCCAGGCAGGTCCAGAGCCCTCACCCCCAACCCTGACCCCGCTCTGATGCAAGAAGGGCCTGCTTTCATACAGACTAAGTGGGCTTGAGCAATACTTCTGACATCATCTGCAGAAATGGACTTTCCCTTCACTTCAGGTGCACACCCTCTGTTCCTCCCTCCTTCTCATTGTATGTAAATAGTGATGGGCAGGAATTTGAAGAAAGCTGCCCTCCTTGATTTTTCTCTTTCTGGTTGTCCCCAGCTGTCCTCACCTCAGAGCCCACATCTCAAGGTAAGGCACACCTGGGACCCTTTGCTGCAATGCGGGCACCTGCACACATCTCTGCTCCAGCAACAAAATACAAAGAAACTACGTGAGACTAAAAATAACTGTGAGCAAGTGGAGTTGGGGCAAGCTCTGGACCCAAAGATACAAAGAGACCCCTGCCACCCCACCCCACCACAAAAAAAAAAAAAAAAAAGAACTGAAACTTTTGAAGAGCCTGGAGGGAAAAACAGTGTCAGGAGCAAAAGCCAAAAAACAATGGCAACAAGAAACAGAAAATGCTTCCAGAGAAGAGGGAAATCTCACAACTTTTTCTGATTAGGATTCAGAATACTATCTTTCTCTGTCTTCTCATCTAATTTTTCTAGATTTGGGAAATATGGAGTGTCATGAGCAGAGAGGATGATGCCAGACAGTGGAAGGTCTGGCCAGGAGCCTAGTAGACAAGGGAGGTTGTGTAATTCTTGCATTTTCTAGAAGGGAGAGTCTGCTGTTCCAGGGGATTTCCTCCTCCAGAGGATCTTCTCAACCCAGGAATAGAACCCATGTCTCTTGCATCTCCTGCTTTGGCAGGTGGATTCTTTATCACTCAGCCACCTGGGAAACCCACCCTATGAAATTACCCAATCCATAAAAACTAACAGCATCCCACCCCACGCCACCAAAAAAAAAAAAACAGCCCCATACCCTGAGTCCACTCTCACCTTCTGAGACTACATTCTGCCTGTGGGATGTGTATCTCTCTAAATAAATTTGCTTCCACTTTACTCTTGAATTCTTTCCTGCACAAAACCAAGGACCATCACATGGTGGCCTATCCCAGGAACTTGCCCAAGACCCAGGACATGACCATTCTCTTTCCCTCTCTTCTCCTGCAGCACTGCCAGATGTCAGGAATCTGAGAAGTGAACAGCTCTGAACCCCAGTGGCCCAGTGCAAGGGCCTAGAAACCAGACACCGCCTGACTTGGAATTCCCTACTCCAGCACTTGGATGAGCTCACACATTTCTAAGTCTTAATACTCTAATTTGCGAAATGAGACTCATACCCTGGAAAATCTTGAACAATAGCATAGGGTGGTACCGTGAGAATTCAAGGAGAGGAAGTGTGGAAAGCACCTAGAACTGTGGCTGGGCACTCTCAGAATTAAATCATTTTCTGTCTCCCTTTCCTTCCTGCCATCCTATTATTTCAGTCTCTCCTTTCCCAGTTATGCATTTGGCCTCACTCAACAAGGAAATCCTCAAACGCCACTGAAAGTTTTCAGCTGACATTGCAGGATATTTGGTTTCTGAACAGGGCAGATCAACATGATACTCAAATTTGACTTCTTTCTGGATTCATTTGTCTAGCTCTAGAATATGAGACACCCAATAACATATGCCAACTCTATATGATAATTCTTTTACCAAGAGAAAATTGCTTCTTTGTAAATGATCTTTGTTATGCTTAAAATTTTAAATACAAGCATAGAATGCTATAAAATACCTCCGTGCGCCCATATCTAGCTTTAATGTGTGTGTGTGCTCAGTTGCTCAGTTATGTCTGACTCTGTGCAATCCCTATGGACTGTAGCCCACCAGGCTCCTCTGTCCATGGGATTTCCCAGGCAAGAATACTGAGGTGGGTGGTCATTTCCTCCTCCAAGGAATCTTCCTGACCCAGGGATCGAATCCACATCTCCAGCATTTCCTGCATTGGCAGGAGGATTCTTTACCACTGAGCCACCTGGGAAGCCATTGGAACTTTAATGGTTTTCAACAATTGAGCATTTTTGTTTCACCAGCAATCCTTCCACTGTTGTTGCTGTTATTGTTTTTCTAGATGTCTTATTATACCACTATAAATGCTTCAAGGTATGTCACTAACAGATAAGGACATTTTCTGTCATAACCATAATACCATTATCAAACCCAATAAAATTAATAACAAATCCTAACTATCATTTGATACCCAGTCTATATTCCCCTCTTGTTTCAAAGATACCTTCTTATGGTTGTTTCTTGGATTCAGGAATCCCCTGCATGTGGTTAATATTCCTTAAGTCTTTTTATATCTGTAACAGGTCTGTGCCAGCCATGGAGGAACACCACCCAGATCCCCTCAAGGAGCAGCTGCAGCTCATTTGCAAAGCTTGACGTTGATGCCAAAGCCCCTTCACCCAAGGTCACACCCTTCCCAAGCAGCCCACATTCGAGAGTAGGTAGAAAGCCCAGCTTCTTGGCCTGACACAGGACAGACAACTCCAGTGGCCAACATTTGCTCCAGAGAGTCCTAGGCATTGTCCAAGACTCTGCCATGCCTTATTGACTATACCAAACCCTTTGACTGTGTGGACCACAATAAACTGTGGAAAATTCTGAAAGAGATGGGAATACCAGACCACCTGACCTGCCTCTTGAGAAATTTGTATGCAGGTCAGGAAACAACAGTTAGAACTGGACATGGAACAACAGACTGGTTCCAAATAGGAAAAGGAGTACGTCAAGGCTGTATATTGTCACCCTGCTTATTTAACTTCTATGCAGAGTACATCACGAGAAACTCCGGGCTGGAAGAAGCACAAGCTGGAATCAAGATTGCCAGGAGAAATATCAATAACCTCAGATACGCAGATGACACCACCCTTATGGCAGAAAGTGAAGAGGAACTCAAAAGCCTCTTGATGAAAGTGAAAGTGGAGAGTGAAAAAGTTGGCTTAAAGCTCAACATTCAGAAAACGAAGATCATGGCATCTGGTCCCATCACTTCATGGGAAATAGATGAGGAAGCAGTGGAAACAGTGTCAGACTTTATATTTCTGGGCTCCAAAATCACTGCAGATGGTGACTGCAGCCATGAAATTAAAAGACACTTACTCCTTGGAAGGAAAGTTATGACCAACCTAGATAGCATATTCAAAAGCAGAGACATTACTTTGCCAACAAAGGTCCGTCTAGTCAAGGCTATGGTTTTTCCTGTGGTCATGTATGGATGTGAGAGTTGGACTGTGAAGAAAGCTGAGCGCCGAAGAATTGATGCTTTTGAACTGTGGTGTTGGAGAAGACTCTTGAGAGTCCCTTGGACTGCAAGGAGATCCAACCAGTCCATTCTGAAGGAGATCAGCCCTGGGATTTCTTTGGAGGGAATGATGCTGAAGCTGAAACTCCAGTACTTTGGCCACCTCATGCGAAGAGTTGACTCATTGGAAAAGACTCTGATGCTGGGAGGGATCGGGGGCAGGAGGAGAAGGGTACCGAAGAGGATGAGATGGCTGGATGGCATCACTGACTCGATGGACGTGAGTCTGAGTGAACTCCGGGAGTTGGTGATGGACAGGGAGGCCTGGAGTGCTGCAATTCATGGGGTCACAAAGAGTCGGACACGACTGAGCAACTGATCTGATCTGCCAGGCCTGTGTCACGTGGGTTCTTTCTTGCTGCCCCCTGCTTCCCAGCCCCTTTCTTTTACAGGTGTTGATCCTTTTTAATCACCTTGCACCCAGACTGTGTGGCAGTATCTGCTCCTAGAGAATGCAATGTGCATAGCCCTCCTCCCTTTCCATACCATCAACTAGTGGAAGAAACTAGGACTGACTTTATGTTTTAAAACACTGTTTACTAGACTTACTGTGGTGGTCATTTTGCAATATGTGCAAATATTGAGTCAGTATATTGTACACCTGAAACTAATATAATGTTATATGTCAATTATATAAATAAGAAAGTAACTCTTTTCAGCATCCACACATTTGTTTTTTTCCAGAATGGAAATGATAAGCCAAACGTTCTCATTTTCAGTAAAAGAAACTTCCAGTCAACTAAAATCAAAAGAAATCAAAGATGAATACAGTGTACATTAACCCTTCTATTCCATTTTCTTTAAAAAGCTAAACTATTTCATCTACATTTCTACTAAATTGCTGACACTCCCAAAATAAGTCACAAAGTAAAAAGGTCTAGATGTCTATTAAAACTATTTTAGTATAAATTATAATATGCTCATCAGTCTTTCTTTCCCCTAATAGAGCAAGGGCCTACTTGAGCAACCACAGGCTGTAGGGAAACTGCACGTATTATAATTCCTAGAGGAACAAAAAACCCTCCTAGAGCACTTGGTCATATCCATGAAAACTGGCTGACCCAAAGCAGTCTCAACTCCCTGTCCCCCTGGAAAAATGAGAAAGCCTCTTTGCCTCCAGAATCTCATATGACTCACCTGTGAATTAGACACAGCACTCTCAACTTCATAGTACTGTTATGAAGGCTGATGGGATAATGTACAAGAAAGCACCTTTTTACACTGTTACATGCCAGCAGCTACAAACCCTTGCTTACACACACACAACACACATACACATACGTTGCAAATCTCCTGATTCACCTTGTAGTTGGGAAGCAGCACACACACACACACACGTTGCACATCTCCTGATTCACTTTTTGTTGGGAAGCAGCAGCTGGGCCTGTGAATACTCCACCCTCCTCCTCCCACCTTCAGGGTCTCTGATCTTTGAGCCAGGTGTGTGTGTCGTGTTTAGGTCCTTGACAAACATACAAGGAACGCTCAGGTGAGAAGCCACAAGAACTCACATGGGTTCAGTTCTCACTTATGCTTGTGAGACTCAGCCCTCCCACACTCTCCCCATCTTGCCATCTATCTTCAATTTCTGACTGCCTGTCCCCTAGCCTGCAAGCTCCCAAATCAGACAGACCAAAGACAACAGCCTTATAGAGACCACACGACTAGTCCCCCTGACTGGACAGGGCCAAGTCTCTGTCTGCCTCTGCTAGTGGTTCTGCTCCTCTGGCCGGACCAGGTCTGATGGGGCCACGCTCTCACCTCCAGACTCATGCTTGCTCCCTACCTTCCTCAGCACGGCTTCACCCCCTTCCAGCACTTCCCAGGACTTCCCTGTACCTTCAAGCTTTTCCAGTTTTAAAACAACTTTGTCAAAAGCCATAAAGCTGAAAGGGTTTTTCACAGGTTTAAAAGAAAAATCTCTCCATGTAGATGGCCACCATTTCACAACATAATGTCAGCATGTACCAAATCCTTTTCAAAATGAGGATATCTGCCACTTCAGCCTGCTCCACTTTTAGAACTTATTTGAAAGATATACCTTGGATGTACAGAAAGGATTATCATGTCAGTTTAATTCATCATGATGAACTATTGAAGAAATAGTAAAAGAAATATTAAAATTCAATTTTAACCATATGGTGAATTATTATGCATCCATTAAAAGCAGTCATGGGGAATTCCCTGGTGGTCCAGTGGTTAGGACTCCACACTTTCACTGCCGAGGGCCCAGGTTCAATCCCTGACCAGGGAACTAAGATCCTGCAAGCCATGCAGTAAGGCAAAAAAAAATATATATATATATATAGTCATAGAAAAATAAATTGCAAGAAGCAGGCTTTTCATAGAAGAGGAAAAATTCATGGCCTATAAGCTCATTTCATTAAGAATGACAAAAAAGCAAACCAAGATTTCAACAAGATGTGATTCTATACCTATGAGTTTAGCAAAATTCAGAAGTTTAACGAGATCAAGCTGTGGATCAATGGCTGGTAAAGGTGTAAAATAGCACAACCACTTTGGAAAACTGTTTGGCATCATCTTGACAAGTTGAACTCTCACATACCCTCCAACCCAGTAAATGCATTTCTGACTCTGCATCCCAAAGAAATGTTTTCACTTGGCACTTGAATACCAGAGGCATATATAAGATCAGAGCAGTGTCTGCAATAACAACAACAATGAAAAACTAGCAACAACCCAAGTGGCCACCAACAGGAAAATAAATCAATAACTTGTGCATATCCACACAATGCAACGTGATAATGGCAGAGAAATGAACCACTGCTATACATATTGTGGATAAATAATAAACATTATGTTGAGAAGGGAGAGGTAAGTGACAGAAGGCTATGTGCCATTCACACAGTGCACAAAACAAGCAAAGACAAACGATAGGGCTTTTAAACAGATACAGGCGCGTGTGCATGCTAAGTCGCCTCAGTTGTGTCTGACTCTTTGTGACCCCATGGACTGTAGCTCTGAGGCTTCTCTCTGCATGCAATTCTCCAGGCAAGGATACTGGAGTGTGTTGTCATGACCTTCTCCAGGGGTTCTTCCCGACCCAGGGATCCAACCCATGTCTTATGTCTCCTGCATTGGCAGATGGTTCTTTACCACTAGCGTCACCTGGGAAACCCAAACAGATACACATTAGAACTAAAGCCATATTCCATTTAAAATGGTGGGCCTGAGGATGAGAGGTAGGAGATTCAGGTAGGGGAAAGCAGATACAACTTTTTGGTAATATCCTATTCTTGAATTAGGTGGAGGATACACAGTATTCATTATATTTTTATGCTTGAGAACTAACATCAAACTTACATGTAATCTTTTGAATATATCATTTTTTCTTATTACAAGACATTCTGGAGTCAAGTGGGTTCACTTTTGAGAGCAGCCAGAGGAGGATTGTTTGACGTGCCATAACCAGAGAGTTAACTCTGTTGGCAATACTGAGAGAAGAAGGCTATTTTGGATGAATTTCCAATTCTACAGAAACATCTTTATCTGTTTCTTCTAACCTGTTTCTGCTTATTTTGTAAGTTTTGCTTCTCAAAAAAAAAAAATTCTTGCCAAGCAATTAATGCCATGTAAGATACTTCCTGCCAAGTCCTCTGTGAGTAACACTTCTGAGCAGCTGAATAGCATCCTAGCATGGTGGTAACAAGCCCATGTTCCCAAGTCCAACCGCCTAGTCCCAAAGGCCACCCTGCCATGTACCTGAGGTACGTCACTTACTTTCAGTCTCACTTTGTCATCTTTAAAATGAGCATGATAATAAGAGTCCTACCATACTTCACCGATGTGATAATTAAATATTTGTGTAATAAAATGCTTGACAACTGATATTCAGTAAGGAAATTCTCATTTCTGGCAATATGGCACACTAGTACCCAGAACAACACTCCTGATAAAAAGAAATTTTATAATGTGCTGTAGAAAATATTTTAATTTTTTAAATGCACCCTTAAACCAACAAGAAAATAAAACAACTTATATCCTGATTTTGGTCTCTAGAACCCTTTCCCATGAAAAGAGATCAGGATTCCTTGGAGAAACACCTGGTTCCAGGGGGAACCAGGAAAGATACAAAGGGAAGGAAGGAATCAGGAAGGATACAAAGTAAGCCTGTCACATTTTTGTAGCGCTTGAAACAAGGAAAACTTTCAAAGATTAATGGAATCATAACAAAAAGACATAGAGGTAAGTCTAAGGGGATCTTAAGGGCCTAATAGTGATAATATAGGAATCAAAAAGTAATTATTATAGTTTAATGGCACACATTGACTATATTAAAACCAAAAATTCCAGTGTATTTAAAAAAGATATAACTGGAGGGAGGAGGAACTCATTTACCACCATCTAAAGAAGTTATTAAACCAAATTCTTACTGTGAAAATTGGTAAAGGGGAAGAATTAAACATTTACCCTGGTTTTCTAGTATAAAATATATTTCAGTAGAGCCAAATGGCTCTATTTTATAGAAAAAAAAAAGCCAGCTAATAAATACAGAAGGAATAAAAGTACTAATTAAAAAATCTTCATTTCACAGCCTCAATAAAATTTTTTATTTTTTTTTCAACAAATGAATGAATTAACTGCTGACTGATCCAACCAGTCCATTCTAAAGGTCAGCCCTGGGTGTTCCTTGGAAGGAATGATGCTAAAGCTGAAACTCCAGTACTTTGGCCACCTCATGCGAAGAGTTGACTCATTGGAAAAGACTCTGATGCTGGGAGGTATTGGGGGCAGGAGGAGAAGGGGACGACAGAGGGTGAGATGGCTGGATGGCATCACGACTCGATGGACGTGAGTTTGAGTGAACTCTGGGAGATGGTGATGGACAGGGAGGCCTGGCGTGCTGCGATTCATGGGGTCACAAAGAGTCGGACACAACTGAGCGACTGAACTGAACTGAATGGAGGTTAAAAGCATTAGGAAAAAGGTTGATAAGGAACTAAACAGTTATATAGTGCTAAAGGAATATCATTTAGAGAATTCCCTGGAGATGCTGTGGTTAGGTCCTTGCTTTCACTGCAGAGGGCCCAGGTTCAATCCCTGGTGGGGGAACTAAGATCCCTCAAGTTGTGCAGTATGAACAGAAAGAAAGAAAGAAAGGAACATCACAGAGACTCTTCTTGGTTAAGGAATGTCACTGTGCACTCAAGAGATCAGCCTGCTGTCCCTCCAACATCCATGTCTCTGATGATATGGATACAAAGCTCACAACAATTCTTCTGACATAAGCAAGCCACAAAATGTTCACTTCATACCAAGAATAGCTTCCATCTCAAGAACCATTTTCTTTGCTCATTCACAAGAAGGAACTTCTCATTTGTTAAATTTTTTCAGGAGAGTGTAGCAATTCAGTTACATCTCCATTTCTAATTCTCATTCTCTTGTCATTTCTGCCACATCTGCAGTTACTTCCTCCCCTGAAGTCTTGAACCTCTCAAAGTCATACATGAGGGTGGGAGCCAATTTCTTCCAAACTCCTGTTAATGTTGATATCCTCTTCCCATGAATATTCATGAATATTCTTAATAGTATCTAGAATGGTGAATCCTTTCCAGGATGATTTCAATTTACTTTGCCCAGATCCACCCACTATCTACTGCAACTATAGCTTTTTGAAAAACAGAGTTCTTAAATAGGAGTTAAAAGTCAAAAGTACTACTCCATCCATGGGCTGAAGAATGGATGTTTTGTTATGATAACATGGCATGAAAACATTAACTTCATTGTAAATTCTATTAGCGCTCTTGGGTGACCAGGTGCATTGCCAATATGCAGGAATATTTGGAAAGCAATCTTTTTTTCTGAATATTAGTTCTCAACAATTGGCTTAAAATATTCAAGTAAACCCATGTTGTATACAGATGTGCTCTCATCCAGGCTTTGTTGTTCCATTTATATAGAGTACAGGCAGGGTGACTGAACATAATTCTTAAGGATTATGGACTTTCATAATGGTACATGAGCATTGGTTTCACCTTAAAGTCACCAGTTGCATTAGCCCCTAACAGAGTCAGCCTGTCCTTTGAAGCTTTGAAGGCAGGCACTGACTTTTCCTCTATAGCCATGAAAGTCCTACCTGACCTCTTCTTCCAGTTTAAGGCTTTTTTTTTTTTCATCTACGTTGAAAATCTGTTGTTTAGTGTGGCCACTTCTGTGAGTTATCCCAGTTAGATCTTTTGGTTAACTCGCTATAGCTTCTACATCAGCACTTGCTGCTTCACCTTGCCCTCTGATGTCATAGAGATGGCTTCTTTCCTTAAAATTCACGAATCAACTTCTGCTATCTTCAAACTTCTTCTGCAGCCTCCTTACCTCAATCACACTTCACCAAAATGAAGAGAGTTAGGCTCTTGCTCTGGATTAGGCTTTGGCTTGGGAGAATGTTGTAGCTGACTTGACCCTCTATCCAGACCGCTCAGACTTTTCTCCATATCAGTAATAAGGCTATTTCACTTTCTCAACATTCGTGTGTTCACTGGAATAGCACTTTTAGTTTCCTTCAAGAACTTTTCCTTTGCATTCACAACTTGACTGGTACAAAACACACATCTTTTGGCCTATCTTGGTTTTCAATATGCCTTCCTCACTAAATCATTTTTAGCTTGTGATTTAAAGTGAGAGACGTGCAATGATTCCTTTCACCGGAACACTTAGAGGGCACTGTAGGGTTATTTATAGGTTTATTTATTTATTTCTGTTGGCTGTGCTGGATCTTTGTTGTTACCTGGGCTTTTCTCTAGTTGCAGTGATCAGAGTGTACTCTCTAGTCGCAATGTGCAGGCTTCTCATTGCCGTGACTTCTCTTGTTGCAGAACACTGGCTCTCGGGCACTCGGGCTTCAGTAGTGTGGCTCTCCAGCTCCAGAACACAGGTTCAAAAGCTGTGGTGCACAGGCCTAGTTGCTCTGGGGCATGTGAGATCTTCCGGGACCAGGGATCTGACACGTGTCTCCTGGATTGGCAGGCAGATTCTTTACCACCAAGCCGCCAGGGAAACCCTATAGGGTTATTAATTGACTTAATTTCAGTGTTGTTGTGTCACAGAGAACAGGGAGGCCTGAGGAGAGGGAGAAAGATGAGGAACAGCTGGTCAGTGGAACAGTCAAAACACACACAACACTTATCAATTAAGTGTGCTGTCTTATATTGCATACTTCATGGTACCCTAAAACAATTCCAATAGTAACATCAAAGACCACTGATCACAGATCACCATAACAAATATAAATCATAATGAAAAGTTAGAAATACTCTAAGAATTACCAAAATGTGACACAGAGACACAAAGTGAACAAAGTCAGTTGGAAAACAGCACCAATAGAAGTGCCCAAAGGAGGGTTGCTATAAAGCTTCAATTCGTAAAAAAAAAATGCAGTATCTGCAAAGTTCAATAAAATGAAGTGCAAGGACGTCCTTGATGGTCCAGTGGTTAAGAATCTGCCTGCCAGTGTAGAAGACATGGGTTCAATGCCTGGTCCAGGAGATCCTACATGCCACGTGGCAACTAAGCCCATGCACCACAACTACCAAGCCTGTACTCTACAGAGTCCACAAGCTGCAGCTACTGAAGCCCACGTGCCTAGAACGCATGCTCTATGACAAGAGACGCCACTGCAAGGAGAAGCCTGTGAACTCAAACAAAGAATAGCCCCAGCTTGCTGCAACTAAAGAAAGCCCATGTGCAGGCAAGGAGACCCAGCATAGGCAAAAACAAATAAATAAAATGAAGTGTAATAAAACAATGTATGCCTATATATCTTTATGATGGAATACTATTCATCAAAAAAAAAAGAAATGAACTCCTGTTACACTCATCATGGATGACTCAAAAACGTTATACTGGGTGAAACAGCACAGTCTATATAATTCCATTCATATGAGACCTGGAAAAGGAAACTCTCATTTATAATGACAGAGAACAGACCATTGGATTGCCAGAGCACTGAAGGACACCGACCAAAAAGAAAACAAAGAACTTTGTGAGGAGGGTGGGTAATGGAAATATTTTATATCTTGGTTATAGTATCGGTCACACAAATGCATATAGTTAATCAAAGCTCCTCAAACTGTATACTTGAAATGGATGTATTTTACATAAATTATTTCTCAATAAAGTTGGTTTAAAAATACTAGCAAACTGAATTCACCATTGAAAAAAAAAATTCATTCAAAACAAAGCAAGAAGATTCTCAAGACCAAGTTAGTTGTGGTATGTGAGTAAAAATTAGCTTCAGTTCAGTTCAGTCGTTCAGTTGTGTCTGACTCTTTGTGACCCCATGAATCACAGCACGCCAGGCCTCCCTGTCCATTACCAACTCCCTAAGTTTACTCAAACTCATGCCCATCGAGTCAGTGATGCCATCCAGCCATCTCATCCTCTGTCGTCCCCTTCTCCTCCTGCCCTCAATCCCTCCCAGCATCAGAATCTTTTTCAATGAGTCAACTCTTCACATGAGGTGGCCAAAGTATTGGAGTTTCAGCTTCAGCATCAGTCCTTCCAATGAACACCCAGGACTGATCTCCTTTAGAATGGACTGGTTGGATCTCCTTGCAGTCCAAGGGACTCTCAAGAGTCTTCTCCAACACCACAGTTCAAAAGCATCAATTCTTTGGCGCTCAACTTTCTTCACAGTCCAACTCTCACATCCATACATGACCACAGGAAAAACCATAGCCTTGACTAGACGGACCTTTGTTGGCAAAGTAATGTCTCTGCTTTTGAATATGCTATCTAGGTTGGTCATAACTTTCCTTCCAAGGAGTAAGTGTCTTTTAATTTCATGGCTGCAATCACCATCTGTAGTGATTTTGGAGCCCAGAAAAATAAAGTCTGACACTGTTTCCACTGTTTCCCCATCTACTTCCCATGAAGTGATGGGACCGGATGCCATGATCTTCGTTTTCTGAATGTTGAGCTTTAAGCCAACCTTTTCACTCTCCTCTTTCACTTTCATCAAGAGGCTTTTTAGCTCCTTTTCACTTTCTGCCATAAGGGTGGTGTCATCTGCATATCTGAAGTTATTGATATTTCTTCCAGAAATCTTGATTCCAGCTTGTGCTTCTTCCAGTCCAGCATTTCTTATGATGTACTCTGCATAGAAGTTAAATAAGCAGGGTGACAATATACAGCCTTGACATACTCCTTTTCCTATTTTGAACCAGTCTGTTGTTCCATGTCCAGTTCTAACTGTTGCTTCCTGACCTGCATATAGGTTTCTCAAGAGGCAGGTCAGGTGGTCTGGTATTTGCATCTCTTTCAGAATTTTCCACAGTTTATTGTGGTCCACACAGTCAAAGGCTTTGGCATAGTCAATAAAGCAGAAGTAGATGTTTTTCTGGAACTCTCTTGCTTTATCGATGATCCAGCAGATGTTGGCAATTTGATCTCTGGTTCCTCTGCCTTTTCTAAAACCAGTTTGAACATCTGGAAGTTCATGGTTCACATATTGCTGAAGCCTGACTTGGAGAATTTTGAGCATTACTTTACTAGTGTGTGAGATGAGTGCAATTATGCGGTAGTTTGAGCATTCTTTGGCATTGTCTTTCTTTAGGATTGGACTGAAAACCGACCTTTTCCAGTCCTGTGGCCACTGCTGAGTTTTCCAAATTTGCTGGTATATTGCACTTTCACAGCATCATCTAGTGTTAGTTGAACAATTAAAGTCATTTACCATATTAACAAATTAAAGGAGAAAATATATGATTATCTATAGAGAGGTCACAATAAAATTCAACAATCATTCAGTGTTTTTGGCCACACCACATGGCTTGCAGGATCTTGGTTCCCCAGTCAGGGATCGAAATCAGGTCCTGGTGGTGAAAGCGCAAAGTCCTGACCACTGGACACCAGGGAATTCCAAACAATCATTCATAATTTTTTTTAAGTTTGGTGACCTAGGAACAAAAGGGAGCATCTTTATTCTGATAAAGTGGATTCACAAAAAACCAACAGGAAGTTTTTAGTTAGTATTAGCCATAAATATACATGTGGGGGCTACCATTTTATAGTTAATGTAATTTGCTCTATAATTCAATAAGCATTATTGGACCTACCAAATTCCAGATCCAGAGTTCAAGGAAATATAATTTATAGATCCTGACTTCAGGGATAGAAAAAAAATCTGGTGATGGAGTCTTAAGCAAAGTCATTTAAGAAACATCCTCATTTGGAGTGAGATTTAAACATATTCACTTGATTTATATTTTTAAATTAAAGTGTAATTGACTTACAATATTATATACAATATATTATATATATTCAATTGTTCCACATAGTGATTTGATAGTTTTTACACAACAAAATGACAGCATGAGAAGTCTCATTACCATCTGTCACCACAAAAGTTATCACATTACTGACTATGCTATACATTACATCCCTGAGACTTATTTAAAATACATCCAGAAATTTTATTTGATCCTCCCAGAGAAACATGCACAAAAATGAATCAACACATCCACACAAAACTTATTCATTTTAAATGCAAAGCAACATGTGATTAATACCAAATGGTGATGACCAATATTTATCTTGTGCAAGGCAGTAGAATGAATCCGAGCTACAACAATGAACCAGAGTTAGGAGGTTTTATTTAATGAAATCATGTCATGCTTCAGGGATTCAGTTTGTCATACAGGAGAGGTAAAATTGTCTCCTTAATTATATTTTATTCTCTACATTTTGTGTTTATCACTCAAGATTTGTATTATTGAATAGGTTTTCCACAATGCACAGTCTCATGAAAAATTCAGTAGTTCATTAAAAGCTGAGAATTTTCACATCAAAATTTCTGACTTAGGATATAAATGTATTATTTATAGAGATGCATAAAATTGTTTTCTCAGAAGAATATTCAGAAGAGGGAAACAGAATCAGTTGATTTTGTCACAAAATGGGGAGAGACTGGCTAAACATGCACCAGCCTCTCATTCCAGAACATGACCTAAAATGAGTTTAAGGAAATTGTCAGCTGCGGTCAGTTGTGAACAATCACATTGTTAATCACTCAGCGTCTCTCTCCTTTGAGTCTCTTCTCTGTTCAAAAAAGCATGATCTCTGGGCCCCAAGCATTTTGCATTTATCTTTCCTTCTGGCTTCTGCTTTGCAACACTAGGCTGAAATTGCTCTCTGTAAGATCGCCAGTGGGGGCATCCCTGGTGGCTCAGACTGGGAACCTGCCTGCAATGCAGAAGACCCGGGTTCAGTCCCTGGGTTGGGAAGATTTGCTGGAGAAGGGAACAGTTACCCAAACTCCAGTATTCTTGCCTGGAGAATCCCATGGACAGAGCCTGGAGGGCTACAGTCCATGGGGTCGCAAAGAGTCAGACACGACTGAGCAACTAACAGACACACACAAGATCACCAGCAGCACCCTAGCTAGCCAGTGGTCTCTTTTCAGCCTAACCTCTGGCTAATTTCATAGCTGGCTCCCCTTTTGTTACGCCTTTCCTCACTTAGTGATACCTTCCCAGGTCCCTCTCTGGTTCTTCAAATATTCAGCTCAGGTTCTTCTCTCCCAGAGGGAATCTCAGGGACCCTGTGGCTTCAGCGACATTGGACAATGATGGTTCCCACCCCTAATCCCCAACTTTCTCCTGCTTCTGTTCCAGGAAATGCCACCTCTGAATGCCCAAAACGGAAGGCACTCTCTCTCACCAAACCCCTTCTTTCGCCTATGCCTCACCATGGTTAATATGGCAGCACATCTGAGTGCCAAGGCTCTGGGCTCAGAATCCCCGGCGACATTTCCATCTCCCTTACCACCAACAGATCCAAGGGCTCTCAAGTTCTGCCAGGTGGGCTCCTGAGCGTAACTAAGTCTGGGTGCTCCTCTTCTTCCACTGTTTCTTTTTCTTTTTCTTTACTTACTTCTTTGGCTGTACCGGGTCTTGGTTGTGGCACACAGGATCTTTTGTGGCACACGGACACAGGCTCCAGATCATTCAGGATCAGTAGTTGCCACATTGGCTTGGTTACACCACAGCCTGTGGGATGCTAGTTCCCTGATCAGGGATCGAACCCACATCCCCTGCAATGCAAAGCAGATTCTTAACCACTGGATCACCAGGGAAGTCTCCACTGTTTCCATTAAGCCTCCATCCTCTTACCCAGACTGCTTGCCTAGACTGCAGCTGCTGGTCAGCCTGCCCCCAGCTTCTTGGCTTCAACCCCTTCTGCCTCCAGAAAGACCTTTTAATACAATAATCTGAGTACCTTCTTGGTGCAATGGGCAGCACATTAGTCTCATAATGCAATCATCTCTTCTTGTTACTTCACTGCTTTGCTTGAATCTCTCAATGCTTCTCTAATGACAGCAGGTTAAAGTACAAATTCCATAGTATAAAATATGAGGCTTAAAAAACCTGGATTCCACCTCTTTTTCAGCTTCGCTTCATGCTTTTGTCCTCCACATGTCACCCCCACATGAAATACAAATGCACATCTACCTCTGCCACCCCATTATGGTGCTGCTGCTGCTGCTGCTAAGTCGCTTCAGTTGTGTCTGACTCTGTGCGACCCCATAGACGGCAGCCCACCAGCCTCCCCAGTCCCTGGGATTCTCCAGGCAAGAATACTGGAGTGGGTTGCCATTTCCTTCTCCAATGCATGAAAGTGAAAAAATAAAGTGAAGTCACTCAGTCGTGTCTGACTCCTAGCAACCCCATGGACTGCAGCCCACCAGGCCCCTCCGTCCATGGGATTTTCCAGGCAAGAGTACTGGAGTGGGTTGCCATTGCCTTCTCCCGCCCCATTATGCTAGGCCACACTGAACTCTGTGATACTCCCCAAAGTCAGCTTTCTCCTTCACGCCTCAAGCGCTCTTCCCTAACATCCAGGGTTGCTAGATTTAGCAAATAAAAACCTAGGCTACCCAGATAGATTCGAATTGTCCTATATGTCTAAGTATTTCACATAAACCATGTTAACAATTTCACCTTTGTACTCATCTTTATATCACCTATGATAGGTAATATTGTCTACCTCATACCAGTCAGAATGGCCATCATTAAAAAGTCTACAAATAACAAATACTAGAGAGTGTGTGAAGAAAAGGGAATCCTCCTACACCATTGGTGGGAAAGTAAGTTGGTGCAGCCACTATGGAAAACAGAATGGAAGTTCTATAGAAAACAGAATTACTGTAAGATCCAGCAATCCCATTCCTAAGCATAAACCTGGACAAAACTATAATGTAAAAAGATACATGCACCCCTATATTCACAGCAGCTCTACTCACAATAGCCAAGACATGGAAATGACCTAAATATCCATTGGCAGATAAATGGATAAAAAAGGTGTGGTACGTATATACAACGGAATTCTACTCAGCGATAAAAAAAAAGAATGAAATAATGCCATTTGCAGCAACATGGATACAACTAGAGATTATCATACTATGTGAAGTAAATCAGAAAGAGAAAGACAAATGCCATGTGATATTGCTTATATGTGGAATCTAAAATGTAGCACAAATGAACTTATCTACAAAACAGAAGCAGACTCACAGACACAGAGAACAGATTTGTGGTTGCCAAAGCAGAGAGGGTGAGGGAGAGGGATGGAATGAGAGTTTGGGGTTGGTAGAGGCAAACTATTACATTTAGATGGATAAACAGCAAGGTCCTACTGTATAGCATAGGAAACCATATCCAATCTCCTGGGATAGACCATAATGGAAAAGAATATGAAAAAAGAATGTATATACGTGTATAACTGAGTCATTTTGCTGAACAGCAGAAATTAGCACAACAGTGTAAATCAACTATACTTCAGTAAAAAAAATAAAGAAAAAGATAAATAATGTTACTAAAATTCATTTTATAGACAAGGAAGCTAAGGCATAGACAAGTTACAGAACTTGGCCAAGGTTGTATAGTAAGTGAGGAGCACCAGAATTTAAACCCAAATAGTCTCACAGCAGATCCCATGCGATTAATCTTTCTACTTTGACAGCTGCTTCTGTCTGCACGGTGGAGGTGGTTTATGTCTGCATGGCGGTGATTTAGTCATTCAATCGTGTCCAGCTCTTCCAACTCCATGGACTGTAGCCCACCAGGTTCCTCTGTCCATGGGATTTCCCAGACAAGAATGCTGGAATGGGTTGCCATTTCCTTCTCCATCTGTTGGTATAGTACTTTGCAATTCTCTTTTTTCTTGTCCTTGTGTGATATCTTAGGAAAAGATAAAATATGACCAAGACTCATGCACCACTGTACACAAGAAATACAACACTTAAATAAAGCTGAAACCCCCCAACTGCATTCCCTTCCCCTGGTAAACATCATGTTTAGTTGGTCCTGATCCTCACAATTTGTGTATATGTTGTTTACAAAATATAATATTATTTTGTATTTTTAACATATGGTCATGTGGTATATATTCATCAGTAATTTGCATTTTTCTCTCCTATTGTATTTTTGGGACTTAGCTGTGCTGACACATATAGTCTTATTCATTAATTTTCACTGCTGCATAATTTTTCATTGAATGACTATATCACAACTTATTCATTCTCTTATTAATGGATATTGTTGCCAATTCTGGGTTGTTTTTTTTTCTTGCTTTGGCTTTTATTTTATTTTGTTTGTATGAGTGTTTGGTTGATTCTGATTGCTTTGGTTTTTATTGACTAGCAACAAAAGCTTTTATAAACTTCTTGCACATAGCTCCTTAGGCAAGAATTTCTCTTTAGTAAGTACTTAAGAAAGGAATTTCTCTTAAGAGTGAGTATGTGCATTATTATATTGGAAGTCCTAGCTAACAGAGGGAAACAAGAAAAAGAAAAGCCACAGGGAATAAAAAGGAAGAAACCAAAAAGCCAGTATTTATGGTCAATCTAGCTGACTATACAGAAAATAGAAAATTTAATAAGAGAGTTCAACAAAAATGGCTAGCTCGGTCATATCCCACCCTTTGCCACCCCATGGACTATACAGTCCATGGAATTCTCCAGGAAAGAATACTGGAGTGGGTAGCCAGTCCCTTCTCCAGGGGATCTTCCCAACCCAGGGATTGAACACAAGTCTCCCACATTACAGGCAAATTCTTTACCCACTGAGCCACCAGGGAAGCCTAAGAATACTGGAATGTGTAGCCTATCCCTTCTCCAGGGAATCTTCCTGACCCAGGAATCAAACTGGGGTCTCCTGTATTGCAGGTGGATTCTTTACTGGCTGAGCTACCAGGCAAGCCCAAAATTTAATAAAAGAGTTCAACAAAAATGGCTAGATATTAGCTCAATGTTTTAAAATTTATTATATTATTATACTATAGCCAAAAATAATTAGAAATATAAATTTTAAGAATAGGAATAAATTTTACAAAAGATGTATAGGGCCTTTAGTGAAGAAAATCATAAAAATTACACGATGCATTGTATAGCTAAATAAATAGATACACTTCCCTGGTTGTTCAGTGTTGAAGAACTCACCTACCAATGAAGGAGATGAGGGTCCGATTCTTGAGTTGGGAAGATCCCCTGGAGAAGGAAATGGCAACCCACTCCAGTATCCTTGCCTGGGAAATCTCAGGGACAGAGGGCCCTGGAGGGCTACAGTCCATGGGATTGCAAAGAGTTGGACACCACTTAGCTACTGAGCATGAGCATGAAATAGATTCACAATATTCATGAATAGAAAGACTCAATAGTATAACATTAGCTTTCCTCAAAGTAATCTGTGAATTCATTGCAATTCCAATCATACTTGCAACAGATCTGGGAGAAAACTTGTGCAGTGCATTTATTCAACAAAGAATGGTATATCTGAAGTATATAAAGAGCCACACAAAATAGACATAGTGTTGTAAGTAAATTATACTTCAAAATTAAATAAACAAACAAACTTATAGAAAAACTGATTAGATCTGTGGTTACCAGAGGGAAGGGGGAGATGCATGAAGGCAGTCAAAAGGTACAAACATCCAGGTATGATGCAAACAGGTACTAGGGATGTAATACACAACATGATATAGAATTAACACTGCTGTATGTTATCTAAGAAAGCTGCTAAGAGAGTAGATTTTAAGAGTTCTCATCACAAGGGGAAAAAATTTGTATGTATGTGAGATAATGGATGTTTACTAAACTTATTGTAACAATCATTTCATGATGTACATAAGTCAGATCATTATGCTGTACACCCTAAAAAGTGCTGAATGTCAATTATATCTCAATAAAACTGAGAAAATTTCTAATTAAAAAAAAAGAATCACACAAGACAAAGTAAATAGACAAACAAAATCTTAGGAATATAGACAGCATATGTGGTGGTTTAAAATCTGCTCCCAGATTCTGTCTATATTTCCTTCAAAAAGTAGAGCTAATTTCCTTCTCCTTGAGTGTGAGTTGAGTTTGATAATGCATTTCAAACAAAAAGAATAAGATGGGAATGAAGGGAGGCTTGTGTGTTATTTCCATGACTAGGTCATAAAAGGCATCACGATTTCTCTGTTATCTCTTGGGTTACCTGATTTGGAAGATGCTAACCACTGTATCAGAACTGGACATGGAACAACAGACTGGTTCCAAATAGGAAAAGGAATACGTCAAGGCTGTATATTGTCACCCTGCTTATTTAACTTCCATGCAGAGTACATCATGAGAAATGCTGGACTGGAAGAAGCACAAGCTGGAATCAAGATTGCCGGGAGAAATATCAATAACCTCAGATATGCAGATGACACCACCCTTATGGCAGAAAGTGAAGAGGAACTCAAAAGCCTCTTGATGAAAGTGAAAGTGGAGAGTGAAAAGGTTGGCTTAAAGCTCAACATTCAGAAAATGAAGATCATGGCATCCGGTCCCACCACTTCATGGTAAATAGATGGGGAAACAGTAGAAACAGTGTCAGACTTTATTTTTCTGGGCTCCAAAATCACTACAGATGGTGATTGCAGCCATGAAATTAAAAGACGCTTACTCCTTGGAAGGAAAGTTATGACCAACCTAGACAGCATATTCAAAAGCAGAGACATTACTTTGCCAACAAAGGTCCGTCTAGTCAAGGCTATGGTTTTTCCTGTGGTCATGTATGGATGTGAGAGTTGGACTGTGAAGGAGGCTGAGCGCCGAAGAATTGATGCTTTTAAACTGTGGTGTTAGAGAAGACTCTTGGGAGTCCCTTGGACTGCAAGGAGATCCAACCAATCCATTCTGAAGGAGATCAGCCCTGGGATTTCTTTGGAGGGAATGATGCTGAAGCTGAAACTCCAGTACTTTGGCCACCTCATGCGAAGAGTTGACTCATTGGAAAAGACTCTGATGCTGGGAAGGATTGGGGGCAGGAGGAGAAGGGGATGACAGAGGATGAGATGGCTGGATGGCATCACTGACTCGATGGACGTGAGTCTCAGTGAACTCCAGGAGTTGGTAATGGACAGGGAGGCCTGGAGTGCTTCGATTCATGGGGTCGCAAAGAGTTGGACATGCCTGAGCGACCGTATTGAACTGAACTGAACCACTGAGTCATGAGGACAATCAAGCAGCCCTAGGGAATGGTCCATGTGGCAAGGAAGTGAGGCATCCATCCAATAGCCATATGTGTGACCCATCTTGAAAGCAGATTCTGCAGCCCCAGTCAAATTTTCAGATGACCACACTCCCAGATGACATCTTGACTGCAACTTTATGAGAGATCTTGACACAGAACAACATAGCTAAGCTACGCCCAGAATTTTGACACTCAGAAATTATGAGTTAATAAATTTTTGCTCTCTTAAGCTGCTGTATCTAGTAGTAATAAGTTGTGTAGTAATAGATAACTAGTACGTGAAGTTATATAGTAACAGCATAGTGACTACAAAGCCAAACACCGAGTCAAACTGTCTAGATTCAAATTCTGGCTTCACTGCTGACTAATTATGTGACTGTGGGAAGTGACTAGCCATCTAACTACCTCAGTTTACTCATCTGTAAAGTGGAGATAATGCCAGCATGCCACACAGGACTACTGTGAGGATTAAGTGAGTTGATGCAATAAAGCATCTGGAAGAATATCTGGCACACAGGAAGCATTCAAGAAGTGTTAGCTGCTGGTATCAATTTACAAAAGAGTAAATCTGAATGTAAATTGGATAACCAACCTCATTAGGAAAACAAAGTAAAATCACCATGAGACTTCCTTGTTCTGCATAGAGTTAGCAAAAAGCATACTCAGCCTGAGTGATGGTAATTGGGCATCTTCACCGTAGGATAATTTACCAAGATGTCTTACTCTGGTGTGAACACATTTTTTGTGAGCACGTTATACTTCAATTCAAAATTTTAAATTAATAAATAACACAATACACACACAAAGCCAATACTCTCCCTCACTCTACCCTTACCCCCAGAAATGCTCTGTTAATATGGGCGAATATTGGCAAAGATATGGAATACAAGAACTCTCACATCTTACTGGTGGAAGTAGAAATTGGTATAGCTATTTTAGAGAGCAATTTGGCAATACTAGCAAAGCTGAAAATTTACAAGTAAGGTTTTACCTGAGTGATAGGATACAGGCTTTCACTATCCATTTTTCTGTATCTTCTTTAAACTTTCATTCCTGTCAAGATGTCAAAGTGGGGGAGAAGGAAAATATTCAACCCAGCCATAAAATTCTGTGACCTGGACCCATTTATATTCTTAAAAAGCCTAACATAACAGAGAGGAATGGTTATTGTGCTGCCAGCCTCCAGGACAGCATGTAAAACATGCCTGGCATGCTGAACACTTTGTTATGGGCCTCTGAAAAGGAGAATTCCTAGATAAAACAGTAATCAGGGATTTTTTAAAAAGCAGAAGGACTCAAAACCTGAAAAGAAATTAAGAATGAGTTGTATTAGGGGCAGGAAAGAGAGTAGAAAAAGAGGTTGTCTTATAAGTAATTCAGTATTTAAAACAATTTTTTTAATTGTGGTGAAACATATAAAATTAGCCTTTCTAACAGTTTCTTAAGTGTACAGTTCAATGCCACTAATTATATTCATAACGCTGTGCAACCGTCACTACTATCTATTTCCAAAACTATCCATCACCCCAAACAGAAACTCTTAAACATTAACCATTAAATAATAAATTCTCCTCGCTTCTCTCCACAGCCTCTAGAAACCTCTGTTCTACACTCTGTATCTATGAATTTAATTACTCTAGGTACCTCACATAAGTGGAATCATGAATTATTTGTCCTTTTGTGTCCAACTTATTTCACTTAGCACATTATTTTTAAGGTTCACCCATGTGTAGGCAATGGCAGCCCACTCCAGTACTTTTTGCCTGGAAAATCCCATGGGCAGAGGAGCCTGGTAGGCTGCAGTCTCTGGGGTCGCGAAGAGTCAGACATGACTGAGCAACTTCACTTTCCCTTTTCACTTTCATGCATTGGAGAAGGAAATGGCAACCCACTCCAGCGTTCTTGCCTGGAGAATCCCAGGGACCGGGGAGCCTGGTGGGCTGCCGTCTATGGGGTCGCACAGAGTCGGACATGACTGAAGCGACTTAGCAGCAGCATGTGTTCAAAGGCAAGCTCAGAATTCCTCCTAATGGTTAAATAATATTTCACCTGTGAAGTGAAGTTGCTCAGTCGTGTGCGACTCTTTGCAGTCCAATGGACTGTAGCTTACCAGGCTCCTCCTTCCATGTGATTTTCTAGGCAAGAGTACTGGAGTGGCCTGCCATTTCCTTCTTCAGGGGATCTTCCCGACCCGGGGATCAAACCTGGGTCTCCCATGTTGCAGGCAGACGCTTTACCCTCTGAGCCACCAGGAAGCCCAGCAGGCCACATTTCGTTTATTCTAGTGAGAACCTACTGTATAACACAGGGAGCTCAGCTCAGTGCTCATCTATCGATGGACACTTGGGTTGTTTACACCTTTGGGCTATCATGAATAATGGTGTGATAAACATTGGTGGACAAGTGTCTGCTTGAGTCACCTGAAGTAAAGTTGGTCATGAGTTCCACCTAGGGGTGGATGTTGAAGACGGGTGAGCCTATGAGGTGCTCAGGGGTCAAGGACGGACTCAACTTTATTCATTCAGTTGGTCAGTCTTGGAACAACTAGTTATCAAACACCACAATGCAAGAAACTGAGGTTCAAAAGTGGGGGAAATCAAACACTGTTCCCTCCTCTCAAAGACTTTATTCTCTAGGTACTAAACAAAAAAAAGATGATTTAAGAGTGAAAAGTAGAATAATTAGTGATGCTGAGCATCTTTTCATGTGACTCTTAGCCACCCGTATGCCTTCTTTGGAAAAAGGTCTATTTAGGTCTTCTGCCGATTGTTTTATTGGGTTGTTTCCTATTTTAATATTGAGCTACATTAGCTATTTGTATATTTTAGAGATTACGACTTGGTCAGACACTACCTTTTGTAAAACAGATAACTAGTGGGAACCTGCTGTATAGCACAGGGACCTCAGCTCAGTGCTCTGTGATGACCTAGAGGGGTGGGGTGGGGTGGGAGGGAGGTTCGAGTCTTTATGACCCTAAGGACTGTAGCCCAACAGGCTCCTCTGTCCATGGGATTTTCCAGGCGAGAATATTGGAGTTGGTTGCCATTTCCTTCTCCCAGGGATTTTCCCAACCCAGGGATTGAACCCATATCGCTGTTGTCTCCTGCGTTGGCAGATGGGTTCTTTACTACTAGTGCTACCTGGGAAGTGCCAAGAGGGAGGGAATATATATATACACACAGCTGATTCATTGTACAGCAGAAACTAACACAACATTGTAAAACAATTATACTCCAATTTTTAAAAAAGGAGTGAAAAGTATTGTTGTGATATAACAACCAAATTGAGGGTCAGGATGTCTGGGGGTAGTAAATTTTAAGCCAAGACCTGAAGGCTGAGAAAATTCCCAAGAGAAGCAGGTGAAGGTGAACGTTGTGTCCAACTCTTTGCAATCCCATGGACTGTAGTCAGGCTCCTCTGTCCATGGAATTCTCCAGGCAAGAACACTGGAGTGGGTAGCCATTCCCTTCTCCAGGGGATCTTCCCGACCCAGGCATCTGTTGTCTCCTGCTTTGGCAGGCGGGTTCTTTACCACTAGTGCCACCGGAAAATCAAAGAGGGGTAACATAATGTTTCAGACAACAGGACAATAGGAATAGGAATTATTCACATAGTACAGCAGGCAACAGGAATACCTTGTGTGAACCGGAAGGTAGAGAGAGCAAGGTTCTTCAGAAGAACGTTCAAAGGCTCACCATGACTAAACACTGAGAACAAAGAGTAGTGGTGGCAAAGATTCCAGAAACAGTAGATGCAGATCAAAATCTGGGGCTTAGGTGAGTGGAAAAGCACTGAAGGACTTGAAGGTAGAAGGATGAGAACCTGATCTGTAAAGCAGAGATGACTGTGAAGGCTGAGCCCCAAAGGAAGATGTGGCTGCGTATCTGGCTTGGGCAAGCAGGTCACAATGATCTCCTTCCCCGTTGTCAGGATTGGCCTGGCTGTGGATGGGTGACCAAGTTCTGCCCAGAGAGACACAAGGCAAAGTCTCATAGGGGAGCTTCTGAGAAAGATTTCCTCCCACCGGGGGGAAACAACGACATGTTCCTGTCAGAATTCATCACCTGAAACTCATCATGAAGAACATTGGAAAAGCCCAAATCAAGAGACATGGGAACAACTGACCTATATCCAGGGATCATCTGGAAACAAGTGTGAAGAGGAAAGCTAACGTGCTAAGGAATGGAAAGATGGAAATCTTCTGGGTTCCTAACAACTGTGTTTTGCTACTGAATTAACCAATCCTAGAATCTAACTTCAATCAGAATTTATGCGGTTTAATGTTTAAGCCAGTCCCAAACTTTTCTATTTCATAGTACATATTAAGAAGTGATGCTCATGTGACACACTTGGGTAGGCAGATGAGGATGCTCGTGGCTAGAGGTAACTGTCTCCAGGGTCTCCAGGCCGCCCCAGGCTGCCACCTGGTTGCCCCAAGGACTAATTGGGTCAGTATTTCAGAGCATCTGGAACACACTTGCTGTGCGCTATTGTTCTAGGCACACTGGTTGGCAAATACTGTCTTAAGCCACTATTAGCTGGTCTTTTTATTCCTTGCAGCTCAAAGCATGACACTATCTGGCTGACAAATACTAAGCATTATCCTCTTAGCAACCCAGCTTAAAAACTCGAGAGTCATCCTGCACTCATTCCTGTCCTTCACTCTCACTTCCCTTATATTTTTTGTCCGGGTGCCTCCTTGAAATCTCCACCTTCTGCCCCTCACTTCACCCCTGCTGCTATGGCCTTCATCCAGGTTACCACAAGACTCAGTTGTCCCCCCTCTAATCTCAACGCCCTTTCATCCATTCTAACATGGCCAATGATCGCTCTAAAATATAGGTTACAACTCTCCTTTAAATCATTGCTTAGGTCCCATCAGTCTCAGTCTTATGTCATGTTCATTTGTGATGAGGGCCATAGATAATTTGTTAAGAGGGAGAATACTAAAGTATGGTGATGATTTGCTATTTAACATGACTTAGAATGTATTCCAATTTGTCCCAGTTCTGGTATTTGTTTTACTTTCTGACATGCTCTCCTGAGTTACTAGAAGAACACTGAGAATTTCTGCAGCAACTGTTTACCTTCCCAACACCCACGCTGGAAGAAGGGGTGGAAGTTAGATGAAGAGAATGATTTTAACCTTGAAAAAGAGGAACACTTTCTGTGGGCTATGAGTGAAAGAGAAACAGGATGGATAAATATCCAAAGATTTGAAAAAAGAATCAGAAACATCTAAACTTTGAAAGGCTTAATCTTTTCAGAAAAAAACAGGTCTTTGTTGGGTCGAGAGAAGAAACACTGGATATCTTGTTTGACCTCCAATCTTCTCCACCTGCTCTGAGCCTGGGAGGCTGAACTGTGTAAACTCAGTCAGCAACACTTGTCTCCAAATAGGGATGGGGTCAGCCAATGACAGACCTTGCCAGGAGATGCAGGGGTGGAGTAGACTGAAGGTGGTTATGTTTCCCCCAGCTCTCTCCCTGCCTGGTACTGCGTGTGGGCTATGTGCCTGTACCCAAGGCCATATATGTTGCCAGGCTGCCTCTCCATGTAACTACCCTCCCAGTGTTCCGGTAACCATTTCTCATGGTTGTATCTTCAGGATTAAGGTGGCAATAGCTCTCCTACTCTCACTACCTCTGAGATTCTGCACTCTCCCCCATTGGTTTTCTTAAATCTTGCACACGGCTTCTATGAAAATCCTTTTGTTAAACTTTTAGAGTTGGTTTGAGAGTATTATCTGTTTCTTGCTGGGTCCACCAGTGATTTTAAGTCACATAATGGGGTTTGGGTCAGGCTGGAGGGGAGTGGAAAGTTTTGAAATGGTCATAATAAAGAATCTTATAGGAATCTGCTAAGCAAGCCTTGTGAATGCTTGACACACAAGCCTCCTATCTTTGGGGAAGGAAAATATTTAAGAAACCAGTGGTTTGCTGACTGAAATAATCAATTACCAATAAAAATTAAATTTTATAATTATTAATCAATATTATTCGTCACATATTATTATATATGCTGCTGCTGCTGCTGCTAAGTCGCTTCAGTCGTGTCCGACTCTGTGCAACCCCATAGACGGCAGCCCAACAGGCTCCCCCGTCCCTGGGATTCTCCAGGCAAGAACACTGGAGTGGGTTGCCATTTCCTTCTCCAATGCAAGAAGGTGAAAAAAGAAAGTGAAGTCGCTCAGTCATGTCTGACTCTTAGCGACCCCATGAACTGCAGCCCACCAGGCTCCTCCGTCCATGGGATTTTCCAGGCAAGAGTACTAGAGTGGGATTATTATATATGAATGACCACCAAATGAGCAATAGTTTTCACTGTATGCCTACTGAAGTTAGCTGTGTTGACACACTTTTCTCTGATTGTGTTTCCTCATCCATAAGTAGATGATCTCTAAGGTTCCTTTTAGATTTCAGAATTCTGTGATGATATGATGACAGCATTGAACCCGGGAATAGACGAAAACAAGGGAGAGAGATGAGAAAGAAGTGGAGGTGGCGAGGAGGAACCAAGAGCATATTCCTCGTGTGTATCCATGAAGCTGCTGACAGCCAGTCCCAACCCTGGATAGTTTCTCTTCTCTACATGTTGATAGCACATGACCTGTATCACAAAATCTCACACTCCATCATGTGACTTTATGCCACTGTTTCATCTCTAAACAGTATAGACATCAGTTTACCCTTGCCTCTGTGCTTCCCCAGGCTTCCCTGGGATCTCATCTGGTAAAGAATATGCCTGCAACACAGGAGACCCTGGTTCAATTCCTGGGTCAGGAAGATCCACTGGAGAAGGGATAGGCTACCCACTTCAGTACTCCTGGGCTTCCTTGGTGGCTCAGATGGTAAAGAATCTGCCTGAAATGTGGGAGACCTCGGTTTGATCCCTGGATTGGGAAGATCCCCTAGAGAAGGGGACAGCTACCCACTCCAGTATTCTAGCCTGGAGAATCCCCATGGACAGAGGAGCCTGGCAGGCTACAGTCCATGGGCTCCCAAAGAGTTGGACACGACTGACCAACTTTCACTTTCACTCTTCACTATGCCTCCCCACTCAGCCACAAGCTCATCAAAAGTAGAGACTACATAATATAATTCTGTATCCAGTGCTCCCAAAGCGCAATATATTTTTGCAGATATTCAATATATGTTTAATGAGCTAAAAGGATGAATACACACTGACTGATTTCCATGTATTTCTGCCAAGAACTTTTCCCACACACTTCCAGCTTCATTTAATTTTTGTTTTCATTGTAATGTTTTTATAGGAGAAAAAAAATAGATGGCATTTGGGGGCTATTTTGTAAATATTTATATTTACAAAACTAGTACATTAGCTAGGATAAGCTAGGAACTGGTTACAGGTGTGTGTGTACATGTGCTCACTCATGTCCAACTCTTTCTGACCCCATGAACTGTAGCCTGCTGGGCTCCTCTGTCCATGGGATTCTCCAGACAAGAATACCGGAGTGGGTTGCCATTTCCTCCTCCAGGGGATCTTCCTGACCAAGGGATCAAACCCACATTTCCTGCATTCTTTACGGCTGCACCACTTGAAAAGCCCAGGAGGTGGTTACAAGTAAACTCAAAATTCCAGTGGCTTAACACAAAGGAGCCCATAGCTCAAGTAACACACATGTGCTGCTGTTAAGTCGTTTCAATCGTGTCCGACTCTGTGCAACCCCATAGACGGCAGCCCACCAGCCTCCCCCATCCCTGGGATTCTCCAGGCAAGAACACTGGAGTGGGTTGCCATTGCCTTCTCCAAAGCATGAAAGTGAAAAGTAAAAGTGAAGTCGCTCAGTCGTGCCCGACTCTTAGCGACCCCATGGACTGCAGCCTACCAGGCTCCTCCGTCCATGGGATTTTCCAGGCAAGAGTACTGGAGTGGGTTGCCATTGCCTTCTCCAACACACACATTTATTCCCTCACAATTCTGTAAGTTAGTAGACCAGTGGGCTCAGCGACTTCCCTTCTCTGGGTCTCTCAAGGCCAAAATCAAGCTATCAACCAGCCTGAGCTCTCACCTGCAAGCTCTGGGGGAAATTCGCTACCAGGTTTATTCAGAACCCTGCTTCCTTACTAGCTGTCAGCCAGCATCACCTTTTAGATCCTGGGGGCTTCTCTCCATTTCTTGAGCATGGACCCCTACCTTTCAGGGTCAGCAATAGTGCAGATTCTCAGGTTTAGGGTGCCACTGATTTCCTGTTCTGCTGCTACTATTCTGCCTCTAGCTAGAGGAAGTCCTCTGCTTCAGGGGCTTCTGTGATTCAATTGGACCACACTGGACAAACCAGGATAATTTTCCCTATTTTAAGATCTGCCACCATCACGTCATGGGAAATAGATGAGGAAACAGTGGAAACAGTGTCAGACTTTATTTGGGGGGCCTCCAAAATCACTGCAGATGGTGATTGCAGCCATGAAATTAAAAGACACTTACTCCTTGGAAGGAAAGTCATTACCAACCTAGATAGCATATTGAAAAGCAGAGATACTACTTTGCCAACAAAGGTCCATCTAGTCAAGGCTATGGTTTATCCAGTGGTCATGTATGGATGTGAGAGTTGGACTGTGAAGAAAGCTGAGTGCCAAAGAATTGATGCTTTTGAACTGTGGTGTTGGAGAAGACTCTTGAGAGTTCCTTGGACTGCAAGGAGATCCAACCAGTCCACCTTAAAGGAGATCAGTCCTGGGTGTTCATTGGAAGGACTGATGCTGAAGCTGAAACTCCAGTACTTTGGCCACCTCATGTGAAGAGTTGACTCATTGGAAAAGACTTTGATGCTGGGAGAGATTGGGGGCAGGAGGAGAAGGGGACGACAGAGGATGAGATGGCTGGATGGCATCACTGACTCGATGGACGTGAGTTTGAGTGAACTCCGGGAGTTGGTGATGGACAGGCCTGGTGTGCTGTGATTCATGGGGTCGCAAAGAGTCAGACACGACTGAGCGACTGAACTGAACTGAACTGAACCTGGATTAGAACTGCCAAGTCCTTTTTGCCACGTGACACGCTCCAGGCATGAGAGTGTGGACACAAACCATACATGGTGTGGTTTATACATGTGCCACACACTGTCTTGGTGTTTTACATACATCAACTGATTTGATCATCACAAAAACCAGACGATGTGGCACTTTGAATATCATAACCATCTTGAAGGTGGGGACTAAGGCAAAAAAGTTTAAATAACTTGCCTAAGGTGACACAGCTTGTCGGTGGCACTAGTGAGTCTAAAACACCAGGGACCCTGACTCGCAAGGCTGTACCCTTTACCTGAAACCACATTCCCTCTATCTGGGATATATAAATGTATCCTCTCTTTGTGTCTACATCCATGAACATGTGTTGTCACAAAATGTCAGAGGACCACATGGATGGTTCAGATTTCTAAAATCATCCTGGGCTCAGCCAGTCTCCTGACTGGCTTTTCTTGGTATATTCAACAAAATTATATTTTTCCTAAAATTCTTAATACAGTAGTTGTTTAACTAAAACTATTGTACATCAAACTTACATTTACAAATAGCCAATTTGCCCAGAATGGCATTTATTAAAAAACTAAATAAGATAATTACTCATTTGTGCTTGCTGCGTGCTAAGTCACTTCAGTCGTATCCAGCTCTTTGTTGGCCTATGGACTGTACTCCACCAGGCTCCTCTCTCTGTCCTTGGGATTTTCCAGGCAAGAATACTAGAGCAGGTTGCCATTTCCTCCTCCAGGGGATCTTCCTGACGCAGAGATCCAATCTGGGTCTCCCACGTTGCAGACAGATTCTTCACCATTTGAGCCACCAGGCAAGCCCCAACTAATCACTTACTTAATCTTAAAAGAGCAATTCCCTAAGAAATATATGCTGATTGTAAAGAGATTATAAAATTTGGCTTTTAAATACACGTATATTAAGACTTCCCCCAAATTAAGGAATCTATTTCTAGTGTCAAGGAAAAAAGTTTTCTAAGGCTTACATATGGTCATAAAAGATTCCTGGATGTCCTTTCAGTGGAATTCTGGTGTAGCATATTCTTTTCATTATCTATTAGTGAGTAACACGTGACCCCGGAATTTAGCAACTTAAAACACCTATTTTTTTTTTTTTTCCTGTGGGTCAGGAACCCAGGAGAGGATTACCCAGGGGGTGAGAGCTCAGAGTCTCTCATGAGGGTCCAGGGAAGATGCTGCCAGGACTTTGATTATCTGGAGACTTGACAGGAGCAGCAGATCATTTTAAGATGGCTCATCCATAAGCCTCCCTTTAGAGCTGCCTCAGCATCTTTATAACATGGTGGCTGACTTTTCCAAGAGAGAGTGACCTGAGAGGGACAGAATCAGGTAGAAGCTCCAGCTCCATCAGAGAAGCATTATGGCTCCAACTACAGGAAAGACCCAGAACAGACAAATCCATAGAGACCAGAAGTAGCTTAGTTGTTGCCTGGGGCTGGGAAGGTTTGAATGAAATGGGGAGTGATTGGGTACAGGGTACAGGGTTTCTTTTTAGGGACTGATGAGTATGTTCCAAAATTTATTGTGGTAATGATTGCACAACTCTGTGGATATACTAAAACCCGCTGAACTGGATATTTTAAATAAGTTAACTGTGTAATGTGTGAATTACAAAATTATATGTAAATAATGCTGAGAAGGAGGAGGAGGAGAAAAGAGACAGAGGAAGAGGAGGAGGTAGAGGACGAGGAAGAGGAGGAGGAAAAAGGAGAGGAAGAGGAAGAAGACAGTTGCAATGTCTTTTATGTCCTGACCTCAGAAATTACACACTATCACTTCCATCGTGTTGGTGGTCAAATCCAGTCCACACTCAAAGGGACGGGAATTAAGCTCCACCTCCTGAAGGAAGGAGTATCAAAGAATTCATAGGCATGTTTTTAAACACTATATAGACCCTCCCTAGATAATTGATTCTGTATGGTCATCTGTCTATTGATTCATCTATCTTTCAACTCTATAGAAATAAAAGTTAAGATATAAGGCACATGTTCCTGTACATAGCAATGCAAATGAATTTTGCCAATAGAGGTACAACTGATTTCCCCTCTGTAGAAAGGATGACCCCCAATTATTTCAGTTTATTGGCCTTTAGTTTTGCATCCTGTACTATACTCACTTCAGAAGTCCCGATTGCCTCTGCATTTCTGTCCTTCAAATTCCCTTTGAACTGGTTACAACGTCTTACTGGTTCTCTCATTAATTAATGTATTGAATAAAATGTATCACATATTTATTTTACATTTGCACAAAAGCCATACCTTGTAACCTTTTGAAAATTATAATTTAGTTTTACTATTCATGTATGCACCCTGCTCTTTCTGCCAAAATTATCGTGGAGGGGCAGAGACTGGAACACTCTCAACATTACACAACACAAAAGAAAACAAGAACATTACCTTGGCTAAGAGGTTACACATGTCCAAGTTCCTCTATTCCTAATCTTCATTTAATGTGTATCCAGAGCCATACACACTTTCAGAGCTTATCAGATGTTTGGGATGATAAAATTGCTGAGAAAGAAAATACAATACCCATCTTAGGGTCTCAAGTTTGAGAGGAAAAGTAACTTACCACAACTGTTATTTTGTCTATAATTTACTTCCAAATGCTTCAGCATAAATAAGGTAAAACATGAGTGTTTTTATTATTCCTATTAACTTTTGCTAGCTACAATTCTTGATTGTTTCTATATCACATGATTTTCATTTTGAACAAGCTCAATATATGAAAATCTAGGTTTTTCTGAAAAATAAATGGTATAATGAGAATTTGAGATTCTTCATTTTGCAAAGGATCTAACAAGATTTGATTCCCTTCAAAAGGAAACTCTAGCTTCATTTACAATGTGATTTAACTCTCAAAAAATTAATATAAAGAGAATATGAGCAAAGAAAGGAAGTGAGAAGGATGAAATGTTCAAGGAATGATGAGTAATCCAATTTGGCTGGAATGAAATGTGTATGTTGGGGAGTGCTAGAGATAAGTCTGTGAAGGTAATTTCATTATAATTAATCATATATAAAACTCACACATGATTGTGTCTTATTAGGTTACATCTGCTCAGTCTCAGAACTACCTTATCAAAAACACAGATGCAAATCCAATTACGAATGTACTGATAAGTAAAGTAGGATTTTTTTAAATTGCTTTGTTGCTATAACTCAGATATAAAGGGCACATATCTTAATTGTACAAAGATTTTAAAATATGTTTACTTCCTTATAGTCCCTACTCAGATTGAAATACAGAACATTACTAGCACCCCCAAACCCCTCTTCATATACTCCAGTTAACACTCTCCCATGAAACAAAAAACAAACAACCCACTATTCTGACTTGTATCACTACAGATTAGATTTCCTGTTTGTTCTTGAGCGTTGTATAAATGGAATAACACAGGGTATACCGTTCCATGTCTCCTTTCACTCGCTTTTCTGTCTGTGAGATTCATCTGTGATGTCGCAAGCAACCAGTTTGGTTCTTACTGCTGTGTAGGCACTCTGTTATATTAAAAATATGTGTTTATACACATATACACACTCAAGCACACACACACAAGGGGCTTCCCGGGTGGCGCTAGTGGTAAAGAACCTGCTTCACAAAGTAGGTAGACATCACAGACCTGGGTTCGATCCCTGGGTTGGGAAGATACCATGCAGGAGGGCATGGGCAACCCACTCCAATATTCTTACCTGGAGAATCCCATGGACAGAGGAGCCTGGCGAGCTACAGTCCATAGGGTCACAAAGAGTTGGACACAATGGAAGCACCTTAGCACATACACACACAAATACATCATAAATTATTCTTCCATTCAGTGGTTATTGATATTTGATTGTTTCCAGTTTGAGACTATTATAAGAATATTTGATTATTTCCAGTTTGGGACTATCATAAAGCTGCAATGAATACATGTCTTTTGCTGAACTAAACATTCATTTGTTTGGGGCATATACCCAGGAGTAGAGTAGAACTGCTGAGTTATAAGTTGTACATGATTAGCTTTAAAGGTATTCTTACAATATACTTCCCGCCAGTAATATGAGAATTCCAAGTGCTTCATGTCTTCTCCAACACTCATAATTGTCGATAAGTTTCATTTTAACCATTCTGGTGAAGTTATAATGGTATCTTATTCTGGTTTCAAGTTGCATTTCCTAAATATGGCGAGCACTCTTTTGTGAAGTGCCTGTTCATAGAATGTGGATTTTACGCAAAGTTTCCTAAAGAAATAAAGGTGTGAGCTACGTTATACAACATAAAGGTAATTGACAAGGAGATGGAAAAGCAAATGTTTGGTCAACCAATATTTGCTGGGCCAGGCAGGGATAGTGGGACTCAGAGAGGAATTTTAACAGACCTTGCTAGGTTCCTCCCTGTCCATACACCTAGTTCATATATATATTAATAGTATGTATATATATGATATATATATATACCATATATATATATGGCTCCCCTTTTTGGAACAAGTCCTCTATCCACATTCTCTAGGCAGTTAGAAGGAAGGTCAAAGTTTCTTCTTGAGTCCGTTGGGCCTTGATTGTTCTCAGCTTGAAATAATCTGCATATCGATACAACTTTGGGGGGCAGCAAATTTTGCTCCCCTACAGTAAATTGATAGCATATTAAAAAGCAGAGACATTACTTTGCTGACAAAGGTCTGTATAGTTAAAGCTATGGTTTTTCCAGTAGTCATGTATGGATGTGAGAGTTGGACCATAAAGAAGGCTGAGCGCCAAAGAACTGATACTTTCAAATTGTGGTACTGGAGAAGACTCTCTTGGACAGCAAGGAGATCAAATCAATCAATTCTAAAGGAAATCAACCCTGAACATTCATTGGAAGGACTGATGCTGAAGCTGAAGCTCCAATATTTTGGCCATCTGATGTGAACTGCCAACTCACTGGAAGAGACCCTGATGCCGGGAAAGATTAAGGGCAAGAGAAGGGAGTTACAGAGGACTCATGGTTAGATAACATCACTGACACAATGGACATGAATTTGCGCAAACTCTGGGAGATAGTGGAGGACAGAGGAGCCTGGTGCACTGCAGTTCAAGGGGTCTCAAAAAGTCAGGCATGACTTAGGACTGAACAAAAACAACAGTAAATTGTAATTGTCCTTGTGTTCTTCTATTGACAATAATCACACTGCTCGCTATTATTTTACATGCTACAGGCCCTCTTCAGGATCTGAATTTACAATGCTTTATGCTGATGCAATTGATGCCAGAGAAGTAAGTCTCACATGAATCAAGCTCCCATCACTCCCAGGTAACTCATTTTCTAGATGCGTTCCTAGAACCATGTGGAGCCCTTGCTACCACTCTCTTTCCAACTGTAGTTGAACTTAATGCTTCAAGTCTGTCCCAGAAAGAATGCCTGGTTTCCAGGTCCCACTGCCTAGAAACAGCATTTTCCACTTCTTGTCTTTTTAGCCCTTCTTCCTTCCAATACCAGAGGAGTAGTCTTCCATCAGTCTAGGAAATGAAGGGTCAGAAATGGATCAGCCTAGTCAGGGCAAGCTGGGCTAAACTGGAAGAAGCTAGTTACAGCTTTCCAGGTACATCTATCTGTTTATGAGGGGCTGCAGCCAGTGCTTTAATAATATTGTGATGGAGGCAGTTATGTCACAAGTCTCTTTTCTTAGCCCCTTTTATGTGCTACCTCCACTACCCCCTACTCTGGTGTACCACACACACACATTCCGATGCACATGTTCATGTGATTATCCTCTTATTGGCCAAAATTGCCCATCTACCAAAATCTCCTCCCCATCTCTGAAATAATCTTCTCTCCCCAACCATATTACCAAGTCTTTTTTTTTTTCTTTTCTCTTTCTGCATATTCAGCCTCTCTAAACATCCACATGAGTAAACTTTACTCAGTCAATAGTTGAACTTCAAAACCCAGTTATTTGAATGGAGAAGTGAGCAAAATTGAACCCTGCTAAGATTTTGACATTATGAAAGAGAAGCTTCCTAAACTACATGACTAGTGGGAAATACAGGCTCACTGGGTCATCTACAGTTAGGCATGTTTCTGAGCAGCCACTGAACAGTTTATTAAGAGGTCACTCTCTGTGGTGCCCAACTTACAGCAGGAGCAAACTGCTGAGCTCCTGAGTGCTGATGTTGTACTAGGTATCTGCACATAGAAGCCTGGCTCCCACTCTTGTCTGAAAGCATGCTGTTCTCATCAGCAGTAATGTCAATACCAGACCTGCTCCTGAACACTAAGCAAATAGAAGCCTGTCACTTCCCTTCCATGGAATTATTGCTTCCTCTCTTGGCCTTCAGAATTATAATTAAATCTTATACAGGAAAATGTGTCTTCCGCACATCAGCCACATTTGTACTCATATTTAGAACAACCTCTCTTCTTCTCTCTGTTACCCATAATACCTTATAAGTCTTGTATGTGTGCGTGATTTTTTTTGGCCATGCCGCATGGCTTGTGGGATCTTAGTTCCCCCACCACAGACTGAACTCTGACCATGGTTTGAATTCAGGCCCTGACAGCGAAAGTGCCGAGTCCTAACCACTGGACCTCAGGGGATTTCCCAGGTCTTGTGTATTTTTAAAAGGACATTGCTAATAGAATTGATGGTGGTGGTGATGTTTTGGTGATGGTAATGGTGCTATGATTTCATTAGTAATTAATTAATTAGTAATTAAATTAGTAATGAAATTCATATTTCATTAGTAATAATATGGCAACAATATTTTTTAAATGTTAAAATAAGGACTTCCCTGGAGGTCCAGCTGTGAAGACTCCATGCTTCCAGTGCAGGGAGCACCAGTTGGAACCCTTATCAGGAAACTAAGATCCCACATGCTGAGCAGCCCAGTCAAAAAAAAAGTTAAAATAGTAGTACTAAAATCTAAATCCTACCACCCTTGATTATTTCCATTTTTTTCATATAGCTTCATTCAGTGTGTCCATATTAAATATAGCATTTTATATTGTTAATACTTTTATTTATTTCTTAATAGATGAAAAGTAAAACATCTGTATCTAGTATTGGGTGGTGTGGGGATAGGTGATTATGGGTGAGTTGGCTGTCGTTCACACCATGTCTTAGTTAGACTTATTCAGTGATCAGTACAACATTTATCTTTACTGACTGCTGAAACACATGGATATTCCTTCAAATAGCAATTTAAAATACCATCCCCAATGTGTGTGTTTCTTCCACACCATCAAGAAACTAATTTAATTCTCAGAGGACACAGACAAAGTAGCCCACAAATTTAATTCAGTTCTAACACTATCTGCCTGGAGACAGCATCAGATTCCACAGGTTAGTAGCCAAGTCCAACCAGACTGCACCCACTTCATATGCCACTTGTATATCTAGCTTATTACCTGTGCTTCTGACCAATGGCTGTAAATCAGAAGTTCCCACAACCTCCTCCTCAGTTTGGGTTAACTTGCTAGAGTACCCCAGAAAACTCAGGAAGCCAGTCTACCTACTAGATTACAAAGGATATTAATGGTTTTTACAAAGGATATCAATGGTTTTTACAAAGGATATTAATGGTTTTTACAAAGGATATTAATGTATATGAATGAACAGCCAGATGAAGAGATTACACAGGGTGAGGTCACCAATCCAGGACCTTCTGCCCCTACAGAGTTGGGAACTTGAAATGTAGATGAGTTCTGGTTCAAAAACCTAAAAAGTTCTTGGGAGCCCTTCTTTGGCATTTTTATATGGTTTCATTACTTCAGTTCAGTTCAGTTCAGTTCAGTCACTCAGTCGTGTCTGACTCTTTGCGGCCCCATGAACCGCAGCACACCAGGCCTCCCTGTCCATCACCAACTCCCCAAGTCCACCCAAACCCATGTCCATTGAGTCAGTGATGCCATCTAACTATCTCATCTTCTGTCGTCCATTTCTCCTCCTGCCTTCAATCTTTCCCAGCATCTGGGTCTTTTTCAATGAGTCAACTCTTCGCATGAGGTGGCCAAAGTATTGGAGTTTCAGCTTTAGCATCAGTCCTTCCAATGAGTACCCAGGACTGATCTCCTTTAGAACATGATTAAGTCACTGGCCACTGGACCTTGGCCAACCTCCAGCCCCTCTCCCCTCCTTTCCAAAGGCACTTCATTAACATAAGCTCAGGTGTGGTTGAAAGGGGCTTTTTATGAGTATCAAGACACCTTAATTGCTCTTGTTGTTGTTGTGTTGTTCATGTCTGACCGCAACCCCATGAACTGTGGCACACCAGGCTTCCCTCTCCGTCACTATCTCCCAGAATTTGCTCACATTCAAGTCCATTGAGTCAATGATGCTATCTAACCATCTGATCCTCTGTGACCCTCTCCTCTTGCCTTCAATCTTTACCAGCATCATGGTCTTTCCCAGTGAGTTAGCTATTTGCATGAGGTGACCAAAGTATTGGAGCTTCAGTTTCAGCATCAGTCCTTTTAATGAATATTCAGGGTTGATTTCCTTTAGGATTGACTGGTTTGATCTCCTTGCAGTCCAAGGGACTCTCAAGAGTCTTTTCCAACACCACAGTTCAAAGGCATCAATTCTTCAGTGCTCAGCCTTCTTTATGGTTCAGCTCTCACATCCATACATGACTAGTGGGAAAAAACCATAGCTTTGACTATACAGACCTTTGTCAGAAAAGTGATGTCTCTGATTTTTAATGCACTGTCTAGATTTGTCATAGCTTTCCTTCCAAGGAGCAAGCGTCTTTTAATTTCATGGCTGAAGTCACCATCCGCAGTGATTTATTTCTTTTAATTGCTCTTAACACTTAGGAAATGCCAAGGGTTTTAGGAGCTCTGTGCCAGAAATGAGAGGAAGACCAAATATATTCATAGATTTCTTATTATAAATCATAACATCACACCAACTTTCGAGATTCTAAACAGGAAATGTAACCTTTAACTCTTTGCTACTTAACTCTTGTGGAAAGCTCAGATTTGTGAAATAGCATTCAGGTAGAATTGCATGAAAGCATTACAGTTTACTCCTCATCAAGTGAGTGCCTGAATCTGCTGCCTAACTTTGACTAAAATCTACTGTGTTAAACTCTTAGTGCACTTCAAAGGATATTGTTAGAATTTGTCATTTCAAATCTCAAAACAGGAAGTATAAATGGAAATACATGAAAATGTATGTAATCTCAAAAATCAGAGAAATTTCAACAGTGAGATGAATATTTTTACTTACTATATTAGCAAAAAAAAATTTTTTTTAAGTAGAGAATGAATTAAGGAAATTACAAGTGGTTTGGTCTGGCTGGAGTGTCAGATGTGACACGGGAAATAGCAAGAGGGAGTCAGAAACCCAATCTCTTAATTCATTCAGGCAGTCAACAAATATTTATTAAGACCTTCCTATATATCAAACACAGGGATAGATGATGAGAACAATGGTGAACAAAAACAGATATGGTCTATGCTCTTCTAAAGATTATGGTCTGGTGGGATAGACGTCAATCAAATAATTGAAGTAATTAACGTAGCATTGAAGTCAAGGTTGGGTGTTATGCCATGGGGACCACTAGGTGTCCCCATATCCATTCACTCCATCTATAGGAACAGATCTCCAGGTTCATCACCAAAGCATATGGCAGCCAAAATAAAGGCTACTTTCCCCAGCCATCCTTACACCTAGGCGTGGCCACATGACCAAGTTCTGATCAGTGAGAGGTAAGGAAAAGTAACAAGGGCAACTCCTGAGTCATGCACTTAAAAAGAGTGATTGTACCCTCCCCGCCTTCATCTCCCTTCCAGTGGCTGGAATGTGAGATGGTGGTACATCATCTTAGAGCAGGCTGGTAGCTAACAGTCTAGAGACATCAGTGCAAGGAGCTAGAAGGACCCTGGGATCCCGAGAACATGGAGCATCTAGACAAGTCCTGGGCTACATAGGCACACGCTGTATTGTAAGCAAAAAATAAACTTCTATCATACTAAAGTCATCAGAATCTCTGTTTCAGCAGCAGATCTCAATCCTAACAAATATGTGTTCTAGAAAGAAGAGACTTCCCTGGTGGTCCAGTGGTTAGGACTCTGCGCCTCCACTGCTGGGTGTATGAGTTTAATCCCTGTTTGGGGAACAAAGATCCCATGTGCCAGTACAGTTCGGCCAATAAAAAATAAGCTGAAAAAAAATAAAATAAAAGAGAGTTCTCTGAGGAGACATAGCCAGGACCTATGCAGGGTCTGAGAAGGTGGGTTTATATGAAGAGTTGAGGTGAGAGCTTAGGTTGATGGATGGGTGGATTTAACCAGCTGGGGTGGGGTGGTAAAAGTGACCTGGGCAAGGCTTGTTTAAGACACTGGAAGAAGACCACTGTAGCTGCAGAGCCTTGAGAAAAAAGTGGGTAAGAATGATGGCGAAAGCTGATACTGGGTTTTATAGGGCTTGAAAGCTGTATCAGAGATGTTGAGCTTTAGCCTAAGAACAGCTGGAAGTCATTAAAATGTTCTAAGTGGGAGAATAAGATGATCAGATTTGTGTTTCAAGCACATTGCTCTAGTTGGGATTAAGGTTAGTCTTAGCGTTTGGGTAATATTTTAATAGTTGAGGGAATTCCCTGGCAGTCCAATGGTTAGGACTCAGTGCTTTTGCTGCCGTTGCCCAAGTTCAGTCTCTGGCTGGGGGACTAAGATCCTTGTAAGTAGTATGGCACAGCCAAAAACGGGAAAAAAAAAATTTGCAATAGTTGAGAGGGAAATTATGGTGCCTTTGCCTAGTGCTGCAAACCCTGTGAGCCCAGGGCACACACAGAAGACTGTTCATGGCAATGTTGTTTGTAGTATGCAACATGAACAAGTTACAGTTGCTTGCAGCAACGAAGTGAAGGGGTCTCAGAAACATCCTGCTGATCCAAGAACAGACAGAGGTAAAAGAACACGTACAAGGGAGCTCATTGTGTGTTCTGTGATGGCCTAGAGGGGTGGAATGGGAGGGTGGGAGGGAGGCTTTAGAGGGAGGGGTTATACATATATGTATGTGACTGATTCACAATGTTGTACGGTAGAAACTAACACAACATTGTAAAGCAACTATATTATTCCAGTAAAAAATAATAAAAATGAAAAAGAACACACACTGTATAATTTCAATCATATGGTTCAAAAATAAGCAAAACTAGTCTACATCAAATCTAAGGTACCACTGATGGTAGTACACACCATTACTTTATGCTTATGTATTTTTATTTTATATTTCTTCTCCTAGGAAAGAAAAAAAAGCGCTGCCAATTAAACCTTGCCAGGGCATCATTATAAGCACATCTCCACTTCAGATATTCTCAAATACTGGATTCAGTAGTGTGAGGTATATGGTCTAGTGGTTCATACATAGGTGGCAAAGCTAAAAAGGAAAGCAAAAACATTATCACAGAAGTCAGGATAGTGGTTCCTTCTTGGAGAGAGGGTGGGTTTTGTAACCAAGGAAGGGCACATGGGAGTGTGGAGGGTGCTGGAGAGCAACAGCATTGAATTTCTTCACCTAGAGAGTAATTTATGAGCGTTCCTTAAACTGTGTACAGATTTTATACATTTTTCTGCATGTGTGCTGTATTTCACAAGCAAGAAGGAAGGAAGGCAGGGAGGGAGAAAGAAAAAAGAGCTAGAAAAGTGGGTAAGACAGATGGAGAATTAGAACTACATTGAAAGATGCAGTAAGTAGGAAGGGCATGAGAACAAAGAACCTGAGGCTGCAGAGCGACGGACAGGTAAGAGGGGTCAAGTCTAGAAGCAGAAAGACCAGTTAAGCAGAGAGAGATATTCAAGCCTGGTCTAAGTAGGGCTTCCCTGGTGGCTCAGAGGGTAAAGTGTCTGCCTACAATGTGGGAGACCCGGGTTCGATCCCTGGGTCGGGAAGATCCCCTGGAGAAGGCAATGGCAATCCACTCCAGTACTCTTGCCTGGAAAATCCTATGGACTGAGAAGCCTGGTAGGCTACAGTCCATGGGGTCACTAAGAGTCGGACACGACTGTGACTTCACTTTAAGTAGCAGCATGAAAATAGAAGAAAGGAAGCAAATGGGAAAGATGCCTGAGATTTTAAATGGACTTGACTCTGACTCAATATATTGGTTGACTGAATTATCTTGATTATCAGAGCCATCCTCACAGCCATCATTTGTGGGGAGATTACTGCATCTCAAACAAGGGCACTTTAATGCATTGCTTTGTTAGTCTTCACCACCACCTGTGCTGGTCAATATTATTATCAGCTGTATTTCAGAGTTGAAAATGGAGGCATTTGTCACACAGTTAGTGGCTGAGCCAGGATGCGCAGCCAGGCCTGACCAGTACTCCCAAAGTCTCTTTACCAGTTCTCTGTCACTGGACTCGTAGCAGAAAGCTTTTCTCCTGTGTCTTGTGCACAAAGATCATGTTACCCGGCATGATGCTTTACCCGGCTTTCAAAACTAGGCCAGCAATTTGATCCGCTGAGATCGTCCATCCTTCAGTCACAACACACTGAGTCTCCCTACTATTTCTAGTGGAGAAAGGCGCCTGGTCAGCTCTGTGCTCACGCATAAGCTATGGGGCCAGAAGCACTTGTGAGGGCAGACCGTTTGACTTGCCTCTTCGGCTGTGTGGAGAAGTCAAATGGTAAAATACAACTAACACATCTAGACTTATTTAAGTCATGATATATAAGCAATAGTGAGTATTTTTAAACGCATGGTCAAAATCAAAACTTCAATGAGATACCACCTCACACCAGTCAGAATGGCCATCATTAAAATGTCTACAAATAACAAGTGCTGGAGCGGGTGAGGAGAAAAGGGAAGCCTCCTACACTGTTGGTGGGAATGTACGTTGGTACAGCCACAATGGAAATCAGTATAGAGGTTCCTCAGAAAACTAAAAACAGAGATACCATATGATCCAGGAATCCCACTCCTGAGCATATATCCAGGCAAAACTATAATTCAAAAACATACACGTACCCCTCTCTATGTTCAGAGCAGTACTATTCACGATGGCCAAGACATGGGAACAACCTCAGTGTCCACTGACAGGTAACTGCATAAAGAAGATGTGTTACATACATACAGTGGAATACTACTTAGCCATAGAAAGAAAATAATGCCATTTGCATCAACATGGATGGACCTAGAGATTGTCATACTAAGCAAAGTAAGTCAGAAAGACAAAGACAAATACCATATGATATCACTTACAGGTGGAATCTAAAATACAATACAAATCAACATATCTACAAAACAAAAATAGATTCATAGAGAGAGAGAACAAACTTGCCAAAGGGGTGCGCAGATGAGAGGGAACCATTGGCAGTTTGGGATTAGCAGCAGCAAACTATCATATACGGGATGGATAAACACTGTATAACACAGGGAACTATATTCAATATCCCGTGACAGACCGTAACGGAAAACAACATGAAAAAGAATAGATGTATGTATAACTGGGCCACTTTGCTATATAGAAGAAATTGGCACAACATAGTAAATCAACTATACTTCAATATAAAAACTTTTAAAACATAAAAAATAAAAATAGAATGCGTGGTCATAGACAGTGGATACTCATTAAAATGAAAAAAAAAAAACAAAACAGTGCTTATCTCAAAAAAAGAGGCCAAATGATGTTGTTTAAACCCTCTGATTCTGTGCTGTTGTTCCAGGGGGCTCCTTAGGGACAGGAACTGGGGGAGAAAACTGGTTCTTCCATTAAATTAGAACAAAATCTTTTCATGTAGAAAATCCCCAGAGGATGAATGGGTCAGGAAACATGCTCACCAACCCCAAAAGCCCACGAATTTCTAACACACAACAAACACACAAACAGCCATGTAGGAAAGGAGACAGAGTATTGCTGAAAGAAAAAAGGTTATGAAGGCAAATTCGTAACTTGCCCTTCACCATTTAGCAAAGCCTTCTTTAAGAACAGGCTTCCCTGATGGTTCAGGCGATAAAGAATGTGCTGGCAATGCAGGAGACCTGGGTTCCATATCTGGGCTGGGAAGATCCCCTGGAGAAGAGAATGGCTACCCATTCCAATATTCTTGCCTGGAGAATTCCATGAACAGAGGAAAGAACAGCCTGACTTTCTTAGTAAGGGTTTCCTGGTCTTTATTATTGATCATACAGTACGAAAAATACATTCAGGAGAGCTTCCTGTCTATTGTTAGTATGGAAGTGGTTTTTCTCACATGTTCATGGAAGATACAAATAGAAAACACTTCCTTGGCTGCCACATCTTCACAGCCTTGTCAGTTCAGAAATTAGGATAAAAAAGTGATGCAAGTTAATGTGGTTAATTCATGACTGTTAAATGGAGTCTGTGCATCCTTTTTCTTTAAATCACCCTGCCTTACTGACTAGGGAAATGTGCCCCTAATACGTGGCAGAAGTTCTGGTGGATGTTCTGGCAAGGTGTGCCATCCAAATTCAGTAACCATGAAATGACCCATCCTATTAATAGGATTTTGTCAGACGTTGGCTGGGAAGGTGATCCCTATCTGTCAACGCTGACATGCAAGTTCCTATCATGGAGTTGTTCTGGACATCTTCCGCTCACCTCTCCCTTCTCCACCCTCCTCTGTGCCCTGGGAGCTGACCTGTAAGGATGAAGACAGCTTGCTTCCTTGCTTTTTGGTTCCTCTGTGTTCAGCCATCAGGGAGCCCCACTGGGATCTGAGGGAGGTAGCAGGGTGCAGCCCCTCCCTGTGGGATTACTTCTGGCTAGTCTCGCTGCAGAAAGGATGTAGGGGAATCTCAGCTTACATCAGACAGAACTCTGCCCCCCAGTTCCTGTCCCTGGTCCCCTATCCTTAACCTAGAGCTGTAACAGAGCCCATCTTCTTCTAGCCCTGGAGTCCTACACTAATCTCCATGGTCTCCCCACACCTGGGCCTCTGTAAACTGTTTCTTTACTAAATTATCCTAATTCAAATGCATCAAGTTTTCCACTGGGACCCTAGCATAAGCGCTAAAGGCTTTTAAAGTTTCTCATTAATTTATTCACACTTAGATAACATGTTCTGAATAATAGACCTAGAAATGCAAGTGTCTATGTTTAATTTTGAGTCACTGTGCTACAAATAGAAAGGAACATTCTCTTTATTCTTGTCATTGGCATTTTTGGTAGCCTTTGTGTTTTTATTTGTTTTCGTTTTCGCCTGTTGTTCCCCGAGGGATTTTTATTTTTAGGTAGTGTTAGTGCATCAAGCCACTCTTTCCCATTTGATCTTTGCTTGATTCACTTTTTATCCTCTCTAATTTCTGAACTGACAAGACCCGTGAAGGCATGGCAGCCAGGGAAGTGTTTTCTATTTTTATTCTCCATGCACAGCACTTGGCACTGAATGGAACTCAGGACAGATATTTTGAATGAATGGAGAATCACATCTATTCCTGATAGCAGTTATTAGGGAACAAAGATCACCAGACAGTACTCTTCTTAGAAAGATGAAGAGGTGTGTCTGGGTAGAGGGCAACAAGCATATAACAGCTTGTTCAGGGATGATCCAAAGCTGAGACACTCTTAGACTTATGCAACTGGCCTTGGCAGGCGGATTCTTTACTGCTGAGCTACCAGGAAAACCCCATTGCCTTGTAATTCCCCTTTAAAAATGCAAAGATGACCACTTTTTCCCCCTCTTTGCAAATTACTCCACTGAGCAGTCATGAATTAACCACATTAACTTACTTTTAATAAAAAAGAAGAAATGGCTTCTGTCTCCTGTATTTCAGCTGTCTTACACTCAGTGGATTGTCAGCTTGAAAAATTTCTTTTACACTCTTAACATTCTGCTATTCTCTATGAATAAAACTTTACTTTAAAATGGAAAGTGAGGGTTTGGGTTCATCTCTAATTTTGATTCATATTCTATAAACTCTCTATGTATAAGAACATTTAATACTCAAGTTAAAATTAGAAACTATACAATTCTTTAAGAGGTTAAATCATGTTTTACGTTTTCCTGTGCATCAAGCATACTCTACATACATTTAGGAACTTGCTTCTTTTTAAACTTCGGGTTGCCCTGGGTCTTCGTTGCTGCACCTGGATTTCCTTTAGTTGTGGTGAGTGGGGGCTACTCTTTGTTACAGGCTTCTCATTGCAGTGGCTTCTCTTGTGGAGCACCGGCCCTAGGGGCCTGGGCTTTAGCAATTGCAGCACACAAGCTCAGTAGTTGTGGCACACGAGCTCCGTTGCAACTTGCCTTTTACTCTTAATATATCCTGCAAATCACTTCCTTTCAGTTCATAGAAATCCGTTTCATACAATTCTGTCATATGTATATACCACGTTTATTCAACCAGTCTTCTATGTTTGGTTACTGAGGTAGTTTCCAATATTTTCCAATTACAAAGGATGCTGCAACGAATCACCTTGTGCATTTATTCTTGTATTATTGGAGACATGTTTATATTGAATCTACCCAGAAGTAGATGGCTGGGTGTGTTTCTCCTGTGCTCTGTTGCTAAGTCATATCTCTTTTCAGCCCCAGGGACTGTAGCCTGCCAGGTTCCTCTGTCTTTGGGATTTCCCAGGTAAGAATACTAGAGTGGGTTGCCATTTCCTCCTCCAGAGGATCTTCCTAACCCAGGGATCAAACCTACATCTCCTGCATCGGCAGGTTGATTCTTTACCACTGAGCCACCAGGGAAGCCCCTGCTGGGTTTGTTAGATATTGACAAATTCCCTTTTGTAAGCCTGGTGTCATTTGCCTTCCCAGCAGCAATGTTTCCTCCTAGCCTCACTAACAGAATATATCATCAAGCTTTTGAATCTTTGCCAACCTAAAAAAGGGAGAAATAGTATCTCAATACAGTTTTATTGTAGGAAAGGAGACCCCTCCCCAGGCCTGAAACCGGGCTCTTGTCTAAAACTAGGAAATGAACTGTCCGAGAAGACACATGTGCTGACAAAGCAAGAGATTTTATTGGGAAAGGGCGCCAGGGCAGAGAGCAGTAGGGTAAAGGAAACCAGAACTGCTCTGCCACATGGCTCGCAGTCTCGGGTTTTATGGTGATGGGATTAGTTTCCGGGTTGTCTTTAGCCGTTCATTCAGACTCAGAGTTCTTTCTGGTGGTGCATGCCTTGTTCAGCCAAGATGGATGCCAGCAAGAAGGATTCTTGGAGGTGGTCGGACATGTGCTGTCTCCTTTTGACCTTTCCTGAACTCTTCCAGTTTGTAGTAGCTTATTAGTTCTGTTTTCCTTACCAGGATCTTCTGTCTTAAAACAACTCATGCAAATGGTTACTATAGTGCCTGGACTGGGTGGGCGGTTTCAATCAGTGTGCCTACCCTAACATCAGTTCTCCTGGGTTCTCTTACCCTGCTGCTCTCTGCCCTGGCGCCCTTTCCCAATAAAATCTCTTGCTTTGTCAGCACATGTGTCTTCTTGGACAATTCATTTCTGAATGTTGGACAAGAACCCAGTTTCGGGCCCTGGAAGGAGTCCCCCTTTCTGCAACAGTTTTAACTTCAGTCTTCCTTATAAGTGAGCATGAACATTGTTTTATATCTTTATAGGCTTTTTTATATATGTAATTCATGAATTTATTCCTAAAAACTTGAAGCACCCTTTTATGTGGATCACAACAAACTGTGAAACATTCTTAAAGAGATGGAAATACCAGACCACCTTACCTGCCTCCTGAGAAATCTGTATGCAGGTCAAGAAACAACAGTTAGCACTGGACATGGAATAATGGATTGGTTCTAAATTGGGAAGGGAGTACATCAAGATTGTATATTGTCACCCTGCTTATTTAACTTATACGCAGAGTACATCATGTGAAATCCTGGACTGCATGAAGCACAAGCTGGAATCAAGATTGCCGGGAGAAATATCAATGATCTCAGATATGCAGAGGACACCACCCTTATGTCAGAAAGCAAAGAGGAACTAAAGAGCCTCTTGATGAAAGTGAAAGAGGAGAGCGAAAAAACTGGCTTAAAACTCAACATTCAAAAAACAAAGATCATGGCATCTGGTCCCATCACCTCATGGCAAATAGATGGGGAAACAGCGCAAAGAGTGATAGACTTTCTTTTCTTGGGCTCCAAAATCACTTCAGATGGTGACTGCAGCCATGAAATTAAAATACACACATTCCTTGGAAGAAAAGCTATGACCAACCTAGACAGCATATTAAAAAGCAGAGGCATTACTTTGCCAACAAAGGTCCATTTAGTCAAAGCTATGGTTTTTCCAGTAGTCATGTATGGATGTGAGAGCTCAACCATAAAGAAAGCTGAGCGCCAAAGAATTGATGCTTTTGAACTGTGGTATTGGAGGAGACCCTTGAGAGTCCCTTGGACTGCAAGGAGAGCCAACCAGTCAATCCTAAAGGAAATCAGTCCTGAATATTCATTAAAAGGACTGATGCTAAAGCTGAAGCTCCACCTGATACGAAGAACTGACTCATTGGAAAAGATCCTGATGTTGGGAAAGATGGTGAAGGCAAGAGGAGAAGGGGATGACAGAGGATGAGATGGTTGGATGGCATCACCAACTCAATAGACATGAGTTTGAACAAGCTCCAGGAGTTGGTGATGGACAGGGAAGTCTGGCGTGCTTCAGTCCATGGGGTCGCAAAGAGTTGGACACAACTGAGCAACTGAACTGAACTGAACTGAACCATCACCCACAGTGGGACTTCCCTGGCAGTCCAGTGAATAAGATTTCACCTTCCAATGCAGGGGATGTGGGTTCAATCCCTGGTTGGAGAAATAAGATTCCATATGCCTTGCAACCAAAAAACCAAAACATAAAACAGAAGTGATATTGCAACAAATTAAAAAAAAACTTAAATAAATATATGTCCCTGTAAAAAGCATACTGTATACTTGGTAGGTTTTTTTCTTTTACTTTTCTTAATGTATCATACCGTATATGTCTGTCTGCAGCATAAACATCTTTTATGAAGAAGTAGAATACCAACACTATTTCCAATGTTTTAAATTACAGTGTACTAAATAAATATGAGTTTTACTATTTTTGCATTTGCATATATATTTATAAGCCACAAAATTTTCAATGTTTTGATTAAAAGTTCTTATTGTGGTATAAGACACAAAACATAAAGCTTACCATCTTAAACACTTTTAAGTGTACAATTGGGAATATTCACATTGTTGTGAAACAGCTCTTCAGAACTTTTTCATCTCACGCAACTGAAAATATACACATTAAGCAATTCTCCTTTTCCCTTTGCTAAACTCCTGGTAACCACCAATTCTCTGGATTTTAGTTACTTTAGATACATCATATAAATGGAATCATAGAGCATTTTTCTTTTTGCAATGGGTTTATTTCACATAGCATGTCTCAATGTTCATTCACGTTATAGCACCTGGAAGATTTCCTTCCTTTTTAAAGTTGAATCACATTTCTTTGTATGTACATACCACATTTTGCTTCTCCATTCATCTGTTGAACATCTGAGTTGCTCTTGCCTATTATGAATTAATGTTGCTCTGAATGTAGGTGTGCAAATATTCTCTTTGAGACTCTGCTTTCATTTCTTTTGGATACATACCCAGAAGCAGGATTGCTGGATTATATGATAGTTCTATATTTAATTTTTTAGGAACTTCTTTACTTTTTTCCATAGTAGTTGTTACCATTTTATAATCCTGCCAAAAGTGCAATAGGATTCCAGTTTCTTCACATTCATAAATAATGTCACAAATAACACATTTTTTTTTTGTTAGTAGCCATCCTAGTGGGTGTGAGGTGTTCTCTCATTGTGGTTTTGACTTACATTCTCTGATGTAATCCCGTTGACCATCTTTTCATATGCTTGTGGCTATTTGTATGTCATCTTTAGGGAAATATTCAAATCCTTTGCCCATTTTTAAATCAGATTGATGGAGTTTTCGTTGTTGAATTGTAGGAGGGAGTACTTTGTATGGGTTTCCCAGGTAGCTCAGTGGTAAAGAATCCACCTGCAATGCAGGATATGCATTTTCAGTGCATGGGTCAGGAAGACTCCCTGGAGAAGGAAATGGCAACCACTCTACTATTCTTCCCTGGAGAATTCTATGGACTGAGAAGCCTGGTGGGCTACAGTCTATGGAGTTGCAGAGTCAGATACAACTGAGTGACTAAACAACAACAATAACAACAGCAAAAACAGTACTTTACATATTCTGACTATTAACCCCTTGTCAGAAATATTATTTGCAAATAGTTCCTCCCATTCATAGGATGCCTTTTCAGCCTATTGACTGTGTCTTTTGGTGCACAAAGGTTTTTAAGATTATCCCATTTTTCTATTATTGCTTTTGTTGCTTATGTTTTTGGCATCTTATCCAAAAAATCATTGCCAAGTCCAAAGTAACGAAGTTTTGCTTCTACGTTTTCTTCTGGTAGTTTTATAGTTCTAAGTTTTGCATTTAGTTCTTTAATACATTTTTAATTTTTGTCTATGGTGTAAGGTATGGATCTAGTTTCATTCTTTTACACGTGGACGTCCTGTCCTTTCCTCTTTAAGTAGTTTTGGCATCCTCATTGAAGGTCATTTGACTGTATAGACAAAGATTTATTTCTGGGCTGTTTATTCTGTTCTACTGGCTGATTTATCCATCTTTATGCCAGTACCACTGGAGAAGGCAATGGCACCCCACTCCAGCACTCTTGCCTGGAAAATCCCATGGACGGAGGAGCCTGGTGGGCCGCAGTCCATGGGGTCGCTAAGAGTCAGACAAGACTCAGCGACTTCACTTTCACTTTTAACTTTCATGCATTGGAGAAGGAAATGGCAACCCACTCCAGTGTTCTTGCCTGGAGAGTCCCAGGGATGGGGGAGCCTGGTGGGCTGCCATCCATGGGGTCGCACAGAGTCGGACACAATTGAAGTGACTTAGCAGCAGTAGCAGCAGCATGCCAGTACCACACTGTTTTTATTACTGTGGCTTTATAAATCATTTTGAAATAAGGAAGTGTGGAGTCCTCCTATTCTGTTCTATTTCAAAATTATTTTGGCTACTCAGGAACTGTTAATATACCATATAATTTCAGGAGAAATTTTGCAGCTTAATTTATTAATATTTCTTGGAGATTTATCCATATTAGTACATCTATGTCTACATCAATCTCATTCTTTTAAAATGCTGTATAATACAAATAAACAGAGCCATGATTTACTTCAAACATTATCCATAATGATTGTCACATTGTTTCTTTCACTGCTTTTGACTAGGAGTGCTTAAGAGTTCCTTAAATTTAAAATAAGTCAGTGGGCTTAGGTGCTTATTAATGAAACAGTCTTTTTAATGTCATTTTTATCTGAATATAAACATCAATTCATACTTTTAAAATTTTATTTATTTTTAATTGGAGGATAATTGCTTTATAATATTGTGTTGCTTTCTGCCATATATCAACATGAATTGGTCATAGGTGTATGTATGTCCCCTCCTTCTTTAGCCTCTCTCCCACCTCCCACCCCATCCCACCCCTCTAAGTTATCACAGAGCTCCCTGTGATGTAGGAGATAGATACAACTGGCCTCCTGTTTACATTTCATGGGGCACAAAGAAATAGGCTTCACCCTGGATACTTACAACTGTTAGCATTTCTTGAGACAAGAGATAGGTGGGCTCCAGTTAAGGCATTTACAATCAGCCTCCTGTTTGCCCTCTGAAATGGAAGTAACAACAGAAACCGGGTAAATAGCCAGTGTTTGTCTCTTGTAAACACCTTAAGTAATAGTCATGGCAAGGACAAAGAGGGGCAAAATGCTGTGTGAGTAAAGGATTAAGAGATCTCCTCCTCTTTTAGGACAAGGGAGACACTACACATGCGCAGAAAGGCTCCTTGTGGGTCAAAAAGTCAAGGGATAACACCAGGCCATAATGAGCCTTGCTCCTCCCAGAAGCCTTTGCTTCGAGATCCATCCTGGCTGAAAGGTGCATGTGCAACCAGGGGAGGGTCCCAGGGTAGGTCAGATGTGGAAAAAGAAACCAGATAATTGGCCTGAAGGAAGGCAAAGACCCAGAAGAACTCACCTTACATAAATGACTTAGCCTCTTCTTCACTGCACTCCTCTTCACTTGGGGAGATGCCCACACTCTTTCTCTCTGGGTGTGCATCTCTGCCTTGCTTTTATCTTAGCTAAACAACCCATTTCTCTGTATGCTTTCCCACTTGTTGTTGTGCTACATCTCTAATAATAAACTTTGCACCTGCATTTACAGTTTCTACTTCTGTGATAAATGTACTTTTCACTAGGGGCAGAGATCCAGGGAAAAATAACTCTAGCCTCTAGCCCTTGCTGGTCTGGTGGTTAGGATATCTGGTTCTCATCCAGGCTACCCAGGTCTAATTTCTGAGCTGGGAATTAAGAACTTGTTTTATTCCACTACTCACTGCTGCCTTGCTGAGATCACCTGTGTCATACAGTAAATTTCCACTGGCTATCTGAATTTACGTATGGTAACAATACATACTTATTATAGAAAACTATGTGCAGAAAGATACAAAAACAAAAAAAAATCTAAAATATTCATAAACCTACCAAAATGATAGGCAACACCTCACAGATTTGGGAGACTTACAATACAGAGATTAAATCCTAGATCTTCCATCTACTGTGCAACCCTAGGCAAGTTACTTAACTTCACTAAACACAGTTTCCTCACCTATAAAATAAAGACAATCTACCTCTTGGGATTTTGTGAGAATTAAATGAGATAAGAATTTGTTTAGGGTTTACCACTATGTTCTACATCTATGCTATATCCTATACTATTGAATCTCTAGGGAAATGGGTAACTAAATTATGGTACATCCAAACAATAGAAACTTATTCAACCATTAAAAATAATGAGGTAGCTCTCTATATATACTGACTTGGAAATATTTCTCAGATTCAAATTAAAAAACATATGTAAGTAATTTCATATTTAAAAATGTGCATGTTTATATAGTGAAAGTTGCTCAGTTGTGCCTGACTCTTTGTCACCCCATGGACTACACAGTCCATGGAATTCTATAGGTCAGAATACTGGAGTAGGTAGCCTTTCCTTTCTCCAGGGGATCTTCCCAACCCAAGGATTGAACCCAGATATCCTGCATTGCAGGCGGATTCTTTACCAGCTGAGCCACAAGGGAAGCCTGCATGTTTGTACACATATATATATATAAATGTATATAAGCCTGAATATTCATTGGAAGGACTGATGCTGAAGTTGAAGCTCCAAAACTTTGGCCACCTGATTCGAAGAGCTGACTCACTGGAAAAGACCCTGATGCTGAGAAAGATTGAGGGCAGGAGGAGACAAGGATGACAGAGGATGAGATGGTTAGATAGCATCACTGATGCAATGGACATGAATTTGAGCAAACTCCACGAGAAAAGAGAAGGACAGGGAAGCCTGGCATGCTGCAGTGCATAGGGTCACAAAGAGTAGGACACGACTTAGCAACTGAACAACAATATAAAAATAGTTTGCATAGAGTAATAGACATATAAAACTAAAGTCTAAAATGTGACCCACTAAACTGTAAAAATGGTTTTGGGGAAGCAGTGAAGAGAAAGAAATGAAAAGAGAATTTCACTTGCTTTTTGCATTTATGAACTATGAAACTGTTACAATGATACACACTATTTTGCAATAAAGAGGCTTACTTTTTTTGTTGTTTTTTTACTCTAAAGAGAAATTCTAACTGTAATAAGAATTAATATCTTTCAATTATAGAATTGCTTCACAGAACATTCCACCTGTTGTTTTTTGAAATTTGACAATTCCTTATGAAGAACAATTTAAATTAAATACAGCAAATAGGTCATCTAAAACCTTCTAACTAGGCTCATCTTAAAGTAATATCAGGAGAGGTTTACATTAATGCGGCTCTGCAGGAGGACTTGTGAGACTGACCTGAATCTTCTGACCTACCTCAAGAAATCAACTTTGCATAGGGTGAGCACCATCTAAGCCTCTCCTGGCTTTTGTTAACCTGGGCCTTCTGGCTCGTTTGAAATGAAGCAGAGCAATCCATGTAAATCTCCTAACCTCAGGTGCCCAGGGCCATACAAATTAACCATTATGATCATGGTCTTTTCTTAATCCTAAAGGAAATCAACAGTGAGGGAAAGGTTACTTCCACAAACTGTGGGACTTTCCATTGAGAAATGAAATATTTCCTGCCGTATCAGTAAATAAGAATGTCAGAGTCATCAGCGATTTCAGCCCTCCAATATGAGCCTAAGAGCACTCAGGAAGGAGAAAAATACCTGCAGTCTAACAGCCATCAGATTGCAGCCACTCCCAACAGTGAACCCAAGGGAGTTCCAAAGGGAGCACAGGATACCGGCCCCAGCATAGCTGAAATGCATGTGAAAGAAATGATTTTGGTAACCCCAGAAGCCTGCCTCTTCCCATACTTAGAAAAGCGCTACATTTTTTAAACTGGGATATATGAAATGAAATGAAAGTGAAGTTGCTCAACGTGTCCAACTCTTTGCAACCTCGTGGACTGTGGCTTAGCAGGCTCGCCTGTCCATGGGATTTTCCAGCAAGAATATTGGAGTGGGTTGCCATTTCCTTCTTCAGGGGATCTTCCCGACCCAGGGATAGAACCCTGATCTCCCACATTGCAGGCAGATTCTTTACCATCTGAGCCATCAGGGAATCCCTGGAATATATGGTTTTCTTTAATTAACAATAATCTTTCAATGTTCAGATTACTTGCCCTTTGTTGCAAAACTTCCATATAACCTGGCTCCTCCCCTCACCTCCTCTGAGCATTTCACTCAGGGTTACTTGAGATGCTTTTAGGATTTTAAGTCCCCCACACTTAAAGTCCTAAAAATTCCCACCAAATAAAACATATCTCTCAAATTTTAGGTTGTGATTATTTTTTAAGACAACACCATAAAAGTTACAATGCTGTCATAAATTAATAAAAGAATTGTCATTTTCAGTATTTCCTTGAATTATGTTTGTAGATCAAGAAGAAGTTTCTAAAAACAATTACATTTATGCACTGGAGAAGAGATGAAAATTAAGAAGAACCAAGAGCATCTTTTAAAATAACTTCAGAAAGCTAGCACAATGTAATAGCTGCAGATTACTTTATAACTTTACAAATGAAATTTACTTTCACAGGCAACATGGAAATCTCCAGGAATAATTCTTATAAAACTCAATTGAGGAATTCATTGGAAAGTGAAACCAATCAGTTGAAGGGGGCAAGGGAGAAGATTAGTAGGAGAAATATGAGCTCATAAAATAGTTCAAATGCAGGGAAAAGTTCAGCCTCATAAACTTTTATTAATCATGGGACATATGGGACAAATTGAAATCTGAGACGAACTAAGCCAGTTTGTTGTTGTTTAGTAGCTAAGTTGTGTCCAACTCTTTTGTGACTCCATGAACTGTAGCCTACCAGGCTCCTCTGTCCATGAGATTTCCCAGGCAAGAATATTTGAATAGGTTGCCATTTCCTTCTCCCGTGGATCTTCCCAACCCAGGGATCAAACCTGCCTCTCCTGCATTGGCAGGTGGATTCCTTACCACTAAGCCACCTGCGAAGTCCAGCTAAGCCAGTTGCTGCTGCTACTGCTGCTAAGTCACTTCAGTCATGTCCGACTCTGTGTGACCCCATAGACGGCAGCCCACCAGGCTCCCCCATCCCTGGGATTCTCCAGGCAAGAACACTGGAGTGGGTTGCCATTTCCTTCTCCAATGCATGAAAGTGAAAAGTAAAAGTGAAGTCGCTCAGTCGTGCCCGACTCTTAGCGACCCCATGGACTGCAGCCTACCAGGCTCCTCCGTCCATGGGATTTTCCAGGCAGGAGTACTGGAGTGGGGTGCCATTGCCTTCTCCGACTAAGCCAGTTAGGATAGTATAAAACACAATGAAGAAATTCAAAGGACAATTATACTGAAAATCCTAAAATGACTCCAAGAGAAAGAATAAAAAGTCAATATCTAAGCAATGTTCTTACAAGTCATTTACTTTTTATGAGCAATGAAATAGCAGTGATAAGCAAAAAAAGTGATGTCTGATGACCTTACAAAATTTTCTTTTAAATGGCATTGCTAATAGAAAGGTGCTATCTAGTTCACAGATATAGTGAAGAGTTTTTGGACCATTCTGACCATCCAGGGCCAGCTGGATGGTTCCTGGGTCGTCAGGGTGCCACATTGGTCCTAGATGAGAGACAAATAAGCTTCTGTCTGACTAAACTCACTGTTACATAGGGTCTTTGCCCAAGGAGCCAATCTTGGATCCCAACTAGCATTGATGAAGTCTGATTTACTGAAGAAATTGAAGGGTTATTTCACCTGTAAAATAAAGAATTGTGCTCCCAGAACATGGTGTTCTTACCAAGACATTACAATCCAATTAGCTGGACATTTCTCTTCAAAGTTATCATCCATGCTGCAAGAGAGGTTTGTAAATGAGCTGTCAGTAAAATCAAGGTGACTCCCCAGCATCCATAACTCAAACTGAAAGACACCTAATGATTTTATATATTTATTTATATTTAAAATAAATATGCAATGGACCAGTAAGGGATTTTATATATATTATCCCTTACTAGTCCATTAAAGTTAGCTCCTCTCTTAGATGGTCCTATTTATGTTTGGGGCACTGTGATTCTCCCTCATCACACTAACTTGAAAACTCAGTGGTCTTTGAATTCTTCTCCTTATGCCCTTATAATAAGCAGTTGCTGCATATGTTAAGACTGTGTTTGGGTTTGGGTTACATGTAAGTGAAAGTGAAAGTCATTCAGTTGTGTCCACTTTGTGACCCCATGGACTATTCCATGGCCATGGAATTCTCCAGGCCAGAATACTAGAGTGAAGTAGCCATTCCCTTCTCCAGGGGATCTTCCCAACCCAGGTTTCCTGCATTGCAGGCAGATTCTTTACCAGCTGAGCCACCAGGGAAGCCTGGCTACGTGTAAGAGGAACCCAACTAAGGTCTTCAAAACCAGAAGACAGGAGTGGGCAGTCTAGAGCTGCTATGACATCCAACTCCATAACAGTATCAGAAACTCAGGCTCCTAGTTGTCAGCTGCACAGTTATTAGCATGTGACTTTCATAGAGCTTGAAAGATGCTGCTTCCTATCTGATACCTTCTGTGTCTGTCTGAGCCTAGGAAAGAGAGAATGAAGCAAGATAGAATTGCTCCTGCGTTATTAGGTTCTATAAGCCCAGAGCATAGAACAATAACCAAAACAAAACTCCTGCCCTCAGTGAGTATATTTTAGTGGCAGAATCAGATGATAAACTAGTAAATAGATATTATATGCTGTGTAATCTAGAAAAGGTAGCAGAAAGTGAGTTCAATATTATATGGACTGATCAGGGAAAGCATCTCTGAAGAAGTTAAATTTGAGCAGAAAATTGAATGAAAAAAATGAATACATTATGTGACTATCTGGTAGACATTCCATGCTCAAGGGAGGAAGATTGAAAAGATCTGAGATTTAAATGTGTTAAACATTTTGGAGGAAAAGAAAGGAAATCATGCGGCCAGAATCAAATGAAAGATGCCGAGAGAAGTAGGCCGTGAAGTTGGAAGGGTGGACTTGGAGACATGAAGATGTCAGGTCTTATGGTCCATATGGAAGGGTTTCATTCGAAGGATGACTAGATGGTCCACTGGAGGGTTTGGGGAATGAGAGACAAGAGTAGAATAGTAGATGTCAGTTAAGAGGGTGATTGCAATGGCCCAGGAGAGAAGATGTGATGGATGTGGTGAGACAAACATGGAGGTCATGAAGGAGCAGGGATGGGGGTCAGGAGTACGACAGCACAGCAGTGCAGTGCTGTCTCCTGCCTCACCTCCATCAATTCTCTTTTTTACCTTCTACCTCCCAGCTGCACCTGAAAAGAAGATGAGAAACCTAAACCTGGAGCCAGACTGTCAGGACCCAACCCCAGTTCTGCCACTTACTAGGTATACAACCTTGCCCAAGTTACATTAATTTCTGTGCTGCTTCTCTATATGTCCCATCTGTAAAATGGGGATAATACTAATATCTATCTCTTAGATTGCTGTGAGGATTAATGCTTTTTTACTTGCAAAATGTCTATAAAAGTGGCCACCATCTGGCATGATAAACATCAGGAACTATTGGCTGGTCATATCATTAAACATTCTCAACATCTTGAATATGCTGAACCTCCCTCACTTCTAAACCTGTCACTTCCCTTTCCTATGCCTGGAATATAGAACTTTAATTTCAAACTCAACTTCCAACTCTCAGCCTCCAAGTCACTGCCTCCAGGAGACCTTTTCCTATCCCCTAGACAAGGCAATGGCAACCCACTCCAATACTCTTGCCTTGAAAATCCCATGGACGGAGGAGCCTGGTGGGCTGCAGTCCAGAGGGTCACGAAGAGTTGGACACGACTGAGCAACTTCACTTTCACTTTTCAGTTTCATGCATTGGAGAAGGAAACGGCAACCCACTCCAGTGTTCTTGCCTGGAGAATCCCAGGGACGGGGGAGCCTGGTGGGCTGCCATCTCTGGGGTCGCACAGAGTCGGACACAACTGAAGCGACTTAGCAGCAGACTGGATTCAGTTCTCCTCTTGTTTCTTGCCCTATCACACTATACTTCCCCTCCAGCAATGACCCCCGCATCATATTTTACAATAGTCACTTGTTCTGTTGTAAGATTTTCCTACTAGATCAAAAACTGTGAAGAGAAGAACCATTCTTATTTGCTTTGTTTCCATGTATATCTTTAAAGCCAAGCACAGTGCCTGGAAAACAGGAGGCATTAACTAAATACTGAAGAAGTCTATTCACCTAGCAACCTTCTAATATTAGCAAAAGTCCCCAAAGCAGAGAATGTAGTAACCACACACCAGAGCCACATTATGACTTCCCTGGATCCTACCACTTTTGTTTTCACAGGCCCCCATTCTGCATAAAAAATACATATATTAAAAAGTATATTTTAAAACTGCCTTGGCATAAAGATGAATATAACCTGGACTAGATTCATTATTATATATTCATTGTTATTATACCCATTTTTAAAATTCTTATTTTAAGGGAAATTAAAATTTTAAAACATTTTTGAAAGCCTAGGCATTGTGCCCAGTATGCATAATAGGTAAGTTGCCACACAGTGTCAGCAATGGAAGGATTAAAGCCATAAGAAAAATGAAAACAAACTGTAGATACAGAGAACAGAGTAGTGGTTACCAGAAGGGGAGAGGTGGGGAGGGTGAAATGGTAAAAGAGGTTATCCATATTCACACAGATGGAAACTAAATCTTTGGTTAAGAGCAGACTGTAGGGTATACAGAAGTAGACATATAATGTTGAACACATGAAATATATAATGTTATAAGTCAATGCCACCTCAGTTTTTAAAAATTAATTCTAAAAATAAAATTTAAAAAATAAAACAATGGAGAAAGCCAGAAGGGAACAAAGGGAGGGATAAAATCTGAAATTAGGCTGACTTCCAGGATGAGTCAGACCATGTAGCTATAAATTAACTAGAATGCTTTCAGCTGCAAGTAATAGAGTTCTGATTCCAACCCACTAAACCAATAGCAGGACTGTTCAGAGGTAGGCTGGGTCTGGCTTAGTTAATCCAATGACTCAAGTGTCTGCAGAGTTTCAGGTGCTTTCTAACTCTCTATTCCTCTGTCCAAAGTATTGGCTTCATCCAAAGTCAGGTTCCCCTTATGGTCATCAGATGACTGTCAGCACAAATGGAGGCAACATCCTTCTGGCTTATATCCACTGAGACAGACGTGGAATTCTAGTTCTTCCTGTAGTCTGACTGAGCCAACTTCAGTCAAGTGCCCAAATGGACCGATAATTCCCTGGAGATCACCCCACACTAGCTGATCTAGCAAATCAGGATCCATGGAGCCAGGACTACAGCATACACCAGGCAGCATCAGGGAGTAGGGAATATCTGATCACCGATTTTGCAGCTCTGGAATCCTCTCAAGAGTTCAACAGTTACAGAAAGAGCTATCACACATGAAGTACATAAAAAATATTTACATCAAGCATATAAAGAATTTACCTCAAGTATTAAAAAGGTCAAGGGATCTTTCTGGCAAGGAAGGATCTTAAAGGGGAAGATTTATGGAAGTGTTTTTAGAGGAAGCTATGCTGTGACGCTCATCCCCAAGCCCCTCCCCTTAAGGGATGAAATAAGAGGTGGGTAAAGACCTGCCCTCCTACCTCAAACCTTGGTGAGTGGGGATTACACAGGGCACCACAGAGAGCATAGTCAGTTCAGTTCAGTCCCTCAGTCATGTCCGACTCTTTGTGATGCCATGGACTGCAGCACGCCAGGCTTCCCTATCTATCACCAACTCCCGGAGCTTGCTCAAACTCATGTCCAACAAGTCAGATATGAGTCCGACCAACCAATGCCATCCAACTATCTCATCCTCTGTCATCCCCTTCTCCTCCTGCCTTCAATATTTCCCAGCATCAGGGTCTTTTCCAGTGAGTCAGTTCTTTGCATCAGGTGGCCAAAGTATTGCAGCTTCAGCTTCAGCGTCAGTCCTTCCAATGAATATTCAGGACTGATTTCCTTTAGGATGGACTCATTGGATTTCCTTGCAGTCCAAGGGAGTCTCAAGAGTCTTCTCCAACATCACAATTCAAAAGCATCAATTCTTCAGGGCTCAGCTTTCTTTATAGTCCAACTCTCACATCCATACATGACCACTGGAAAAACCATAGCTTTGACTTAGACGGACCTTTGTCAGCAAAGTAATGTCTCTGCTTTTTAATATGCTGTCTAGGTTGGTCATAGCTTTTCTTCCAAGGAGCAAGTGTCTTTTAATTTCATGGCTGTAGTCACCATCTGCAGTGATTTTGGAGCCCAAACAAACAATGTCTGTCACTGTTTCCATTGTTTCCCCATCTATTTGCCATGAGGTGATGGGACCAGATGCCATGATCTTAGATTTTTGAATGTTGAGTTTTAACAGTATGAAAAGGCAAAAAAAAAAAGGAGAGAGAGAGAGAAAGAGCTTAATAATGACCCCCAGATTTGAATGGCACAAGATTGCAATCAATGTTTGGGGACCCTCTATTGGTGATATTATCAAATCACAGACCCCCACATTGCAAAATCCAAAAGTCAGCACTCAGTCTTCATCTTATTTAACAGATGAGCAGATCAAAATCATTGAAAGAGCTTCTTCACCTGACTTCCAACAGGCTAGCATTCCAGGTTTTCTCTTACTTCCATGGCCACTCCCTCTCTTCTGCTGACTTCTCCTAAACCTCTCACCCCCACCCCCGATGAAAGAGAATCCCAAGGCTCAATCCTTGGACCTCTTATTTTCTCTGTCAACCCTTCTCTCTACATGTTGGCAACTTCCAAATGTCCATCTCCATCTCCAACTCTCTCCTGAACTTCAAATTCATTTATCCACTGCCTTCCCAAAGTCTCCACTTGGATTAATAGGTATCTCAAAGTGTCCAAAACAAAGTTCTTGATTTTTCTCCCCTAAAACATGCTCCTCCCTGACTTCCCCATCTCAAGTAATGGCAACTCTATCCTTCCATTTGGAATCATCCCTGACTCCTCTCTTTGTTTCATACTCTACCATCCAACTCATCAGCAGAAGTATTTTTGGAGTTGTCTCAACTTTCAGAATATATCCAGCTTAGATCATTTATCACCACTTCCTCCATCACCTTTCACATGGATTACTCAAAATCCTCTCAACTTCCTCCTCCTTCCTTCCCTACTTAGATGGTCGCAAGAAGCTCCCTGTTTTTTCCCACATCTAAGTAGACAGCTGCCTTTTTAAAATGTGAGCCAATGTCATTCTCTCTCAAAGAAACCTCCAGGAACTTTCCATCTCATTCAGAGCAACAGTCAAAGTCCTAAGAATGGCCCATCAAACTCCACAGCACATGCCTACCACCCCCAATACACACACCTCTCTAACGGCATCTCGCCATATGCCCTTCGTGTGAACAGCTCCCTGTTCCTCCTCAAGGAAGAACACACTCCAACTCTGGGCCCTTGAAATCAGCTTTCTCTCAACTACAAAGCCTTTACTTCTAAAAAGCCACATGGGCTGCTCCCTCATCTCTTTCAAATATCATCTTCTTGGTGGGGCCTTTCCTGACCACCCTATCTGAAAGTAAAACCATATCACCTCCCCACCTCCATCCCTACCCTCTTCCCTGCTTTATTGTTGTTTACGGTGCTTAGCACACTGTGTTTGCTTCTAAAGTAACTTAGTTGCCAGTCTCTTTCCACAAAAATATAAACTCAATAAGAACTGGAATATTTCTTACCTGGGTTGTTAAATGCTGTACCCCAGCATCCAGCCTGACATATAGCAGGTGCTCAATAAATTTTCGTTAAATGAGTGCGTGAATACTGTTCTACAGATAATGTATTATTTGAATATTTTATAAGAAGAAAATGTTTGTTTAACCATTCAACAAATATGGATTCAGAGCAAATTCAAGCTTAAGTACTATGCTAGGTGCTAGTCAAGAGTGGTAAGCAAAACTGAGCTGACTACCCTGCCTGTGATGACAAAAAGAGTGTTAAGAACTGGAGGAAGTAACCTAGGTCAACAAAAGCATTATCACAAAGTAAGCCAGCCCCTGCCTGGATGAGGTAAAGGTGGGTGGAGGAAAGGGATCTGGGGGACCAAGAAAGCCACAGGAGATTCAAAGCCTGGCTCCACGTGACACAGTTTCTGTACAGTTTTACTCAGGACTGCCCCTGCCCAGTATCAAAAGTGTAATAGGTGTACTGTATGCTACCTGATGAGAATTCCCTGAGAAAGTAGCATCTGAGCCAATGAAGATCCACACCTATTACTGATAGGGGATAAGGGTCAAGTAGGGTGCATGCATGTAACTGAAGCAGAAGGAACTCTGTGGGTGAAGGCTCTGGAGTAGGAGGGAGTATGGCACATTCTCGAACACAGAGAGCAAGGGAAGGGTGATGGGAAAAGGGGCTGGGGAGGGAAAAGGGGGGGAGGGACTAGCAGACCCTCCAAAAGAGTCCAGCTTTAGCCCAAACAGGATCAAAAACCCCGTTTAGGAGGGGCTTGTTTTTGTTTTCTTCCGTGTGCGCCATGAGCTGTATTTTGAAAGTATTATTGAAACTGCCTCTGTGAAGGATAACTTACCTGAGGTACCTGACCAGGTGTAGGGTGGTCAGTCAGGAGGCAGCAGAGGAGTCCAGTCAACCAATGCTGGCAACTTGTTCCAAAGCAGATGCAGAAATTGGAGAGAAGTTGGGCAACTGGAGAGATTATATTTATTACCTGTGTGATACAGGCTGAATTGTGAATTCTCATAATTCACAAGCTGAAGTCCTAACCCCAGTACCTCTGAAGGTGACTAGATTTAGAGACAAGTAAGGTAAAATGATGTCACTCGGGTAGGCCCTAAACCAATGACTGGTGTCCTTGTAAGAGATTAGGGTCACATGCCCAGAGGGAAGATGATGCGAGGACATAGGGAGACAAAGGCCATCTACAAGCCAAGGAGAGAGGCCTCAAAAGGAACCCAATCTGCTGACAATTGGATCTCAGATTTATAGCCTCCAGAACAAAATAAATCTTGTTTAGGCCACCTAGTCTGTGGTATTTGCTATGGCAGACCTAGCAAACAAATATACAGTGTAAAAAATATTTTAAGTGAAGAATAAAACTTTTGAAAAACAAAAGCAAATACTTGATTTATTCTAATTGAAATCAGGGTAATGTATGATAGTAAAGTTCAAGCAAAAGAGCTTTTCTTCAGTGTTCCCCTCGATGGCTTCTGTAATACAGTTGTACTGTCCCTAAAATGAAATACAAGTAATATAAAATGTTAGATGCTTCTATCTTGTAAGACTTTTATAAGAATTTTGTCTTACTAGCAGGAAGCTACTTAATACTTTCTCAGTTTTCTAGACTAGCCTATGAAATTTTCAAACATTAGAAATATTGATAATTTGAAACAAAATAGGTAAAGAATATGTATTATTAATGTTTATTTTAAAATAGTTAACCAAAAGTGAAATGTACAAAGTTTCATTGCACTTCTAATGCAAATATCTAACATTGCCCATCATTATTACTCATGGAGGCAGTTACTGAGTTACACACAATGGTCACAACAATGCTTTCACCCAAAGATCACTCATCATATTAACAGTGAGCATTTGCATTACTTTTAGCAATATACGTTGGAATTTAAAAAGAGTTTTCTTGGGCTTTCCTTGTGGCACAGTGGTAAAGAATCCACCTGCCAATGCAGGAGACATGGGTTTGATCTCTGGTCCAGGAAGATCCCACATGCCACGGAACAGTTAAGCCCGTGTGCCACAACTGCCGAGCCCACGTGTGTCAACTACTGAAACCTGCATTAGGGCCCACACTCCACAACAAGAGAGGCCGCCAAAACGGGGCACCTGCACACTATGACTAGGCAGTAGCCCTCGCTCGCTGCAGCCAGAGAAAAGCCTGCACGGCAACGAAGACCCAGCATAGCCAAAAGTAGATAAACAAAATTATTAAAAAATAAATAGAAAAGGTTTCCTTTGGTGTAAGTTTTCTATTTTTCCATATTCTACAGAAAGAATAAATAGCAAAATATACAAAATCAACAAAAGTTAAAAAAAAAATTTTGAACATCTTAATTTTGAATCAATATTTTTAGAAGTTGTGGATTGCTTTTCTCAAATTCTTAACACATCTGTTACAACAAAACATTAAAGAAGTACGAAACGACTTGAACAATACCTTAGAAAATCGTATTCCCCTGAAGGAGAATTGTATTGTTGTGTTCACAGTCTCTGCAACCAAAATACAAAAAGTTATTGGCAAATATTAGGTAATTTTGTTTTTTTGTAGTATGACATGCATGCAGGAGATGTAAGAGACACAGGTTCAATCCTTGGGTCAGGAAGATTCCCCTGGAGGAGGGCATGGCAACCCACTCCAATATTCTTGCCTGGAGAATCCCACGGACAGAACAGCCTGGTGGGCTGCAGTCCATAAGGTTGCAAAGAGTCAGACACGACTGAAGCTACTTAGCACACACACACAGTATGATATGTACCTTTTATAATTTTACTACTGGCAAAAGTAATCCAAGCAAAATTGTAGAGAAACAACAAATCTTATCCCCTGTCTATGATTCCCCCGTGGCTTCCTCTGCCACCCTGAGCCCCTCTCAGTATCAGCCTGTATCTCATCCCCTAGTGGACACAAACTTGTAAGGCCCACTGGTCTCAGTAATAAATGAATGATGAACAAGCTAGTGCTAATATGCTTCATCCCACGTTACACGTGTGCATCTCTGTTGTTGCTGCGTCTCAGCACGAAATGATAAAGAAAAATCTTCCTAAAGGTGGAGGAGAGTTTTGGGAGGCAGCCAGGATATCAAAGCTCCTTTCAACCCCACCACTGAGAAGCCTAGGTATATAGTCACTGTTGAAATGCATAGTCATGGGCCTGGCCCTGCAGAAGCTGTGGGAAACAGTTAGAAATTCAGGGAAAACCACTGACCCGGTCAGAAACAACAAAGGAGTGAACTTAAAGGGCAGGGATAGAAAGAAAAATGCTTTGAATCTCTAACAAAAGCAACAGTGACCAAAAATCTTTTTTAAAATTTGAATTTACTTATTGTTATCTTTGGCTGTGCTGGGTCTTCGTTACTGCACAGGCTTTTCTCTAGTTGCAGTAAGTGGGGGCTACTCCCCAGTTGTGGGCTTCTTAGTTCAGTGGCTCCTCTTACTGTAGAGTATGGGCCCTAGAGCATGCACATTTCAGTAGTTCACACACACGGGCTTAGCACTTGTGGCACATGGGTTCTAGAACATAGACTCAATAGTTGTGGTGCATGGTTTAGTTGCTCTGAAACATGTGGGATCTTCTGGGATCAACAACTGAACCTGTGTCTCCCACACTGGCAGGCAGATTCTTTACCACTGAGCCATCAGGAAAGCCCCAAAAATCTTTTTTAAAGTAATAAAAATAGCCAAATGCAAACTATAATGATTACTGTTCCCTGAGTTGGCTAAAGACAATCCTTAATAGCAAATGATTGGATAATGTCTGCATCTGTACCTTCTTTTTCCCAAATAAGGATTTATTTATTTGCTTCTGGGGGTATTCTTATTAGGGGTGCTCATACATTGAGAAAATTGGCTCTTGAATTCAGTAAAGTGACCATATCTTAATGATCTTAGGATCTTTTATTCAAGATTAATTGAATTCAAATTTAATAGTTCAACAAATATTTATTGAAAGCCTACTCTGCACCAGGAGAGACACGCTTAGTACAATACCATCCTTCCCATCAAAAAGTTAAAGTCTCCTGGAACACAGACATGCAAATAAACCAGTACAAATTCACCGTGTGATGAAAAGTGCAGTAAGGATGAAGGCAGGATAGTTTTTTATTAAGAGTGATGCTTCTGCGGCCTGACCTGCTCGAGTTTGAATCCCAGCTCCTCAACTTATTCAGTATGTGACCTTGGGCAAGTCACTTAACTTGTCTGTGCCTCAGCAAAATGACAATGGATAATAATGTCTATTTCATAGGATTACTATGAGGGTGTCGAGTAAAAAAAAATGCACAACCTATAGTTGAGAACTATATTTTATGCAGTAGACATACTGAGGACTTAAGCCCAGAAGATGGCCTCTCAGATAGCTCAGAGGGACTGCTCCAAAGAGATAAGGGAGGAGCGAGAATACATAGGAATTCTTGCAAAAAAAAAAAAACACCGAGGTAGTTGGAACATCAAAAGATTTCTATTAAAGAAAATCTAGACATCTCAGGTTCATGAATTTAGCACTTTTCTATGTATGGGAAGATGCTCATCGAATCTTTCCTTTGATATGTACCTCAGACATGCCCTAGATCTGAGGGCCAGTATCATGGGCCAGTATCTTGTTTTCTCCATCCTCAATCCCCTCACAGTCTACTTTAGAGGGAAGGGGTGGGAGCAGCTGCAGTGGCTGATGGCTTAATGGCCACAATATCCTCTGTTTACTGATATGGCAGGTGACATTCTTTGTAGACAAGAGCTATAGAAGTTAATACATGTAAGTGCTCAGAACAATGTCTCATTAAATATTATTAACATTCAAATGTTATCTATTATAACATTAAATGTTACTCCTTTCTACAACCCTCAGAGCATCTTGTGAATAAAAATGATGATGGTATTGTCAATGATGTTGTTAATATTCTCATTGATGTTAATGTTATTATGACAATTGAACTGACATAAAAAATGGGAAGGTAGGTAGGGGGTATATTCCAGGTGGTTGGGAAAAGAGGAGCAAAGGCAGGAAGGTGAAAATCAATATTCTGATAGTTTACAGGTATGCCTGAAAGGGGCTCAGTGTCATTAAAGCAAAGAAGCAGCAGGAGTGCGAAGAAGTAAAATTGAAGAAGTTAGCATGAATTGACTTAGACTCCACGGGAAGAGAATGGTGGTGATGGGGAAACAACCAAGGGTGTGAATTAGTCAGATTTTGTTTGGAGAGTTGAGTCACATGACTGTACAGTAGCTGGATTTAAGGGGACACTGAAAGTCAGGGAGACCAGTCAGAGCCCAGGAGGCAGTGATAACGGTGAAGAGACAGGAGGTAAAGGCCCCTCATGACCTCCACCTCAGGTAACCTCCCTCATCATGCTCTACCTAGTTATCCTGCTGCTTTCCTTGAGAGCACATACTGTAAAATGAACCTTATTTCATTCTCATCTTTATCTTCTTTCATGACTTGGTGACCATCTTGTTTCCTCCACTGCTCTACAAACTCCATGAGGACAGGGGCGGTACTTTGGTCACTTCTGAATTTCCAGCTCTTGGTACTACCTGGTCCCTGCATACCTGGCTCTAAGACCAGTTTCATAATTTGCAAGGCTAAGCACAAAATGAAAATAGGGACCCAGGGACTTCCCTGATGGTCTACGGGCTAAGACTTATCGTGTAGGGGGCCCAGGTTTGATCCCTGGTCAGGGAACTAGATTCCACAGGCCACAACAGACCCAGCACAGCCAAATAAGCAATTAAACATATTTTTTAAAAAAAAAGAAAGTGGGAGGGGGTACTTATTTAGAAAGCTGGGGAAACATCCATTAAAGATACTAAAATATAAAGTTTTTCCTTTCTTTCACAGTCTCTCTTTCTCCCTATAGATTTGCCATGATACTTTTTAAATCTTTTTTTCTTTCAGTTTTACTGAGATATAATTGACACAGCACATAAGTTTATGGTGTAGAGCATAATAACTTAACTTACACATGGCACTAAATAATTACCACAGTAATTCATCACCTCATAAAACCAGAGTTTTTTTTTCCCTTGTGATAAGAGCTTTCAGGATCTACTCTCTTAGCAACTTACAAATAAACCACACAGCAGTGCTAACCACAGTTACTGCCATAGTTTTAATTTGCTATTTAATCTATTCAAAATAAAACAAAATTTTAAATTATTAGCATGAATTTTACCATTCCTCATTATATTGTATAATATCAATTGTAAACACAAATATCAGAGCATTTAACTCCAAGGCAGAATCACTGAAGTTTCACAATTTGTATTTCATGGCTCATGCCCAGAAGGTGCCTGAAGCTGGTGAGAAGAAACTGTTACAAGCCAGACTCAGAAAATTCAGAAGGAGGTTGAGAAGGTCCTCCAGGCATAGAAGAATCTGAGAATGTTCCCTGCACCAGTCGCAAGGTAAATATAGAAGTTCACATGCACCCAGGGGCTGCTCCATAATGATGGGAGATGGCGTGAGGGTAGGGGAAACCTGTGCAAACTGTAGCCCTGACAACTGGTTGCCTCATACTCCAGAGGAGGGCAGGGAAGCCAAATAAGGCATCTTTCTCTACCACAGGCCTGCAGACCCACACATGACCCTCAAAGGCTTTGCAACCTCCATAAAATACCTCCATAAGTTACCTGCTGTAGGGGAAACCATCTGGTCCTCATCTAGTCACCCACTAAACAGTGCCATGGTGCAGCCAGTCCAGGTGGGGTGGTCACTGCCATACCCCACCCCAGACACTGCATGACACTGTGCCTGACCCTGACCCTCCCAGCTCCAGGCCTCCACCAGGGGTAGAGGGTAACAGATGCCACCAGATGGGACAAGATGGGGGATGCCAGGAAGGGACCAGGGTGCTAACAGGGCAGTGAACAGCAGGAAGCCAAGAACCTGTCCGGGGTAGGTGGGCACATATACCACTGGCCCATCACACTTTGTGTACAAAACACACACTCAAAGATAAAATGACTAAGAATCTCAAGATTGCAATCCCAGAATAGTAAAGCCCAAATGTGAAGACCTCCTGAGTATACGGCCCTGGTTGTGAAGTGAACACTGCCAGCTTCGTAAGAGAGAGTGATGGATGGGACTACAGTTTGAGGAGGAAATCAAGAGTAGCTTCCAAGGGACTCTTCTGATGGTTAAGACCCCGTGCTTCCACTGCAGGGGGCATGGGTTTGATCCCTGGTCAGGGAACTAAGAATCTGCATGCTGCATGGTGCAGCCAAAAAAAAAGTAACCCCCAAATTTCTATTTGGGAAATTTGCCTGAATGTCTACCAGGTCAGGTGAGAAGGAGCTCTAACCTCTTCTGTGGGGCAGCCCTCTTTTTCAGCTGCTTTTATTTCCAAGAAAGATATATTTCCCATTCTCCTCTTATAGGGAGTTAATGTGAAGCCTCTTGAAGAAGCCAAGACAGAAACAAGGCAGAGTCAGAGACAAGGAAGACAGAACCTCAGCTTAGACCCTTCTCTGCTCTTCCCAAAAGGTACCACGTAGCTCACTGGTGGTCCAGTCCAGGTTTCCCTGCACTTATGCAGCACATAGGACCCAAGCCTCAGATGGTGTTATGGGTTGCAAAGTGTCCCCCCAACAGATATTCAAGCCCAAACCCCCAGTACCTTGAGCACAGACTTATTTGGAAATAGGATTTTTGCAGATGGTCAAGTTAAGATGAGGTAATTAAGGTGGGTCCTAACTGAATATGACTGTGTCCTTATAAAGAGGGATAATTTGGACAGGCAGACCAACACGTATAGAGGGAAGACCACACAAGGAGACACAGGAGAAAGATGGTCATCTACAAGGCAAGAATCTCCTCAGGCCCCCTGAGCTAGGAGGGAGGCCTGGAACAGATCCTTCCTAACCAAGAGGCTTCAGGGGAAGCACAATCCTGCCAACACCTTGGTCGCTGACTTCTAGTTCCAGAGCTGTTAGACCATAATCTGTTCTAAGCCATCCAATTCTTGGTACTTTGTTACAGAAACCCTAGCGAAATCCTGAAAACAGGGTTGCTGCTGCTAAGTCACTTCAGTCGTGTCCAACTCTGTGCGACCCCATAGACGGCAGCCTACCAGGCTCCCCCGTCCCTGGGATTCTCCAGGCAAGAACACTGGAGTGGGTTGCCATTTCCTTCTCCAATGCATGAAAGTGAAAAGAGAAAGTGAAGTCGCTCAGTCGTGTCCGACTCTTCGTGACCCCATGGACTGCAGCCCACCAGGCTCCTCCATCCATGGGATTTTCCAGCAAGAGTACTGGAGTGGGGTGCCATTGCCTTCTCCAAAAACAGGGTTAACAGACATTAAATTTAAAATGCCTTTGAAATATCCCCTTATTTATTCAAAAATGTGTTTTTGAAAGAAATGAAGATGTGTGTGTGTGTTTATGTGTAAGAAGTGGAAAGATTATGTGTAATTTTTATCTTCAGTTCAGTTCAGTTCAGTAGCTCAGTCATGTCCGACTCTTTGCATCCCCATGAACCACAGCACACCAAGCTCCCCTGGCCATCACCAACTCCCAGAGTCCATCCAAACCCACGTCCACTGAGTTGGTGATGCTATTCAACCATCTCATCCTCTGTCGTCCCCTTCTCTCCTGCCCTCAATCTTTCCCAGCATCAGGGTCTTTTCCAATGAGTCAGCTCTTTGCATCAGGTGGCCAAAGTATTGGAGTTTCAGCTTCAACATCAGTCCTTCCAATGAACACCCAGGACTGGTTGGATCTCCTCGCAGTCCAAGGGACTCGCAAGAGTCTTCTCCAACACCACAGTTCAAAACCATCAATTCTTCAGCGCTCAGGTTTCTTTATAGTCCAACTCTCACGTGCATACATGACCACTGGAAAAACCATAGCCTTGACTAGACGGACCTTTGTTGGCAAAGTAATGTCTCTGCTTTTGAATATGCTATCTAGGTTGATCATAACTTTCCTTCCAAGGAGTAAGTGTCTTTTAACTTCATGGCTGCAATCACCATCTGCAGTGATTTTGGAGCCCAGAAATATAAAGTCAGCCACTGTTTCTACTGTTTCCCCATCTATTTCCCATGAAGTGATGGGACTGGATGCCATGATCTTCATTTTCTGAATGTTGAGCTTTAAGCCAACTTTTTCACTCTCCTCTCTCACTTTCATCAAGAGACTCTTTAGTTCCTCTTCGCTTTCTGCCATAAGGGTGGTATCATCTGCATATTTGAGGTTATTGATATTTCTCCCAGCAATCTTGATTTCAGCCTGTGCTTCCTCTAGCCCAGCATTTCTCTTGATGTGCTCTGCATATAAGTTAAATAAGCCGGGTGACAATATACAGCCTTGACATACTCCTTTTCCTATTTGGAACCAGTCTGTTGTTCCATGTCCAGTTCTAACTGTTGCTTCCTGACCTGCATACAGATTTCTCAAGAGGCAGGTCAGGTGGTCTGGTATTCCCATCTCTTTAAGAATTTTCCACAGTTTATTCACTTGCCCATATTCTCTATGTATCACATCCTAAAAATGTAGGACCTTTGTAACAGCAACAAGTCGTTGAGTATTTTCCTTACTCATTTGATTTGCAAATTTTCAAAGGTCTGTTGATAACATCAGTGCTTCTTAAATCGGAATGTCCTGATCTCTAGGCCCATGTACTTAGCTGCCAAGTGAGTTTCTTTATCTGAATGTTCCCAAATTCCTTGAGCCCAACATGCCAAACCAGAACCCACTGTCTTTCTCTTTAAAAATCTGTCCCTTCCTTTTACACACATCATTTCCAATCATGGCACTTCTATCCATCCAATCAACACCCTGGAGCAGTTCTTGATTTATTTGATGTTTACCTGCCACATCAAATCAGTCAGCAGTCCCACCACTCCTGTCTCCCAAAATACACTCTTTCGTCTCCTTCTCTTTACTCCCAGGGCCTCCTTCATGGTCCCTTACACAGCCTCCCAGCTGCATTTCCTTCCATCCAAGTTTCTTACCTCAGCCAAAACCCACCTCCTTCTGAGACAGGCTGGGACCTGGGAACCTTTGCTGTAGTACCTACACCTGGACAAATATCTCCTCTAGAAACAAGACAGACAGAAACTATACGGGACTAAAAATAATTGCAGGCATGCACAGTTGGGGCAAATTATGGACAATAGGATACAAAAAGGCCAAAAAACCCAACTGCCACTTCTGAAGAGCCAGGAGCAAAAACAGGATGTTGGGAGCAAAAACAGGGTATTCTGCTTTTGTCCCCTGCACTCAACACCACCAAAGGAGTAGGCAAACTACGTAAGTAACTCCTCCGTCCTACCCCAGTGTGTTAGGTGCTCAGTCGTGTCTGACTCTTCGCTATCCAATGGACTGTAGCCCACCAGGCTCCTCTTGTCCATGGAATTCTCCAAGCAAGAACACTGGAGTGGGTAACCATTCCTTTCTCCAGGGGATCGTCTACTCTCACTGCATATAAGGAACCAGCTGGCCCCTCCTCAGAAAGTGAACAAAGCAATTTGTTACTTATTTTCACTTCCCCTGGCTGCAACAGGAGCCCCAGTGAGGACTGCCCGAATTTCCTGCCTAGCCTCTTATCTTGGCTAACACTTCCACAGGGACACTAGTTATCTGCAAAAACGGAAATCTCCTTGGGTCACCCCTACCCACTAACAACAAGATTCAGGCTGGTATTTAACCCATGACTTACGCTACCCTGGCCCCTTTTCTAGGTTCATCTCCAATTTCCCACAAATACATTCTGCTCGAGCTACAAAAAAGCTACTCTCCAGGGACTTCCCTCATGGTCCAATGGCTAAGACTCCAATTCAGGGGCCCTGGGTTTGATCCCTGGTCAGGGAACTTGATCCCACATGCCACTACTAAGACCCAGTGAGCCAAATAATTAAATATCAACTTTTTTGAAAAAGCTACTCTCCAAATAAACTGTATTCTTTCCTGGCTAAACAAGTTTGCATATGCTGTTTCATCTCAGGGTATGTCCTTTTTTCTTACTCTCTAGGGTTCTTAGATTTAAGACTCTAATAAAATAGTCTCTGAAGCCTCATGAAGTTCTCCTGTCACAGTAAATTGATAACTATGCAATTAAAACTAAGAGCATATAATCTACTAGCATTTATGACATTTCATTGTAACATTTGTTACCATGACTATCTTTCCCAGAACAAGGTGACCTGAAGAAAGAGAACCTACCCATAGACTTTGAATCACCACACCCGAAATCATGATTTTCTCAGATTAAGTTCAACAGATGTTTGTGGAAGGAAAGGAGGGGAAGTGGGAAGAAGCAGGCAGTCTGGGTTGAGTCTGATACATCTTCAATCATAAAAAAGTGAGACTTCGAAAATTCATATAAATGTCAACATAATCCCACAGAGATTAAGTAATTGTAAAACTGTTGTATGAGAGAAAAGGACACTTTATAAACAGTAATCTGCCAAGAGAATATCTTTCACTCTTTTGTTGTCATTGTTGCTTTTTTGGTGTTTTTTGGGGGGTGGGGTGGGAGGTGGGGTGGGGGGGTGGGTTTTGGCCATGTCATGCAGCTTGTGGAAACTTGGTTCCCTGACCAGGGATCAAGCACACGCTACCTGCAGTGGAAGTGCAGGGCGCTGACCACTGAACCACCAGAGAATTCCCAGGGATTTCTTTCAAAGAGAAAGAAAGTATGGTCCAGTGGAAAAGCAGTTCTAGAGGCTACTCCATTACCAGATCTCCAAAAGACCAAGGGCACATTGCTGAACCACTGCAGACATTGGTTTCCTCCCTTATAAAAATGACAGGACTATAAAGTCAGGAACAAAAATGCATACTTAATCACCATAATTCTTGAATTCTCACACTGAGCACTCTACTAAAAATTTTTTTAAACACAGATTCTCTAATTTTATCCTTAAAGCCACATAAAATAGGTTTCCTTGTCCCCATTTCTCAGAGGAGGAAAGTGAGGTTGAGAGAAGTTAAATAACACCCAAGGCCACATTGCTGGTCGGCAGAACAGCTGGGACACTGGCTCAGGTCTTTATAACTCTGAACCCAGACTCATAACAATGCCACCTCCACAATCTGTATGTGGCGTGGGGGTGGCAGACAAGTTAGAGATGAGGAGAGATGGTTGGTTGGGAGACACATTTTAAAGCTTCATTTGTGTAGCAAGAGATTGATTCACTTAGAAACATTTTGTTTGGGGAAGGGGGCATGCTGCTGTCTTTTGGAATCTTAGTTCCCTAACCTGGGGTAGACTTTTCTAATTGTTTATGCTTTCCAATTTTAAGTAATGTGAAAATATAATATATAGAATTTTTTAACTATTTAAAATACTACCTTAAAAATTACTATGGAAAAATTCATAGGTTTGCAATAAGTGATCTTTAAGGTCCTAAACTTTGAAATTTTATGATTCTGTGACTAACTCCAGGTGAGAAAGAGGAAGAAAAGACATTGAAGGAATCATTGTAACTGCATAGAAGAAGCTGCTGTGTTTTTATGAGAAATACTAAATGCAATGTTTAGAAAACAAGAGCCATAACGAAAGGTAAACGTACAGTGTTAATCTAAACAAGGTAAAAATTTTAATATCTCTTCAAACACACCGAAATAAGTGTCATCTTAATAATAATCCAATAACATAATTGTAAAATGTTGTTTAGCCTGCTAAAAGAAAAACATTGGGTGGAAATGAACAATTATTATTAGAAAAGGAACTTCACATTTTTAAAGTATTTAATTTTCACAGCACTCTCATAAGACATTATATTCTATTCTGAGAGTAATGTGAATTGAATGCTTACCTCCCTTCAGAGCTCTGCAAAAGGAAAAATCATCATCATATCCTCGGCAAATAAATTCTTTGCGCAATGGGAAATTCATGGACTTAGTAGATAGATAGATATTGAAATACAAGCTCCTTATATCTCTTCCTTAAAGAGAAAAAAAATTCATTAGCCCTTCAAATAAGGTATTTTTTTATAAATGCTTAATAACCAACACTGACTGTATACTTAAAATATGCCTTGTGCTTTTCCTACATTATTTCACTTAATCATCATAACTACCCGTAATATGGATATCATTATCCTATTTTGTAGATGAGAAAACTGTAGTTCTGAGAGGCCCACTAGTCGATTGTAATCAAATAGAATGTTCCACAGTGAGAATTATCTGTGCTATGCCAAACAATAGAAGAATCTATATTTTTGAGAAAACTATCAAACTGAAAATACAAAATTTCCAACTGTTGTCACAGTTTCACTAGGAGATTCAAAAGAAAGGGAAGGGAGAGGAAATAACAATTATAATCAACTCATGCCCATGTTTTAGTAGTTTTGATGAAAGATTTCTTGGAGGATAAAATTGAACCCGTTGATTACAACTTAAATAGATGAACTTTTTATTATTTCCTTATGAATCTCCTTATTACCAATGAACATGGAAAATTCCAAGAAGAAATGCATTTGGCTCATCTCTTCTAAGTTATTCAGTTGGCCCAACTGGACAAGATGTACAATCTTTTTTATAATGAAAACAAGTATTGTAACCACTACTTTGTGGAAAATACTTTCCTAATAAGGTCACCATGACTCATTGCAGCCATAGTAAAACAAAAATTTTTCTATCTTTACCTTGAACTTGACTATGCTTAACAGAACTGTCACCTCCTTTCTCAAAACACTGTTCTTCCTTTTGTGTTGGTGCTGCCACTCTCTCCGTGTCGTCCTTGAACTATTCTGACTCCTCTCCCCAGTCTAGCTCATTGACTCATTGTTCTTAGGGTTTTAACTTCAGTGCTTCTTAATTTCACACTGCACACTCTTCCCAGCTTTAAATACCACAAAGGGTAATAACTTCTAAATCATCGTGTTTTGTTTCAGCTTTTCTTTTGAGCACCTGTCCTCTGTGCTCATTCAGTATCTCTACTCAAATGTCACTTATTACCACCCCCAATAGATCTCAAATTGATTTCCTCATCTTCATTACCAAATCATCACTAGAATTCTTAATCCTGGTAAATTCTACTGGCCTCCCTGGTAAATTCTACTGGCCTCCTTTCATCCCCATTACCACTATCTTAATGCAGGTCCTCATTACTCTGAGCCTATAGTACCAGCAAACTTCCTTGTTTGTCTCCATTTCTCTACTTCCAGGGTTAAATGTAGAGAAGGAGAACATCATACAGTCTGTTTCAAATAGTGGCCCCCATGGTCCACTCCATGGACTTGGACCTGAACCTTTCTCAAAGCAGGAATGACTATGGAAGCTGAAGACCTATTTCCATGGGGGATGTCTTGAGATAAAGGCACATGGTAGCATGGCATCCAATGATGATGCAGAACAGAGAACCTTCTTCCATTTGTGTGTGGAACACACTGGTTCTACGCTTCAGTGATTCCAAGAAAGAAAGTGTTGCTTTGACATCTCGATACTTTACATCTTGAGAAGCTTCTTGCTCTTAGACATCACTGTGGTCATGTTAGAGTTCACGGTGGTCACTGTGAACAGTGGTTGAAGTGAAGTATCACTTGCGTGCCTCAGCAGATCAGGGATATCAGTATGGATATTGGAGTGAGAGATTGGGACATGGTGGCTCTTGGGGCTTCGGTGAAGAGGACTTTTTTTGAGGTCACCTATCGGAGAAGGCAATGGCAACCCACTCCAATACTCTTGCCTGGAAAATCCCATGGACGGAGGAGCCTGGTAAGCTGCAGTAAGCTGCAGTCCATGGGGTCACTGAGGGTTGGACACGACTGAGTGACTTCACTTTCACTTTTCACTTTCATGCATTGGAGAAGGAAATGGCAACCCACTCCAGTGTTCTTGCCTGGAGAATCCCAGGGATGGCAGAGCCTGGTAGGCTGCCGTCTATGGGGTCACACAGAGTCGGACACAACTGAAGCCACTTAGCAGCAGCAGCATGACAACTTTGGGAACTTCTGGAAATAACTTTGAGGAAGGTGTATGATCCAGCTGTATTTGTCAATTAGTTAATAGTGACACACAATTCTATTAGCAAGGCTACAAAGTCTTAAAATAAATAATTTCCATTCCTAACCTATTTTTGGTTCAAGATTACAGTTATAGCTCTTACTGAATTTAAGTAGAGATAGGGCCACAAAAATATGGTTGATTTCTATTAATATGGCCCACAATTTCACATAGATGTTCTAGTGTATTCTAGGGAAACGCGGGTCATAAAAAGAAAGCATTATAAAAAATATGACCAAATAATACTTTAATTACTGAATTAATATAATGTTACATAAATGTCATATCTACTAAATGATTAAAGTATTTGTGGTGGCCTTGGAGCTGTACTGCTCAAAACTCCCTTCCAAAGAATCTATGAGGAGGAGGGCAGTAGGCAGATAGCCTCCAGCTACTGCACTTTCAGAGACCAGACGCTCACAGTCGGCTCCTGTAATGACGGTGGCACTAGAACCAGTCCACTCCAGCCTGTCATGGGACACGTGTGACATGGAGAAGGCTCCCCACTTACCTTGCTGATGGTGTCTCAAGGATTCATTTTAATCTGATGATCATCCTATCAAATTCTCCTTTCTTCTCTCTCATTTCAAAACTATTAGGCCAATCCAATATCTCAGTCTGAATCTTCTCCTTGCCTGCTCTGGCTTCCTCTTTCCTTTACTGTTCATAAGAATTTCCCTCCTCCACCCCCATACCCTGCAAAAAATCCCTTGTATGTCTAATTCTTTCTTGGTATCTGAGTTTCAGAGAACCCTAAGTAAAACTGTGTTGTATTATTATCACTTGGATCTGGAAGGTCTGCTTCCTGTGTCTAAGGGCAATGGGCTTACTTGAAAATGAGGTCATTCATTATGTAAATAATCACTTCTGCAAACACACACAAATACCACAAAGGCATCTGTGGTCTGTGGGGTAGAGCACACCACACAGACCAGAAAACAAAACCTGAGAAAAAGAGGAAGAAATTGTAAAGCTTTCATTGGGCAAAAATTTAGATTATTTTAGGGGATTAAGGGATACACGCTACTATGTGTAAAATAAGCAACAAGGATATACCATACAGCACAGAGAAATATAGCTATTGCTTTGTAATAACTTTAAATGAATTATAATCTATAAAAGTACTGAAACACCATGTTGTACACCTGAAATTACTATAATATTGTAAATCAACTACACTTTAGTAAAAAAATAAGTTTAGATTATTGCTTTCACCCTTGGCTAAGAAAGTAGAGCAAACAGTTCATTATTATTTCCTCTGTGCTACCACTAAGCCTTATTGCTATCATTTCATTTACGGTGATATATTATCTCAGAGAAGGCGATGGCACCCCACTCCAGTACTCTTGCCTGGAAAATCCCACGGGTGGAGGAGCCTGGTGGGCTGCAGTCCGTGGGGTCGAGAAGAGTCGGACACGACTGAGCGACTTCCCTTTCACTTTTCACTTTCATGCACTGGAGAAGGAAATGGCAACCTACTCCAATGTTCTTGCCTGGAGAATCCCAGGGACGGGGGAGCCTGGTGGGCTGCCGTCTGTGGGGTCGCACAGAGTCGGACACGATGAAGTGACTTAGCAAATAGCAATAGCAAAATATATTATCTACAGCTCTGTCTCTCCTACTGCACTGAGAGATTCTTGACGGTCAAGAGAATGTCTTATTTATCAATGAATTCACAGTACATATCATAATATTTGAAATAAACTACACAATTACTAAGTATTTTTAAATGAATAAATTAATGCAGAAACACAGTGTCAGGATACAGGTTAAATGATTAGATGCAGGAAAATTAAAATGTAAGTTTATTGTCTATCATTTCTGGATTCTCAACTACCCTTTTTCCTATAAGCTGGAGAACTAAACTCAGGAATAAATGTTTCTTAAGCTTATATATATAAAAGCAATTTTTTAAAGTATAAACTCCAAATATAAGCTAGGACGTAGATGATAATGGTGATGATGAAAAACAATAATGACAATGATGATGATTACAACTGAAGTTTCCTGGGATCTTTACAGGCCACAATTGACTGGTAGGAAAGGATGAAAGTTGGTTTAGGGGGATTTTTTTGGCTATGCTGGGTCTTCACTGCGGCACGTGGTCTTCCTCTAGCTGTGGCAAGCAGGGGCTTCTCGTTGCAGTGGCTTCTCTTGTTGCAGAGTATGGGCCCTAGAGGCATACGGGTTCACAAGCTCTAGAGCACGGATTCAGTAGTTGTGGTGCACAGGCTTAGTTGCACGGTGGCTTGTGGGATCTTGTCTGACCAACCAAAGATCGCACCCGTGTCTCTTGCATTGGCAGGCAGATTCTTAACCTCTGGACCACCAGAGAAGCCCCAGGAAGAAAGTTTTGTGTATTTTCATGGAGCCTTAGATCCAGCCCAATGCTATCACCATCATCCAATTAACTTTTACTAAGATGATAGCAAATAAAATCATAAAGAGGAAAAAGAAGAAATAACACAAAACAAAACAAAGAGCATTGCTTCTTTTCATATCATCATCACCGTATTTTTTTTTTTAAGTTCACCTTTTGGGAAAAAAGAAGTCCTGGATTGCTGCTGCTGCTGCTGCTGCTAAGTCACTTCAGTCGTGTCCGACTCTGTGCGACCCCAAAGACGGCAGCCCACCAGGCTCCCCCATCCCTGGGATTCTCCAGGCAAGAACACTGGAGTGGGTTGCCATTTCCTTCTCCAATGCATGAAAGTGAAAAGAGAAAGTGAAGTTGCTCAGTCGTTTCTGACTCTTAGCAACCCCATGGACTGCAGCCTACCAGGCTCCTCTGTCCATGGGATTTTCCAGGCAAGAGTACTGCTCATATACAAATCTTTGACTAATGAAAACCCAACTTTACTTATCAGCTGAATAGCTAATAACTGACCAAGGATATAGATAGTAGATGGTTAGAAGTTTCAAATTGTTTCCATTTTTACCATGCCATTATATAATCCCTCCACATGAGTGTGAGCAAGCCTAGTGACTTGATTCTAAAAACTAGAAAATAGCAAAGATAATAGGGTGGCACTTTCATCATTAGGCTATATAAGACTGTGACTTCTATCTTGTTAGCTAACTGTCCCCCTTGTTAATTTCAAGGACACAAGAAACTATGTTGCAGAGGCCCAGAGGGCAAGGAACTGAAAGCTGGCCAACAGCCAGATGGAAACTGAACACTGTCAACAACCACCTGAGCTTAGAAGTGGGTTCTTTCTAGCTGAGCCTTCAGAAGAAACCCTGGCCAACATCTTAACTGCAGCCTTGGGGGAGAGACCTTCTAAAGCTGACACAGCTAAGCCATGGCCAGACTACCGACACACAAAGACTGTGAGATAAAGAATATACGTTGTTTTAAGCCATTACAATTATGATAATTTGTTACATAGCAATAGAAAACTAATACACGTACATTTAGAACTTCATCATTTATCACTGATATTTATGGAGCCCCTTTAATTGATCTACAAGAACAAAATTTTGGACTTACTTGGAATGTAGTAGAGATAGAGTATTCCACGGCTTCCCTTCAATGTTATACAGGGCTCAGAACGTATTGAAACAGGAAATTTCAAGTTATCTAAATAGAATAAAGAAAATGTCAATAAAATTAAAATAATTTTACGTCATTTATGATAAGTATTCTGAATATCAGGGCCCCCTCCTCAAAACTACCTTTTCCATTAAAATTTTATAATGAGCAAAATTGAGAGTAGTTAAAAATATCGTCATCCCCAGAAGAGTGAAGTCAGCCAGAGGGCAGATAAAGTCTTCCTTCCCCCTACAAACACACCAATACAGCAATAATTTATAGACAATTTCCCTTTGTGAGAAATCAGAAACCAGCCAACAGTTTCGTGCATCCCGGAGAATGTAAAACCAGACTCACCAAGTCAATAGTGAGGTTCAAGACATCTCTCACCAGAGACACTGCTCCTGGCTTAGCATAATGAGGAAGAGATACCCTACCCCTTAATTTCACTCAGAAGGGAAGAGATGGTTTATGCATTCAGAGCCCCAAATTTTCCAAGGAGATCCCCAGTGGACTAAATAAATAAAGTCTGAACAGTCTTAGAACTAGTAAGGAGACTGAATCAGTAACTGCAAATTTCCCAAAGAAAAGTCCAGGGCCAGATGGCTCCACAGGAGAATTCTACCGAACATTTAGGTCAGAATTAACACCAATTCTTCTCAAACTGTCCCCCCAAAAATGGAGGAGAGGGCACACTTCCAAACTCATTTTATGAAGCTAGCATTATAAAGCCAGACAAAGACACCACAAGAAAAGAAAATTATAAGCCAACATCCCTGATGAATTTACATGCAAAAATCCTCACAAAATACTAGCAAACTGAATTCAATAGCACATTAAGAGGATTACACACCATGACTAAAAGGCATTTTTACCTGGGATGCAAAGGATAGTCCAATATACAAAAATCAATTAACCGATATGCCACATTAATAGACTGAAGAATAAAAATCACATGACCATCTCAATAGACAACAAAATTCAACACCTTTTCATGATAAAAATTCCCAACAAACTATAATTAGAGGAAATGGCCTCAACATAATGAAGGCCATATATGAAAAGTTCATAGCTAATATCATACCCAACAATGAAAAATTGAAAGATTTTCCCTCTCAGATCAGGAGCAAGACAGGGATACTCACTCTCAACAGTACTGCAAATCCTAGCCAGATGAATTACATAAGAAAAATAAATAAAAGGCATCCATACCAGAAAGGAAAAAGTAAAATTTTCTGTTTGCAGATGGAAAATTTTATATAAAGAAAACCCTAAAGACTCCATTAAAAATTGTCAGAACTAATAAAAAAAATTCAGTAAAGCTACAGAATACAATATCAAAATACAAAATACCAGTTGCATTTCTATATACTAGTGATGAACTATACAAAAAGGAAATTAGGAAAACAATGCCATTTACACTATCACCAAGATTATAAAATATCTAGGATTAAACTTACTTAAGACGGTAAAAGACTTGTATGTTGAAAACTACAAAACATTGATGAAAGAAATTAAACAAGGCACAAACAAATAAAAAAAAATCTTATGTTCATTGGGCTTCTCTTGTGGCTCAGCTGGTAAAGAATCTGCCTGCAATGCAGGAGACCTGGGTTCAATCCCTGGGTTGGGAAGGTTCCCTGGAGAAGGGAATGGATACCCACTCCAGTATTTTGACCTCGAGAATTTCATGGCAGAGGAGCTGACAGGCTACAGTCCATGGTGTTGCAAAGAGTCAGACATGACTGAGTGACTTTCACTTCACTTCCTTGTTTAGAAGAGGTAATGCTATTAAAATGTCCATTTTATGCAAGACAATCTATAGAATCAATACATTTCTATCAAAATCTCAATGACTTTTTTTTACATAAATAGAAAAAACAACTCTAAAATTCATATGGAACCATAAGGATGATAAATTTGAGAAAGAGGAACAAATCGGGAAGCATCACATTTTCTGATTTTGAACTATATATCAAAGCTATAGTAATCAAAATAGTATGGTAATGTCAAAAATATGGCCATATAGACCAGTGGAACTGAACAGGGAACCCAGAAATAAATCCACATATATTCTGCAAACTAATCTTTGACAAGGATGCCAAAAATGCACAATATTTAAAGGAAAGTCTCTTCAACAAATGGTGCTGGGAAAACATGCAAAAGAATGAAACTGGATCTTTATCTTATACCACAAACAAGAGCCAGTTCAAAAGGGATTAAAGACTTAAACATAAGATTCAAAACTATAAAAACGCTAGAAGAAAACACATGGGAAAAACTTCATGACATTGGATTTTACAATGATTTAATGGATATGACACCAAAACAAAGGCTGCAAAAATATAAATAAACAAGTGGGACTATATCAAACCAAAAATCTCCTGTACAGAAAAGGAAACAATCAACGGGGTGAAAAGGCAGCCTATGGACTGGGAGAAAATACTTGCAAACCATATATCTGATAAAGTGTGGGTCTCCAAAATATATAAGGAATTCCAAAAATTCAATTGTAATGAAACTAACAATCTGATTTTTAAATGAGCTAAGGACTTGAATGTACATTTCTTCAAAGAAAATATACAAATGACCAACAGGTATATGAAAAAATGCCTGTCACTAAGCATCAGGAAAATGCAAATCATGAAACCACAATGAGATGTCACCTCGCTCCTCTTTCTTGTTTTGATAGTAGTCAGATTGGCTACTATCAAAAAAAGTTGAAAAGGATGTGGAGAAACTGGAATGTTTGCACACTGCTTGTAGGAATGCAAAATGATACAACTGCTATAAAAAACAATATGGAGATTCCTCAGAAAAAAATTGAAAATATTACTACTATGTGATCCAGCAAACCTACTTCTGAGTACTTATCCAAAATAATTGAAATCAGGATCTTGAAGAGACATTAGCATTCCTACATTCATTGTAGCACTATTCACAATATCCAAGGTGTGGGAACAACCTAAATGTCCATCAACAGATGTATGCATAAAGAAAATGTGGTATATACATACAGTGGGATACTATTTAATCTTTTTTAAAAAAGGAAATTTTGCAATATGCTACAATATGAATGAACCTCAAGGACATTGCTGCTGCTGCTGCTAAGTCGCTTCAGTCGTGTCCGACTCTGTGCGACCCCACAGACGGCAGCCCACCAGGCTCCCCTATCCCTGGGATTCTCCAGGCAAGAACACTGGAGTGGGTTGCCATTACCTTCTCCAATGCATGAAAGTGAGAAGTGAAAGTGAAGTCGCTCAGTCATGTCTGACTCTTCGCAACCCCATGGACTGCAGCCTACCAGGCTCCCCCATCCATGGGGTTTTCCAGGCAAGAGTACTGGAGTGGGTTGCCACCGCCTTCTCCGTTATGCTAAAGGAAATAAACCAGTCACATAAGGACAAATACTGCATAATTCCATGTATCTAAAACAGTCAAATTCATAGAATCAGAGAGTGGCTAGTAGTTGTCAGGGGCTTAGGGGATGGAGAAATGGGGAGTAACTAATCACAGGCATAGAGTTTCAGTCAAGCAAGTGACTAAGCTCTAGAGATCTGCTATACAACTTCATGCCCACAGTCAACAATAATGTACACTCAAAAATTGAAGAGGGTAGAGTCCATGTAAAGTGTTCCTACCACAGTAAAATAAAATTTAAAATTCTGTACAAATACAAATACCAAAAAAAAAAAAACTCCCTATAATGTAAATAGATTAGTGTTTTAGTGCCCTTACATTGGTCCTTATATTGTTAAGGTGTAGTTTGAAGGTAGTGAATTACTTTAAACTGTGTGGAAGTGGGTGAACTCCTCAAAACATATTTTCATAAAATTACTTGTTCCATTTTCATACTTTTTAGCCTGTTCTTTTCTACATTGCTCTTCTTTTCTCTACTCTCCTCACCTTTTTGTATGTTTCACTGGTTAAAAATAGAAAATACACATCAAGTAGAGTTCTAGTAAATGTTAAGAGACTGAATACATGAATGAATGAATGAGTTAATAAACAAATCTTCCTAAATAAGAAATTTCAAGAAGAACTTATAAAAGCACCGAGGAGGAGGAGAAAGAGACTAAACCAGTTTTATTTAATTTGCCCCTAAATGCAACCCTTAAAAATTAATGTTAACATCTCTCATTCAATGAATTGAGTTTCCCTGCAATAAAATTCTCACAGAAGGAGCTATATTAACAGTCATTTCACCAAATCATGGATGTTGACAAATACTTGATGAAAGATGCTCATTCCTGGGACAATTACGACCAAAGAAAAACACCCTGAATTTGCAACAGCACTGATGAAATTTGAGGGCATTATGCTGAGTGAAATTAGTCAGACAAAGAAAGATAAGCACTATATGACTTCACTTTTATGTGGAATCTGAAAAACAAACAAACACAGAAAACACACAAAAACCAACTCAGAAAACAGACTTGTGGTTGCCAGAAGCAGGGGGCCGAAGGTGGGAGAAATGAGTGGAAGGGGTCAAAAGATACAAACTTCAGTTATAAAATAAGTAAGTAATGGGGATATAATGTATAGCTTGGGTGACTATAGTTAATAATACTATTTTGCATATTTAAAGGTTACTAAGAAAATAGATCTTTTGGGGGCTTGTAGGAGGAACATGCTTGTGGCATTCAGATTCTTGGTGCCCTAACCAGGGGATGAACCTGGGTCACCACAATGAAAGTGCTGAGTCCTGAACACTGGACTGCCAGGGAATTTCAGAAAAAAAGGTAGATCTTAAAAGTTTTCAGCATAAGAAAAAAGACTGGTAACCTATGTGAGGTGTGTGTGCTAGGTCACTTCAGTCATGTCCAACTCTTTGCGATCTTATGGACTGTAGCCCACCAGGCTCCTCTGTCCATGGGATTCTCCAGACAAGAATACTGGAGTGGGTTGCCATGCCCTCCTCCAGGGGATCTTCCCAACCCAGGGACTGAACATGTGTCTCTTATGTCTCCTGAATTGGCAGGTGGGTTCTTTACCACTAGCGCCACCTGGGAAGCCCAACTATGTGAAGTGATGGATGCTAACTAAATTTATCATGGTGTTCACGTCACAGTCTATACAGATATCAGATCACATTGTATACATGAAACTATTATAATGTTATATAGCAATTATACCTCAAGTTTTTAAAAAATGCTCAGAGGTGAGTGAATAAATACTAATTCTCAGTCACTAAGTCACGTCCGATTCTTTTGTAACCTAATGGACTGTAGCCCACCAGGCTCTTCTGTCCATGGTATTTCCCAGGCAAGAATACTGGATGGATTACCATTTCCTTCTCCAGGGGATCTTGCTGATCCAGGGGTCTCCTGCTTTGACACCCGGGTTCTTTACTGTTGAGCTACCAGAGAAACCCAACTGAATAAATATTGTGCATCTATTTATTGAATTAATGTAAAGTCATTAAACCCCTGGTGACTCAGATGGTAAAAAATCCACCTGCAATGCAGAAGACCCGGGTTCGATCCCTGGGTTGGGAAGATCCCCTGGAGAAGGAAATGGCCACCCCCTCCAGTATTCTTGACTGGAGAATTCCATGGGCAGAAGAGCCTGGTGGACTACAGTCCATGGGGTCACAAAGAGTCGGACAAGACTAAGTGACTAACACTTTCACTTTTCACTTTCAAAGTCATTTAAATAAATTTTTAAGATATTTAATGATATAGAGGTTTGTGGCATACTATCAGGTTTTAAAGCTGCTGGTTACCCAACAATATACCCAATATGATTCCATTTTTACTATTTTTAACATGTTATTATATATCTAAAAGAATATTTACCAAAATAACAAACTGTTCATAGTGGTTAACTCTTAACTGATTGACTTATGTGCCTTATTGTCTTCTTTTCCACCTAGATTTTTGAAGGTTTGCATAATTAGTATACTTATTTATTTTCTTGCCATTGAAAAGGTTGACATGGTATTGAATCAACATGGGCACTTTCATATGCATTGCCAAGCACAGTGCAATGTGTCTCTTCTTTCTCAGTGATAAGCTTGTAGAAAACCATCAAGACCCTGGAGTAAAGCTGGGAACAAGTTAAAAGCAGTGAATTACCAGTACCAACTGTCATAAGGGCAATTCTCTACTTTCAGTTAAGGTTCCTAATGTCTGAAGTTGGTCTGATTATGATGAAACTATCAAGTCAATCCAATCAGACAAATGGTCAGAATACCCCTATTGGTGCTCAGTATTGAGCCAGCACCACAGCAAGGCAGGGTGGAGTATAGAAATGTAACCTTAATCTTTACATCAGGAAGCCTAAGATTTTTCTAGAAAGACAAGACCACCATACATTTAAAAAAAATTAGATGTAAGAGTCAAAAAAAAATCACATAACAGTGTATAATAAGTGATTCTTCATTTATTTGCAAAGGTTTGGGAACTAATGGAAAATAGTTTTATTACTTTAAAGTCACCATGTTTATGGTAAAATTCTACATTTGGTTTAATAAATATAGAAAGTAGTGACCAGGTCCAGCATAGAATAAGAGCCTCTAAGTTCCCCTGCAAATGTATCAGCATTGCTAATCCATCGTAGCACTTTTCCCCTGAGTTCTGCCTTAAGAGTCCTTCTTAACATCCCAGGCAACTGCAGTTAGCACATGAAATGAAATCAGTGCCACTCTGAGTGTTGGCAGTAAGTACCACTGGAGATCACAAGAGAAAGCCTTGGTTGGAGTTGAACTATCACAGCACTTCATTTTACTCCTTTAACAGGATTTCCATTACATAAATACGCAGTTCCTTCTGACAGGAATGCCCTTGTCCTCATCAGTCTGTAAACTCCTTCATATGCCTTCAATATGTACTCAAATATCAACAATTCTGTTAAACCTTCCTTGACTCCTCCACACCTTCCCAGCCCAACAGCCACAAACACACTGTCATTCACAGTACTTGATCATCCTTGAATGGTCATTCAAAATGTTTACTACAGTTATTTGCTCACACATCATTCTTCTTCGTAAAAATAGTGCAAGTCTTGAGGGCAGGAAGCACGTCTCTATTCATTTTGCATGACTCTGGCACATAGCACACTGTAAATAATAAATGTGTGCTTATTTACTTCTTAGCACCAAATATTGCTCTAGGCACTACAGGAACAATGAACAATTGATAAATGCACATTCTAGTAAAGAAATCTAACCCGGCCATGAGAGAAAGACTGAGTATGTGGTAGAGAAGTTGGGGGAGTGGCAGTGGGTAGAGATACCTCAACTATAGTATCCATTAAGTGAGTGACAGGAAGCAACCAACTCTGTGGACGCTGTGATCAGGAACGCAGACTCAGAGGTGACAATGACTTTGATATGTTCAAGCCACAAAAATAAACATACATGCATATATATACAAATAATGTTTCATGAGATACACATAATAGGCAAATTCACAGAGACAGAAAGTAGAGTAGAGGTTATCAGGGACTAAGGGGAGGAAGAAATGGGGAGTTACTTTTTAATGGGTACAGAGTTTCAGTTTGGAATGATGAAAAATTCTGAAAATTGGTGATAGTTGCAAAGCAATGTGAATGTATTTAATATCATTGAATTGTACACTTTAAAAGTGTGAGTTTTATTATGTTGGTAATACAAATAATGATAGTAATAATAATAATATAGGTCAATGTAAATGGAAAATAATGGGGGGGTGGTGGGAATCATAGAAATCAGACAGGTAGGCAGGGCCATCTTGAAGGGTCTTAGAGGCCTTGGTATAAAGTTGGGGTTTCACTCTAACTGTAGCGAAAAACCACTGGGGGTTTTAAGCAATCAAAATAGTCTTATGTAACTTATTTACATTTTCAAAAGATCTCTCTGGTCTCCATGATGAGAACTGATTGTATGGGGGAAGGAATTAAAATGGAGAGAGGCCAGTTTAAGAGGATGTTGCAGAGGCCAGAGAAAAGAGATGAGGATGGCATAAGTGGTGAGCAGTGGACAGTGAAAAATGGTTGGCTTTAATTATTTACAGTGGCCAAGACATGGAAGCAACCTAAATGACCACTGACAGAGGAGTGGATAAAGAAGATGTGGTGCATAAATACAATGGGCTATTACTCAGCCATAAGAAAGAAAGAAATGATGCCATTTGCAGCAACATGGATGGATTTAAGACATTTATTAAACTAAGAGAAGTGAGTCAGACAGAGAAAGACAAATATCATATGATATCCCTTATATATGGAATCTTAAAAAAACCGATACAAATGAACTTATTTAAAAAATAGAAACAGACTCACAGACTGTGAAAACAAATTTATGATGACCAAACGGGAAAGGTAGGAGGGAAAGATAAATTAGGAGTTTGGGATTAACATATACACATGCTAAAAATAAAACAGATAATCAACAGGGCCTACTGTATACAGGGGATTCTACCTAATATTCTGTGATAACCTATATGGGAAAAGAAATTGAAAAGGAATCAATATTTGTATATATATAACCAAACTACTTTGCTGTACCTAGCACAGCATTGTAAATCAATTATATTCTGATATAAAGTAAAAATTAAATTTATAAAAAAGGTAGTTGGGGAATTCCCTGGCAAGCCAGCAGCTGAACACATACATGCACCAGTGGTTAGAACTTAGTATTTTTACTACTGCAGCCAGGATTCAATCCCTAGTTGAGGAACTAAGATCCCACAAGACAAGCAGCACAGCCAAAAAAAAAATGTAGTTGGCTTTAAAATATGTTCTGGGGAAAATGAAAATGGAGTCATTGATAAATCCAATGTGAAAGTTACAGGAAAGAGATAATTAGGGATACCTCTGGTCTGGGGGCTAAGGAATTAGGTGGATAATGTCATGAGGAAGATTTCGGAAGAAACAGATGTGGAAAGGAGTATAAATGAAAAGTCCTAGCTCCAAACGGCTATTAGACTTCCCAGTGGAATGCTGAGTCTGTAGAATAATAGACGAATCCTGGTGATATGTATAGTTAACCTTCCTACTGTTACTGAAATGCAAGTCCATGCACCCAATGCACAATGAAGCCAAATAATACAAAAACAGTCTGAGTGTTCATTGGAAGGACTGATGTTGAAGCTGAAACTCCAATACTTTGGCTACCTGATGCAAAGAGCTGACTCATTTGAAAAGACCTTGATGCTGGGAAAGATTGAAGGCAGGAGGAGAAGGGGACAACAGAGGATGAGATGGTTGGATGGCATCACCGACTTAGTGGACATGAGTTTGAGCGAACTCCGGGAGTTGATAATGGACAGGGAGGCCTGGTGTGCTGCAGTCCATGGGGTTGCAAGGAGTCGGACACAACTGAGCGACTGAATTGAACTGAAGTAAATACAAAAACGTTGGAGTCTGGGGCAGAAAAAAGTTTACGGCAGGACTATGCAAGGAGACGGGTGGCTCATGCCTTTAAAAATCCCAATTCCCTGAAAGCTCTCAGGAAAGCCCTTTTCTAAGAAAAGAGAAGGAGGGTTGTGGGTAGTTGTTGCAAAGGTCTTAGTGTCAGAGCCTTTGCTCTTCAGGTCAGGTAATGGTCAGGTAAGCATGTTCCTATAAACCTCCATCAAATGAATGTGATTCTCTGTCCTGACAAGAAAGGCCAGGTCCCCAGACAACTCCTACCCCGCCGAAGTCCAGTCCTGGCTGAAAGGAGGCGAATCTCAGCTGCAGGCTCCCTCAAGGCCAGGTCCCCAGATGCTGCCCAGCCGCCATCGCTGAGGGAGGCAAACGCCCAGAATCCAATCTGCCCTCAGGCCGCCCAGGCGTAGGGGGCAAGTCCCCAGACTGCATCCCAGGCAGACGGCTGCTGCCTCGAGGCCACAGGGATGGGGATGCAGGAGAGGTTCACCGCTGCTTCAAGGCCTAGGCCTGGCCAGTGCGTGGCCTTGGTGAGGACTCTGGAGCCTGGCAGGACACAGCCACCAGCCTGTTCCTGGGTCCCAGCTCTCACTCTGGCCCAAGGCTGGGTGGGCTAGAGGGCCCCCAAGGGAGAGGGGAAAAGGCTGGGATCCGCCTCTTACCTCAGACTCAGCCAGACAACCGCCACTCCACCGCCTGTTGGCTGAATGGACCACTAATGGTCACTGGTTGATTTGGTCACTTGGAGGCGGGGCCATTGCGGCACCGACCAATGGCTGAGCAGGACCACTAACGGTCAACTCAGAGGCGGGTGAGGCAAGTAACCACGAAGGCCAACCGGCCACATACCAAGGGATGCACACAACAGTGCTCTATTACACTGTGTGTGTGTGTGTGTGTGTGTGTGTGTGTGTGTGTGTGAATTCAGTCGTGTCCAACTCTTTGTGACCCCATGGACTGTAGCCCACTAGGCTCCGCTGTCCATGGGATTCTCCAGGCAAGAATACTGGAGTGGGTTGCCATGCCCTCCTCCAGGGGATCTTCCCAACCCAGGGACCGAACCCACAATCTTCTGTGACTACTCCAATGCAGGCGAATTCTTTACCGATGAGCCACTGGGGGAAGCCCTCTATTACACTAACACCCATAAGTAAGACAAAAGTCAGGAGTTCCTTGAGGATGCCAGCTATATTGGTTTTTTTTTTTTTAATATTTATTTGCCTGCACCAAGTCTTAGTAGCAGCATATGGGATCTTTAGTTGTGGCATGTGGGATCTATTTCCCTGACCAGTGATGAAACCCAGGCCCCCTGAGTCTTAGTCACTGGATCACCAGAGAAGTCCCATACCAGCTATAACTTAATATGCCTCTTCAGCATTCCTCAGCATAATAACTAAAATAACTAAACATAATGCCTATTAAAGACATTAATAAACTGAATTAAATTCAACTTACTTGACTAGTCTCTGTAAGGCAAGTAGGACTTTTAATGGACCTCAAAGGTTTCCAAAGAACAGAAAGATACAGAATATTTCAGGTTAGAGAATAGTAGAAATATAAATAAAGGTCAGTCAAGAGGCTGGCCTGCCTGGAGTCGGGAGCTAGGGGGAAGAGAGGGAAGATCAGATGCCAAGATACACACAGTTAGCTGGGAGGACCATGCAGCAACCACATATCCAATCAGTCAGCAAGTCCAGTGGCTCCATCTTCAGAAGACAGTAAGTCCCCTACATACGAATAAGTTCTGTTCCAAGAGTGCATTCATAAGTCCAATTTGCTCTTAGGTCCAACAAAATTAGCCTAGGTACCCAATTAACATGATTGGTGATAAAGTACTGTACTGTAGTAGGTTTATAATACTTTTCACACAAATAATACATAAAAAGCAAACAAAAAATAAAACATTTTTTATCTTGTAGTATAGTACCTTGTGGAGAAGGCAATGGCACCCCACTCCAGTACTCTTGCCTGGAAAAATCTCATGGACGGAGGAGCCTGGAAGGCCACAGTCCATGGGTTTGCTGAGGGTCGGACACAACTGAGCAACTTCACTTTCACTTTTCACTTTCATGCATTGGAGAAGGAAATGGCAACCCACTCCAGTGTGCTTGCCTGGAGAATCCCAGGGATGGCAGAGCCTGGTGGGCTGCCGTCTATGGGGTCACACAGAGTCGGACACGACTGAAGTGACTTAGCAGCAGCAGCATAGTACCTTGAAAAGTACAGTAGTACCATACATCGGCTGGCATATAGGAGCTGGCACTGAGTGAACAGGCAAGAAGAGTTACTGAGGACGGAGAGGAGGTGGGAGACATCAGAGCTGAAGGAATGTCAGCAACAGGAGATGGAGGGAAAGCTGCAATTTCACTCATGCCTGACATTGATGGAACACATGTTCGCATCTCTGAAAGTTTGCAATTTGAAGGTTTGAATGTAGGGGACTTCCAGCACCAACCCCACCTCATCACCTCCACTGCTCCCGCTCTGGCCTGAGTCACCAATCTCTCATTCACTTGGACTATTGCAAGTCTCCCCACAGGTTGTCTGCTTCCACCTTTGCCATTTTACAGATTACCAATCCATGAGACAGACCAAGCTTTGCTCACAGTAAAAGGTAAAGTCATCTCCTGACTTACAAAGCTGTCGTTCCTTTCCCGTTCCCTTCTATGAGGTCATCTCCTACTGCTTCCCCAGCACTCACTCCATGGCACCCACACTGGCCTCCTTGCTATTCCTTCCTCACCACCTCTAGGCCACTGGGCTTGCTCTTTCCCCCACCCCTTCCCCTGGGTATGGTCGTGGCTCACTCCCTTTACTATTCCTGTCCTGGCTACGTGTCACCTCCTCAGTGAGGCCCTCTTTGGCCATCCTAACTTAAAATGCAACCCCCACTCCCATCTTTGCACTCTCTATCCCCTCCCTCACCTTACTCTTTTCTCATAGCAGTCACCACCATCTGACATGCTGAATATTTCACTGATCAAAACTCCAGGAGGGCTGGGACTTTTGTTGTTCACTGCTACATTATCCTCAATGTCTAGAACAAGCACATGCCAGATGCTCAGTGAATACTGGCTAAATTAAATAATCCATGAATTCCTTACATTTCAGGATGACCTACAGCCAAAAACACATTACAACTGAGTCTAACAACTCTAGGCTACAGGACAGTGCCTGTCCAGGACTGTGTGGACTGACTCGCACAGCCATGTTTTCTGCCTTTTCCAGAGCTGGAGAATAAAACAGCCAATTATTCCCATTTCTGTATGTTGCGGGCTGAAATGTGCTCTCCCTAAATTCATATGTTGACATTTTAATCCTTAGAAGCTCAGAATGTGACTGTCTTTGGTTGTTGTTTAATTGCTAAGTTGAATCTGACTCTTTTGCAACTCCATGGACTGTAGCCCACCAGGCTCCCCTGTCCATGAAATTTCCCAGGCAAGAATACTGGAGTGGGTTGCCATTTCCTTCTTCAACTGTCTTTGGAGACAGTGCCTTTAAGAGATGATTAAATTAAAATGAGCCCATTAGAGTAGGCTCTAATCCAATGTCATCAGTAACCTTAGAAGAAGAGGTGATTTAGACATACAGGGAGTCCCCAGGAATGAGCGCACACAGAGAAAAGGTCATATGAACACATGGCAAGAAGATGGTCATTTACAAGCCAAGGAGAGAGTCCTCAGAATGAAATTAAACCTTGAACTTGGATTTCCCACCTCGAGAACTGTGAGAAATAGATTTCTGCTGATTAAGCCACACAGTCTGTGCTGTTTAGTTACAGCAGCCCTGGCAAACAGGTACACCATGTAAGCCCAGTAGTTAGGCCAAATGGGAATCATGCTCACAGAAAGGACTGAGTTATTGTCACCAACATCCTGACAATAACACTGGAGGGATCAATGCTTCTAACACATGATCCGCTTCCATCTTGGCACAGATGAGGAGGGTCAGAGAGGCCTGGCAGCCAGGAGAGTCTTGCTGTAGCTGTGTGCCCCAACCTGCTCCCCATGATCCCTACATCCGTGGGGCAACAGAAAAAGACCATGAAATTTCTCAGCATTGGAGAGAAGCAGGTAAGATCCCTCCTCAAGGGATTTCCCTGGTGGTTCAGTGGCTAAGACACCAAGCTGCCAATGCAGGGCACCTGGGTTTGATCCCTGGTCAGGAAACTAGATTCCATATGCTGCAACTGAAAAGAACCTACATGCCGCAACAAAGATCAAAGACCCCGAGTGCCACAACTAAGACCCGCCTCAGCCAAATAAATAAATAAAATAAATTTTTTTAAGAAAAGAAGATCCTTTCTCAAAAAAATCAAATTAAAAGACAAATTGAGTTAGCGTTACTAGAAGATTAAGAGTTAAATAAATTGGGACTTCCCTGGCTGTCCAGTGGTTAAGACTTCACCTTCCAATGCAGGGAGTGTGGGTTCAATCCCTGGTCAGGAAGCTAAGATCCCACGTGCCTTGAGGCCAAAAAACCCAAACATAACAAACAGAAGCAATATTGTAATAAATTCAATAGAGGCTTTAAAAGTGGTCTACACCAAAAAATATTTTTTTAAAAAAGCTAGATAGATAGTATAAAGTGTTACATAAATAAAGGCCATATGAAACACAGCACAGAAAAGGTGGTATAATCAGTGTGTGTGGAGCAGAGAGAAGGTTCTGTCTTTGGTTCTCTCAGCACCAAAGCAGAGAGAAGAGGGCTGAGTGCACTGAGGAGGTCCTGGGACACAGGAGTGTGAACTGACCTCCCGGGATGGGGAATTTTCAGGGATAAGTTGAGCAGGAATTCAGTACAATCACAAACAGGAAAAAAGCCATCAGTCTGAGACTGGTCACACACTTAGACTTTGTTCCCACATCTGGGATTACTTCTAATTCCCCAGGAGTAACTTTATATTAATATTTGCCAGAGTGTATTTGGCACACTCAAAAAATTAGAGAAAATAAAACTGAAAATTGGGAGATTAAATAGATTTATTTACTGCAGAACTTCTCAGAACTCAAAGTACATTTGTAAATCTCCCCCATATGATTAGACCATAAATCCTTTTTTCCCATGAGAATTTCAACTAACCAGTATTTTCAGGAGCATCCCTTTAAGACTTCCTGATATTGCTAGTCGGTAGAAAAGGCCAACCAACCCATGGTGCTTTGGTGTAAAGCACCAAACCAAAACAGTGGTCAAGCTCCAAAGCTGTGCTTTCAGACCAGCAGATATTTGTAGAGAAAGGGGGGAAGCAAAACAAGATAGAACAAAACAAACAACAGTGATCCAACCAGTGAATAGCATTCGACTGTGGCTGATTTCTTTTTTTAAGTAATTAATGTTATTGTTTCTATGTGGCTCTGGGCTGAAAATTCTACCTCAAAATAATCCTTGCAAAATGGGTTTGAAAATCACTTTCACTTTACAGATTAAAAAGCTGGAGCACAGAGAGGCTGAGACTTTGCTGACGATCTCACAGATAGTAACTGACAGAATCAGCCTTACACCCAATTAGGGAGGTTCTACCAAAAGCCTTTAACACAACAGCCTGGAACACTTGAACACGCCTGTTATACACCCAACACGGTGCTAGAGGAAAAAAAAAAAAATCAAAGCCTGGAGATAGAACCAATTCCAAGAAGCAGCTAGGACTGTTCTACCTTCTCAAGAAGAACCAGTCAATCTTATGTTAGTCACTCAATCGTGTCTGACTCTGCAATTTTATGGACTATGGCCTGCCAGACTCCTCTGTCCATGGAATTCTCCAGGCAAGAATACTGGAGTGGATAGCCACTCCCTTCTCCAGGGGATCTTCCCAACCCAGGGATGAACCCAGGTATCCTGCATTGCAGGCAGAGTCTTTACCATCTGAGCCACCAGGGAAGCCCCCAGTCTTGGGCTGAGACAAAAATCTCAGAAGCAGATGTTCTGCCAGAACAGGGAAGAATCTGAAACTGGGTTCAAGGTAAAGATAGCTGACCAAAGGAAAGGACAGAAGTGCTTGGAAGTCAAGAGAAACGCAGTTCAGAGACTCATGAGGTCTATGATGGATGGAGAAAATCCACAGAGGGCAGGAACCAGACATCCCTTTTGCTGCCAGCAGCCTCCCCAAAAGCTGGAACACACGGTCGTTTCCTGTGTCCTGGTGACAGCAGAGGAAGGTTCCTGTGAAAACACCCTTGGAATGGTTGACCTGTTTTCGCCTTTGTACTTACCACAGTAGTCGTACCAAACGGTGGCGTCAGAGGAGTTGCAGACCCAACGATTCTCCCTAGGTTCAGTAAATATGGAAGAAAACAGGGTGGAAAAAAGCACAAATGGAAACATGATTCAATCTCTCCAAAACTTTAAAAATGTAAGGAGAATCTGTAACTAATCTTCAGACTCTTCCCCTTTATTTTTAGTAAAGGGAAAAAAATGTAACTTAGTCATCAGTCACATGATTTGAGTTCCTATCCAACTGTTTCCTCTTTTGAATGTGTGTGTGCGCGCGTGTGTGTGTTTAATATTTGAGCACTTCCTGCGAGAGGAGAGGAAAATGATTTAGAATGTACTCTTCGACCATGTGATACAAATGAGAGCACAGAGCTTTAAAAACAAAATGAGGTACTTCCTGGTCAATAGTAACAAAACCTGTCTTCTTTAGAAACTCAAAAGCCCAGCACTCTTTATCCCTCTGTGTTGCTTGCTATTCTCCCAAGTTCTTTTTCTTTTTTCTTTAAACCCTAAGCACACCCTCCTATTCTTTCTTTATTTATGGCTGTGCTGCTTGGCTTGGAAGCATGAAGTCCTAGACAGCCAGGGAATTCCCTCCCGCACGATCTTTATACATCAATTCTTACAGCCCAGAGAGCAGGACCGTCAGCTCTGAACTGAACAGTGTTCATGCACAGTGTTTTTGCTCGGCGACAGGTTGAGCCAAAGGGTAGAGACTGGCTGGATGAGACCTCAGACACAGGACACTAGCCAGAGTCCTGCATTATGGGCATGGGTCCCACCATGCTTGAGAATGCCCTCACTTTAGCCAACTACAGGGAATTTCAAGGGAATACCTTGAAATAGTCATCATTTTGGGTGTGGAATGTATTTCATTCCAAACCTCTCACTCTGCTCTAGAAAAACAGCTAACCCTTTAGATACTTTGCTACCTGAAATCCTTTAAAGGACAATGGCCTGTGGATTAGTAGCCAAAAATAGCATAGAGTCAGAGCCTTCAAATTTACAAGTTTAGAGGAAAATAATCATATTTGTAAAAGTTTTTTTTTTTAACTGAGGCATGGTCCTACTTTACCATTTGGTTTTTTTAAGGCAAAAATTCATGGGGTAGGGGTTGGGCTAGTGAAACGGGGAGTTGCTCAACTGGTATTGTTTCAGGTTGGCCAGATGAAAAGTTCTAGAGACCTATTGCACAACAAGGCAAATACAGTTAACACTAGAGTCTTTGTTCCTTTCAGTGTGTTCTGAGAGGACTAGGAGCCTGCATGGGTGTGTCCTCTTTCTTCCCCCGACTTTTAAAATACATTTTTATATTATGGAAAAAACACAGAAAATTTACCATCTTAACCGATTTTTTTTTTTTTCTGGACACACTAGGTATGATCTTAGTTCCACTAAAAGGAATAAAGACTCTAGAGAAAGTGCTGTTTCAGGTCTGAGGCAGAAAAGGTATAAGAAGATCATATACCTAGAACATCTTACTGTATTAGATAACCAATCTGATGACAGTCCCATTGACCAAAGAATGGTTTCCTATTGCTGTTGTAACAAATAGCCACAAATTTAATGCCTTAAAAACAAAACAAATGGGGGCTTTCGTGGTGGATTAGTGGTAAAGAATCTGCCTGCCAGTGCAGAAGACATGGGTTTGATCCCTGATCTGGAAAGATCCCACACACCACAGAGTGACTAAGCCTGTGTGCCACAACTGGTGAGCCTGTGCTCTAGAGCCGGGGAGCCGCAGCTATTAGCCCATGTGCTCTAGAGCTGGTGCTCCACAAGAGTAACCCCATGTCCCTGCAACTAGAGGAAACCTCGCAGCAACAGAAACCCAGCACAAATCCCCCCCCAAAAAATGCAAATGGGGGATTCCCTGGTGGTTCAGTGGTTAAGATTCTGTACTTTCACTGCTGAGGGCCCAGGTTTGAACCCCAGCTGGAGAACTAAGATCCTAAAGCCGCCTGGAGCAGCCAGGAAAAAAAAAATCTCTTAAAATTCTGAAGGTTGGAGTCCAAATCAGTTTTTAATTAATTTACTTATTTTAATTGGAGGCTAATTACTTTACAATATTGTAGTGGTTTTTGCCATACATCAACATGAATTAGCCATGGGCACACATGTGTTCCCCATCCAGAACCCCCCTCCCACCTCTGTCCCCATCCCATCCCCCAGGGTCATCCCAGTGCACCAGCCCTGAGCCCCCTGTCTCATGCATCAAACCTGGACCGGCGATCTGCTTCACATATGATAAGATACACGTTTCAGTGCTACCCTCCCAAATCACTTTCAGTGGACTAAAAGCAAGGAGTCAACATACCTAGTTCTTCTGGAATCTCCAGGGGAACGATTCATTAACTTGCCTTTTCAGCTTGTGGGCTGCAATCCTTTCATTCCTCCATCTTCAAAATTCAGCACTGCATCATCTCTGCTTCTGTCATCACATCACCTTCTCCCCTGATCTCCTGCCTGCCTCTTATAAGGACCCTGTGATTTTACTGCAACCATTTGGACAGTACAGGACAATCTTCCCAACACAAGATCCACCTATAAAATCCCTTTTGGCATTTAATGTAACATTCATAGCTTCCAGACTTAAACATTCAGCCTGCCTGTAGACTGTATGATCATTAATAAGACAGTAACTTTGGTGTATTGAAATACATCAAATGTATTCAAATCCATGAGCTCATAATACTTGTTTAAAGTCTAATCAGCCAATGGTACTAGGAAACTAATTGTATTTTGAAAACTGATAAAGGGAAAGAATCAAGCATTTATCCTGACCTTTCTATGGAGATTGAACTACTGGTAACCAAATAGTACAGAGAGGCACGTTTCCCTTGCCTTCTCATGCTCTTTTCTCTTTTAGAAGTATTAGAGCTAGTACATGAAAAAGGAATGATAGAATAGAACCATTTTGTAATATCTAATAAATTAGTGAACTTAGAAAACACATCAGAGGTTGCTAATATCACAAAGAGAGATAAGAACACATCGTATACCTCTCAATGGATGAACAGGGTGGTAGCCAATCTCTAATACAGCCCCCAAATATCCTTACTTCTTGGTATGCAAATTCTTGTGTAGTCCCCTCCAACAATGAATAAGGGTGACTGAGTAAATAAGAAAATATTGCACAATGATAAAGTGCAACTTCCAAAATAGATCATAAAAGCCTCTACCTTGTTCTCCTGGATCAATTGCTCTGGGGCAAACAGTAGCTCTATGGGCTTCCCTGGTGGCTCAGAGGATAAAGCGTCTGCCTGCAATGCAGGAGACCCAGGTTCGATCCTTGGGTTGGGAAGATACCCTGGAGAAGGAAGTGGTAACCCACTCCAGTATTCTTGCCTGGAGAATCCCATGGACAGAGAAGCCTGGCGGGCTACAGTCCACGGGGTTGCAAAGAGTCGAACACGACTGAGTGACTTCACTCAAACAGTAGCTCTAAAGAGAGATCCATGCAGTAGGAAACCAGATCTCCTCCCAAAAGGCCAGCACCATGTATAGATGTGAGAGTTGAACCATAAAGAAGGCTGAGTACCGAAGAATTGATGCTTTCGAATTGTAGTGCTGGAGAAAACTCTTGAGAGTCCCTTGGACAACAAGGAGATCCAACTAGTCACTCCTAAAGGAAATCAACCCTGAATATTCATTGGAAGGGCTGATGCTGAAGCTGAAGCTCCAATATTTGGGCCACCTGATGCCAAGAGCTGACTCATGGGAAAAGACCCTAATGCTAGGAAAGACTGAGGGTAGGAGGACAAGGGGCAACAGAGGATGAGACGGTTGGATGGCATTATTGACTCAGTGGACATGAGTTTGAGCAAGCTCCAGGAGATAGTGAAGGACAGGGAAATCTGGCGTGCTGCCCTTCATAGGATCGAAAAGAGTCGGACAGGACTAAGCAACTAAACAACAAAAAAATGTGTCAGTCACATATGTGAGCCACCTTGGAAGCAGTTCTTCAGATGACAGGAGCATCAGCTGATATCTTCACTGCAACCCCATGAGAGAACCTGAGCCATACCCACTCAGCTGAGTCATTTCCAAATACCCAACCAACAGACACTGTGCAGTTGTGTTTGTTTTAAACCACATTTTAGGGGCAATTTGTTATACAACAATAGATAATTAATACAAACATCAGCTATGAATTAGTTCTTGTCTAACTAATCAAACCTCAGTCTAATGAAGCCTAAAGTCCAACTACCAATTTATAGCAAATACAGTAGACAGAGAAATATTAACTACACCTTGGGAATATAATAAAAAAATCTAGACTGTGAAAACATGTATAGGACGAAAAACTCAGTTTATTCAACAGATGACGTGCAAGGGGAAGAAAAAAAGAAGATATTCCCTGCTGGTCCAGTGGTCAGGATTCCTCACTTCCGTTGCTGGCCGTCCTGGTTTGACTCCTTTTTGAGGAACTAAGATCCCACAAGCCACGTGGCACAGCTTAAAAACAAAGTGAAAGAAATAGAAGGGCCCACGGATTAGGAGTCTTAAAAGACATTTCAAAAGTAGGTGTAAATAAGGTGAGAACTTTACTTAGATCTTAATCCAAACAGAGGGGGGAAATTATGAAACAATTGGAAATTGGTAGACTGGATATTTGATAACTTTGGGATTAGGGACAGCTTAGGTATAATGGTATTGCTATTTAAGTCCTTATCTTGTAGATAAGGGGCTTCCCTGGTGGTTCAGACAGTAAAGAATCTGCCTACAATGCAGGAGACCTGGGTTCAATCCCTGGTCAGGAAGATCCCCTGGAGAATCAAATGGCAACTCACTCCAGTATTCTGCCTGGGCAATCCCATGGACAGAGGAGCCTGATGGGCTATAGCCCATGGGGTCACAAAGAGTCCGACACAACTGAGTGACCAACACTTTCACTTGTAGAATTACAAAATTAAATATTTAAGAAAGAAATGCTATGATGTCTGCAACTTGCTCCCAAATAAAAGTAGAGGGCAGGAGGTCTAGAGGAAACAATACTGACCACAAATTGGTAATTGCTGAATCTGGATAACCATCCTTTTTCTGAAAAAATCCTAATACAATTTTAACAAACGAGTCATTCATAACTAATGACCATTTTGTTACTTTTGCTATTATCTTTCAACGTGATGTAATTATTAATATACCGAGGGGAAGGATTACATTTTACTGTCAAGGGTATGCTATCTGATGTAACCCAGATGTTCAAAGGAATCACCTTGTCTTCTGAGACTCAAATAAACCTTACTCAATATCCTTCCCATAGATTGTAGGAGATTCATCAGGGTCTCAATCTTTCCAGCATTACTCTGCCGGGGGAGGGTAGTAGAGTGGCATGGAGGGATGTGCATGTATTTTCCCCTTATCTTGGCCTGAGTTGCTTCTGCAGACTTATTTCACTGATGAATCATCATGGTATCCTACATATGCTGATCCTTTTCTAAGCTTGGTCTCAGTCCAAATCGTGCCCTTGAGAAGACATCTTTCTCATGCAGTCTTTTAAGCAACCATGCTGTCCTCTGAGGAATTATTCTGATACTAACAAAAATAAGTTTTTTCACTCCACTACACAGGAGACAAAATGACTGCACGTATACAGGACATTTCGGAGAAGGCAATGGCACCCCACTCCAGCACCCTTGCCTGGAAAATCCCATGGACGGAGGAGCCTGGTAGGCTGCAGTCCACGGGGTCACAAAGAGTCGGACACAACTGAGCGACTTCACTTTCACTTTTCACTTTCCTGCACTGGAGAAGGAAATGGCAACCCACTCCAGTGTTCTTGCCTGGAGAATCCCAGGGATGGGGGAGCCTGGTGGGCTGCCGTCCATGGGGTCCCACAGAGTCGGACACGACTGAAGCGACTTAGCAACAGCAGCAGCAGCATACAGGACATTTAAAGAAACAGGTATGATGTACTCAAAACAAATTATGAAAAAAGTGACCCTCAAGAGAAAACTTTAAAATGTTAACAGTGCTGTTTTCTTCTATGTATCTAATGTTTGATAATGAGTATTTGACTATGGAATACCTTTTTACAGAAAGATATAAACCACATTAATTGTTAAGACAGCAACACATGTATACCTAGGTGACAGAGGACAGAAGGGCAGGCAGGCAGAGAAGTCCAAGCAGAGGCCAGAGGTGGTGGCAGCCTGTTCATCTCTGAGAATACAGCCCGCCCTCTACTAGGACCACAGGCTGGCTGATACTAGCAGAGGGCAGGCTCTAAATCTCAGAAAGAGCACTTTGCTACCTTAAGCTGTCTCCTGTAACCTTCTAACAACTTGACACTTCATCTTTCCAAGAACTAGTGATGCTCCTGACATGACTGAAGCGACTTAGCAGCAGCAGCAGCAGCAGTGATGCTCCTACTGCTTCTCCATGCACTTCCCTCACACAGAAGGAAATCATAAAAATTAGATTTACTATTGTAGCAGGTGATAGGAGGCCTTGGGTAGCTCTGTAGACTCAGTGTTCACCTCCCTCTCATACACAGTTAAGCCATAAAGATTAGATTAACCATCATGGCAGGTGATGGCTATTACACAGCTTTATACAGACTGGGTGTTTTGTTCCTAACTGTGACTCTGGCAACTTGCTCAGTACCCAATGCATTCTAGGCACATAATCAGCATTACCAATCTAAATAACGATGTGAGGCCATTTGTTCCTGGCTGAAAATCCTTCACAAGAACCAACTTTCTACAATTAGAGGTAAAAATCTTAAAATGCCAATACGTGGTAAGTTAGCATGAAGACTGCTATTTTATAAAAGGTACTATCCATCTGTATGGGTACGATCGTACCAAAGTAGATAGGATTTTCCCTATGTGTGATAGAGTGTACCAAAGGAGAGTACATGTGGAGAGACAAGCAGAACCACTGAAGACAAACTCCTCAGGTAACCACTTGCCTTCAAGCTAACCACACTCTACTGTATACAATCTTTAAAATGGGCAGCCATGTCAGAGAAGATAGGCAAAAACCTGTATTCAGAGCCAAAGGAAGCAGATTAACACTTGCTTTCTATAACGTGTGAATTTTTAGAGTTTCTACTGTGGGAAAAGGTAGTATCTATATCCTTAGAAAAGTTCATACACAAAGGAAAAATAACTTTCCCACATGCTTCTGATACCCAATTCCCAGGTGAGACTCATTTATTATATAAAATTAACCATGCATACATCAGCATATACATGTATTTCACACCCTTTTAAACAAAATGGTAGAATGTTACATGTTTTCTTTTTCAAACATAACTTTTTTTATTATAAAGGAACACAAGTCTCTGAATTAAAAGTTCTGATACAACTTAAATTATTTAACAATCAGTCACTAACAAAATCAAACATAAAGGCAATTATCGTACACTGGAACACAAATCACGTTTAAGCACAAACATAAAAATAACAAACTCAAGACTTTTCCAGCAGTCCAGAGGTTAAAACTTCACCCTTCCAATGCAGGGGGCATCAGTTCGGTCCCTGGTAGCAGAACTAAAATCTCACATGCCATGTGGCATGACAAAAAGCAGACTCATTTCTCTTCTTTAAGCTGTTTCTTTTCACTGGCTTCTTCCAGATCAAAAGTGAATGGTTTGTCATAACCCATTAAATGGTTATAGTCTTCAGGGTTTGGAAAGAGTGCTGGATTAACTAACAATGATTTCGTTTTAGCATAAAACGTAGTAAACACATGCGTGCTGTTTGGAATCTTCACATCATTCTGGTGAAATACTGTACTTTTTTCCGAAAGTACAACACTGTAAGTAATGGCTTTGTAAGTGTCTGTTCTGGCCTCATGGTACAAGCGAATGACATAGCCTTTTGTAAGAAAGTGAAGCAGTGCTGGAGTGATCACTGTAAAGCTTCCTATGGTGCCATAAAATAAGATTTGCAAAGGGAGACTTCCAAATATAACATTATTTTGTGCAAAAATGTATGGTAGAAACGCAAGGCTGATCAGACTTGTAGAGTAAGAAAAACACTTCACACCTAAAGAAAGAAAATAGGAGAGGATTAATACCATCCCATTAATTCTTCTTTCTTCCTACCATATCATTACCAAAACAACAAAACCAAAACACCAATATAGTGCTTATTATATTCCAGGCTTTATTTTAAGCACTCTGCATATTTTATTCATGAAATCTACAAAAAATTCCTGTAAGATAAATGTATAATTATCATCATCATCACTCCCATTTAAAAGATGAGAAAATATCAGGCACTTGCTCAATGTCACAAAGCTACCAAATAGCTATGTGAAAATGTAAAGTCACCAGTCATGTCCAACTCTTTTCGACCCCATGGACTGACTATAGCCCACCAGGCTCCTCTGTCTATGGAATTCTCCAGGGAAAAACACTGGAGTAGGTAGCCATTCCCTTTACCAGGGGATCTTCCTGACCCAGCATTGCAGGCAGACTCTTTATCGTCTGAGCCACTAGGGAAGCCTCACCAAATAGTGGTGTTGGGATTCAAACCCAGACAATCTGACTCTAGGGTCGAGTCTGTTGGCTATTAAAATGCACTACCCAATTAAAGATTTAATATTACTCAAAAATCCTTATGAATACTATAAAACTTACTCCAGTCAGCAGATAATCAAATAAAATGCTCCGTTAACAAGTACTTCCACAGATCTAAAACAAAATGCTCAAATACAGGCCTAACTTTATCAGGCTAAGTGCCCAACATTAAAATAGCAAATTTAAAAACAAAAACTCCCCACTGGTGGTTAAGAAACGTGTGGGAGAGGTAAAATTTCCTTATCAAGGAAAAACACTCAAGTTAAAATAGTGACATATTTTTACTTAGAAAGATTTTTTTTAAATCACTGACTTCTGAACTATATATTTAAAAATGGTCAAAATGGTAACTTTTACATTATGTCTACTTTACCACAGTAAATAAATAACTTAAAATGAAAATTTTCTTAGTTTGAATGTATAATTTTAACATGATTGAACACCATCTGTTTGGAAAATGGACAAGCTGAAATCCTAGATGAGCTGATTATAAAGTTAATTTGGAACAACAAAGGAAGCAAAAAAGAGAGGGAGAGTTAGATACTAAAACATTAAAATAGTGTTGTATAGGCTCAGTACTGAACAGATCAATGGAACAAAAGCACAAAATCTAGAAACCTCACTGCGTATGGAAATTTAGTGTAAAGATATAATTTAAAACTAGTGGTGCTGGGGCAACTGGATAGCCACACAGAAAAAAATAAAATTCAATTGATCCCTCATATCATATACCTGGAAAATTCCAAATAATCCAGAGATCTAGGTGTATAAAATAAGAAAGCTATAAGAAGCCCTGTGAAGGCCTTATATACCTGTGAAGGCCTTATAATCTGAGAACAGAAAAACTTTTCTAATTATGACTTAAAATACAGAGGCAATCAAGAGGAAAGTTGATAAATCTGATCACGTTTTTAAAATGTACACAGACATAAATACCATAAACAAAATAAAGAAATGAATGAGAAAAATACTACAAACTTGTATCACAAAGGATTAACATACCCAAGATATAAAAGGTTGCCAGTATATGAGAAGAAAAAGATCAACAACCCAATAAACAAATGAGTAAGTTCAATGAAACAAAAAATGCACATGGCCTTTAAACAGATTGTGTGTGTGTGTGTTTTAGTTGACGCTCAGTCATGTCTGACTCTTTGCGACCCCATGGACTATAGCCCACCAAGATCCTCTGTCCATGGAATTCCCCAGGCAAGAATACTGGAGTGGGTTGCCATGCCCTTCTCAAAGGGATCTTCCCAACCCAGGGATAGAACCTAGGTCTCCTGCACTGAAGGCAGATTCTTTCCCATCCGAGCCAGCAGGGAAGATTGCAAAAGATTAAATGATGCTAAACTTCTAACATAAGAAACATGTGATTAAAACCACAGTGAGATATTACTTTTCCCCCAAATTGGCAAAAACAAAAAAATCTGATACCATACATGTTGATGAGGCTGTAACACAACAGTCACTCTCATACATCACTGCTGGTTGAAGGCTTCTTGTTTGTACCAGTAATCTAAAAATAATTTCTTCTTCTCACAAGTAGTTGTCATGACATTGGTACAAATGGGATTTAATGGGGACCAGACTCTTGAGAGTCCCTTGGACTGCAAGGAGATCCAACCAGTCCATTCTGAAGGAGATCAGCCCTGGGTGTTCTTTGGAAGGACTGATGCTGAAGCTGAAACTCCAGTACTTTGGCCACCTCATGCGAAGAGTTGACTCATTGGAAAAGACTCTGATGCTGGGAGGGATTGGGGGCAGGAGGAGAAGGGGACGACAGAGGACGAGATGGCTGGATGGCATCACTGACTCGATGGACGTGAGTCTGAGTGAACTCCGGGAGTTGGTGATGGACAGGGAGGCCAGGCGTGCTGCAATTCATGGGGTTGCAAAGAGTCGGACATGACTGAGTGACTGATCTGATCTGATCTGATCTGAAGCTGTCTTCTGCAGAAAAACCACCTCTTGTTTCCCCATTATTCTTTTCACACTATAGTAGTATGAGTGGTATCCCTCAAATTCACATCCACCCAGAACCCCAGAATGTGACCTTATTTGGAGACAGGGTCTTTGCAGACAATTAAAAGTTGAGATGAAATCATCCTGGATTAGGGTGGACCCTACATCCAATGTGAGTGTCCTTAACAGGGCAGAACAGGACAAGCAGAGACACAGAGAAGGCCTTGTGAAGTAGCAGGCAGAGACTGAAGTTATGCAACTACAAGCCAAGGAACACAAAGGATGGCTGCGAGCCATCAGAAGCTGCAAGAGACAAAGAAGAGTTCTTCCCTAGCGCCTTCAGAGCATGTACATGCCAACACTGTGATTTCAGACTTCTGGCCTTCAAAACTGCGAGAATAAATTTTTGCCGTTTTAAGCCACGAAGTGTGTGAAAATGAATTTTAAAAGCCCTAGGAAACTAATACATACATATACTTTATTATGCCTGGTGGTGGTTGTGGTTTAGCCACTAAGTTGTGTCGAACTCTTCCAACCTCATGGACTGTAGTCCACCAGGCTTCTCTGTCTATGGGATTCTCCAAGCAAGAATACTGGAGTGGGTTGCCATTTCCTTCTCCAGGGGATCTTCCTGATCCAGAGATCAAACCTGCATCTCCTGCATTGCAGGCAAATTCTTTACCTACCGAGCCATCAGGGAAGCCAAGCATCAGTTGCTCAGGTTGAAGTAATTGCTATTTCTAAACATATTCTGGGTTTTCCCATCCTGATGTCTTTGCTCATACGACTTCCATGCATGGGATGTCCCGCTTTCACACCTCTTTATGTTCAAATTCTACTCATCTTAAAATGAGAATACAATGACATCAGTAATTTTTGTTGCTGAATTAACAAGAACTGCCAACTCAAAGTCCCCTCAAATGTCTTTACAGTAGGATCCAATTTGGTAGTTTAAAGAATTTCCAGGAATGGTACCTCTATGTCAATGCCTCTCACTCAGTTTTACACAGAAAAATTATTAATTCCTGATAAGCATATATAATGACTTTCTATTTTAATATGGAAGGAACTCAAACATCAAATTCTGCTACAATTCTAGAACTTTGAATACCATGCAAAATTTTGCTGCTCCACAAATATTGTATTATAACCATACTAAAATTAGGAGGCTTCCTAGGTGGTGCTAGTAATAAAGATCCTGCCTGCCAATGTAGGAGACATAAGAGATGTGGGTTCGATCCCTGGATCAGGAAGATACCCTGAAGGAGAGCATGGCATCCCCCTCGAGTATTCTTGCCTGGAGAATTTCATGGACAGAGAAGCCTGGCAGGCTATAGTCCATAGGGTTGCAAAGAGTCAGACATGACTGAATCAACTTAGCACACACACTAAAATTAATTCGTATTTATATTCTCTTCAGTTCAGAACTGAGTCAAGCGGGGACATGAAATAAATGGATAAACCTTCCCTTCATTTGAACGAATGGTGTCTGTGTTCATAAAGAAGGGTATCATGGGGGTCACAGTTGACACATCTCAAGGGCATCAATCCAGGTATCCAAGGCTCAATCCAGAGATTGACACAGGCTCAAAGACCAACTCATGTTGTAACTTCTGAAGAAATTACTACCATCCAAAACTGATTCTTCAAGAACTCCTCCCAACAGTGACTATAATCAGTCTTTATTCCCAAAAAGTTTTAAATTAGCTGAAGTTGTATTTTAAATATACTCAATTTTAATGTCACACACACTTGGGAACTTACAGATTTTCAGGTTAAATTTCAGACAACCAAGTAACATCAACATGATCAAAAACACACATGTCAATGGGGCACTGAAATCTTGTGGCTGTAAGGTAATCCTCCAAATATTTCAGGTTATACTTTTTTATATAAGGATTATTGAAATGAAATACCACCTCAGAAACCTGAACAAACCACATACCTACATTCTTCGTTTCTAAATTATCCCATACTACATACTGAATTATGACCTAAGGAGACAAAACAACTTTAAATTTGTAGTTATTTAATACACTGTCTTTTCCTACTCCATAACTCCCTACCTACCATGTGCAAAAGTCACTAAGTAAATACATTTGCTGAAAATTCTAAGATCTAAAAAATGTAGACTTAATATATCTTTGAATCATAATTACTCTATAGAGTAAATGTCTACTCACCCAAAATAACTACTAAGTATTCATTCATATTTGCTTCTCTGAATATTCAAACATTATATAAATATACGTTTTGTTGCTAAACATCCTGAGAGGTGACCAAAGGATGAATCTTTGTGCTCAGTCATAAGACCACAAAGTCGTAAGAGTCTTCAAAAACCTTTTAAAAGCCTCCTAAAGGGACTTTCCTGGTGGTCCCGTGGTTAAGAATCTGCCCTGCAATGTAGGAGATTCAGGTTCAATCCGCAGTGGGGAACTACAATCCCACATGCAGGGAGGGCAACTAAGGGGACTGTAGATGCAATTGCAGGGGGCCTGCTGCAACTACTGAGACCAAATGCAAGAAAAGATCCCACATGACACAACAAAGATCCTGAGGCAGCCAAATAAATAAATGAATAGATAAATAAAAATTTAAATTTCCTAAAAATGCAAAGGTCTCAACCTCCAAATCCTTTATTAAATCTTATAACCTTTCCTCTGTCTTGCAACTGAGGTGGTGGCTCAGGGATAAAGAATCCGCCTGCCAATGCAGGAGATGCAAGAGACATAGGTTTGATCCCTGAGTCAAGAAGATCCCCTGAAACACTGGCAACCCACTCCAGTATTCTTGCCTGTGAAACCCCATGGACAGTGAGCCAGGCAGGCAACAGTCCATGGGGTCTTAAGAGAGTCAGACAGGACTTAGCAACTAAACAACAATAAAAATAGTAAGTATCATATGCTCAGAACCTTTTTTATATTCAAAAGGTTGAAAAAAGGAAGTACCCTCATTTATGATTACCCACCAAATACTGTTCGGGCCAAATTCCCAGTATAAATCAGCCTTCCATCTTCTGATTTGTCAAGCTGTGTATGTGAACATCGAACACCTCTTTCCCAACAAACAGGTATCTATTGAAAGAGAGACCATGATGTGAGTGCATAATAAATTGCATTTTAGACCAACTTTTAAATTTTTTTAAGTTTATTTTGAAAAATATAATAAAGAGAATGTCTCATATGGGGTGATTTAAGGAATTCTTCCAAATAATCTAGAGCTAAAGAACTCAAATTGAGTAACAGAAAGGCTTTCCTTAATCCCACTCACAAGTAGACACTGAATTGGGAGTTTAAAGACCTACGTTTGCATGCCAGCTAGAAGCTTGTTAGATAAAGTGTGACCGTAAACAAGTAAAAAGTTAGTGGAGTAGTTTCTTCTATTGCATGTCACTATCACTCAATTGCAAAGATTTAAATACATTAGTTTTTGTTTAAAAAAAAACACACATCACTTTATTTAAGCAAAACACTGCAGATTCAGTGTTTATAAAGCCCAGGTAGTTTTTAATACTTCTAAAATATTTATACCACAGCTATTATTAATATATATATATATATTCTTTCCCCAAACTCTTTATATCCATTCCTTGTTCCTTATAAGGAAAAATTTCCACTTGAACTCCTACATCAAATTTCACAGGAACAAGAGTTCCCAGAACCTCTGAAAATGACTTTCACTACACACCCTCTTGAAGATGTAAAAGGCATGCCTAATTCCTTTAGGCTGAAATTTAATTAGATTTCAATTCCCGCACTGGCTTTCCAAGTTTCGGCATGTTTGCTAATCCTAATATTTTACAGGGCAGGATTAGGAGACAATTTATTCAGATTAAAATAAGAAGGATTAACGTCTTTATCCCGTTTCCCGCCCGCCCTCCCCACCCCCCACCCCCCACCCCCCGCCAGGGAGCATAGTAACTCCTAAAAATAGGGCCACCTAATAAAAAATTGAAAAAACTCAGAGGTTCTCCGAGTTTTTTCAGTTCCATCTCCACGTGGCACATCTAACTTCCTTGAAGATTAGTTCTTACAAGCTTGCGCTCAAGGACAGAAAAGGCTCAAGGACAGAAAAAACTGAGTCCTCGCTGGATTTGCAACCATCTGTAAAGTGACTGGAACCGCCCAGAAAATAATCACTTTCCAAGGGGCACTTGGATCCGCGGGTGCTGTGAACCCCGGGATGCACCGGCCTGGTCCCGAGGCCCAAACATACTATTCCCGCCAGCCTGGGACTGGGCTCCTTCCGTACAGGAGCCGCGGGGCAGTAGGGGAGAAGCTGCGGGGAAGCCGGGCTCCCCAGGCCGGATGCTACTTCCACCACCCGCCCCCCTCCCCGCCCTCACACGGGTCCGAAGCCCTCTATCCGCCGACCTGGGCTCGCACCCGACGCAGAACAGGCGCGGCAGCCGACAGCCCCGTGCCCCCGACGCGCCCTGAGGAGCCTCTGCAGGAGGCCGCCCTCGAGACAGCCGCCCTGGGGTCTCGGAGCGCGCTGGAAGCCCACAGCGCTGTCCTCTTCCCGCTGAGCCGCAGTCCGGCCGCCCACGGGCCGCCCAACGCCAGAAACAGCATCCCACACCCAACCAGGAAAGGCGACCGCACTGCGGCGGCACCGCGACACCCTAAACCGCGGCTTCTCACCAGTCCCGGCTGGAATGAACCGCGCAGGCGCATCCCCCAGAAGGCCCACCGGCAGGGTTGGCCGCCGGCGCGTGCGCAGAACATTCGGCACGCCTGCAACGTGCCCAACCTCGCGCGTTCCCTCCGCGCTGAGCTCTGCACCGGATCAGACCGTTGCTGCGGGGACCAGCACACGCCCAGCTTCCATGCTGCTTCCCCTTGTCGGAGTGTGGGGTTCTTTATAACAGTGTGGAAGAACTGAAGGGAGTGTGTGTGTGTGTGTGTCTTTATAACAGTGTGGAAGAACTGAAGGGAGTGTGTGTGTGTGTGTGTGTGTCTTTATAACAGTGTGGAAGAACTGAAGGGAGTGTGTGTGTGTGTGTTGGTCGCTTAGTCGTGTCCGACTCTTTGCGACCCCATGGGCTGTAACCTGCCAGGTTTCTCTGTCCCTGGGATTCTCTAGGCGTGGACGGAGATGCCAGGCAGGCTAGAGTCTTGGCCTCTTTATAACAGTGTGGAAGGATAGAGGGGAGAGCCATGCTCAAAGGACAAATCCTGGAAGCCCGAGTTAAATGTTTCATTCTCCTGGGTGTCATTTTCTAGGCTCCCTTAAACATTTTCTTTATGGAAAATGTTTCTAATCTATTGGCACAGAGGAATAATACATTACACGTTTGCACAAAAATGAATGGTAATTTGATCCAACCAATGAGTTGGTAGAAGATAAGTAGAATTTGCTCATTGTTGATACTTGTCAAATTTGTTTTCTGAAATCATTCTTATTCGTGTACCGGATAGTTTATTATTTGTTAAAGAGGTATTGAGTGCCTTGCCTATTGCCAGGACTAACTCAGAAGCTGAGGCTATAAAGATACTGAATAAAACTGGGAATCCACAGCGCTTTATGTTGCAGGAAGTAGAATCCCTTCCAAGTTAGGAGAGAGGGCGCTTGTCTAACACTGAAATGAATTGCCCGAGGACACGCATGAACTGGGAAAGCAAAAGATGATTGGGTAGGGGCATCTGGGTGGAGAGCAGTAGGGTAAGGAAACCCAGAACTGCTCTGCCATGTGGCTCACAGTCTGGGGTTTTAAGGTGATAGGATAAATTTCCAGGTTGTCTTTGGCCAATCATTCTGACTCAAGGTCCTTCCTGGTGGCTCAGGCATTGCTCAAGGAAGATGGATGCCAGGAAGAAGGACTCTGGGAAGTGGTCAGACATGTGGTGTCTCCTGACTTTTCCCCAACTCTTCTGGTCGTGGTGGCTTGTTAGTTCCACGTTCCTTACCAGGACCTCGTGTCATAAAACAGCTCACACAAATGGTTACTATAGTGCCTGGCCAGGGTGGGCAGTTTCAGCCAGTATGCTTCCCCTAACACATAGTGAAGGCAACCCTAAAAAATAAGTTGAAATATAATGTTTTATTATAATTGAAATATACCAATTTATGAAATATTACAGAAGCCCAAGATGCAGAATGATTAATTTAGCCTGAGAAGGCCCAGAGGTTCAGGTTCAGCTGAGTATCGAGAGATGAGCATCCAACTAGTCAATACGCTCTTTTGTTTATTTCAGAACCATATGTTTTACTCAAAATGTTATTTGCATAAGAGAGGAACAAACTAATAGTCTAAACTAGTACCACCTTCACAACTCCAAATCCTGTCTACCTTTTTCTGGGTATCTAGAAGGATAAAATAATACTATCTCTTTATGGATAATTTCACTTTCTTTTTTGTTTCGTTTACTGAAGTATAGCCAATTTACAGTGTTGTGCTAATTTGCCGTACAGCAAAGTGACTCCATTATACACATATATACATTCTTTTTCATATTCTTTTCCCTTCTGGTTTATCCCAGGAGACTGGGTATAGTTCCCTGTGCTATACAGTAGAACTTTGTTATTTATTCATTCTAAATATAGTAGTTTTGTCTGAGCGTGTTTTATAGATATGTTCATTGGTGCCATATATTTGATTGCACATAAATGATACCATATGGTATTTGTCTTTCTCTTTCTGGCTCACTTCACTTAGTATGATACTCTCTAGTTCTATCCATGATGCTGCAAATGGCATTATTTTGTTCTTTTTTTATGAATGAGTAATATTCCTTTGTGGACTTCCCAGGCGGCTCAGTGGTAAAAAATCTGCCTGCAATGCAAGAGATGTGTTTTCCATCCTAGGGTTGGGAAGATCCCCTGGAGAAGGAAATGGCAACCCACTCCTGTATTCTTGACATGTCGTTTCCATGGCTTGGCTATTGTAACTTTATTTTCTTTATCTTCTGCTTACCTTTTAACGTCTCTTGACTCTCCTGGGGGGTCCAGTGGTTAAGACTCTGTGCTTCCAATGCAAGGACTGCCAGTTCTATCCCCAGTTGGGGAACTAAGATTCCAGATCACCTGAGACCAAAAAAAAAAAAAAAAAAACCCAAAATATTCTTTAGTGTAGTGCATATTACAAACATCAATTAGCCATTCTTGTACTGATACATATTTAAACTTGCTGTTCACATAGTGTTTTTTAATAGTTTTAATAGCTTTAAAAAGATAAACTGAGGCACGCTAAAATTTGAGAGTTTATTTGAGCAAAACTTTATTCCAATCGTACATCAAACTTGAAACAGTCATGAGCACTCCACTGACAGGAGCTAGAAGATGATGCACATGCAAAGCAAGGAAATTGATTGTTATAGCTTATGCTGTTGCATTATTTGAGAAAAATCTCATTGGATGTTTTTGATTGGTTGTTCCTACTTTTGAGGTATTCACAGGATTGAATATGGGGTTGCTCATTAATCTACCAAGACATCAGAGCCATCTCAGTCTAATGCCTCTTTGTATGATTACTTCAACAATATATTAAGAGAACCTGAATTTTTATCTTCTGTTAAGCTTAGTTTCTTCCTACAGAAACTGTGGGCAAATGGAAATACTACTTGGTCTGCTCAGAGTTTCTAAATAGCTGAAATGAGATCATATTCTGAAATTTTTGTGCTATAGAATTATATGAAACTATTATTCATGGTTAAAGATTTCCCAGTTCTAGTAGTTCAGAGATGTTTTTTAAATATATACTACTTGAGTGGGATTTTAGAATGATACTAAGGCTGTTTACAAAATAATCCTTGATTTCGCCATTCATACCATCTGAGAGGGTTTTAAGATGGAGGCTCATGGAAAAATTGAAAATGGGTATCCCTTGTAGAATGTATGGCCACCATTATTACATGTAATTTTTGTTGGGTTTTTAGCTGTCTTTCCTTCCCATCCACCACGCCTTTTCCCCTCCTTTAATTTAAGCTTAAGGACAGAATTGTGTGATGGAAAAAAGAAAAGAAAATTTTTGGTAAAGCCAGTATTTGATAAGAACCCTAAATACTTCTTTATAGTGGGTTGGAAGTTAAACCAGGAGAGTCTTTTAGCAAAAGAATTTGTCAGTAGATAATCAAGAACTTTTAAAATGTTCATATTCTAAAGAAACGGAAACATGGTCAAAGATTTCTACAGATCCTGAATACAGCATTACATAAAGTGACTTAAAAATGAAAATAAGGTCAATGTCCAACATTTAAGGAAGTACTTAAGTGACTCACGGTACATTTAGACAATGTAATTCTATAGACATTAAAAATGATGTTGTGGAGATTTGGGTTACAAAAGTGTGGGTTATTGAGGTTTGTTAAGTAGGAAAATAAATAGTATAAAGAACCATGTAAATACATGTAAATATAGTCTACGTAAAAGTATATTAAAACACCAAATGTATCTGCAATTTCTACATTTTTATAACCATGTATTATACATTTACTATATGTAAATAATAAATTATTATTTACATAATAAATAATGCCCTAAGTAAATTTTGCATTTTTAAAAAACAATCCTTGACTAGATTTTAGCCCTAAATCTGGCATTAGTTAGCCTCAGCATCCTCACCTGAAAAATTCTATCATTCTCTAGGCAACTAACAAAGGCAATGAGGAAAGGGAAGTTTTAAGGGGAGAAAACAACACTCCTGAAGTAAAGGAGGAAAAGTTCAGTCGAAAATGAGCCCACAGCCTCCTCTTCTTAGCCCATTGCCTCTCCTCTGAGCTGCTGCTGCTGCTGCTAAGTCGCTTCAATCGGGTCCGACTCTGTGTAACCCCATAGACAGCAGCCCACCAAGGCTCCCCCAACCCTGGGATTCTCCAGGCAAGAACACTGGAGTGGGTTGCCATTTCCTTCTCCAATGCATGAAAGTGAAAAATGAAAGTGAAGTCACTCAGTCGTGTCTGACTCTTAGCGACCCCATGGACTGCAGCCTACCAGGCTCCTCCATCCATGAGATTTTCCAGGCAAAAGTACTGGAGTGGGGTGCCATTTATAACCAAAAAACCTTAATTATTTTTGCAAAGGCTGGGAAAAATTAACCTCCAACAGTCTGTCCGGTATTGCTTTTGCAACACTTTTTAATCTGCCAAATGAAGTAAAAGTGTCTTTCAGGCAAAAGTCACTAATTAGGTCAACAAACTCTGGGTCGCCTGTGTTTTCCTTTTGTGGACATCATTACACAACAGTCCTAGTTGAGCAACTTGCAATGGTGAGAGTCTTGGCCCTACATTCTTTTCATGCTTCAGTCCGGTAAACAGAGGGCGAACTTTATTTAGCTGTTTCACTCTTCCTGGAAGGGTGCCTAAATTTCACCACAGGAAAGCAGATAAAGGCGGCTCTGACTTATGATAGTTCAATTTATAATTGACTTTATGATGGTGAAAAAGCTGTAAGATTCAGAAGAAACCGTACACAATTTGGAATCTTATTTAATCTTTTCCTGGGCTATATGCAGTATGAAAGATGCAGTATAATACTCTCTCCTCGGTTTTGAAGCTTCTAATCACTTACCCAATCAGGAGGGTAAACCACCTATATATTTACAATCATTCTGTTTTTAACTTTCAGTACAGTAATCAATAAACTACCTGAGATAATCAACACTCTATTGTAAAATAAGCTTTGTATTTGATGATCTCTGCCCAACTGCAGGTTGGATATAAGTAGGCTAAACTGTGTTGAATAGGTTACGTCTATCCAGTGCATTTTCCACTGATATTGTCAACTTCCCATGAGTTCTCAGGATAGAACCCCATCTTAAGTGGAGGTAAGATCTGTAAAAAGGATAGGCAGATGGGAGGAGTGGGGAGATGGTGCGCCGAGGAGACAGCGGGAGAGAGAGCAGAGGAAGGAGAGGCAGAGGGGGCGTGCAATGACAAAGATGGTGTCAGAAGTGGGTACTGGTGGCCGTAGTTTCTGTGAATGATTGCCTGGGGGGGAGACAGGCGACGGGGTGAAGGCCTCCGAGTGGGGGTGGGGGGCGTGGTTGCTTTCAGTAAACACTGAAAAGTACCGGGAAGAGAGGAAATGAGGCCAGCGATTTCGCGAGCTGCCGAGATGCTCTTCAATAAGCTCTGCAACTTTTCACAAAAGACAGAAAGTGCTTCATAAAGAGCACGGTCTTGTTAGCACAGAAACCGCACCCCCACTTTCCGACCTTTCTTCTGCGGACGTCTGCTACGTCTAGGCTTACCCGCAAAGGAGGGGTAGGGACAACCTCCAAAATTACCAGACTCTTTAAGACTCGGCGTAAGAAACTACAAGTTCCAGGTTGCAGCGCTGACTCCGCCTAACACGGCAGTACCCGCTAGAGAAACTACAAATCCCAGGATGCAATGGTGCCTCGGACCCCCGACCTCCTCCACTCCCAGCACCGCTTCAAGGATGAGGTCCCTTCGGAAATCAGATTAGGGTCGGCGCTGCATGCTGGGAATCAGAAGACCCAAAATAGGATTGGCTGAGACTTTTCCCGGCACCGCCGTCCTCGTAGGCTGGCCCGTGGAAGAAGGGAGGAGGGCGCTGCGCACTTCCTGTAGACGCCGGCAAGCAACGGCCTCGGAGCGTCTCCGCCTCACCAGGTACTAATCTCCCGCGCATAGAAGGCATCTGTGACCCAGCGGAAGTGATTCCTCTTGCTGCCCCGGAACCCACGGCGGCAGGCAGCTGGGGGTGGGGGGGCGGCCCTGGTGTAGGGGCTGTGGCGGTGCGCGGGGACCCGGTGCGGTGGCTGCGGTAGCTGCGGAGCTGACGAGTGAGTCTCGGGCTGGGGTGGGAACGGAGCTCTGGGCCCGCGTGGCGGACGGGGGAGGCTCGTACTGAGTGCTCTCGCCATCCCACTTCCCACCCCTTCCCATTTGGGCGGGGAAGGAACGGAAGCTTAACCTTGCCCTGCCGCTTCGGCTCCTGGTTTGGGGGAGGGGAGAGGAGGGCGGCGGGACGTTCCCTGGCGCCGCTCGGTGGGCTTGGAAAAGGGAGGAAGGAGGGGCGGCGGCTGGCGAGACTGGGCCTCTTCTGGGTTGAGCGTGAGGAGGGTGGAGTTAGGAACATGGCAGCCCTGTGGCTTTTCCTTTTTTGCTTTCCCCGGGTGCACTCAGGTTCGTCCTTTCCTTGGAGCCGGTCCCCACTCACAGAAGAGGGCCTTCGCTCTTTCCTGTAGCGGGACCCCGAGAACTTTACTTTCGGGGCAACTTGTTGGGTAATCTCTGCCCGACTTGGTGGTTTGGGTCTGTCGAGCATCTGCCGCCCAGTCTTATCTGATGGAGGCCTCCAGTGTCAAGTACGGTGGCCATTAAGTTTCTCCTGTGGACCTCTTTAGTTTATGGAGTTCGAGTTACTAGTGCGAGCATTTCTACTCTGCGTCGCCTTCAGTATAGAAAACAACCGAAATCCTTTAGAGTTTTAAAACCTTATTTTCAAACTACCAAATTTGCTTTTTCATCGCCAGGTAGTTTTCCTGTTTTGTTTAGTGGACTAAAATGAGACATCTCCGATCTCGTTTACATTGTAATTGTGGTATAATTCATGATGTTAAAACACCACTGTTCACACGTGGATTCATTCATTTCGGAGATACAATGGCAAAGAGACAACTATGGCCCCTGTCATCGTGGATATTAAGTGTTTATTGCCAGTGATGATTTTGGCCTCTTAATTTTTAAATGACTGTCCTTTTTTCCTTAAGTATGAGATCGACCTAATAACCAGTAACTACCATTCCAAGTTATATATATATAAATTTATTTCAAATGGAAGATGCTAGTTTCATTTCATTATAGTAATTCTGTAATATGATTAGGCAATAGTTTGTAGTCAGAAGTTAGAGTCAGTTCTATATATCAAGTTCTAAAGTATTTGTATCCTATAAATTGCTTTTTTGGTTTTTTTTTTTTTTAATAAAAATGGCGCATTTATTGCTACAGAACGGTCATGTACATGACTTCATCGAATAACTACAGATGGGAAACAGGTAATGGCCTAGACCAAGCTGGGTTTGTTTTTGTCTTGAAGGAACTCCAGCACACAACCTGTTTCGACACTTCTACAAATCAGAAATACACTCAAAACATGAAAAAAATAGAGGCACTCAACCACACATTGAAAACAAGGTGTAACTGTTTATCTTTTTTTTCTTTTTGTAGATTTTTCAGTATTAGAAAATATCTGAAAAGTCTTTGTATTTACACTGGTATGTATTAATGCATTTTAGCTAATCCGTCCTAAATGTTTACTGTTCTATTATTAAATAAGATCAGAAAAATCTCATCAGTGATTTCAAGCTTTGGTGATTAAGAAAACTACAGTGCCATTCACTCAAATATTTATTGAGCATCTTCATCTTCTATATGTTAGGCACTATACATGAAGCCTGCCCTCTTGGAGCTTGAGGAAAGAGACTGTACATTAAGTAAGCAAACATAGTTTCAGATGGCGATAAATGTAAAGAGAATATAACTAGATTTAGAGTTAGATTAAGTTAGGGTGACTAGGGTGAGAGTGTGTCATTTTGAAAGAGAAGTGCTCAAGGAAGACCTGCTTCTCTGAAGACTTAAGGTTTTGCCTGGAGACCAAAATAATGAAGAGCTGAAGGAAGAGTTTTTGAGAGAGCAGTAACTGCAAATGCATAGACCTTAAGAGAAATGAACTTGACCCATTACAGTACTTAGAAGGTCATTGTGGCTGGAGCGTAAGGAAGAGTGATGGGAGGTGAGAACAGAATGGTTAGCAAGCAGTAAATGAAATGGAACTTTATTGTCTTTGTTCTGTTTGTAATGAGAAGCCATTAGGGGATTTTGTATAGGGGAATGCTTTTGATGACTAACTGCTGAGTGGCAAACTGAGTTGGAGGAAAGTGGAGAAACCAGCTCCTAAGGCAGCTTGTAGTAGTTCAGTTGAGCTGTAGTTGAGCTGTAGTAGCTTGAACTAGAGATGTAGAGTTGGAAGTGAGAAGCGGTCTGATTCGGAGTATAATTTGAAGATGGAGCCAAATGGGTCTTACTAACCCCAGGACAAAAAATCTGGAAGAATCACCTTGTTTTGCCCAAACATCTGGGAGAACAGTAGCACCATCTCCTGGAATGAGGAAGACTGGGGAGGGTGCACTGGTTTCTAAGGGATAAAACAGGAGTTCTGTATAGAGTGTACTAAATTTGATAATTTTATACAGCTCAGAATATGTGCAGTAGTAGGCAATAGAATACCCCTACTGTTGCTCAGAGCGGAAGTCAGGCTCGGGAGATAATCCTGGAGTCGTGTTTTATTGGTGGTACTTAAAACTACAGACCAGAGGACATCAAGAGTATTAATGGAGAAGAAGCAGATGGCTGGGAAGGGAGCACTCTGGTTAGAGGAGCAGTGATGGGAACCGAAAGGCCAGGAGGGTGTGGCATCTGTAATACTAATGGAAGAAAAGAGGTTGGAGTCAACTATAAAAGAGTAATATGAAGATTAAAAATTGACCTAGTGACTGAGTAGTTGAAATCTGACAAGAGCACTTTGATTGGACTAGTAGTCTAAAAAGACTGATTATTGTGGGTTATGGAGAAGTGGGTGGTCTTGATGATGTTACAGCATTTGATGTGTTGATGGGAATAGGGGTGGAGCAAAGTTCTTGGATCACTGTGGTAGGAAGGATGATTTTTATGCAGCTTTTGAAACAGGAAAATGGACAGAGTATATGGTATATAGGTATGCAGGTAGGATGAAGGTGGAAAAGACAAGGCATTTGAAGTGATTTGTTCTGTTTTCTTGGTGACATAAGTGAAGTGGTTAGGGTAGGGAGGAGAGGAATGTGGGAGGTTTAAGAGCTGTAAATTTTCTGAGTAGGAAAGCCAGTTAATAGTTAGTTAAGGGGATTACTGTGATACCAAGTCCCTGTTTAAAATAGGTTTAAAATAGAGACCAGTCAAAATGGTTGTGACTTTTCTTTAGCCAGTTGAGCTTTTTTATTTGAGGCCTGAGCTAGGTGGAGAATTGGGTTTGGCCAGGATTGGGATTTTGGGTGGGTTAACTACATCAGAGGAGGGTCAGGGAGTTAAGTATAAAGACTGTGAGGTGTGTATGGTGCCAGTCCTCATGTTAACAATGGAGTGAAGCAAGCTCTGGCTTTCCTTTGTATTTGTTTTTTATTTTTAGTCCATCGTTGAAAGGTTTTTATAGTGCATAGAATGTATAATTGTTGTTTAGTCATTAAGCTGTGTCCCGCTTTTTGGGACCCTGTGGACTGGAGCCTGGCAGGCTCCTCTGTCCGTGGGATTTCCCAGGCAAGAAGACTGGAGTGGCTTGCCATTTCCTTCTCCAGGAGATCTTCCCAACCCAAGGATCGAACCCGTGTCTCCAGTATTGGCAGGCTGATTCTCTACCACTAAGCCACCAGGGAAGCCCTTTTGCTGTTGCGTTTTAGACTAAGACAAAGGAGTTTGGACATCATTGCCTGAGAGGGAGATTAGATTGGTTACAGGGTGTGGCAGACAGGACAGCCTCAGTGGAACACACAGCGCTCTGAAGCTCTTGAGTTCTGTGCTGTGTGGGAGCCACTCTGTTTAATAAAGATGAGAAATTGGGAATTATGGGCACTTGTAGAGGGAGGGTGAATTTCAGATGGGTTCAGTCATAAAATAGTAGAGCTGGAACGGACTTTAGACACAGTTTAGTCCAGTTTCCTCATTTGGGAGATGAAGAAACAGAAGTCTTATTACTTAAACCTATCTGAGTCTCAAGATAGAAAAAAAATGTTTTTTCTTTTTTTAATGTTTCAGCTGTGTTGGGTGGCCTGTGGGATCTTAGTTCCTCTATCAGGGATTGAACCCATGTCTTCTGCATTGGAAGCTCAGAGTCTTAACCACTGGACCACCAGGGAAGTCCCAGAATGAGCATTTTATATCATCCTGAGACATAAATTCAGCAACACTATAAGCATATTCTAGGCAAAATATTCTAATGTCTTTTTACAAACTAGAATTGTGTAACTTCTGTCAATTTGTATTAATGGCCAAAGCCTCTCTAATAACATTAGATAATTTTTGGTTAATGTAATTTACTTCATTTTTCAAATCAGTCATATTCTTACACATTATTGTTAAGAACAAATTATCAGGCTGACTGACCATTGTTTCCTTCAAAAGCAGCTTAGTTCCACATACTTGTTTCTTTTTAAAAAATCAGTTTTAAATTATAGTTTTCTAAATGACTAGAGATAACTAGTACTTTCAGACATGTATTTCAGTGCTCTTTAAAAAAAAAAACTGAAGTGTCATTGACCTACAATAATACATTAGTTTCAGATGTACAGCATGTGCTGTGCTTAGTCGCTTAGTTGTGTCCAGCTGTTTGTGACCCCATGGACCGTAGCCCACCAGGCTTCTCCAGGCAAGAATACTGTCCATGGGGCTCCTCCAGGCAAGAATAACTGCAGTGGGTTGCCATGCCCTCCTCCAAGGGATTTTCCCTACCCAGGGATCAAACCCAGGTCTCCCACGTTGCAGGCAGATTCTTTACTGTCTGAGCCACCAGGGATGAGTCAGTATTTCTATACATTACAAAATGATCACCACGATGATAAGTCTAGTGCCATCTGTTACTATACAAAGATGTTAAAATATTTGACTGTATTCCCGATGCTTTACGTTTTATCCACGTTTCATGACCAGAAGTTTCATGACTGGAAGTTTGTTACCTCTTTTTTTTTTTTTTTAATTGAAGGATAATTGCTTTACAGTATTTTGTTGGTTTCTGCCAAATATCGACATGAATCAGCCATAGGTATATGTATGTCCCCTCCCAAGTTTTGTGCCTCTTAATCTCCCTTGTCTGTTTGACTCATTCCTCCACCCAGTTCCTATGTGGCAACCACTGGTTTGTTCTGTGAGTCTGGTTCTGTTTTGTTATGTTTGTTCATTCATTTTGGTGTTTAGATTCCACATGTAAGTGAGATCATACAGTTTTTGTCTTTCACTCTCTGACTTATTTTACTTAGTGTGATATCCATCTTGTCACAGGTGGCAAGATCTCATTCTTATGACTAATACTCTTTTGTATGAGTAATCTTGAATTGTGTATGTCCTGTCTTTATCATCTGTTGATGGGCACTTAAATTGCTTCCACATCTTGACTATTGTAAATAATGCTAAAATGAATGCAGGGGTGCATGCATTTTTTTGAATTAGCATTTTTGTTGACTTTAGAAAAAATCTGCAGAAGTGGAATTCTGGATCTATGGTAGTGCTATTTTTAATTTTTTGAGGAACTTCCATGCTGTTCTCCGTAGTGGCTGCATCAATTTACAGTCCTACCAATGCTGTGTAAGGGTTCCCTTTTCTCCACATCCTTGCCAGTGCTTGTTGTTATTCATTGTCAAAAATAAGGATAGCCATTCTGACAGGTCTCAAATGGTATCTTATTATGGTTTCAATTTGCATTTCCCTGGTGATTTTTGACGTTGAGCATCTTTTCATGTGTTGTTTGGCTGTCTGTGTGTCTTCGTTGGGAAAATGTCTATTCTGGTCCTCTTCCCATTTTTCAGTTGGGTTGGTTGGGGGTTTTTTATTTTGAGTCTCATGAATTCTTTAAATATTGGATTGGCCAAAAAGTTCATTCTGGTTTTTCCATAAGATGTTAGTGAACTTTTTTGTTGTTGTTCAGTCACTCAGTTGTGTCCTCCTCTCTTCGACCTCATGGACTGCAGCACATCAGGTTTCCTTGTCCTTCACTATCTCCCAGAATTTGCTCAAACTCATGTCTATTGAATTGATGATGCCATCCAGTCGTCTCATCCTCTGTCACCCTCTTCTCTTTCTGCCCCAGTCTTTCCCAGCATCCGAGTCTTTTCCAGTGAGTTGACTCTTCACGTCAGGTGGCCCAAGTATTGGAGCTTCAGCTTTGGCCAACCCCATATCTGGGGTGTTAACCCCTTATCAGACATACTGTTTACAAACTTCTCCCACTCAATAGGTGGCCTTTTAATTATGTTGACAGTTTCATTTGTTTTGCACAAGCTTTTTCTTTAATTTGCTGCAGTCCCATTTGTTTACTTCTGCTTTGTTTTCCTTGCCTAAGGAGACATATCCCCCAAAATACTGCTAAGACCAGTGTCAAGGAATGTACTGCCTATGTTTTCTTCTAGGAGCTTTATGATTCAGGTCTTACGTTTTAAGTATTTAATGCACTTTTGAGTTTATTTTTGTATATGGTGTGAGAAAGTTCAGTTTTGTTTCTTTTGCATATAAGCTGCCCAGTTTTCCCAACATCATTTATGGAAGAGGCTGTCTTTTTATCACTGAATATTTCTGCTGCTTTTAACATAGATGAATTGATCATGTAACTGTGGTCTCATTTCTGGGCTCTCTGTTCTGCCATTAGTCTGTGAGACTGTTTTTACATACTGTTGGGATTACTGTAGTTTGTAGTATAGAGAAAGAAATGGCAGCCCACTCCAGTATTCTTGCCTGAGGAAGCCCATGGACAGAGGAGCCTGACGGGCTCCAGTCCATGGGGTCGCAAAGAGTCAGACACAACTGAGCAACTAAGCATAGCATAGCATGCCTTCTGCATCGTACATGTAAGACTCCATTTATCGCTGAGTGGCTAAACAGCAGCACAGCAGCTTGTAGTGTAGTTTAACATTAGGGAATATGTCACCTCTGACTCTGTTCTTCTTTCTCAGAATTGTTTTGGCTATTCAGGGTCATTTTTATATATTTTCCTGCAGAAAACATGAGTTTAATAGGTAAGAAATCATTTATTTTTCATAAATGGCATAAAACTATACCTATCATTCTTACCTGCTTTTAGAAAAGTTAAGTTTATCTTAGTGGTATTTCCATGTTATTACATACATATATTTAACTTAATCCTTTTCACTGCCCCAGAATATTTTGTAAGTTTATACTATTTTTGTTTCATATTACCCATTTCCCCTCCTGTTCAAATCATGGTTCTTAGCAAGTTTGTTTTTTTTTCTCTTTTTTTTATTTTTTAACTTTACAATATTGTATTGGTTTTGCCATGTATCAGCATGAATCCAGCACAGGTATACACGTGTTCCCCATCCTGAACCCTCCTCCCTCCTCCCTCCCCACACCATCCCTCTGGGTCTTCCCAGTGCACCAGCCGCAAGCATCCAGTATCGTGCATCGAACCTGGACTGGCGCATCGAACCTGGACTGGCGACTCACTCGTTTCCCAAATCATCCCACCCTCTCCCTCTCCCACAGAGTCCAAAAGACTGTTCTATACATCAGTGTAATATTTTAGTTTTCATGTTTCCTTTGGAACCAAACATTTTTATAGGGGTCTGTGAGCTATTTGTATTTTTTTCTTCTGATATGTTTCTGGAGTTCAGTGGGTGTGTGTTTGTTTGTTTTAACATTTGGTTCTTTAATTGCTATTATATTCTTGTGAGTAATGCGTTAGACATCTACAGAGCTGTAGATTTGCAGCTGTTGCTCTCATCTACTTAGCTAATCCAAGCAAGTCAGCTGAAAAACTGTTAGAACTAGTAAGAGAGTTCGGTTAAGATGCTAGAATACAAGATCAACTTACTGAGTTTAAAAGGTTTTCTTTAAAACACCAGCAATAGCCTTTCAGAAAGTATAGTATAAGACAGATCTCATTCATAATGGGAACTGTAAAGTGCTAAAAGTAGACCTAACAAGAAATGTGTGATCACAAAATGGGGACTTGCCCAACTCTTTAGCAAAAGCATATTTATCACACTATTGTAATTAAAACAGTGGGAATATTGGTCAGGTATAAACAAGATTGATGGAACAGAATACAGTCTAGAAATCCGTGTAATATAGTGTATGATACAGCGTATGATAGTAATATAGTAGTAATATAGTGTATGTAGTAATATAGTGCATGACAAAGGTAACATTTCAAATAAGGGATGGGCTGTTAAAAGATCTTTTTGGTGTTCAGTGACACTAGGCTGAAAACTGGCTTCAGTACAGGCCTTAGGCTCACCAGAATTTCTGTTTTTTTACCAAAACATTAAAAAAAAAATGCTAAAAGTAATTTTATATATGACTCTCTAAAACACAATGACATCAAGCCTTTGTTCATGTCTTCCACTGTTCATGTCTTCCACTGTTTAATCTCTTCCTTTTACCTACCTAATTCCTATTTTGAAACTTGCTCAGTTACAGAGTAAATGTTCACACTGAGCTTTTGTAACCCCAAACTTAGATTTATATAGGTTATCTGTGGGTTAAGTCCAAATTTAATCATTTCAATTATTTTAACTTCTTAGGTATCAGAGTCTACTCTTGTTGATGTTGATTTACTCTTTGTTAGTCATGGGGAGCTCCCTTTCCCACTCAGCCATTAACCCTTGTATAAATTATGGAATTTATTTACTATATTAAGAAGTCCATAGAAAAACTGTTGCTACCCAGAAGGCTTCTGAGGTGTGACTTTTCATGGTTGCTTAGCTACTGCTAGTTAAATAAACATCCTAAAGCTTTTACTCTGGAGATTTTTTAAAGAAAAGTTAGCACTTGAAATTCTACCTTTTCTAGCATTTTTTCCTTTTGTGTGTGTGTGTGTGTGTTTTTTAGGATGAGTACAAAGCAGTATGAACAGAAGAAAGTAATAATGACTGAAAAATTCTTTAAATTGCTTACTATTATTACCATAAAATGAACAGAAGAAACTAATAATGACTGAAAACTTCTTTAAATAGCTTACTGTTATTACCGTAATGACATAGTACTGGAGAAGGCAGTGGCACCCCACTCCAGTACTCTTGCCTGGAAAATCCCATGGACGGAGGAGCCTGGTAGGCTGTAGTCCATGGGGTCAAGAGTCAGACATGACTGAGCAACTTCACTTTCCCTTTTCACTTTCATGCATTGGAGAAGGAAATGGCAACCCACTCCAGTGTTCTTGCCTGGAGAATCCCAGGGACAGGGGAGCCTGGTGGGCTACCATCTTTGGGGTCGCACAGAGTCGGACACGACTGAAGTGACTTAGCAGTAGCAGACATAGTACTGGTTTTAAATTTTAAATAACTTATCTAAGGATTTATATCGGCACCTCTCAGCAGTAGTCGAAAAGAAGTTTTAATAGGAGCCGAAATTTATTACCATGGCTTTATGGAATAATGGAAGGGAATGTGGGCTCTAAAGCAAACCTATCTAGGTTTAAATTCTCATGTTGCCACTTAAGCTGTGGAAACCTTGAGCAAGTAGAGCAGCCTCTTAGTGTTTGCTAGTCTCTACAATGGTAATGATAGTTTCCCTGTGGAAGTATTGTTTTAAAATAAGATAACGTATGCAAGGCATTTAGTGCAGTGTTTATACTCATTAGACCCTCAACTTGGTAATAATGTTATATTGCCTGCTTTAGACATAGCCCCTTAAATATCTCCCTCCATTCTTGGAGAGGGTTCTAGACTAACATTTAATTTTTACTCCTACTTTGTCACTACCTGGAACGAATCATTCAGCCTCGCTGTACGTCAATGGTATCATTTTTTTAAGGTGAGGGATTACATAGGTTTAGGGCTTCCCTGGTGGCTCAGATGATAAAGAATCTGCTTGCAATGCAGGAGCCCCAGGTTTGATCCCTGGATTGGGAAGATACCCTGGAGAAGGGAATGGCTATCCACTCCAGTATTCTTGCTGGGAGAATTCCATGGACAGAGTAGCCTGGAAGGCTACAGTCCATGGGGTTGCTAAGAGTCAGACACAACTGAACAACTAACACTTTACCTTGACATAGGTTTATTGGTCAGAAATTTCTTAGAGAACAGGGTAATTAGAATATGCTGTTTTCCTGGCAATGACATAAAAATAATGGGACAAATAAAATCTTCTTTGAAGAAATGCTGTTAAAATACAAATTGCTGAAAATATGAGCTCTTTTCCTTTAGCAGTTATTTCTTTTGTAAAATTTAAGATTTCTCAAGAATTAATTTTAAACTCCTTCACTGTTAAATCTCAGAACTTTGGTAGCCTCTGTGCAGAATGGATGGAACATGTATTATAGATGTGCACGCTTACCTAAGAAGAGAGCAGGCCTTATCTTTTTTATTCTCATGAAAGTCACATCCTTGGGTTGATCATGTTGTCATTCATTTAGCAAATACTTGCTTTGGTGTCTACCAGTGTCTAGCAGATATAATATACAAAGATGATTAAAGCCAAGAGTCTCTTTCAAGTTCAGTTCGGCTCCTAATGAACAACATCTGTATGTTTAAACTGTTGTCAGAATAGTTACCTTAAAAGAGTAGGAGACAAATCTGTATTTAGAATTCCCTGTCCTGCAGGTGATCATCTTCTCAGATGTTCAGAAACTTGATACTCTTCCCTATTGTGGTGACTGGGAAATTTACCTAGCTGAGAGAGACCGAGTCCTTGCACTTGTAACACGAAATGATGTATTAAATAATAATGGGCGAAAACATGTTATTCTGGCATTGATCTCAATATAGCATTGTTATATTTTCAGGAAACTACTAAAGTTCCTGTGGACGCAAAGTAGAATTTCATAAGAACATAATGGGTAAGTTATATAAAAGTAATTTTGTCATTCAATTAGTTGAAGCTTTCTTCTCAAAGATAGACCTTCAGAGTCGGTGAATGCAAGTAAGAAAATAGAGTGGATTGAAAATTAGTTGTTCGTATCAACAGCTGTGTTTACTATATATTTCTGAAAGCCAGATCAGTAACATTATTGTGCCAGATTTAATTTGTGATTGCTAGTGAGTAATTGTTACTTAAGAAATTAGAAATTCTCCTAACGACATTGAAAATGGTTTTGTTTCCAAAAAAAAAAAAACCCAAAACCACTAAACGTATAAATTTAAATACTTGATAATTATTTTTATTTTTGTTCTTAGAGGTTGGCAAAAACTGCTAAAAATCTGTATGCTTGAATAGTCGAAGATTTAGAAGTTACTTGCATTTTTGAGTCCCCCAGCTTTTTACTATGAAAAATTGTAAGAATAATACACTGTGGCCTTTACCAGTTAATGTTTTGTCATATTTGCTTTTCCTGTGTGTGTGTGTTTATATACCCACATATACATACAAAAACACACATAAGCCTTTTTGCCTGTATTATTTATTTAGTTGTACATGTAATACTCAAGGAGCCTCCCATTTGGTTCAGTGGTAAAGAATCTGCCTGCCGATGCAGGAGCTACAGGAGACTCTGGTTCGATTCCTGGGTTGGGAAGATCCTCTGGAGTAGGAGATGACAAACCTCTGTAGTATCCTTGCCTGGAGAATTTCATGGACAAAGGAGCCTAGTGGGCTGCAGTCGATGGGGTCACAGAGTTGGCCACAACTGAACATGCAGCACATAAAACTCCATACTAAATCCTTAAGCATACATCTCCTAATTTGGTCCATATTCAAAATTTCAGTTTCTTCAATAGTGTTCTTCACAGTTTTTAAATCAAGGATCCAGTCAAGGATTACTTACTGTATTTATTTATCTCTTTGTCTCCTTTAAATAATTTCCTACTTTAGAGATTGGGTGAAGAGTGAAGTCTTTCCTGGCACATTTAAGTTTAGATTTGTCTGAATGGTTCCTCCCAATTATATTCAGATTAAACAATTTTGGCAGTGGTAGAACATAAGTAATTTTGATCTTTATTAATCTCAGTTTTAGGAATTTGTATTAACAGATGAATGAGTAAATGTATGTTTGTAATTAAACAGTGCTTCAGCTTCTGTACTTCTCACTAAGGCTTCCTGAGTTTTTAGAATAAGCCTTAAGATGTTTTCTTTCAAATATTGGTAATCATAAAAATTAAATTTCTGTCAATACAAACTTGTAAAATTATGTATGTGAGAAAAGATTGTAAACAGATGTATAAAAGTACATACTCCCTCAAAAAATTATATTGCACAAACTCCTCTGGCTAAAGCCAGCATGGTGGTAGTGGAGGTAGCTGCTAGCTACCTCACCTGTGCTTTGAATTTTTAAAAATACTTGCCTATATTCATTACTTCAGTATTCATGCAATAATTTAAACTGAGCAGTAAAATGTTTTGATCATTTTTTAAGTAAAGAAAGCCCTAATTTTGAGAATATGGGCTTGTCAGAAGTTGCACTCACATGGCCTACAAACATCTATTCCAAAACACCGTATGCATTTTATTTTTAAAATGAGTATTTCAAGTGACAGGTTTAAAGTTTTACTATTTGAATGTTTTCTTTTAGTCTTAAATTCGAATGTGCTGCTATGTTCACAAATTGTTACTATTCCCTTGAAAACACTGGTACATTTTCATCTAAAGTAAATATACTTGGGAGTTCCTTGATGGGCCAGTGGTTAGGACTCAGCACTTTTCACTGCCATGGCCCAGGTACAATCCCTGGTTGGGGAACTGAGATCCCACAAACTGTGTGGCCAAAATATTTAGAGACTAGTTATACAAGAAGTTAAAAACTTTAAAATCTCGGGAAATGGTCCAGGTCTGAACTATTCAAATACTAACTTTGGTAAACCTGTTTGTTTTTAATCCATTTTGTGAGTCAGAAATCATTTTACTACTTCCTTACTTTAGATGGAGAAGAGAAAACCTATGGTGGCTGTGAGGGCCCTGATGCCATGTATGTCAAATTGATATCTTCAGATGGTCATGAGTTTATTGTAAAGAGAGAACATGCGCTAACATCAGGAACAATAAAAGCCATGTTGAGTGGCCCAGGTAGGTACATTTCTTTATTTCCTCTTAATATACTGTATCTTCACTTTCAGTGTTTGATGAGTGTGATTTAAGTTGAATTAAATAGCTCATAACATTAAAAGAGAGAACAGTTCTAACATTAAAAGTTAGAACAATAACTGTTCTAACATTAATTATTGCATGGTTATGTTGCATTCTCTGGTGGCTCAGATGATAAAGCATCTGCCTGCACTGCAGAAGACCTGGGTTCGATCCTTGGGTGGGGAGGATCCCCTGGAGAAGGGAATGGCAACCCACTCCAGTATTCTTGCCTAGAGAATTCCATGGACAGAGGAGTCTGGCGGGCTACAGTCCATGGGGTCGCAAAGAGTCGGGCATGATTGAGCAGCTAACACTTTCTCTACGTTGCATTGGGGGGAAAATGGCATCTGCTATTTCCTGTTTTCAGTCATTTACTGCAGTTTTATTAAGACCAAATTGTTTATTTTGTAACAGGAAGGATCATTTTCCCTATGTTAGTTTTCCATGGTGAGTTCACCATAGAAGGACTGTGGTGATATGTGCTCCTGGTTACATGTGAAGTTTATTTAAGTTACTGCCTCCCAAATACCTATTCTTTTTTTTTTTTCCCCAAATATCTATTCTTAACATTTTACCTCAAGAAAGTTTTTCTTGAGGATTGGAATTTCTGGAGCATACAGTAATTCTATGCTTAACTCTGAGGAAATGCTGAACTGTTTGCACTGTGGCTGAACTATTTTACATTCCTACCAGCGGTGTTTGAGGGTTCTACTTTATCCACATCCTCTCTGACATTGGTTATTTTCTATTTTTCTGATTCTAGCCATCTTAGTGAGTGTGAAGTGGTATCTCTTTACATTGTCGTTTGGATTAGCAATTCCCTAATGACTAACAATGTTAAACATACCTTTATGTGCTTTTTGGTCATTTGTATATCTTCTTTTGAGAAACATCTGTTCAATTCTGTTGCCCATTTTTTAATTGACTTGTGTTTGTGAGTTGTTAAGGGTTCTCTATAAATTCTGGGGGGCTTCCCTGGTAGTTTAGCTGGTAAAGAAATCAGCCTGCAATGCCAGAGAACCCAGTTCGATTCCTGAGTCAGGAAGATCCCCTGGAAAAGGGATGGGCTACCCACTCCAGTATTCTTGGGCTTCCCTGGTGGCTCACCTGGCAAAGAATGTGCCTGCAATGCCGGAGACCCCTGGGTTGGGTTCGATCCCTGAGTTGGGAAGATCCCCTGGAGGATGGCTTGGCAACCTACTTCAGTATTCTTGCCTGGAGAAACCCCATGGACAGAGGAGCCTGGTGAGCTACAGTCTGTGGGATCGCGAAGAGTTGGACACAACTGAAGCAACTAAACACAGCACATAAATTCTGGTCACTAGACCCTTACCAGATACATAATTTGCAAATATTTTCTGTATTCTGTAGGCCGTGTTTTTTCTTGATAGTATCTTTTTCTGAGAGGATTGCTGCATTGGATCTTCACTGCAGCACATGGAATCTTCGTTGCGACATGGCAGATCTTTTGTTGTAGCACAAACTCTCTAGTTGTGGCATGTGGACTTAGTAGACTCAGCAGTTGTAGTGCCTGGGCTTCAGTGCTCCACAGGCATGTGAGATCTTAGTTCCCCAGTCAGGAAATGAACCTTCATCCCCTGCATTGCAAGGCGGATTCTTTTTTTTTCTTTTTAAACTTTTAAAATCTGTATTGGGGGATAGCCAGTTAACAAACAATGTTGTGATCATTTCAGGTGAACAGCAAAGGAACTCAGTCATACGTTTGCATGTATACATTCTCCCCCAAACTTCCTTCTCATCCAAGTTGGCAAGGCAGAGTCTTACCCATTGGACCACCAGGACAGTCCTTTGATAGTGTCTTCTGATGTACTAAACCTTTTTTATTGTGATGAAGTCCGGTTTATTTTCTCTCGTTGTTTGTGATTTATGAGTCCTGTCTAAATATCCATTGCCAAATTCAGTGTCATGAAGATTTACCCTTATGTTTTCTTATGAGCTCTGTAGTTTAACCTCTAACATTTAGGTCCTTGATATTATTAATTTTTTATATAGTATGAATCAGCTTCATTCATGCTTGTGGACATTCCATTACTGTTTGTTGAAGAGACCATACTTGACTCCATTGAATGGTCTTGGCATCCTTGTTGATATCGGTTGACTGTAAGTGTGTAGGTTCATTTCTGGACTCTCAATTCTTTCCTGTTGGTATATGTATCTATCCTTATACCAGTATAGCACTGTTTTGATTTCTGCAGCTTTGTAGTAAGTTTTGAAATTAGGAAGTGTTAAGCCCCTTTTTCTTTTTCAAAATTGTTTTGGCTATTTGGGATCCTTTGCAATCCCTTTTTTATATTTTTTACTATGGAAATTTTAAAACATAACCCAGATGTGGAGAAAATAGCATAACATACCTTACTGTACCCATCAACCAGCTTCAGTAGTTATCAGTATTTTGCCAATCTCGTTTCATCTATTCTGACTTTTTTTTTAAGAGTATTTCAAGCAAACTCCTGACATAATGCCATTTCACTTGCAGAAATCTATGATTGTTCCCCTGCAAAACTCTTTTTTTTCTTTCCTTGTCTTACTAGAGACAGGTTATTTGTATACTGTCGACATCCAGATTAGACTTAAGTCATGTTTCATCTTGAAAACTCAAAATTAGATCTCTGGAGGCTTGATTAAAATCCAGTTCATCTCTCTAACAAGAGTACTTTATAGGTAGAAGTCTTGTATTCCTGTTGTATTGTGTCTTTTAGCAATGCCAAGACTGGTTAGTGGGTTCCAGAGTTATCAAGCTGATTGGTCCATGAGCAGTTCCCCAGTCAGTCTTTCATATAATAGTTTTAGCATTCACTGGGGCTATTGCTGAAATTTACTTCATTCAGAATTATAAAACAGGGATTTTCTAATTCTGTCGTTTCTTCTACATTTATTACTTAGAATTCTCCAATAAAGAACTCTTTGGTTACCCTGAAATACAATCTGTACAGGGGGGAAAAACGGATAAACACTTAATTTTTTTTTCCCTTGTAATTTTTCAGAGTAGCAAATTGGTTCTCCAGCATCTTCCAATAGTAAAGAATGTTTGTTTTGTTTGCATGTATGCATATATATTGGATATTTTTCAGTCCTGTGCAGTCATTTTCACTGATGTTCAGATTGCTCCATTTGCTCCATTTTTACGCCACAGGGGGCACATCAAGTTGGCTTCTGCGTCCTTGTGACATGGCTTTATTAGTCTTGGATATCCACTGCTTTCTGTAATAACAACAGTTCTCAGGTTCATTTTGTACATTATTTCTCAATCCTGAAAGCAACTTTTTCTAGAGAGCCCTGATTTTTTTGTTTTTGGTTGGTTGGGTTTTTTTTTAAGTGGAAAATGGTACTTAGAGACCCCACTGTGGGTGCTAGCGGCACTTGTTGCTCCCGAGTTGCATGGCTTTAGACTTTTCTACGAGACAGAACGACGATGTACTTGAGGGGGGAAATTCATGAATGCCAACAAAATCTTAGTTAAAACTTAAGATTAGAGAATTTTGGCTTATTTTGTAGGCCTGATCTCCTTTAACTTAAAACCAATTTTCACGTTTACGTGAAAAGGAATGTAATGCTGATACATGCACCTTCAAAACATTATACTGAGTGAAAGAAGCCAGACACGAAAGATCAAATGTTGTATAATTCCATTTGTATGAAGTATCCAGAATAGATGATTTCGTAGAGACGGAAAGTGAATTGGTGTTTTCCAGAGACTGGGGGTGGAGGGTGGGAAATAATTGCTTAAAGGGTGTGTGCATGTGTGCTCACTTGTTCAGTCGTGTCCTACTCTTTGTACCCCGTAGATCATAGCCCAGCAGGCTCCTCTGTCCATGGGATTTTTCAGGCAAGAATACTGGAGTGGATTGCCATTCCTACACAAGGGATCTTCCCAACCCAGGGATTGAACCTGGGTCTCCCACACTGGCTGGAGAATTTACTGCCACCTGGGAAGCCCTGCTTAAAGGGTACAAGGTTTTATCTGGGGTGACAAAAATGTTTTGGAACCAGATAAGAGTGGTTGGCTGCTCAGCACTGTGAATCTACTCTGAATTACACATCTTAGATGGGGACTTTTATGTTATGTGCATTTCACCTCAAAAAAAAGCACTAATGTGATCTGGTGTCAAAGGCTTAACAACTGCCTATTGGTAATATTTCATGCATATGTCCAAGCAAGAGAGTTGTAGTTATTGGGAAAGAAAAGCTAACTTCATTGCTGTGAATTATTTGTTGGCTCCTTCTCTCCTTTTTCCTCAGCCTACCCCTAACCAATAGACGTTAATAGAAAACTTTTAAAATGCTCTCTTCTCAGAAAGTACATTTTCCTGTCTTTTTTTATTCAGTGCACAGTGCTAATGCTAGACGGTCAAGAAAATATTTTATCCCAATAATAAAGGGTAAATTATCTTAAGTTTGTATAGCTAAAGAAATTTTTAGAGATCACTAAAAATAATTTATGAACTGTTATTAAAGAGAAATATAATGGCTTATGAGATCTCATTAACATGGTCATGTTTTTAAAAACTAAAGAGGAAAACAGTGGATTTACTTCCTTGAAAAGATTTTTTTAAATTAGTGTTTCACTTATTGTTTATATTTACATGGCAACATAGCACAGAGCTCCTGATTATCCATAAATACTCGATTCCCTAGACTTGTGGTCCCCAACTTTTTTGGCACCAGGGACCAGTTTTGTGAAAGACAATTTTTCCACAGACTTGGGGGCTGGGGTGGGGGAGTGGTTTGGGTATGATTTGTGTATTACATTTAATGTGCTCTTTATTTCTATTATTATTGCATCAGTTCCCCCTCAGATCATCAGGCATCAGGTCCTGGAAGTTGGGGACTCTTGACCTAGACTAAATCTTAATAGTATTTTTTTTATGTTTCTGCTCAGAAATCAGAGCTAGCTACTTCATTTGATGCAAGTTGGGTTTATCCTTTTTGCACTGTATTAGTCTGCCATAACAAAATATCAGTGACTGGATGATTTAAACAGAAATTTAGTTTCTCACAGTTCCAAAGGATGGGAATAAAGATTTGGTAGGGTTGGTTTCTTCTGGGGCCTCCCTCCTTGCCTTGTAGACAGCTGTCTTCTCCCTGTCTTCACATTGTTGTCTAACCTCTGTGTGTCTGCAACCTAACCTTCCGTTCTGATAAGTGAAAGTCCCTCAGTCGTGTCTGACTCTTTGCGACCCCATGGACTGTAGCTTGCCAAACGCCTCTGTCCATGGAATTCTCCAGGCAAGAATACTGGAGTGGGTAGCCATTCCCTTCTCCAGGGGATCTTCCCAACCCAGGGATTGAACCCAGGTCTCCCGAATTGCAGGTGGATTCTTTGGGCTATAAGTATATATTTTACTTTATAAGATAGTGTCAGACTGTTTTCCAAAGAGGTTTATACTGTTTTACATTCTATCTGGCAATGTCTATAGAGTTTAAGTTTCTTGCCATATTTTATTTTGGGGAATTTTAATTTACTTTATCTCTTTCTCCATATGTGTACGTGTGCATGCACAGTCATCTCTGACTCTTTGCAACCCCACGGAATGTAGCCTGCCAGGCTGTCCTGTCCATAGTGTTTTCCAGGCAAGAATACCAGAGTGGGTTGCCATTTCTTACTCCATTCTCCAAATGACTGGAAGTTTCTTGGTTTGTTTTACTGGATTAGCACTTTGATGATAAAGTTAAGAATTTTCAAACAGCCAAAATTCTCTTTGCAGATGAACAAGGTGGAAGTCTAAAGTCAAAACATGACATGAAAAGTTCTGATAAGGATACCAATTAAGTTGGTCCAGGGCCTTAAATACTTGTCTCCAAATATAGTCCCATTTGGAAGTATTGGGAGTTAGGAATTTTGGAGGAACATAGAAATTTGGAGGAAAACACAGTTCAGCCCATATATCACAAATTCCTTTTCTTTTCCAGGTCAGTTTGCGGAGAATGAAACTAATGAAGTCAATTTTAGAGAGATCCCTTCACATGTGCTATCGAAAGTATGCATGTATTTTACCTACAAGGTTCGCTACACTAACAGCTCCACGGAGATTCCTGAATTCCCAATTGCACCTGAAATTGCACTGGAACTGCTGATGGCTGCGAACTTCCTAGATTGTTAAATAAAGTAAATTATAATGATAAACTGTTAACTCTTTTTCAGTATTTAATACCTGTAGTTCAGTTAGTAATTTTTTCATATATAGCATGTTGCCTGTGTGCAGTTGAACTTTAAAGTTCATTGCAAAGCAGATTATCTTCTGTTCTTTTGCATAGCAATCAGAGTTGAAGTTTGTTTGCTACATCAACGAATTAAGGACATTTTCACAAATTGAGAAATAAACAAATATACCAATTCGTAGGTGGTTTTGCCTTATCCTTTGGATGTGATTTTTTTTAATTAGAGAAGTGATGATAAAATAAATGCTGAAATTTAGGCATAAACTGAACACGTTCTACAGGTAAATAATGGGGCTACATATTTTTATGTTTTTAGTGTTTTTTTTAAAAAACCTATTCTGATCTTATAGCTGTCATTAGCATTACTAGAGTTATGCAATTGCATATAATTGCATTATAAACATGTTTATAACTTAGCCAAAATACTGATTTTTATAACTGTCAAAGACATGAGAGTTGAAATTTCTTATGTGTCTTTTGATAAACTGCAGTATTGTTTTAAGTGTATCTTGTCTTTTTGTTTATTGCTACAATTAAAAAACTTTATTTAAAATCAGTTTGAAAGAGTACTAGGTACAGCTTTTGGAGCAGGGACTTTTTGAACCATAGCCACATGGTCAACAAGTAAATTACACGTGCATTTGGTTTCATGTACATTGTGCATTTCGGCCAATCCAAAGTACTGTACTTTCACTGACTATAAAGTTTCCTTTACAATATTCATTCTTAAATAGTCCCTTGTAGGTACACTTCTCATTATTTAAATATGCTTTAAAAGACTCCTGAACTTCATCTAGATCCTAAGAACAAGACTTCTCTGAACTATTTTAGTCTTCCTCCACTCGGCTGAAATGTTATAAAATACTGAAACCTGAAGAGATGCAGTGCAGATCTTATAATGCACTTTGATAAGGTTTATCATCTTCTTTTAACGCATTTCCCAGTAGACAGGATGTCATAATCTGGGTCTTCTGCTGAAGTCAAACTTAGAAGAGAGGCCTTTCAGCTTCTATACTAAGACAAACTTTTTTTAAGAACTATAAGAGTGTCTCTGCTTAGTCATGGGAAAAGAAGCACTAGCGTTGGATTTACTATAGTCTTTATCTTAGTAGCAAAACAAAGCTGTCACTACAGGGTCTATAAATTAAAACCTTTAGCTTCTTTGAGACTGGTTTAATATGGACCAGTTTTTCTGGAACTTGCAAAGACCACAAACAACCAAGATCTATAAAAGTAATTTTTCCACTTAGAAGACCTAACATTGTACTTTCCAGCTTATTGAAAGCAGTTAAATATAAATGTTAATTGCATATATTTTAGTAACTTCTTAAGACATACTGGTACATATTTTAGTATAGAAGATTATCAAGTACAAGAATTATATTCTGCTACTTGGTGACAAATAATGCCAATTATAAACCTAAGTGATGATCTTAAAGGTCAAGGTAATAGCTAGAATAAAGTTTAACTTTGACCCACTTTAGTAGGTTACTTTGTATGTTAGATCCAGAAGTAACCTCAAATTTAAAATATTGAAAAAGAACTGAAAGATTAGGAAAACTGTGTATCTTGTGGCAAATGACACTTGCATGTTAATAAAGATTATTGACTGAAAGGTTTAATGAACACTTGGTGTTTGATCTTTTTAGCCTTAATTTTCTGTTTTTCTGAGGATGTATGAAACTATTTGCTTCAGTACATCTGTCACATGACTGATAGTAGGAATTTTTATTTGGTTAAATTTAACAGATGATTTTATATAGTATTGAAACCTTAATGGTTTTCTAACCTTGGTAATTAGTTTACTTTTCGAATTATGTGCAAATCCCCGATATTTTTTTCTGCACAGAGAATAGCACCACAAAATCCTCTTGTTTTATTCAGTTAGTATTTCATTTTGTATTGTCTAGATTATTTATGCTTTTAGATTGCTTATCTTTCTTACAATTATTATTGGCAGATAACAGTCTCCTCTTGAAGACCTGTTAATATTGAGAGATACAGTTTACTATAAGCGGTAAATTTAGCTCTTGTTAAAATAGACGTTTAGAGACATCATGCTATGTATGGAGCTGTCATCTTAGCTCTGAATCATGTTGCTGAATTTATTATTCTTTCAAAATAGTACAGATATTCTGAGAAATACTGTAAAATTGCTGTTAAAGATTGAAGAGTGTTTAACCCTCATAATTCCTACCTATGTAGAGGAAAATTCGTACAAATTAACAAAGCTGGGATATATTTAGACTTCGCAGTGCTAAGTTGAGCCTCTATTTAGTTTTATCTAATTTTGGTAAAACATAAGATCTGGAAATCAATAGATACCATCAATTTTATATAGTGTTTTACTTGCAATTTTTAATCTGGTTTAATTCCAGGCCAGTCATTTGTGCTAAGATTTTGTATTCCTATTAGATTAAACTCTTAAGTATGATACCCAGTGGTTTGTTGGTTTAAACAAATTATGGGTCTAAAAGATTCTGGTAGATCATAGCACCAAACTAAGAGTTAAAAAGTCTAATGTCTTGTGCTGATAAGCCATGTGATCTTGAGCAAGTGACTGGGTCTTAATTTCACATCTAGGAAATTAGGAGACCACACATCGATAAGGTTATGTTGGCCACATTTTTTAATGAACAAACAAGATTGTGTTTGTTGATGTTGCTTAAATCTAAAATTGTAACATTACAGAAGATCAGAAGAATTAGAAAAAAGCTTTCTTGCTGCATTTTCTAAGTAGCAGTCTATAAATTTCAATTTTTGCTGCTTTTGATTAGGCATTAAATATTACACATCAGTACTAAATAAGTTACCTAGATTAATTTAGAATCCTTGTTTTCTATTGCCTGCTATATAAAGAAAATTCCATTTTAGCTATGGTCATCACTAACTTTGTGATACAAAGGGAAATTTATATGCTGTTCCCCTAACAGTAATATGCAATGCCAGGTCAATCCAAAATTCAGTTTTCATTTATGCTCAAGTTTATTAATTTATCCTGAATTAGTTACATAATTTTTTTACTTGCGCCATGTTTCTTTAGCTGAAAACAAGACCGTTTCAAAATGCCTTGTAGAATACTCCATTTCCTTTCTCATTTCCTCCCCCTGCACACACACATTTTTTTTAATTTGGAAAATTTTTAAGTTGCTTTGAGGTAGAACTTCCTGGTCTTAATGTAGGACACAACTGTATCAGTATTTGGAGTTTTCCCCTTTCTAGATGCTTACATCATTTTTAATACAAAAGTGTTACATTTATCTAGATATATATATGCTAAGACCTTTATTTGTGACAGCATCTGTTGCTTCATTATTTACAGAAGTATGCATAAGATGATAGGTTGTGATAAGAAAAATTCAAATTTCATGACTTTTTAACCAGAATTGTCTAAAATTTTTCCGTTTGAACCTTTTATATCATGAAGTAAAGCTTGTGATAAAATCTGCCTATGCATACCAACTGGCCCAGGTCCAGTGTTATGATTTTTTTTTTAATACATCAGAATTTTAACTAGGCATATGAAATCTTGATGCAAATTTACAAATGTATTTTTCTTTTGAATTAGTATATACTGTATCATTTCTGCTCTTGAAAACTTCAAGAGTCTGTGCATCCATCTCAAGTATAATTTTGAATTGTAAAATACATTTTCTTCAGACCATTAAAGACCATTTTTGTCTTTCCATAATTTTATACAGCTGTTTTTGAAAATGCATGTTTCTTTCTTTTCCTATAGCAACCATTTGAATCAGCCAATATATTCCTTTTTGATTTTTGTTTTAGTGAGGATTAGTTAGGTTAGTCCAAGGTTACAGGCTAATTTACAGTGCGATTCTAGACCCAGATCATAGTTCAAATTAGAACAAACATGGTGCTTAGATTCTAGAAACATCCTATGAATGCTACGTTCAGAAAAGTCATGTTATTGAAATGGTGGAATTAGGATAGGGAGTTAATGCATGCGATGCATTAAAATAAATGCTTATAATAAATGCTTTTTAAGGTATATGACATTTCTATCCAAATGAACATCATCCTTCACTTAGTAGGGCTATTGTTGCTCAAAAATGTTTCTGGAACTGACTTCAGAGCTTATAATAAATGTTCTTTTGAATAGCCTCAGTGTTGGGAGATGCTTTTCTTTCTTTTTTAGATTCTTTTCTTTAAATGTTTTGCAACAGTCAGTGTTTTTGATCTAAAACTACTGAATAAAGATGAGTGGCCAGGCAGAAGATACATAATTAAAGGAATTAAGAGTAGCTTTCTCATGCAACCAGTTACCATGCCAGCAGCATGTTGCTAAGTCGCTTCAGTCGTGTCCAACTCTGTACGACCCCCTAGACGGCGGCCCACAAGGCTCCCCCGTCCCTGGGATTCTCCAGGCAAGAACACTGGAGTGGGTTGCCATTTCCTTCTCCAATGCATGAAAGTGAAAAGTGAAAGTCGCTCATGTCCGACTCTTAGTGACCCCATGGACTGCAGCCAACCAGGCTCCTCCATCCATGGAATTTTCCAGGCAAGAGTACTGGAGTGGGGTGCCATCGCCTTCTCCTGGGGTTGTCCAAATCCGCATGGCATGTCACAAAGCCAAATTTAAGAAAGTGGCCACATCAAAGTTGTGATTAAAATGAGTTTTTGTTATCTTACAGTGTAAGACATAATCTATGTTATTTTGTTCAATGCACCAAGGTTTACTACAACATCATACAGTTTCTCTGTTATGGGCAAGAGTATGATCTATCTGATAAGTACTATTTCATCCTTAAACACTGAATGAAAACCTGCATACCTAAAGAATGGAGTCCATGAAGTTCCATTGACTGGTGGAATGACAATACAAAAGTCATAAAAAGCCAAGAGCTCCTTAAAACTGATGAAGTCACAATTAATGTGATTATTCTTATGTGTAACTATACTTTTGTGCTTTTCCTAGTGGCAATTTTTGCTTTATGTATATCAGCTAAAAACTAGGTTATAAAGCAACAAGGAGGGCATTTTGTATTTTGTGGGGATGTTATCACTTCCAGTGCTTAGCAGGCTGATTTAAACATGGTAGATGTTCAACGTGTGAATGCTAAGTCACTTCAGTCATTTCCTTCTCCAGGGGATCTTCCTGACCCAGGGATCAAACCCGAATCTTAAGCCTTCTGCATTGGCAAGCAGGTTCTTTACCACTAGTGCCATATGAGGTTATTATTTACAGCAAATTTTAAAGTTGTGATTGCATGAGTTTCTAAGGAAAATATAAATTGTGAAAATTAAACCAAGACAAAATCTGAATAACCGTGAGAGGAAAATGAAGTAGTTGTCAAGATATTTCTACCAAAGAAGCATAACATTCTATTATTCTTACAGTTAAGTATTTTTAAAAAATCTTCAAGGAGCATGATTCACACAGTAAACTGTTCTAACATACAATAAAAAACAGCAAATTTACAAGCCTCTGTTACAAAGCTAGTATAATCCTGATAGCAAATTCTGAGATAACATAGACCCCCACCTTAAAAAAAAAAAAATCCTATAGACTATAACACAGGTATATAGAGACAACAATCCTGAATAAAAGACTAGCAAATCAAATCTGGACTGTCATCAGAGACTATTCCACTGTAATTGTTTAAGAAAGCAAAGATGGTTTAAGGTAAGAAAATTCATTTATACACATTTACTGAAGGAAAAATGTAGGAGCATTTCAAAAGAGGTTTAAAAATAATTTGGTAAAGCATCATGTCCATGCCTGATTCTAAACTAATACACTAGGAGTAGACTTTCATTTTTTGTTTTATTTTTCAGCTGCATTGCACAGCAAGCAGGATCTTGGTTCCCCTACCAGGATCAAACCCATGCCCCCTGCTTTGGGAGCACAGGGCCTTAACCACTGGACCACTGGGTGAGTCCCTCGTTTATTATTTTAAAACAACCTCAAGCTAAAGTTATCACAAAAAACATTGATCAGAGACTCATTAAAAATGAGGACCAATGAACAAGTGTGGCTGAGGATGTGGAAAAAAGAGACTCCTCATGCACTCTTGGTGGGAATTTAAATTGTACAGCCACTAGGAAAGACTTGGAGGTTCCTCAAAAAAACTAAAAATACAACTACTGTATGATCTGGCATTTCCACTCCTGAGTATTCATCCAAAAAACAGTAACTCAAAAAGGTACATACACCCCCATGTTCATTGAGGCATTATTTATAATAGCCAAGATATGAAAACCTGTGTCCACTAAAGGAATGGATAAAGAAACTGTGGTATATAAATACAGTGGAATATTATTCAGCTTTTAAAAAGAAGAAAATCTTGCCATTTGCAACATTATGGATAGATCTAGCGCATTATGCTAAATGACATAAGGCAAAGACAAAAAACTGATCTCAGTTCATTCAGTTCAGTTGCTCAGTTGTGTCCGACTCTTTGCAACCCCATGAATTGCAGCACGCCAGGCCTCCCTGTCCATCACCAACCCCCAGAGTTCACTTAGATTCACATCCATCGAGTCAGTGATGCCATCCAGCCATCTCATCGTCTGTCGTCCCCTTCTCCTGCCCCCAATCCCTCCCAGCATCAGAGTCTTTTCCAATGAGTCAACTCTTCGCATGAGGTGGCCAAAGTACTGGAGTTTCAGCTTTGGCATCATTCCTTCCAAAGAAATCCTAGGGCTGATCTCCTTCAGAATGGACTGGTTGGATCTCCTTGCAGTCCAAGGGACTCTCAAGAGTCTTCTCCAACACCACAGTTCAAAAGCATCAATTCTTCGGCACTCAGCTTTCTTCACAGTCCAACTCACATCCATACATGACCACTGGAAAAACCATAGCCTTGACTAGACGGACTTTTGTTGGCAAAGTAATGTCTCTGCTTTTCAATATGCTATCTAGGTTGGTCATAACTTTTCTTCCAAAGAGAAAGTGTCTTTTAATTTTATGGCTGCAGTCACCATCTGCAGTGATTTTGGAGCCCAGAAAAATAAAGTCTGACACTGTTTCCACTGTTTCCCTATCTATTTCCCATGAAGTGATGGGACCAGATGCCATGATCTTTGTTTTCTGAATGTTGAGTGTTAAGCCAATTTTTTCACTCTCCTCTTTGACCTTCATCAAGAGGCTTTTTAGTTCCTCTTCACTTTCTGCCATAAGGGTGGTGTCATCTGCATATCTGAGGTTATTGATATTTCTCCCGGCAATCTTGATTCCAGCTTGTGCTTCTTCCAGCCCGGTGTTTCTCATGATGTACTCTGCATAGAAGTTAAATAAACAGGGTGACAATATACAGCCTTGACGTACTCCTTTTCCTGTTTGAAACCAGTGTGTTGTTACATGTCCAGTTCTAACTGTTGCCTCCTGACCTGCATACAGATTTCTCAAGAGGCAGATCAGGTGGTCTGGTATTCCCATCTCTTTCAGAATTTTCCACAGTTTATTGTGATCCACAGAGTCAAAGGCTTTGGCATAGTCAATAAAGCAGAAATAGATGTTTTTCTGGAACTTTCTTGCTTTTTCCATGATCCAGCAGATGTTGGCAATTTGGTCTTTGGTTCCTCTGCCTTTTCTAAAACCAGCTTGAACATCTGAAAGTTCACGGTTCAGGTATTGCTGAAGCCTGGCTTGGAGAATTTTGAGCATTACTTCACTAGCGTGTGAGATGAGTGCAATTGTGTGGTAGTTTGAGCAATCTTTGGCATTGCCTTTCTTTGGGATTGGAATGAAAACTGACTTTTTCCAGTCCTGTGGCCACTGCTGAGTTTTCCAAATTTGCTGGCATATTGAGTGCAACACTTTCACAGCATCACCTTTCAGGATTTGAAATAGCTCAACTGGAATTCCATCACCTCCACTAGTTTTGTTCGTAGTGATGCTTTCAAAGGCCCACTTGACTTCACATTCCAGGATGTCTGGCTCTAGATGAGTGATCACACCATCGTGATTATCTGGGTCATGAAGATATTTTTTAAATGATCTCACTTATATGTAAAAACAAAACCCAAGCTTACAGAGAGCACATTGGTAGTTGGTAGAGGTAAGGGGTGGGGAGTGAGCAAAATGGGTGAAGGGGTCAAGAGATACAAACTTCCCATTATAAAATGTCATGGGAATGTAATGTACAGCATGTATGTAGTTAGTAATATTATATTGCTAAGAGAGTTCATCTTAAAAGTTCTCCTCAAATGAAAAAAATTTTTCTGTGTATGGTGAGAGACAGTAACTAGATTTAATGTAGAGATGATATTGCAACATATACAAATATTGAATCATTATGCTTTACACCTGAAAGTAATGTTACATGTCAATTATACATCAAAATAAAACACATAGGAATACTTGCTATCAGTACACTCTAGCATTTCTTGGAAATATCTGGACAATTTTTTTTTGTTTTTTTTTTTTAAGTTAGGTATAAATCAGTTCAGTTCAGTCACTCATTCGTTTCCGACTCTTGTGACTCCATGGACTGCAGCATACCAGGCTTCCCTGTCCCATCACCAACTCCCAGAGCTTACTCAAACTCACGTCCATTGCGTTGGTGATGCCATCCAACCGTCTCATCCTCTGTCGTCCCCTCCTCCTCCCACCTTCAATCTTTTCTAGCACCAGGGTCTTTTTCCAATGAGTCAGTTCTTCGCATCAGGTGGCCAAAGTATTGCAACTTCAGCTTCAGCATCAATCCTTCCAATGAACACCCAGGACTGATTTCCTTTAGGACTAACTGGTTTGATCTACTTGCAGTCCAAAGGATTCTGAAGAGTGTTCTCCAACACCACATTTCAAAAGCATCAGTTCTTAAGCGCTCAGCTTTCTTTATGGTCCAACTCTCACATCCATACATGACTACTGGAAAAACCCTAGCTTTGACTAGATGGACCTTTGTTGGCAAAGTAATGTCTCTGCATTTTAATATGCTGTCTAGGTTGGTTATAGCTTTTCTTCCAAGGAGCAAGCATCTTTTAATTTCAAGGCTGCAGTCACCATCTGCAGTGATTTTGGAGCCCCCAGAAATAAAGTCTCTTACTGTTTCCATTGTTTCCCCATCTATTTGCCATGAAGTGATGGGACCGGATGCCATGATCTTAGTTTTCTGAATGTTGAGCTTTAAGACAACTTTTTCACTCTCCTCTTTCACTTTCATCAAGAGGTTCTTTAGTTCCTCTTCGCTTTCTGCCATATGAGTGGTGTCATCTGCATATCTGAGGTTATTGATATTTCTCCCGGCAATCTTGATTCCAGCTTGTGCTTCTTCCAGCCCAGCATTTCACATGATGTACTCTGCATGTAAGTTAAATAAGCAAGGTGACAATATATAGCCTTGACATACTCCTTTCCCAATTTGAAACCAATCTGTTGTTCCATGTCCAGTTCTAACTTGCTTCTTGATCTACATACAGATTTGTCAAGAGGCAGGTCAGTTGGTCTGGTATTCCCATCTCTTGAAGAATTTTCCACAGTTTATTGTGATCCACATAGTCAAAGGCTTTGGCGTAGTCAAGAAAGCAGAAGTAGATGTTTTTCTGGAACTCTCTTACTTTTTCTATGATCCAGCGGATGTTGGCAATTTGATCTCTGGTTCATCTGCCTTTTTTTTAAATCCAGCTTGAATATTTGGAAGTTCACGAGTCCTTTTCATTATAGGGGACTGGAATGCAAAAGTATGAAGTCAAGAGATACCTGGAGTAACAGGCAAATTTGGCCTTGGAGTACAGAATGAAGCAGGGCAAAGGCTAATAGAGTTTTGCCAAGAAAACGCACTGGTCATAGCAAACACCCCCTTCCAACAACACAAGAGAAGACTACACATGGACGTCACCAGATGGTCAACACCAAAATCAGATTGATAATATTCTTTGCAGCCAAAGATGTAGAAGCTCTATACAGTCAGCAAAAACAAGACTGGGAGCTGACTGTAGCTCAGATCATGAACTCCTTATTGCCAAATTCAGACTTAAATTGAAGAAAATAGGCATAAATACTGGAAAAGAGTAGGAAAAAATATCTGCAGGCAATATAGAATCTCATAGAAAAATTCCAGAAGTGTGAACTGAAAAATTCTGAAATCTAAAAGAGAGAAGTAGAAAATGTAGTGGGCATTGTGGAATGTTTTGTTTTGTTTTGGCTATACAGCATAGAAATCCCCACCCTGGGTTTAGGAAACATCCATTATCTACATCCAGGTGAAAGTGGCGCCCCCACATACTGCTACAGAAATCGAAAAAGTGACTTCTTTCCTGCCTCCTGCCTGCCTGGGCATAGGAACATGACCAAGGAACCCTCCATGTCCTTCCAATAATTGCCTTTTCTACTTAGGCTTTCAGTTGAGAACTACAACTCTTACAGAAATTGATATTGACGGTAGGTTGCAGGCAACAAATCCTCCAGAAAATGGGGGATCTAATTTTGATTATCTTGCTCAGGTAGAGCCAAAAGTGGGAACAATTCCACAATATTCATAAATGAGAATCTGAAAGCCAAGAGCTCGGGAGGGTTAAATAGCTATTTGAGTTACTTCTTGTCTATTGAGAACAGGGATTTGCGAGCATTCAATGCACCGATCAAAGAACAGAATAGAAGACAATGGGTTTTTATTTTTTATTTTTTATTTGTTGGCCAAGTGGCATGCGGGATCTCAGTTTCCTGACCAGAGATCACACCCATGCTCCGTGCAGTGGAAACTCAAAGCCCTAACCACTGGACCCCCAGGGAATTACCCAAACATTGAAAATCAGTGGTGTGAATTTATATAGCCTGAGAAGTGGAATGGCTGCTTTTAATGATACCGGATAGCTTAAAGAAAGAATATAACCTCAAATGCCTCAGATTTCATTTCAGGGCACAGCAGGATCCTGGGAAATATCTAGTATTCTGTTCTTTAACCCCAGATAGCTTTCCGATCATTGTAAAACCAAACTTAAGATTGGTCCAATAAGTTGCTAAGTTACATGTAGTTTAGTTAGTACTTTGGCCACCTGATGCAAAAAGCCGACTCGCTGGAAAGTATCCTGATACTGGGAAAGATTGAAGGCAAAAGGAGAAGAAGGTGGCAGAGAATGAGATGGTTAGAGGGCATCACTGACTCAATGAACATTAGTTTGATCAATCTTTGTGAGATAGTAAAGGACAGGGAAGCCTGGCATGCTGTAGTCCATGGGGTCACAAAGAGTCAGACACGACTTAGCTGAACTGAACTTATCTCAGTACCATGGAAAATTTAGGATACTGATTGAGATAAGGTGGTACCTTAAGAAAATGAGCAGGGGGTCATTTTGAAACCCTTATGATCCTCCTGGACAGTTAAATCAATCTGCCGCCATCTTTTGGAAAGAAGCAGGGTCTCTGCTATACCTGAAGATACCCTCTGGGGACAGGTAATTCTCATCTCACCTGTCATTGTTTCAGACTAAGACTACAAATGGATCCCTGAGGACTCCTAGAATTCAGCATCGAAGTTATCAGATTACTGCCAGCTCCTTGAAGACAAGACCGCTTGGAGCTCAGATCCTTCAGAAATAAAAGTTCAAGTCACCCCTCTGGGTAAAACTCCAGCCAGAATGTCTGCTGCCTGAAGGCAAAGGAAACGTGGTAATGGAAGAGGGAGATCATGAAAATCTGCTTCAGCCTTACTGTGAAGGTTGCTCAGTCATGTCCAACTCTTTGCAACCCCATGGACTATACAGTGTATGGAATTCTCCAGGCCAGAATACTGGCGTGGGTAGCTGTTCTCTTCTCCAGGAGATCTTCCCAACCCAGGTCTCCTGCATCGCAGGCAAATTCTTTACCAGTTGAGCCACCAGGGAAGCCCTCAGCCTTACTACTCATTCTACTACTGCTGCTGCTGCTGCTGCTGCTAAGTCACTTCAATCGTGTCCAACTCTGTGCGACCCCATAGACGGCAGCCCACCAGGCTTCCCCATCCCTGGGATTCTCCAGGCAAGATCACTGGAGTGGGTTGCCATTTCCTTCTCCAATGCATGAAAGTGAAAAGTGCAAGTGAAGGCGCTCAGTCGTGTCCAACTCTTAGCAGCCCCATGGACTTCAGCCTACCAGGCTCCTCTGTCCATGGGATTTTCTAGGCAAAAGTACTGGAGTGGGGTGCCATTGCCTTCTCCTCCTACTACTACAGCCTACTTGCTACTCATTTACTCTACTTATGTAGAAATGACAATTACAAACTCTCCTTTATATTCTTCTCTGCTATGTCCTGTGTATGTTTATATGTGAAACCATTTGGGTCTCATTAAGGGATTTCCAAAGACCTCCAGCACCAGAGTCCTTTATATCTCAGAGCAAAAAAGAATTCAGCCAAAGGCAAAGTGAGAGATAAGAAGTGATTAAGTAGAATAGGACACTTGTGAGGTTTACAAGCAGGCAGGCAATGGGGTTGCTGCGCCCTAAGAACTTACTGGGCTACAGTTTTATAATCAAAGGAAAAGTGAGAAAGAAGAACTTCTCTGTCTTTTTCGAGCAGGTTGGGCAGGAAAGTTTTCTTGTCCCTACATCATTAAGCTGCTGCTGCTGCTGCTAAGTCACTTTAGTCGTGTCCGACTCTGTGCGACCCCATAGACGGCAGCCCACCAGGCTCCGCCATCCCTGGGATTCTCCAGGCAAGAACACTGGAGTGGGTTGCCATTTCCATCAAGCTAGGTCCACAAATTATAATTTTTTTAATGTGTGCAGAGAGTGTGTCCTAGGGACCATTAGCTTACTGAGCTCACCGCACAGGATGTGGGGCTCATGCCATCATCGTTTCATTATTTGGGAGCATGTCTCCTGCTTCCGTTGCATGGTTTTGTTAACTTAAGCAAGCCTGCTTGGTTTTGTGGTGAAGCAAACCTGCTTTCTTGAGTAATCATTAGCTTACAGGGGTCTCTCATCTTTTTTTCTACTCACAGTCTCCTAGTGGGATTCACCAGTTAATCACCTACTATGTCCCTTTACTCTGTCTCTATCACATGTGTTAACTAATTCCCTTCTTTTTTCCCCCCTGCTGCTGCTGCTGCTAAGTCGCTTCAGTCATGTCCAACTCTGTGCGACGCCATAGACGGCAGCCCACCAGGCTCCGCCATCCCTGGGATTCTCCAGGCAAGAATACTGGAGTGGGTTGCCATTTCCTTCTCCAATGCATGAAAGTGAAAAGTGAAAGTGAAGTCGCTCAGTCGTGTCTGACTCTTAGCGACCCCATGGACTGCAGCCTACCAGGGTCCTCCGTCCGTGGGATTCTCCAGGCAAGAGTACTGGAGTGGGTTGCCATTTCCTTCTCCGTTTTTACCCCCTACCATCTCCTTTTTCCACCTAAGTGTTAGTTGCTCAGTCGTGTTTGACTGTTTTTGACCCCGTGGACTGTAGCCTGCTGCGCTCCTCTGTCCAGGGGATTTTCCAGGCAAGAGTACTGCAGTGGGTTGCCATTTCCTTCTCCAGGGGATCTTCCCAACCAGGGATCAAACCTACATCTCCTGCACTGGCAGGGGGATTCTTTACTGTCTGACTCATGAGGGAAGCCCACAATTAAGGCCTTACAGAGGTTTAACTTTATAATTAGTCCTTGATGGGGTCACAAGAGTACTAGACAAGAAACTGACATCGTTTAGAGATCTTAGATTTTTTTTAACTCAATACTTGGCTAGGTAGTTGCTCCTCTTCAGGAAAGGAAGGGTTATTGCTGATTTTTCCCAGTTTTGTTAAGATATAATTGACATACAGCACAGTATAAGTTTATTTATTCATTCCACTGTTGATGGACATTTAAGTTGTCTCCAATTTGGGGCTGTTACAAACAATACTGCTATGAAATTTTTGTACATGGCTTTTAGGGCTCATATATACACATTTTGTGTAAAACACAGAAGTAAAGTTGCAGATTCGTAGAGAATGCAGATGTTTGATTTTGCATGTTTTTGGTTAACGGTTTCCTAAGTTGTCCCAATTTATGCTTTCACCCAGCACTGTATGAAAATTCTGGTTACTCTACATTCTTACCAACCAACACTCAGTACTGACATTTTTATTTTAGCCACCCTCCTGGAGGTGTAGTTGTATTGCATTTATTTAGTTATTCTCACCCATGCACCTGTGCACTTGGTAAGTCACTTCAGTCGTGTCTGACTCTTTTGCAATCCCATGGATGGTAGCCCACCAGGCTTCTCTGTCCATGGGATTCTCCAGGCAAGAATACTGGAGTGGGTTGCCATGCCCTCCTCCAGGGGATCTTCCCAACCCAGGGATCAAACCTGAGTCTCTTTAAGTCTCCTACATTGGCAGGTGGGCTCTTTACCACTAGCGCCACCTGGGACGCCACGGTCAATTAATCGATGACAAAGGAGGCAAGACTAAGCAATGGAGAAAAGAGAGTCTTTTCAATAAATGGTACTGGGAAAACTGGACAGCTGCACATTAAAAAAAATGAACATAGAACATTTTTTAACACCATACACAAAAATAAACTCAAAACGGATTAAAGACCTAAATGTAAGACCGGATATTATAAAACTCTTAGAGGAACAGATAGGCACAACACTGACATAAATCATAGCAATATCCTTTTTGATATGCCTCCTAGAGTAATGGAAATAAAAACAAAAATTATTATCATTTGCCACACTGCTGGCATGTGAGATCTTACTTCCCTGACCATGGATCAAACCTGGGAACCCTGGAATGGAAGCACACAGTCCTAACTGCTGACAGCCAGAGAATTCCCTGACTGGAGGTCATATTGCTCACCACAGAGATACACAGAAAAAGGGCCTCAACCTCAACTGATTCTCTATTCTCAGGATTTCCTAGTGATTTCGATTGAGGTAGATTTTACAATTTTCATTTTTAAAAGGCATGACAGATGACCCGTGGGAAACTAAATCCTCAAAATATATTTATATATATTATATATATAAATATATATATATATATTTCTTCTGTCTCTACCAACTCCCCTATTTTCAAATCAGAAACCTGGGATGCAACTCCTTCCTTGTCCCACACCTGCCACAAATCTCAGTCCTGTCTGTTCCCCTTCCAAAACATCTTAAGGAATTAATATCCTTTCCCTACATGCTCTACTCCAAGCTCTCATCCCTTACAAATAGCCTTCTTTTCTGATCTTACCTGACCAAATCTGTTCAGCCACCAGAGCAGCCATTTCAAAATACAAATCTGGCCTCACCATATCCACTTGAAGATAACTTGTATTTGCCAAATGGTTTCTCAGATAAAGTCCAGGCTCGCCAGCCAACAAAGCCTTCCATGACCAGATCTTGCCTGCCTCTTGTCTCCCACCTCCTTCCATCAATTTCTGCTGGGTGACACCAAAGTGCTTGTCATCCACTGTAGACACCATTTACATGGTTCATGTTCCCTCTGCCCGGCACACCTCTTCTGTTCAGCTCTGCTCAGGCCTTAGCTCTTGCAGGCAGTCATCTTCAGCTCCTAGGCAAGCTCAGGTGCCCCTCAGTTATAGCACCAACATAGCCAGGAAGTAGCCTTTTCCATATTCTTTCAAAATCCCCTCTTTCATCTGTTTCCCTGTTTGCAAGTGATGTAAATAAGGTGACTATCATCTTGCATCCCCAATGCCTGGCATTCAATATATGCTTTGGGGACAAAATTGCCACATTTTTAAACATTTTGTTAAATGTCTGAAAATTCACCAATTAGATCTATTTAGGGGCATCAGATATTCTTAGCACAATGTAAAGTCTACCCTCCCTATCAGGTTTCATAGTTTAAAATGAATCAGTTTGTTTAGAGTTACTTTCATTTTAAAACCTCACTGGTATGGGTCATTAAGAGAATGGATTTGGAAGGACAATAGGTGCACTAGTTAAAGAACTCAATCTGTAATGCAATAGAGTTAGTTTTCAAGGTAAAGTTCTGACTCTTCAGAAGCTGGGTGACTCTGACAAATTACCTAGCCTCACTAAGCCTGTTTCCTCTCCTATAAAATGGGAATTGTTTTATGTCCCTTACAGTGCTGTGTTACAGATTAAATCACACAGGAAATATAAGTGCCTCTCATGTGCCTGTGTGGCACATATAAATATTCAATCCCAGGCAGCTGTCCTTGTTATTCTCAATAAGGGCAGTTCTGGGAGGATGCCATGTGGAGAAGCACACTGAGTAAGGCAGAGAGAGACAAGATTTCAACCTTGAATGCTTGTCTATGGCAAGTTCAGTTCAGAGCAGTTTGTCTAGTCTCTTCCATGTTCACAAAGTGGTATGAAATTTGGGAATCTTGGTATGGGTATTTCTTAGTCACTGTCATACACCCCATTTCTCATCTCTACCCAACATCTCATCTGTTCACTGCACAAAGAACAGAGTAATTCAGAAGAAAAGCTAGGCATTGGACTTCCCTGCTGGTGCAATGGATAGGAATCTGCCTGCCAATGCAGGGTTTGCTCCCTGGTCAGGGAAGATTCCATGTGCCATGGAGCAATGAAGTCCATGTGGCAAACTTCTGAGTCCACGCTCTAGAGCCTTCGAGCCGCAACTACTGAGTCCGTGTGCTACAACTACTGAAGCACTCGTGCCTAGAGCCTGTGCTGTGCAACAAGAGAAGACACCACCATGAGAAGCTCATGCACCACGAGAAAGAGTAACCTTCATTCGCTGCAACTAGAGAAAGCCTGTGCGCAGCAAGGAAGACCCAGTTCAACCTTCCCACCGCTGAAAAAAAAAAAAAGGCTGATGCTGAAGCTGAAGTTCCAATACCTGCCACCTGATGTGAAGAGCCGACTCACTGGAAAAGACCCTGATGCTGGGAATGATTGAGAGCAGGCAGAGAAGGGGATGATAGAGGATGTGATGGTTGAAAGGCACCACTGACTCAACAGACATGAGTTTGAGCAAACTCTAGGAGATATTGAAGGATGGGGAAGCCTAGCATGCTACAGTCCATGAGGTCACAAAGAATCGGACATGGCTTAGCAACTGAACAATGAACAACAGGCTTCGCCTCTCATCAGTGGGTACTGTATACTTTACCAAGCCCCTTCACATCCACGATCATACCTGCCAACACATGCTGACATTTTTATCCCCATTTGGCAGATGATGAAACTAAGGTTCAGAGAAATTTAAGTGACCAACTGCAAGTCACAGAACTAAGAGGTAATTGAGTTAGAATTCACAGTCTAGCTCTTCGGAGGTCAAGTCTAGTGCCTTTTTGAACATGTGTTAAATGGTGATCAGGCAAAAAGGAGCAGAGAAAAAAGAGCGGGGGTGGGGGGGCAGGGGATGAAATAATGGGGAAAGGAGGCAGGAGGTAGAGTCAAGATAAGATAAGTAGATAAGAAAGAACTGCCAGGCAGGGACAGAATCACCAAGGCTGCTGTCCCTCCTAAGCAGCCATGTGCGTCTGTGCTAAATCACTGAGTTGTGTTCAACTCTTTGTGACCCCATGGACTGTAGCCCACCAGGCTCCTCTGTCCATGAGATTCTCCAGGCAAGAATACTGGAGTGGGTTGCATGCCCTCCTCCTGGGGATCTTCCTGACCTAGGGATTGAACTCAAGGCTCTTACCTCTCCTGCATTGGCAAGTGAGTTCTTTACCACCAGTACCACCTGGGGAGCGCCCTAAAGCAGTAGAGGAAGGATATATATGTGTTTGGGCCATGACAGCTTAATAAGCAAGTGAAAAAGGACAATAGGAAATATGATGTGTCTTGAGAACAAGATGGCGGAGGAGTAGGTGGACATGGAGTCCATCTCTCTCCATGGATACATCAAGAATACACCTTCAGACACAGAAGTACATGCAGAACACCAGCTGAGAGCGGACAGGAGCACCTGACCAGTGGAAAAGAATATACAGAACCATGCAAAACTTGGTAGGATGAAGGAACTAGGGGGGAAAATAAGAATGTTAGTAGGACTGGACCTACCCTCAGCAGGTGGGGGAACTGAAGCAGGGGTCCGATCCCCACATCAGGGCAACTGTCTGAGTCAGAGGAGACACATTTAAAGCTGAGAGTGAAACAGCTAATCTGTGGCAGCCTAAATGGAATGAGAATCGGACAGTCCTTGTTGCAAGCATGCATACCCTGAACAGGGAGGCTGGTCCCCTGGAAGGCACAGCGGCTGGGAGCTGGAGATTAGGGATTGTGGAGCCATCCCAAGGTGAGGGCTGCTGTTGACTGTGGAGAGACGGATCAAGGGGATGTGAGGGAGGAGATCGTGGTGGGAAATGCCTGTGGAGGAAAGCTGGGCAGCCATGGAAGCAAGGCGATACTGCTGAGTCACGCACAGAGGGCGGAGCCATCACCATAGCCTCTCTTTCCCCACACGCCAGCATCTGGCATCTGAACAATAGCGAGGCTGGCCCATCAAATGTGCCTGACACACTGAACTACAGAGTAGGACCCCAGCCAGTGGGGCCCTCTATGTGCCTGATACGCCAAACAACAGAGAAGGACCCCAGGCAAAGGAGCCCTCTAAGTGCCTGAACAGGCAGAGCTGCAGAGAAAGACTGGCTAAAGAAGTCTTTTGATCGCCAGCTACAAGAGGCTTGAAAAAAGACTAAGATAGGGCTGTAACTCCTAGGGCAGAGGCAGTCCATGTCCCTGCACACTTTGTGCCACCAGGGTACCCACAAGGCAAGCAGCCATGCCACTTTCATGCTCAACTCTCATGGGGGCACAGCTGCCACAGGCAAAAAAAAAATCTTGTGTCTGTGTGCACAAGGTCACTTAAGTCGTGTCCAGCTCTTTGCGACCGTGTGGACTGTGGCCAGCCAGGCTTCTCTGTCAGGGGATTCTCCAGGCAAGAATACTAGAGCATATTGGCCAATAGTGGTTACCATACCCTTCTAGAGCACTGTCTTTCCTGCTGCCCTAGCCGCCAACTCCCCTGAGTACTGCCAACTCCCCTGGTGCTACCAGAACCCCTGCGACCCAGGCAGCTGCACCACCTCCACACCTGGCCCTCACAGGGGCAAACCCAAGTCCTCCAGGGCACCCTCAGGAGCAATCCCCAGTGGGAGGCCCACATGCAGAGGTGCAAATAAAACCACAATTGAAACCCAGGGGCAGTGTGGCTAAGGAAGACGACTCAAACCCTTCCCACCAGCTGTACAAACTGCAGATTAAATCCACACAATCAAACTAAGCAGACTCTGTGTCTATGGAATACATAAAAGGACATTGAGAGCACCTACAAAAGAAAGTGCACAAGTTCTGATAGCTGTGGACACTGGAGGCAAGAACACACAGGAGTAGGACCAGATTAGAATCTGAGCTGTCCCCACAGCAGGTCCAGAGATCAGCACAGTGTTGGAGGGCATCCTAGGGAGGGGAAGTGGACTGTGATTCCCAGTGAGGGAAAGGACTCTGACAGCAGTGACTCAAGAGAAACATTTATTTTTCTTATGTTTTGACTTGTTCTGTAGATTCTTTTGGATGTTTTTTTCTTTTTCTTTTTCCCCCCCAGCTGTTGTAGTTGTTGGTTTTATTGGCATTATGAAATCTAATTAAGCTTTTGAGCCTTTTTTTTTTTTTCTTCCTTTTTTTCTGTCACATTTTTTATTGTTATAAACCTCTGTCTCTACATTGGGCTTTTGCAGGTCTTTGGAGTTTTCCTTTTTTTATTTTTTCTTTTCTCTTTTTTTTTAATCTTAGTTTAAAAATTTTAAACCTATCATTATTTTTCTACATTTATTCCTTTGTTTGCTTTTCCTACTGTTCTTTTCCCCTTGAAGTTAGTCTTTAATGTATATAAATCTTCTTTATCTACTTCTATTTAACTTTGTATATCTTTCTTTCCTTTCCTCTCAACATATTTGTTAGTTTTATTTTCATTGCTTTATTCCCCAGTTGGGACCTTGATTTAGTTTTATCTTCCAGTTTCTGCTTTAGTTTGTTTTGTTCTTAACTGGTATATATAATTTTTGGTTTCGTTTGTTCTCAGGGTCAATGTATTGTACTTTATTTTTGTTGGACTGTTTTGATTTTGTTATGGGTGTATATGTGTATATTCAGTTACACTTTTTATTGTTGTTATAAACCTCTGCCTCTGTGTTGGGTTTTTGCAGTTCTGTGGAGTTTTCCTTTGTTTTTTTTTTTTCTTCTTTACTCTTTAATTTTAATTTTAAACCTATTATTCTTTTTTCTACATTTTTTCCTATGTTTGCCTTTCCTACTGTTCTTTTCCCCTTGCAGTAACCTTTAATGTACATAAATCTTCTTTATCTTCCTCTATTTAACTTTGCATATCTATTTCTTTCTTTCCTCTCCTCTCAGCATATTTGTTAGTTTTATTTTCATTGCTTTATTCCCCAGTTGGCACCTTGTTTTAGTTTTGTTTTCTAGTTTGTGCTCTAGTTAGTTTTGTTCTTAACTGCTGGATATAATTTTGGGTTTCGTTTGCTGGGTCAGTCTATTTTACTTTATTTTTGTTGGACTGGTTTGATTTTCCTAATGCTGTATATGTGTATATTCAGTCACACTTTTTATTGTTGTAAACCTCTGCCTCTACATTGAGATTTTGCAGTTCTGCGAAGTTCACCTTTTTTTATTTCTTCTTCCTTTTTTCTTCTTTTCTCTTTTTTATAATTTTAAGATTTAATTTTTTTAAACATATTTTTTCTACATCTATTCCTTTTTTTGCCTTTCCTACTGTTTTTCCCCCCTTGCAGTTATTCTTTACTGCATATAAATCTTCTTCATCTACCTCTATTTAATGTTGCATATCTATTCTTTCTTTCTTTTCTTTCTTTACTTTCCTCTCAACATATTTGTTAGTTTTTTTTTGTTGTTGTTATTGCTTTATCCTCCACTTGGAACCTTGCTTTAGTTTTGTTTTACAGTTTGTGCTTTAGGTAGTTTTGTTCTTAACTGGTAAATATAATTTTGATTTCCTTTGTTTGCCAGTTCAATCTACTGTATTTTATTTTAGTTGGACTGTTTTGACTTTGCTTATGGGTGTATATGTATATGTGTATATTCCATTATTTTAATTATTATTTGCCTGATTTTGTAACTGCTATTTGTCTGAGTTTCATCTTTGGTTTCTAGTTTTTGGGTATTTGTTTTAATCTCACTTAATGCCATAACAAACCACTCCTGAAATCTTCATTCCTGACCAGAGATCAAGCCCTGAGCCTTTGGAGTGGGAGCACTGACTCCAAGACCCTAGACTACCAAAGAACTAACCCTCAGTTCAGTTCAGTCACTCAGTCATGTCCAACTCTTTGCGACCCCATGAACCACAGCACACCAGGCCTCCCTGTCCATCACCAACTCCCGGAATTCACCCAAACCCATGTCCACTGAGTCGGTGATGCCATCCAACCATCTCATCCTCTGTCGTCCCCTTCTCCTCCTGCCCTCAATCTTTTCCAGCATCAGGGTCTTTTCAAATGAGTCAGTTTTTCACATCAGGTGGCCAAAGTATTGGAGTTTCAGCTTCAACATCAGTCCTTCCAATGAACACCCAGGACTGATTTTCTTTAGGATGGACTGGTTGGCTCTCCTTGCAGTCCAAGGGACTCTCAAGAGTCTTCTCCAATACCAGAGTTCAAAAGCATCAATTCTTCAGGACTCAGCTTTCTTTATAGTTCAACTCTCACATCCATACATGACCACTGGAAAAACCATAGCCTTGACTAGATAGGGAGTATCAAATAGAACTCACATTAAGGAAACAACTTGAATACAAGACCCAGCGTAACCTGACCACCAGTAGCATCCTGTGCAGGACGCCTCATTTAAACAACAACAAAACCAAAATACAAACCCAGTCATCAGCAGACAGGATTACCACCTCACTCAGTCTTGCACATCAGAGGAAAAACAAACAAGCAAAAACTCAGCACAAATCTCACCCTATAAGAAGCTTACACAAACTACTGGACCAAACTTAGAGGGGCAGAAACCAAAAGGAAGAAAGAATTCAACCTTGAAGCTTGGGAAAAGGAGATTGCAAACACAATAATTAAAAAAAAAAAAAGGTATAATGAAAAGGTAGAGAAATACTACACAAATGAAAGAACAAATTAGAAACATAGAAGTCCAAATAAATGAAGAGGAAATGGGCAAACTACCTGAAAAAGAATTCAGAATAATGATAGTAAAGATGATCAAAAACCTTGAAAACAAAATGGAGAAAATGCAAGAATCAATTAACAAAGACCTAGAAGAATTAAAGAATAAACATACAGAGGCAAACAACACAATTACTGAAATAAAAAATACTCTGAAAGTAATCAATAGCAGAATATCTAAAACAGAAGAACAAATCAGTGAGCTGGAAGATAAAATGGTAGAAATAACTTCTGAAGAGCAGAATAAAGTAAGAATGAAAAGCACTGAGGACAGTCTCAGAGACCTCTGGGACCATATCAAATTCACCAACATTCGAATTATAGAGGTCTCAGAAGAAGAAGAGAAAAAGAAACAGTATGAGAAATTTTTTGAAGAGATTATAGTTGAAAATTTCCCCAACATGGAGAAGGAAATAGCCAATCAAGTCCAAGAGGCACAAAGAGTCCTGTATGGAATAAACCCAAGGAGAAACATGCCAAGACACATACTAATCAAACTAACAAAGACTAAACACAAAGAAAAAATATTGAAAGCAGCAAGGGAAAAGCAACAAGTAACATACACAGGAAACCCCATATGCTTAACAGCTGATCTTTAGCAGAAATTCTGCAGGCCAGAAGGGAATGGCAGGATATATTTAAAGTACAGAATAGGAAAAATCTACAACCAAGATTACTGTAACCAGCAAGGATCTTATTCAAAATTGATGGAGAAATAAAGAGCTTTTCAGACAAGCAAAAGTTAAGAGAATTCAGTACTACCAAACCAGCTTTACAACAAATATTAAAGGGACTTATATAGTCAAGAAATACAAGACAAGGAAAAATGTCTACAAAATCAATCCCAAACAATTAAGAAAATGGCAATAGGAATATATACATCAATAATTACTTTAAATATAAATGGATTAAATGCTCCAACCAAAAGACACAAACTGGCTGAATGGATACAAAAACAAGACCCATATATATGCTGTCTACAAGAAACCCACTTCAGACCTAAAGACACATATAGACTGAAAGTGAGAGGATGGAGAAATATATTCCATCTAAATGGGAAGCAAAAGAAAGCTGAAGTAGCAATCCTCATATAGAAAAAAATAGACCTTAAAATAAAGATGATTACAAGAGATAAGGAAGGACACTACATGATGATCAAGGGGTCAATCCAAGAGGAAGACGTAACAATTGTAAATATCTATGCACCCAACATAGAAGCACCTCTATACATAAGACAAACACTAACAGACATAAAAGGAGACATTGACAGTAACACAATAATAGTAGGAGAGTTTAACACCCCACTCACACCAATGGACAGATCATCAAAACAGAAAATCATTAAGGAAACACAAGTATTAAATGATACATTAGATGAGATGGATCTCATTGATACCTTCAGGACATTTCATCCAAATGCAGAATACACCTTCTTCTTAAGTACACATGGAACATTCTTCAGGATAGACCACATCTTGGGTCACAAATCAAATCTCAGTAAATTTAAGAAAATTGAAGTCATATATAGCATCTCCTCTGACCACAATGCTATGAGACTAGATATCAATACAAGAAAAAAAAAAAAAAACTGTAAGAAACACAAACACATGAAGATAAAACAATATGTTTCTAAACAGCCAACAGGTTACTGAAGAAATCAAAAAATTTCTAGAAACAAATGACAATGAAAACACGACTGCTCAAAACCTATGGGATGCAGCAAAAGCAGTTCTAAGAGGGAAGTTTATAGCAATACAATCCTACCTCAAGAAAGAAGAAAAACATTGAACAGACAACCTAACTTTACACTGAAAACAACTGGAAAAAGAAAACAAACAAACAAACAAAAAAAACCCCACCAAAATTAGCAGAAGGAAAGAAATCATAAAGATCTGAGCAGAAATAAATGAAAAAGAAATGAAAGAAACAATAGTAAAGGTTAATAAAACTAAAAGCTGGTTCTTTGAGAAGATAAACAAAATTGACAAAGCTTTAGCCAGACTCATCAGGGAAAAAAGAGAGAAGAATCAAATCAACAAGATTAGAAATGAAAAAGGAGAGGTTACAACATACAATGCAGAAATACAAAGGATTATAAGAGACTGTTATGAACAACTATGTGGCAATATAATGAATAACCTGGAAGAAATGGACAGATTCTTAGAAAAGTTCAATCTTCCAAGACTGAACCAGGAAGAAATAGAAATTATGAACAGCCCAATTACAAGCACTGAAGTTGAAGCTGTGATCAAAAATCTCCCAAAAAACAAAAGCCCAGGACCAGATGGCTTCACAGGAGAATTCTATCAAACATTTTGAGATAGCTAATGCCTATCCGTCCAAAACTCTTTCCAAAAATTGCAGAGGAAGGAACACTTCCAAACTCATCCTACAAGGCCACCATCACCCTGATACCAAAACCAGGCAAAGACAACACAAAAAAAGAAAACTACAGGCCAATATCACTGATGAACATAGATGCAAAAATCCTCAACAAAATTTTAGCCAACAGAATTCAGCAACACATCAAAAAGCTCATACACCATGATCTGCTGCTAAGCTGCTAAGTCACTTCAGTCGTGTCCGACTCTGTGGGACCCCAGAGATGGCAGCCCACCAGGCTCTGCCGTCCCTGGGATTCTCCAGGCAAGAACACTGGAGTGGGTTGCCATTTCCTTCGGTTTATTCCAGGGATGCAAGGATTCTTCAATATATGCAAATCAGTGTGTGATACACCATATTAACAAATTGAAAGATAAAAACCATATGATAATCTCAATAGATGCAAAAAAAGCCTTTGACAAAATTCAGCACACATTTATGATTAAAACTCTTCAAAAAATGGGCATAGAAGGAACCTACCTCAACATAGTAAAGGCCATATATGATAAGCCTACAGCAAGCATTATTCTCAATGGTGAAAAACTGAAAGCATTCCCTAAGATCAGAAACAAGACAAGGGTGCCCACTTTCCCTGCTACTATTCAACATAGTTCTGGAAGTCCTAGCTATGGCAATCAGAGAAGAAAAAGAAATAAAAGGAATCCAGATCGGAAAAGAAGTAAAGCTCTCACTGTTTGCAGATGACATGATACTGTACATAGAAAACCTGAAAGACAGTATCAGAAAATTGCTGCTGCTGTGTCGCTTCAGTCATGTCCAACACTGTGCGACCCCATAGACAGCAGCCAACCAGGCTTCCCCTCCCTGGGATTCTCCAGGCAAGAACACTGGAGTGGGTTGCCATTTCCTTCTCCAATGCATGAAAGTGAAAAGTGAAAGTGAAGTCACTCAGTCGTGTCCAACTCTAGCGACCCCATGAACTGTAGCCTACCAGGCTCTTCCGTCCGTGGGATTTTCTAGGCAAAAAGTACTGGAGTGGGGTGCCATTGCCTTCTCCGTCAGAAAATTACTAGAGCTAATCAGTGAATTTAGCAAAGTTTCAGGATACAAAATCAATACACAGAAATCACTTGCATTTCTATATACTAACAATGAAAAATCAGAAAGAGAAATTAAGGAATCAATCCCATTTACCATTGCAACAAAAAGAATTAAATACCTAGGAATAAACTTACTTAAGGAGACAAAGGTAATGGGCTTCCCTCATAGCTCAGTTGGGAAATCATCTGCCTGCAATGCAGGAGACCCAGGTTCAATTCCTGGGTCGGGAAGATCCCCTGGAGAAGAAAATGGCAGCCCACTCCAGTATTCTTGCCTGGAGAATCCCATGGACAAAGGAGACTGGCAGGCTACAGTCCACAGGATCATAAGAGTCAGACACGACTTAGGGACTAAACCACCACCACCACCAAGGAGACAAAAGAACTGTATACAGAAAATTATAAAACACTAATGAAAGAAATCAAAGATGACATAAACAAATGGAGAGATATTCCATTTTCCTGGGTAAGAAGAATCAATATTGTGAAAATACCAAAAGCAATCTACAGATTCAATGCGTTCCCTATCAAATTATCAATGGCATTTTTCACAGAACTAGAACAAAAACTTTCACAGTTCATATGGAAACACAAAAGACCCTGAATAGCCAAAGCAGTCTTAAGAAAGAAGAATGGAGCTAAAGGAATCAACCTTCCTGACTTCAGCTTATACTACAAAGCTACAGTCATCAAGACAGTATGGTACTGGCACAGAAACAGAAATATAGACCAATGGAACAAGATAGAAAGCCCAGAAATAAACCCACGCACCCATGGGTACCTTATATTTGACAAAGGAGGCAAGAATATATAATGGGGCAAAAACAGCATCTTCAATAAATGGTGCTGGGAAAACTGGATAGCTCTATGTAAAAGAATGAAATTAGAACACTTCCTAACACTATACTGCTGCTGCTGCTGCTCAGTTGCTTCAGTCATGTCCGACTCTGTGCAACCCCAGAGACAGCAGCCCACCAGGCTCCCCCGTCCCTGGGATTCTCCAGGCAAGAACACTGGAGTGGGTTGCCATTTCCTTCTCCAATGCATGAAACTTAAAAGTGAAAGTGAAGTCCTCAGTCGTGTCCGACTCTTCACAACCCCCTGGACTGCAGCCTTCCAGGCTCCTCCATCCATGGGATTTTCAAGGCAAGAGTACTGGAGTGGGGTGCCATTGCCTTCTCCTCCTAACACCATACATAAAGATAAATTCAAAATGGATTAAAGACCTAAATGTAAGACCAGAAATTATAAAACTCTTAAAGGAAAACTTCAGCAGAACACTCAATGACATAAATCAAAGCAAGAGCCTCTATGACCCACCTCCTAGAGTAATGGAAATAAAAACAAAAGTAAACAAGTGGGACCTGATTAAACTTAAAAGCTTCTGCACACCAAAGGAAATTATAAGCAAGATGAAAAGACAACCCTCAATGGGAGAAAATAATAGCAGATGAAATGACTGACAAAGGATTAATTTCCAAAGTATACAAGCAGCTCATACAACTCAACACCAGAAAAACAAACAACCCAATCAAAAAGTGGGAAAAAGACCTAAACAGACATTTCTCCAAAGAAGACATACAGATGGCTAACAAACACATGAAAAGATGCTCAATATTGCTCATTGTTAGAGAAATGCAAATCAAAACTACAGTGAGATATCACCTCATACTGGTCAGAATGACCATCACCAAAAAGTCTACAAACAATAAATGCTGGAGAGGTGTGGAGAAAAGGGAATGCTGTTGCACTGTTGGTGGGAATGTTAATTGATACAGCCACTATGGAAGACGTTATGGAGATTCCTTTAAAAACTAGGAATAAAAGCACCATGTGACCCAGAAATCCCACTCCTAGGCATATACCCTGAGGAAACCAAAACTAAAAAAGACACATGCATCCCATGGTTCATTGCAGCACTATTTTTAATAGCTAGAACATGGAAGCAACCTAGATATCCATCGACACATGAATGGATAAAGAAGTTGTGGTATATATACACACAATGGAATAATCCTCAGCCATAAAAAGGAATGCATTTGAGTCAGTTCTCATGAGGTGGATGAACCTAGAACCTATTATAGAGAGTGAAGTAAGTCAGAAAGAGAAAGATAAATACCATATTCTAATGCATATATAGGGAATCTAGAAAAAAATGGTACTGAAGAATTTACTTACAGAGCAGCAATGGACAAACAGACATAGGGAACAGACTTATGGACATGGAGATAGGGGAGGAGAGGGTGAGACGTATGGAAAGAGTAACATGGAAACTTACATTATTACCATATGTAAAATAGATAGCCAACAGGAATTTGCTGTATGGCTAAGAAAGTCAAACAGGGCTCTGTATCAACATAGAGGGGTGAGATGGGAGGGAAGTTCAAGGGGGAGGGGATATATGTATACCTATGGCTTTCACTTTTCACTTTCATGCATTGGAGAAGGAAATGGCAACCCACTCCAGTGTCCTTGCCTGGAGAATCCCAGGGACGGGGGAGCCTGGTGGGCTGCCGTCTATGGAGTCGGACACAACTGAAGCGACTTAGCAGCAGCAGCATGGCTGATTCAGGTTGAGGTTTGACAAAAAACAAAAAAACTCTGTAAAGCAATTATCCTTCAATAAAAAAATATGTTTTAAAAAAAGAAAAGCAAGGAAGCAAATTAAAAAAAATATATATATATAAAGAAATATGACACAATAATGGGTTTTTTTGTTTGTTTGTTTTGGCAAGGAAAAGGATTATCTGGAAATCTTTACAGAAACCATTTTACAGATGAAAAAAATGTAGACCCAGGGAGACACCTGACCAGCCTTTGGTCTCATACCATTAATGGGAGAGCCAGTCTGAAGGCCAGCCAGGACTTACTGTTATGGCTGTGTTAAAATATTGAAATGTTCCTTTCTGTTTTTAAGCAGTTTTTAGTAGGGTATAATTCACATATCATAAAGGTCACCCAGAATAATTATTCAATAGTTTCCAGTAAATTTATACAATTGAGCAACTATCACCATAATGCAGTTTTAGAACATTTCTGTCACCGCCAAAAGAAAACACTGAAATACTTTCATGTTGTTATTTAATCACCAAGTCGTGTCTGACTTTGTAACCCCATGGACTGTAACCCACCAGGCTCCTTTCTTCATGGGATTCTTCAGGCAAGAATACTGGAATGGGTTGACATGTCCTTCTTCAGGGGATCTTCCCACCCAGGGGTTGAACCCGAGTCTCCTGTGGCACCTGCATTGGCAGATGGATTCTTCTCCACTTAGCCATCAGGGAAGCCCATGAAATATATCTATAGCAGTTAGTTAATAGCCACTGCCCTCAGACCCCCAAAAGAACCTCCTTCTGTGGTCTTGGAATCCCCCCACACCTCACTATGATCCAATTACAGATACCTGGCCCCCAGGGCAGGGAGCATCCAAACCCTAGCTTCAGCACTGAGCAGTTTCTGTTATGCGTGGTTGGTACCTGTGCCGCATCTGTTGTTAAATAAGTTGAGTTATCCCCTCTGAGAAGGATCAGGGCAAGTGGTCAATCTTTTCTGGTTCCTGATCCAGAGCTCTGCACACAGCAATCTGCTTTTGAGAAAGACTAGAAAATAAACCAGTGAATGGAAAGCAAACAAGTGCTCTGTGACATTATGTGTACATGAAAGGCAGACAAGTTTTGCAAAGGGCAAAGGGTATCCATCATTGCCTCTTCAGTAAAGGCGTTCTTACCTTGAGGTTGACACACCTCTGCCAATGGATGTATTTCTGGGGGGGGGGGGTCAGGTAACCCCTAAACTACAAATTTTATGAGTATGAATATTTTCCTGTCAAGTGGGTCCATAGTTTTCATTCGGTTATTTATTTATTTTTAGCTGTGCTGGGTCCTCGTTGCTGAGTGGGCTTTTCCCTAGTCACAGCAAGCGTGGGCTACTCTCAAGTTGTAGTGTGAGGGCTTCTCATTGCAGTGGCTTCTCTTGTGGAGCATGGGCTCTAGGGTGTGCGGGCTTCGGGAGTTGTGGCTCGAGGGCTCAGTAGCTGAGGTTCTTGGACTCAAGAGCACAGGCTTAGTAGTTTCAGTGCATGGGCTTAGTTGCTCTGAAGCAAATGGATCTTCCTGGACCAGGGATGGAACCCATGTCTTCTGCATTAACAGGTGGATTCTTTATCATTGAGCTGCCAGGGAAGCCCTTCACTTGGTTTTTAAAGGGCCCCCTGTCCCCCTCAAAAGGATAACTTTCTAAGAGGTCTAGGGGAGAAGCAAGGAAGAAAGGTGCTCGAGGTCTACACATCTGGGAAAAAGAATTCTTGACAGAAAGGCTTGGGGGAAGGGGAGAAAGTGAAAACAAAGTTTTCCTGAGAGTCACTCTTATTTACAAACCAGGCATTATATAAATCAATTGTTTCTGACATGTAGAATAGGTCACACATACAAACCATCTGTTATTTTGTTAATTTTCTTTGTCTCTTCTTAGGAGATCCACATGAAATGACTAGTTTAGAATTATAAAAAAAATACACTTTTTTAGATATGCTTTTCTTTTTTGGCTGCACTGTGCAGGATGTGGGATCTTAGTTCCCCAACCAGGGATCGAACCTGAGTCCCCTACATTGGGAGCCCAGAGTCTTAACCACTGGACAGGGAAGCCCCAAATATGCTTTTTACTCTATCACTCTAAATTGTGGATTTGGAGTTTTTGATACTTTTTGAAATCCCTTTTATAGCTCAATTGCATTATATTAGCATTTTAAAAATCTAGAGCTCAATTCTTTCTTGGTAGCTCAGATGGTAAGGAATCTGCCTGCAATGCAGGAGACCAGGGTTTGATCCCTGGGTCAGGAAGATACCCTGCAGAAGGGAATGGTAACCCACTCCTATATTCTTGCCTGGAGCATTCCGTGGACAGAGTTGCCTGGTAGGCTACAGTCCACAAGGTTGCAAAAAGTTGGACACGACTGACGGACTTTCACTACTAACATTTTAAAATTGTTAACTAAAGCACCCCAGTATTTCTACATAAATTACAATGAAGCCAAGTTCCTTCTTCATTTTACAATTTATAAAAGTAATTTTTTTAAACTCAAGATAGTATGTCATTTCCATTGCATTTCATCTTAGACTTTAAACAGTATCTTAGACAAATCATTGAAAATTTAGATTTCCTCTGATAGGTGCATGGAATTTGAAATCTGGAAAGAAATCATGAAGATTATACAGTCTGACTTGCTCGTTTTATTGATAAGGAAATAAACCCCGGGGGGTTAAAAACCTTGACCAAGCTTGCCAATGACAAAGCTCGGACAAGAATACAAGCCTTGGATTCCTGGCTTGGTGCCTTTCCCAACAACCAATAAACAAGCTGCTGGTTGTTGAACTGCCTCTGTTTCTCTGGTGAGATCACCCAGTGGGAGACTAAGAATAAACTACTCTGGAGAGACACAGACTCAAGTAAGGACAAGTCGACTCTGCCTCTTTACGCCCCAACAAGCATATTCTCACAGGACTGCTCCTAACTCACCAATCTACTGAATCTCTAGAATTCAAACATTCATAAATCATGTGACATTATCAATATTGCAGGATTTGCCCACTGACCCCTCTCTGGATCCTTCAACTAATTCATCAATTTGTTTTCCCATATTTCTTTCCCTTTTCTGCAAGCAAGTCTAGTGGCTTTTAGTCTTCTGTGTTATAGACTGTTTCTTTTCCTTGGCAGGGAAGACCTCAGGCACATATACAGCTTGTGTCCCTTCTGGTTTTTTTCTTACAGGAAAGTGGAAGTTGGGGTAGTTTGTGAGATGAAGGAGAATGAGCTCTTTGAACCTGATGATCATTTCTTTCTTTCTTTTTTTAATGTACAGGTCTTCAATACACAGTTTGATAAGTTTAAAAAAAATTTTATTTATTATTTATTTGGCTGTGACCAGTCTTAGTTGCAGTGTGCTGGCTTCTCTCTGTGGTACTTGGGCTCAATAGTTACCCCTCAACACATGGGATCTTAGTTCCCTAGCCAGGGATCAAACCGCATCACCTGCATTGGAAGGCAGATTCTTAACCACTAGACAACCAGGGAACTTCCCTGACGGTCATTTCTAATTGCTGTGGAAATTTAAAAATGAACATCATTATCAAATCTAACACAGTAATTATTCCTTACTATTATATAATACCTATTTTATGTTTAAATTTCTCCAGTTGTCTCCCAAATACCTTTTATACAGGGGTTTGTTTGAATCAGGATCCAAACAAGATTAACATACTGCATTTGTTTAATATGTCTCATGTCTCTCTTACTGCAAATGATGCTATTAAAAAGATACTTTAAGGGTGAGGGAAGCTTTATTGTTGCTGAACTATTTTCTGAAGAGACTGTACCAATCTTACTTGTTTAGAGTTTATAAGAGCTCCATTTCCTTTCCTACTTTTGGAATTGTCAGGCATTTTATCTTTTGCCTATCTGACAGCAAGCCCCACTCTGTAAAGAAATGAAATGTGTGAAAAAAACAAACAAAACAGAACAAAAACTGAAGAAATGAGATGTGAGTCTGGTCCTCAAATGTTGTATAATCATTTTAGATATAAACATTTCATGTTTCCTGGAGATAATGATATGTTCCCACTCCATCTGATAGTCACTGCTTTAGCTCCTGAGTACATCAGGATCTTTTATGTACCAATGAAAGAATAAAGAAGATAGTGAGGTAATTATGTCCTATTTAATATTTTCTATAAAGATATGACTGGTACTGACTTTTCCCTCCTGTGACAATCTTAACACATATAACCCCCAAGGGGCCAGATGTTGATTTTATTGTGAGGAGTGTTAAGACTCCTGTAGTCCCTTTTCTTCCTTATTAGTATTTGTCATGGCAAGGTGTTGATTCTGATGATGTCATAATGCTTTGTTTGTGGGGTTATTTAAAGTCACTCACACCTTAAGAAGAATCAGCTTTTAAAGTGAACTGCAGGTGGTTACCTTTGATCTTCTAAGATCATAGGGATAAAGATCTCCAGAAGAAAATATATCTGGAAAAGCTCTCATGATATGAGATTTACTCAGCTGAAATGTAGGCAACACAACAGGGCTGACATCTAATATGTTCCTCGGTCATCCTTGGTTGCCGAGAGCCTCCAAACATTCCTCAAGGGCATAGTCATTTTGTACAACAAAGGGAAAACCGGTCCATTTCTAGGAATCAGGTGGAAGTTTGAGAGAAAAAAGGTATATCAATATAAATTCCTCTTCAGTGATGAAGAATAGAGTGTTTAACATTATACCATAGAATAATTAGTGTATTTTAAGGATCTTTCCCCCTTTTGAACACATTTTACGTTAGAGAATTTCACAGAGAACATTGTGATATAGAGTGGGAAGGATAGTATCCTATGTTGCCCTTATATTTAAATCTTATATACATTTCTAAAAAGAACTTCAAGTTAATGATAGATTTTAAGGTTTCATTCTGGTAAAGTAAAAGCTTTCTACTCAATGTATCAGCCACCTACATGGAAAAAAAAAAAAAAAAAAAACCAGGAAGTGCAAACCTTTGGCTTCCATTTTCCTGTTATAAATCAACAACATCTTCAGTTCTGGAACAGCGTTTAAATGCGTGGCTTCTTATAAACGCTGGGAGAACTAGTGCATTTCCAGAACAAATTCTGTGTATTCAGCTCTCCCTACTCAAATACATTCCTGCGTCAAATGACCACAAAATTGCCCACCATGAAACAGGCTTCAGAGGAGTCTAGAAGTGATACAAGTGTATACAAGTGTATATTGTAACATGACACTGATACATTAAAAACAATTTCACGTCTAGGGTCGAATCGCTATAGCCAAATGTCAATGCCATTACAACAACTACTACTGACACACGGGAAGTTTCAAACTGAGGGTCTAGAGTTATGGGGAGAAACTGTACACGAAAGAAAAACTTCAAAATGTTCTCTCTCCCCTCAGGCAAGTTTCGGCTCTACAGATCTACCCTTTCATTTAAAATATCCAAGTGCTGTTCTGTCCCCAATTCTTATCCCATTGTAGAAGGAAATCTGTGTCTCTCTCTTCCCCAAATTAGGAATATGAGAAGCCTTCCGGGTCCGTAAAGAGCAGAAAACAGCCCAGCAGGAAGTTTCATCTTGCCCAAAGCTGTGAAAGTGGGCATGGTGGTGTGGAAAGAGAATACGAAAGGTAAAATCTGTAAATCTTAACACCTGTGGTTGGGAAAACAAACAAAAACCTCACGGGCCTGGATATCATCAGGATCTCGGGGTATAGACAGAAAAAAATAACAACCGTGGTTCGGGTCAGAACCCGAGCAGCGTTTCCTAAGTGATCAAGGTAGACAGTGGGGTCTGGTGGAGGCCGGAGAGCTCTATGCGACCGAAGGTAGGGACAGCGCCATTCACTGTGCCCTCACTTGCCCCTCCCCCGCCCGGGCGCCTAGCCCGCCAGCCAATCCCCTGGCGCTATCCCCTTCCCATCGGAGGCCCCGCCCCCCGCGCCCGGGATGCTGGGGCCCCGCGGCGTGACGCGAGCACGGCAGCTCCGCCCCCTGCGTCTCTGGCCTCGCCGGCCTTGGGGGGATGGTACCATCATGGCGTCAATGCAGGTAAGAGGAGTTTGCAGCATCTGGGCGGGCTCCGTTGCCGCGGGGAGGATGAGAGCCTTTCCTCCGGGGGTGTGTCTGGGTCTGTGGGGCACCCGGGCGGGCTCCAGAGCGGCCCCGGAGACCGGTCCTTCCCACCTTTAGGGCGTTGGGGAGGGGTGAGAGGCGGCGAGAAGGGGGGGGGTGGTCTCGGTCGGTCGAAGCGGACACCAGCCGGCCGGGAAGTTGGGGGATAAAGAAGGCTAAAGGGGAGGAAGGGGCGAAGTTTGATGTTGGCTCCGCGGCGTTGGTCTCGAATCACCTCCGGCTCACACGGACGACTGTCGCCTGCCTGCCTCCGGGCCCAGGGATGCCTTTTCCACCGCGGTCCCCGGCTGGGCGGAAACAGCTGCTCTCGCCGTTGTCGCCGGGGCAGGGGCGGCCCCGAGAGGGGCTGAGTGTGGGGAGCCGAAAAGGCGTTCCGGGAGAAGGCGGCTGTTCGCAAAGGCGTTTCGCGGCCTCGACTCAGGCCTCCCACGCCCGGCCTCCTTGGCTGCTCGGTCCCTCGACTCTCCTTTTGACTCTTAGTCCTATGCCCCAGGGGTACCTTCCTCTATCAGCCTTCTCACTCTCAACCCACAGAGGTCCCGCAGCTCATTTTCTCACTCGCTGAAGCTGCCCTGAACCCCTCAGAATCATTTGCCGTCTAACTGGCTATCTCCCCGAAGGACGGATCACCAGCCCCCTATACCTCCCGGGATAGCTCACCCTCCAATCTTTTTATTTCCTACAGTGCCCCACCCTTGCGGTCGCGGTTAGGCTACAGCCCTTTGCCCTTCTTCCCCAGACCTTAGTGGCACCTTAGTTTGGTAAGAGGCGTTTGTTAACCCATGTTATAGCTACCTGACTTGGCAACGCGTGGTTTTCTGGTTTTCCAACTTAATAGACTCTTTTTTCTTTTTCCAAATCCAAAGAGTTGTGTGTGTGTGTGTTTTTTTTTTTAACAGACAAAGATGGCATCCACAATTGCAGTTTTGTAGAGATTAACTCTGCATTATCTATAGCTTGCATTTAATTTATAGATGAAAACTAGCTCTGTCAGAACATAGAGAAGGCAGAACTCCCCTTTGAAGTGTCAGCTGAGCGCCTTTTAGTTTTAACAGCATCTTAAAGAGACCACGTTTTTCTTAGAAGGATTTTATATGCTTTTGTTTCTAGAAGAATAAGCAAGTTTCCTTATCCCCCTGCTGATTTTTTCTCTTTTTAGGCGAGAACAGTGCTTTTCTTTTAGCTCTTTTCTGAATCTTCTTCCTCTTTTGTGCACGTATTTGCTTCGCATTTACTTCTGTGCTTTTGTGTTATCTGTCCCCTTTCTGCCTGTTCTCCGTACAAGACTCTTTTTACCTTTGCTTCTCCCTCTGGACTTTACTGCAGAATAGAAAAAAAAAAAACCCAAAGCAATTGTATATAACATTCCTAGTTGAAGAGATGTCATGAAACAGTCCAGAGAAAAAACAAAAACAATTTCAGGAAACATTATACTTTACCGTAATCTCCCCAGAGACGTTAGAGAGGTTTCGTCATTTGAGGCCAAAAAAGGAACTGTAGAACACGAGTTGAACAGTAGATCGGCTATGTGACCAATTTAAGATTATTTGTGTTAAGATTAAAACCATTCTCTTTAAGAATAAAAGGATTAAAATCCACAGTACTAGTGATGATATTTGGCAGAGGAGTATAGGGATAACTGATTTGCTGATTAAAATTAGACCTTTAGTGTCTGGAAAAAAGCAGATTTCAAAACTGAGTGAGTACAAAACTTAATGTTGATAGTCTGGAATTTTACATGGCGACTTAAGCAATAGACACAATACTTGGCAGTGTAATACTGCATTTTTCTGTGTCCCAAGTACCTCTGTCTTTTCACCCTTTATTCCTTTATGTCTTCTGATTAGAGGAATGGAAAACTGATATTTTCCCTTTTAATTAAAACTAAATTCTTCCTTTTATTTGTATTTTAGAAGTACCTGATACAGATTCTCTGGTAGTATCTTTATTTTTTAAGTTTTTTATTGAAGCATAGTTGATTTACAATATTTTGTTTCAGGTGTTCAACATAATGATTCACAACTTTAAAGATTATTCTCCATTTATAGTTATTAGTAAATATTTGCTATATTCCCTGTTCTGTACAATATATCCTTGTAGCTTATTTATTTTATACATAGTAGTTTGTACTTTAGCTTGTACCTGTTAACCTTGTCTCCCAATGTCGCTCCTGTCACTTTCCCTTTCCAGTGGTAACCACTAATCATATCTGTGAGTCTGTTTCTTTTTTGTTATATTCACTAGTTTTACTTTTTAGATTTGATATGTAAATGATATTCTACAGTTTAGAATATTCTGTAGAGAATATTCTATTTCTCTGATTTATTTCACTGAGCATTATACCCTCCACATGCATCCATGTTGTTGCAGATGGTTCAGTCTTTTTTTATGGCTGAGTAATACTCCATCATGTGTGTGCGTGCACGTGTGCACATGCATGCATCAGCATCTTATTTATCTCTTCATTGGTTGACGGACACTTAAGTAGCTTCCCTATCCTGACAACTATAAATAGTGCTGCTGTGAATATTTGGCTGCATGTATCTTTTCAAATTAGTGTTTTCTTTTTCTTATACATACCCAGTAGTGGATCATATAGTACTTCTAATTTCCATCTTTTTGGGGACCTTTCCTACTGTTTATGATAATGGCTGTACCAATTTACATTCCCACAAACAGTGTGCAAGGGTTCTCTCTTCTTTTATGTCCTCTCCTGATAGTATTTGAAAAATATTTAGTATAGATTAACCAGGCTTTTTGAAACACAGCACTTCTCTGTGTGGTTATTCTTTGTCTTTGCACAAAATTTTTTCCTGACCATCTTAATAACAAAGTTTAACTCTTCAAGACAAATAAATTATACATCAAACAACAACTAGGTTATATTTGTTCATTTACGCATGAGTTATTTTTTGAGGGCCCTCAATATCAGGTATTCATCTAGGTGCTGAGGATACAGCGATGAACAAAAGCAGATGAGGTTTCTGCCTTTGTGGATGTAATAGTCTGGTTATGGGTGATGGGTAAGAAGAAAATATTTAAGTTAATTGCTATTATGTTAGACGGCTATGGTGCTATAGAGAAAACTTGTGGAAGGAGGCTACTAAATGTTTTTTGAATTTTAGTTAGAGTTCTTAGGAAAAAGTAAGCTATACATGAATGCTGCTTTAACCATGTCCTTACCTAAAACATTTTCAGTAGGTTTCTTCATCTTACCCACACCAGGGTATGACTGCTGATGAAGAGGTTACTTAACCTGTAAGAGGAACTGTGTTTTAAAAGTATGCATATTATGCAAATGTATATAAGACTTACTACCTGTATTGATAAAGATGAAATAATTTAGCTGTAAGGATCATCAGGATAGCAAGTAAGGGTGGACTTTCAATTTCTTTTTTGGAGAGTATGTTGTTGTTTTGTCTTTTTAAAAAAATTTTATTGAAATATAGTTGACTTACAACGTCATGTTAATTTCAGGTGTGTAGCATAGTGATTCAGTTATATATATCTATATGTAGATAGATAGAAAGGGCTCCCCACGTGGCTCAGTGGTAAAGAATCCATCTGCCAGTGCAGGAGACACGGGTTTGATCCCTGGGTCCGGACGGTACCCTGGAGAAGGAAATAGCAATCCACTTCAGTATTCTTGCCTGGAGAATCCCGTGAACAGAGGAGCCTGGCAGACTACAGTCCATGGGGTCGCAAAGAGTTGGACATAATGGCACCCCACTCCAGCACTCTTGCCTGGAAAATCCCATGGATGGAGGAGCCTGGTGGGCCGCAGTCCATGGGGTTGCTAAGAGTCGCACACAACTGAGCGACTTCACTTTCACTTTTCACTTTCATGCATTGGAGAAAGAAATGGCAACCCACTCCAGTGTTCTTGCCGGAGAATCCCAGGGATGGGGCAGCCTCATGGGCTGCCGTCCATGGGGTCGCACAGAGTTGGACATGACTGAAGTGACTTAGCAGCAGCAGAGCACACCTGCACATAGTGACTAAACAACAACAGCATAAGATATACAGTTATATCTGTTGTTTTTCAGATTCTTTTTGGAGAGTATGTATCTTAAAGCTGACATTGTAACTACTGTAGTATACTCTATGGGTGCCTTACAACCTTTTTTTACATTGTAGCACACATAGAAAATAATTTTTGAATTGCACACCAGGGTGGATGAGATTGTTGGAGGCTGGAAGCACCTGGCTGGGCAGCTCACAACAAAACATTGGGAATGAGGATCAGTGTTCTGGTACACCCATAATGCTGGGTAAACTTCTGCTCCATTTGCTAGAGTTGTTCAACATACGATTCGAGATTATGGTTTTCAGATTTCTGTGAGCCCTTTGAGATTTTTTTTTCCTAGTTTTGCTTTTTTTTTTTTCTTTGATTTTTTCCCTACTGTTTCTTCCTAGAACAGACACAAATCACCAAGTAAGATATGGTTAGATTCTGTTTTAAGAAACCATTTGTTCTTCAACATACGATTCAGGATTGTGGTTTTCAGAGTTCTCTGAGCCCTTTGAGATGTTTTTTTTTTCCTGTTTTTGCTTTTTTTTCTTTCATCTTTTCCCTACTGTTTCTTCCTAGAACAGACACAAATCACCAAGTAAGATATGGTTAGATTTTGTTTTAAGAAACCATTCTTAGAGAATGGTGGGCTCATGATGGTACTTAAACTTAACAGGAGTTGAATAAGTAGATTTACATTAATTCTGATGATTCTAGAAATCTTAAACTATTAAGTGGAAAGTTGGTCATACCAGTTGTTTAGATTTAGCATTTTAGGGACTTAGATTATTTGGTACAGACTTTCTTAGAGTATTATTAGAGTGAATTTTTTATGTGATTCAAAACATTTCTTAAAAGTGGAGCAATATTAGGGCATTCTGTTTTCAGCTAAACCATAAAGTTGTATTTTTTGTGTATGTTTCTTTTTTTATTTTGTTCTTAATCTTTTTTTTTCTTCCCCATGGGCTCATTTCATATTATGAAATGATTAATTAATTTTGCCTCCTGGATATATTTTCTGATTTTAGATTTTAGCTGTTTCATTCAGACTTCTTTATGTTGGAAGTTTTTTAGTACACCTGGTATACTTTTCTAATTTGACCACCTAGATTTATTAATTTTAGATAATAAGCTACCTTTGTTTTATGTCTAAAGATCTTAGAACGTCAGTGTATAGTAGTTGATACTTTAGCAGTGATACAATTGAGAGAAATGAACAGTTGAATTACTCTGTGGATTTTCTTCATTTTCTTCCTCTTTGTTAATTGAGTCTTATACTGACTCTTGATTTGGCTAGATGGAGGGAAATTGATTTTGAATATGTGCTTATTTTTAGATGACTTAGAAACAATAAATTACTTCGGGTTATTCACGACTCTGCATTGTTGTTTACTCAAATTGTTGGTTCTAGCGATTGAGGGAGAGAGTGTGGGTTCTTGAAAGTGAAAGTGTTAGTCACTCAGTCACTCTTTGTGATCCCATGGACTGTAGCTCACCAGGCTCCTCTGTCCATGGAATTCTCCAGGGAAGAATACTGAAGTGGGTTGCCATTTCCTTCTCCAGGGGAACTTCCTGACCCAGGGATCAAACCTGGGTCCTCCTGCGTTACAGTCAGATTGTTTACCATCTGAGCCACCAGGAAAGCCCCAGGGAAGTGATTGAGAGATAAGAGTATGAGTTCTTTCTGACATTATTATTATAGTCATATTACTTGACAATTAGATTCCATATGACTATTTGTTGATATCATCATGAAGGGTTACAGCTTAATCAAAAGTGAGAAAACTGACTGTCATCACGGATCCTGAGGCTTACTAAGCACTGGAGGCTTGTGGAGTATACCTAGAATTATAGTACCTGAGAAGGTTGGCTAGATATTGGCCGGGAATGGGGCCAGCACAGAGCTGTTGGAGCAAGTGCTGAAGGAAAAGGGAAACAGCAAAGAGTAGAATTGAAGATGTTCTGTGTCAGTGATAAACTTAAGTAGATAGTAGACTTCACCGAATAAAAGCATAAAGCTGGGGTCATTATCTTTTCTTAATTCTCACAGCAGTCATTGTGGTATTTTTCTTTTTGTTATTAATCAGTTGTTGCTTTACAAGATGCCTTCTATTTTTTGTCCTAAAAGTGTTGGTTTGGATCTCTTATTTTAACTTTTTAGGTCTCTTCCACTTCCTTGGCCATAGATTCGATAAGAACCAAAAAAAAAATCCTCTCTCATTGTCCCTTAAATGTGCACATAGTGATTACAGTGCGTGCTTGTCCATCACGTGACACAGCAGATTCTGCGTTAATTCTATTTTAGAGAAATCTAATAAACAGTTCTCTTAATAGAAAGGTCGAGTACCTATAAAGAAATACTTTAAAATTCATTTTTATATTACATGTATATTCCCCTCAAAGTTGGCTGATTTTCTTGATTTATGTGTGCCATAACTTTGGTGTTTTTCAAAGTATTTACATTCTCTCTGGATTCTTACTCCAGCCTTGTAAAATGGGAAGTCAAATCCCATTTCAGTCTAATAAATAGAGTGATTTTTGATAAATAATCACTTATTTGAGTGGAGAAGGCAATGGCACCCCACTCCAGTACTCTTGCCTGGAAAACCCCATGGACGGAGGAGCCTGGTAGGCTGCAGTCCATGGGGTCCCTAGGTCGGACTGGACTGAGCAACTTCACTTTCACTTTTCACTTTCATGCATTGGAGAAGGAAATGGCAACCCACTCCAGTGTTCTTGCCTGGAGAGTCCCAGGGACAGGGGAGCCTGGTGGACTGCAGTCCATGGGGTCGCACAGAGTCGGACACGACTGAAGCAATGTAGCAGGAGCAGCAGCAGCACTTATTTGAGAAGTGACTTACCCAAAATTGTATAGCAACTGAGTAGTGAAGCTGATGCTGTTAAGATGAACATACTAACAAGTTTGATCTTGTAGAGAAATCATGGAGATACTTATTTAACTCTTTAATCAATAATTTACCATTCACTAAAATATTTTATTGCTTCTATAGCTAAGAAAATGAGAGGGAAGTGTTCCTTATATTTTAAAATATAAAGTTACTTTATGTATCAAAATTTTTACAAAGGTTCTGTATGCATATACTTGATTGTTGAATAAAACTATAATGGCAAACCTTTAGTGTTCAAAGATACTCTTTATTCTTAAGGAGAGTTTTTAGAAGGATGATCTGGCACTTTTATTTTTTAAAAATATTTTTTCTTATGATGAGAACTAATTTTACTTTTGGCTATGCTGGGTCTCCCTCGCTATGTGGGCTTTTCTCTAGTTTCAGAGAATGGGGGCTCCTCTAGTTGCAGAGCGCAGGCTTCTCTTGCAGTGGCTTCTCGTATTGCTGAGCAGGGGCTCTAAGGACTGTGGGCTTCAGTAGTTGCAGTTTCCCGGCTCTAGGTCACAGGCTTGTTAGTTGTGGCAGAGGCTTAGTTGCTCCGCAGCATGTGTGGCATGTGGGATCTTGCTAAAGGATCGAACCTGTGTTTCCTGCATTGGCAGGTAGATTCTTTACCACTGAGCCTCCAGGGAAGCCCTGGCATTTTATCTGAAAATACACTTCTACATAGTATTTATCTAGGTTGAGCCTTTACTTAGATGAATTTTATTGCATCTTTTATATCATTGTCTGCTTCATTGTTTTATCTGCGTAATACTTGTTCATGTTTGTCGGGTATTTTTAAAATGTCTCTGTTTGATGGCCTTTATTTGTGAATGCTGTTTTTGGAGTACCAGCAAATGGCGCATGCCTTTGAGTTATTTTTCTCCTGAGAAAAATTGTATTCTCATTCAGTTACTTTTATAAAAACTTCATTAGAAAAAAGCACCCAGGATCTAGAATCGAAAGACCTGGATTCAGGCTCTGTTTCACTGCTTAACAGCTGTGTTGCACAAAACCCAGTGTGTAGTGTAGTGATTAAGACAGAAGTAGTTGAGCAGAGAGGTAAGCATTTGTAACCTTCCCAAACCTTTCTATAGTATTCCTCATGTGGTGCTTGGCAAAACTTGATTCTTCCAGTTGTTCAATTAGAAACCTTGGTTTCATCCCACTTCATAGTCAAACCATCAGCAGATTCTATTGAGCTCTACCTTCAAAATAAACAAGAATCCAGCCATCTACTCTTCTGCATCATTGTGTGTGTGCGTGCTGAGTCGCTTCTGTTGTGTCCAACTCTTTGAGACCCTGTGGACTGTAGCCTGCCAGGCTTCTCTGTCCATGGGATCTCCAAGCATGAACACTGGAGTGGGTTGCCATGCCCTCCTCCAGGGGATCTTCCCAGCCCAGGGATTGAACTCATGTTTCTTACGTCTCCCGCATTGGCAGGCAGGTTCTGTGCTACTGGAGCCACCTGCATAATTACCTGATGTAAATCATCATCATCTGTCATCTACATTATGTCAATAGCTTCCTAACTGGTTTCCCTGCTTCTGCACTTGTTCCTTTACAGTCTTTTCTCAACTCATCATTTAGATTCTTTCAAAACAAAAGTCAAATGTTACTTCACTCACATCCATACTGTGGTTTCCCTATTTTATTGAAAATACAAGCTAAAATCCCTGTTAGTGATCTAGAAAGGCCTTACATTATCTCTTTCACCACGCTCCACCTTGCCCTCCTCACTTCTCTGCAGCTATATGGACCTCCCTTTTGTCTTTGCTCCTGTTATTTCCTCTACTTGGAGTGCTGTTCTCCACTTATCTGATGGCTCACTTCCTTTTTTTGTCTCAAATCTTTTTTCAAATGTAGTTTTCTAAGAGAAGCCGTCCTTGACCACCCAGTACAAGATAGTCCTCGCATCCCTGGCATTTGCAGTGCCCCTTAACCTGCTAAATTTGATCTTTATATGCCTGGCATATTGTTAATTAATATACTGTTTCTGCTGGACATACCCCAGTGCCTGGCATGTGGTAGACCTTCAGTAACTGTCAGTGGAATAAGTACAGGTTTGAATTCAGATAACCTTTGTTTGAATTCTAGCTCTGCCACTTAAAATCTGTGTAACCTTTTTTAAAAAAACCCATCATATGGGGTAAAATTACGAATCACTTCATGCCATAGATCTTTGGAATTGTTTGTGAGTTATATCTTATAATTCTGTAGGCCTCTTTATTTGTGTAAACTACCTCTGTCAGATATTCACTTAAAAATTTTTTGATTCCTGGTTCTTTGTTGCCTACCAACAAAGTCTACCAAAAAAGCAGATTTCCTTTATATGAAGTCTCTCCTTGTGTTTACACACCACAGGGAGCAGAAAGGAAGTATGATTTCTAATCAGCGTGTATTCTTTGCCAGTCCTCTTCAAAATTTGAGAATTAGCCAAGTAAAATTTTGAGCCTTCTATATCAATTTTAAATGGCAAGTTCAGTTTTTTCCCTTTTTTAATTGAAATACAATTCATGTATCATAAAACTTAACCTTTTTTTAAAGTATAAAAGTCAGTGGCGTTTAAAACATATTCATACCCATGGTCACGAAAAGAATATATTCATAAACTCACCCCTAAAAGAAACCCCTTAGCCGTTATCAGTCACTTTGTTCCCAGTGTATCATGTTACCTGGTCCCCTTCTTCCTCTGTCCCCACCCTTGGAAATCACTAGTTTGTTTTCTATCCTTATAGATTTGCCTATTTGGGGCATTTCATATAAATGGAGTCAGGCAATATATGGCCTTTGGGACTGGCCTCTTCCACTCAGCATAATGTTTTTGAGGTTCATCCATATTGTAGCTTGTATATCAGGACTTGGTTCATTTTTAGGCTAATAGTCCATTTTATGGTTATGCCACAGCTTGTGTATCCATCAGTTAATTGACATTTGGTTTGTTTCCTGTTCCTGTCAGTTAATTGACTATTTGTATTATTTCTACCTTTTGAATAATGCTGCTGTGGGTATTTATAAACATGTTTTTGTGTGGACATGTTTTATTTGTCTTAGGTGTATACCTAGGAGTGGAATTGCTGAGTCATTTGGTAACTTACGTTTAATGTTCTAAGAAACTGCTGGACCTTTCCATGTCTGCTGCATTGTTTTACATTCCCATGAGCAGTGTGCAGAGCTTCCAGTTTGTACATATTCTGGCTAATATTTGTTGTCCATTTTTTTAACTGTAGTTGTCCTAGTGGGTGTGAAGTGGTATCTCATTGTGGTTTCTCTTTGCATTTCCTTAATGACTAATATTGGACATCTTTTCTTGTTTTTATTGGTACATTTCTTGGAGAAATGTCTATTCAAATCTTTTGCCATTTAAAAAATTATCTTTTTATTGTTGACTTGTGAGAGTTCTTTCTTTGTATATTCTGAACTTATTAGACATTTGATTTGCAAATATTCTTTTATTCTATAAGCTATGTTTGCACATTCTTCCTGGTATCCTTTGAAGCATAAATATTTTTAATTATGATGAAGTCCAGTTTTTTTCTTTTTTCATTTGTATTTTTGTTTTGTATCATTACTTAATTCAAGGTCATGAAGACTTGCAGTTTATTATACTTTTCTTCTGAGAGTGTTATGGTTTTAGCTCTTACGTTTACATCTTGATTTATTTTGAGTTAACTTTTGTATACAGTTTGAGGCATATTTAGCTTTATAGCATTAATATGGCAGGTTGTTTTGTTTTCAAAGTTGTATAGATCCATGATGAGGATCCATCAGGTTTGATAATACTCAGCTGGATTCAAGTTATTTCTTTTGGTGAGTGCAGCTACTATCTGTTTTTCAGATAAGATTTATATTGTAGCCCTACTACTAAAAAATGTGATTGTAATCCTAATAAACTATTACTAAGAATATAGTCATATGTTGACTTTTACTGTAATTAAAATAGACATATATCAACTTTGGTTTTTAAACTTGCAAAAGCATTGAGCCACTGGACATTTTTAGAGGTCATCTAGTCCAACCATCATACCTTTAAATCATTGCTGAATTTTGTGATTAGTGATCATTGGTAAAATGTTTACTTTTGTACTTCATGGAAGGCATACGTTGAGCAAATTGAGTATATAGTTCTTTTTTAGTATATGGATTTTATATGAGGAAAAATGTTACAGAAAAAATGTCCCTTAGATAGAAAAAACCAATTTAAAGATTGTAGTGGAGAAAATTATGTAGCTGGGCATATTGGTGCCATCTTTGCTCTTCATATTGCTTAGTGGAAACCTCATAAATTCCTGTCTTTTGAGCTACCTTGATTTGATATTTCTACAGTCTATCCACATGATTCATGGATTCTGTACCTGTGAATCCACCTACTTGATAACATTTATTTGTAACCCTGAAATCAATCTCATGGTGCTTTTGGGGTGATTTGCACACATGTGCAGAGTGGGAAGATTTGAGTTGCTGGGTGTGCATGTGCCCTGCTCAGGTGAAACAGAGCAACACTGTCTTGTTTCAGCTGTTATATAATAAACAAATATCCTTCCTTGTATCTGTTGCCACTTTTTTCACATTTTTGTGCTTTTGGTGATTTCACTGTTTAAAGTGGCCCTCAAGTATACTGGAGTGCTGTTCAATCTTTCTAGTTCCAAGAAGACTGATGTGTCTTATTCAGAAAATCTGTGTATTAGATAACCTTCATTTAGGCATGTACTGTTGCCCTTGGGTTCAGTGTTGAGTCAGCAATATATATTAAGAACTCTTTAAATAGGAGCACACAAAAACTAAGGTTATTATTAATTGGTTGGATGTGAGCAGAGGATTACAGGAACCTAACCCTGTTTTCCCCTGGGAACAGTGGTTCACTATTTGCTAATTAAGTATTTGCTGTGACTTCATAGAATGTTACTACTGTGAATAATGAAAAAAGTAAAATGTCTATATTTTGATTTAAATTTCAGTCCCCCTTTGATCTGAAATGTGTTGAAGCCATGTTAAAACTGGTAGAATGTAATGTCACTCTGGTCAGGTTCCTTGTTTCCCTTCTTCCATTTTCTGCTTTAGATACTGTCCCTCAGTTGTTGTTGGTGTTGTTGTTTTTATTTACCCACATAGTGCAAGTCAGTGATTTTCACTGTTGGAATTATGTTGAAGACACCTAGGGAGCTTTAACAACAACTATCCCCAGAGAGTAATTGGTCTGGTGTTCATCCTGGAAATTGAAATTTTTCTCAACACCTTGTTAAGCCTTATCTGCTACCTAAGTTGAAAACTTATCTAGCTACAGTGGGAAATTTTAGCTGTGCAAATTATGTAAATTGTATAAGATATAATACTTATCCTTGGGCCAGATTTAGCGTTCAGGAGATGGTAGACCTTTCAAAGTTGATGCCTCTGGAGAGATCTTTTTAAGAACCAAAGTTGAGACTAAAACTGTTTTATGTTCCTGGCTGATTAGGGTTCTATCAGAAAACATGGGTTTTCTGTATATCAGAGCAAATGTTGACTACCTTGCAAAAATCTCTTGTTCTGATGGCTACTTTATACAAAGAAACAAAATATCTGCTGTAAGAGTTTTTCTGGAGGAGGATTAGTAAAGGAAATGCGTTTGAAATGTGGCTGCTGGGAACTTGCCTCCTGGATGCCACAGGCCAGAACTAGGAGTTCACATGCCTCCACTGAACACCCTGCATGCTGCAGCCGAGATCCAGTGCAGCCAAATACATACATACATGTTTTTTAAAAAAGAAGATATGGCTGTTGGGTGACCCTCCAGGCTTAGCTGTGAGCTGAGTGATTCTTCTGTGCCAGTTGTGTATCTGGACAAACACATTTTATATCAGGAATTTTGGGAGTTGAATGTGAATAGTTACCAATCTAAGGTTGTTGGGTTTGGGGTTTGTTTTGTTGTTGTTGTTTTAAATAATCTTAGGGGTCCTATATTAAAATGTAAATAGCCCTTGGAACATTAGTCTTGTTTTTAGTCTTTTTGGCCATTATTGTTATCCAGTAATGCATAACATCATGCAGCTCCCATGTTAGGCCTATGCCAAGAGCTTTTTGTCTTAAAATCTCAGAGAATCAGGCTCTTTATGATTCTGGGGCCTGAGTCTATTTTTTTTCCTGTCTTTAGGTTGAACTGGGTATTACTGTAAACATGTAGATTCTGTCAGTAGCTTTTACTTGCTATGAATCCTTAGCAGCTCTTAGTCTCTTTTTATAGTGAGCTTCCGCTTTGCATTCTGGGTAACTTTCACAGTTCCCAATTTTGTTTTCTCATTGTTCCTGAGTTTTTTGTGTGTGTGTTTTTTTTTAGACTTATCTAGCTAAGTTACATACTGTTTCTACTGTCGTTTTGAATTCACGTTTTACTCAAAATCTCCATTAGTTCTTTAAAACTTTGTACCTGGCGTCATGAATCCACCGAACTTAGTCTCAGTCTCACAGCTGTACGCACTTTTTTACCTCGTATGTCCTCATAGCACTCTTTACCTCTTTCATAGAGTTTTTCACTTCCGCCTTGTACTTTTATAAAGGCACTTTATTGGTTTTTAAGTCACTGAGGGCAGTGTGCTACTAGTAGTAAGCACTCAAGTAAAAGTAAAGAAATGCTTTTTTTCAAAATAGGTCAGAAGTGATATCAAAACGTTGCCTTTTTGCCCTATCCTTTGTTTTGGCTTCTGCCCTGGCCTAATTAGGGCTTCCCAGGTGGCTCAGACTGTAAAGTATCTGCCTCCAATGGGGAGATTTGTGTTCGATCCCTGGGTTGGGAAGATCCCCTGGAGAAGGGAACGGCAACCGACTCTAGTATTCTTGCCTGGAGAATTCCAGGGGCAGAGGAGCCTGGTGTGGGCTACAGTCCATAGGGTCGCAAACAGTCAGTCATGACTGAGCATCTAACACTGGATCAGTTAAACTAAAGAATAGGAAAAAGTATATAGTATTTTAAATTAATGTTCATTTCCTGATAATTAAATGCATTGTTTCAACTAGGTTAATGTTTGGTTTGTAACTCTTTACTTTGAAGATAATGTTTCAGTGAAAGTCTTATTTGTATCCCCTTCTCCCCCCCACCCCCACCCCCCACCCCACCATGGTAGGTTTTTCCCCTTAAGCTTCCAATCTACAACATTTATTTTGACAACAGTAATCTTAGGTCTTGCTTCATGGAGACTAAAATTATGTGATTGCCCTCTCCCTAAGCCCAACTATGTTGTGTCTCAGGATACTTCTTCTTATTTCTGGAATTGTATTCCTTTTCCAGTTGTATTTCTAGGGTGTGTCTAGGTGTGGATCTGTCTGTCTCTGCCTGTGGGAGGAGAAAGTATGAGGTTGTATGGGTGGAGGAGTTTTGGTGTAAGGAGTCTCATTCTCTGAGAAGTAGCAAAGAACAGAACATCTGTTGATGTCTGAAGTTCAGGCTGGGCTTCTGATCAGCCTTATTACACTTAAACACAGTGTTGGCTTAAAGAAGACACAAAACCTGAGAGTTGTGAGTTTAAATATTATTCAGGGTTTCACTGAGTACAGTAGCTCAGGAGATAGCCACTCAGCTCTGAGGAAACTGCTCCAAAGAGGTGGGGGAGAAGCCAAGTTATGTATGATTTTTGGCTAGGAAATATTAATGCATGCATTCGGGCATATGTCTTGGTAAAAGATGACTGCTAATCACAAAGAACAGATATACCAAGTGATGACTTTTAGTGCTTGTCTCTTTATGGAAAGATGCAAGAATCTGGCATCATTGCAGTTCTTCCTGAGGGCCTGTTTTATCCAGGGAACAGAGTTCCTTATCCTATTTTTCACTCTGAATTCCCCTCAGATTGTACTGTTGCTGGGCACACCTTAACACTTGTAGAACTGGGTGGTGAACATCAAGCCCTTTGTTCTTTGTGTATGGTAGTTCTTTGTGTATGGTAGAGCTTTACTTCAGATTTTTTAAGTTTAAAATATAATGGAAGAATTGGTCAATTTGGACTACGTCTACCAAAAACAAAACAAACATTACCTCAAAAAACAACCCCTATGAGGATATAGAAGCCCAGTTCAATCTTGGCAAGCCTCTAGTTTTCATATTAATGACAGTGATGGAAGTACTAGAGAAAGCCAGGACAGTTAGTGGCATTGCAAAAGTAGCATTATTAGCTACTGCTTCTTCCTTTTTTGTATCACCTGTTCTAAAATAGACTGTTGGATTGGGTTCTGACTGAAGTACCAGATTTTCCTATATAGATACATTGAATTTTTTTTTTTCTTCCTTTTTTGGCCATGGATCTCAGTTCCCTTACTAGAGGTTGAACTCAGGCCGTGGTGGTGAAAGCCTGGAATCCTAACCACTAGGCCACCACGGAAACCATGCTCCCACATTAAATAATTTTTATTAACTTACTTTAGATCCTCATAAACTGGCAAAAATTAAGACTAAATTTTAAAAAAACTCAGCAGCTCTTCTTTTTGTAATTGGAAAAACAGTTGAAAGGTACATAATCTCTTAAACTAATATCGTAGAATGCCAAAATTGATTTTATAAATTATAGTCGTTTATACTTTCATATTTCTACATTCCTTATTAGAGTGAATCTTGGTATAAATACATTTGATGTTCTCTTTAATTTTATTTTTTTTCAAGAAAGTAGAGTTTCGTGTTATTCTGAAAAAAACCTGGTTGTTGGTTTTATGAAAAAAATAATTGTAATGGCCTTGTATTGTAAGTTGTTGACTTCTGAGTTTGTTTGGAGTAAAAAGATATATGTAGGGATATGAATGTATATAAACAACACTGCTCACATTAGATGAGGATATTATGTACCACACAGGATTTATAATACTGAGAAGTGCTTAAAACCATAATGAGAATATTTACTTCATTTACATTACATTGTAAAACTACAGAAAAATAACTATAGGTATATATGATTGAATTGGACTGAACAGTATATGGAGGAAGCTTTAACTTGTGAAAATTGAAATAGAGTAACCTGTGTTCTGGAATTTTTGATTTAAAAGAACTCAGAGATAATCCTTTTTTAAAACGAAAAAATGGACCCAGAACTTAGGTAACTTCCCTAGATATGATACTTAGGGTATACTTGCAATTTGGGAAATGGTCTCCCTAACTTAAATTTATTATTTGTGCTTTCAGATAACTCTACTTGACAGAATAAAAAATGTTCTTAAATTATCTGTAGTATCTTTTATTTATTTAATATGGATTCCATTGCAAAACCAGATTTTATGTTCATTGAAAAATGTTGAACCTAGAACAGTAAAATTGTAGGAGGAATACAGTACATCTTTAAAAATATGTATTTGTTAGAAGAGTATGGTAACATTACTCAGTATTATAACTGAGTCATACTCAGTAAATTATAAATAACCAGATGTGTGCTCCTTTGAGACTAAATCTGCAAGAAGGGTATATCCATGTAACTAAGATCCATCTCGTCTTACAGCTTACAAAGAATCTTATAAAATCTTTTTGAAGTTGTAAAACTTAAAAGATAAAAGCTGTGGAAGCTGCCCTTTGGTATAGAGAGTTGAGCATCAGTATTTGTTCTAACAGTATGTTGCGCTCTAAGTAGCCATATTCCTGTGTCCACACTTTCACCATTACAAGCTGCGTGTGTGCTGCTTCCTCTCCCTTGCACCCCCAGTTTTGTGTTATTCTTTAAGGTAAATTTTCAAGACTGGTGTTACTAAGTCATAGAATCTGTGTTTTCTAGCTTTCAAAATATCTGATGATAGTGAGTTGAAAGTTGTGGCATCAAAAGTACCAGAAATTTTTGCTGTGTGAGTACCTACAAAAAGAAGGCCCAGCAAGTAAAACGTAAGAACCATAGCAAAAATAGGAAGAGAAGCCAAGTTCGGCATAATAGAATCAAAGAGGGAAAGCTCTTCACATGAAAGATTGTAACTGATAAATCTGTGAAATAAGACCTCCAGTAGATTTAATCAGCAAGTGGCTTGAACTCTCAGAAGCTTGCAGGAATTGAAGCTTTAATTGGATATGTTAGAGGGGAAGTAGAGGCAGTGGATATTGGCTCACCCACTTCTTTCATGGAGTTTTACAATGAAAGAAAAGGAAGAAATTGACAGAAAATAAATCATGGCTCTTTTAAAGCTAGGAGAGACCCAGTTGATGACTGAAGGAAGGGGTTATGGACTGGGAAAGAGTGAAGTTACTAGAAACCACCTTATTGACTCTGAGAACAATATCCTGGATGAGTTGGTAAGGCATGAGGTCCAGAGAGAGGTGGAAGGATTCGAGAAGGGGAGAGAATCTTCTTTTTCAGTTGAAAGAAAAGCTGAAGTTTGTTATTTAAAATATCACTCCAGGGAATTCCCTGGCAGTCCAATGCTTAGGACTCAGAGCTTTCACTGCCAAGGGGCTGGGTTAAAAGAAGAAAAAAAAAATTCCCCCAAATAAATGAAGTTGATACATATTTTCATGCACTTTCTAATAAAGTTCTTTCTACTATCCTAATTTTAGGATATTTTTATTTCATATCTTTGCTTTAGTTGCTATCTGTAATTTTAATACTGCCTTAGTGTGTTTATTTAAACTTTTCAAAGTATTGTTATATTTGCTGACCCATCTCATTCTGTTAGCCACAATCCACAATCTCAGGTGGCTCAGTGGTAAAGAATCCACCTGCTAGTGCAAGAGACGTGGGTTTGATCCCTGGGTTGGGAAGATCCCTTGGAGAAGGAAATGGCAACCCTCTCCAATATTCTTGCCTGGGAAATTCCATGAACAGAGAAGCCTGGTGGGCTACAGTCCATGGGGTTGCAGAGTTGGATGCTACTGAGCATGAGGTAGATATTTAATTATATAGAAATTAAGACAGAATATTATTTATCCAAAGTCAAACGTACTATACGCTCCTGGAAAGCAGATGTTGAGTGTTCCAGTTGAACATACTCCTTTTAGCACTTAAACTTTTTCTTCCCCCTCCTGGGATGCTCCTTGTGGCTTCTAGGATCTTAGTTCCTTGACCAGGGACTGAACCCCAGTCCCCAGCATCGAAAGTGTGGAGTCCTAACTACTGGACCATGCACTTTTACTCTTAAGGCTTGACTTTTGCTTACATTTTTAACAAATAAGTAACCAGTTCTATTACCCTATATCCTAACTCTTGCCTCATGTGATAGATCTGCAGTTTGGTTTGTAGGTCAAACCAGACTTTGCACTCAGCTTATTTATTTAAGACTTGAGGGCTTCTCTCGTGCCTCAGTGGTAAAGAATCTGCCTGCCAATGCAGGAGACACAGGTTTGATCCCTGGTCTGGAAGATCATACATGTTGTGGAACAACTGAGCCTGTGGGCACAATTACTTAGCCTGTGCTCTAGAGCCCAGGTACCACAACTACTGAAGCCCGCGTGCCCTAGAGCCCATGTTCTGCAACAAGAGAAGCCACCTGCACACTGCAACAAAGAGTAGCCCCTACTCCCTACAACTAGAGAAAAACCCACCACAAATAAATAAATTAAAGGGGAAAAAAAAGAGTAAGTGTGTGCCAAATCATGTATAATCTACATTCTCACTATATAGTTGTCTTATGCTTTATGATATTTTATTTGCCTCAGTAGCTTTATTAATAGTTACCAGAATCTCTGAATGTAGCCCAGCATAGCCAAATCTGAAAGGTAAAAAATTTTGAATTGTACATTTACAAGGAGGGAGGAATTTAAATATTCCTCCCCTGTCAAAAAAGGTTACCTAAAATGGGACCTTGACTCTATCAGACTTAATGATAATTACTGCTTTTCACTTAGAGCTTGAAATGTAGTGATCACAAGGGCAGGACAGTAGACTCTCAACTGTATTTTATTTCATCCAGAGTCAAGGTTTCTGGGTAGCTTAAATATTTTATTTAGAGTGTTAATTTCCAGAACACCAGACAGATAACTTCTGAAGTAGCTTGAGAAATTTGGATATGCTTTTATCATTGTAAACTCATTGCCTCCTGGAGCCAAGCTGCTTTAAAGTATATATCATGGATCCATTGGGCCCATGGTAGAGAGCATACCTAGCCTAAAGAGTTCATTTAAAAGGAGCAGCCAGACTTCAGCTCTGGTTGATTCAGTTGTTTTTGTCTGTCCTTCTGAATGTTCTCAAGAAGCTTGAATCTGCACATCCAAAACTGATTTTAATCTCATCTGCCTCCATCCCCACGTAGACTAGCTTCCTCTACCTGTTCCTCCTGCTGTGTATGTTTCAAATTAATATTTCTACCATCACTTAAGCTAACCTGGAGTCTTTTTTTTTCCCTCCTTCTCACTTCTCTTGATCATTTACCACTAAATCTTGTCTGTTCTGTATCTTGGTTGTTCACTAGTAATGTCTCAACTTCTTATCCTTCGATCAGTTTTCAGTTTGGCCTCCTGGGCTTCATTCTGTCTTAAACTTCTCTAGTACATCTGCCACACTGTTTTCAGTTATAAGGGTTTGAGAGGGAGAGGGAGATTATTGTCTAAAAAGCTACTCTCTGTGGATGGAACTAAAGAGCCTGTACTTGTGCTAAGCTGCTGGAGATACTGGTATGAGTTCCTGCTACTTTGTAGAACCATGCACACTCCTGGTTCTACAGCTGCCTGGTCTTGACTTCAGTAGGAGGAGACTCATTCACTTGGGTGTATCAGAACCAGGAAAGAATGGGAGGGGAAATGACATTTTTCTTCTCCTTTTGTCTTGTGTTTTTTTCCCCCCAGTACCTTCTGTTGGCAGAGTGAAAGACAGGGGAGTCTGGCAAAAATAGTTTACAGGCTTTTTTGTCTCTATTACTTGGAGAGATGTTAATAAAATCTCCTACTATGAAGGTAGATTTGTTAATTTTCCTTTGTTTTTGAAGCTAAGTTGGATATATTTATACTTTTGATGAACTGAACCTTTTACCATTATGTAGTTTGTTTTTTTTTAAATCTCTGTTAGTATTTTTGGTCTTAAAGTCAATTTTACTTGATACTTGTGCAGCTATTATCAACTTTTCATTTGACCTGATGTCTTTTTCTGTCCTTTGATTTTGAACCTTTCTTTGTCCTTACGTTTTAGTTATGTCTTTTAAAAATCACAGAAACTATATATTTTCACCATCCATTTAACTTTTAACTAAAGAACTTACCCATTTTTTAATGTTGTTCTTGTTTGTTGTTCAGCTGCTAAGTCATGTCCAGCTTTGCAACCCATGAACGACAGTACTCCAAGCTTCCCTGTCCTTCACTATCTCCTGGAGTTGGCTTAAACTCATGTCCACTGAGTCAGTGATACCATCCAACCATCTCATCCTCTGCTGCCCCCTTCTTCTTTTGCCTTCAGTCTTCCCCAGCATCAAGGTCTTTTCCAGTGAGTTAGCTCATCACATCAGGTGGCCACAGTATTGGAGCTTCAGGATCCATACTTCCCGTGAATATTCAGGGTTGATTTCCTTTAGATTGACTGGTTTGATCTTCGTGCTGTCCAAGGGATTCTCAAGAGTCTTCTCTAACGCCACAATTTGAAAACATCAATTCTTCCATTCTCAGCCTTCTTTGTGGTCCAACTGTCACATCTGTGCGTGACTACCGGAAAAACCATAGCTTTGACTATACGGACCTTTGTTGGCAAAGTGATGTCTTTGCTTTTTAATATGCTGTCTAGGTTTGTCATGGCTTTTCTTCCAAGGAGCAAGTGTCTTTTTTAATTTTGTGGCTGCAGTCACCATCTGCAGTGATTTTGGAGCCCATGAAAATAAAATCTGTCACTGTTTCTGCTTTTCCCCTATTTGCCATGAAGTGATAGCATATATAAGTATATATGTATATAAATATATATATAAAAGTATGTAGTGCAAACATGGGTAGCCACTTCTCTATTTATACTGCTAGGAGGGAACTACTATAAAATGGTTGGATGTGCTTGCTTCTGGTCTTTTCCATATGCATTTATATGATGTTTGTATAACTCTTGCTTTTGTTTTAATATAAAGAAATTACATGTATTTTTGAGGCTTGCTTTTTTCCATTTCAGTATGTTTGGGGATTCTTCTGTTGGTGTTAGTACACAGAAATCCACATCATTCTTTTTCTTTTAAAGACATAGCTTAAAAAAAGTTATTTATTCATCTATTTTTGGCTGTGCTGGATCTTCTTTCCTGTGTGCAGGCTTTCTCTGTTTGCAGAGATTGGGGATTACTCTTCATTGCAGTGCTCTGGCTTCCCATTGTGATGGCTTCTCTTATTGCAGAGCGCAGGCTCTAGAGTGGGGGCTCAATAGTTGGAGCTCACAGGCTTAGTTGACCCACGGCTTGTGGGATCTTCCCAGATCAGGGATCAAACCCATATCCGCTACACTGGCAGGTGGATTCTTAACCACTGGACCACTAGCCAAGTCCCACATCATTCTTAATGATTGTGTGTGTGCTTATGTATGCTGAGTTGTGTCTGACTCTTTACAACCCCATGAATTGTAGCCCATTGGGCTCCTCTGTCCATGGAATTTTCCAGGCAACAATACTGGAGCCGGTTGATGTTTCCTACTCCGGGGGATCTTCCAGACTCAAGGGTCAAACCCACATCTCTTAAGGCTCCTGCATTGGCAGATGGATTCCTTACCACTAAGCCACCTGGGAAGCCTAATGGTTGTATAGTCTTACTTCTATATGCCACAATTTGTAGACTTATTGATAGGCACCTATATTGTTTCTGGATTTTGCATACAGTGAAGCAGTCAGCATCCTTACTAATTAAAAAAAAAATTTTACTGAGGGAAAGCATTATGTGTCAGGCACAGTTTTGTGGCACAGTGGTAAAGAATCCACCTGCCAGAGAAGATGGAGCTTCAGTTCCTGTGTTCAAAAGATCCCCTGGAGGAGGAAATGGCAACCCACTCGAATATTCTTGCATGAAAAATTCCATGGATAGAGGAGCCAGGCTGACTGCAGTCCGTGGGGTTGCAAAGAGTCGGATATGAGTGACTGACACATACAGTTTTGGATGCTAGGATTACAAAGGTAAATAGTAATCTCTGCCTTAGAGTTGCTTACAGTTATACAAATGCTACAAGAACATAAAGTAAATTGGGGATCTAGTGCTTTTCCAGCTAGAAAAATCTTTATTGCATCAGGTATTTTATGCTATTTCTTCTGAATAACTTCTCATTTGGGTCTTATTACTTTTTTAAGTTTCTAGATTCTGAAAAAAGAATTGTTGCCTCAGTGGATAGAATTTATATTCCCCAGGATATTTTGTTTATTTCTGCCTGTTGCCTGGGGTGTTACTTCCTTGACCACTTGATTAAATTCTTGCCTTAGGTTCTCTGCGGGAATTCAGACAGAGCCATGTGGGTATCTGCTTGAGATTCAGACATTTCATGGGAGACATTTTTTTCTTCTTCTAGCCATTGCTAAGTTCTGAACAGGCAGATTTCATTGTTATCTCTTTCTGTGCCCTTTATCTTATTCACCATTGGTTTGAGGGATCATAGTTTTATGCAGGTCTTCTGAGAGATTCCATATTTCTTGGTCTTGCACCCCTTGGGTTTGGTAGAGAACTCCAAAATGAAATCCAGCCCTGATCGTTTGAATATTTCAAAGTTCCTGCGTTCATTTGATTTTTGTTTTCTTTGGAAGTATTTAGAGTATCTGCATTGTGCTAGAAATAAAATTCTGTTTAGTCTTTTTATTTATCTGGCTGTGTCGGGTCTTGGTAGCTGCACAAGGGATCTTGCGTTGTGTTGTGCAGAGTCTTTCACTGTGATGTGTGGACTCTCTAGTTGTGGCCCTCGTGCTTGGTAGCTGCAGTGTGAGCTTAGTTGTTTGGTGAATTGTGGGATCCCAGTTCCCCAACCAGGGATCAAACTCAGGCCCTTGGCAGCCCTAACCACTGGACTGAAAGAGAATTCCCAAAAATATTAACTTTAAAATAAGAGTGAACACCTTGATTTGTTGAAGGCTACCCATTTCCTAAAAGGCTACCCATTTCCTTAAAGGGGGGAAAGTTTCAATAAATAAATGTTAGAATTAAGAGCTGTAGAAGTATACTAAGGAAAGGAAATATTTTCTTAATTTGCATGAATCAAATTCTACCGAATTTTTAAATAAGGTAAAATCATTTCAGTGCTGTGTCATCTCACCCTTTTTCATTTGAAAAAAGAAAAATGTTGTAATTGTTTAATATCGTTGGGGGAAGTAGTAATTTATTAGTGTAATGATATTAATTGATGATAACAATGATGTTACTAAGTCACTAAGTCATGTCCGACTCTTTTGCAACCCTATGGACTGTAGCCCACCAGGCTTCTCTGTCCATGGGGTTTCCCAAGCGAGAATACCTGAGTGGGTTGCCATTTCCTCCTCTAGGAGACCTTGCCAACCCAGGAATTGAACCCTCCTCTCCTGCATTGCAGGTGTATGCTTTACTGCTGTGCCATGTTAATGTGTATGATGTTCTAATTTTTTTCCATCATACCCTCCTATTGTTTATTTTCCACCTTTAGTTGATTGTTAGATAAAATTAAGAGAAAACATGTTGGGCATTTTAAGTACAGTTGCATTAGCAATCATTGTCGTATATCTCCACATTTTTAATGTTTTCCCCCCTTTAGTTTGTATTTCTTCCTACCCTAAATAAGGATTTCTACCGTTTAGTTTCTCAAAATGTCACTTTTAAATAAAATTTAACAAGATGTGAGACCTAACTCTCCAACGCCTTAGCTTGCTCCATTTTTCGTCACATTTTAATATACCACACATGTACTTGTTTTTTAATTATTTATTGACTGTCTCTTCCTTCACTAGAGTTTAAGCTTTACACAACCAGGGATCTTGTCAGTTTGTCCATTGATACATTGTCATTTTTAGTATCTAAGAGGGATATATTATTTTCTTTTTTTGATTGATAGTGTCAGTATCATTTAAATATTTTGTACCTTGGTTTCAACATGTATTAGTGTTGGATAGTACTTAACACAAACCCATTAGTTTAGAAGCTGAGCCGTTTTCTGAATGAATGAACTTTTTAGGATGCTGTTTAAAATAGTCCTTTTTTTGTTTGTTTGTTCAGAGTATTTCACTGAGTGTGGTATTCCTCAACTTGAACAGTGTTGTTCACTATCAAACAACTATAGTGGTACTTTTTTAATACAGTAATACCCATCATCCTCAGCTGTCTGAAAAAGCAAAAACTTGAACTAATATATAAAGCACTAGGATTGATGAAAATGATCAGGAGCCGAAGAGGCAAAGATGGCCTCATTGGGATGAAACTTCATGGCTTAGGACCATGCTTCACAATGTGGTCTGTGGACCTGTTAATTACTGGGCTGTGCTTTTCATTTTTATGAGGACTTGGTAAACTTGTTCCTGATTTCTCCAGTTAGTCTCAACAAGGAAGTATAGTCTGGTTTAAGAGCAAACGAAGCAACAAATGTTAGTCAGTGTTAATGCCATCACTGAAGATTAGTTGACATGTGTTATACCAAAAAAAAATGTAGTCACCAAAATAAGTAAACCTTTTTGCTTGGTAAGGGAGGTTGTGGCTCCAAAGTAGAAAACAGCAAGTAAAAAAAAAAAAAAAGAAAACAGCAAGTAAAAGAGAAAGAAAGAGAATGTCTGTGCTTAGAGGTTAAGTATTAATGACAAGTTACTGATAATCAAAGAGCAGATGACAGTTTACAATGTGAGAACTGGGGCTATCAAGCTACTCTAACTATATGCTGAAGGGTCAGGTGGGCTTGTAGACCTCACTGTTGTCTGAGGCTGTCACAATAATCATTATTAACAGGTTAAATTATTTTCAGTACACATAATGTCAGGGATCTGTATTAGAGTTTAGAGTTTTACTACTTTCATTTAAAATTTTTTGATATTTAAAAGTATTCATTTTTATCCATTATATATCATTCCCTGGTCATTCCAGGGAAGTACATGGCATATTCAAACTTGGTTTAACATTATGGGTCTATACTGGGACGGGCATTGATAATATCAGTTGGGGAAAATGGAACAGGGCTGATTAGAATATATAGCGATTACTGTTTTGTTGTGTGTGTTTTGTTTTGTTTTTTGCCATGCTGCACTGCATGCAGGATCTTAGTTCCCTGATGAGAGAGTCAGCCTGTGCCCCCTGCAGTAGAAACATGGAGTGCTAACCACTGGACTGCCAGGAAGTTCTCACAGCAATTGCAGTGGTTTTTTTTTTCCATTTAAAAGAAAATACTATTTTTGATGGTACCGGATCTTCATCCCTGTGCACGGACTTTCTCTAGTTGTGCGAGTGGGGGCGCTTTGTTGCTGTGTGTGAGCTTCTCGTGGCTGTGGCTTCTCTTGTTGCGGAGCTCAGGCTCAGTAGTTGTGGCCTGAGGGCTTAGTTGCTCTGGCAGCATGTAGAATCTTCCAGGACCAGGGGTCAAACCCATGTCCCCTACATTGTCAGGTGGACTCCTACCTACTGTACCAACAGGGAAGTCCTGATTACAGTTTTTTACTCTATTGTATAAAAACTGTGGCTTGAGCTTTTCAAAGGCTTAAAGTCTCATAAAGCCAAAAGTAATTATGTATCTGTTTTATTCTTTTGGGCTTTTTCTGTCCTACACTTGACCTTTGGTGTGAAACAGCTGCTGTAATGATTCTTGGAGTGGTGGTAGTGGAGAAGAGGGGGTGTTAAGCTCCTGGGCTGCCTTTTCATGTTACACAAATACTTTCCTGGACCCCGGGAGTAAGCCCCAGTTCTAAGGGAGAGTAAATCTCAAGAATAATTCCTCACAGCGCTGAAGTGGGAAAAAGTTTTAGGAACTGAACTTCTGTCACTCTGTCTTGAGTGCAGGGTGACACATCCTAGCTGTTGCAGTAGTCTGGAGTTTCTCAACCATAGTATTATGACATATGGGAATGTCATTCCGTTGCGTGGTGCTTCCCAGTGTCTTGTCGTTGACAATAGTTAACTCCAAAATTGGTCAGTGGTCTTCTTACCCCCCAAAGTTGTAAATTACGGTGGATTCATATCACTTTGATTCATTTGTATTCATAAGGAAAGAGAGAAAGGAAGGTGCTGTCTAGACTGTAGAGCCACTGGCCAGTTCTGAAAGCGTTAAATCATTTTTTTTTCCCACCGTATTTAGATATATCAGGATCTTTCATACTGGGTGTATAAACCGTTTGGATCTCTTAGAAGAGCTCAAACTCCTCTGAGTTTTCTAGACTTGAGCTAACACACGTGAGGGCTAGATAGAATTTTCAGGTTATTCTAGATTTGGGATGCTCTCAAACATTTAGATTGTGGGCCTGCCTGGTCTTTCTGCCTTGGAGCACAGGTGTGCTTCTGTTTTATGCAGTCTGGGAATAAAGTGCGTATTTACAGATCGACTGAGATCATGCATTGTGGGGTAGGTGTTAAATATTGAGAGAAGAATCATTTTAGGCATATTAAGTTCACTCAGAAAATTAATTTTTACTCTTCAAGTAGTTCTGATACTTAACAGTTAGGGAAATCAGACCTTTATTAACAATTTTGAATGCACATATTCCTCCCTACTTTAACATATCTGAAATCAAGATATGTCAGTGGAGGGTTGTCGTTTAATTGGTAGCTGTTTTCTTTTTTTAGTGTTACATAAAATAATACAATTGATGGTGTGTCTTAGATTCAGAGAACCATGATACATTTGTAATATGTGTAATTACTTTTCTCGTACCTCTCCGATTCAGGAAGAGACAGGGTGATATTTGGCTGTGAACCTTTGGAACTGTTAATTTTTCAGCCCCCTTCAGCTCCCAATGGTTTGTGGGTAGTTCTGCTTCTTTAGTTACCTTCTGCAGATATTTTCCAGTTATCTCCCGTTACCTCAGTTCGAGGCTGTTATTTTACCTCTGCCTAGAGAAATAGCCAGTGTTGCCCTGATGGTCTAATGAGCTGGTATTTTGCTAGAGTTCAATCCTAACACAAGTATTTCACATCTACTTTTAACACTTAGTCTTCAAAGTCAGGAGGTGAATGCTTCCTCATGTGATAATAGCTTTCTGTTGATGTTGCTTGGTATGATTTCTAAACAGTTATACTAGTTCTTCATATCCTGGAGTATGAATTTTCATTTGTTTTTATATTGAACTCTTTAAGTCCTCCTTTTTTAGCTTCTTTGCTCATAGTCAGGGTTCTTAGAACCAGTTTTTTAGAAGAGCCAGAGGACCATCGGGGAAACTGTTGGCTTACTCAAAAACACTTCCTGCCTTCTCTAATGAATTATTGTTCTGGGAAGGATACACCTAAGAGTGAATTCCCTGTTTTTATGAACCTACCAAATACACTGTTTGACCTTCTACCTTATCTTTTTTTTTTTTAGTACACGGGTGAATCATTAGTTTTTATTAGGGTGCTTAGTAAGTACTCATTAACACCTCTCCCCCATGTTAGTCCTGTTTTGTCTTTCTACTGCAGAAATATGAATGTGCAAGGTAGTTTATTGCCTGGTAGCAGAGACTGCTAAGGGACTGGCATGGCTTGTCTTTTAATGTAGTGACTCCACCCCCTCTGTTAAAAACATGCACCAGCTAATGTCTTGAAATGTTTGGAAAAACATGCGATGTTTGAAAGAACAAACACTTAAAATCCCTTGTAATTCCAGAGTTGAATGGTTCTCATTTGAGTTTGCAGGCAAAGTATTGGCCCCAGCGGCAGTCGTCTGAAATCTTGGCTAGAATTGGAGATTCCAGATTGGAGATTCTTCCAAATGACACGTGGTTATTGGCAGGAGGCCCTAACCTACCCTGCTGACCTCTGAATTGGGTTGTTCACAGTATGGCAAGTGATTCTAGAGAGAACAACCAAGACATAAATCACAATCTTTTATAACCTAATCTTGGGAATGACATACCTTCCTTTCTGCTGTATTGTATTGGTTACACTGACCAACTCTGGTACTGTGTGGGAGGATGTGACTACCAGGAAGCAGTTACTTGGAGATTGTCTTGGAGTTTGGCTACCACAGGCCCCTTTCTTTGTGGACATACAAGTAGTAGTATTACTGCTACTGCTAAGTCACTTCAGTCGTGTCCGACCCTGTGCGACCCCATAGACGGCAGCCCACCAGGCTCCCCCGTCCCTGGGATTCTCCAGGCAAGAACACTGGAGTGGGTTGCCATTTCCTTCTCCAATGCATGAAAGTGAAAAGTGAAAGGGAAGTCACTCAGTCGTGTCCGACCCTCAGAGACCCCATGGACTGCAGCCTTCCAGGCTCCTCCATCCATGGGATTTTCCAGGCAAGAGTACTGGAGTGGGGTGCCATTGCCTTCTCCGAGTAGTAGTATTGGGGTAGGAAGAACTTTTCTTTTTCTTCAGCACTGGTCATGTTGTCTTTTAGGGATAATTACACCAAGGCAATTCTTCTTAGCTTGCCTTTGTATCCTGTTTCTTTTGGTAGCTGGTTATGCAAGTTGACCTTCTTTTGTATCCTGATTCGTGGACAAGGGCTGTCTTCCCTGTTTTATATGAAGTTCTCAAGGTCTGGAGGATTTCCACAGCATTGTTTCCCAAACTGTGGTCATTGAAACAAGACTTGCCCAAGATGCCCTACACTGAGAGGATTCCATTACTTTGGAAACCTGTATGTTATCTTCCTCCCCTTAGAGAATCGTCATGCAAGTTAGTATATCAGACGTCTTAGAATTCCTGCTTTAAAAAAAAAGCAAAACCTTTTTTTTTTTTCACTCTAGTGTTTTTGAAAATTGACTTAATCACAAAACCTACAGGATTTGTTGACTTTAATTGAAAGTGAAAAGTGTTAAACGCACAGTCCTGTCCGATTCTTTACAACCCCATGAACTATATGTAGCCTGCCAGGCCCCTCTGTTCCTGGGATTTCCCAGGCAGGAGTGCTGGAGTGGGTTGCCGTTTCCTTCTCCAGGGGATCTTCCTGACCCAGGGATCAAACCCAGGTCTCCTGCACTGCAGGCAGAGTCTTTAGTCTTGAGCCACCAGGGAAGCCCCTGTTAAGTAAATTAAAAACCCTCTTCTACATAGACACTTTTCACAAATATATTCCCTCTTTATTCAAAACATTGTTTAGGCAGCTTTATTTCTAAGTTTTCGATAATTAAAAATTTTCTAAACTAATTTTCAGTTTGTAATTTTGCGTTTTGGAAGGCAACTGAGATCAGAAACTGCAGTTAATATCTTATTTTCTTTGTTGCTAGCAATTTTGGTATTGTACCATTTGAGGAAAAGTTTTCACTTTTGCCAAGTAAAGGAGCCATTGAGTCTCAACAAAAAAGGGAGGAGTTCTCTAATCTCTAGAGGTGTTAGATGTTGGTAGGCTTATTGAAAGATGTTATGAATTGAAAAGATCTAGAAAACTACAAACATTGATATATTGATAGTGATATTCCACTATTTTGAAAAATCAGAAACTAGTTTTTAAGTAGAGTTGTTTGAAGTTCTGAATAGGAATCCATGCTTGTGTGCTTGCTTTTTTTTCTTTCCTGAACACTTACTATGTACAATTTTATTTATTTTTAAACAAACTTGTAATTAGTGGCTGTGCTGGGTCTTCATTGCTGCGCTCAGGCTCTCTCTCGTGGTGCTCAGGCTTCTCATTTTGGTGGATTGTCCTGTGGAGCATGGGCTCTAGGGTGCACAGGCTCAGTAGTTGTGGCACATGGGCTTAGTTGCCCCACAGCATGTGGGATCTCCCTGGGGCAGGGATCAAAACCCATGTTCTCTGCATTGGCAGGCTGATTCTTAACCACTGGACCACCAAGGAAATCCTGCTTGTGTACTTTAATCCAAAAAAAAGATATTCACTAAGAATCTTTATAATGTTGCATGCACTTCTAATAACGGTTATTTTGCTTTTAAACCCATAAATTATGGACTGTTGTGGTTTTTATTTTGCTTTGTTGTGTCCTGAAAAAGAATGTCGAGTGATAATAATAAGGGAAGAATTGAACAATAAAAGCTATACAAAATAGAATGCAAATACATAGCCATTTCAGGGCATCTAATGTGTGAAAAAAATAACTTTATGTAATCTCAGGCTCTGATATATTCTGGTGTTGAAAGATTAAATTATATGTGGATGATACTGTTTTAAGAAGACAAATAGCTGAAAATTTAAATTATTTTAAACTTTTTCAAAAGACGTTTTCTATAGTTCTTCTGGAAAACCTATTTGTCTGAAATGATGCATTCTTTAAGAGTTATGGAAAACTATGATTTTTATCATTGAAAACCAGTAAAGGAAGCCCTGCTAAAACTTTTAAGCATTTATAACCTTATAACTTGGTAACTATCTTATAGCATCAATGGTTACAAATATATTTAGAAATAATTTAATAATTGTGAATTATAGGAAAGCAGTAAAAAATGTGAGAGTCAGGCATATAAAATATATAGATGTAAGGGGTTTATAAAGGAAAAGGCACGAGCATTTGGAGGAAATTTAATCAAGGATTTCAGACTTTATGACTACAAGGATATTATGTTGTAAGAAAAAAAAAGTACAAAGTTATTAATGATACTCTTTTTTTTTTTTTTTTAAGAAACGACTACAGAAAGAACTGTTGGCTTTGCAGAATGACCCACCTCCTGGAATGACTTTAAATGAAAAGAGTGTTCAAAATTCAATTACACAGTAAGTATTTTAAGTTTTAAAGTACTTGTTTTTCTTTTGTTATCAATGTAAGTATGAATATATACTCATTTTAAAAATACAGAATTATTTTCTGTGTGTCAGAATTATTTTCATATTTTATCTGATTCTCTCCCACTGAGAAGTAAATACAGTAAACATATCTTATTCTGTGCATTTAAAAACACAGTTTTGTTTTATGAAAGTTTCCTGCTGATGAAGTAGCGTGTTAAAAACTTTAGCCTGACTTTGTTAGGGAGTATTCTTCACCTGTGATAGAGTAGTTTGGTATGAGGTTATTTATCAGATTTTTCAAAAACATTTGAGGCTCTGAAGTGAACTTTAGCCACCTGATGCGAAGAGCTGACTCATTTGAAAAGACCCTGGTGCTGGGAAAGATTGAGGGCAGAAGGAGAAGGGGATGACAGAGAATGAAATGGTTGGATGGCATCACCGACTTGATGGACATGGGTTTGGGTGGATTGCAGGAGTTGGTGATGGACAGGGAGGCCTGGTGTGCTCTGGTTCATGGGGTCATGAGGAGTTGGACACAACTGAGCGATTGAACTGAACTGAAGTGAATAAACTGTCAAGAGGCGCACCTCTGTCCTTGTCCCCTGAACATACAGCATGGTTGCTTTCTTTATAGCAGCGTTAGCTAAGAGAATGTCACACCCTCAGCATTCTCATTTGATAAATTAGAGACTTGTATGAGGATGAAATGTGAAGGGTAGGAGAAGGACACAGAAGTATCCTCTGATTCAGCTCCTTCCTTGGGAGTGGAGCAGAAGTTTCTTCCCAGATATGTGCCAAGAATAGTAGAGAGATACAGGTTCCTTTACAATGAGCATTTTAAAAAGAGAGCATTCCCCCTCTTGAAAATGAGCATTTGAATTAGTTTGAAATGTTTTTGAAAGTATCATCCTAAGATTTCACAACTGACTATTTGGTCTGTCCTTATCACTCCTTTGATTTAACAGTTCCATTGGAAAAAGGTAAATGTAGTAAAATGGGAGATTTTTAAGTAATTGACTCTGTCCTTAAAAAAGAAAGGAAAAAACCCTAAAATGAAAAGGGGTATAAACCAACAAGATAAAAATTTCCTGTAAACCAACTTGTAGAACAAATTGAACAATTCAAATATTTAGTGATACAGAGACCAGAGAGCAGGAATAACCAAAACTCACACAACAGGGACATACTTATTTTCAGAAGAAACAATTTTTGGTTACCTTTGACCATGACATTTGGAGTCAGTGATTAAGACAGGAGTTAAGCTTTAAGAACAGTATTATTAAGAAAGGATCTTTTGAATGAAGTGAATTGCAAACCAAATATTAATCTAGTTAAAAGAGATGCATGTAATTAACAGGAAATAAACACTAATTTTAAAATAATATACTTTTTCTGTTGAGTTCTTTAGTTTCTTTAATCAGGTCAGGGCAGAAGCTGAAACAAAAGATAGATATTAGAGGAATCAGAGATAGGCGAAAGAGCAATGTTTTGATATAACTTCTAACCTAGTTTGAAAAAACTATGGAGGGAATTCCTTGGCTGTCTGGTGGTTAAGACTTTACAACTCTCAACTGCTAGGGCCCAGTTTCAGTCCCTGGACTGGGAACTTAAGATCCCATAGGCTGCGCAATGTGGCCAAAAAGAAAAAAAAAATTGTTGAAGTGGGATCCTATGAAGTGGGGGATATGGGTAAGGAAGATGAAGTAAGCCCATTACGCTTTATGGAAGACAGTTTGGTAGCATGTATTAAGACCTTAAAAATATTAGAATCATGTTCTCTGACCTAATATGCTATCCTTTGACCTCTATGCTCTCCTAAGGAAGGAACAGAGATACTAAAAGATCGACTTAGATCTGTTGTGGTCTCTCACTGAAATGGCACCCCTCGAGTTAACAGTCCATAGTCATCATGTAAGGCAAAAATTTTATGTAGTCATGATTGCCTTTGAAAACTCTTGAGAGAGGCTGTATTGGTATATATCCTATCTTAATATATCCAGCAAAGCTAATTTTCCCTTCATATATTTGTCTTTTTCTGTCTGACTTCACTTAGTATGATAATCTTTAGGTCTTTAGGTCCATCCATATTGCTACAAATGGCAATATTTCATTCCTTTTTGTGGCTGAATAATATTCCATTGTATACATGTACCACATCTTTATTTTTTGATTTTTTTTTGATTGAAGTATAGTTGATTTATAATATTGTGCCAATCTCTGCCGTACAGCACAATGAATCAGTTACACACATATATATATCATTTTTTAATATTATTTTCCATTCTGATTTATCACAGATATTGAGTATAGTTCCCTGTACTGTACTTTAGGACCCTGTTGCTTATCCATTCTGAATGTAACAGTTTGCATCTGCCAACCCCAGATTCCCAGTCCCTCTCTCCCTCCCCCACCATGTCTGTGCTCTTTATCTATGAGTCTGTTTCTGTTTCATAGATAAGTTCACTTGTGCCGTATTTTAGATTCCACATATAAGTGATACCATGTGGTATCTGTCTTTCTGACTTACTTCACTTAGTATGAAAGTGAAAGTGTTAGTCACTCAGTCACTCATCTGACTCTTTGCGATTCCATGAACTGTGGTCTCTCAGGCTCCTCTGTCCATGGAGTTCTCCAGGCAAGAATACTGGAGTGGGTTGCCATTCCCTTCTCCAGGGGATTGTCCCAACCCAGGTATCGAACCTGGGTCTCCTGCACTGGGGCCTGGTTCTTTACCATCTGAGCCACCAGGGAAGCCCATGATAATCTCTGGTTGTATCCATGTTGCTGCAGATGGCACCATCTTGTTTTTATTTATGCCTGAATAGGATTCCGTTGCATGCGTGGACCACATCTTTATCCATTCAGCTGCCGATGGACATCCAGGTTGTTTCTGTGTTTTGGCTGTTGTGAGCAGTGCTGCTGTGAACATAGTGGTTCATGTATCTTTTTGAATAATGGTTTTGTCCAGGTATATTCCCCAGAGTGGGATTGCTGGATCCTATAGTAATCCTGTTTTTAGTTTGTGCAGAACCTCCATGCTTTTTTCCAAAGTGGCTTTACCAAATTACATTCCCACCAACAGTGTAGGAGGTATGTATAGATGATATACCACATCATCTTTATTCATTGGTCTGTCGATAGGCTTCGAGGTTACTTCCATGTTTTGGATGTTGTAAATAGTGCTGCTATGAACATTGGGATGCATTTATCTTTTTTGAGTTAGAGTTTTAATCTTTTCTAGCTACTTGCCCAGGAGCGAGATTGCTGAATCTGGTAGTTCTTTTTTTAGTTTTTTAAGGAAACTAAACTTCATACTATTTCCTTAGTGGCTGTACCGATTTACATTCCCAGAAATAGTTTAAGAGAATTCCCTTTTCTCCACACCCAACATTTCTTATTTGTAAACTTTTTGATGATGGCCCTTCTGGCTTGTATGAGGTGACATCTTATTATAATTTTGATTTCCTTTTTTCTAATAATTGGCAATTTGGAGCATCTTTTCATGTTCCTTTTCATCTGTGTGTCTTCCTTGAAGAAGTGTTTATTTAGGTCTTTGCGTATCTTTTGATTGCTTTTTTTGCGGGAGGAAGTTAAACCCCCATCAGTCTCATTGCTTTTTTGCTGGGGGCGGGGGGCACGGGCGTGGTGCAGTTAAGCCCCTGGCAGTCTCATTGTTTGCAAATATTTTCTCCCAGCCCATAGGTTGTCTTATTTTGTTAATGGTTTCCTTTGCTGTGCAAAAGCTTGTAAGTTTGATTAGGAGGAATGACCTGGTTTTTATTAAAGATAGTAGGTTTTTTGTTTTTGTCTTTTTAATGCAGTTTTTGCATTGCATTTTATTTACTATGTACTGGTTCTGGTGTTAGGAATATACTAAATTTTTTGCATATGCAATATCATTTATCTTTCTAACAAAACTTTAAGGTGACTTTTTTATTAACTTTAACAATTTTTTATAATAACTATTTTAGAATTTAAGTACTTAAAACAGAAGAGCGTACTGAGGGCCACACAGCTAACTAAGGGACTGTCTAATTTTGCTGTAAAATACTGCCTCTTGAGTCTGTGGTCATATCTTTTCTATCTTTACATATCATGTAAAGTATTCAGCATGCCTTCTGAGAATGAATAGTCATGCTTTTAAGGATCTCTATGTGTTCCAACCTGGTTACTTTTAGAGAGTAGCCACATTTACTATTTTATATATTCCTGAGTTTGAGTGAACTCCTGGAGTTGGTGATGGACAGGGAGGCCTGACGTGCTGTGATTCATGGGGTCGCAAAGAGTCGGACACGACTGAGCAACTGAACTGAAGTCCATAATATGTGAGGTGCTCAATAGTAGCCCAGCAGTGTATCCTCAACCTTCTTTTTGCTTCCCTGTATTTAATATAATAAATTTTTATACCTGAAAAGTATAGGATTTAAGGAATTGACCAGGTATACAGTAATTATAAGTGGCATGGTTGTAATTAGAAACTCAGATTTTTACTTCTAAAATCTGCCCTGTCATGTATGTTGTAATAAACTGTGTTCCTCTTTTTTTAAAATAATTGGAGATAGTGTGCAGTATATTATTATAAACAGATTTATATTCATGATTATTATATATGAAAATAAAGTAAGCTTATATAGATGCCATAGAAATCTATTCTGGGGTTTTTTTTAATTTATTTGTTTTAATTGGAGGCTAATTACTTTACAATATTGTATTGGTTTTGCCATACATCAACATGAAACCGCCACGGGTGTACACGTGCTCCCACCTCCCTCCCTGTACCATCCCTCTGGGTTGTTCCAGTGCACCAGCCCCAAGCACCCTGTATCCTGCATCGAACCTGGACTGGCGATTCGTTTCTTATATTATACATGTTTCAGTGCCATTCTCCCAAATCATCCCACCCTCTCCTTCTCCCACAGAGTCCAAAAGACTGTTCTATACATCTGTGTCTCTTTTGCTGTCTTGCATACAGGGTTATCATTACCATCTTTCTAAATTTATTCTGGGTTTTATTAAACGGTTGAAACATAATGAGAGACAAAGGAAAGGCCTTTTAGAGCCTTGAGTAGCCATCAGAGTAAGTGGACTGATGGCAGCTTAGCTTCCTTTTTCCTGGTTAGCTGTCTCTGGAATACTCATGAGAAAATTGATCTGACAGCTTCTGTAGTCATTGCTGACATCAACTTCTCTCAAACTAATAGCTTCTAAAATAATTGATATCAGGAAAGCAGTTGATTAGCTTGACTTTATCTATAAAATCTTTTCCATAATTGTAGAGATGGTCTGAAAAAATAAGGTACCATAAATTGAGTAAGAAGAGTGTAGACTTTGGTGTCAGTACACCAAAGTTGAGTTTTATTTTATTTTTTTCCGGACCTGAGTTAAAACTTGGCTCTGTCCTTTTTAGCTGTCTGACCTTGGTCTAGTTTTTTAACCCAGGAGTGTCAGAGAAGGGAATAGGGCCAGGAGTGTTACTACCTACTCCTGTTGGGAGGATGAAGTGTGTTGTTACACATGGGTGACTCCTGTCCCATTGCCTGGCATAGATGCGTATCTGGTGTTCTTTTTCCTCCTCACCCCAGTCCTTTATAACTGAAGTTAAATTTTTTTTTCTATTCTAGGTGGATTGTAGACATGGAAGGTGCACCAGGTACCTTATATGAAGGGGAAAAATTTCAACTTCTATTTAAGTTTAGTAGTCGATATCCTTTTGACTCTCCTCAGGTAACTGTTTTGCTTTTTAAATTTTTATTGTATTTTTAGATTATAGACAAATGCCAAATTCGTGATTTTTGACTAAGTAAAAACTTATAATCATTACAATTATATTAAGTAGATTTGTTTCTTTATCTTATTTGTAATATAATCGAGGTCATATGGACAATTTACTGTATTGAGATTTACTGTATTGAGATTAGGCTTTGCTGCTTTTGTACTTCTAAAAACTTAAGACTATTTCTGATCCATTCATGTTAAGTAGACCAAAGGGCATAAATCTAACCCCTAGGCCCACAGGTTTTTCGAGAACTTCGCATTTTGGAGTAGCTGGAGCCATGTCTTTCTAGATAAGATGATGATATTGATAGAATGACATCATTAAGAGGCAAGTGCTGTTTTGAAAGGAGCACTTCTTTGATTTCTCATTGCCGTGCTGTCTCTTGTAGCCTTTCAATACTGCAAGGGCAAAATATTAAGATATTAAATATCTAGATATCAGCCCCAAACTTGATCATTTTAGTGTGAAGCACTGTCAGTTTAGTTAATGTCTGAAAACTTGGACAAAGGGTAGTGGTGGTAGATAAAAATTTTTGAGAGCTGTTTAACTGTGGTAAATGATTAATCCTTGGAGGTTAGAGAAAAGGAGAATTTAGGATGAATTCCAGCTTTCTGGGTTGGTAAGATGGATAATGAGTTACTTGTAGCTAAATGATAAGACAGTGACTAATTCTGTGTAGCACTGCTAGGTGATCAGGTGTTGTAGATCATGAAATTTCCCAAATTACCTGAAATTCAGTGTGTTAGGTGCTGCTGCTGCTGCTAAGTCGCTTCAGTCGTGTCCGACTGTGCAACCCCATAGATGGCAGCCCACCAGGCTCCTCCATCCCTGGGATTCTCCAGGCAAGAACACTGGAGTGGGTTGCCATTTCCTTCTCCAGTGCATGAAAGTGAAAAGTGAAAGTGAAGTCGTGTCCGACTCTTAGTGACCCCATGGACTGCAGCCTACCAGGCTCCTCCGTCCATGGGATTTTCCAGGCAAGAGTACTGGAGTGGGGTGCCATTGCCTTCTCCTTGATAAGTGCTAAAATATGCTATTTTTGAGGAAATTGATATTTTATTGCTACTTTTAAGTTGTTGTTCACTTGCTAGGTCTTGTCCTACTTTTTGCAACCCCATGAACTGCAGCATGCCAGGCTTCCCTGTCCTTCCCTATCTCCCAGAGTTTGCTCAAGCTCATCTCCATTGAGTCAATGATGCCATCAAACTATCTTCTCTCTCCTCACCCCCTTCTCCTCCTGCCCTCAATCTTTCGCAGCATCAGGGTCTTTTCCAATGTGGCCAAAGTACTGGAGTTTCAACTTCACCATCAGTCCTTCCAATGAATATTCAGGGTTGATTTCCTTGAGGATTGACTGATTTGATGTCCTTGTGTCCAAGGACTCTGAAGAGTCTTCTCTGGCACCACAGTTTGAAAGCATCAGTTCTTCGGCGCTCAGCCTTCTTTATGATCCAACTCTCATATCTGTACATGACTACTGGAAAGACCGTAGCTTTGACTAAATGGACTTTTGACGGCAAAGTGATGTCTCTGCTTTTTAACACGCTAAACTTTTCTTTTTAATTTTGTGGCTGCTATCACCGTCCACAGTGATTTTGGAGCCCAAGGAAAGAAAATGTCACTACTTTAAGTAGTGACACAAATAGCTTAATCTTCTTTTAGCCATGTGGGAGTATAGATGGAAGTCAACTTTTGTATTGTGCTGTAGTTAAAAAGATAATTGTTTCAAGGCATAGTATTAAATGGAAACTGATTCCTTGAGTTCTGAAGTTTCTATGTGAGCAGAAAAGTAAGATGTTGGGGGCTCATTTTTATGTTTTTCTAAAAAAAGTGAAGAAATGTGTCTTGTCGTGATCTCTGGGTTTCTGTAATAACCACACATCAACTGTAATCAGAAACCAAATGTATTCCTTCTCTTCAGAAAATAATCTTCACTTTCTGTTGTTGCCTTTGGCTTATCAGCATCATCTTAACTGTTTTTGCTTGAAGGCAGTGAGGTATCCACTGTTCTCAACCTGTTCCTCTACCTCACTTCAGCTAAATCCCTTCAAGGCCTGTGAAGGAAGAATAGGAATCATGGAATCAGAAACTTTGCCTTAGGGAATACTGGAGAAGGTTAACTGTGGAAACTCACAAATCTTAAAAAAAAAAAAAAAAATTCTCTAACCATGAAACTAGGTCTAAGGTATTCTCTAAAACTGTGTTCTTCATTCTAAATCAAATGTCAAACTTAAGCATCATTTGAATTTCATCTTTAATATTTTTGTGAGAGCCTTCGTCATAAATCCTATCAGATTGTATTCGTTATCCTCTTCCCTGATTTCACTCCTGCTTACTGGTCTGATTTTGGTGTCCTCTAGCTTCTTTATCGGAGAAGGCAATGGCACCCCACTCCAGTACTCTTGCCTGGAAAATACTATGGACGGAGGAGCCTGGTAGGCTGCAGTCCATGGGGTCGTTAGGAGTCGGACACGACTGAGCGACTTCACTTTCACTTTTCACTTTCATGCATTGGAGAAGGAAATGGCAACCCACTCCAGTGTTCTTGCCTGGAGAATCCCAGGGACGGGGGAGCCTGGTGGGCTGCCGTCTATGGGGTCGCACAGAGTCGGACACGACTGACGCAACTTAGCAGCAGCTTCTTTATTCTTCTCACACTTTAATGTCTTTAACCATCTTAAGCCACCAACTCCCAGATTTCCAGCTCTGTTTACATTCTCTTCCTTTTGAGGTTTAATTTCATGCCCTTGTTGGGCAGCTCTACTTGAACACCTCCTGACATCCCAAATTTAACACAGCTAATAAACTCAGTTTTTTTCCTAATAACAAAATAAGAGAATTCTCTCTCTGGTTTCTGTTCACCCATCTTCTTGTGTTAAATTTCTTTCCTTTCCCTCATTCTTAAGTGTGGTTTTTCAGATCCTTTCACAGACGTAAGGCAGTCTGATCACTTTTCTTAAGTTATCATCAGTGCTGTGTGGTCCAAGTTTATAGTTTTCGTTTGGACTATTACAGAGTAGCCTTTAATTCTTCCCACTCCTAGAGATCCTCTCACATTGCTGTTGGGTTTCTTTAAAGGTGCCATTACCTCATTGGTTTTCCCACATACATCCACCACCACCATCCTCACCCTTCTCAGTAAATCCTGTGATGGTTCTTACTTCCTGTGGAGTCAAGCTTAACAGTCCAGTCTCTTTATGGTCAAGTCTGAACTGAAGCATTTCAGCCACACATTAACCTCCATGCCTTCTATTGTATTGTAGTATTTGCATCATACTTTATTAATGTAACTTTCATTCTGATTCTATCTTGAAACAGCTCAATGAAATAGAGGAAATAGATTCATCCTCCTTTAATGTGAGGGAATTGAAGCCTGTAGAAGTGAATTGTCTTGTTTATGGTTTAAAAGCTAGTTATTAGAACAATCAAGAATCAAACCCAATTTACTTTTCTCCCATTCTGCTGATTAGATGTGAATACCAATATGGAAAATATCTGCTTATTCATTAATTGGCTCAGTGGTAAAGAATCTACCTGCTAAATGTAGGAGATGCAGGTTCAATCCCTGGGTTGGGAAGGTTCCTTGGGAAAGGAAATGGCAACCTACTCCAATATTCTTGCCTGGGAAATCTCATGGACAGAAGAGCCTAGTGGGCTACAGTCCATGGGGTGGCAAAGCAGTTGGACACGACTTAGCAACTAATCAGCAACAAAAAATTCATTAAGTAATGTTATTTCGGAAAATTAAAGACTACATGTAGAATGATGTGGAAACCCTAGGGCAGTTGTTCCAGTCCTTTGAAATACGAAGATCCCCTTTTAACATCAGTTAATTTTATGGTCCCTCCCATGTCATAGAAGTTATATGTTCTGTTACCCATGATTGAGAAAATGACAGAGCACTGGAAGTCCAGTAATACTTTTAAATGATTTTAAAGTTATTTTAATCATATTATCTATATGGTTATAAAATAATTATAAAGGGTCCAGTACTCAGAGCTTAATGTACATATAGATTTGAAGATTTTTCTGATAGCAAAACTTTGCTGAGGTCCATTGCTCTGGACAAGTGGTTGTGAAATTCCCCATTCACTGAAAATTTTATTTGATGAGATGTGGAAGCACACGGTTTTAGGGAGGCCAGATAAGCGATGACATTGACCCAGGTGAGAGGTGATGGTGATTTGGACCAGAAGGGTAACCATGGAGGTTGTGAAAGTGGCCATATTTTGGACCTATTTTAAAGGTGCTAAAAAATATACTTGCCTTGATTGTAAAGCTTTAGAAACATTGTAGCAAATAGTGTCTTCATCTTTCTGTGGTCTGATTCTCACACTGCTTTGTGAAAACTATTAATATTCATTCCACTGATCCATATGAGATGACTAAAAAGGGGAGAATTGAATTGAAAACTATTTTAAAATTCTTGTCCCCAACCACTTTTGTCAAATATTTATCATATATGCTAGACTATCTATGTCATATATATTATTCATAATTAGATTATTTTAGTTTATGAAACTGTCTACTTGTATGTTCAGTTTTTATAGTTGCCCTGTAAGTATTCTCATCTACTTGCAATTTTAATCAGAGAACACATTCCCTCTTATTGTCCCTATAGAAACCTTGGTGTCCATGTTGTAGATTGGCTTTTATAATTATAGCCTGTTTTGTATTGCTCATTCTATGTATATTGTATTTTGACCTATCTTGACATACCATATTCAGTGTCTGACTTTCTAATCACTTGTGGAGCGTTAGTCTGAACACATTAGTATGCCTGTGTTGTGTAAGATCTTAGTACTGTGAGGTCAGTGAGTACTGAGCTTGATGTTTAAAGTCCTCAGGTATAACAAGTAACATGAATTTCATATTAGAAACAGTTAGCTAATATCCACCCTTTATATTATCACTTTCGGTAGCATTCAGTTTAGATCTTATTAGTTTTATGAACAAATAATACATTTAGTACCCAAAGGTTACCCAGAGGTTGATTTGCTTAAAATTTTAGGTTGTATGTGGGAAATGCGTTCTTACCTCCAAAAGCATAGTTCTTTCTCAGCTCTCATCTGCTTTTGAATTTGAGCCACACAGATAGTTGGGTATTTGGAAATTTAGAGACACTTGAGAGCTGCTTCTTATGCAGACTCAGAATTTCAGATGTGGTTCACATACATTAGATCTAAGATCCTTTTCTAAATTTTTTTCCATTAAACAGCTTGTTCTTGAAAGTCTGTAATTCCATTTTATTCAGTTTGATTTACGTAATGGGGAATATGTGCAGTTGTTTAATCTGAATGACTACTTTCAATCTGAAAAAATTGTTTAAAAAAACAAATTAGCAAAACCCTTTATTCCCTTTGGTTTCAAATTCATTGTATTCAATTTTCTTGTCACATCTGTGTTAGATAGTTTATCAGCTATTTGCAACTCCCTTGGCCCCCCAAAAATAGGTTTTCAACTCTGAAAAGTTTAAAGACTCTTAAGTTTTCAGAACCTATTTAGCTGCATTAAAAAAGCTTGAAATGTCCATTTCCTCCTCAGGCTTGTACTGCATATTAAATAAACAAGGACAGTTAAGAGTGTGGCCTTGAAAAATTTCACCTGTGATTACGCTTGTGTCCTGTGCAAAGAACCAGAACAGCAAAGTTTACATCAAAACTGTCTGTTCAGACAGCTTACCAGACTTCTACGTGAATAAACTGTTGAAAATGTTTTTTCTTCTATCTCAGGAATTCTCCTCTGGCATGGAAACTCAGCCTTTCTCTCTTTAGACAAACTCCTAGGGGTTACCTGTACCGTGTGTGCCATGTGCAACACGTCACTTCACGTGTTTCGGGTTGTTGGAAGTTTTAGACTGGCTGCATTTGTCCTGAAAGCAGCATGTTTAGTCTCCGGCCATACCACCCTGATCTTGTCTGATCTTCGATGCAGCAGGTTTAAAATCCCGTGTTTTTCGTTTTCTTTCTTTTTTTTTTTTAAGCATTCAGTTCAGTTCAGTCACTCAGTCATGTCCGACTCTTTGCGACCCCATGGACTGCAGCACACCGGGCCTCCCTGTCCATCACCAACTCCCAGAGTTCACCTAAACCCATGTCCATTGAGTCAGTGATGCCATCCAGCCATCTCATCCTCTGTCGTCCCCTTCTCCTCCTGCCCTCAATCTTTCCCAGCACCAGGGTCTTTTCAAATGAGTCAGCTCTTTGCATCAGGTGGCCAAAGGACTGGACTTTCAGCTTCGACATCAGTCCTTCCAATGAACACCCAGGACTGATCTCCTTTAGGATGGACTGGTTGGATCTCCTTGCAGTCCAAGGGACTCTCAAGAGTCTTCTCCAACACCACAGTTCAAAACCATCAAGTCTTTGGCGCAAAGCTTTGTTTAGAGTCCAATTCTCATATCCGTACATGACCACTGGAATAACCATAGCCTTGACTAGACGGACCTTATTTGGCAAAGTAATGTCTCTGCTTTTTAATATGCTGTCTAGGTTGGTCATAACTTTCCTTCCAAGGAGTAAGCATCGTTTTATTTTATGGCTGCAGTCACCATCTGTGGTGATTTTGGAGCCCCAAAAAATAAAGTCAGCCACTGTTTTCACTGTTTCCCCAGCTGTCTGCCATAAAGTGATGGGACCAGATGCGATGATCTTAGTTTTCTGAATGTTGAGTTTTAAGCCAACTTTTTCACTCTTCTCTGTGACTTTCATCAAGAGGCTCTTTAGTTCCTCTTCACTTTCTGCCATAAGGGTGGTGTCATCTGCATATCTGAGGTTATTGATATTTCTCCTGGCAGTCTTGATTCCAGCTTGTGCTTCCTCCAGCCCAGCGTTTCTCATGATGTACTCTGCATAGAAGTTAAATAAGCAGGGTGACAATATACAGCCTTGACGTACTCCTTTTCCTATTTGGAACCAGTCTGTTGTTCCGTGTCCAATTCTAACTGTTGCTTTCTGATCTGCATACAGATTTCTCAAGAGGCAAGTCAGGTGGTCTGGTATTCCTATGTCTTTCAGAATTTTCCACAGTTTATTGTGATCCACGCAGTCAAAGGCTTTGGCATAGTCAATAAAGCCGAAATAGATGTTTTTCTGGAACTCTCTTGCTTTTTCCATGATCCAGTGGATGTTGGCAATTTGATCTCTGTTTTCTCTGCCTTTTCTAAAACCAGCTTGAACATCAGGAAGTTCACGGTTCACGTATTGCTGAAGCCTGGCTTGGAGAATTTTAAGCATCACTTTACTAGCGTGAGATGAGTGCAGTTGTGCGGTAGTTTGAGCAATCTTTGGCATTGCCTTTCCTTGAGATTGGAATGCAACCTGACCTTTTCCAGTCCTGTGGCCACTGCTGAGTTTTCCAAATTTGTTGGCATATTGAGTGCAGCAGTTTCATAGCATTATCTTTATTGAGATCTAATTTATTTCATTCTGCTCAGGAGACTTGGCTTTGATTTCTGGGCCAGGAAGATCCCCTGGAGGAGAAAATGGCAAGCCACTCCAGTATTTTGCCAGGACAATCCCATGGACAGAGGAGCCTTGTGGGGTACTGTCCATAGGGTTATAAAGAGTCAGACATGACTGAGACACTGAGCACATTGTTACTGATAGATATAATTGAGTTAAATGGTCCTTCAAACACAGCTGTACCCAAGTCTCTCAGGGGGTCTTCTGCAATTGGGCAGGACAATCTCTTGTTTTAAGACTTTTCCTTTTAATTATCAGGTTTACTTTAGCTCTCTTCATGGAAATTGGAGAAGGCAATGACAACCCACTCCAGTACTCTTGCCTGGAAACTCCCATGGACAGAGGAGCCTGGTAGGCTGCAGTCCATGGGGTCGCTAGGAGTTGGACACGACTGAGCGACTTCACTTTGACTTTTCCCTTTCATGCATTGGAGGAGGAAATGGCAACCCACTCCAGTATTCTTGCCTGGAGAATCCCAAGGACAGAGGAGCCTGGTAGGCTGCCATGTGTGGGGTCGCACAGAGTTGGACATGACTGAAGCGACTTAGCAGCAGCAACTTCATGGAAATGGAGGGTGAATGTCCAGAATTTAAAGGACAAAAAAAATGTAGTGTATAAAGTCATTCCTTTGAGAAATAATTCCTCTTCCTGTCTTATATTCAGTTCAGTTCAGTCACTCAGTTGTGTCTGACTGTATGCGACCCCATGGACTGCAGCACGCCAGGCCTCCCTGTCCATCACCAACCCCCAGAGCCTACCCAAATTCATGTCCATCACAATCAGTGATCCAGCCATCTTATCCTCTCTCATCCCCTTCTCCTCACGCCTTTGATCTTTCCCAGCATCAGGATCTTTTCAAATGAGTCAGTTCTTTGCATCACGTGGCCAAAATATTGGAGTTTCAGCTTCAATATCAGTCCTTCCAATGAACACCCAGGACTGATCTCCTTTAGGATGGACTGGTTGGAGCTCCTTGCAGTCCAGGGGACTCTCAAGAGTCTTCTCCAACACCACAGTTCAAAACCATCAATTCTTCAGTGCTGAGCTTTCTTCACAGTCCAACTCTCACATCCATCCATGACTACTGGAAAAACCACAGCTTTGACTAGACGAACCTTTTTGGCAAAGTAATGTCTCTACTTTTTAATGCTGTCTAGGTTGGTCATAACTTTCCTTCCAAGGAACAAGCGTCTTTTAATTTCACGGCTGCCCTCACCATCTGCAGTGATTTTGGAGCCCCCAAAATGAAGTGTGTCAGTGTTTACATTGTTTCCCCATCTGTTTGCCATGAAGTGATGGGACCAGATGCGATGATCTTTTCTTGTTTTCTGAATGTTGAGTTCTAAGCCAACTTTTTCACTCTCCTCTGTGACTTTCATCAAGAGGCTCTTTAATGCTTCTTCGCTTTCTGCCATGAGGGTAGTATCATTGCATATCTGAGGTTATTTATATTTTTCTGGCAATCTTGATTCCAGCTTGTGCTTCATCCAGCCTGGCATTTTGCTTGATATACTCTGCATATAAGTTAAATAAGCAGTGTGACAATATACAGCCTTGATGTACTCCTTTCCCAATTTGGAACCAGTCTGTTGTTCCATGTCCAGTTCTAACTGTTGCTTCTTGACCTGCATACAGGTTTCTCAAGAGGCAGGTCAGGTGGTCTGGTATTCCCATGTCTTTCAGAATTTTCCACAGTTTGTTGAGATCCACACAGTCAAACTTTGGCATAGTCAATAAAGCAGAAATAGATGTTTTTCTGGAACTCTCTTGCTTTTTCCATGATCCAGCAAATGTTGGCAATTTGATCTCTGGTTCCTCTACCTTTTCTAAATCCAGACTACACATCTGGAAGTTCACAGTTCACATACGTTGAAGCCTGACTTGGGAAATTTTGAGCATTACTTTACTAGCGTGTGAGATGAGTGCAATTGTGTGATAGTTTGAGCACTCTTTGGCATTGCCTTTCCTTGAGATTGGAATGAAAACTGACCTTTTCCAGTCCTGTGGCCACTGCTGAGTTTTCCAGATTTGCTGGCATATTGAGTGCAGCACTTTCACAGCATCATCTTTTAAGATTTGAAATAGCTTAACTGGGGTTCCATCACCTCCAACTAGCTTTGTTTGTAGTGATGCTTCCTAAGGCCCACTTGACTTTGCATTCCAGTATGTCTTGCTCTAGGTGACTGATCACACCATTGTTATCTGGGTCATGAAGATCTTTTTTTTTAATAGTTCTAATGTGTATTCTTGCCATCTCTTCTTAATATCTTCTGCTTCTATTAGGTCCATACCATTTCTGTCCTTTACTGTGCTCAGCTTTGCATGAAATATTCCCTTGGTATCTCTAATTTTCTTGAAGAGATCTCTAGTCTTTCCCATTCTATTGTTTTCCTCTATTTCTTTGCATTGATCACTGAGGAAGGCTTTCTTATCTCTCCTTACTATTCTTTGGAATTCTGCATTCACATGGTATATCTTTCCTTTTCTCCTTTGCCTTTCTCTTCTCTTTTCTTAGCTGTTTGTAAGCCCTCCTCAGACAACCATTTTGCCTTTTTGCATTTCTTTTTCTTGGGGATGGTCTTGATCACTGCCTCCTGTACATTGTCATGAACCTCATCCGTAGTTCTTCAGGCACTCTGTCTATCAGATCTAATCCCTTGAATCTATTCTTCCACTGTATAATCATAAGGGATTTGATTTAGGTCATACTTGAATGGTCTAGTGGTTTTCTCTACTTTCTTCAATTTAAGTCTGAATTTGTCAATAAGGAGGTCATGATCTGAGCCGCAGTCAGCTCCCAGTCTTGTTTTTGCTGACTGTATAGAGTGTCTCCTTCTTTGGCTGCAAAGAATATAATCAGTCTGATTTTGGTATTGACCGTCTGGTGATATCCATGTGTAGAGTCTTGCTTGTGTTGTTGGAATCTTATATTAGCTTCAACTGAAGAAATGGGTCCCATATGTTAGCAGTAGAAAAAAAATAGTAGAAGACACCTACTCATATGAAAGCGTGCTTTGTTAAATGTAAGTGTTTGTAAAATTGTACTAAAATCAGATTTATAGGTAGATATTTAAAAGCAAAACGTAACTTACGGTAGTTTACTGTAATATATCCTGTATTAAAATATAGCATACCTTATTGTGGCTACACTTTTTTTACTGGCTCTCTTCTGCTTTATAAAGGAAAAAAAGGGGGGATATACCTAGAGCAGTATATTTCATCAGTTTTTTATCACTTAAGGTAGGGTTTTTTCCTTATGAAGATTTTGCTGTATTCAAGTATGAGGCAATTTGTGGGGCTGAGATACACTTACTGTTAAGTCTGGTTTGGGAACTACTAGTTTATGTTTGATGTGCTAAGACACTTCAGTCATGTCCCACCTCTTTGCGATCCCATGGACTGTAGCCTGCCAGGCTCCTGTGTCCATGGGATTCTGCAGGCAACAATACAGGGATGGGTAGCCATTCTCTTCTCCAGCGGATCTTCCCAACCCAGGGATCAAACCCATGTCTCTTATGGTTTCTGCATTGGCAGGCAGGTTCTTTACCACTTGAGTTTTATAAAAATACCATCATACCTAGTGAATCAGAATCTGTCAAAGTGGGGCTCTTGAATTTGTATTTTTAGCCAGATCTCCAGATGATTTTTTTTCCCCCTAAGAGCCAGATGGGGGACTTTGCTGGCAGTTCAGTGGTTAGGACTCCATGTTTGCACTGCAGGGCGCCTGGGTTCCATCTCTGGTCAGGAAACCAAGATCCTGAATGACACGAGGCACAGCCAGAAACTTTTAAAAGGGGTGAGGGGGCAGATCAAGAAATAAGAGTTACTGCTAAGAATTGCTGCAACAGTAAAAATGGTGCATCATACTGCAGTATAAAATTCACTTAGAGGATTGATGGTTAATTTTATATCAAAGTGGTTTATTATGAACTAACATATCCAAGCTTTGTTAAATATGAGACTTCTACTTTGATCTAGTTTGGCCTGTGCTTACAGATTCCTTGGAATATATGAATTTACTCTCCTGCCTATTCAGATGCTCAGACAGATATGTTTCAGAAGCAGCACTATTGATATTCTGAATGTATTAGGGCTAAGGAAGGAAATAATAGATTTATTGCCTTTCAAAACAGTGCTAAGGGAAGATGGATAAAGGAGAAAACTGGTAGAAGAATTGAGTCAAAGAAAAAGCAGAGAAAAAGAGCAAATAATTGGGAGACTCATTCAACCTTTGCTTTTTTGTCCAAGCACATAGGTCTTTACTCCTTAATAAGTAGTAATTTGAAATTGTTCATCATACTGAAGTTTGAGTTTAGATGAGGTAGAATATATAGCAGTCATTTCCTTTTATGTATATGGCACCTTAGATAATAGCATTGTCGTCAGTAGGAGGAGTGTTCCTATTACATGTAATTTATATTGTCCTAAAATTGAACACTAGGATTTGGAATTTTAGTGTATTTGATTTCTGTATGTGGAGAACAATGAGTAGAATTTGAAAAACCGTTCTTGTACATACAGTTGTCTTTCACTAGTCTAAAAATGCTTGGTAATTTAGAAAATTTAAAAGTAATTTGTGAAAAATAGCTGAAATATAAACTAGATAATCTGAAGGTTTTTTTTCCTACTACATGGTTATTCATATTAGTAAAACCATTACTTATTCAATTAATAAGAATAAAATACAAGCAGTTGTTTATCTTGTTCCTGGCATTGATTTTGTTTGTTTTCAATTTGGTTTTTAAAATATTAACTTATATGGAGAATATTTTATTTTTTGGTAATACAGATAAAATTAATGGTTTTTGTTCTTTCTTAGGTCATGTTTACTGGTGAAAATATTCCTGTTCATCCTCATGTTTATAGCAATGGTCATATCTGTTTATCCATTCTAACAGAAGACTGGTCCCCAGCGCTCTCAGTCCAGTCAGTTTGTCTTAGCATTATTAGCATGCTTTCCAGCTGCAAAGAAAAGGTAGGACTTTTCAGAACTATTCAGGTAATAGCTTTTCTTCTAGTTCAGTTAGAGAAACTATTTTAATATAAAATTTATTTGAAGAAAGTACTTAATGCTTTTTACTGTGAAGTTATAGAGGATGTTTAGTAGTAGATTGGAAAATAATTTAATAATAGACATCAGACTTTATATTTCTTAAATAGGAAATGCCTTCAGATGTTCTTAAATAATCTAAGTTTTATTTCTGTAAGCATGCACAGGGCAAAAGTGTATAAGAAATTATGGTTTCTAGATTTCACTGTGGGAAGCCCCAGAAACAAGCCTTCTGGCTCCCCTCGCCTCTCTGCTGGTTTCTACTCTATAAGCCTGCTTTAGGGAATTTTCCAGGAACTGGAGCTCTCCTGTCATAAAGACTAGACTGAAGGCGGCAGACTGAATTACTAATAGAATTTTCAGGACTTTTCCTCTTATTCTCCTTTACTAATCTACAGATTCTGTCTGATGGAGAAAGGGGGAAAAGACCAGAAAGAAAAATCATGTGAGTTAAATTTAGAATACCCTTTTAAAGTATCTAAATCCTCTGTTTCCAGCCCTCTTTGTCATTCCTGCTTGATGGTTAGTGTCTCAATATTCTTGTATTTCTACATTTTAAAGCTTCTCTTCTCCATAGTGAGGGTGAGGGGAGGGTTTTGTTTTGTATTCTGTTTAAAGGAGAAATGAATTTATCTTAGAGATCAGGGAGCTGTAGGGTTATTCATTTATTGTAGCACAGCTTTTTTTCCATTTGAACTGTCACTTTTACCAAATAACTATTTAGAGAACATTGAAGAGAGTACTTCATTTTTAAATGGTAGCTTATCTAGATTTTGAAACACTCTAGGTCACTTGTTTGCAAAGTGAGTTTCTTAGAATGTGAGTTCCATAGGAGGTTTCATGGTGTTCAGTTTATAAGAAAAAATTTTGTTCAAATAAGAATGGGAAATAATGGGTTAAATTGCATATATATTTATTAATTCCAATGTGAGAGCCTTTAATATGCAATTTTATGTACCACAAGAGAAGGAGAGAAACTTCTTGCAGTTAAACTATCACATACCCTTAGTTGAAAGACGATCCCCATATGGGTAAAATAATAAGAAAAAAAATGTACATCTTAGAATAGATGAAAGAGGGTACATTTCATCTAATGTTGCTGCTAAGTTGCTTCAGTCGTGCCTGACTCTGTGCGACTCCATAGACAGCGGCCCACCCAGGCTCCTCCATCCATGGGATTTTCCAGGCAAGAGTACTGGAGTGGGGTGCCATTGCCTTCTCCGATCATCTAACGTTAGTATCACCTAACTTGAGTTTCCTCTTGGTTGTTGGTTTTTCTTGGCTACATTTTAGGCTACACTTGAGCTTTTGTTAACCCCAAGGGCTTGGAAACAAGTTTTATTCATTTATTGATTCCATATTTTCTCCTCTCCCAGCCTCCAACCCCAACACATACTTAGGTGTGGCGCAGAGCAGTTTACAATTACAAAGGTTTCTCTTAATTTTAATGCCTATAGAAAGATGAGGCAGTAACTATAGGATTTAATAAGTTAAGATTAATGCCAGTGGTGTTTGTGCATAGTTCTTACATGTGCCTTATGATTATTAGATCTGTTTACATTTAAATGCAATGATTTACTATTAAAAACTAGAAAATGGTTTTGTTCTCTAACTCCTTCATCCTTTTCTAACCCTCATCTTTCCCCTCACTTTCTAGTTGTCTCTTAGTGTTTCTTGCATAGTGTAAGACTAATCATTCCATTTAAATTATTGATAAACTATATTATATAATATAAACTATAAATTATAATTTATTCAACCAAAATGATAATCTGGAAGTTAGATTCTGACAGCATTAGTTTTGTGAAAAATGATAAAATTCAGACATTATTAGGACCCTACTATGTGCCCTTGTTACTGTGCTAAGTACCAGGTTACTAAGATGAAGAGGAAGCATGCTCAGGCATGAGAGGAATCTAGCATGAAACAGACTTTTAAAAAAGTCTTTTAAAATTCACTGGAAATTGTTCTGTTAAAACAGGTGAGTTTTATTCTGTACTGGACATGGATATATGAATTTCACTTTAATAGTCAACTCTCAGAATACAAATTTTTAATTTTACCAGAGACATTTTTTAGTCATAATTCTTCTGTTCCAATTTCCTTTTTCATAGTCAAGAATGGTTCCCTAGACTGAAGGCTTTTAAATCCATTATGTCTGCAGATTAAAGATCATTTCTGATATTGAGATCAGGGACCTTTCAGTAACCTACACTTTAGTCTCAGTGATCTTGTGATATAGATAGTCCAAACTTTCCAGCTTGTATTCCATTCTTAAAACAATTTAGCTAATCCAATTTTTTGTATACTTTAGTTTTTTAAGAAACACATCTCCTAGTCATTTACTAATTTGCTTATATTCTTGATATAAGCAAACAGAATGAATTTTCCCCCTTTCTTTTGATTTTTGAAGATTGGGTTGTGGTAAATGAGTTTATAAGATTGTTACAGCAGTAGCAGTTTATTCTACATGAGCACAGGTTATGACTTTACAAGACAGGCAATAGCAGACCATCAGTTCTTTGAAGTAGGCATCTAATTTCATGGTAATTTTTCAGGAATTTTCTCTAAACTGTATAAACAGGATGATCTTGGAATAGCTGTTCACTGTCTTATGCTCTACTTGTTCTGTTAAATTACTATGATTGCTATCTCATAAGAGTTAGATCATAGTTTTGTATATGGATTTTGGAAGCATCAAGTGAGACTGACTGTCAGTTTTGCTTTCCGCTGCGTCGGTAGTCCTGTTCACCATTGCTATTTAGTTGGACCTGTCACATATCCACTAACCTGCCTTCAGTGGCTCTAATACGCATTTCACATGTTTCCAAATCTTTGTAGAGAGGCACATATTTCTTGTGTTTGATCCACATCTAATAGTTTTCAAGAAAATTCTTTTACAACCTATCTTCACTGTTGTTGGCATCACTATTTCTGATGTAGCTCCCCTGTAGCGCTGCCATATGCTTCTAATAGTGTGCTGGCCTGGACATATGTGTAGCAGAAATGCTAATGTATCTCTCCCTTCATTTCCTCTTACATACATTTTGGAAACTGAATCCTTTAGTTTCTCCTTAACTATACTTTTTTTACAGGAGAGCAATAATCCTTTGTTTATAAATTGCTAGAATTTCTCAGACAAAGCTAGTTAGGTAGACTTTTGTTTTGACTAGCTCATAAAAATAATTATTAAATTATTTCTAGGGAGACAAGATAAACTAGAATTCTTTAGAACCTAATGCTGCCACTATGGTTGATTGTCATTCTCGAGTAATCCCACTGGAAGCTAACCCAAATCACATATGCATATCTATGTTGAAAAAAAAAAAAACAATTTCAGTGTTTTAGAGGCTACATTTCCTGGAATATATTTTTTTTCAGTTGTGACATCAGCACTTATATCGTTTCTTATACATTCTATAATAATTTTGCCTAGAGGTTTTTATTAAAACTATCTCCTTATGTTTTCCTGTTTTGTAACTTACCTATTTACACTTTTTCATTTCAGAGACGACCACCAGATAATTCTTTTTATGTTCGAACATGTAACAAGAATCCAAAGAAAACAAAATGGTGGTATCATGGTAAGCAGTTTTATTTAGAATGATAATTTTTCAGTATTTATGTTTGAAAGATTATAAATCTGCTTGGGAAAAAGAAGGAATTATATAATGGATGTTGTGGATAAGTTAGACCAGATTTTTAATGGAGCATATAAAATCATGGCCATCATACAAGTAGAATCTAAAATTGCTTGAATATTCTGCCCTACTATTTTATTACAAAAAAGAAGTACTTAATAATAATAAATCAAATTAGAACTAGCCTATTTGGAAACCTATTACTGGAGATAGAAGTTATGATGCCAGTGTACTCAGTTGTGGTACTGTTGTTAGCGGGTAGAATGTCAGGTTGTTAGAGATGGCCTATTAACTTAAAGAAAGCTGTTCCTAATCTAATAGTTATTCCTAAAAAAATCTGAGGTTCTACTGATTGTAGCTTTATGAATACGTTATTTTTAATATTTTAATTTCTGTTTTTGTTGGGTGATGGTCACTTAATAATTGAAGGTTGCTAGCACGTTTTCTAAACTGCTTCCTCAAAGAGGTGTTTGAAATTAAAAACAGAAAAGAAGAAACCATAAAATTATTATTTTGAAATATTATAAAAATGTATATTCTTTACAAATTATTGCTTTAATGTGTAGTTCAGTAGAAATTCAGTTCAATGATAGAATGGGTGCTTTTAAGGTTTGGAAGAAAGATAAGAAAGCAGGTTTGTTTTTGTTTTTTTTTTTTTAATTAAGATATTGAAGGAGGATAAGTCTACCAAACACCAAAAGATAATAGTGTAAGAACAGACATCAAAATAGAATTACTCTTTTCTAGGCCTTATTGTATATAAGTTTTGAATATGTGATAAATAAATGTATCACAAACCAATGAGAAGGGAAAAATTATTTAGTAAGTAATCCTGTTAGAAAATTGGTATTTTGGGGAAAGAAGATTTTATCTTTTCATATAGAAAATATTTCCTTGGATTGAATTAATAAGCCTTTTAAAAACTACATACAGTAGAATTCTGGAGGAAGGAAGAAAGAACTTCTGAACTTAAAAGGAGTCACAGAGTAAACATTTAGATATATGAAAATGTAAATCTTATATAAAAGCTTGGGGAAAAACCTCAAATCACAGTCAATGTAAAGTCAAAAAATAAAATGTGGAAAACAGCTTTGTAAAAATAAAGAGCATTTATAATTGCTACTCAAGAATAAATTAATTACAAGCATGGGCAAAAAAGTTCAACATGGTAAAATAATTAAATTTTAATATTTTGAAACTTATTGGCAGTTTTATAAAATTAGTGTGGTGTTGAAGGAGGAGGATAAAGAGCTTACTAAAACTGCTTATTCGCTGGTGGTATAGCAGTGGTAGTCGCTCAGTTGAGTCTGACTCTCGCAACTCCATAGGCTGTAGCCTATCAGGCTCCTCTGTACGTGGAGTTCTCCAGGCACGAACGCTGGAGTGGGTTGCCATTCCTTTCTCCAGGGGATCTTTCTGACCCAGGGATCAAACCTGGCTTTCCTGCATTGCAGGCAGATTCTTTACCATCTGAGCCACCAGGGAAGCCTGGTGGTATAGCAAGTTGAGTTCATCTCAGTCGTGTCCGACTCTTTGAGACCCCATGGACTGCAGCACACCAGGCCGCCCTGTCCATCACCAACTCCTGGAGTTTACTCAAACTCATGTCCATTGAGTCAGTGATGCCATCCAACCATCTCATCCTCTGTTGTCCCCTTCTCCTGCCTTCAATCTTTCCCAGCATCAGGGTCTTTTCAAATGAGTCAGTTCTTCACATCACATGGCCAAATTATTGGAGTTTCAGCTTCAGCATCAGTCCTTCCAATGAATATTCAGGACTGATTTCCTTTAGGATGGACTGGTTGGATCTCCTTGCAGTCCAACGGACTCAAGAGTCTTCAACACCACAGCTCAAAACCATCAATTCTTCGGTGCTCAGCTTTCTTTATAGTCCAACTCTCACATCCATACATGACTACTGGAAAAACTATAACCTTGACTAGACAGACCTTTGTTGGTAAAATAAAGTCTTTGCTTTTTAATATGCTGTCTAGGTTGGTCATAACTTTTTCTCCAAGGAGCAAGTGTCTTTTAATTTCATGACTGCCCTCACCATCTATAGTGATTTTGGAGCCCCAAAAATGAAGTCTGTCACTGTTTCCATTGTTTCCCCATCTGTTTGCTGTGAAGTGGTGGGACCAGATGCCATGATCTTAGTTTTCTGAATGTTGAGTTTTAAGCCAACTTTTTCACTCTCCTCTTTCACTTTCTGCCATAAGGGTGGTGTCATCTGCATATCTGAGGTAGCAAGTTAATCTTTTAAGAAAGCAACAGCTTCTCTTTCTTTCACATCCTCTTGTCTTTTAGGACTAAGGACTGAGTTGTCTCTTCCCTCTGTGCCTTTACAAAAAACGTTTTCCAAAACAAAAACAAAAACATTCCTTGAGTGTCACAGTCCCCTTTACCTTTCATAAGTTCTTTAAATTATCAGAGATTAAGATAAGTCAATCAAGAATGTTGAGAAACCTAAACTACATCAAACATTTTTTAAAATGTCAAAGTTGGCAAGATAGTTGTCATTCTATTTCTGACCCAACCTCACTAATAATAGAAAAATTCCCCTATTATCTTTTCCACAGTATTTTTTTTCCTTTTTCCCCCCCCAGTGTTTTAAAACCACTTTTAAGTTTTTGTTTTTGTTGTTAAGCTTGAGAAGAAATTGTCTTAGAGTGATGGAATTTAGAAAATACATATATTTTGAAAGTATAGTCCTCTTTGCCACTCTGTCCCACCCCATTGTTAGATAATATATTTCCATTTTCTTTTCTATTCCACAGGGAAATTTCAAAAAGATAATCATCTTTGAAGCTCTCTAATGTTGTCTTGTTATGTTGAAAGCACTTACAAGAAGGCCTTTACTTAAGAATACTTCTAGAATTTATTACTGCCTGCTTTTGAATAAGAAAACTTACATAAGTCAGGAAATATAATAATTCTTTAAAATATACTTCATAGATGTTGTTTTTCATAGTTAGTAGTTTTTATGTGTTACTTGAGAAATCTATTTTTATAACTGAAGTAGAAAAGTCTTAATTGTTTAAAGATGGATCATCTCCAAGTTAGCGAAGAATTTTTTTCTTTTAAAGGCTTTTTAAACTAAACCTCTTACTTAATGTAAAATAGTATAGAGTTTGTGTAGGAATTCATCTTCCCAATAAACAGATTGAAAGTATCCCTGCCCCCATACGAATTAGCCATTTTAAAAAGGCACCTGATTCTAATTCAACTAAACCATGACTTTCTTGGTCTTGTTTCTTGTTGCAGATACAGATACTTTTTTTTCATTTACAGATAATCTTGTTTAAAACATCCTCAGTTTATTCTTTGGGCTTCCCAGTGGTAAAAAGTCCATCTGCCAGTGCAGGAAACGCATGAGACGTAGGTTCAATACTCGAGTTGGGAAGATTCCCTGGAGGAGAAAATGGCAACCCACTCCAGTATTCTTGCTTGCCAGTCCATGGGGTCGCAATGAGTCAGACACTGGAAAACACTCACCCCCACTCACCCTCCTCCGCACCCCCTTTCTTACGTTGATAGTTTTCTTCTCTTGGCTTGAACCTTGTATGCCTGGGTCATTCGTCTCCTGCATTCTCCGTTAAGTGGATGGTTTTCCTCCATGAATGACTGTCATATGAAGTCAGTGAAGGGTAGTGTTCATTACACTTTGAGATGATAGAGCCCCCACCCTGTCATTCAGGTAGTTGAGTACAGGGACTCTTCCTTGAACTCTTCCTTCATCTTTCCATAGCTAAAGCATTTCAGCTGTTTAGTTTCTATTGTCTTTTCTACATTCCACGATAACAGTTACAAACAATATGAAAAATAGTTCACCTTGGCATTATAGTTGAATTTGGAAGAATCTTATCAAAAAAGGTAATCATACTCATTCATTAAGCACAACCACATCAGCTTTGTTTTGAAACTTTAGAAATTTCAGCTTACATTTTTCTGCTTAGCCGCTTTAGTTCCAAAAGATCTGTAATGGTTGTGTTCTCTTTAGAATGTGAGTTCCAAGAAATATGGGCTCTAGTTATTTTCTTATCATCACCTTAATTCTGAAAGGATTGCAAGGTCAGAGCAATGTCAAGATGTGACCTGCAATGGTAAACAAAAGATCAGACACTAAACAAAGGCTTGCTTGGTGTTGGAAGAACTCACTGAAACATTTATCATTCTAGTTTCTAGAAACCACGCAGAATTGTAAGCCTCAGGTGTCAAACTCCACAGCCATTCTGTGTGGTGCTGACCAACATACTTGGGTCAGCATGGGCCAGGGTGTTTGTCAGGTGTAATCAAAGAGGCAAGAGAGATTTGGGTTCAGATTAGTGACATCTGTGTACCTTAGAAGGAGCTTCCAGGATGTATAATGGACTCATTATTAATGAAAAACAACAAATCTGAAGTTGAGTTGATCTTTTGTTTAGATGAGAAGGAGTCAGCTGACATACCACAATTGAGCTGCCCAATACCAGTGTTGAAAAGAAGCCCAAGTTTAAATTTGTGATCTTCCACATTATTAGGACTCCTTGAAAATTAGGCCAGTCATCCTAGCCCACTGTTACTTTGTACACATCACACCTTATATTACATTTCTTTTTAGATTTTTCTCCAGCACGCCATAAGTTATTAAAGTATAAAAAGTCATTGGTGTGTGAATATATATTGTTTTGTTAATTACTTGAAGTTGACTATCAACCTGTTGCCCAGAACTCTTTCACTTTCTATTCACTAAGAAATTAAGGCCATACCTGCATTGGAATGTAAATATTCTGTGTTGCCAGTTAAGGTAGGGGTCCATATGCATTGAAAAATAATTTGAGCTGAGAATAGGGTTAAAAAATTAAAGGGACCTAACCAAAATAGGTAATAAGACAACTCTCCTCAGCATACAAAAGGACTGAGGAATTAATCTACAATTCAGATCTAGAATTTTCCTTAGAAAATAGATCTATACCCAGTCTAGTGTACAGATTAATGATTGAACCTGAGTTTTGGATCATAAAGCAAATGTAATTGTTCTTGAAAAAGATAAAAAAAATACCTGTTTATGACATCATAAAAATATTTCAGTGAGATAGCCAAGTAGAATCCATTGATAATACCTGTCTGTTTCCTGGGATCAATATTAAATATAAATGACTTAGTGTCATAAATGATCGCTTTTCACTGATGAGAGTGTAGATCTGTGGTTCCTGAAACATTTTCCTTAAGGTGATAGATAAATGAACAGTATAGTTTAAGATGACTATTGAGTATTGGCTCCAGAAAACTAGACTTATAAGAACTAAATTGACATAATGTTTAGATATTATGTCCAGTAGACTGATGAGATGGTAATTTGGGGAAGAGTAGAGGAATGTTTTTGTATAAAACTACAGAGTACATTCTGGTTCCATTCAACTGGAACATTTCCTTTAGGACAGTTAAGGATTATAAGGGGATAGGAACGCAAAATTATCTCAGGGTAGTATAACAATTCCTTTTCTCCTTGCTTGATATGTATCTGAAGGTTTACCTCTGTTAGTTGTGAACCTTTTTATTTGTACTACCTTTTAGTGTTATACAACCACTTTCTAAATTCCTGAGTCCAAACTTTCACTCAGTTTAATTCTTTGCCCTTTATTTTCTGTGGGATAGCAGTTCTGTGATCTACTGTGTAATCTTTCTTGAATCAGTTCATCAGAGGAAAACTTTTAATTCCCTAAACTGTTGAGACACAAACTTAACTGTAAAGATTTATTTTTGTTTTTCTTGGAAGTGGAATCCCGCTTCATATCTACTGACCTCTTACTCTGTTCCTTTACTTCTTGTCTTCTGTCCATGGGTATATTCAGGGAGGTGATTTCCAAAAAAATGTGATAGTTTTTATACTTTGGGGAAAATTAAGTGATCTTCTAATGTAGTTCTCTCATTCATAATTTCCAGAGACCCAGTGAAGTTAGCCATGGTAGGTGTCACCTCTTAAGAACTGCTAATTTGTATATTATATTTGAGGATATAATTTTAGTAGGGTCTTCTCTAGTTCCAGAAAAAGTTTAAGTGGTTTATGATAAGATTTTTTTTTAGGCCATAATTTTGCCACAAATATTGTAGCCAAGAGGTTAAACATAATTGTGTTCTTTCACCACCTTTTATAGACCTATACTTGTCTTGACCCAAGATAGGTTAACTCTAACAACCTTTTTTGGGGGGGAAAGCCAAAACTAGGAAACTATTCCCTCTGTTAACAAATGAATTTTTTCCTTCTTAGTGATTCTCTTATTTAGGGAAAAGGTCGACAGGGGTTTGGGTCATTACCTGTCTCCATATTGAACTTTTACTTATAGATTCCTTATTAGCCATATAACCATCATGAATATATAATGTTTCAGTCTATGGGTCCAGCTAAAGTTCCTCCCCAGTAGTTTGACATCCTAGGTAGATTTTAGTGGCATCTCTTAGCTTAGCGATTTAAATGTGATTAGTTTTAGTACTTTGAAGAAGGAAATGGCAACCCAATTCCAGTGTTCTTGCCTGGAAAATCCCATGGATGGGGGAGCCTGGTGGGCTGCTGTCTATGGGGTCGCACAGAGTCAGACATGACTGAAGTGACTCAGCAGCAGCAGTTTTAGTACTAATTTCAAGAACCCTAGTGTTATAAAATACTCTACTGGAGAAGTGAGGTTTTAAGAAACCTCCTCATATTCTGAAGCTTGTTCTGATCCACGACAAACATATCTTCTTTATTTCAAGATCCGCAGTCATTCAAGGAACAGATATGTGTATATATATTGGCTATTCTCTGCAGCATGCTGGATTTTAGTTCACTGACCAGGGATCAAACCTGCCTCCCTTGAATTGGGAACACAGAATCTTAAACACTGGACCACCAAGGAAGTCCCATAAGACATACACTTTAATGTGGCAGAGGCTGTAAACTGTTTACTTGATCTCTTCTTAAAGATGTTATTTACTTATTTAAAGGATTCTAATGACTTAGATACAGCTTATTTTTAAAATTTAGTCTATTTCACCATTTATATTACCCTTAAGGTGTATAGGATTGTGAAATGTTTCACTAATTTGCCCAGCATAGAAGTCAGATTTACTGCTTTTTAGTTCTCATTGCGTCTTTATGAGCAATATATCAATCCTAATAGGGGGTGGTTTGTGTAAAACATTTTGGCCAGTTTTTCAGAATTTTCTCCTTGAGAGCTTTCACAACTTTGAGTTAGTTGCCACTGGTCTTAAATCTTTCTAAAGGTACTTCATAAATAATAACTAATCGTCACGATCCTTCAAATATGTTTTGTGAGGTAAGTGTTGTGAAATAAGTGATGAACCCACCAGAATTTATGTTACATAAATGTGTTGAAGCTATCAGAAGGTGTCACTAAATCTTTGGGATTTTTTAAAATGACCTCCTTTGCATATATATATATATACTTCCTGAAAATTTATTTTCTGAAGAGAAGTTAATAACATTTACTGTTGATTGACTTAGAGATTATTCCTCATTTGTAAAGTTACTTCCTTCAGACACGACTTGTATTAGTCTTTGTTAAGCAGTGTGACAGTGTTGGTTGTGAGTTTACTTGCCATCTCATTATAGTTTTAAATTGTTACCTGTAAAAAAATTCTCTGATGACTGGTAATCATTAATAGGTGCTAACACATATCAATTTATTATTTTAAATAGAACTTAACATACTGATAATATCATTTTAAAATTTTTGCAAACTACCACTTCTCTGAAAACCTAGAGTTTGATTTGTTTGTAAATATATACTTGAACACAAAATGGACTCCTTTGCAGGGGATCCAGGGAGATGAGTCAGAAACGTAAACCATGTTCTTCTTGCTACTTGAAATTTTCGCTGTATTAGACTGACTTGTAACTTTTACTTATGCATGCTTGACTGTTTTAATTATCTTTTTTCTCCTTTTCTTAAAGATGATACTTGTTGATGCCACTGTTCTCATCCTCCTAGCAGAAGATAGTCCTACTGAGAAAATGAGCACTTTGATCATTCAGTCTTTGAACTTTAACCTTTGACTGGAAGTGACCTATAGGCAATGAAGACTGCTTCCTTTGACTGCATTTTTACTCGTGTGCATTCGGGGCGCATGTTGATCGCTGGTTGAGTCCAGGCAACTGACATGCTTTGATTAGTCATACAGTATTAATGCAGGTGTCAGGAAATGTCAAATATAATTCCATTTTTTATTTTTATTTTTTTAAGCTTTTGAAAAGTTCCAGGTCCTCATGTATTGTGCAATAACAATGACTTCCTTGGCGGTTTTGTGACGTTCATTGCCGGCAATGGACGTTGTAACAGGAAAAAATTTCACCCTTCTGCCACTCAATGATTAATGCGTGATAGGGCCTATGACATGAACTTAACGGTTAGAGTGGGATTATAAATAAAGTGAGGGATCCAGCATTACTCTGAAAGTCACCCCAACTGCTCATATTTGGATTCTATGCACTGTGAACCTAAGGTTAACAGCATGACTTAACATGCGTCTTTAAAGGACTGTAATGAAAGATCATTGCGTATTTATTGAATTGTTTATATCTGTTGTCAAATTGTTTTGACATGGACGGTTTTCAAGTAACATTGGCAGAGAGGTACAATATGTTATCCCTATGGTGAAAATAAATTCGTTTGTTGTACATAGTTCCTCAATCTCTGAAGTAAAGGTATGAGTAATATAGGGTATAAGTGGTTTAATCAAGGCTTTATTTTGGAAGTAAGAAAAATGGCAGTGATTATTAAACTGCTATAGTCCATAATTTGGGCTTATTGTTTGTACATTATCAATTTTTTCCAAATAGATGACACTCTGTTACTTCCTGCTAGCCATCAGCATGAGCCCTACTGCCTAAACACTATTTCATTTATTTATGTTTGGAAAATCCATAAACATTTTTGTTTGCAATTTTGTTTCTTTTGTTATGTTTGAAGTCAAGTTTGAATGTTATGATACTTTTAATTGAAAAACTTTTGTCAAGTTTTTTCTTGTAAATTTTCTTTACTTGTAAGTATCATCTTGTCCTACTATCCTGTACCCTAAAATAAGAAATACATTTTTGACAGAGGCTTAATGTTTTAACAAAAGAGTGTGGACATTTTTATTTTAAATTTTAGGCAAAAGTACACTATAGAACGGTATGTTTGCTTATTTGTCTCACACAGCCATACAGGTTTTTTTTTCTAGAGGGATTTGTTTTGTTCTGTTTTGTTGTTATTTAAGACTTCACTTACAGGTAGACAACATTTTTCTATAGAAAAAAAATTGTTTGAAAGGTCCAACTCTCAGTACCATGTAAGTTAATGATACTGCAACTAGGTTCTCTTTTTAAAAAGCAATTAATGTATTTTATAAATTACCTTTTCGCATATGCAAAATCTGTTTCTACTACAATGTTATTTTTACTAATGCCTGTTGTTGCACTCTATGACATATCCTACAGTGAATATATGAATCAATTTGGGCTTAAAAATGAAAGCCAGTTGGCTGAAAGGTTTGAAATATGTACCCCAGCAAAACCATCCAATCAATAATTGGCAGATAATATTTTAAAAATTGTTTTTAATCTCTGTATAGATGAAATTTTGTAGCTTTGTACATGTTGTTAATTAAGGGCATATAATTTTACACTCTAAAAGTATAATTGTTGAACTCAGGGGTGGGTAGACTTCAAAAATACGTCTGCTGTAGAAATTAACTTGAAAAAAATTTTAAACTATGGCCAGCCACCAAATTGTGGACACTGTTTATACTGCTAGTTATTAATAGCAACTACCACGGTTCAAAATTAAAAACATTTTTGTTCTGTCTTGCCTAGATGTATGTAAGTTCTCTCAGCAGTCTCTTATCAGTCCTATTAGTTGGCCAGTTTAGCTAAGACAAAAAAAATGTTTTTTGGAATGCTTTGAACTGCTCTTAGTTTTTAACTGCTTTTTAATATGAAAATTGCAGCTGTAAATGATGTATTTTTCATATTTTACATAACTGCTCTAAACTACTGACTGATTCACTTGGTCATTTTCCTGGGTGGGGTGGGGGAAATCTCTCTCCATACTGCTGGTCCTCTTACTAAAATCCTTTTATAAGGAAATGACCTGTGGCATTTATTCACCAAAGGAATTAATATACCAGGTCAAAGGATAACATTGCTATCATATAGATTAATAGGTCATATATAGTCTCAATTGAATTTTTTAATATGAATAATAATATTTTAACATACCTCTCTCTCTGCATAGAGATACCATAAAATAAATTAAGATGACGAAAAGGAAAGTAGAGGAGAACCAAATAACTCTGGTACATTTTATGGTTTAAGGGAAAGAAGACAGGACGAAATATTCTAAAACATAGATGCACCAACCATTCAGAATTTGCAGTCTGATAACACCTGCGTTACTTCCTTGAACTTTAGGAATCACTGAAAACTCATGTGCACTTAGATTTAGTTAATTTTAAATATGTTACATTATTAAAAGATGTAAAGATGTTTACCTAAGTCACTGCTCAAGAAGGGGCAATTACCGACTTTGTAATAATAAAAAGAATATTTCTCTGTAATACGTTGTTGAATAACAACCAGAATACCAAGCAAGTGTGTACATAGGAACATGCTACTTCCCTCTTGCCCGCATTCCCTCTGTGAGGCACTGTCTGCTGTAGAGCTCTACAGAATTAGACCTTCAGATTTAGACAGCATGGACTCTCTTCCTTTTTATTTATTTATTTATTTATTTTAAGGCCATTTTTCTGGTTTGCCAAATTCTGTTAAGGCAGTGATACATTCAGTTCCTTATTTTGCATGCTTAGATCACAAACTTGGTGCCCTTTCAAAAAATAAAAAGTCAAGTAGGTAATTAATGCCATAGATTTTAAAGAGAGAAATGGTTTTCAGTTTTTTAAGATAAATTTTTAAAAACAAATTTTATGGCAGTTCTCTTAAGGAATTTAAATTCCTCCTTTTTAGCCAGCAGGGAAATAAGACTTTTTTTTTTAATCCCTGGAAGAAAATGCTAAAAATAGCTTTTATATACAGTTCATCTGGAGAAAGATCTTGATCTTTATTGTTTTGACTAGGTATATAAATATTTGGTACAAAGTAATGAGAATAGTTAGCTACTTTTTTCCCTTTTGAAATTTTAACTATATGCAAAAACATATATCATTAGATTCCTGTGGTGGATAATAATTTCTTCAGATTCTAAAACAGGTATCTAGTGACTGCTTAATTGTTCCCAGGTTGCATCAAAGATAAATTGAAATGAGTAATGGTATGAAAATGGTATGTAACCACATATTACTTGTTTCTGGTAATCAAGTCTTATTTTTTAAAAAGCCTATTGTTTTTGAGAATTGAGACATTTAAAACTTGTTAAAGCTTCTTCCTAAAAATAGAAGAGAAGAGGAGGTACTGTGTGTTTAAAAAAAAATTTTTTTTTTTAATAAAGAATTCGGTGTCACTAGTTCTCAGCCTTTATGGTTACTGCTGCTTATATTTCTCCATCTCACTTTTTTTTAGTTTTTTGTACATATTTTAGCTGAATGCATAAGGTTTGTAACTTGTGTATGCACGTTTATTTTCAGAAAGAGCTGAGGCTTGACTGAATGTCCCTTTGAGGATTCTTTGCTACCAAAAGCCAGCTGCTGCACTATTCTTTTATGCTGATACCTTTGCATAATTAAGGTCTGTGAAGAAGGTGACTTTAATCCGCACCTCCTGGCTCTAGTCCTCTTTGCAGTCTTTGTTTTTATTCCTCCTTTATTTTTCTACCTTCTCATCTCACAGGTATCAGTGGATCAGTCTTCAGTGCCCCTCTGACCACTCAGTTTTTCTCCCCTATTCCCTCCCTTCTTTCCTCCCTTCCCCTTTACTCTCCCTCTCCCATTCTTGAGAATAGGAAATCCAGAGGGTTATTAAAATTATATCCAAAAAAAGTTTTAATAAAAAGACTCCATCCTACAAAAATTTCTGATAAATAATTTTAGTCCATCAGTAGATGGCTAAACTTGTTGAATAATTGCTTGATAAATACGCTGTCAGTTAGCTCTAATTTAGTTCTTAAATACTGATATTGAGGGAATTTTGTTTACTTTCTGGATGTGACTCTCTCAAAGCCTTTTTTTTTTAAGATTTTTTTTTGATATGAACCATTTTTAAAGTCTTTTTTGAATTGGTCACAATACTGCTTCTGTTTTATGTTTTTTTATTTTTTTGGCCCTGAGGCACGTGAGATCTTAGTTCCCCAACCAGGGATCGAACTCATACCACCTACATTGGAAGGTAAAGTCTTAAGCACTGAAACACCAGGGAAGTCCCTCGAAGACAAATTATTGCCCTAATGAATTAAATTACTTATTTTGATGAACATGCTTTTCCTTTTAAGTTTTTAACATTTAATGATTAAATGTTAATCATTTTTGAGAGTTGGATGGAACTATTTTTTAAAAATAATTTGTGGGAGATTTTTATCTTCTCAGCAGAATTTAAAGACAGACTTATATACACCCTTATCACTAAGGTCCATGGAATCTAAATTTGTACTTCAAACTTAGATCTCTGTCCTTCAAGTTGAAGTTCTAGTTCTGACTGTGCTCCTGATAATTTAGATTTTTTTTTTTTAATTTCATTCTCTAATGGTAGTATTGCAACTTTTATTTGGGGTTGAATCTCAAAAATTATTACATGAATATCTTTTTTATAAAAAATTTTTTGTTAGTAAAACAGTGTGATATCTGAAGCTATTTTGACTATGTGGCAGGAATGTCTGAATAGACGTCAGTACATCCTCACGTACCAGAACTCGAGTTTTGCAAGTTCAATGCAGTTGATTGGAGAAAGGAGAAGCAGTTCTTGTTCTGTTTCTTGGTATACACATCATCAGGGGTTTTGAGAAAACTGCTCCTACAATAATTCTCAGAGCTGTTTTCTCAAAGGCAAAAGTGTGGCTTCAAAACTCACAGGGCTTTGGTTTGTCAGGTGCGACTTGTCAGATTTCATGGCACATCAAATAATTGAAGAATCCTGCCTCTCTAATTAAAAACCTGAAACAGGGCAAACAAAGAATTTGGTAGATTGTTTCAGATACCTAGAAATGCAAGTCTCTTCATGGTTAACCACAGATTGTTTACATAATGCAAATTGTTTGTCAAGCTCAAGGTAACACAGTTATTTGAATAGATTATTAGGTCAGTTATCTAGTAGCCAAGAGTTAGATGCATGTTCAAGTTATAATGAATTTTTTATTTTTAGTTGGTACCATTTTTCTCTAAATATTCAGAAATACAAATTGTGCATTTTATTAATAGGAATGAAAGCTCATGCTGGAAGATTTGCATAGGGTGGATGTATATATTTTATAAAATCAAGTTGTAAAATATGTAAAGCTATTGCTTTTTAAATAGAATATAAATGTTGACAGATAAATCTATATATTATATATTTTTAAATACATGTATGAAACTTTTGTTAGTTGAATATAAACTACATTGTGTGCTTTATGGAACTCAGTAACTTTTAATAATAAAGCAGTTGTCATTGATTTCTTTTTTTGTAGACTTCAATGCTAAATTGGATAGATATTAAAACTTTTTGTAGTTTATAATAATGTGAAAAATTACATAGTAGTTCCCCTTTGCAAAAGACTGTGATCTTTAAAAGATTATGGAGATAGTAATGTGTCCATTTCCAAAATGAATACAACAGAATGAAGATAGTCACTAAAGCACTTTGTTTATTTAAAGATCATCTTTGCTTATTAGTGTAGCCTAGTATATTTGAGTGATTCTTCATGCTTCAATTAATTAAGTCCTGGTTAAAGACTGGGCATTTTCAGAAAAGATGGAAATTGAGACCAGACTTCGAGTTAATCATGAGTCTGGTGCTCCTGAACTTCAGGCTGGATATGCTGTAAAGAACTTGCAGATACTTTACCAAGTGTACAGACAGATCAACTAACTTATATAACTGAGGGGCTCCTGAAGCTCTGAAAAGAAAGAAATAAGCAGAAGGGAATATCTCCACATCTCAGATATTCCTGGCAGGAAGAAATTCAGTGTGCCCTGCTGCTAGTCTTAAGTTTTCTTTGCACAGGAGATCTGCTTGCCCAGGAACACCGTACTCCTCCACTGGGGCAGCCAGGCTACCATAAAGCTCTTTTATCTCTGCAAGCTGTTTCTACAGCCCCAAACAACTAGATGAGTAGCTGATTAGATAAATGCAAGGTTTGTCTTTGTACTTTGATGGCCCTCTCTTCCTCTTTTATAATCCTTAAAATAATTTCTACCTCTCACAGAAGGGATGACTTTTCTCCACTAGTTTAAGCTATGTGGATAAGTGGTCTTACTGAAATCCTCCCTGTATTCCATAGTACTTTTCACACTGAGGTAACACATGGCAAAATTAAACATTGACTGAATAAAAGTGTCAAATAAGGAAAGCTGAAATAAGGCAGAAAATACCTTTCATACATGTACTTGACCTTCAAGTGCTTAATGTAGGTAAATACATGTAATCATACATGATGCTAATATGGATGATTGTCCTACAGAAGAGGTATCCAGCTTAACATTAAAAATCTCTTTATCTCTACTTTCAACCTCCCAAATGTCTGTTTCTCTTTTCTGTTATAGTTAATTGCATTCCTATCCAACCTAATTATACAAATGAAGAATCTAGCACTATTTACCAGTCTTCTCTGACATTTTTCATCAAGTCCTGCTGAGCCTGTCTTTTTAAACCATCTCTGGTATTTTCTCCTTTTCTCCAGTCCCTTTGTTGACTTTTCATTACCTGGCCCTGTGTTCTCAGGCTGCTCTTCAGCCCCCTACACACCTTGTTCCATAGATAACAGCACAAAAAGACTACTGTGTTCTTTAATGTTCTTCCCTGTTGCTGGAATGTTCATTATCTCCTTTTCTACTGTCAAGGTCCACTACGAATTTAGTTATAAGGTTATCATCTTTGTCCTTCCCTTTTAGAAGGCTGTCCTACCAGCCTTCTGTCCTGAATGCTTTCCACTGGGACGATGTCTCACTTGTGTTTGTGTACCCAGCACTGTGGCACACGGTACCTATCACAAAAGCTTTTAATAAATGTTAGTTGAATTAACCTGATTGTACTTGTATTTTTATCCCAGCTTTTTCAAGGAAACATAGGCACTAGCAGTTTTTGAACAAATCTAAAGCAAACCATCATCTGTGTGAAATGTTAGAACACCCTACCTTTACTGTCCCAGACAGTTTGAAAAAATTTGCTTTAATCATGAGTCATTCTTAATTGGCTTTGTTTTTTTATAAAATGCCTTATCTTTGAGGTAAATTGCTTGAATATGTTCACAAATTAAGAATATGATTATTTTAAACAATATATCTGCGGAACTCTGAGATCATAAAAATAAGCCTAACAGTCGTTAAGGTTAAGAATGGGCATTAAGCAAATACTTAGTGATGACCTATCCTATATCAAGAAAGGTGGCAGGTAAGAAAAGTATATATCTTCCAAGGGCCTATAATAAGATAGATAATACAAAAGTGCTGAATGTGAAGGGGTACAGATAAATGGCATGCATGCATGTGTGTGCTCAGTCTTCTGTGATTCTCTGCAACCCCATGGACTGTAGCCTGTCAGGCTCCTCTGTCCATGGGATTTCCCAGGCAAGAATACTGGAGTGAGTTGCCATCTCCTTCTCCAGGGGATCTTTCTGACCCAGGGGTCAAACCTGCATCGGCACACTGATTCTTTACCACTGAGCCATCTGGGCCCACAGATAAATGGTAGTTTCTGACAATCAGAGGAACAAGTTATGTCATGGCTTGAAAAATACAAACTTTATGGATGAATTCTAGGCAAGTACAAAGGTTTCAAGTACAGAAGCTCTAGGACAGGACTTGTCTGAAAGTCAACCCAAAGGATGGTGTGGCTGGTTTAGAGACAGGAGCAGAAGCCAAAAGCCAAATGATGTAGGACTTCATGAATCAGGGTAAGACTAAAATTGATTTTTCATGGCTTCCATGGGCCTAGCAGGCAAAGTTGCCATTGTTCTCAGGGCATTTGCCAGTTAGGAGGAAATTAGGAAACTGAGCCCCTGTTTGGGCAACATCATAGGGATGTTTGCCTAGCAAAGTCCAGAACATCCCCAAATGGGTCTAAGCTACTCTGCCAACATCCCACCCATCAAAACTAACATAAAGCCAGAGCCCAGTAGAACTCCACTCCCAGAGGAAGGATCACTTGGGAAAACAGCCCTGATTCAAACTTGCACCCTGGAGTGGTTTGGGGAATGTCAGACTGGATGTATATTAAGATGAAGTCCCTGACTGGCTGTGTCCTCCCGAGGAGATCAAAAGCAATTGGAAGTTTCTCTCTGAAGAAAGCCTCAAGTTATTCCTGTATAACTTGAGTGATTCATTTCAATTCAGTGATCTGTACACAAAGATTACCTGGAAACAAGATAGCAGGGTAAAAAAGCAGAAAAAATAGACCTAGAAAGCATTTAAAGTGGGGGGGGTGGGGAGTGACACTATCTGATATGGTTTACTGCTCTGCACGCCACCCCATGTTGCTAGCTTCTCAAGAACAAGAACCTGTCTTGTTTAACTTTTTACACATTCAAATACCGAGTCTGTGCTGGGTCCCCAGGAGGTTATGATCTGGCAGGGAGGGGAGGACAGGGATGTCATAGGGTAATAATAGGATGCAGAGTGAGCATCAAAGCAGGCCCAATCATAAAATAGATAACTAATAACCTACTCAACCAGTCCCTCCTAAAGGAAATCAATCCTGAATATTCATTGGAAGGACTGTTGCTGAATCTCCAATACTGTGGCCACTTGATGCAAAGAACCGACTCACTGGAAAAGACCCTAATGCCAGGAAAGATTGAAGGCAGGAGGAGAAGGGGGTGACAGAGGATGAGATGGTTGGGTGGCATCACCGACTCAATGGACATGAGTTTGAACAAGCTCCAGGAGTTGGTGATGGACAGGGAAGCCTGGCATGCTGCAGTCCATGGGGTCGCAAAGAGTCGGACACGACTTAGCAACTGAACGACAAGAACTACTGTGTAACACAGGGACGCTACTCGAATGACGTACACAGGAAAGACTCTGAAAGAGTAGATACATGTGTATAATTGATTCACTTTGCTGTGAAACGTCAGAAACTAATATGACACTGTAAGTCCAACTATACTCCCCCAAAATAATTTTTTTTAAAAGGAATAATCAAAGCTAAGGGAGTCTGGAAAGAATTCCAGGGGAGCTGAAGAGTATTTGCATCTGAGATAAAGCATACAGCAAATACAAAAACCAAGGGTGAGAGGGAACTGTGCAGCGTGAAATTTGAATGAGGGAAAATACAAGATACAACTAAAGCTAGAACATGAAAGACCAGGTTATAGAGTTTTGATTTTATCTTATGGGCAGTAGTGACTGACAGAATCAGATTTGCACTTCAGAAAAGTTACCTTGGCCATGGGTTGGAAGAGTTACAACAAGAGGCTTAATTGTAACGCAGACGGCAGATGACCCTGATGTGAATTGATTATAAAGCATTGGCATAAATATATACATCAATGGAACACAACAGAGAGTCCAAAGGTAATTTTCAAAAGAAATGCCATGGTACTTCTAGGGGGGAAGGTTATTCTATTCAACACGTGGTACTAGTGCATTTGAAGAATCCTACCTCACACCATATACAAACATTAATCCCAAATGAATCATACACCTAAATTAAGAGTAAAAACTGAAATTTCTTTAAGAAACTGAGAAAATCTGAGATCTTGAATTTGGCAAAGACTTCTTAACTATGACACAAATCAAAAGCAATTGATTAAAAAAAGATGCTCAATGTTGCTTATTATCAGAGAGATGAAAATCAAAACTCAAGATTGATCACCCCACCGTAGTCAGAATGGCCATCAGAAAGTCTACAAGTAAAGGCTGGAGAGGGTGTGGAGAAAATGGAATCCTCCTACACTGTTGATAGGAATGTGAATTGGTACAGCCACTTTGGAGAACTGTGTGGTGGATCCTTAGAAATTTAGAACTGCCATACGATCCAGGGCATGTATCCAGAGAAAACTCTAATTCGATGGGATAATATGCATCCCAGTGTTCATAGCAGCACTGTTTGCAGTGGCCAAGACATGGAAGCAACCTAGGTGTTCATGGACTGATAGAGATGATGTGATGTATATATATATACACACATAGGGATACATGCTGCTGCTGCTAAGTCGCTTCAGTCATGTCTGACTGCGACCCCGTAGATGGCAGCCCACCAGGCTCCCCCGTCCCTGGGGTTCTCCACGCAAGAACACTGGAGTGGGTTGCCATTTCCTTCTCCAGTGCATGGACAGCAGCCTACCAGGGACTTTCCAGGCAAGAGTACTGGAGTGGGTTGCCATCACCTTCTCCGATATATATACATACATATATATATGTGTGTATACACACACACAATAGGGTGTTAACCATAAAAAAGAATGTAATAATGCCATTAGCAGCAACATGGATGGACCTAGGGATTATCATAGTAAGCCAGTCAGTCAGTCAGTTCAGTCGCTCAGTCGTGTCCGACTCTTTGCGACCCCATGAATCGCAGCACGCCAGGCCTCCCTGTCCATCACCAACTCCCGGAGTTCACTGAGACTCACGTCCATCGAGACAGTGATGCCATCCAGCCATCTCATCCTCTGTCCTCCCCTTCTCCTGCCCCCAATCCCTCCCAGCATCAGAGTCTTTGCCAATGAGTCAACTCTTCGCATGAGGTGGCCAAAGTACTGGAGTTTCAGCTTTAGCATCATTGCTTCCAAAGAAATCCCAGGGCTGATCTCCTTCAGAATGGACTGGTTGGATCTCCTTGCAGTCCAAGGGATTCTCAAGAGTCTTCTCCAACACCACAGTTCAAAAGCATCAATTCTTCGGCGCTCAGCATTCTTCGCAGTCCAACTCTCACATCCATACATGACCACAGGAAAAACCATAGCCTTGACTAGACGGACCTTTGTTGGCAAAGTAATGTCTCTGCTTTTCAATATAAGTCAGAGACAACTATCATATGATGGCACTTGTATTTAAAATATGATACAAATGGACTTATTTTCAAAATAGAAACAGACTCACTCAGACACAGAGAAGGCAATGGCAATCCACTCCAGTACTCTTGCCTGGAGAATCCCAGGGACGGGGGAGCCTGAGGGGGGGTGCCGTCTGTGGGGTCGCACGGTCAGACACAACTGAAGCGACTTAGCAGCAGCGGCACAGACAGACCTAGAAAACAAACCTAGGATTACCAAAGGGGAAAGGAGTTGGGGGTGGGATGATGCATGGATAAAGAAGATGTGGTGTATGTATATATAGACATATATATGTACACATGTATTACACACAATGAGATGCCATTCTGCCATAAAAAGATGGAAATTTGCCATTTACAACATGGATTGACTTGAAGGGTTTATGCGTAGTGAAATGGGTCAAAGGAAGACAGGTGCTGTGTGTTGTCGTATGTAGAATCCAAAGAATGACATAAAGTAATGAATATAACAGAAAGGAGTGGACTCGCAGATACAGAGAACAAACTCCATTACCAGTGGGGAGACGGAAGAGGAAGGGGGACAAGATGTGGATAGGGGATTAAGAGATGCAAACTACTATGTATAAAATAAGCTACGAATTGTATAGCACAGGGAATATAGCCAGTATTTTTAATAACTATAAATGGAGTATGAGCTTTAAAAACTGAATTATTGTTTTGTATACCTGAAACTTACATGCTGTTGGTAAATCAGCTAAACTTCAATTAAAAAAAAATAAACCAGGGATTTCTGGGGCAGTTCAGTGATGAGGACTGTGTGCTTCCACTTCAGGAAGCATGGGTTCAAGCCCTGGTTGGGGAACAAAGATCCTGCATAACATGCGGACAAAAAAGAAATCAGATACCTGTTTGATACCTATAGATACCTGGAGAATATAGAGTGGTGAGAAGAGGTGTGAATAAACTTATGGAGGTGATGGATATGTTCTTTTTCTTATCTTGATTTCACAGGTGTGCATATACGTGTGTGTGTATATATATGTATATACGCCTATTTATAAACTCATTACATTGTACATTTTAAATATTTGTAGTTTATTGAACACCTTACCTCAATTAAACAGAATTAGTAAGCTTTCAGTAATAAAAAACTAAGAATGAAAATGGTCTGAAATAGGTATGAGAACATGAACAAATTTAACTGTCATCAACTTGCTCAAAAATCACAGCTTAAAAGTGATGGAGCTGGAATTTAAATCTGAATCTGACACCACTCCCTGCCACCAGAGGAGGAAATGGCAACTCATTCCAATATTCTTGCCTGGAGAATGCAATGGACAGAGGAGTCTGGTGGGCTACAGTCCATGGGGTCGCGAAAGAGTCAGACACAACTCAGCAACTAAACAACAATAACAACCAGAATTGATCTCACTACTTCAAATAAGAGAATGGAATTTACTCTCCGGTTTAGGTCAAAGATTTTTCAAGCTGTTTCTCACAGCTCTAGGAATTCCTTGGAATTACCTCAGGGAAATATTTGAGTATGTTTCACATTGATGGTCTGTATATGTTTGCATTAGGAGAAAGGGTTTGCTGTTTAGAACAAGTTAGAGAAGCACTGGTTTAGACACTCCTTTTAATAATACCTGTGGTTGAATTCACTTTTTCCAGCAGCCACATCACACTTGATTTTGATTGGTGAAGCTGTATTTTTCATGTTGCTTATATCTGTGTAGGGTTTTTTTTCCCCCTTAATTGTATTGTTTTGTCCCCAGTAAAGTTCATTACTTATTTGAGGAAGCTTCCACCTTGATTGGGCTTCCCTGGTAGCACAGCGATTAAGAATCCACCTGCCAATGCAAGAGACGCAGGTTCGATCTCTGGGTTGGGAAGATGCACTCCAGTTTTCTTGCCTGGAAAATCCCATGGACAGAGGAGCTGGGTGGTCTGCAGCCCATGGGGTCAAAAAGAGTCGGACACGACTTAGCAACTAAACAACAACAACAAAGTGTGTTACTTATTCGTGTCTTTTCACCTTTAGTCCTGCTGTGTGTTTTTTTGTTTGTTTGTTGAGCCTTGTGTTTTTTTGTTTGCTTTTTTCCCATCTTGTACCATATTCTCTCTCCTTCCTTTTCAATATCACCTCAGAGCCTCTGTTCTACATCTTTCCCATGTTTAAAACAAGCAAAGGACAGCAGGCTACAGTATCTGTAGCCCAGTGTGTTATTTAACCTACTAATGCTTTTCCGTCACACATTAAACTATCACCTCTCAGGCCATATTTCTGTATAGTTTTATCAAAGAAAGGAGATGCTGATTTTCTGGTGCAACTTGTTTTTGGTGAGCTTCTGCTGGTTCCAAATGGTCATTCCTTTGGTTTCTATTTGAATAAGTAAATTCTATGTATTGTTATGTAATTTTTAATCTGCTGAAATGTACATTTTCACTCTAAAAATATCTCAGAGTGACCAAACAGTGATGGTGTCAGTGAGGGCGCACCGCTCCCATCTCCCTTCCTGAAGTAACTTGCTGGTCAGCTGCAGACAGTGTACTTAGCTGGTACCTACCCCTAACTGAAGCCCTTCAGGGATAATCTGCCTTGGTTTTAGAACCAAAGTCAGCCTTTTTTGAAGCGTACATGCATGCTAAATCACTTCAGTCATGTCTGACTCTTTGCAACCCTATGAATTTCAGGCAGGAATACTGGAGTGGGTTGCCATGCTCTCCTCCAGGGGATCTTCCCCACCCAAGGATCGAACCCTTGTCTCTTACATCTCCTGCATTGGCAAACGGGTTCTTTACCACTAGTGTCAACTGGGAAGCCCCTTTCCCAACTATCTCCCAGCCAGTAACTAAGCTTGTGGGGGCCTGGCCCCTTCAGCCCAATGTGGGACCTTCTCCAAACAGGTAATACTTGCTCTAGATCTTCCCTTTAGGGGAGATCTGCATCTGCATCTCTCCATACCCAAATTTGCTATCTCCCCTTGTTCCCGTCACAGGTTTCATATTTGCATCGTAGTTTGGTTTTCCCAGCCTCATCCGACTTTTGTCTTCCACAAACTACACGACAAACCTCCCATGCTCCTAAATCAGTGTCCGCTTCCTCAACAACCCGAATCAGCACAGTTCGCACTGGGTGTTGTCGAAAAGATGATAAGACGGAGTTTTGAGACCTCATCGCTCACTGTCAGCCTGACAGGTGATGCCTGGGAATAACGTTCCATTGGAGGCCGTCTTGGACAGTACAGTGGTTCGTGCCTTTGGAAACTATGAGAGAACAATGGAATTGGCTGGCTTCTTAATTTTGTTGACCACTGATGGCCTGTTTGGGCCCCTATAGCTAAATCCCATTGATGAGTGGCCGAAACAACAGGAAATGATTTCTCACAGTGTTGGAGGCCGGGAACTCCAAGATCAAGGTGTTGGCAAAGTATCTGAAGCCTTTTCTGATAGGCAGCTGCCATCTCTGCCCCCGTGACCTCTTCCTGCACTCACAGAGAGACATAAGAAGTGACACACTGTTCTCTTCGTTGTTGCGATCCCATGGATGATAGCCCACCAGGGTCCTCTGTCCAGTCCACGGCTAGGCAAGAACACTGGAGTGGGTAGCCATTCCCTTCTCCAGGGGATCTTCCCAACCCAGGGGTCAAATCTGCCTTTCTGCATCAGGCATATTCTTTACGCCTGAGCCTCCTCGGAAGCCTCCAAAACCTAATTATTTCTGTACCCAACACTAGCACTTTGGGATTTAGGACTTTAACATATGAATTGGGGATTGGGTGAGAAGGGGAACACAGTTCGGTTTGTAGCACCCCTAATAGAAAGATAATGCAAAATTGAGGGCAGTTAACGCACAATGGAAAAATGTGTCTGAACACCAGAGGGCCTCTTTGTTAACTGCGAAGGACGATCTTATTTCCTGCAGTGGGAGAGAAGGAAAAGCTGGAGACCAAAGTTCAAAAGTAAAATAGCCTTCAGTTTCAAGGATATTTGAATGCTCAGCTGAGAGAGGTTTCCTATGCCAGGGTCAAAGCCCCAGCTGGAATAGTTTGAGACTTTGACACTTGGGATGGAGACATCTGGGTGGGTAACTCCAAATATTTTGGCTCCCTTGACCTCTGTGAAATTTTAGAGCCTGTAGAGGTGGCCTGACCCTCCCAATAAAGAGCGAAAATGCTGGGAATTCCCTGGCGACCCAGTGGTTAGGACTGGGTACTTTCGCCTCAGGGCCTGGCCAAAAAAAAAAGAGCTAAAATGCTTTCCCATGTGTAAGTCTAAGGTACAGCAGAACCTTCCTGAAATGTGCTGCAGAAATGGAAAGAAAGAATTACATATTTTTTAAATTTAAGTTTTCCCAGCGTTTGTGATGTAATTGACATACAACTGTATTAATTTCAAGTGTACAGTGTGGACTTCCTGGTGGCCCAGTGCTTAAGACTCCTCACTTCCACTGCAGGGGGTCTGGCTCTGATCTCTGGTCAACGAACTGAGACCCTGCCTGCCGCACGGTGTGGCCAAATAAATAAATATGCAATATGGTGATTTTATATATTTACATATTGTGAAATTATTACTTCAGTGTGGTCAGTTAATACTTCCATCACCTTACATAGCTACCATTTCTTTTTTGTAATGAACACATTTAAGATGTACTTTCTTAGCAACTTTTAAGTTTATAATATGTTTTGGGGTTTTTGTTTTTGGTTTTGGTTTTCTTTTAGCCTCAACACACAGCTTATGGAATCTTAGTTCCCCAACCAGGGACTGAACCTAGGCCACAGCACTGAAAACCTGGAATTCTGAACACTAGGCCACCCGGGAATTCCCTATTATACGGTATTATTACAATGTTGTACAGTTGCTCAGTCGTGTCCGACTCTTTGAGACCCTGTGAACTGCAGCACGCCAGGCTTCCCTGTCCTTCACCATCTCCCAGAGTTTGCTCAAACTCATGTTCATTGAGTCAGTGATGCGATCCAACCATCTCATCCTCTGTCGTCCCCTTCTCCTCCTACCTCACTGTATATTAGGCCCTCAGAACTTTTTCTGTGGTGCTGGAAAAGACTCTTGAGAGTCCCTTGGACAGCAAGGAGATCAAACCAGTAAATCCTAAAGGAAATCAACCCTGAATATTCACTTGGAAGAACTGATGCTGAAGCTGAAGCTCCAGTAGTTTAGCTACCTGATGTGAAGAGCCAACTCACTGGAAAAGACCCTGATGCTGGGAAAGATTGAAGGCAGGAGGAGAAGGGGGCAACAGAGGATGAGGTTGCTGGATGGCATCACTGACTCAATGGACATGAGTTTGAGCAAACTCTGGGAGTTAGTGATGGACAGGGAAGCCTGGTGGGCAGCAATTCATGGGGTCACAAAGAGTTGAACACATTGAGCGACTGAACAATAACAACAACAATTTATTCATCTTACTGGAAGTTTGCACTCTTTGATCAACATCTCCCCATTTCCCCCACCTCCAGCCCCTAGTAACCACTCATTTTCTACTCTCTGTTTCTATCAGAAAGAAAGCAGGACCAATTTAAAGAAAGTAAAGAACAGAAAAGAATGGAGAGAACTAAATGCGTGTGTGCTAAGTCTCTTCAGTCTTGTCTGACTCTTTTGTGATCCCATGGACTGTAGCTTGCCAGGATCCTCAGTCCATGGGATTCTCCAGACAAGAATACTGGAGTGGGTTGCTGTGCCCTCCTGCAGGGGATCTTTCTGACACAGGGATTGAACCCACGTCTCTTATGTCTCCTGTATCGGCAGGCAGGGTCTTTACCACTGAGCCACCATGGGTTTGAAATGTATGAAGTAACAGTTTCCCAAACGTGGGCTATCAGCCAAGGAAGGACAGTGCTCCTGAGAGAAAGGAAGCAGCTGTGGTGAACCCTACATGTAGCACAGCTTCCTGCCTGGAGAGGGTCTTCCAGGCTGCCTTGTGGGCAGGGGAGCTCGGTGGAGCCCCATCACCTCCTCTGTGAGGAGACAAAGCTGGAAGGCAAGGGGGGCCCAGCATAACTAGCATTGTCAGGTTCAAGCGCTGAGAAACAGGAGCAATGTGCAGAGAGTTCCAGCGTGGAACAGCGAGTTCCAGGTTGCAGGTGGCAGCCAGCAAGTCCTCAGCCTGTGAGAAAACCACATCTGAGTCTGAGAAAAGAACTGCGCCGAAAAAGGGCAACCCTAAGAGACGCCAAAGGGCCGAGAAGAGTTTGTATTCTCCCCAGCCAGAGAGGGGAACCCTGTAATATCTGGGACATAGCATGAAATATTCAGGAGAACATTGCCTAAGTAGTAAGGAAAAATGGATTCCCAACTCTGCTCCCACCACAAAAAACCCAAAGGCAAGTATCAAAAAGGACTAAACTCTTTCCAGGCAACTCAACTGCATCACAGAACAAAGCTCTAGAATATTTCTAGGACTGTATCTGTGTATTCTCATTTCCATGTTGCTGGAATTAACATCTGTTGCTCAGTCTTCCATGGTCTTTCTTCTAGTCACAAAGCTGAACAGATTCTCATGAGCTCATGGATGCTGGCCAGTGACAGAAGAGATCGTGTTTTATATCTTTGTTTCTTTAAGAAAGAACTATAACTTCATTCACTAGAGCAGTGCGTGTGCTTATTTGCTCAATTGTGTCCGACTCTGACCACATGGATGGTAGCCCGTCAGGCTCCTCTGTCCATGGAATTCTCCAGGCAAGAACACTGGAGTTGGTTGCCATTTCCTTCTCCAGGGTATCCTCCAAACCCAGAGATTGAACCTGGATCTCCTGCATTGCAGGCGGTTTCTTTACCGTCTGAGCCACCAGGGAAGCCCATATAGCATTGCTGAGTGTTAAATCAATTCAACTCAATCTTCTTCCAGTGAGATTTGGAATGGAGCCAGAATTCATACTTTAGGGGAATAAAGCTCTCCTAGATGAATCTGAGGCACAGCCAGGTTTCAGGATGACTGGTTTAACTCACTTCCAAGTTTCTTAGGTTACGAGCAATGTTATTTCTCTTTCTTTTCCAGGAGGACGGAAGACAAATTTTGCTGTAATTTAGTATCAGGAGTGTAAATACTTGTCTGGGAGAATAACACAGCAAGGGAACAACAACAAAATGTACAAACTGTAATTCTATTGCAGAAACAGAGGAAGATATATAAACTGCTAACCAAATATTAAGAGGAAAACACTTCCTGTTGGGCTTCCCAGGTGACGAGGTGGTAAAGAATCCCCTGCTGAGGCAGGAGATGCAGGTTTGATCCCTGGGTTGGAAAGATGCCCGAGAGTAGGAAATGGCAACCCACTCCAGTTGCCTGGAAAATTCCATGGACAGCCTGGTGGGCTACAGTCCATGGGATCGTAAAGCGTTGGACATGACTGAGCACACATGCGTACTTCCTGTTTAAAATAAATACGGGATTTTAGTGGAGAGAATTGTTTTAAGACCAGTGACAAACTCTCCAGTCATCAGAAAGAAATCAGATTATGTTTACACTTCATCTTAGCCAAAAGGCCAAGAAGTGTTCAGATTATTTTTAATGTTCATAAACATCCTTCCCATTTCTCCGTATTTCAAGCTGAACCTGGGCTTTGTATTAGGGCTATTTTTGTTTTCAAGCAAAACTAGCTTTAGCTAAAAGAGATTAGTGGATTGATAAAACCAGAGTCAAAAGTGGCACTAGCTTCAGAAAAGCTGGAAACAGGACTCACAGGAGGTAGTCAGGGCTCTGTCTCCCTCTCCCAGCTCTACTTAGCTTTATTCTACAAATTCTCCCCAAATGGTGAGGAAGAGGATCACTGACAGCTATACTTTCCAGCCTCGCACCTCCAAGAAAACTAGTGTCTCTTTCCAGTATTGGTAAAGCTGTCTTAGAGTGGACTCTCCTTAAACTTTTTTTTATCCTATGTCTGCAACACCCCTCAGTCATCACTGAGCCTGAGGGTACCGGGAACTTTGGCAGGTATGAGTCTCATGGTTTTCCCTGTGGGACTGAGTTTACAGCTACATCAGGACCACATGCAGTTGGGGAGGAGTTTCCCAACACAACAAGAATGAGGTTGGGGAATTCTAATGGACAGAGAATCTGCCTACCAACGCAGGAGATGCGGGAGACATGGTTCTGTCCCTGGGTTGGGAAGATCCCAAGGAGGAAGAAATGGCAACCCATCCCAGTATTCTTGGAGAATCCCATGGATACAGGAGCCTGGGGGCTACATTCCATGGAGTTGCAAAGAGTCAGACACAACTTAGTGACTGAACAACAACAGCAACAACAATTTATTGGCCCTTTCATGGCTGGGTGACATCAGCCAAGTTATTTAAACCTCTGTACCTGGGGTTTTTTGTTTCCAAATACTAAGAAGGGATAGTAATGACTTCAGAGCATTGTTGTAACACTTAAATGAGCTATTACATTAAAGTGCTTAAATAGTAAATTGTCTATAAATGCCAGTCAATAAGAATTTAACCTGCTCCTTCCTCAATTAAGATGCTTTAAATAATTCTCATTCAATTTTACAGTATTCTAAGTTTTGGTATTTTAACTTTACTGTAATCATGGTGTATTAATTTCCTGTGGCTATTGTAACAAATTATCACAGACTTGGTGACTTAAAACAACAGAAATTTATTATCTCACAGTTCTGAAGTCAGAAGTCCAAAACCAAGATGACAGCAGGACCATTCTACTCTGGAAGCCCCAGACAAGAATGCTTCCTTGTCTCTTCCACCTCCTGGAGGGTGGGGGCAGGTATTCCTTCACTTCTGTATACTAGGCTTCCCTAGAGCCTCAGATGGTAAAGAATCCCCCTGCAGTACAGGAGACCCGGGTTCTATCCCTGAGTCAGGAAGGTCCCCTGGAGAAGGGATTCGCTACCCACTCCAGTATTCTTGCCTGGAGAATCTCATGGACAGAGGAGCCTGGCTGGCTACGGGTTCACAGAGTCAGAGTCGGACACAACTGAAGCCATTTAGCACCCACTGTCTAAGAGACAGGACAAAATAGTCTATCAGCTGTGCTGGAATTTGCTTTCATTCCCCTTCCCTACACCTTCCCTCTCTCCCTTCTCCCTGCCGAATTCCTATTTTCTTTCCTTTCTTTTCAAGTTCTTTGTCTACTTGCTTATTATCTGTCATTGTTTTCTTCCCACGTGGAACATAATTGGTCCTTTGTACATGATTTTCAAATAAATCATGAGTGAATGTATGAATGAACTAAGGTAAAAATTTCCCCCTTTATGTCCCTTTTCTTTCCTAACCTTTTCTTTCTCTTTTTCTTAACCTTTCTCTTTCTTTTCTTAACCTTTCCCTTAAGGTTAATGAGTATAAAGTCTAGCCCCTATCTTTTTTTTTTTTGGTTGCACTATGCAAATTATGGAATCTTAGTTCCCTGACCAGGATTGGAACCCGTGTTCTCTGCAGTAGAAGTGAGGCATTCTAACCACTGGACTACCAGGGAAGTCCCTAGATATTTTCTACCCTTTGCTATGTAAGTACACACATATAGCCTGGGCCCACTCTCTAATGTATATAGGCGTGTATGCGAAGTCACCTCAGTCGTGTCCAATGCTTGGCAATGCTATGGACTGTAGCGTGCCAGTCTCCTCTGTCCATGGGCTTCTCCAGGCAAGAACACAGGAGTGGGTTGCCATGCCCTCCTCCAGGGGATCTTCCCGACCCAGGGATGGCACTCTCGTCTCCTGTGTCTCCTGCATTGCAGGTGGATTCTTTACCACGGAACCACCGAGGAAGCCCAGTGTCTGTTAAATCTAATAATGAAAATTTGGCTTTGTAGCTTGTATGTATTCATTCCTTAATTTCATTTTTCTAGTTATTCATTTTTATTGTATTTTATACAAGCCATTAGTTTGAGTCACATTGATCTAGAGTGCTTGGTAAGTACTTTATTTCTGATAGCTTTATTCTTATCTCCATTTGGAAATTGAAGGTATTTTATAACTTAATGGCTCCCTTTAAAAAATGTATTTATTTGTTTGTTTTTGGTTCCACTGCTTCTTTGCTGCTTCTCTCGGCCTTTCTCTAGTTGTGGTGAGTAGGGGTTACTCTTTGTTGCGGTAGCTTCTCTTATTTCAGACTGCGGGCTCAGTAGTTGTGGCTAACGAGTTTTATTGCGCCACAGCATGTGAAATCCTCCCAGAGAAGGTATCCAACCCATTCTCCTGGCATTGGAAGGTGGATTCTTAATTCCTGGACCACCAGGAAAGTCCAGTGGCTCCCTTTTTCCAAGCTCATTTTCAAGCATAACCATTTAAATCAATTTTATAAATAAGAAGCTCTTGACTCATTTAAATTTCCCCTTGATTTTAGATTTTCATTGACTTAAAGTTAACTAATGCCACCTCTATTTCTGTGCCATCCTTTCCCCAAAGCTTTCCTTTGTCTTAATTCAAGAAAATAGAGTTCAGGCAAGATTCCACTCCCTTCCTATCCAAAAGTAAAAAGTCATGTTTTTTGAAGAGGATTGCATAATTCATTAATGATGTATTTTCATTCCATTCTCAGACTCCACTGAGACCTTGAATGGGGTTGAGATGCAGTGATTTTTTTTTTTTTTTTTGAGATGCAGTGGTTTTTAAAATAAGTTTTTAAAAATCAAAGTAATAAATATTTATAGCATTGAATGCCAGACATACTAAGAGATGCAAGAAAAAGCAGTAGTTATCAGTTCACTCTGTTTGTAGAGAAGGTAGAGCTCTCTAGAAGTTACCACTGTCATCTCTGTTAGCTGTGTCTACTGATATTTTCTCTCAATGTTTACAAAAATTAAGGTATAATTTACACATTGTAACACTCACCTTTTTAAAAGTGTACAAGTCAGTGGTTTTCAGTATTTGGTGCCACCATCACCACCATCTAACACAGAACTTTTTTATCACCTCAAAAAGAAACCCCGTGTTAACAGTCTCTCCATTGCCCTATGTTTTAATTGAGTTATTTATCATTTTGATGTTGAGTTGTGAGAACTCTTTATGTATTCTGGATACTGCTGCTGCTGCTGCTAAGTCGCTTCAGTCGTGTCCGACTCTGTGCGACCCCATAGACGGCAGCCCACCAGGCTCCCCCGTCCCTGGGATCCTCCAGGCAAGAACACTGGAGTGGGTTGCCATTTCCTTCTCCAATGCATGAAAGTGAAAAGTGAAAGTGAAGTCACTCACTCGTGTCCGACTCTTGGCGACCCTATGGACTGCAGCCCACCAGGCTCCTCCGTCCATGGGATTTTTCCAGGCAAGATACAGGAGTGGGGTGCCATTGCCTTCTCCCATTCTGGATACTACCCCATTAGATATATGACTTGCAGATATTTTCTCTCACTTTGTATGTTGTCTTTTTACTTTCTTGACACTTTCATGCACAGAAGTTTCTAATTTTGGTGAAGTCCTATTATTTTCTCTTTTCTTTTGCTTCTGGTTTTGGCATCATATTTATAAATCAGTTGTCTGATACAAGGACACAAAGATTTACATCTATGCTTTCTTCTGTGAATTTTTGGCCATCCCAATATTAATTTTGTACGTGTGAGGTAGACATTCAGGTTCATTCTTTCACTTGTGCACATTCATGTGGCCCCAACACAGTTGTTGAAGTGACAGTTCTTTCCCCATTGAATGATTTTGACACCCTTGATGAAAATTAATTGACCATGCATGTGTGGATTTATTTCTGGCCTCTCAAGTCTATTCCATTGAGTTACATCTCTTAAGTATCATTATGCCAGTAACACTGTTTTGACTCTATAGCTTTGTAGTCAGTTTTCAAATCAAGAAATGTGTGGTCTCCTGCTTTGTTCTTTTTCAAGACCATTTGGTTCTTTGGGATCCCTTGAATTTCCACATGAATTTTAAGATTGTCATTTCCTGCAAAGAAGCCAGCCTGGATTGTGATAGGGATTATATCGAGTCTGTAAATTAATTTGGGTGGTATTGCCATCTTTACAACAAAGATGTAAACAACATATTTATAACAGCATTTTTACAATTGTTGTTCTTCAGTCGCTAAGTCGTGTCCCGCTTTTTGTGACCCCATGGACTGCAGCACGCCAGGCTTCCCTGTCCTTCACTGTCTCCCTGAGTTTGCTCAAACTCATGTCCATTGAGTCGGTGATGCCATGCAGTCGTCTTATTCTCAGTCACCCACTTCTCCTGCCCTTAATTTTCCCCAGCATTAGTGTCTTTTTAATGAGTCAGCTCTTCACATCAGGTAACCAAACTATTGGAGCTTTCACCAGTCCTTCCAGTGAATATTTAAGGCTGATTTCCTTTAGGATTGACTGGCTTGATCTCTAAGTCTTCCAATTCTAAACATAGGATATATGTCTTTACTTCCTTTATCAAATTTAATCCTAAATATTTTATTCTTTTTGATGCTGTTTCATATGAAATTGTTATTTTATTAATACTTTCTTCAATTTCACATTACTTATTGGTGTATACAAATACACTTGAGTTTTATGTATTGATCTTGTATTCTGCAACCTTCCCGAACTTATTAACTTAGTTTGTGTTATTTTTTTCATAATATGTTTATAACTTATTTTTTGATTTATCAGTTTTAGATATTATCCAATTATGGTGTATTAGGATTTAGATTACTACTTCCATACCTCACTGCTTACCCTCCCTTTATTCTCATCAATTCTTATATGGTAACTATGTGAACATTATTCTCTGATGAGGCAAGAAGTATGTTATGATTTTTTTCTCTTTCCTATAAGCATTTTTTGAAATTAATAATTACTAATAATCACCTCCTTGGGCTTCCCTTGTGGCTCAACTGGTAAAGAATCTGCCTCTGATGTGCGAGACCTGCGTTTGATCCCTGGGTTGGGAAGATACCCTGTAGAAGGGAAAAGCTACCCACTCCAGTATTCTGGCCTGGAGAATTCTATGGACTGTATAGTCCATGGGGTCGCAGAGTCAAGCACGACTGAGCGACTTTCACTTGGGAATTCCCTGGCAGCCCAGTGGTTAGGACTCTGCACTTTCACTGCTGAGCATATGCTGTGTGACATTGCCAAAAAAAATTTGTCTCTTTAACCTTCTTGTTTTTCATATTCTTAGTACCTTAGGAAAAAATTCCTGACACATGCTAGGAGCTAATAAATATTTTTAAAATAAATGAATGTAATCGCTTAATTTTCCAGGTACCTCTCACTAAGTCTTCCCACATTCTTACATTTTTCCACATGGTCAAACATATCAGATGATATATCAGTCAGAACATAGGTCAGGCTGTGGTAACAAATTACCCACAAATTCCAGAGATTTACAAGAGAGAAGTTGTTTTGTTTGATTTTTCTCATGATAGAAGTCTGTCTGAGTTTGGCTGCATGCTGTCTCTGCTCTGGGACTGAGTGAAGAGTAGCCTCTTTTTGGAACAGAGCTGGTTGGTGGGACAGCACACACTGGCTCTTAAAGTTTCCACTCACGTAACTCATCACGTTTACTCGCGATATGTTGGGTCAAGTAGGTTCTTTGGCCAGGCTCGCCATCCCAGGGGGCAGGGGTCTATAATCTCAGGAGTGGGCACTGAAAGGAGGGGTATCATGGAAAAAGCCAAAATATTTGGCAGACGGGGGATGTAAGTTGCTCAGTTGTGTCCAACTCTTTGCAATCCTGTGGACTGTAGCCTGCCAGGATTCTCTGTCCTTAGGATTCTTCAGGCAAGAATACTGGAGTAGTGGGTAGCCATTCCCTTCTCCAGGGGATCTTCCCCACCGAGGTCGAACCTGGGTCTCCCACATTGCGGGCAAATTCTTTACCATCTGAGCCACCAGGGAAGCCCAGAAGGGGAATAGTCTTCCACAGATGATTTATCAGGTCCGTTTTCTCTAGGAGTCATGCCCCCAAGGCCCGTGTCTCCTGTTTGCTCCGGGTTGCTTGTTCTCGGGCCGCCCCACAGCCGTGGTGGATCATGCAGGCATTTCCCTTTACTTCATCCTGGGAACTCCCTTTGTGTGTCATGTAGACTGGACCCTGCTTACTGGATCCTGTGTTTTTCTTCTCCTTTGTTTACTTTATCATTTGGTTTCACTCTCCCTGTAGGAAGAGAAGGCAGGCACAGGAGGTAAATTTTGAAACCCTTCAGGTTTGAAGATGTCTTTACCAGAATTCCCTGGCGGTCCAGTAGTTAGGACTGTGCACTTCCACTGCAGGGAGCATGGGTTTGATCCTTGGTTCCTTGGTCAGGGAACTAAGATCCTGCATGCCACAAAAAATTGTCTTTATTCATTTTTTTGTGCGTGGGTTTTTTGGTTTTTTTTTTTTGTCTTTATTCATGATTAACAGTTTCGCTGAGTATAGAATTCTAAGTTGGAGATCATTTTTCCAGAATTTTTTGAAGGCATGTCTTTACCGATTCTGGATTTCAATTTGTGTGTGTGTGTGTGTGTGTGAAGCCAATGCCATTTTTTCTCGTTCTTTTGTATGTGATATGTTTCCTCTTTGGAAACAAAAGTTCCAGAAGATTTTTTTGAAGTACTAATTTCATGACAACATGCCTTTAAATGGGTCTCTTTTTAAAATTCTTTATTTTTAAAATTTATTTATTTTTAATTGAAAGATAATTGCTTTACAGTATTGTGTTTGGCAATACTGATGTTTCTGCCAAACATCAGCTTGAATCAGCCATAGGTATACATATGTTTCCTCCCTCTTAAATAGGTCTCTTTTTCAATCATGTGTGGGGTGCTTGATGGTCTCTTTCAATCTAGAAATTCCTATCCTTCAACTTGGGGAAATTTTCTTTTACTGTTTCTTTGGTAATTTCCACCCCTCATCTTCTGTTTTTGGAGCCCTCAGTAGAGGGATGTTTCATTTCCTTAACTGAGTCTCTATTGTTTACCTTTTTGCTTATTTATTTTTCATGTTTTATATTTGTTTTTCATTCTTTTGCTTTAATGTTTACTTCAGTTATTTTAAATTTCTAAGAACACATTCTTTCAGATTATAATTTTTTTAAAGCATTTAATTCTTTTTTTTTTTCCCCTTCACCATTTTTATGGCTCTGAAATACCAAAACAGGAGGGGCTTGGCTGACTTTCTGTTCCATACAGGGGGAGGGGTAGCTCAGACGGCTCAGTCAGTGGGGAGACTTTGGTTAGGTCCTTAGTTTCTTCTGCATAGACAAGACCATGGAGACATGGTCACACTCTGTGAAGTCCCTGGCTGGCTGGACCCAAGCCAGGAATGGTGTGTTACCTCACTCAACCACCAGGAGGCGACTGTTCCCTGTGGGTTTTTTTTCCTGTAGGGAAGCATCCAATTCTTTTTCTATATAATTTTATGTATCTATTTGGCTGTGCTGGGTCTTCCTTCCTGCAGAGGATTTTCTCTAGTTGTGGTGAGCGTGGACTACTGTAGTCACAGCACACGGGCTTCTCATTGTAGTGGCTTCTCTAGTTGCTGAGCAGAGGCTCTAGGGCTCAGGTTTCAGTAGTTGCAACACCTGGACTCAGTAGTTTTGGTTTCCTGGCTCTAGAGCAGAGGCTCAGTAGTTGTGGCACACTGGGTGGGCTTAGTTACTCCATGGCAGGCGAGATCTTCTTCCACCAGGAATTGAACCCATGTCTCTTGTATTGGCAGGCTGATTCTTTTTCACTGAGCCATTGCTGCTGCTGCTACTAAGTCACTTCAGTCGTGTCCGACTCTGTGCGACCCCATAGACGGAAGCCCACCAGGCTCCCCCGTCCCTGGGATTCTCCAGGCAAGAACACTGGAGTGGGTTGCCATTTCCTTCTTCAATGCGTGAAAGTGAAAAGTGAAAGGGAAATCGCTGAGTTGTGTCCGACTTCTAGCGACCCCATGGACTGCAGCCCACCAGACTCCGCCGTCCATGGGATTTTCCAGGCAAAAGTACTGGAGTGGGGTGCCATCGCCTTCTCCGACTAAGCCACTAGGGAAGCCAAAACATCTAATTCTTTTTAAAGGATACAGTATTGACTCTAAACTCTGATTAATGGTAATTAAAAAAAAGCAAACTTCTGTTCCTTGCATTGTCTCTCGTCTTAGTCCTGTTTTTCCCCCTGTTTTCATTTTCAGTCATTTTCTTTCATGTTAGATACTTTCTTCCTGTGTCTGGTAGGCACAAAAAGCTGGCTAGGTCCCTGTGCACGTTGTTGTTGTTATTCAGTCACTAAGTTGTGTCCGGCTCTTTGTGACCCCAGGGACTGCAGCATGCCAGGCTTCCCTGTCCTTCATCATCTCTCAGTTTGCTCAAACCCATGTCCATTGAGTCAGTTGCTGTCATCCAACCATCTCATCCTCTGTTGTCCCCTTCTCCTCCTGTGCTCAATCTTTCCCAGCATCTGGGTCTTTTCCAGTGAGTCACCTCTTTGCATCAGATGGCCAAAGTATTGGAGCTTCAGCTTCAGCATCAGTCCTTCCAATGAATATTCAGGATTGATTTCCTTTTGGATTGACTGGTTTTATCTCCTTGCAATCAAGGGACTCTCAAGAGTCTTCTCCAGCACCACAGTTTGAAAGCATCAATTCTTTGGTCCTCAGCCTTCTTTTGGGTCCACTTCTCACATCTGTAGGATCTTCCCTGGTGGCTCAGATGGTAAAGTGTCTGCCTACAATGCCTACCATGTGGGAGACCCGGTTCAATCCCTGGATCGGGAAGCTCTCCTGGAGAAGGAAATGGCAGCCCACTCCAGTATTCTTGCCTGGAAAACCCCATGGATGGTGGAACCTGGTAGGCTACAATCCATGGGGTCGCAAAGAGTCGGACACGACTGAGCGACTTCACTTTCACTCACATCTGTACATGACTATTGGGAAAACCGTAACTTTGACTATGTGGACGTTTGTCAGCAAAGTGATGTCTCTGCTTTTTCATACTCTGTCTAGGTTTGTCATAGCTTTTCTTCCAAGGAGCAAGTGTCTTAATTTCATGCCCTGTGCATGGGCAAGGCTTATTGACATGTAGGATTTACTGCATATGATAAGGCGATAAGCCTGAGTGTTATTGCTTTTGTTTGTTATTGGGTAACTCCAGCAGTATCTGTAAATTGTTTCTCTGCAGCCAACCAAATTCTATAGGGAAATCTCTAGTCTCTTGCCTAGGTGTCAGCTTGCCTGCCACAGTTCCAGAAGCGAGGTGTGGCTGTTCATAAGGATAGAACGCCAGATAGGGATCCAAAGTTCAGTGGCTTGAGGAACAAAGTTCTCTTTTGAATATCTGTCAAGCTTGGGTAAATAGACTGTTCCTTCCATCTGATTGTTCAGGGATCCAGTTTCCTTCTACTTAGGTACATTTCTAGGGTAATGGTTCATTAGCATCACCTAGAATATTGTTAGAAAAGCAAATTTTCTGGCCTGCTACCGTATCAGAACCCTTGAAGGCTCTGGGTGGGGCTCAGTGTTTTCATAAACTCTCAGATGATTTTGATCCTCGTCAAGGCTTCCCAGGTGGTGCTTCCAGATAAAGAACCTGCCTGCCAATGTGGGAGACAAAAGACATGTGGGTTAGAACCCTGGGTCAGGAAGATGCCCTGGAGGACTGCATGGCAACCTACTCCAGTATTTTTGTCTGGAGAATCTCATGGACAGAGAAACCTGGTGGGCTACAGTCCATAGGGTCTCAAAGAGTCGGACAAGAGACTGAGAACACACCAGCACAGGAGGTTTAAGAACTGCCCTAAGGCATTGTCCTCTGTAATTGAAACAGGATCTCAGACTAAGCAGATTCCAGCCTAAGTAAAGGGAAAAAACTAGGGGCAGTTCAGGTACAAGAAAGTGTCTGCTGACTATACTCTGGAGACAGCTTAGTCGTCTGGTCACTCTTAGCTGCTATGGATCAATTTCCCTGGAGAATAAGCCTCCCATCTCCTTGGGGGACTAAACAAGAGTTGTTCAGCTGTTTGTTGCAGGAGTACAAACTCATTTAATGGCTCCTGTTTTTCAATCAGTTCTTATGCTGTGAGCTCAATGCCTTATCCCCTTTAAGCACTACCTGATGCCTCAGTTTCTGGGCTGTTCCTGGATTCTTCTTGTTAAATAAGTTCATTTTCCTCTAGGCACTTAGGTTCTGCTTTCTTGGCTAACAGGTGATGATATTTGTCAGCACTTCATCCACTGTACATATTCTCTACTTTCTTAACTATTTTTTGTTTACTGGTGTTTTTTGAAAATTTTTCTTCATGAGCTTAGAATTTTCAGATTCTTTGACTTCCATCATAAGAGGATGTTAGGGAGATGAGAGATAAATGGATGTGTTCAACCTGCCATTTATAACCAGAAATATTAATTTGAAAAAAAAATGGTTTCTATGTACCTTTCATATTTAGGAGGGAGGTGTATTATGGGAATATGGCAAGATAATGTTGCCTGCCATTCCGATAAACAAAGAATACTGCCATCAAGCCATCAGCCAGTGCAGCCACCAATCCCCACTCCCCACATCAGTGTGTCCTTAGGGGAATTCAGAATAGAGACAGACAGGAAACATTCTGTGTTCTGAATACTGGCCCCAGACCGTTAAGATGCATATCTAAGGAAAATTTTCAATGAGCCCAGACTCCTGTATCTTCCCAGACATAAAAAACCACTAAAATCATTAACTCAAGATGTCTGTTTCTGTGATTAGCAGTAACCTTTTGATATTTGACCACGTTTTTTTTTTTCCAGCAAAACTCAAATATATCCTGGCTCCTCCCTGATTTCCTTGGAGCAATTCTTCAGAGCTATATGAGAGGCTGCCTCCCCGGCTATCGTCCCCAGTAAAGTCTCCAAGTAAATCTTAACTTGCAACTTTTATGTTGTACATTTGTTAACATTGGACTTAACCACTGGACTGCTGGGGAATTCCTAGGTTGTGCTTTTTTTTTTTTTCTAGTTGACAGAAGAAGGGGAGAGCTCTTTGAGAAAAGAGGAAGGAGGAATTTCCCTGGTGGTCCAGTGGTTAAGACTCTACACTTCCACGGCAGAGGATGCATGGGGTCTGGGTTCAATCCTTGGTCAGGAAATTAAGATCCTGTGTGCTGTGGTGTGGTCAAAGAATGAAAAAAAAGAGAGAGAAAGGAAAACGTGCAGAATACACAGAGATGGCTAATGCAAACAAAATATAATTAATCGCATCATTTCAAGTGTAAACTAGCAAAATTCACTGAAATATGATTTTGAAAAAGACTGAATATAGAACTAACACCACCTTCTATTTTCTCTTTTCAGTGAGGGCTGGCAAACTTTTTAATAAAGAGCCAGATAGTAAATATTTTCAGTTGGTGGAGGGGACGATCCTACAAACTCAATTGCAACTACTCAACTCTGTGGCGGAGAAGGCAATGGCACCCCACTCCAGTACTCTTGCCTGGAAAATCCCATGGACAGAGGAGCCTGGTAGGCTGCAATCATGAGGTCTTGAAGAGTCGGACGCGACTGAGCAACTTCACTTTCACTTTTCACTTTCATGCATTAGAAAAAGAAATGGCAACCCACTCCAGTGTTCTTGCCTGGAGAATCCCAGGGACGTGGGAGCCTGGTGGGCTGCTGTTTATGGGGTCGCACAGAGTCAGACATGACTGAAGCGACTTAGCAGCAGCAGCAGCAACAACTCTGTAGATTCATGAAAGCAACCATAGACAATATGTAAATGAAAGTGTGTGGCTGTATTTTGAATAAACTTTATTTACAAAAACAGTCAGCAGGCTAATTTTGGCCCATAGGCTGTAATTGCTTTAAAGCATCAAACTTTATATTTTTTAGACATTGGGCCATCAATAGTGCTTTCAAATTTAACATTTTAGATCTTAGAGTTAAGAAAATGGAGTACCAGGGACTTTCCTGGAGATCTAGTGGTTGACTCTGCCTTGCCAATGCAGGGGGGCATGGGTTCAATCCCTGGTCAGGGAACTAAGATCCCCATGTGGCGGCCAAAACAAAACAAACGAAAAAATGGAGTACAGAGAACGGAGAGAAGACCTATGAAAACATGGTCAGTTGGTGGATGTAGGTCATTATACCTTTGGCCAGACCCTTGAAAAGTACAACATACACGGTGACCCCTAATGTAAGCTGTGGACTCTGGGTGATCACGAGGTGTCAGTCATCACAAATGTAAACAGGATGTTGGCACAGGTGTAGATGTTGATGATGGGGGATGCTATGCTTGTGTAGGGCAAGGGATGAATGGGGAACCTCTGTACCTTCTGCTCAACTTTGCTGTGAATCTAAGACTGCTCTAAAAAAAATTTTTTATTTTTAAAAATGATCTGTTGATAAGTAAAGATACCAGGGGAATTAGCAATGTCTTATTTTACCAGTAGTCTTCCAGTACCTAGCTGGGAATTGGTTTCTTTAGCTCCATCTACAGGCAGAGTCTCTCTGTTTGATTTTTCAACCATGCCTAAATGTTTCCCAAAATGTGCTCCATGGATGTGCTCCCTGCCAAAGAGGTCCTGTAGCCAAATAAGTTTGGGAAACAGAACATAACCTATCCCTTCTTGGAGACTTCATCTATATTGGCAGAAGAAAGTCTCTGAGAAATTCTGCAGTAAAGAAGCTTCTCTAACTTTGTTAAAGAATGTGTCTAACAGCTTCTTAGACACATTTAATCAGAGAACCCATTCGCCACATAACATCTATTAATGTCTGTTGAAATGATTGCATGGAATTATAGTACATGGTATTCTGGATCAGTCCTATTTAAGGTCTGGAATTTGCTCAAAAGATTCCATACTTGATATTGTTAACCCTGTTTTTGACTGGTTCTGGCTTTATAGTCTGAATTTAGGGGATCCAAGAATAATTCTGACGGTATCCATTGAGTCTGCTGCTAAAAGAAGTGCTGGAAAAACTGACCTGATAGGATCCAGTGATGAGTGTTTTGATTCCTTTTGTTCTATAAGGGGAGACAGACAGTCACTCACTGAATGGAAGTGGAAAAATGGCATTAACTTGGGAGTGGAATGGGAAGGGTTAGATCATTTCTGACCTCAGGGTATTGTCAGCCACCAGCTGGCTTCAGACAACTGACTGAGTCCACAGCATGGAAACAGAGTGGTTACCATTTCTGGCTACCCATTCACAAAGCCCTAGCTGAGAGCCTAGTGGGGTTGGAGATCCATTGCATCTTCTCCTTATACCCATTTTCTTGGCACAAAGGTGATATTTACTCAATAACATTTGCGTCTGTGGAACTGTGACCACCCAGAGGAGTTATATTTTTTAAATTCTCACAAAAGGCATTTGTCATATAATAAGAAATATATATTTGATCTTTGCCCCAAGTTTCTGACACAGTGCTCCTGAAACTCTTGTAATCTCCTAAATGATGGGGGAATAGGAGTGTCTTTTGTTATAATATTTAGTCTTCTCTGACACCAGAAAGGGCTTCCCTTGTGGCTCAGTTGGTAAAGAATCCGCCCGCAATGCAGGACACCAGAAAGATCAAGCCAGTTAATCCTAAAGGAAATCAACCCTGAATATTCACTGAAAGGACTGATGCTGAAGCTGAAGCTCCAATACTTTGGCCACCTGATGCAAAGAGCCCACTCACTGGAAAAGTCCTTGATATTGGGAAAGATTGAAGGCAGGAGGAGAAGGAGACAACAGGATGAGATGGTTGTACGGCATCACAGACTCCATGGACACGACTCTGGGAGATGGCGAAGGACAGGGAAGCCTGGTGTGCTGCAGTTCATGGGGTCACAAAGAGTTGGACGTGACTTAGCGACTGAACAACAACGACACAAGAACTTCTAAGATTCTTGGAATGTCCTGAGTGATGAGTGTGTCTGTTTTTTAATGTTAATGAGATGATGAGTAGCTGGGTTGGTCACCAGGAAAATCAAGTCTTAGCTAAAGTGTTAGAACTTTTAGCCTCACATTCTCAACCCCCTGACTGCACACCTCCATGTGGGAGAGGGCACAGCCAAGCATGGAGTACAGCGTGACAAAATTTCATGTTGTGGATTGGTATCAGCAGCTTTAAAAAAAACCAAAAACTATTATTTACTTTTTGGCTGTGCTACACGGCATGCAGGATCTTAGTTCCCTGGTCAGGGATTGAACCCATGCCCCCTGCAGTGGAAGCATGGAGTCTTGACCATTGGACCACCAGGAAAGCCTCTCTGCAGCTGTTGAAGAACCTTTACTAAAACGTATTGTGAGAGTAATGTAGCAGGAGCATCTTTGGTTTTGAAGGCTGCAAATGCAAGAGCCTGTTTGGGTTTATCCATGACCCACGGCTCACTATGGCACGGGCCAGGTGGTGCTAGTGGTAGAGAACCTGCCTGCCAGTGCAGGAGTTGTAAGAGATGTGGGTTTGATCCCTGGTTCTGGAAGACCCCTTAGAGGAGGAAACGGTAACCCATTCCAGTATTCTTGCCTGGAGAATCCTATGGACACAGGAGCCTGGTGGGCTACAGTCCATAGGGTTGCAAAGAGTTGGACATGACTGAAGTGACTTAGCCAGGCACACACGCCTCACTATTAAACTGTGGACATAGAATGTCACCTGCTGTATCAGAAAACAGCCATCAAGCTGTCAGCCACTGCAGCCGTCCCCTTCTCCACCCCCAATGGATTCAGGATGGAGAAAATGAGGATTCTGTCCCTAGATAGTTAAGGTTTTTGGCTGGAAAAAAAAAATGCATAACCTAAAAGTTGAGAATCATGTTTTATTTGGTAGACAAAACTGAGGACTTAAGCCCAGGACACAGCATCTCAGCTCTGAGAGACTGCACTGAAGAGGTAAGGGAGGATCACAATATAAAGGACTTTTTGCAACAAAGACAATAAATCAGAACATTAAAAGATGACTATTGATTAAAACAAACCAATCATCTCAACTTAAGGAATTTAATGCCTTTCTCTATATGGGAAGATGCAAAAGTCAGGACCCATTGAAACCATTCTTTTGATGTGCACCTCAGCTGTCTGGGGTCAGGATCTGTACTTTCTCACCCTGAGTCTCAGGGTGCTCTGTGGTGAGGGTGTCGGCTGCAGTGTCTGATGGCTCGGCTTCCTGTTTCTGCCCTGAGCTCCCTTAGAGCTCACCATCAGGCCAGCTGCAATGTGATGACTTGATGGCTGTAAGATTCTTTTTTTTTTTTTTTACTGATAAGACAGGCAACTTTTTTTTTCCTTAGTGATAAGGTATATATCTACATATCCAAGGAATGATTTCAAAGAACCCAGACTCTTGCATCTTCCCATACAAAGAAAAGTGCTAACTTCATTGATTTGAGATGTCTATTTTTCTTTAATTAACAGTGATGTTTTGATGTTCTTACCACCTCATTTCTTGCAAAAACTAAATATTCTGGCTCCCCTCTTACCTCTTCAGAAAGCCCCTTGGAGCTATCTCCTGGGCTTAAGTCCTCAGAGTTTGCTGAATAAAATATAATTCTCAGCTTTTAGGGTGAGCATTTTTTTTAGTCGACAGATCACAGAAAACTATACTTGATCAAGACACAAAGCAGGGTATTCCTGAGGGAACAGCCAGGCTTGTGAACTGGATACAAGCCACGTAAGGTCTGTTTACCCTGAGAAGAAAGACTGCCAACTCCCTCTATAAACACCAGTGGAGCACTCTAGGTGAAGCGCTGCTGTGCTTCATGTGCATCCACGTGGAAGTGCCTTCCTGACAGGATATTCACCTGCTGACTGCCCGTCACCTGAGTCATGGTAAATGTTGGCGTTAAGGGGGCCACTTTTGCCTAGGTACCTCAAATAATCTTGTTGTTGTTTAGTTGACTATGCCAAAGCCTTTGACTGTGTGGATCACAATAAACTGTGGGAAATTCTTCAAGAGATGGGAATACCAGACCACCTGACCTGCCTCTTGATAAACCTGTATGTAGGTCAGGAAGCAACAGTTAGGACTGGACATGGAACAACAGACTGGTTCCAAATAGGAAAAGGAGTACGTCAAGGCTGTATCTTGTCACCCTGCTTATTTAACTTGTATGCAGAGTACATCATGAGAAACACTGGGCTGAAGGAAGCACAAGCTGGGATCAAGATTGCTGGGAGAAATATCAGTAACCTCAGATATGCAGATGACACCACCCTTATGACAGAAAGTGAAGAAAAACTAAAGAGCCTCTTGATGAAAGTGAAAGAGGAGAGTAAAAAAGTTGGCTTAAAGCTCAACATTCAGAAAACGAAGATCATGGCATCCAGTCCCATGACTTCATGGCAAATAGATGGAGAAACAGTGGAAACAGTGGCTGACTTTATTTTTCTGGGCTCCAAAATCATGGCAGATGGTGACTGTAACCATGAAATTAAAAGACGCTTGCTCCTTGGAAGGAAAGTTATGACCAACCTAGACAGCATATTAAAAAGCAGAGACATTACTTTGTCAACAAAGGTCTGTCTAGTCAAGGCTATGGTTTTTCCTGTGGTCATGTATGGATGTAAGAGTTGGACTATAAAGAAAGCTGAGTGCCAAAGAATTGATGGTTTTGAACTGTGTTGGAGAAGACTCTTGAGAGTCCCTTGGACTGCAAGGATATCCAACCAGTTCATCCTAAAGGAGATCAATCCTGGGTGTTCATTGGAAGGACTGATGTTGAAGCTGAAACTCCAATACTTTGGCCACCTGATGCAAAGAGGTAACTCATTTGAAAAGACCCTGATGCTGGGAAGGATTGAGGGCAGCAGGAGAAGGGGACGACAGAGGATAAGATGGTTGGATGGCATCACCAACTCAATGGACATGGGTTTGGGTGGACTCTGGGAGTTGGTGATGGACAGGGAGGCCTAGCATGCTGTGGTTCATGGGGTCACAAAGAGTCAGACACAAATGAGTGACTGAACTGAACTGTTGTTTAGTTGCTGAGTCGTGTTCAACTCTTGTTCAAAGCCATGGACTGTAGTCTCCCAGGCTCCTCTATCCATGGGATTTCCCAGGCAAGAATACTGGAGTGGGTTGCCATTTCCTTCTCCAGGGGGTCTTCCCCACCTAAGAATTGAACCCACATCTCCTGGTACCTCATATAAACTTAGTGATGTATAATCAAGCGAGAATCTGGAATTGGCTTTCTTAGCTTCCCCTCATGGGTCTTGCAGATGCTTATAAAAACATTAGGTTAATTAGCAGGAGAATGGGGAGAGGCAAAGGCAAGAGGCAAGGGACTGGTCTTAGAAGTATGAAAACTGTAACATTGTTATTAAGAAAGAATCTGAATAAAGGAAATATTGATGGAGTGTAAGACAAAAGAAAAAGAAGGGCCATGGAATTCATCTCAGCCAGGTGGAAAGCTTTAGACGGTTATTTAAAAATGGGTTGCATAAAACTGACATTGATGGGGTTAAAACAGAGGTCTTACCACTGTGCTCTCAAAGGTTGGCCAGGCTAGTGAGACACCCAAATAAGTCAGCTCTGTTTACCCCAGTTTGGAGACATTTTAAAAGCTGGAAAGCAAAGTTTATAATGAAAAACCTGACTTGCAACCACTTGATGCAAATCTCAGGCAGATTAGTTAAGATAAAGATTGACAGAAGGGCCAGTGTCCATAGGCTCAACCCCCTTCACTGGGGACCCAAAGCCTAATGCACAAGAGTGGTAAAGTATGTCAGAAGACGGAGAAGAGAACTTTGCGAGTCTTGACGTGGGAGCCCTGTGCACTGAGTACCAGCCAGTTTGGTGAAATGCTGCCTCTTGGACCACTTAGTGGAGTGAATGGAGAAACGTGAGTGCTGATAGAATTATGATGACCGGAATGTTTAAGTGGGTTTATGGAAAGACTCCTTTACCTTCCATAGCGTTTAGCCTAGTGGTGGTCTTGCCAGTGTGAGTCTTAGAAGGTCAAGGAGACACTCCTTAGTGCAGTTGCAAGCAAATTAGGGAGCTAGGAGCATAGAGCCCTGAAAGGTTGGAGTGGCAGAGGGTCAGCAGCCAAGTGTTGAGGCTGCAGTGAGGCTGCGGACAGCTGGGATCACTTTTAGGGGAAGATACCCTAAGAGATGAGGATGCAGGTAAGTGTAGGCTTAGAGGTCAGCAGGTACTGGACAGAAGCTGTATATCAGGTCTTAAGAAATGAAATGTGTGTGTGTGTGTGTGTGTGTGTGTGTGTGTTGGAAGGCAGTTGGTAGGATGGATGTGAAACCAGACAGGACCCTGTGTGTATGTGTGGGTGTGTGTCTGTCAGAGGGCAGTTGGCAGGATGAATGTGAAACCAAACAGGACCCTGTGGGGCTCCTGGGCACAGAGGCCTTTCTGTGTTCCCTGCTTCTAGCTTGTAAGTAACAGGCTTCAGCTTCCATGACCTTCCCTGAGTTTCAGAGGGTAGGTTCAAACAGTTACTAATCAGGGAAGGGAGGGGAGGAGAAGACATGGGAGGAGCAGTCAAGAATCAATAATGCAGCCTTGGGAGAGAGTCTTGGTTCTGCCTCAGAGAATATATGACAATATCTTTAAACTCTTCTATAGAACTAACCCCTAAATGGGAGATACTCGATGAAGCATTGTTCATTCCAAGGAAAGTCACAGTTTGAGCATTCTGAGAACCACGGAAGCTCATTAGGAGACCACCTGAGGCCAAATTAAAGGCGTGCTTACCCCGCACATACACTGACCCTTAGCAGCAACCCCACCTTTGAAGCTCTGCTATAAGACTCTTCACCAAATACTCCCACCCCCCTACCCTGGTGGAAGACACAGTTTTTGAGGGCACAAGTGTGCTGTGTCCCTTTTTGCCCATGGAAGCTATAAAGCTATTATTTACTATTGCACCTCAAAATCTGTCTCTGAGATTTGATTTGCACAGCAGCTAAGTTTTCAGCATCAGAGGGTAGCACACTGGAACTTGGGTTGGTGAGGCAGACAAATCTGCTGGCCCCGTGTAGTGGCAGGGGTACAGAGTGGCAGCAGACAATTTTAATACCCTGACAGACATCACTGTCACTGGCGGCTGTAGTGCAGGAAATAGATCTTTGTCTCCCCACTGCCAAGTTCTCGACTGGGACCCCGATAATAAAAGGCAGATCAGCAAGAGAAAAGCATGCAGATTTATTGGACACAAGTTTTACATGACACAGAAGTTTTCCTAAGGCAATGAGGACCCAAAGAAACAATTAAACCTGCAAACTTTTATGCTAGGTTTGATGAACAGTGGAACGTTGGGGAAAGATGTGATGGGACAGAGGTTATGAGGTAAGGGGAGCAAACTGGCCGAAGCTGAGCAAGGCTTGTTCATGCAAGTTCCTCTCCGTGTCCTTTCATCTTTGGAAGATAAGGATGCTCTTTCCTCTGGGTATAAAGGGGGCATGTTTCACATGAGGGTTTTATGACCTGTTTCAGGGGAAGGTCAGAAAGTTTTTCCATTACATGCTGTTTCTAAAATTCCTTTAGCTTAACATACTCCTCACGCCAAGCTGCCATATTTTGGGGTTGCCCCAGGCACAGCATGAACACTGAATGAGTAAATGAAAAAATGCGCCTGCCTGGTGGCTTCCCTGGTGGCTCAGACAGTCAAGAATCTGCCTGCAATGTGGGAGATCTGGGTTCAATCCCTGGGTTGGGGAGATTCCCTGGAGGAGAGCATGGCAACCCACTCCAGTTTTCTTGCCCAGAGAATCCCCAATGGACAGAGGAGCCTGGTGGGCTACAGTCTGTGGGGTCGCAAAGAGTCAGACATGACTGAGCGACTAAGCGCAACAGAGATGCTGAGAAAGGGATGGGAGAGGAAGGAGTAGCCCCTGTCCTGGGTGATGTATCCTCTTGACATTGCCAGTTGGCTTGACCCTGTCTTGACCCTGCCTCTGTCGGTCCCTCCCTGGGTCACTTCTCACCTCCTCGTTGGCCGCATGGCGCACGGCCAACTGCACACATTCCAGAAACACAGCGTGACTCGGTGTTACAATTGCACGTTACAGCCTGGGCCTCTCCTCCAGCATCCAACCTACCCGTTTCTCTCTCCCACTGCTGCAACTGCTGACTACCTGACTTGCCCGAAGTCTCCCCCTTGACCTGAGGCAGGGAGTGGACTAGAAAAGTTTACTAAGCCCTCTGGAACCTGGTTTTTGTAGCCTCCATCATTCAGGTGTCTTCAGTGGGCGAGGGACACGTTCAATGAGAAATCAGTCGCCATGATACACACAGACCCAGGTGTCCATGAAAAGACATTTTCAATGCCATCGTTATTTTAACACAAGAGCAAAAGAGTGAACAGACAAGGAGATATATTTCAGTGAATGTGTAGAGTTTAAATGTGACTCTAAAATTCTTTGGCAGTCTGGTCTCACCCCTTGAATCTGGGCCCTGGGACTCTTGGACCAATGGAATATGGCAGAGTTCACAGCACAGTTGTGCCAGCTGCTGAGTCCAGGCCTTAAAAGAACACGTGTCTTTGACTTCTTGTTGTTTGGAACCGAGCCACTGTGCTTTGAGGAAGCCAAGCAGCTCACAGGCCACAGGTAGGTGTTCTGGCCGACAGCCTCGGATGAGGTCCCAGTAGGCGGCCAGCATCAACCACAGGTGTGGCCTTACCCGGTTTGGGCTCCCAGCCTGTGAGCTGTCCTAGCTGATAACTGTGGGAGCAGTGAAATATAAAGTTATTGAGCTTTGTCCAGACTGCCTGAACTAAATAAACCTCTGTTGTTTTCAGTCACTAAATGTGGGGAGAGCTTATTTTATTCATTCATTCCTTTCCATGCTGCATAACTTGCGGGATCTTAGTTCCCTTACCAGGGATGGAACCTGGACCCCAGCAGTGAAAGCGCCAAATCCTAACCACTGGACTACCAGGGATTTCCCTGGGGATGGTTTATTACAACTGCAATATATTACTAATTCAGAATGCAATCACAAGTACCAAAGAGATGAAAGAGTGAGAAAGTATAAACAGCTAGAATGTTTATTCTCCACCCCCACCCCCCGCCCCGCTCCTTTATAAATGGGAAGGGAGAAAGAATAATGAAGCCTTTTGAAGAGGGGATAGGACACGAAGGAAAGATGACAAAGTGCTAAATGATACCTTTCAAAATAGACACAATTAAAAAGGGTTAGGAGAAGTAATTGAACTTATTTAAGAAGAAACACCTGCTATCCCACGCCCCTGTGTTCAGAGATGTTACACATTTTTTCTATTTCAAGAAAATTTAAATAATTACAAGCAAGGCACAAAGTAAAGTATCAGGAATTAGAGTAACAATGGTAGAATAAAGCCAGATGATAAATTCTCTCTCTGGAATTTTTTTCCCGCACTACCAGCCGATTTTCTGGTTCTCTGCATGCCAACTTAATGAGAAAAACGAAACAGTCTTTTACTATTCATGCAAACATTTCTAATACTGCATATATGGATTTTCCCACGTCTGGTGTTTTCACTGTAAGCATGTTTGTCACATGCTGCCTAGTGTAGCCAAAACTAAATTAAATAAATGAAATTTAAAAAATTCATTCGATTTGGGGCTTAAATGTAACACACCCATGGTCTCTCTCCCGCCCCCTCAACATCTCTTAATTAGCAAGTGGATAACCAAAGCCTTAAAATTAATTATAAGAAAAAGTTACAGCGGAGATAAAGTTTTCAATCAACTATAACGACCTGAATAGGAGGGAATGACACTCCTGACCACTTCAGCGCCATTTCTAAAAGCATCAACTCATCCATTTATTCTGAAAGCATTTACTTCCACCTGTTGGCTGTTGGATGCTGGGACTACAAAGATGAATGAGACACAGAGCCTGGCCTTACACAAGGTACTGTTTGGCATATAGAATCAGGTTCAAAAACAATCTAATACACCTATCATGTCAGAGGAGAGAGAAGAAAAAGCTGGCCTGCTCAGAGGAGCTGCAAAATGGTCTCAAGAAGGTGATTTTGGAAGGATCTGAAGGATGACTTTTCCAATGAGTCAACTCTTCGCATGAGGTGGCCAAAGTATTGGATGGCTGAATGGCATCACTGACTCGATGCACATGAGTTTGTTTGGGTGAACCCCGGGAGTTGGTGATGGACAGGGAGGCCTGGCGTGCTGCGATTCATGGGGTCGCAAAGAGCCAGACACGACTGAGAGACTGAACTGAACTGAAGGATGACTTGCTCACAGGAGGATGGACTGCAGGGAGCGGGAGGAGCCCAGCAAAGGCACAAATGTGGGAGGCTTGTCCTTCCATATTGCTGGTATGAAGGGCATGTTCTCATTCAAAGCATTGAACAAGTATTTGAATGCTAGGCTTGAGCGCTAGAAGTCATTAACCAAGGACTAGGGCACATTTAGGGAGGATGCGCCACGTTAAGTTTGAAGGAACTGGCAGAGGTGAAAAAGAGGGAAGAAGCATAGGAAAGAGTTCTAGGAGGAAAACATGGCAGGAGATGATGTCCTTGCACGGGAGACCTACCACGGGTCAGGCCCTGCTTTAAAGGGCTTTGTGCATACTATGACATTAAACACACATTATAGGGCTTCCCTGGTGGTCCAGTGGTTGAGAATTCGTCTGGCAGTGCAGAGGACACTGGTTCCACCCCTGGTCTGGGAAGATCCCACATGTCGCAGAGCAAGTAAGCCCATGTGCCACAACTACTGAGCCTGTGCTCTACAGCTGGGGTATTGCAACTATTGAGCCCACCTGCCCTAGGGCCCGTGCTCAGCAGCAGCAGAAGCCACCACAGTGAGCAGCCTGCACACAGCAATTAGAGAGTAGCACTCACTCACCGCAACTGGAGAAAAGCACATGCAGCAAGGAAGACCCAGCACAGCCAAAATAAATAAATCCTAAAAAAAAAAAAAAAATACACATTGCTGTCTCCTGGGCAACAAAAGAATAAAACTCATCAGGTAAATAACATCCCCATGGTCTTCTACTTGGTAAGTGGATAACCTGCCCTGGTTATCTAGTTAGAATGCCGTTTCTTGTAACCTGTATGCTACACTGTCTTCCTAGCTGTTCAGAGAACTATCGGTTTTACGCGATGACTGAAAGAAATCACAGGTCTGGTAGACATGTCTCAGGCAGAGAATTGATACTGGGAGAGGAACCCTGGGAATAATAATGCAAATAGATAAGTTTGTGAAACACAGTAATAATTCTATTTTTAGACGTACTTTATTACCAGATTATTTATGGTGCCATTTACTAAATGGAGTGTTGGATTTCACGGGGCTTAACTGGGTTGAAGTTATCCAGACATCAGTAACCCACATCAAAACCAGGACGAATCAAGAAGTAATTCGAGTTTTCTGGCGTTCTCGCCTCAACAATCTAGAATCTAGGGCACTATTCTAGGATGATCCTCCTCCTTTTTGGTTCGAAAGATATATCTTTTCGTGATTTTTCTGGTCGAGGAGGCTGTCTGGCCACGCTGCGGCTCTTGGAGAGCAGGTGATTACTGATCACTAGTGTTTTCTGGGCGAGACAGTTGCGCTAACCCCCTCCCCTTCCCCCGCCCCCTCCTCCTCCCAGTCTGGAAAGGTGCAGGATCCGCTAAACCGTGCATCGCACAGCGGCGGCCGGAGCAGACGCGGGATGGTAGCCCGTCCCCAGCAGAGCAAAGGGGGGCAGCGAGAAAGCCTGGGGAAGGTACGGGCGGGGAGTCGGGGTGCAGACACCGCCGGGAAAGAGCAGAGGGTCCATTGGGCGGGGGAGGCAGTGGCCGAGTTGCAGGTGTGGACGAGGCTGCCCCAGGCCCACCCTTTGCAGCCGAGGGGGCGGGGAACCGGGCCGCGGGGGCCCGGAGACTGCGGACGGGGCGCGATCACAGGGTGCTCGCTCGCCCCCGTTTTCCAAGGACCCGGGGGACGGGGCCTTCGCCCGGGGGCCCGGCCTGCCGGCGCCAGCACCGCAGCGCCCGGGACGGCCGCCACTGCGGCGCACTGCCGGCCGCCAGGGGGCGGGAGCGGAGCCTCGAACAATGGCCGCGCTCGGCCGCGGGCCGGCGAGAGGAGGAAGGGAGGGAGGGTCGGTGCCGGGCGCGCGGCGCAGGTCCGCGGGGGTTCGGGGGCGCGCGCGCGCGCGTGCCGGGAGGGCTGGGGCGCTGGAGCGGCTGCGTCGGCGGGAGCGCGCGGCGCGGGCCCGGGAGGGCGCGGCGGGAGCGCCCGAAAGGCGGGCGGAGGCGGGGGGCGGGGAACCCGAGGGGTGGAAGCCGGCGGCGGCGGCGGCGGCGGCGGCGGCGGCCGAGCGGGGTCAGTTCTCTGTAGTGTTTGCCAATGTTGGAGTCGTCTGCAAAGTGTCCCCGGCGAGAAGGTAAATACCCTCGTTGGGGGCGTCCTGGAGGCCCCGACTTCCGCCCCGCCGGCGGAGGAGACAGAGGGCGCTGGGGAGCTCTGCGGGTCCGCGGCGCGCGGCGAACCCCGAGAAGAGCGGCCCCTTGGCGGCCTCCCCTCCCCCGCGCCTTCCCTCCCTCCTCGGGCCCTCTCGGGGCGGGAGGGGGAGGGGAGGAGGATGGCGGGGGGCAGGGAGCCGGGGAGGAGGTGAATGAATTGGGGGGGGGCGAATGTGGAGGGGGTGGGACGACACAGGTGTCCAGAGGGGAGGAGCCGGGAGCGAGGCGAGGAGGCCGGCACGAATGGATTGAGGGGGGCCAGTGGGTGAGGGGGAGCAGGGACCCGGGAGGTGGGGGTCGTAGGGGGGCCGGGGGGGTGGGAACGGCCGGAAGAGGGGACTGCGGGAGAGGCGACAGTGCGGGAGAGGGAGGGGGAGGGTCCCTGCGGAGGGGAAGGGAGGGGAGACGGTTGGGGGGGGTCCATCCTTGGAGTGTCTGCCAAGAAGGGGCCCGGGGGGCGCGGGAGGATCGGTGGGGCGGGGCGGGGGCGCGCGGGGGGCGGGCGGTGGTGGCTATTTCTGTATAATGGGCAAGTGATGAAGACGTAAGGCTCCGAAATGGGGAAGGTAGGTGGGGCCGAGGGGGGCAAAATGTATCCTATGATACGCAAGTTGTGCCGTGGCTCCTACGAACTACTACGGTGAGAGCTCGGCACAGAGGGGTGGTTGGCAGCTAGTGACCTTGCCGAGGTGAAGGGAGTTGGGCGGAGAGACAAAGATCGGTTACAGAATCCACCCGGAGAGGACGGAGCCTCCCGTCCTCGGGGGAGAGCCGGGCACTGTGTGGATTGGGTCCAGGGGGGTGTTCCGCAGAGGCGATCGGGGAAACGCTTCAGCTGGGATCCTTCTGGAGAGGGGGCGGGGATAATGGCCTTGGGATCTGAAAGTCCCTGAAAATATGTGCAGAATTTTGCACTTGCTGAGAATTTTCTTTGGAAAGGATCTTTACTTGGGGTGACGCGTTTCCCGCACCCCCCACCACCTTCCCCAAAAGGTTTAAATCTCCTTGGGTAGAGAAGGACCATTCAATTAGCGGAACATACTAAAGGATTTTAAGTTGGGTGATTCCTGCAGAAAAGATGAGATGATCTTTTAAAGGTGTTTAACTGTTAGCTGAAAACCTTCAATTTTAATGTTTGATTTCACGATTTGGGGGAACTTTGAGCATTAATCACTTTTTCTGATGCATCCTTATGTTTTAAGGAAGTATGATGAATATTTGAAATCAAAACTGTGATGGGCACGCGGGATAATAGTAACCTTGTAGGAGAAAAGATTGCAACATTGCTCCTGGAGGCTATTTCTTCTCTGTCCTTGCGTTCTCAAGATGATTCACACATACCACGGTGTACTGAGCTGCAGTAGGAAAAAAAAATCTTGTTTAATAAAACCATCAAAATCCAGATACTCTTGTTTTGTAATTTGGCAGGTTTTTCATTTTTCAATTTGTATTTTATTGCAAACCAGAGATAACACATACCACTTGAATTGTAAATTTGCTGCATTTTGCAGCAGGCCTACATTAAATTTGTGAAACTTAAAACAAACTATGTGATGTCTACGGTTTTATCCTAATATGTTTTCAACTCAAGGCACCGGTTGCCACATTGCATTCCATGGCAGTGTAGTTTGAAATTTATTCCTGAGTGATCATTAGTTGGTAGGACATGGTTCAGATTTCTTCACCCATCACTAAAATTTTCTTTAAAAATCTGTGATTTGTATTTGTGACAATGTTGCTGTATATTCCAGGTTTGCACTGTTAACTTCAGATAGACTGCCATGTAATTTTTAAGTTACATTTTTTTATTTGGAAATAATTTCAAGTTTACAGAAAAGTACCAATAATAAGAATAATGCAAAGAGTATTCTTGTAACCTTAACTCAGAGTCACCTGTTACCATTTTACAATTTATCGTTTACTTTCTTTCTGTCACACACATAATGTATTTTTTCCTAGACCATTTGAGGATAAGTTACATACATCATAGTTCTTTACTCTGACGTAATTCAGCATGGAAGACCATGTAAATTTCACATTTTAGCTTACTTGCCATGCCTGGAATGAAATTCTAGGAAGGAGAGGCTTGGTCTGGTTTTCAACAAAGCATAAGACTATCAAAAATATCTAAGCTGATTATCAGTTATTAGTATACAAACGGTATAGAAAGTGAGGTTGAGTGGTTTTTCTGTATTAGAATCAGGTTCTGAAAGTTATAATTGGCCAATGTGTTGGGTTTTTTTTTTCTCTGTAGTTAACCTCCTCTTTACATCTATTTCTGTGTCTTCTTTTCTTTTGTATACTTTGAGCACTGGATATCGGATCATTTATGTGTATAGATCATAATAAAAGTCTAGATATTGCAAAATTGAATTTTGTTATTATTAGACTGAATAGTGGAGAAATACACACTATAATCAGATCATATCTAGATATATTCATGCCTTTTCTAGATACTCAAAATATTAGGTATGTGTATAGAATTCATAATAATTATAATTTATATTTTTGTGTCATCGATTTTGAGTAATTCCCTGAAGTTCTATATAGGATCCTTGCCATTATTGTTTTAGAGATCAGGCCCTTTGTTACAGGAATATTTTTAAGGACTTGAGTTCTTTATAATTTAACATATAATGGAGGGAAGGGGACTTTGAACCAGACAAAACTGAGTTTTAATCCTAGTGATGTGACCATGGAGGAGTGACCCAACTTCTAGAAAAACGGAGGTATCACCTGCATTCCAAGGTGATGAGGATTAAAGGAGGTAATATAAATATGGCAAAATATGGCACCTGATATTTAAAATTGGTGTCTGATAACTATTTTCTTTTTTATTTGGCTGGTAGTATGTATGTGGATGTTTTCCACTGGAATGGTTCATAGAGTGAGACTTCTCTAGAATATATCATAGATTCTTTGTTGTTATTTAGTCCCTAAGTTGTGTCTGGCTCTTGCAACCCCATGGACTGTAGCCTGATAGGCTCATCTGTCCATGGGATTCTCCAGGCAAAAACACTGACGTGGGTTGCCATGCCCTCCTCCAGGGGATTGTTCCAACCCAGGGATCAAACCCAGGTCTCCTGCATTGGCAGGTGGATTCTTTACCACTAAGCCATCTGGGAAGCCTTCATAGTCTCTAGGGCACTGTTAAAATATGTACCAAATTGTTCTGTTTTTCTTACAGAAAAATAGTTATTTGTGGTACTTTGAAAAGAAATGAAAATGAAAAACTTTTTTTAAAACACTTTTTAAGAAGCCCATGAAAATTTTAGAGTAAGAAGCTTTGAGTTGGTATTCAGTTTTGTAGTGGCTTGGAATCTAAGAATGGGAATAGTAAATGTTTTGCTTTTCATATTGTCATATGAGACACTGAAGTGAGGGTTGCCTGTCGGTTGTGGGATAGGTGTCAATATAAGATGTTGTATAGATATAATAATTTAATAATGCCATTTTATAAAGCAGGATTTAATTGTTGAGGATTTTATAGATTTAATTTTGCACAGCTTTCAATTAATCAGATGAGCAGAATGTGATTCATAATACACCCAGCAAGTGATAATAGCAGTACATTTCAGATTCACGATGGACCTTTAATTCTTCATGAGTGGCAGGTCCCCTCCAGGTAGTGGTGCCTTGTATCCATAAACCATCCTGCCTGTTTTCACTTAGTAGCTTGGAATCTGGAACTACATGTCCTGATGTGCCTGACAGGGTATCACTGTAGGGCAATTTTGGGACACGTGAATAGGTTTCTCTAAAAGCACATAGTTGTAATTGGAATGAAAGGTAGCTAGAAACTTTTTGACAGATGAAGGGAAGGTGGATTTTATGAAGCTGTAGGCAGTATAAAATGCTCTTCATTGTATTGATATGACTTGATATTTTTATCAGATTCTTTTAAATATAGGACAGTAGATGTGGCATGTCTTTAAAGAAGAAATGAAGTTAAAGAGATGTGCTATGGTGGGCATTCCAGATTGTCTGTGGAATAGTTGAAATCTTTATATTGGTATAAATCTAATATAACTTGTTTGTGAAAAAAACTAAGTTCAGAGTTTTTATCCTGTGACTTCCCAGAGTGCTGTTACAGACTGATAGTTTCATGTTTTAATTTATACAGATCTTTATAATTGTGAAGGAAAGGCTTACAGAATTTTTAAAATTGTATCGTCAGTTTTGAGTGAAAAGGTGCTTTTGTTTTTGCTTCTTCATAAAACTGCCTTTTGTATATCGGAAGATTAGAACTTCCGCTGTATTTTATTGTGCCTTTTTCTCAGGATCAGCCACCAGTGTTGCCAAACTCTAATATTGAAGAAACACATACAGGTCTATAGATAAGCATTGTTAACTTGTAGAGGCATACATGAAAAACAAAATGAGATTTTTTTAGCTTTGGTAAATTCTTATTAAATAATGTTAAATTCTGGGAAGTAAGGGATATTAGATCACTGAGAATGCTTTTAGTAGTTAATTCATATTTTAATGTCCAAGTGAACTTTTTTCGATTAAAAAAAGAAAATTGGTTTGGTTTGTAGTTTTACATATTGGTGGTGTATTTTAACACCATTTCACTAATGCTGTACTTTTTAATGATTTTCTCTTGAATAAAATGTAAATGTTTAAGTTTCATAATTTACCACTTTCATATTCTAGCATTAATTATTTATTAATGTTGAACAGGGAATTGATTTTTTGGGGTTTGCCTAAATATATTAGTTAACATCTAAAGCATCATAGAATTATAGAACTTTAGAGTTGACCAGGACTGTATTACTTATTGCCGCATAACAAATTACACCAGAAATTAAGAATTTAAAACAGCAAATATTTATCATCCCAGTTTCTGTGGGTTAGAAATCTGGGTGCAGTTTATCTGGGTGCCTGTGGCTCAAGGTCTCCTAGGAAATTGCAGGTAAGCTGTTTCTGGGGCTGTGATCTCATCTGAAAGCTTGACTAGAGGAAGATCTGCTTCTGAGTCATTCATGAGACTCTTGGCAGGACTGAGTTCTTGCAGTGTCTTGGACCAAAAGCCTCAGTTTCTTCTGGGTTGTTGGCCCAAGGTGTCCCTCAGTTCTTTGCCATGTAGGTCTGTTTACAGGACAGCTTACAACGTGGCATGGGCTTCCCACAGAGCAAACAGGTGAGAGGGAATGAGAGCAGGTGACTCGCAGGAGGGTAATGATGGTCTTTTTATAACTCAGTCTTGGAAATGGTAGTTTGTTATTGCTGCTTTCCTCTATTCATTAGAGGCTGCCTACCAGAGGACTTGCATTTACTTTTCAAAAATTAAAAAAGAAAAAAGAAAATAGAAGCAAGGGAAAGAACTCTGAAGATACACAAAGTAATTTACCAAGGCTCAAAAGGCAGTCTCCTGAAGAGCTTGGACTAAAATGCAAATTCACCGGTACTCAGGCCTTGTGCTATTTCTACAACATGCAGTTCTCTTGAAAAATGTAAAAACTGACATAGATGCTGAGGTCACTATTAGATAATTGAAAACTTTCAAAGGCATTTTGAATTGACTCTAGTTTGTCATCTTGAAAAAATGGTAGTCAGAAATGTATATACATATAAACACATGCATATTCATATGGTGTCTGTATATACGTATCTCAAGAACCTTTGCTTCAGAGGGAAAGTTCAGTATTAAAATTTTTTAGTATAAAAGTTTCTACACAAGTGATTGAATTTAACTTGCTGTATATAAAAGTTGTGATAATTTTTTGGGGGGACTGTAGATAATTTTGTGTCTTAACTTCTACCATTACAAGGTCCATTTATTTATAAGTTTGGGTTTTCCTGCCCTTCTTTGCTATCTTTCTTTTTGGTCACGGGATTTGTGGGATCTTGTTTGAGCCCTGGTAGTGAAACTATCGAACTGTGCCCCCTGCAGTGGAAGCACGGAGTCTTAACCCCTGGACTGCCAGGGAAGTCCCTGATAGCTATTTTTAAGTTACATGTAGAAGAGATTTGCCACATGAAGATAATACAGCCATCGCAAGGAGGTCAGACCCATAAGGAAACAAATCCAAATGTAAGAATGGGATGTGTCACAGTGGTGATTTTCTTTTTGAAAATGTTATATAAAGCTTTAATATGCATGCAGTTTTTTGGTAATGATATTAAAGCCAGAAACAGGAAAAAACCAAAACTAGGTAGCCTTACCATGTGCTCTTTTCCACTCCACCTAAGAGAGTATGCATGTTACATCTTCAGGCTTAATTTATCTTTTAGAGGATGGGAACAGAGCTGTTTAAAACCTTACTGGAGCAAGGGAAGTATATATTCAATATTAATCTGAAACTTTTAGATTGTTTTAACAGCTTCACTTTTGCTGAAATTGTTGTAGAACTCTAGAACCAGAAGAGACTTTGTTCAGCCTAGATCTGCTCCATCCAGTATGGTAGCTAGTCGACACTTGTGGTTAAGTTTAAATAACATTAAAGGAAGTTTAAAATTCACTTTCTTATTTGTTTTAGCCACATTTCAAGTGTTCAGTAGCCACATGTGGCTACCAGCTTGGACAGTGAAGATCTAGAATATGTTTATCATCATAGAAAGTTCTACGCTGATCTAGATCTGCTCCATTATATATTTGATTTTTGGTCACGAACATGTGTTTAAAGTGCTAATCATTGTGATCACCAACTAAGTTGAACTTTTATTTCTTCATTTTCGTTTTCTAGTTTTTGGAGCCGTGAGGGATACAGCACTTTGGTCAATATTGTTTTAACATGCTTCAGATAAATCAGGTGAGTTTGTGTTAAGGCATGTCACTCTTATATGGTGCTTGGGCCATAAATTGTAGAGCATTTTAACTCAGCTTTCCTATAACCACCACCTGACCACCAGTTTATAGAGCAGTTACATACTATATATTTGTCATAGGAAGGCTGCAGGGCAGGTTGTGTAAGAATTATAGCAATAGTCCTGAACGCTGGTAGATTTTGAGTGTTAACAGCAGAAGGTTCGTCTGTTCTTTCTGGTGTCACATCCCTCCAGGACTTGGTGTATTCAGGAGTCATGATCTAGCTTCAGTAGGTGGCAGTTCTGCAGACTGGAAGTACTTTCAGTGACAAATCTTGTGAAGTAGTTGTATCAGTGCTTTAGAAAAAGATTGCTTTTTCTGGGGTGCTGGAGAAGGCTAAAAGGAAGTGCTCTGCTAAATAAACTATAGCATATAATGCCTTAGACTCACTGTAAGAAATAGTTTCCTTAGGTCTTGGCATTTCTCCAAGAACTTTATACATTTAATCTTACCCTTTCTGAACAAAAAAGGGTATTGTATCATAACTGTAATTTTACAAAATTACTTTATTTCACATTTGCAAATCAAGAGAGGAGTAATTAATTTCACTGCAAGAAGAAATTACATTTTTTTGTGATTTGAGGGAGTAATCCATGACCTCCCCGCTAATCCCCGCTCCATGAAGTTCACCTTGCCTAAGAAATCTCCAGTTCCTCTGCCTCACGTATCATTTCTGAGTCAATGACTTTTAAGTTTATACCTCATCGAGACCTCTTTTCTGAGCTTCAGACTTAGGGAGCAGTTACCAACTTGATCTCTTAGCTTGGATATCTTTCTGCGTCTCAGACTTAATGTGTGCCTAGGAAACAGTCTAAATGCTTCAGTGAAACTAGACTCTTTTAGGTCCTAGGTTAAGCATGGTTGTTCCTGCTTTACCTCTCCCTGGCCCTCTTCTCACTCTCCCCCCACCCACCTCTTGCCCTGTGCTTGGTTCAGTTGACTCACAGGCCTGGGATGTGCTCTCATAACACCCTGCCCTTTTATTTAATGACGCTCTGACATTTGAAATTCTGTTCAAATAGGTAATGTTAATTAACATCTGTCTTCCTTGTTACTTTGTTTACTGCTGAATCCCCAGGTCCTAGAATAGTTCTTATTGTCTGTGATATTTACGTATTTGCTGGATGAGTGGGTGAATGGTGCTAGGGTTGCCACTAAAGCAGGGAGATCTCCATCCTTGTCAACAGTAACCATAATTGTGTTGTAAGTTTTGGTATTGTATGATGCTGCTTCACGCAGATGCCATTAATGTAAATCTCTCCTTTATGCGAAGTTATCTTTGATTTTTTCCTTGAATTAGGCAGTTTTCTTGTGTAGCAAATACTGCTTTCCTCAAAGACATTACTCCACAGGCTAAAGGGAAGGTACTGTGCTTAGCGCTTCCTGTGCCTTCAGGGTTGCCGTCAAGTCCCACTGGCTGCATTGATGGCGCTTTATGGGATGTGACTTACAAACGGCGCTGTAGGTGTGAAGTTCCCCCTAAGTGACTGTATGAATACCTGCTGTTAATTATATGGGTACAGTAATTCTACCATAGATAGATAGAAATTATCATTTGTTTTATGTCAGACCACGTCATTGAAAATTATGGTTTATGGATCAGTCCTAATGAGGATTTACTAACCCTCAGTGCTGCTGGTCATGTTGAACCAGGCCTTGCAGACAAAAACTAGGCAACATTCTGCATGGCCACAGCAGTTCCCTGCACCTTGGCTAGAAATTGTCCACAGGGCCAGGAGACAGACATACTTTGCTTGTAGCAAATAAGTATTTCTCAGCTCGCTTCAGGACCCTCTCTTGTTATTGATTAAGTTTTATCCTCCCAAACTGTTCAAGTCTGAGAGAAAAAACTAACCTAATTTAGAATAGTAGAAGTTATAGAGAACATTTCCTCTTTGGCCAAACCTAAAGTCACATTGAATTTTTAAACTTACAAGTGATTTTTATGTTTTGTTATTTTCATGGTGATTGCTTTCGTATTAGAGAGAGAGTTCTCAAGATAAATGTGAAAAGATATGAAAAGGCGATTGAAGCTGGCATCTTGCAGCAGTTGAGATTTTTCACTTTGTGATTTTCAGTATTATCTTTAGGATTAGTAGATAAATTTTTATTCGGGAGGTGTTTTGTTTCTTAAAATGCCTGATTAGTACTAGCAAATTATTCCATATATGTTCCTAGAACTAATTAAAAACTAGAGTATTGAATACCGAGTTACTTGGTATCCTCTTTGATATTATATTGTCTCTAGCTGACATTATTACTAAGGAACATAGGAATGTACCATGTTCTGCTGCCATAATGATACTTCTGCCTTTAAATTGTTCTTCACAATTTTACTTTCACCTTTTAAAAGTGTGTGTTCTTATGCATGTACAACTCATGCAGAAAAATTAGGTGGTATAGATATGTAAAAAGGAAAAAAAAATCACCAGTAATTCCATTATTCTTTTACAGAAGTAATCACTGCTAACATTTTGGGGTGTATACTTCTAATTTTTTTTCTATGCAGTTATGTTTTTATGTGAATATGTATTATTTTTAAAAAACTGGAATTATGTAATACATAATACTCAAGTGATTTAATCCATAGTTTGAAAGTACTAAAATTTATTTAATCAAATCCTTATTGTTGGACAGATTTTGTATTATAGTTAATGCCACCATGAGTATTTTTTTATATACACCTGTGTTCCTTTGTCCATTATTTTCTTGCAATTAATTATTAGAAATGGAAATACTATTCAAAGGAATATGCAGATTTTAAAGATATTTGATGCATAAATACCAAAAATACAAAATTATATCTATTAGAAGTTTATCAGAATGCCTGTTTCCTTATTTCTGTGACAAATTTTCTGTCTCTGTCAATCTGTCTGACAAAAAGAGATATTTTAATTTGAATTTCTATGATTTGCTTACATTCTTCTGTATTTTGGCTTTTGTGAATTGCTTATGTTTTCACTGGCATCTTTATCTTTTTATTTGTAAAAATTCTTTGGATTATATCCCCTTCAGAATTTTCTAAGTTAGTCATTAGTTTATTTATTTTTTTCATTCATTCAACAAATAACTGATGGTAACCTGTGTTTCCAGCATACTGTACTAAGAGTTTGGATCTTTCTTCCTGATGTTTCATTACTAGCCCTTAGGGCTTCCTAGTGGCTCAGATGGTAAAGAATCTGCCTGCAATGCAGAAGACCCAGGTTTGATCTGTGGGTTGGGAAGATCCCCTAGAGAAGGACATGGCAACACCCTCCAATTTTCTTGCCTGGAGAATTCCATGAACAGAGGAGCCTGGTCAGCTATAGTCCATGGGGTTGGGAAGAGTCATACACGACTAAGTGACTAACACTTTTACTTTGAGGGAAAGGAAACCATTTCAACATTAAGCTGCAGCAAATATAAATTGAGAAGCCACATGTGCTGTGAAATGATACTTGAAAATTAGTGACTGAAATAGGGCAAATGTTTTCGGATTAGTTGGTGAGGCACACTTGATTGGGCAGTTTGTCTCAGGGGGTTGGGAAGTCTGTGTTGGGCAACTGTAGTATTGGGAGAGCCCAGCAGCAGGGATTTAATAGAAGTCTAAAGTGGTGATTCCTTCTAAAGAGGTTTGGTAGTTGCTGTTGGGAACATGGAAACTAAGGGGAAGCTTTAAGGCCTGATTGAAGTGAAGTAGGAGAATAGGGAGGACAAAATAGAGTTTCAGTGCCAGAAAAGTTGAGAATCCTATAGAACAAGAGGGAGCCAGGTATTATAGAGAAAGAATAAAGTTGTATCAAGGTATACTGTAAAGTGTAAAGCCAGGGTTTGGTCATTAAGAAACAAAAGGTCTAAAGTTTAAGGGATAATGATAGTATCCCACAGGTCTGTTGTGAGGAATAATTGGGACAACAAAGGCCAGATGCTTAGCATTGGTCCTAGCACTATTGTTACTTCTGTTAAAATTACTATGACTGGTATTGTTGCTATTGTTGCTCTGGAAATTGTTGGGAAAGGAGGGCAGATGTTTAAGTTGGTCAATAGAGTAAGTAATTGTTTGGGGGAGTGAAGCACTTGAATGTTTCTCAAGGCAGGTCAGCTGCAAGTGCTCTCTTCTTTCTTACCATATGCCCCAGAACTGTCCTTTTCACTTAAAAGCTGCTGGTACTTACTCTTAGTTATTTTTCTTCAAAGTCTGTCTTTGGAGTAGGGTCCACAGTCTGCCCATCCCTTTTTAAAGTCACAGGATGCAGTTTACAGTTAGGGGATTAAAAAAAGTAGTAATCACAGGGAGGATAAAATGTTTAAGAAAGATTTTGCCTTTCTGCCATGCTGGCGTAACAGGATTTGTCCTCTGGATAGCCAGCTTCCAAGATAGCCCCCAGTGATCTCTGCCACCCTTGTGTTAATGCTCTGCCAGGTCTGGCCAGTAGAATATGGTAGAAGTGACGGATCGTTTCCAGGGATGGGTTATAAAAGACCTTGTGGAAGACTTCCCTGGCAGCCCAGAGGACTGTGCTTCCACAGAGGGGGCACAAGGTCAGTTCCTGGTGAGAAACTAAGATTCTGCATGCTGCGGAGTGTGGCCCCCAAAAGAAAAAAAGCTTCTCTTCTCTTTCTCTCTGTGTCACCCTGCATTGCTCACTCTGAGAGTAGTTAGCTGCCATGTTGTGAATAGCTCACTGGAGAGGCCCACATGGTAAGAAATTGAGGTCTCCTGCCAACAGCTAACAAGGAACGGAGGCCTTTAGCTTACATTGTGTGATTGAGCCTTCTTGGAAGCAGGTCTTCTAGCCCTTGTGAAGCTTCCACCCCAGAGACTGCTGGCCCACCACCATTTGACTGCAGCACCATGAGAGATTCTGAGCCAGAACCACTAAGCCAAGCTGGTCCTTGACTGCTGAACCTTAGAAAGTAGATTTAAAAAATGCTTATTTTTTAAGCCACTAAGTTGAGGGTAATTTGTTATGCAGCAATAATATACTCTTTCTGCTTAAAAAACTTGAAAGCATATATATGTGTGTGTGTGTATGTATGTGTGTGTGTATATATATATATATATGTGTATATATATGTGAACAATGGTTTTTAGACATTGGATGACAGGTAGCAACAGACTGTGGTCTCTGAGAGAATAGAAACACATGGAAGTAAGCCCTTCTATTGCAGTAGTTTGAAACAGAGCCAGAGGTTGTTTGCATGCTGCAGTAGAAGGAGGAGGAATCAAAACAGAACCAAGTTTTGTTGGGATTAGGAAACAAAGATAAGAGTTCGGGAAGGCCAGGGTGGTTAGAATTGTAGGTCGGAGTACCAGAGAGAAGGGAGCTGTGGGGAGAAGTGGCAAATATATAATCAAGAGTGCACTCAAGCATATATGCATTCTAAAGTGCTTCAGAGGGTTCTTCTTGAGTCTTTGGCTCAGTTCTGATCTGTAGATGCATGACAGGACCATATCAAAGTCAGGGAAAGAAGTACTGGAGAGTAGTAAGAAAAGAATTTCTGGAGCTCACACGAGGCTGGGAATAGTTTGTGTTTCCACTGTCTAGTTTATAAAGACCTTGTAATACATAGGGTATTGGAAAGTCTTCAGAAGACTCCAAGTGATCCCAAGTAATTTAACTGTGCACCACAACAAAGTCCAAAACTATATAGAGGAATGCCACACAATCCAGAACCTAACATATAAAATTCAGTGTTTGTCATCCAAGATTAAAATGCTGCCTCACCTTGAATAAGGGATAAAACATCTAGACAGAAGATCAGTAAGGACATAGAGGACTTGAACAGCACTATAAACTAATTAGAGCTAATGGACATATACAAAGCATTCAGCAACATCAGAATACAAATTCTTACCGAGTGCACATAAAGCATTCTCCAGGAATAGGCCATGTGTTAGGTCACAAAACAAACCTCAGTATGTTTTGAAAGATTGAAACCGTACAGAGTATCTTCTCTGGTCACAGTGGAATAAGGCTAGAAATCAATGACAGAATACAAAAAAACACACAAATATGTGGAAATTAACCAACATACTCTTATTAAACAGCCAGCAGATCAAAGGAGAAATCATAGGGTAAATAAGCAAATAATTAAAGACAAATGAAGGCTGTATATTGTCACCCGGCTCATTTAACTTATATGCAGAGTACATCATGCGAAATGCCAGGCTGGATGGAACACAAGCTAGTATCAAGATTGCTGGGAGAAATAATCAATAACCTCAGATATGCAGATAATACCACCCTAATGGCAGAGAGCAAAAAGCCACTAAAGAGCCTCTTGATGAAGGTGAAAGAGGAGAGTGAAAAAGCTGGCTTCAGAAGCATTCAAAACAATAGGATCATGATGTCCAGTCCCATCACTTCATGGCAAACAGATGGGGAAAAATGGAAACAGTGATAGACTTTATTTTATTGGGCTCCAAAATCACTGCGGACAGTGACTGCAGCCATGAAATTAAAAGACACTTGCTCCTTGGAAGAAAAGCTATGACAAATCTATACAGTGTATTAAAAATCAATGAAATCACTTTGCTGACAAAGGTCCCTATAGTCAAAGCTATGGTTTTTCCAGTAGTCATGTACGGATGTGAGAGTTTGACCATGAAGAAGGTTGAGGTGCTGAAGAATCGATGCTTTTGGACTGTGGTACTGGGCAAGACTCTTGAGAGTCCCTTGGACAACAAGGAGATCAAACGAATCAGTCCGGAAGGAAATCAACTCTGAATATTCATTGGAAAGACTGATGCTGAAGCTCCAATACTTTGACCGCCTGATGTGAAGAGCCAACACATTGGAAAAGACCTTGATGCTGGGAAAGATTGAGGGCAGGAGGAGAAGAGAGCGACAGAGGATGAGATGGTTGGATGGCATCACTGTTTCAATAGACGTGAGTTTGAGCGAACTCCAGGAGACAGTGACGGACAGGGAAGTCTGGTGTCATGCAACCATGGGCTTGCAAAGAGTTGGATATGACTGAACGCCTGAACAACAAAGACAAATGAAAATAAAAATACAGTATACTATAACTTAGGGGAGTCAGTAAAAGCAGTGCTCAGTGGGAAATTTATAGCAGGAAACACCTACATTTAAAAAGGACAATCTCAAACAAATAACCTAACTTTTCACTTTAAGAAAACCAGAAAAAGAGTAAATTAACCCGAAGCCAGCTGAAGAAAGAAAATAAGATTAAAGTGGAGATAAAATAGAGAATGGAAAGCAGTATAAAGAATCACTGAAACTAAAAGTTGGTTCTTTGCAAAGATAACTGACAAGCTGGACTGACAAAAAGAGCAAAGATGCATATAACTAAAATGAGAAATGAAAGTGGGGACATTACCATGACCTTAAAGAGGTAAAAGAATTATTAGAGAGTACTATGGCTCATAGTGGAGAAGGCAGTGGCAACCCACTCCAGTACTCTTGCCTGGAAAATCCCATGGATGGAGGGGCCTGGTAGGCTGTAGTCCATGGGGTCGCTAGGAGTCGGATACGACTGAGCGACTTCACTTTCACTTTTCACTTTCATGCATTGGAGAAGGAAATGGCAACCCACTCCAGTGTTCTTGCCTGGAGAATCCCAGGGATGGGGGAGCCTGGTGGGCTGCCATCTATGGGGGTCACTCAGAGTCGGATACTACTGAAGCGACTTAGCAGCAGCATGGCTCATAGTACAGTTGTATGCCAACATATTGGATAACCTACATGAAATGGACAGATTTCTAGAAACACAGATTACCAAAACAGACTCAAGAAGAAATAAAAAATTTCAACTGACCTATTAGAAGTAAACAGATTCAGTTTTTTTTTAAATCCCTCCCAAAGAAAAGTCCAGAACCAGATGGCTTCACTAATGAATTCTACCAAACATCTAAAGAAGAATTAACACCAATCCTTCTCAGACTTTTCCAAAACATAGGAGAGAAGGGAATACTTCCTAATTCATTCTATAAAACCAGTATTACTCTGATATCAAAGCCAAAACAAAGGCACCATGAGGAAGATAAAACTGAAAATCAGTATTCCATATCAGTATAGGTGTAAAAGTCCTCAACAAAATGCTAACAAACTAAATCCAACAATATATTTAAAGGATTGTATACCACAGCCAAGTGGAATTTACTCCAGGAATGCAAGAGTGGTTCAACATAGGAAAATCAATCAGCATTAATAGACAATGGAAACCCACACCACACACAGATAATCACCTCCTGTGTGATACAGAAAGCACTTGGTAAAATTCAACACCTATTCATAATAGAAACACTCAAAAACTAGGAATAGAGGGGCACTTCTTCAACATGATAAAGGGCATTTATGGAAAACTCACAGGTAGCATCCAGTTTAATGGTGAAAGACAAAAAAGTTCTCCTTATATTCAGGAACAAGGCAAGGATGCCTGTTCTTACCACTGCTTCAGCATTGTACTGGAAGTTATTGCCAGGGTAATTAGACAAGAAAAAGAAAAGACATCCAAATCTGGAAGGAAGAAATAAAACCATTTCTACTTGCAGATGACATGTGCCATGTATATAGAAAATCCCAAAGAATCTATGAGTACAAAGAAAAAAAACAGAGCTAACGAATTCAGAAAAGCTGCAGTACAAGATGATACAAAATACAGTTCTGTTTCTCTATACCAGCAGTGTAGAATCCAAAAAGGAAATTCAGAAAACAGTTGCATTTATAACATCATCCAGAAGCATACAGAAATTGGAAGACCTGTACTCAGAAAACTATATAACAGTGTTGAAAGAAATTAAAGAAGACTCAAGTAAATGGAAAGATATTTTTTGTTTATGGATTAGAAGACTTAGTATTGTTAAGATGGCAGTACTATGCAAAATTGTCTGCATATTCAGTATAAAGTCTGTCAAAATTCCAGTGACCTTTTTTGCAGAACTTGAAAAACTAATCTTCAGCTGCTTATAGAATTGCAGTGGGCCCAAATAGCTAAAGCAATCTTGAAAGAGGACAGAGTTGGACAGCTCCTACATACTCCATTTCAAAACATACTGTAAGTCTACAGTAATCAAAACAGTGTGGTTCTGGCGTAAGGAAGGAGGACCAATGGAATAGAATTGAGAGGCTAGAAATAAGCTATTACGTATATGACCCACTGATTTTTGACAAGATTGCCCCAAACCACACAGCGCAGGAAAGAATAACATCATCAATATATAAGAGTTCTAAGACAACTGGATATCTGTATGCAAAAGGATAAACATGGACCCCTATCTCACACCACATACAAAAATTAACTCAAAATGGGTCAGTGACATAAGAACTATAATTCTTGTAACTCAACAATAAAAAGAAACCCAACTGAAATGGGTAAAGGACTTGAATAAATAGTTCTCCAAAGAAAATGTACAAATGACCAACATGAATGTGAACAAAAATACTCAGCCTCTTTAGTAATTAGGGAAATGCAAGCGAAAACCACCATGAGTATCCTTTCTTGCTCTCTAGGATGGCTGGAATCAGAGAGACCGACAATAACAAGTGTTGGTGGTGTTGTGGAGGAAGCAGAACACTTGTACTATACTGGTGGGAATGTAAAGTGTTTTATTTTCTGTAGAAAACAGTTTGGGATTTCTTTAGAGTGTTTAGCATAATATTACCATGCAATTCCACTCCTGGATATATACCCCAGAGAATTGAAAACAGTTATTCAAATATATGCACACACATGTTCATATTAACACTATTTATAAGAACCAGATGGTATAAGCAGCCCAAATGGATGGATGAATGGGTAAACAAATTGTGGTACATACACACCATAGAATATTATTTATCTGTAAGAAAAGATGACATACTGATACATGGTATAATGTGATGCTCCTCAAAACACTTTTACTAAGTGAAAGAAGTCAAACACTAGAGTCACATATTATCTGATTCCATTTACATGAAATAGCTAGAATAAGTAAATCTATAGAGACAGAGTACAGATTGGTGGTTGCCAGGTCCTGGGGGGTAAGGATAAAAGAGGAATAACTGGCTAGTGGGTATGGAGTTTATTTTGGTGTGATAAAAACATTTTGAAACTAGGTAGAGGTGGTGGTTGCACGACATTGTGGCTGTACTAATGCCCCTGATGTCTTCACTTTGAAATGGCTAATTTGATGTTATGTCAGTTTCATTTCTATTAAAAAATTAAAATGCTTGCAAAGAAGCATGAGAATATAACCATAACTAGGGTAAAAAAATTAATCTCTAGAAAGAGACCCAGAAATGACAAAGATGATTGATTCAGCAGACAAAACTGTAAAAAGAGTTGCTATTAATAATGCTGTCAATGTTCAGGAAGGTAGAGGAAAATAGGAAAACGATGAGAATATAAATAAAAGGTATGAGTAGACTTAAATGGGAATTCTAGCAATGAAGAATGCAATATCTGAAGTAAAAAATACTTGATGGAATTAATAGCAGACACTGTAGAAGAAAAGGTAAGTGAGCTGGAATATGTAGGGAATAGCAGCTAACCAAAATGAAGCAAAGAGTGAAAAGACAGGAAAAAAATGAACAGAGCATCTGTGAGCTATTGGATAACATCACAAGTCTAAGATAAATTAATTAGATGTTCAGGAGAAGGGAGGGGGAACAGGAAAACATTAGACCAAATAATGACTTTTCCCCTGGAGAAGGAAATGGCAACCCACTCCAGTATTCTTGCCTGGAAGATCCCATGGACTGAGGAGCCTGGTAGGCTACAGTCCATGGGGTCGCAAAGAGTCGGACACAACTGAGTGACTTCACTTTCACTTTTCAATGACTTTTCCATTAAATATTATGGAAAAACCCAAACCAATTTATTGGCCAATCCAGTATAAACTTCATAACTGTGTAAAGCTCAGTGAATCTAATTTGAGAGAAACAATATTCAAATGACTGAAGATCAGTGATAGTAAAGGGAAATCTTCAAATCAGTCAGGGGGAAAAAAGACATTATATATAGAGAGAAAGAGATAAGGATGACAGTTTTTGTTGGAATGTACAAGCCAGAAAAGAGTCAAATGACATTTTAAACATACCATAAAATACTTGTCAACTTTGGATTCTGTTCCCTCTGAGAATGTTTTCTGAGAAGTTACTTGTCATACAAAAGAACTTACTACAAAACAGACTCACAGACGTAGAAAACAAATTTATGGTTACCAAAGGGAAAGGTAGGGGAGGGATGAGTTAGGAGTTTGGAATTAACAGATACATGCTGCTGCTGCTGCTGCTGCTGCTAAGTCGCTTCAGTCGTGTCCGACTCTGTGTGACCCCGTAGACGGCAGCCCACCAGGCTCCCCTGTCCCTGGGATTCTCCAGGCAAGAGTACTGGAGTGGGTTGCCATTTCCTTCTCCAATGCATGAAAGTGAAAAGTGAAAGTGAAGTCGCTCAGTCGTGTCCGACTCTTCGCGACCCCATGGACTGCAGCCTACCAGGCTCCTCCCGCCATGGGATTTTCCAGGCAAGAGTACTGGAGTGGGGTGCCATTGCCCTCTCCACGCTACTATGCTTAAAATAGATAAATAACAAGGACCTACTATATAACACAGAGAACTGTATTCTATATCTTGTAATAATCTATAATTGAAAAAGAACCTGATGAATATATGCGTATATTTTTTATATAAAACAATCACTTTGTTGTACACCCGAAATTATCAGAACATTGTAAATCAACTATACTTCAATAACAATATATTCCAGAGGAAATGAAAAATAAGTGACTCTTTTGTTTAAAATTTTTTAATTATTATAAAATATTCAGTATATAACACAGAACTTAACATTTTAACTATTTTTAAGTTTTATTGTTATAGAGTTGTTAGGTTGTATCTGACTGTTTTGTGACCCCATGGACTGTAGTTCACCAGACTCCTCTGTCCATGGGATTTCCAGGCAAGAATACTAGAGTGGGTTACCATTCCCTTCTCCAAGGGACTTTCTCGACCTAGAAGTTGAACCTACATCTCCTACATTGGCAGGTGGATTCTTTACCACTGAGCTACCAGGGAAGCCCATTTTTAAGTGTATAGTGACATTAAGTACATGAACAGTGTTATGCAGCCATCACCATTATCCATCTGCAGAAATTTTGATACTCCCAAACTGAAACTCTATACCCATTAAAGCCCTAATTCCCCATTCTTCAATCCATCAGCCCCTGTCAACCACCATTGGCTAATACTCTGTTCTATGTGTATATCTCATTTTGTTCATCCATTCATCTGTCAGTAGATATTTGGGGTGTTTCCACCTTTTGGCTGTTGTGAGTAATACTGCAGTGAGCTTGGGGGTGCAAGTGTACGTTCAGATGCCCACTTTCTGTTATTCTGGGTATATATCCAGAAGTGAAATTGCTCGAGCCTATGGTAGTTCTCTGTTTAATGACTGTTTCCCATAGTGGCTGCACCATTTCACATTCCCACTAATAATAAACAAGAGCTTCAAGTTCCCCACATCCTCACCAGTGCTTATTTCTCTCCTTTGTTCCTTCCTTTTTCCCTCCTGCCCTCTCCTCCTTGCTAATGGCCATCGTACTAGATATGAAGTGGCATCTTAGAGTTTTTATTTGCATCTTTGATATTAGTGATGTCTAATGTCTCTTTATTTGCTTGTTGGCTTTTTGTATGTCATTCTTGATGAAATGTCTATGCAAATACCTTACCACTATAGGAAAAATGTTAAAGAATGTCCTTCAGGCAGCAGGAAAGTGCAAAAGATGAACAAAGAAAAAAGCAGAAATGGTCATTACTTGGGTAAATGTATAATCTTTTTTTATTAATCTTTTTGAAAGGTAATTTATTATTCAGAGCAAAAATATTAAACTATTGTAAGGCTTATAGCATACAAAAAAGTACAGTGCATAGTAACAGCTTGAAGGTTGAGGGAGAAATGGAAGATATTATTAAAGATTTTAATGCCCTTCATTAGGTGGTACAATATAAAGGTAGATAAGATATATGTCATAAACTCTAGCAGTTAGTAAAACAGCAAGACAAAAACTTATAGCTGATAAGCCAAAGCAGTAGATAGAATTGAATATATAAAATAATTAAGTCAACAGAAACCATGAAAAGATGAAGGGACCAAAGACCAGATGGGAAAAATATAATAATATGATAGGTTCAAACCTAGTGATATTATATAATCCCATTAAATGTAAATAGTGTTTGCTTCAGCAGCACATGTAAAATTGGAACGATACAGAGATGTACAAAGATGATACATAAATTTGTGTGGTGTTTCATATTTTTAAAAAAGTAGTGTTAAAAACCATCCTGATTTGAAGGCTGAAATTGAATTAAAAAGCAAGATCTGACCATATACTTGCCTCTAAGAAATAGTAACTGTAAACACAAATAGATTAAAATAATGGAAAAAGACATAACAGATTGACTTAGTTGAAAGAAACTTGGACTGGTTTTATTAGTATTACAATAGGTTTCAGAGCAAGGAATATTTCCTACCTGGGTTAAAGAAGATCACTTCGTAACAATAAAGGGATCAGTTAATTAAGAGGACTATTAGTGCCAAATGTTTTGTTGTTGTTGTTGCTGTTTAGTTGCTAAGTTATGTCTCACTCTTTTGCAACCCCATGGACTGTAGCCCACCAGGCTTCTGTGTCCACAGGATTTCCCAGGAAAGAGTACTGGAGTGCGTAGCCATTTCCTTCTCCAGAGAATCTTCCTGCCCCAGGGTTTGAATCCAGGTCTCCGGCATTGGCAGGCAGATTCTTTGTCACTGAGCCACTGGCAGCTAGTAATAGAATTTCAAAACAAACGAAGCAAAAACTAATAGAAATTCAAGGAAACACTCACAATTGTGGTCAGAGATTTCAGTGATCCCTCTCAATAACTGATGTAACAAATTGACAGAAAAAAAAGTTTCAAAGATGTAGTTGACTTGAATAACACTGTCAACCAACTTGACCTGGCTGCGTTTACAAACCACTTTATACAAGAAGGTCAGGATACCCATTTGTTCACAAGTTCATACCGAACATTTACCAAGATAGACTGTATTTTGGGCCATAAAACAAATCTCAATAATTCAGAAGGAATCAACTCCTAAAATGAACCTTCTCAGATAACAGTGCAGTTGAATTAGAAATTATTAATAGAAATATCCTTGGAAAATCTACAATATTTGAAAATTAAATAGCATCTTATAAGTAATTCATGATTAAAAGAAAAAACAAAAAGGGAAATTATAAAGTATTTTAAATTAACAGAAACACAATATATTAGATGTTGCTAAAACAGTACTTACTGGGAAATCCATAGCTTTAAATATTTATATTAGAAAAGAATAAAGATCTCAAATAAATGACCTTAGTTTCCACCTTAATGATGTAGAAAAAGGATAAATTAATTCTAGAGGAAGCAGAAGAGATTAATCTGAATAGCTATATATGTATTAAAGATACTAAAGTTGTAGTTAAAAAAAAAAACTTCCCACAAAGAAAACTGTAGGTCCAGTTCACCTACTGGACCAATTGGTGAATTTACTAAATACTGTAGGAAGAGATAATATTAGTTCTACACCAACTTTTCAAAAATATTTGAAGTGGAAGGAGTGGTTTCTAAAGACCTCAGTGTCAGCATTACTGAGATGCAGAACCAGGCAATAGGTTCTGGAATAGCAATAAAAGAAAGTCCTAATAAACAGATGTGACCTGATTTTCTATGTAGAAAATCTGATGGACTCCTACTAGACCTAATGAATAAGTATAGTAAGATTGAAGGATACAAGATAAATGTGCAAAAATTGATTGTGTTTCTATACACTAGCAAGGCTTCCCAGGTGGCACAGTGGTAAGGAATCCACCTGTCATTGCAGGAGACACAAGAGACGCAGATTTGATCCCTGGGTTGGGAAGATCCCTTGGAGTAGAAAATGGCAACTCACTCCAGTATTACTTGAAAAATCATATTGACTGGGTAGCCTGATGGGCTGTAGTCCATGGGTTTGCAAAAGAGTCTGACATGATTGAGCATGTGCAGCAAGGAACAATCTTTAAAAAAAATACTATTTAAAAATAGTATAAAAAATATGAAATATTTATGGATAAATCTCACAAAGTATGTTAAAGAATACTGAAAGCTATAAAATACTGCTGAAATGAAAGAATACCTAAATAATTGAGATCCATTTGATCCTTATTATTCATGGATTCTGTATTTGTGAATTGGTCTATTTGCTAAAATTTATATGTAATCCCTAAATAATCCTTGCAGTGCTTTTGTGATCATTTATTGCCAAGTGCGGAGTGGTGAAAAATTGAGTTGCCCTGTGTGCACAGTCTGAACTGGGGTTGAACCAGATGACAGGCTGCTCTCGTTTCAGTTCTCCTGCCATAAGCAAGTGTCCTTTTCTTGGTTTATTTAGTGCCACATTTTATTTTTGTGTCTTTTGGTTGGTGATTTAGCTATTAAAATGGCTCCCAAGCATAGTGCTGAAGTGCTTTGTAGGGTCTTTAAGCACAAGAAGGCTGTGATATGTCTTATGGAGAAGATATATCTGTTTAGCTAAGCTTCATTCAGGAGTTATTGTTGGCTCTGAGTTCAGTATTAGTGAGTTCAACAGTATATATTAAGTAAGGGATCTTTAGCTAGATAAAACACACATAAAACAAGGTTATTTATTAATTGACTTTAAAAAAATGTTATGCCCAGATGTTTACAGGAACCTAACCTTTTATTTCCCCAGAAGCAATAACTCAGTGTTTAATAATTCACTGTTTTGCAGGAATGTTAAAAAACATAGCTATCACTGAGATATCATCATCTCAATAATGAAAATTGAGATTTTCATGTCATGTACATGGATTATATGTCATGTACATGGATCAGAAGCCTCAGCTTTGTTAAAATGTTGATTTTCACCAAATTAATCTGTAGATCCAGGGGAATTGTCTATGACAATTTTTTAGTATCATTCCTGGTGTGTTCTGCTCTACAGAAGTTTTACATTTTTGTGTTGTTAAATCTATCAGTTTATCCCGTCATGATTTTTAGGTTTCTTTCTAGAAGTTTTCTATGTTGCAGGATTTTGACATACCTTTAGCCAAGTTTTCTTGTGCTTTTGTCATATTTTTATACTCTTCACTTTAATGCATTTGGAATTAATTTTTCTGTCTATTTGAGATAGGGACAGAGGAGCCTGGCGGGCTATAGTCCATGGCGTCAAAAGAGTCAGACGACATAGTGACTAAAATACCACCACAACCATATGAGATAGGAACTTTAATTTTTCCTAATTAACAGGCAATTCTAGTACAGCAGTTTGATCCTTGGGTGGTGATTTTGCTTGGACAGCCTTAGGTTACGGTCTGATGTGAAGTTATAAGCTATGTTTTAGTTGTAGCTGTGGACAGACAGTTACATTTCTCTTAGAGGTCAGGACTCTGTGGAAGGCAAATTCCTTGTTCTATTTTGACTCTGTTCTTTCTTTTTGTTTTACTTGGGAATTCGGATGAGCCCCTTCCAGTAGCAGGGAATAGGGAGAGGGGAGCCAGCAGAGAGACAGACTGTGTTCCAGTCACTTTCTGTACCTGTGATGGACACGGATTCTTCTATGGAGAGACTTGCTTTGGCAGGTGAGGTTAGCCTCTGGTTTCCTGGCATCACTTCAGCTGTAATTTAACTACCTTAAAAATGGTGCTACTCTTGAGTTCTGGCTTAGGCAGCTTTTGGTATTTTGGTGGATTCTGGTCACGTATTTTTTCTGCTACATCCTACTCTGCATTCTACATTCTGCCAGTGGTCTGCTTGCATTTTCCAGAATGTGATGTGTTTAATGTGCTTTCTTCTGCATGTGTGCTCTGGAAAAGCTCTGCCTCTTTCTCTTTCCCTCCCTCACTAACTCGGTGAGTGCCTGCTTTCCTTAACTAATGTAGTGTAATCTAATCACACCCCTTGAAACCTGCCTTTCAACACCCCTTCACCTAAGGAGTCCCTTTAAAGCCTTATCTCAGCACCTTCCATGTTGTAGTCTAGTGTGTGTGTTTCTTCTCTCTGTGCGTGTTTTCTCACAGACTCTGAACTCCTTTGGAACAAGTATTCTTTGCCTGTTGATTGAAAACTGTCATCTGTATTATTTTGGCATATTTTGAAGATCAAGTCCCAGAGAGTTTAGGACATTTTATTAAGTATAGAAACAATCTGTCTCAAAAAGCAGGGTAGGCCTCTGTTTTGCTGAGTGTGCAGATCCTGTTGTTACAGCGATTTTACCAACGTAACTTGTCAAAGTTACGGAGAGTTACATGTAAACAAACCTTATATCCAAGGTAAACACTTCCCCAACAGAAATATGAGAAATCTTACATGTAATATATATCACACTTGGGGATTTTTCAATGGAAGCAAGCTTAATATGTTACAGTAAGTCAGTGGAAAAATAATAGCAAATACATGCTTTTTATAGAATAATAAAGAAGTATAATAGTATGAATATAATCAACTTATCCTAACAAACATTTTAACTCTGAATATTTTAGCTTAGGAAGCCATGAAAAAAGTTTATGAAATCATATCATTTTCAGTGATAGTGTGCTAAAGATTATTTATATGCAGAGTAATAGTGGATTCTTATTGTTAATAGTATCTTACATCATTTGATTCAACCAATATACTATAATCTAGTAAAAAACAATTATTATTTCTATTTCACTGTCCAGGAAAGTGAGATTTAAGTACTTTCTCAACGTTATGTGTAGAAGTCAGTCAGTGGCAGAGATACCCAAAACAGGCTCTTAGGCTCTTAAATATATGGCATTTGTTCTCTCAGAAGCAAAGTTTTAAAATTTTGAAATTCATTGTCATTAATTTTATTTACTTCTAAGTAGGTATCTACTATTCCAGCCACCAAATTGAATTGAAGCTTTCTTCAGTCTCTTGAAAACATATGAAACAATGTGTGTATATATATATATATATATATATCTCACTTTTTGTACTATTGACTTTTCTAAAAAATAATAAATAAAGTTTATGGATATCAACTTTTATAGACCAATTTGTATAATTTTGTAGATATTTAATCAAAATTTTGGTTTAATTTTTTATTACTACTTTGTCATTGAACTCTGTTAGTATCGTTAGTATTGTTAATAAGATTTCTGATTGAATGCAGGAACAGCTATGGAAAATAAAGTTTTAATCATTTTGTAAAATAAAATCTGAACCAGGACTAATTATTTTTGAATTTACTAACTAAACATTTGGACTTTGAAGTTTTATTGATCTTACATGTATTTTGCACATCTTTCACACCAAAACTTAAACATTAAATCCATTTTTGGATTCCATTCTGTGAATCCATTATTGGATTCATGTAATTTTTATGAAGCAGAAAGTTAGAATGAGTGGAATATAAGTTTTAGTGCCATGTTATTATCATTTTCCTTTAAGGAATTTAGATCAGATTTTCTTACCAAACAGAGCTAAGTTTATAGAGCTATAAACATATTTTAAACACATTTAAACATGCTTAAATCCGGTGCTATTACTTTTTATACTGTAAAATCATCACATTATTCTTGCTATGATCTTAATATTTTTTGTATCATAACAGATGAATATGCAGCATTGCTGAGTTACGAAAATTGTCATAGTAGCAGTATAAATGCTGTTTTAGTATTATGCGAAATAACTCATTTTTACCAGGCTTAAATATTTTCTCATTTTCATTCTTCTTTTGCTTTTTGGTGTTCAGGTAGCTGTGTGATCTGTTGTACTTTAGTATTTAACACTATGGTTGCAAGGATCAGAATCTGACTATGGTCCCAGATCATTTTGTATTTTATATAATAACTGACTTCCTGGCACAGAAATGTTTATAAAATGTTTATAAATGCAGATTTCCTCAACTTTCTTGACTAGTAGTCTTTGCCTTTTTTGTGGTGTTCCTTATTTGTTTATTTTTGCTTTGCAAGCCATTTAGAATGGTTTAATTGTAGAATTAACTGTCAACTGTATTGGTCCTACAGTTGGTTGCTTATATTCTTTTTTTTTTTAACTTATGCCTTACTAGGTATTTGTGTAGTATTGTTACAAAATAATTTCTTAATAATGATTGAGATCGTTATTATACCAAATTATTAGTCCTGTAAAGCGTATTAAAAAGTAAAGTAAAAGTATTAAAAAAGATGCTATTTTCTACATTAAATCTTGTCATAGAAAGTTTATAGATGAAGTTCCTAAAACCAGCTATTTCTGTTTATTTAATGTATTCTTTATATATTGTGACTCCAGTTTAATTGAGCAGGAAGTAATCCATTTGCATGTTTTATGGGTTTTTTTTTTTTTTTAAGTGTTGGGCCATACCCCATGACATGTGGGACCCTATTTCCCCAACAAGAGATTGAACCCCCGCCCCCTTTTTGGGAGGCAGAGTTTCAGCCACTGGACTGCTGGGGAAGTCCCTATGTTTAAGTTTTAAAATTGGAGGTGAAAGAAAAACTAAAAAAGCAGTTAAATATGTCTGTAAATGAGATGAAGGAAAAATACAGGATAAGATACTATAAAAATATTCTGAAGCTGTAATTGTGGTAGAATTTAAAGTACTATGTATTTTAAAATTGTAACCTTATAACAACCTGTTAGTTAAGTAGAATATACTTATTACTCTTATTGTATAGATAAAAAATAATAGGCTTAGCAAATTTAAGTAAAAATAATTAAGACATTTCAGATTAGGGGAGAGTTTCTTAAGGTAGTAAAGTCACAGACCACAAAAGAAAAGATAGATAAATATTATACGTAAAATAGTCAGTAGAAAAAAGGACAGAACTAGTTCCCAGAAGAGGAAACCCAGATAATCAAAAACAGTTTTGTCAGACATCAGATTGTCAGAGATGAAAATATCTGACCATACTACACATTTTCAAGGTTGGAGGGAAATAGTAATTATCATGCTGCCGAGGAAAGGTACAATCCTTTTTAGTGATGTTTAGGATAGTGTAACTTTAACTTGTAAGAGTGAGAAATTGAAGACAATCTATTAATAAAAGTCTTCTATCAGTAAGGAGGGTTAAAACATGGCTAAGGTATTGTGATGAAAATTATACATCAGTTAAAAAGTAATACACTGGATCTATGAGTTAAATCTCAAAAACATAATGAAGAGTGAAGAATGTTGTGAAAATGGTATGTCTGTTATATTACTATTTATGTGAACTACAAAACCACATATGTCAGGATTATGTATTTCTTTGTGGATATATATGCATGCATATAAATGTATTTTAGATTATCCGAGAGGGATATAGTTTAAATTCACATAGTGGTAGTTTCTGCAAATGATAAAGGGAACTTAACTGGAATGTAATACTGTTTTTCCTTTTTTTAAAAAGTAAGACTAAAAGCAAACAAAATACTAATTTTAATTTTGGGTGGTAACTGGTCATTTGTTAAATTATTCTAATTTTTTCCCCAAAATTTCATTAAAAAAAAAAGTTATGAAAACATAATAGTCAGGAGAGCTAGTAATTAAACTTAGGACTTGATTCCCATGTCTGGAGCTTTTTCAATTTAATATGCTACCTTAGAATGAGAAGGAAGAAAGGAAGATTACATGATAAAACAGTCAGATAAAATTTAGTTTTATAGCAATAAGAATAAGAATTATGTGTTTATGCTAAAATTTCTTGAGAAGAAAGTTATAGGATAAATTAAAAGTTATTATATAATCTTATACTGTTTTTCAGTCTTTAAGCATGCTGTTATTCATGTTTATGTATAGAGAGCAATTTAGGTACTCAGGAAAAAAGTTACCTTAATTTGTTTAAAATGTGATACATATTTCTATTGCATGTAATGGAAATTTAGATGATTTGAATGATGATCAAATGGTTTGATGATTTGAGATTTAGATGATTTGAAACTTTTATCTAAAATTCATGAAAATAATTTAGTCCAAATATACAATCTGATTTCAACCTGAAAAAGTCAAAACTAGTTTTTCTTCCATTTTGTAAAGTCATTCTTCACAAAAACTTTACAGCCTTTTTATTTACAGCTTCTCTCCAAGATAAAATGGCAAACCCCAAAGAGAAAACTCCAATGTGTCTGGTAAATGAGTTAGCCCGTTTCAATAGAGTCCAACCCCAGTATAAACTTCTGAAAGAAAGAGGGCCTGCTCATTCGAAGGTAAGGTTCCGAAGAGAGGTGGTGAGCCATGCTTATCAAATCTGTGAGATTTATCATCTCAGGTTTTAACTGTGCTTTATTTTGGGGGGAGGGGGTACTGGATGGCCTAAAGGGTCTCTTAGTTCTCTTTTAAAAGTATTTTAAAGTCTGTAACTGTATAGCTCATTATGGTTTGCAGAGTTCATTCTGATATAGTACTTCATAAAAATCTTAATGCAACCACATGAGATACGAATTTTTTATTTCCATTTTGTAAATTGAGAAACTCAGGCACAGAAAAGCTAAGTAACTTGCTTAGTAGTTCATGAGTGCCAGCGCCAGCACTTGTCCATGTATTCTGTGACCTCCAGGTATGGTGCTTTTCCCATGACATAGTAACTGATAACCTAAAAATGGATGCAGAGTAAAAACAGCAACAGTTACTTAGTGAGACGCCTTTTCCAATAGGATGTTTAATTCCGAGATTCACCATTTATAAAAGTTGTATGTGCCAGTTTTGTTGTTAGCTGTGTATTCATTTATAATATTGTTCTTTTAAATGTAAAATTGATTTATATTTTTATATAGCCTCATGCATACATGTTTGCTTGTGTATACATTGCAAAGAAATTATGACTAAAGCGTTTATGCTTGAGCTCTGTCATCCTGTTTTTAAAAATATCACTTGTGCACACATATCCTTGGTACATTTTTAATCTTGGATATTGGAGATTATGATAATGATTATACATTTTTGTATGCAATGTGGAAGCAATTGATTCTCTAAAAGTTGGTTAATCTTCATACAGTACAGGTTATTGGATTATTTACTTGTCTTTTAGCATCTCCTTCAAAGTAAGGGAAATGAGATGAAACTGAAATCTGTCCATTTTGTTCCATATTGGAGACTTCTGTGAAGGATTTCTGGGCAGCACTTTAATTTGTTCAGAATATCTTTTGTTCAGAGACAAAGGTAGTAGCCTTTCTCTTCCATACCTGTTAATTCATATCTATTACACACTCTTTCTTTCTACCCTTAATCTTGTTGAAGTGTTTGAATTTCTTACAGTGTCTCATGGTTTTTCACATCTGTCAGATTTGAACACACATCTCACATCTTCCAGACCTTTGTGAAACTTCTCTGCTGCCTGCACTGGGCCTCTGGCAGGCCTTGACCTTCTTAGTTGTAGTTGTTGCTGTGCTGTGCTACTGTGCTGTGTGAGACCATTTCCTTAGAGCAATAAATACTTTATCCTACTACAATTCATAATTCCTGTAGTATGTCTCCTGTTTTTTATTCTCATTTTCAATTCCAGGAATTCTTCCTTGAGATAGACCTCCAGGTTTGAATTTCATGTTAATAGACTCACCACCCATGTGACATCACACTAGACATTTGCTGACCTCTGAGTGATTCCATCACATTTCTCATGGCTCACTTTCAGTCTCTACAATATTCATTCTTAATTTTTGGTGATACTGCCTAAATGATGGTTATTTCAGCATGCTGACATTTTAGTATCTTACATTTCTCCAATTATCTTGTCTTCCATTCTCCTTCACCCACTCATTCCTATGATCAAAGTCTTGATTTTACCATTACCAGTAACTGCAAGACCCTCCAGAATTAGAATCGCAAGCATTCATTTGTCTCTGACACCCAGTTCATTCGGTCTAGTAGTCTGCCTTCAGTAGTCCTTCCACAACACAAGTCCATTGATTGTACCACCTTTTTACTATTTCTCAGTTACCTCAGTCTTCGTTTCCTTTTTCAGCTTTAATTCCATACACTTGGTATGTACCCTTAACTCTCTTCCACTCTTGATTAGAACACGCTTAGCAAAATCCCAACCCAAATCCCAACTCTGCCGTCCCTTCTGAGGTATGGATGAACGACTTGTAGAGGACAATGAGTAGTTGTTTCTATTTCTTTACCAAGTCCCAACTCCTCTTTGCCTAGTCAAGGTCATTCCTCCAGTTTTGTCTCCCCTCTCCTCCCTTAACTTTCTTCTGTGTCATCAAATTCTGCTTCTAATGGACCGGATTCTGCTTCTAATTTGGCCCACATTCTTCTTTGTAGACAGTCCTAGATTCCCTTGGGTTTTAAGGAAATGTGGAGATTCCTTTGGCAACCTCCACCTACTGCTCTGGGTCTTTGATCATACACCACACCATTTAGCCTGTTGCTCGTCTTAAAAAGAGTGAGAACAAGAATAAGTAGCATATTCTTGAATGAAAGGTAGTACTTACAAGTCTTAGTTCAGTTCAGTTCAGTCGCTCGGTCGTGTCCGACTCTTTGTGACCCCATGAACTGCAGCACACCAGGCCTCCCTGTCCATCACCAACTCCTGGAGTCCACCCAAACCCATGTCCATTGAGTCGGTGATGCCGTCCAACCATCTCATCCTCTGTTGTCCCCTTCTCCTTCTGCCCCCAATCTTTCCCAGCGTCAGGGTCTTTTCAAATGAGTCAGCTCTTCACATCAGGTGGCCAAAGTATTGGAGTTTCAGCTTCAACATCAGTCCTTCCAGTGAACACCCAGGAGTGATCTCCTTTAGGATGGACTGGTTGAATCTCCTTGCAGTCCAAGGGACTCTCATGAGTCTTCTCCAACGCCACAGTTCAAAAGCATCAATTCTTCGGTGCTCAGCTTTCTTTATAGTCCGACTCTCACATCCATACATGATCATTGGAAAAACCATAGCCTTGACTAGACGGACCTTTGTTGGCAAAGTAATGTCTCTACTTTTTAATATGCTGTCTAGGTTGGTCTTAAGTCATAATTAATTTTAATGTTAATATTAGTTGGCTAAGTCTGAGTCTTTTTTGTGGAAAGTAAAGTCATTTGCATTTATGCATGTCTGCTAGTGGTTTTAAGTGAGACATAAAATATATTTGAGTGAAATAAATGATTATCTCTGGCATGAAAAATTTAAACCTAGCCCCAACTCATTAATTTTCTTGGGACATTAGCCGGTTATATGGCAACTTCCATAGGTATGTAAAGATGTGTTTATGTACACACACACATGTTTAACAGTAGTGGTTCCCAACCTTGGTTATTCATTGGAGCTTTAAAAAATACTTAAGCCTGAGTCTTACTCCCAGAAATTCTGATTTAATTCGTCTTGGATGAGGCCCAGATACCAGGACTTTTTTAAAGCTCTCAGATGACCCTGATGTGCATCCAGAGTTGAGAAACACAGGACAGAGATTAATATCTTCAAGGTGGTATAGAACTGTCTTCTCATACATACTTCTTGATGGGAAGTATTGATCTATATTTACATGCTTTCTTCTTTCGTCATTGAGTCTTACAGAATGTGAACAACTTGCAGAACTTTCAATGTGTGACTAGTAAATAAAAACTATTTTCATGTTTGCCTTGTCCCCTTTTATTTTTGTTATTTGTTATTCCTTATATTTATGTGAGTTATTATGACATTGCTGTATTGTATCTCTTAGGTACCTAAATCTAGTTCTTTATTTGCTTATGACTTGTTTAGATTTTCTCAAATCTCAAAAGAAGGCTATTATAATGCAGACAGCCGTGAATAACATAAAGTGGTATTTTCTTTTTTTTACTTTATTTCCCTATTTTGATGAGTTGTAGATATGCGTGGCTGAGTGTTAAGAAAGCTGCTGTCATAGTGACACTTGAAGAAAGTTTACTCTGGAATAAATATTGCTGAGGGAGGCAGTTCTACCCAGTGGCCTTGAAGTGAAGTATTTTTCTTCTTTTAATTCTTGCTAGATTTACCAGGCTTGATCTTTGCCTTACGTTATCTGGCTTGTGTGGCCTCAAACAACTTAGAATCTCACCTGTAATTTGAGAACTATTGTACCTGTTCTAGTATAGTATAATAGGGTGATAGTTTGTAAATTCTTAGCAAGTATGTTGATAATGGAGATACCTGGATAATTGTCTCATTGTATGTTATTAATAGTTGTATACAGGATTTAAAAATCCTTGGTAAAATATCTGTTGAGTATAATATGACAGACACTGTTCCTTTTTGGAGCTTTCTGCTCTGCCGTTTTGCCTCTTTGTATATTCTGGATTCAAATCCTTTATTAGATACATGCCTGACAATTATTTCCCCCTCTTCATGGCTTATCTTTTTCTTTCTTTTTTTACAGTGTCTTTTGAAGAGCAGGAATTGTTAATTTTGATGAACTCCAGTTTATCCATTTGTTCTCTTATAGATTTCGTTTTTGGTATCATACCTAAGAAATCTTTGCCCTATTAGAGGTCATAAGATTTTTCTTCTGTGCTCTCTTCTAGATGTTATGTAGTTTTTACATTTGGGTCTTATAATTAGATCCAATTGCCACCTTGAGTTAATTTTTATAGATGATATGAGATATGTAACAAAATTTATTTTTTATTTCTGTTTTTTGGTTACAGATGTTCAGTTGTTGAAGAGATTGTCCTTTTCCTACTTCATTGCCTTTGCACCTTTGTCCAAAATCAGCTGTCTATATATATCTTTATTTCTGGTCTCTGTTCTGTTCTGTTGGTCTCTTTTTTTCTGTCTTTAGGCAAATACTATGCTGTTTTGATTGTTGTTTTACTCACTAAGTCGTGTGTGACTCTTTGTGACCCCAGGGACTGTACCCTGCCAGGCTTCTCTGTCCATGGGATTTCCCAGGCAAGAGTACTAGAGTGGGTTGCCATTACCTTCTACAGGGGACCTTCCTGTCCAGGGATCGAACCCATGTCCCCTTATTGGCAGGTGGATTCTTTACCACTGAGCTACCTGGGAAGGACAACTATTTTGATTTCTATAGCTTTATAATCTGGTAGTACCAGCCTTCTACTTTTGTTCTTCATTTTCAGAGTCGTTTTGGCTATTCAATACACTTTGCATTTTCATACAGATTTTAAAGTCCACTAGTCCATTGTATAAAGCACCTTGTTGGGATTTTGAATAGAACTGCAGTGAATAAATAGCTCAATTTTGGGAAGAGTAACATGTTAGAAAAATTGAGTCTTCCAACCTATGAACAAAGTATCTCTTGTTTACTTAGACATTCTTTAATTTCTCTCAATATTTTGTAGTTTTCAGTGGACAGGTATTTCTCATCTTTAGGTTTATTTCTAAATATTTCATGTTTTTGAAGCCATTGTAAGTGATATGGTTTTTAAAAATTTCAATTTATAATTTTTCTTATTAAGCATTGCTAATATATAAAAATACAGTGATTTTTTTGTTCTGTATATTTTCTTTTATAAATTTTAAATCATTGAAATATGTATAGCATTTCTGTATAAGTATGCACACATGAGAGTGTGAAGAATAAAAGTACAAATAGAGAAATCTGAAGATTCCTAGTTTTTCCATAGCAGGTTAACTTTAATTTATACTGTCAAATAGTGCTAAAAATAACTGCCTTTCTAATATAGGGAATCCATACAGTGCCAAAGAATGTAGAAGAGAGTGAAATATATCAGATTATTTTTATGATACATTAAAATTCTTTTTATAAATTTTTTATGTAATTAAAAATTAATATATTTATTTTTGGGTATGCTAGGCCTTCGTTGCTGTGCAGGCTTTTCTTTAGTTGCAGTTAGTGGGGCCTCGTCTCTGGTTGTGGTCACGGGCTTCTCATTGCGTGGCTGCTGCTGCTTGCGGAGCACTGGCTCTAGGGCGCGGGGCTCAGTAGTTGGTATTCCCAGGCTCTAGAGCACAGGCTTAATAGTTGTGGTGCACGGGCTTAGTTGTTGCACGGCATGTGGAATCTTCCTGGACCAGAGATCAGACCCATGCCTCTTAATATTGGTAGGTGGATTTTTAACCACTGAGCTACCAGGGAAGCCCTTTTATGTATTTTTTAAAGGTTACTTTCCATTCATAGTTATTACACAATGTTGGCTCTATTCCCCATTTGTACAGCACAGCGTTAAGTCTGTTGTATGATCAGTAGTTTGTACCTTCCATTCCCCCATCCCTGCATTTCCCCTCTTTTACCCCTACCCCAGAACCACTAGTCTGTTCTTTCTGTGAATCTGCTTCAAAAATACACTGATTTTTCTATATTGATCCAGCATCTTGCAGTCTTGCTAAACTCACTTATTAGTTTTAGTAGACTTTTTTTTTTTTAAGATCCTGCTGTGTGTCCCACAAGCTATTTGTGACAGTTTTAAATCTTATTTCCCAACCTGATTGCCTTTTATTTATTTCTCTTGCTCAATTGCATTGGCTAGAACTTGCAGTGCAATGTTGAATAAAAGTGATCAGCACAGACATCTCTAACTTGTTCGTGACTTAGTCATTCAGTTTTCCCTCATTAATTGTGATGTTAAATGTAGCTTTTTCTATAGATGTCTTTAATTAGATTGAGGAAATTCTTCACTACTTTTATTTTTTTTGCTGAGAGTTTTAACATGAATTAATATTGGTTTTTGTCTTATGGTTCTTCTACATTGATTCTGATGGTCATATGACCTTGCTGTTCTTAATCTCTTATTATTGTGAATTACATTGTTTGACTCTCAGATGTACAATCAGTCCTTGTCTTTGTGGAGTGAAATGCTTGGTTATAAAGTATTATCTGATTTCTGTATTGGTGGATTCCATTTGTTAATGGAATTTTGATAAGGACTTTTATGTTTTGTGTGGTGTGTAGTTTTGTTTTGTTTTCCCTGGTAGTATCTTATTGTGGTTTCATTGTCAAAGTTATGCAAACTTCATAACGTAAATCAAGAGGTGTTCCTTCTGATTCAGGTTTTGGGAAGAGTTTTTATAAATTGGCATTATTTCTTCCTTAAACGTTTGGTAGACTTTATATCCAAATAATCTGGGCCTGGAATTTTCTTTGTAGGAAAGTTTTAAACTACAGATTCAGTTCCTTTAACATGTATTAATATAAGGCTATTCACGTTGCCTGTTTCTTCTTGAATGAGCTTTCATAACAGTGGCCTTTAAAAACTTAGGCTGTTGAGTTTATTGGCATAAAGTTAAATATTCCCCTGTTGTCTTTTTAATATTGTGAGAATCTGCAGTGATGTCCTCTCTCATTCCTGATGCTGGTAATTTGTGTCTTCTCTCTTTTTTCTCATAGAGGTTTACAAATTTTATTGATCTTAGCAAAGTACCAGCTTTTGGTTTTTTGGGTTTTTCTCCATTTTTTTCCTATTTTTTATTTTCTTATGTTTGCTTTTACCTTTATTACTTTTTTCCTTGTTTACCTCAGCTTCGATTTACTCTTTTTCTAGTTTCTTCAGATTAAAACTGAAGTTAACTTGAGACTTCACTTCTTTTGTGGTGTAGGTATGTAGTGCTGGAAATTTCCCTTTAGTATTTTTAATAGCATCATCTTTTGAGATACAGTATTTTCATTTGCATTCAGATTAAAATACTTTCTGTTTTCCTCTTTGATTTCTTCTTTTCTCCATGGGTTATTTAGAAATGTGTTATTTATTTAGGAATGTGTTATTTATTTTCTAAATATTTGGAGATTTCTAGAGATCTTTCTGTTATTAGTTTCTAATTTAATTCCATTGTGGTCAGAGAATATACTTTACATCACTTGAATCCTTAGAATTTGTTGTGAGTTATTTTATAGTCCAGAATATTGTCTGTCTTGGTAAATATTTTGTGAGAAGTTGAGGACAAATGTATATTTGCCCCTTTTGGGTAGAGTGTTTTAAAGACATTGCAGTCAGTTTATACTGGTTGATAGTGTTGTTCAGCTCTGTTCTGTTCCACCTGATTGTCTGCTGTCATTGTTATATCAATTATTGAGAGGGGATATTGAGTCTTTGACTTTAATTGTGGATTCTTTATTTCTCTTTGGAATTCTGTTCATTTTTGCTTCATGTATCTTGAAGCCGTGTTGTTAGTTGCCCGAGTGTTTTTTTTTTTTTAATTAATTTTTATTGGAGTATAATTCTTTGCAATGTTCTGTTAATATCTGCTGTACAGCAAAGTGAATCAACTACACATATGTCCCCTCTTTATGTAGACTTCCCATTTAGTCACCACAAACATTGAGGAGAGCTCCCTGTGCTGTACCGTAGGTTCTCATTAGTTACCTGTTTTATACCTAGTGGTGTATATATGTCAGTTCCAGTCTCCCAGTTCATTCCATTCTCCCTTTCCCGCCTTGGTATCTGTAAGTTTGTTCTCTACATCTTTGTCTCTATTTCTGCTTTGCAGATAAGTTCATTTGTACCATTTTTTTAGATTCCACATATTAGTGATATTATACAGTATTTGTTTTTCTCTCTCTGACTTATTTCATTCTGTATGACCATCTCTAGGTGTATCCATGTCTCTGCAAATGACACTGTTTCATTCCTTTTTATGGCTGAGTAATATTCCCTTGTATATATGAACGCATTGCCCAAGTGTTTAGAATCTTTAGTCCTCTTCTTGATTAGTTGGCGCCTTTGTCATTATGAAGTGACCTTTGTTATTATCGGTAGTAGTCTTTGCTCTGAAATCTACTTTGCTTAATATTATTATAACCATTCTGACTTTTCATTAATTTATGTTATCATGATATATTTTTTCTATCCCATTGCTTTTAAACCATGTGTCTTTATAGTTGAAGTGCATTGCCTGTAAGAAGCATGTAGTTGGATTTTGTTTTCTTATCCAGTTTGACAGTCTCTACATTTAAAATGGGGGTATTTACACCATTTTAACTTTCATAACCATTCTGTGGTTATTACCCTGATTTCACTAAAGAAGTAAGAAGACAAATGGAAAGAGTAAATAACTTCCTTACTGTGACACATAGTAAATGGTGGATCTGTGACTTAAGCTCATAAGCAGTATGTCCCAGGACTCCTACTCAAAATTGCTACTAAATGTTTATTATAGTGGGACTTTTTTTTCCTCTCCAGGTTTTTTTTTTGGTTTGTTTTTCTTTTGAGATGTAGTTCATGTATAATGTTGCATTGTTTTTAGGTGCAGCATAGTGGAATTCTTAAGAGGTCTCAGAAAGCAGAGAATTGACTTGGATACATTTGCATTTTATAGCATGTTCATGTTGATGATGGCATGGCTTTCTGGATCTTAGTTTCCCAACCAGGGACTGCACCCAGGCCCTGGCAGTGAAAGCACCAAGTCCTAACCACTGGATGGCCAGGGAATTCCCAAGAGGGACAGTTTGATGGGAAAGTCTTATGTGAAAGAAATGGTGTTAGGGTGGTCTTGTAGTAATTTAGGAGAGAGTTACATTGATACTCTTAACTGAGAATACAGATAAAGGCCAGATACGAGAAGTGTTTTTGAAATTGAATCAGTTGGATGCAGGGGAGAATGTAGAGAGAAATGGAGCAGACAAGGAGGACCATTCAAAGGTGTTTGGCTTGTGAACTGGAAAAGTGGTGACATCTCGAAGGTTAGGAGGCAGGAAACCTGAGTTTATAGGGCCTTAGACTAAGGTGGTGACAAAAGAAATGTCAGGGAACAGTTTTGAAGTGTTGCGAAATAAATCTTAAGAAGACAAGGATAAACAAAGGAGCTATTGAGGTTTTGAACCTGAATTAATGAAAGAAAAATGGATGAAACATTCTGGAGGATGAGCTGATTTGGAAGAAATGGGAGAGAGAATATATCCTTTGTGGCAGAGTTCTCTGTTACATACTATATAATTTGAAAACCAAAAGACCTAGTCACTGAGAAATCATTTTAAAATTGGGCAAATATTTAAAATATGTTTTAGATAAAAATTTTACACTGAATCAAAAGAAAAATTACTTTTAAAAGATATGTATATATTTTGAATTTCAAATGATTGTAAATATTTTCAGCTGTATATTTTGAAAAATTGAAAATCTATGAAAAAAATTGAAAATCTGTGAGAAGAATTGAAAATCTGTGAGAAAAATTGAAAGAGCAGTATAATAATGAATCTTTCATATTTACTAGTCATTAATTTATTCAGTACATTGCTACATTTATCTCTTTCCTTGCTCCTTCTGTATAGAAATATATATACTCTTTCCTTGAACAGTTTGAAAATAAATTCCGACTATCATGACATTTTTATCCTGAATACTTGTATATCTGTCTTGTGAGACCAAAGACATTCTTCTTCATAACCATAATACTATCATCACTCAATTAATTGAAAACTGTAACTGAAGACATTATTTATTATATAGTCTATAGTCAAATTTCCCTGGTTTCCCCTGGTTGTTCTCTAAATATGCTTTGTACTTTTTTTCTTTCTAGTACAAGTCTGATCAATAGCTTATTGATAGCTTATTGTGACCTTCTATATCTCTTTAGCATCCTTTCATCTAGGACAGCCCCTTTGCATTCTTCTGTCTTTCTTCTTTCATAACATGGACATTTTGAAGAGTTTCAGTCAGTTTCTTAGAGAATACACCATAATACAGATCTGTCTGATTGTTTTCCTATGATTAGATTCACAGTAAGCATTTTTGGCCAAGAATGCTACATATTTCTCATTGGATCCCGTCGGGAGGCGTGTGATGTTCATTTGTATGATTATTGATGATGCTAATTCTAAACACTTGGTTTTTAAAGGTATCTTCTACCTGCTCTCTTTCCTGTAAATTCACATTTATTTCTAAATAATTAATAAGCATTTTGAGGTTCTTACCTTGTATTCCTACAGAGCAGTGGGCTATCTAGAGAGGCAAACAGCAGATTGTGTGTGTATACTGTAACTTGATCCTAAATTTTAGAGGTGTTTGAGCCCATGTGGAAATACGGTGTAGATGGAGTGTTAGGATGTGCAAGGGGAGGGGTGTGTGTGAAGTGAAGATGGACAGGTCACTCCTTTGTGGCTTGCAGCACTGGGGGCAGTTGAAGGTTTTCAAGCTGGTGGTGTTCTGGGTGATGCAATGGGATTTGAGTTTTAGAAAGATAGCATTAGCAGCAATCAGATGGGAGATTATTACATCCAAGCTAAGATGATGAAAGACTGTAGCCAGTGCAGCAGAGTTCCTGGCAAAGAAAGGAAGGAGATTTGAGAAATATTTATGAAGTTAAAACTGATTGGATTTGGTGACTGGCTAAAGGTTGATTGTGGAGGATTGAGAGTTTCTAGGATTTCCCGACTCATTGACTAAATTGTGTTAAGTATAAAGTTTAAGTAATTAGTTTTTGTGACAGTTATAGAGACAGGTTCTTTTGGATTCTCTTACAATTTCTCTTATTCTTTGTTCTTATTCTACTTTTTTTGAGGACTATTTGAATGGCATTAACAATATGATTCCATTTAGGGAAGCTCTTTCTTCTTGATATAGTCTACCAAAAATGTACACTTAGAGCTGCCTTTCTAAGCCTCTGGATAGAACAGAATTCGACCTCTTAACATTCTTTCACTAGAGAGAATAAGATTTTTGTTACAAATGACCTATAAACTCAACCCTAGCTCTAACATTTTGATTCTGTGGTGTGTCTGTTTTTCTCTCAGACAGCACATTTTATTTCCTGAAAAATTTCAATGTTTTCCTGGTCTCTTTATGTTTTTCCAAGATGTTCTCAGTGCAACTGAGTCTTGGGGAGCAGACATGGGAATCCGAAGGGAGCAGTATAAAGAAGGCCCAGCAAGCCGTCGCTAACAAAGCTTTGACGGAATCCACGCTCCCCAAACCAGTTCAGAAGCCACCCAAGAGCAATGTTAATAATAACCCAGGTATGGCCCTGACTTGGTTCCTTGTGTTCTTGTCCTCTGCATGTGCTGTTCTTGTATTTTCCTTCATGCAGGCCTGTTGCATAGTCAATGGGTATTCAGACAGCAGTATAGTAACTGAAGATGAGAGAATGAAGAATGTAATTGGAGTTATTTTAAAATTCTGCTTTAATGGCTACTCTAAAGGTGTATTATTTACTTTTTAAATGTGACAAAAAGGCATTTGGATACAAAGACATGAAAACAGGACTGAGGTTTTTTTCTAAAGCAAAGATAGAAGTCATCAATTTCTCTTTCTAAGTATATAACATATAATTATTAATTAAAATAGTCTATATTTTAGTTTAATAGAAAATTATAAAATTAGTCCTAAGCATCTTACTATTTTGTTTGCTCATGTAGAGATGGTTGCCATTTACATTTAAAAACATTCATATGAAGTTTGTTAAGAAACCCACAAATCCAGTAAAACCTCCTGTGTATAATATTCTAAGAAAATGAGAGTTCTAGTTTTAAGCTCCTAAGAATAATTTTAAAAAGTTGTTCCATGCATCAACTTTAAAAAGTCGATTGCATGCAGTACCAGCAGCATTATATGTCCAGTTATCTATTGGGAAGAACAAACCTGTATTGGACACCATGCATGAATTGATAGCATCAAATTAATAAAGTTCTGTAAATTTAGTACCAGCGTTATGCCATTTACTCATCTGTTAACTTACTAATGCAAGTGGTTACCTTCTGACCAGTGTTGCTTTAGGTATTTTTGTGATGGAGTGAAAAAAGACATTTTGCCTGCCAACACTGACTCCATAGGCTGTTTAGTTAGAGTCCACATGCTCATACTCATAATCAGGTCAGCACTTCTTTCCCATGTGGCATGTGCTCTGTAGACAGTCTCCTTTTTCAAGGACTGCTCTTTTCAGAACTTCGTGACCTTCCTAATGGTAGTCCTTTTACATATGTTCAGCTTATTCCAGTATTTGTTAAGTATGGGTAAATAAGCCAAAATACTGTTAAAATTTAAAAAAAGACTCTTTTAGCTTAAAGCTAGGTAGAGGCTATATTTAACTTTCAAACTCTGTTCAGATTACTGGTTGATCATTAGCACCATACTACTAATTCTATTTATTAAGCATTTGTTTTAATACATCTGAGAGATGTAAAATAAAACCATTGTTCTTTTCTGTAAGGGTTTTAGTTATTTACATAAAACATGTAACCCAGTGGTAAAGATTAAGTACCAAGTGGGTAATAGCAGATTTCAGTATTATAGGTAATGATACACATGTACTGAGGTGGTTGAGGTGAGGTATAGGTCTTGAATAGAGAGCAGGCAGGCGTAGGGCAGAGGAAAGGGTATTCCAGGCTACGGGAATACTGAGGAAACTCCTTGGAATAGGAATCTGGACTGTGGGTTTGGCAAAAAAATATTTTCTTTATAGATGATTTTTTTCTCCCCTCCCCCTGTAGATGATTTTTAAGTAGAGTAGCTAAGTGGCTCGGAGAAGACAATGGCAATCTACTCCAGTACTCTTGTGTGGAAAATCCCATGGACAGAGGAGCCTGGTAGGCTGCAGTCCGTGGGGTTGCTAGGAGTTGGACACGACTGAGTGACTTCACTTTCATGTATTGGAGAAGGAAATGGCAACCCACTCCAGTATTCTTGCCTGGAGAATCCCAGAGACGGGGAAGCCTGGTGGGCTGCTGTCTATGGGGTCGCACAGAGTCGGACACGACTGAAGCGACTTAGCAGCAGCAGCAGTTAAGTGGCTAATAAGAGATAAGACTAGAGATGTAGTTAGAAAGCAGATAGTGATGGACTGGAATGCAGCTTTAGGAAATAAATGTTATCTCTATTCGGGGATTAATTTTTACCAGCAGGTGGATGATGTGTTCAAAAGAGCAATTTAGTTGCTCATGTTGAGTTTGACATATGTATGGAAGGTGGAAGATACTAGAAGCTAAATCAGTTAGGAAACCACAGCCATAGTTGATGGGTGAAGAGAAAGAGAAGAAACTCATGTTCATGGAATGGGCAGAAGGACAAGTGTTACTGATCCACTGGTGGAAGCCAGGCCTGTGGACCTGCCCCCTGGGGCAGAGGCTGTGAAGCACGAGCAGCTGTGTGCGGAGCTTCGGTTCAGGTCCACTCCCAGGGGCTATAGCAGGAGACCAGCGAGCAGAGGAGTCAGAGCAAGGGAACAGGAGAGTGTGAAGGCCAGTGGAAATATTCCCACCATTGAACGTTGAACTGAGCTGACAGAATGAGTAGATTTTGGGGGGGTAAATTAGTTTTTTTAACTGAATTTTTTTTTTTGTATGACATTTTATACATTTATTTGTTGCTGAGGTAAAATTTTAAAATAAATATAACTATGTATCTGCAAGTGCACAAACTATGGTTGTGGAGCCTTGATGGGATTTTGCACTGTGAATGCTTTGCAGGGTTTCCCAGAGCCTCAGAAGCCTCTCTCATAGGGGTTAAAGCCCTTCTAGTTAACTAGGTTAAACAACTCCAAAGGGAACCGCTGTTCTGCGTCCTGTCATCCTAGATTTGTTGTGCCTGCTTGTTGGAATCGTCCGCCAGAGTCTTCTGTCATAGCTTATTTTTTTCAGTGTCATGTGTGTGAGATTCATCTGTGTTGTTAACAGTATAGTATTTTTTTGCTATGTAATATCCCACTGCATGGCTATACCACGATTTATGTATTTATTATACTGGTGGTAGACATTTGGGTTGTTTCCAGTTTGGGGCTGTTAGAGATAAGACTCCTGTGCTGTGAACTGGAGAAGGAAATGGCAACCCACGCCAGTATTCTTGCCTGGAGAATCCCATGGGCAGAGGAGCCTGGTGGGCTACAGTCCATGGGGTCGCAAAGAGTCGGACACAACTTAGTGATTAAACAACAACAATGCTATGAACATTTTTGGATGTATACATTTCTTTTGGGGGTGTAGCTAAGTAGGTTATGTATGTGTTCAGCATTATACATAATGTTCAACCTGACACATTTTCCTCCCTCTAGCAGTATATGCGACTTTCCCATGTCCTTGTCCACAAAGGGCATGCTCAGCTTTCAAAATTTCTGCCTATTCTTCTGGGGATATAGTAGTATTTCATTGTGATTTTAATTTGCATTTCCCTAGTAATTAAACTGAACATCTTTACATATGCCTGTTGGCAATAGGATCTTCTCTGAGGTTGATATATTTTTCCTGTTAAAAACCTGCATTGGCAGGTTGTTTATTTCTTTTCAGTTCTTTTATTGACTTACAGGTTTCTTAGATATTCTGGATTAATATCCTTTGTCAGATATGTGTATGGCAGATATCTTTCTGTATTCCTAATGGTACATTTTAGTAAACAGATTTTTATATTAATGAAGTGTAATATATTAGTCTTTCCCCTTATGGATAGTGCTTTTTATTTTTTTATTTTTATTTTTTTTAAATTTTATTTTATTTTAAACTTTACATAATTGTATTAGTTTTGCAAATATCAAAATGAATCCATCACAGGTATACATGTGCTCCCCATCCTGAACCCTCCTCCCTCCTCCTTCCCCATACCATCCCTCTGGGTCGTCTCAGTGCTCTAGCCCCAAGCATCCAGTATCGTGCATTGAACCTGGACTGGCATCTCGTTTCATACATGATATTTTACATGTTTCAATGCCATTCTCCCAAATCTTCCCACCCTCTCCCTCTCCCACAGAGTCCATAAGACTGTTCCATACATCAGCGTCACTTTTGCTGTCTTGTACACAGGGTTATTGTTATCATCTTTCTAAATGCTTTTTAAAAAATTGAAGTGTAATTGAACATAGGTTTATATTAGTTTCAGCTGCACAACACAATGATTTGATATTTGTATATGTTGCGAAATGATCGTCACAGTGTCTCATTAACATCCGTCCCCATAGTTATGTTTTTTTCTTGCGATGAGAAGCCTTTAGATCTACCTTTCTTAGCTGCTTTCAAATATAAATTACAGTATGACTGTAGTCACCATGCTGTCATTGCGTCCTCTTGATTTGTTTGCTTTATAACTGGAAGTCTGTATCTTTTGACCCCTTTACCCACCTCCATCTCCCACCTCTGGCAACCCATCAGTCTGTTCTCTGTATCTGTGAATTCTGGTGTTGTTTTTGTGTGTTTTCTTTCTTTTAGACGCCACATATAAGTGAGGTCATGTGGAATTTGTCTTTCTCTATCTGACTTATTTCACTTAGCAAAATGCCTTCAAGAGCCATCCTATTGTCACAAATGGCAACTTTTTTTTAAATTGCTGATTAATAGTCTCTTGTTCATGTGTATCACCTCTTCATTGTCCATCCATCCATCAGCGGACACTTAGCTTGCTTCCGTGAACATGAGAGTGCACATATTAATATACTTTCAAGTTTTTTATTTTGGGGAGATAAATACTCAAAGGGGAATTGCTAGAATGGTAGTGGTTTTTTGTGTGCTATTTAAGACACCTTTGTCTCCCACAAACTTGTGAAGATGACCTCATATTATTTTTATTATTATAAAGCTTATTATACTGATAAATAATAATTATTATTTATATAAATATTATTATTATTATAAGTTTTATTATTTCATCTTCTAAATTTAGATCTAAGTTTGTCAGGAATTGAGGTTTATGTATGAGCTGAGGTAGGGTTCAAGATTTTTTTCTCCCTTTTAATACATAAACATTCAGTTAGCATTATTTACTAAAAAGGTAATCAATTCACTCCATTCTTCTCTGCACTGCAGAAGAGGGGAGATCCAGGCCTGACTTCATAGGAAGTAGATGGGCCTTAAATAGTAATTACATCCAAGAGAGGAGTTAAATTTAGTACTGCATAGGTAATCTGCCAGTTAATGAGGAGTGTATCTAAGAAGTATTTGCTTTCTTCTTCCTCTTTTTTTTAAACTTTTTTAAATAAATAATTTCTTTTATATACACACACACACTTTATAGAAAGAGTACATAGAGCTCTCAGGTAACCATCACCCAGAAATGATTAACATTGCCAAACCAATTGCGAATAAGTTATGGACATGGTGTCCCATTATCCCTTATTCCCTAAGTGCACAGAGACTGTCCACTCAGGATGCTGGCATCAATCTGGTATCACCAGACTCGACTCCCACAAACCACCAGCCCACAGACTCTCCTCACTTTTCAGTGATGACCCCAATACCGTCCTTTATAGGAGCAGCATCTCATCAGGATCACTGGCCTACTGTGTCTCTCCATTCCACTTACGTGAATGGAACTGGAACAGTTCCTCAGTCTTCCTTTTATGACCTTTACATTTCCACACACTGTATGTAGAATGCTCCTCACTTGAATTTGTCTGGTGTTTCCTCATGACTTACGCATTTTTAGCACAAACATCACAGAAGTGACCTGGGGTCATCTCAGTGTTTCATGTCTGGAGATCCAGGATGTTGAAATGTCCCATTAGTGATGACGTTGGTTTCTTGGTGGAGAGTGTGTCAGCCAGGCTTCTGTTTTGTAAAGTTAATTAATAAGTATGTTTTATTATTTTTTTTTCTTTTTTTTTTAGTATGTTTTATTATTAAACAGTATAATTAATAAGTATTTTCTGAGGAGATACTTTGAGACTATGTAAACATTCTTTTCCTTATCAAACTTTCATTCACCTACCAGCTTTGGCATCCATTGATGATTCTTGTCTGAATCAGTGACTACTCTGAAGGTTGCCAAAGGGTGATTTTTAATTCCGTATTCTTTTTTGATTTATTAGTTAGTTGGAATTCTACCCAAGAGCTTTCTCATCCCCCTCATTTTTTTGTTTGTTTATATCACTATCGATTCTTGGATTCCTGTTTTACCTACAGGCTTATGATATGTGTATATGTGTGTGTGGTCACATGCTCAGTCATCCAGTCATGTTACACTCTTTGTGACTCTATGGACTGTAGTCCGCCAAGCTCCTCTGTCCATGGGATTTTCCATGCAAGAATACTGACACAGGTTGCCATTTCCTCAGGCAAGGGGATCTTCCCAACCCAGGGATTGAACCTGTGTCTCCTGCATGGGCAGGCAGATTCTGGTATTTATCACTGAGCAACCTGGGAAGCTCAGGTTGCTTCCTGAATAAATAAATATTTATTTATTATTATCATTATTTATTTTGATGCTCAAATTGTCCCAGGCTTGGCCAGTGGTATGGCCCCTCAGGTTGACTCCTGTGTCCTTCAGATAGTTCCTCCTCATCCTTTGGGCATTGCTTTCTGGCAGTAGAAGTTGTCTCTAGGTCATCTTGCATTTTCTTTTCCCTGGTTACAGTCATTTTTTTAGGAGCCCTGATTGACTGACTAATCAGTTCATTCTTTCAGCAAATATTTATTGAGTGACTACTGTTATATGTTCCAGGGACTTTTCTAACTTCCTACAAAGTTGTTTCTTTAAATGTTAGCAATATGTTGCTCCTTGAGAACTAGTTGTGGCATCTTTTTTAAATCTGTCTCATAACAGGAATCCGCAATTGTTGTTATGTACTTCTGTATATTTAATTAATCAGTCTTTTTACGTTTGTCATCAGTAAATGTAGAAATTTCCTTTGATGTATCTAAAAACCACTAAAAACTGATGATGTGTTTGCAATGTTAACTTTATAGCCATAAAATATATGAGGATTTCTATGTAATGGTCATCTTTATGCAACTTGGGTCTTAACCCACACATGTTGAAAACCATGGTACTACTTAGCAGTTCCTGGAGGCAGCACATAGTTCGATTATTTAAATGTTTTCTGTGACAGCGTTACTGTGTAAGTATTGGGCTGGCCAAAAAGTTTGAGTTCTCTCATAACATCGTATGGAAAAACCTGAACAAAATTTTTGGCCAATCCAATATCAAAAGGTGTTCTCGTGTAGAAATGTCAGTCTTGTTCTGTAGGAAACAGATGGAGTCCCTCGCTCTAAAGGAATTGGGACCTTTTCCGTATGGTTTGTGCTTTTCTGTTTCTTTCCTCCTCTCCTTCACACCACCAGTTTCTAGCATTTCTGTGAAGATAATGTACTGTAGCCTTACTTTCAAGTGAGGAATTTACATGGGATTATTTCTTTATTTAAATAATATGAATACAGTACTTTTACCAAGTTTAAAATATAATTTTGGTGTGGGTGGCAGACATGCTGTATCCTGCCAGTGTGTTAAAATCATTTCACTGATCATTTTCAAAGACATTAGTTTTCTGTTCATGGTCACACTTAAAGGATGAGGTCTTTCAAGCTGCTGGTTCTTCTTTTTTTTTTTTTTTTCTATTTTTCCCCTTTGAACTTTATGCTGTTTGTGTCTGTGTGATTGTTGCAAAGAATTCATAATGACATAAATCATACAAGTGATTAGTCTGTTAATTATTAAACAAATCTTTCTGAAATAAGAAAAGTCTAAACTTCTAAAGGCGTTCATGGCTCTTGGGGGTTAAAACATCTTTGGAAGACTGTTCGGCAGTTTCTAATGAAGTTAAACATAAGCCTACTCTGTGATGTAGCCGTTTCACTACTAGATGTATACCCAGCTAAAAAGAGTGTATGTATCTGCCAAGAGGCTTCTTGAAAAATGTTTGAAGTGGTTTTATACTTAATAGCCTCAAACTGAAAACAACCCAAATACTCCATCAATAGCAGGTTAGATAAACTGAGCAGAATATTATTCAGTGACAAAGTCTGAAATAGTGATATTCAACAAAGCCTTATTTTGAAGGAAAGAAACAAGACAAACTAATACACATTCAGATTTGAAAAACAGGCAAAACTAATCTATGATGGCAGAAGTCAGAACAGGTAAGGTGGGGAGGTGGGTTTTGACTGGGTATTTCTGGGTGATGGAAATGTTCAGATCTTAATCTGAGCGGTGGTTATATGCGTGTGTACATAGATAATATTTCATGGAGCTGTATGCTCAAGATTTGTGTATTTTACTTATACCTTGGTAAAATACTGTAAGAAACAAGGAGAAGAGAATCCCTTTGTGCTTGACATACTCTTCCTCTGCTCTGAGTGTGTGCATTAAATTTGGGTTTGGACTAATTGGACTTATTTAATATGTTAACTTTTTCTTATCCTTTTTCTTTTTCTGCCTCCTCCTTTGTCCTCCCACCTCCTTTATTCTTTTTTCTTAGATCCTGTTCTTATTATACTCTTCAGCGATTTCATGTGAATTCCTTAGAAATGAGACATAAAATTAGCAGCTCATGACTCTTGGTGGCTTGCTTTCGGCCTGGCTGCCAGTTGTGCGTTTATGTCAGGCTCTACCACCCCTTAGCTGATACTGTGCCCCAGTTTCTCTTCTGCAATAAGTGGACCCATTTTTGTTAGTGATGAATGGAGTCTTAAATCTGTGATGCAGAAGGCATGCTATGTTATGCTCAGGTTGCTCAGTTGTGTCCGACTCTGTGCGACCCCATGGACTGTAGCCCTCCAGGCTCCAGTCCACTGGAATGGGTTGCTATGCCCTCCTCCAGGGCATCTTCCGAACCCAGGTCTCCTGCATTGCAGGTGGATTCTTTATTGTCTGAGCCACCAGGGAAGCCCAAGAATACTGGAGTGGGTAGCCTGTCCCTTCTCCAGGGGTACTTCGTGACCCAGGAATCGAACCAGGGTCTCCTGCATTGCAGGCAGATTCTTTACCAGCTGAGCTATAGGGGAGCCTGCAAAAGGCATAATTCAAATGAAATAATACAGAATTAGACTGGAAATACATTTTACTTTCTATTAAGGCTTTAGGTTCATTTTTGTAGTTTGTTATAATGTGTGCTGCAGCCCATGGGGTTGCAAAGAGTTGGACATGACTTAGTGACTGAACAACAACATGTGGAACATATATGTATATATTTTTAACTAAATAACCTTTTTTGCTGCTTAAAGTTGACGTAATAGTTGTACATTATTTGTGAATTATTATGGTATTTTTCAAACTTTTGTAAAAGTAGAAAGAGTAAGATAGTGAATATCTCTGTACTTGTCGTCAGGTGCAACAGTTACCTACACGTCCCATCTTCTCATCTCTCTGTCCTCTGAATTGTTTTGAAATAAATCTCAGATATGTCACTTCATCCATAAATGCTTCAGTATCTTTAAAGATTATTCACAGGGCATTGTTTTATGTACTATTTTTTCCTATTGTTGTAGAAAAAATTTATTTTCACTAGATAAGTGCAAGAATTACTGATAACCCTGTATTTTTTGCTAATTTTAGTTGCTTGATTACCAAAATATAAATAAAAATATTCAGATGATAATGGTTTTAATGATTAAAAATCATAAGCTTTCTGGAGGAAGTAACTGTCAAGTTCAACGGTTTTTATGACGTACAAACTAAGCGATTTATGAATGTTTGTTTCTCTTCTTTTGAAATAGTGTAACTGTAAAGTTCAATTTTTGGCCATTACTGTACAGAAAATGTTGCAAAAACCCTGAAGAGATTTCATTAGAAATGACTTTCCTGTTTATGCAGCTTGTTTATGCGCCTCCTTAGACAAATCAGACAAGGGGCCATCCACTCCTCTGTGCTAGTTATATGTAAAATAAACATACACTTGATGATTTATTATGGAAATATTTCATTTCTGTGCCTTTAATATTTCTTTTAAACAGGTAGTATCACTCCAACTGTGGAACTGAATGGTCTTGCTATGAAAAGGGGAGAGCCTGCCATCTACAGGCCATTAGACCCAAAGCCTTTCCCCAATTATAGAGCTAATTACAACTTTCGGGGCATGTACAATCAGAGGTTTGTATGTCTTCTTTGGTTTTGTTCTTATTTATTATTTTATGCATATTATCAAAGTTTCTGAAACTCAAAAGGTATTTTTGTTGTAAAGAAAGTTCACTTGGGGTATTTTTCATGGAATATAGATATATCGGGCTTATAAAGAAAAAAGTAATACATTAAAAAAAATAACTTTTACAGGAGCTCATGAAAGCCCTACGTTTGCTGCAGGCAGGACCACGTTTTAAAGTTGTTCCACAGTGTGCTGTGGAATTTTCAGTTGTCTTGCTCATTTTTTCAGCAAGCACATGCTTTTAGCTTAATTAGTACTTTGCTTAATTTGTCTGAATACATTGCAAACATGACTGTTTATAACTTACAGGAAAGTTATTAGGAGGATTTACTAAGTGTTTCTGCACATGGAATAATTTTGGGATAGTTTTAAGTGTAACAGAATTTTCTTTTGCACATGTGGCAGAATTCTGTAAAAAATCTAAGGGTTTTTATTTTTTCCTGATTATTTATAAAAGTCATATGGCTCATTGTAGAGAATGTGGAAAATGCAGAAAGTAAAAAAATACAGATAATTTGCAAACCTAGAATTAAAGACCTGTAATATTTTGATGTGCTTTACATTCTTCTTGTTCTTTTCACACAAATATATTTAACCAAATATAAATTATCCTTTATATGCAATTCTGTCTTAGTTTATGGAAGTATAATATAGGAACAGTAAAATGCACGAGTCTTAAATGTACATCTTGATGACTTTATTGTTTTATTTATGGACCTATGTATTTATAGTTTATTTGATGGCCTTTCACATCTGTGTGTCCTCATGTGATCATCACCTGTCAAGCTCCAGAACATTTCCATCCCCCTGAGAGTTTCCTCATACCTATTTGCACTTGGTATTCTTCCTCCTAGAAGTAATAACCACTCTTCTATCTCCGTAGACTAGTTTTGCCTGTCCTTGAACTTACATAGACTCCTACAGCTTTTATTCTTTGTGTCTGGCTTTTTTCACTTCATATAATGGTTTTCTTGTTTTGTTTGTTTTTAGTTTTTGATTTTTGGGATTCATCCATGTTGCTTATACCTAGGTTCTACCGTTTTTTTAATTGCTGAATAATGTTCTTTGTATGAATATATCATCATTTGTTCATTTTGAACGTGGAGTATTACACCTTCTTTTCACTTAATAGAGGTATCATTTTTCATATCTTTAACCTTTGAAAAACAGTTTTGATGGCTATATTCATATGGTTGAGGTATACTTTACAAGAATTTAGTAAAGTGTAAACAAGACTTGTTTACAAGACTTTAATATACTTATCATTAATATACTTAATGATAAGTATATTAAAAAACACCTGTTTTTGATCATCTAGATTGTTCCTCCCCCTATTTTTGGACAATTATAAATAATGTTTCAGTAAAAAATCTTTATATGCAAGTTTTTGTTTATATCATTGATTATTTCCTTAAGATAGATTACTATAAGGGGAGTATTGGGTTAAAAAGAGTAATATAAAACCAATACAATATTGTAAAGTTTAAAAATAAAATAAAATTAAAAAAAAAATAAAAAGAATAATATATTACCCAATTACATTGAAGTTTATACTAATTTCTTATAGTGTATTTCATACTATTCTGACAACATTGAGCTTAAAACATAGTCCTGATAGTTAAAAAGTGGTATATTTTTTGGTTTTATTGATAACCTGTTATGCTCAACAGTTTTTTAAATAAATATTTATTAGTTACTTGTCCATTTTAATTGGCTAATTTTGATTGCATTGCTTAATCTGTCTTCAGATGTTTGTGTGTTGAGGATATTAGCATTAAGAATATTTGTTTGATTTTCCTGTTTTTTAAAAATGGCTTTTTTAGTTTTGTTTTTTAATGTACTCCAGTTTTAAATGTTATATGGCATAATCTATAAAATTTTTGGTGTGATTTCTCCCACTGCTTCTATGCTTAAGAAATTATTTCTCATGTTTGATCAGACATTTGTTGATGCTTAAAATTTTTTTTTAAATTGAGGCATAATTGACGTGCAACGTTGTGTAAGCTTAAGGTATAGAGAACACTGATTCGATGCATTTATATTGCAGTATGGGTGCCATTGTAGTGTTAGCTTATAACCTCTCTCCAGTCACATGATTATCATTCCTTTTAGTGTTGGGATGCTGTTGCTTTTAAAAGCATTTTGTGTATTTGCTGACAAATTATTACCGTTCAGATAGGACAAGTTATTTGTTTAATCAATAGATAATCTAATACTTTTTGGTGTCTTGCTTGGTAGTGGAAAAATTACCATTCACGATTCAGTCTTACTCAAATAATAAATGGCTCATTTAAATATTGTTGTTCAAGTTCTCTAAGAAAAACGTCCGCCTCTTTATCTTTCCTCTCCAGTGTGTCTGGGGGGGTTACTTTATTGTCCTGGTGAGAAGGGAGGGTGCCTCTCCCCCCAACCCCCTCTTAGTGCTGGCTCATGTGGTCTTTGTGGTGTGATGTCTCTTGTCCACCAAGTAGCTGATTCCTCTCTTGTCTGCCCTGCTGAAACCTGCAGTTGGTGACTTGTAGTCCGTCTTTTCCCCTCAGGTAATGCTGTGGGAGAGTATTGACCATCTTCCTCTTGCCCTTTTGGAGTAAGCTCTTAGCTCTCCTTGTCTCCTTTGGATGTGGTTCGATTCTTATCCTCTTCTGTCTTACTGGAGCATACACTGCCAGGCTTACCAGCCCTCAACTTGGTGTCCACGCTGCATGGGAAGCACGAGAGATATACCATTTCTCTTATGGTTGCTTTGCTTCCCTTTTTTCTGTTACATACCCTTGCCTTTCTCATCAGTCTGAGGTTACCGAATATAAATACAATTACTTGCCTACTTGAGCACAACAGATAGGTTTGATCACCTGAGATAGGAACACCTTGTCAATTTTATACTTATAAGATACTTTTCTTTTAATGTACTATAATGAATATTCAAGAGAATATTATATTTAAAGCTTAATGTATTTTGATATCTGTAGTCCTTTATTTGAAGTGAAGTTTTTGATTAGTGAACTTACTACTTTTAAATGAAAGCAGTCTAGTGCTAAAGCAATGAAAAAATCAGACAGTAATTTCTGTCTTAGGTGAGGTGACTATTTTGATCAAGGCCTAGGAGCAGAGGGAATAAGCAGTGTCAATGCTAAGAGAGAGGGGAGAACTTTGAGGCAGAAGAAAAAGCAGCACAAAGCCTGGTGCCTCGATGCCGCCCCCAGGAGGCTAGTGTGGCTGGACCGCCCTGGGCCTGGAGGAGAGGAGTGGGGCTGTGAGGATGTGACAGGAGTCAGGTGGTTTGCTGATGGTTTAGTTGCTAAGTTGTGTCTGACTCTTGTGACCCCATGGACTGTGGCCTGCCAGGCTCCTCTCTCCATGGAGTTCTCCAGGCAAGAATACTGGAGTGGGTTGCCATTTTCTTCTCCAAGGGATCTTCCGGACCCAGGAATCGAACGCAGGCCTCCTGCATTGCAGACAGGTGGTTTGGTTTGATTTTTTCCCCCGTTTTAGATTTTCTATTAAGTGAGTGCCTGCATTTGTGCTAAGTTGCTTCAGTCATGTCTGACTGCGATCCTATGGATTGTAGCCTTCCAGGCTCCTCTGTCCATGGGATTTTTCCAGGTAAGGATACTGGAGTGGGTTGCTGTGCCCGTCTTCAGGGGATTCTTCCCGATCTAGGGATCGAAGCTCCGTTTCTTATGTCTCCCACCTTGCCAGGCCGGTTCTTTACCACTAGCACTACCTTAAGAACATTGTCATTTTTCCGTTCTTGGCAATTTCTGGTTTCAAGGTCTGATTCCATGGTTGTCATGAGGCTGTGAGAATTTTTTAACGACTTCTCCAAACGATTATGCCTTAGGCGGTTCCCATTTAATGGATCAAGTGGACTCTTCCTTCAGATTTTTGAAGAGTCTTTAGAATTTTCTGCAGATCATAAAAAGGGTAAAAAGAAAATAAGGAAGTACTGGTAAACAACCAAACCATGTTTCAACCTAAACACTCTGCTCACAAAAGGGCAAACCTACCCATTACTTATTAGGCTGTTAACATTATGGTTTCATATATGATCTTAATTTGCAGGTGACAACACCTGTGTGTGTGACAGGGAATTTGGAACCAAAGATCAGAGGAGACGCTCTTCTCCTTGTCAGACTCCAGATGAATTGGTAGCTTTTTACTAAGGCAGGTTCTGAAAAGTTAAGAAGTCAAAGAGACAGGTGTCATTTAGAGGGAGTTTTGAAAAGATCTTTTCATTTTCTGTTTAAAATAATATTATTTAATAATTAGATATTACTCATGCCTTTTTTGTTTTAAATTCTTTTCTGGTTAGGTTTCTCACTTGAACTTATTCAAAGGCCTAAACAGGAGCTCATGAAAAGGTCTCCCTCCCCGAGCCTGCCTCATTTTATGTTGATTGAGGGAAGAGGATTTATCCATGAGCAAACTCGGTGTATACAACTCGAATTCTGAAATACCTGGGTCTCCTTCTAATGTACCCAAGATGTTTGAAAATGAATACATCCAGGATATCTTTTTCTTTCTCATTTGGGGTAGTGTTAACTGACAGATAGGAAGTTGAATGCACACAGAAGTTTATATGACAGTACAAGATGTAAGATTGGTGAACATTTTATACTTTTGTTTATATTTTTGTAATAAAGACTTACATTATCTCAAGGAGTAGAATGGCTGAAATCAGGCCTCCTGCAAATAGTTGATTAGTTTTTTTGTATTCACAGATTAAAAAAGCCTTATTGCAGGGCTAACGGCCAGAAAGCCCCTTGGTCTACTGATGCAGATAGTCAAAGGGCCACAACTCAAACTGTATAGGCTGAACATGGGAATTTCTCTGTGTGTAACTGGACGTCTCTTGGGGAAACCTTCAGGCCTGGTAAACTGTAGGGCTTTCACCCTCATTTTCCCTTTCTCTCTTTCTAGCTCTTGTCTCATTTTTCTTCTGCTTGACTTGATTTTCAAAAACACTGTCTTCCATTTGCTATACCTCATAGGCCACATAGCCCTTAGACTTGTACTAGAGGAGGAACACATTTTTGTTTGTGGATAGCTCTTAGACAAGTTCCAGGTAATCTGTTCATCCCAGAATTTGTCAACCTAGAGAAACAGGGTTTAGTCCCATCCAAACTGCTCTTCAGAGCACAGTTATTTTATAGAGTTGCTCCCTGAAGGCAAAGATGCAGAGGGAAAATTATTTCCATTATAGTCAGAATATTTGGTTCAAGTTCTTGTTCTGATGCCTTCAATCGTATGATCTTGGGCAAGGCTCTCGACCTCCCTTACTTTCCTCTTTTGCAAGATTACACTCATTCAGCAAACATTTATCTAATGACTACTCTTTGCCACATGTTGTGTTAGAGTAGATAATTTGGTGAAAGACAATATGGTAGACTATAGTTGGCTAGAGGAGGAAGACAGTGAAGAGGAACTAACAGAGTGATAGATGTCTCCATAGACTGCTATGGAAATGTTGAGAGTAAGCACCTCACTCAGATTGGGGAATTAAAGAAGCCAATTGACTTGGAATTGGCTTTGAACTGAATTGACAGAAGGAATTGACACTTGAACTGAATCTTCGAGGTTAATAAGGCATCAGCCAGCTGAAGAAGGTTAAAAAAGCAATCTAGATTTTGGGAACAAGGGCAAGGAATCCTGAGAAGTTTAGTTTATTCATGGACATGCAGGCAGTTTGGTTTGAATGGAATAAAGAGGCTGAAGTTCAGGCAGGTCGCTAATCTGGATGTCCTCAAGCAGCATGCCAAGAGATTTAGAGGTTATCCTGGAGTTGATTGGGAGCCTTGAAAGGATTTTAAGTTGAGAGATAAAATAATTGTATATTTGTCTTCAAAATAATTGCTTTTGCACTATATGGGAAATAGTTTGGATAGGCTTAAAGTTTAAGGGAGAAGATGCATTACAAGGATGCTGTAATTCAGGCTTAATGTGATGAGAACCTGAAAGTGAAATGTAATTAATAAGCTATTTCATAACCTAAAATCCAGTTATTTCTAGTTTTACTGATAATTAACATAATGAAATTAAATCAGCTCAGATGCTTCAGAAAATCTGGTTCACCTATCAAATTTCTACTAACAGCCACAGCGGTCCACAAAGTTCTAAGTCTCACAGATTTATCTCCCAGGGAAAACGGGAGACCATGAAGCCTCAAGCAGTACCTGGATCTGCCTATAGGGACAAGTTTAACTTGCTGTGACTCATACTACACATGCTAAGAGAAAGCAACTTTTCTAACCTAGCTACCAGTGACTGGACCAGGACCTGGACACATTAGCCAAAAGCAACCAAATACTGTCTTGACACAAACATACCAAGCACACCTGATGACAAGGGGAACTTGGCACAGGAGCATGCCATGAAATTGTTCTAAATGGAACAACAGCAATCCAATATAACCAAACTCTTTGAGGAGAGATGCTTAAATACTAGATGAATGAATAACAGACGTGTCACTCAAACTTAGGTTGTATCCTAAACAATGCCATTTTATCCAAGATAATATTACACATCCCTATTATGGAAGCTGCTAAGTTGCTTCAGTCGTGTCTGACTCTGTGCGACCCCATAGATGGAAGCCCACCAGGCTCCGTTGTCCCTGGGATCCTCCAGGCAAGAACACTGGAGTGGGTTGCCATTTCCTTCTCCAATGCATGAAAGTGAAAAGTGAAAGTGAAGTCACTCAGTTGTGTCCGACTCTGAGCAACCCCATGGACTGCAGCCCACCAGGCTCCTCTGCCCATGGGATTTTCCAGGCAAGAGTACTGGAGTGGGGTGCCATTGCCTTCTCCATATTATGGAAGCCCTAGACCCTAAAACTCCTCTTTCCATATGTACTCCCAACAAACCCTCAATGCCAAAGATAGATCTTCTAATACCCTTCACTGAGGCTTTAAAGAGTGATAAAATGGACTCTTTATAAGGATCTCATATTCAGTTGAAACTGAACATAGTCAAAACTGAATTCCTTCTCTCTCCAAAGGTCTACTCCAACTCCTCTCATTGTGAACACTATTACAGCATATGTGAAAGTCACCCTTCATGGCCTCTATCGTGCAATCCCCAAGTCTGCCTCCTAAATATCTAGTCACTGTCCCCTCTTCTCCATCTTCAAAGTTCATAGGCTGATGACTAGCTGCTAATTATTGTGATGTTGGCTTACTAGGTATTTTGAACCTGTTTAAACAATCAGTCTAAGTGTTACCAGTTTGTAATGCCTTTCTCAAAAGTCTGTTGGAAAGTAGAACAGTTGAGAAATTGAATGTTTGTAAGGCAATGGCACCCCACTCCAGTACTCTTGCCTGGAAAATCCCATGGACGGAGGGAAGTGACTTAGCCGCAGTAGTATTAACAAGTACAGAGCTACAATTTTGCTTTCTGCCACTAGATGGCGCTTGTGTACTGATAAAACAACCTACACACTTTTTAAGTTCTGTTTGGTTAATACTCCAAGGCTTATGTTTATTGATTAGTGACAGGTTAAATTATATAAAATTGCCAGTTTTGACCTTGCTTTGACCTGTAAATATTACAGTTTCGTATAGTTCAACCTAATAGGAAAAATTTAGCTAAGTACATAATTCTAAAGCCTCTTGGATAAGTGAAATAAATCAGTTCAGTTCAGTCACTCAGTCATGTCCGACTCTTTGCAACCCCATGGACTGCAGCACGCCAGGCTTCTCTGTCCATCATCAGCTCCCGGAACTTGTTCAAACTCACGTCCATTGAGTCGGTGATGCCATCCATCTCAAATAAATATGAAGTGGTAAAAAGCAGAAATTCATTCTAAATCTGATTTTACCTGTTATGTATTATATTTCTTGATTTGTTGAATATATTCTTTCTCTTTTATCATATGCTTTATTCATGAAATGTATGTCAGAACTTTTCAAAATGATACTTCTTTTAAAAATAGTATTTTTTATGAAGATATCACTTTATAGAATAGATGTAGAACTGAAAGACTGCAAGACAAAACTTTCAGTACTTCCTCATATTTTTATATAGGATTATATTAATTAAATTAGGGATGCTTTTCATTTTGGGAAATAAGTCTAAACCCATAATAAAGAAAGATTAAACTCTCATAAGCCAGAAAAGAGAATTTGAATAGGTTACCAAAGCAAAAATGAGGGAGAATGAACTGGAATTCAGTGAAGCCAGGAATCAGAGAGCCAGGGAGATAAAGGTAAAGGAAGAATTATTTGGGTCAGAAGCTCTTATCTTAGGCAGTCTTATTTAAAATTAAGAAGAAGAACTAGTAACTGAAAGAAAAATAAAGAATAGGAACTACTGTACATTGTAACCCTTTAAATAAAACTAATTGCTTAGTTAAACTAGATGCAACACTCTTCATTTTATGAAATCGAAATATAGCTTTTTTCTTTAAAGTGCAATATGAAGAGGGTCTCTCAACATCTGTTTCCCCAAGTATAGGATTAAAAATCAAATTATTAAAAAATATTTTGGGGGTTTATGTTCTGGCTGTGATGAAATAACTGGGACTAGATTTACCCTCTCACTATAAAATCTAGAAAACCTGGATATGTTTTTATATTATATATGAACTGATATGATATGAAGAGAAGTTGTGAGTTAAAGATGTATATTGATGCAGGGCAAAAAATAGTTAAGAATACAATAGTGGAGATAAAAATGGGATCATAAAATGTAATCTAGAAGAAGGCAGAAAAAAGGTAGAAAAAGGAGTAATGAACTCATAAATAGAAAACAAAGAACAATGTGATAGATCTAAACACAGTTATATTGATAATTATGTTAAATGTAAATGGTCTAAAATACTGGTTAAAAGTTAGAGTGTCAGATTGTATAAGACAGCAGGAGATATAACTATATGATGTATAAAGAAATCTACTTTATTTAAAAATATTAAAAAATTTTTTTTAATTTTTTATCAGGTATAACCAATTAACAATGTTGTAAGAGTTTCAGGTGAACAGTGAAGGGGCTCAGCCATACATATACATGTATCCATTCCCCCCAAACTCTGCTCCCATTCAGGCTGCCGCATAACATTGAGAAGAGTTCCCTGTGCTATATAGTAGGTCCTTGTCGGTTATCCATTTAAAATACAGCAGTGTATACATGTCCATCCCAAACTCCTTAACTATCCCTTCCATCCATCCTTCATCCCCACCCTGTAACCATAAATTCATTAAGTCTGTGAGTCTGTTTCTGTTTTGTAAGTAAGTTCACCTTTATCTAAAGAAACCAATTTTAAATATAAAGACGTAGATTGGTTAAAAGGATGGGAAATGATATTCTGTGCAATCATTAATTATAATAAAGCTGGAGTGGCTATATCAGATAATGTAGACTTCAGGACAAGGAATATGACAAGGTATAAAATTATCAGTGATAAAAGGGTAAAATCATCAAGAAGACTTAACAGTTCTAAATATACATGCACCTACTAACAGGCTTTAGAGTAAGTTAATAGAAATACGTACTGCTGCTGCTATGGACTGAATTATGTACTCCCAAGATTCACACCCCCCAAAGTAATGGTATTTGGAGATAGGATCTTTGGAGGGTAATTAAGCTTAGATAGATCATGAGGGTGGGGCCCTCAGCGTGGAATTAGTGTCCTTATAAGGACAGCCGCAGACAGCTGGCTTTCTGCACTTTGCCCCTCTCCCTATGTGAGGACATAAGAAGTTGGCTGTCTACAAGCCAGAAAGAGAGCTCTTTCATCAGAAACTGGCCATGCTGGCACCTTGGTCTTGGACATCTGGCTTTCCACAACTGAGAGAAATTTAATTCCTGATTAAGCCTCCCAGTCAATGGTAAGTTACTAGGACAGCGCAAGCTAAGACATTGATAGAATTCATTAACACTGTCATCCAGGGTTATGAAACCCTCCTTCAATAACAGCAGAATATACATTATTTCCAAGTGCACATGCAGTGTTCAGCAAGACAGGATATGCTGTGCTATTAGACAATTTTCAGTAAATTTAAGAGACTTGAAATGATACAGACTCTGTCATCTGACCACAAAGGGAAAAAGTTAGAAATACCATAAAAATATCTGGTAAATTCTGTAAATATTTGGAAATTTAAGGACACATTTCTAAGTAATGCACTAGTCAAAGGAGAAGTCACAAAGAATACTAGAGAAGTATTTTGAACTAAATTAGGGTAAAAATGAAACATTGAAATATGTGGGTGCAGCTGAAGTTGTGCTTGGAGGAGAATGTATATTTTTAAATGCTTACATGAGGAAAAACAGATCCAGAATTAATGCTTTAGGTTTCTACCATAAGAAACTGGAGGAAGAAGAGCACATTAAATATCAAAATACAGAGAAGGAAATGGGAAAAATAGGAGCAAAAGGTGATGACATTGAAAACGGATAAACAACTGAAAAAAAAATCTCAGTGAAATCAATGAAATAAAAAGTAATTCTGGGAAAAGATCTATAACATGATAAATTTCTAGCTAGACCAACAAAAGAGAGATTGTGAACTTATATTACTGCCAATATCAGGACTAAAAGAGGGAATTCTACTGATACCAAAAGAATTATAAGGGAACCTTAAGAATGACTGTTGCTAGATTTGATCACTTAGATCATTGGTTGGCAAACTGTGACCTGTAGGTTCGTTGCCTGTACTTTTATTCGAACATAGCCATGTCCATGTATTCATATATTGTTTTGGGCTGCAACTGTAACAGTAGAGTTGAGTAGTTGTGACAGACTATTTATATATGCCCTGCAAGCTTAAAGTGTTTACTGTCTGGTTCTTTAAGGAAAAGTTGACTGACTTAGGTGCAAATTTGTAAGAAGGCACAAATGACCAAAACTGACTTAAAGACAATTAGAAAAATCTCAGTAAACCCTATTAAAGAAGTTGAGTTTATTTTAGAAACTTTGCCAGAAAGAAAATTCAAATTGCAAACGAGTTCACTAATAATTTCTACCAACATTTGAGGAGGAAATACTGTCATTATCTCAGAAAACAGAGGAAAAGAACACTTCCCAATTCATTTTATGAGGCCAGTGTTGTCTTGTACCAAAATCAGTCAAAAAACTTAAAACTTGAGATCAGTATCCTTCATCATCACAGATAGAAAAACCCTTAACAAAATATTAGCAATTTAAATTCAGTAATATTTAAATCATACAATACACATGATTAAATGGAGTTTATCTTAGGAAAGCATTAACCATATTTATAAAGGTGAAAAACCATATGAGCACCTTATTAAACACAGAAGCATTTGATGAAAGTCAGAAATCATTCATGATATAGACTCATCAAACTAGGAATGCCAGAGAACTTAGTCTAATAAAGGACTTCTCTAAACAACCTTTAGCTAACATGTTTTGTAGTGAGAGATTGAATACTTTTTAAGATAAAGAACAAGACAGCGATGCACACCATTTTCACTTCTGTTCAACATTGTGCTTGAGTTCTAGCAAGTACAGGAAGAAGAAGAAATAAATAGAAAATATTGGAAAAGAAGAAATAAAACTGCAAATTACATGATCATATATGTAGAAAATTATAAGAAATCACAAAAGCTACTGAAATAGAGGAGTTCAGCAAGATCACAGGTTACAAGATCAAAAAATTACAGTATTAATTTTTATACAAAAAAATCAACAGTATTTCTGTTTAATAGTAAAGAACAGCCAGAAAATTTAAAAAGCATAAAAACATATACTCAGGCTTAAATGTAGGAAAATATGTGCATAATCTGTATATTGATTGTGAAAAAATATTGCTCAAGCTAAAGAACAGTTGTATTATTAAGATATCAATTTTCCTAAAGTTAACATGAAGATGTGATAAAATCTCAATCAAAACCCTAGCAGGTTTTTTTTGTGAAATAGTAAGATAAAATTAACGTTCAAATGGAGATGCAAAGGATCTAGAGTAGTGAAAACAATTTTGAAAAGGATGAATAAATTTGCAGAGCTCACACCACCTGACTTCAAAATTTACTGTAAACCTACAGTAATCAAGACAGTGAAATATTGGCATGGGGAATAATATATGATCATTCCTAGGTATCCGTGGGGAGTGAGTTCTAGAACCCCACTCCCAGCCCCTGCAAATATCGTAATCCAATGATGCTCTCAAGTCTTTTATATAAAATGATGCAGTGTTTGCATATAATCTGTATACATTCTCTCATACTTTAAATCATCTCTAGATTACTTATAATCCCTAATACAATGTAAATGCTATATAAATAGTTGCTAGGGCGTGTGGTAAGTTCAAGTTTTGCTTTTTTGGGACTTTCTGGAGGTTTTTTTTTTTTATATATTTTCTGCACATGGTTGGTTGAATCCAAGGATGTGTATGTAACCCACAGATAATGAAGGCTGACTGTGTAGATCAGTGGAACAGAGTAGAACAGAAGTTGGCAAACTAGGGCCCATGGACCAAATCTTTCCTGCCTGCTTTTGCATGGTTTGTAATCTAAGAATGTTTTTTACATTTTAAAATGGTTGAGGAAAAGAAATCCAAAGAGTGATATTTTATAACATGTGAAAATTAGATGAAATTCAGATTTTAAGGTCTGTTAGTGAAGTTTTATTAGAACACAGCCATGATTATTTGTTTGTGTTTTCTCTGTAGCTGCTGTCTTGCTGCATTAGCAGAGTTGAGTAGGTATAGCAGAAGTTTTATGGCTTGCAAAGCCCAGAATATTTATCATCTGGCCCTGTATAGAAGTTTGCTGATCCCAGGAATATAAAGTCAAGAAATAAACATACCCACATATGGTCAATTTGTTTTGTTTTCAAAATTAATTTCAGTGAAGGTGTTAATAGGCAGAGTCTACTCCTTCCAACAACCAGTGGTAATACAGTTTAGTATCCAGATGGGAAAAAGTGATCCTCAACACTTACCTCACACCATAGACAAAATTAATTAGAAATAGATCATAGACCTCCATGTAAAAAGCTGTAAACTTTCTAGAAGAAAGTGTTTTGTTACTTTGGAGACCGAGATTTGGAGCACAAAGAACACAAATCATAGAAGAAAAAATTGAGATACTGAACTTGATCAAAATTTAAAACTTCTACTACCCCAGAGTCACACTTTTAAGAGGGAAAAAGTCTGCTGCACTCGCACGCTGTGATGGCCCTCTTGTCTGTGGAGTGTGTTTCTCTCTGAATAAATTCACCTCTTACCTTTAAAAAAAAAAAAGTGCAAAAGTGACGGGGAAATTCCTTGGCAGTCCAGTGGTTAGGGTTTCCCTTGCCTCTACTGCAGGGGGCACAAGTTCGTCACTGGTCGGGGAACTAAAATCCCACGTACCATGTGGTGTGGCTAAAACAAAAAACTCGAAAAAGCAGGACAGACTGGAAAAAAAAATTGCAGTGCTTATGTTGACAGGATTTGAATCCAGAATGATATAAACGAACACAGGAAGACAAGTATGAGCAAAATATTTGACTAGACACTTCAATGAAGAGATAAAGAATGGCTAATAAGCACATGAAAAGATGCTTGAAATCACTAGTTATCAGGGAAATGTGGCATAAAATAGCTAAAATTTTAAAAGGTTGAAAGGAATTTCCTGGCGGTCCAGTGGTTAGGGTTCTGTGCTCTCACAGCGGTGGGTCCAGGTTCAGTACCTGGTTGGGGAACTGAGATCCCACAAGCCACGCAGCCAAAACAAACATACTCCCTCCCCAATTGAAAAAAAGCCAAAAAGGCTGATAATACCAAGTATCAGGGTGGAATGACTGGCGCCCTCGTAATTACTGCTGGGAATATTAATGGTATGGCCATTCTATCGTGGTTTCTCACTCTAGTTAAATATACACTTACATGCCATCCAGCAGTTCCACTCTGGTATTTACCTAAGAGGAAAGAAAATATGTGGCTATTCAAAGACTTGTTCATGCATGTTTGTAGCATTTTTTCTTTGTAATAGCCCTGAGAAGGGGACGACAGAGAATGAGATGGTTGGATGGCATTACCGACTTGATGGACATGAGTTTAAGGGAACTCCGGGAGTTGGTGATGGACAGGGAGGCCTGGCGTGCTGTGATTCATGGGGTCGCAAAGAGTCAGACACAACTGAGTGACTGAACTGAACTGAATAACCCTGAACTGGTCATATCCAATAGCCCTGAACTGGTCATATCCACCACCAGGTAAATGCTTAAATTGTGTCATACCCATGGCATGGAATACTACTTGGAAGTAGCACTTCTGGTCCAAGTCACAGTATGGGTGAGTCCCCACAACATTATGCTGAACCAAAGAAGCCAGATGCATAGTGTATATACTAGAAGATTCTATTTTTGTGACATTTTAGAAAAAGCAAAACTAATCTGTTGTGACAAAAAAAGTGGGAATTTTTTTTCCAACATACCAGTGCTTTTCTCTGGGTGATAGAAATATTCTGTATCTAGATTTTCAGTTCAGTTCAGTCTCTCTGTCGTGTCCTACTCTTTGCAACCCTGTGGACTGCAGCACGCCAGGCCTCCCTGTCTTATCACCAACTCCCAGAGTTTACCCAAACTGTCTAGATTTTGGTGACTGTTAAATGGATGATGTAAAAACTCATTAGTTATGAGTTTTGAAGTAGGCCTATTTCATTATATGTAAAATACACCTCAATAAAGTTGACTTAACAATACATTTTGTAATTCTCAATTTTCTTTGATGCTAAAAATATTTCTCAGAAAGCATCTGATTTTTGCCTCTCAAGCATTTGGCTAAAACCATTATAAATGTCTTACTAGGGGCTAAAGTAATATTTACCTCATAGAGTGAGGCTAAAATGTCTATTAATTGCTTAGCTTCTGCGTTTCTTCAATAAATGGTATTTAATTGTTAGCCTTTATTATATTATGGGTAATATTGTTTGGTTACAAATGCATACTCTGGAGTTGAAATGGTAGCTGTGTGGATTTGAGCAGGTTACTCAAACATTCTCATTCTCAGTTAACTCACCTATAAATTGGAGAAAATAAATTTTGCATCCTCATAGGGTAGTTTTCAGAATTAAACTAACAATTCCGTGACTGCACATGGCCCATTACCTTACTTTACCATAATGTTTTTAGTTCCTTAAAAATAATTTAAATAACTGTGTATTTGTTCCAGGACATTATTTTGAGAGGTTTTCAAAGTTTCATTTCTATCCAATTAAAAAAATTACACTATAATTCTATTATTATTTCCGAGTATATGCTTCAGATAAGGGATGGCTGATTCTGTAATACGGATATGCATACTCTTGGCCGTTTGTTGGAATTCAGTTGGCCTTGGATAATGCTGTCATTGCAGCTCAGAGTCATTTCTTTGGAAACTACTGTGTATTTCGGCGGTTGTTAACTTAGGGTTTAAATGCAGGCCTCGGAGAACCTGTGCCTTTTATGTGGTTGTCTTACGCACATCCCACTGCTGCCTCGCCATGGCATTATAGCCATCTGTTTTACCTTTGATCTTTCAACTTTCTCACTTTCATTCCTGAAAAATGGCTAGTCTGTGTTTCCTTGCCACTGAGTTAGTATTCAAGTACTAATAACTTGTTAATGAATTTCCCATGATACACATCCAGAACTTCCTATTCCTTGGCTCTGCTGTTGAAGGCAGTCAGGCAGGCAGGCTCAAGGCTCACCACATAACTAGATTAGGAGGGTTTAAATGATCTGGTAGGTTTATTAAATAAAAAGTATTTTCATGCCACATGAGTTTAACATTTTTTGTGTCCCCCCCCCCCCAAAAAAAGTCCCCAAACAAAAGCAGACGTGAACAAAGCCAATTCTTAAATTTAAAAAGTTACTTTTTATAATTCTTGCTTGACCTTTGTCTGAGTTTTGTTTAGTCTCTTAAAAAAAATGCTCGTGAAATCCTTTCTGACTTTTTTACTTTTTGTCTGCTGTGTAGCGTTCAGGATCTTATTAATAGTTCCTCAGCCAGGGGTCAAATCCATCTCCCTGCATTGGAAACGTGGAGTGTTAACCACTAAATGTTGAGGGGAGTTCTGTTTTTGAGTTCTTTATACTAAAAGTTTATGTATTATTTTCCATAAATGTGAATATAAGGAAATTGCATCAAAAGAATAATTGTTTTTCCCTTCTCAAGTTCATCATGATTCTTTAGGAAAATGCAACCATGATTTCGGAGAAGGCAGTGGCACCCCACTCCAGTACTCTTGCCTGGAAAATCCCATGGACAGAGGAGCCTGGTAGGCTGCAGTCTGTGGGGTCGCTAAGAGTCGGACACGACTGAGCGACTTCACTTTCATTTTTCACTTTCATGTGAAGGAAGTGACAACCCACTCCAGTGTTCTTGCATGGAGAATCCCATGGATGGAGAAGCCTGGTGGGCTGCCGTCTATGGGGTCGCACAGAGTCGGACACTATTGAAGCGACTTAGCAGCAGCAGCAGCAGCAGCAACCATGATTTAAATGTGATAAATGCTAAATTTATTATATTTAAACAATTTTTACCCTAGTTTAGGGGAAATAAACCACATCCTCTATTGAGACATTTTATTAATCTGTTGTTCAGTCTCTGAAAACCAAGCACAATACTTAATTTCCTTTGTGTTTGAAGCAATACGGTCTCACAGATGTCTTCTTTTTGTTCACTTGAACAGAATCTTGCTTCAGCAGTGCATATTATTTATTTATTTGTGTTTTAAGGAAATATCTGGGCAAAATGACAGATCAGTTTACAAAGCTCTTTTTAAGGTGGCATATCAGGTGAATGAGGGGCTTTCATTTTTCAGAATTGTGCAAAGAAAATTTGTATAGGTTCCTTATATTAGTTCTGAGAAATTTGAAAATTCTGAATCTTTTTTTCCTTTGTTTTGGAGAGTTCCTTTATGAATTGAGAAACAGTGTCATCTGGTGTTTCTCATTAATAATCACTTTTTATATATCTCCTTCAACTATGGGGGCTTCCCTGGTGGCTCAGACTGTAAAGAATCTGCTCGCAATGTGGGAGACCTGGGTTTGATCCCTTAGTCGGGATTATCCCTTAGAGAAAGGAGTGGCTACCCCTATCCAGTATCCTTGCCTGGAGAGTCGCATGGACAGAGTGGCTGGTGGGCTACAGTCCTTGGGGTTGCAAAGAGTCAGACACGACTGAGAGACTAACACTTAATGATATTTAGTGAGGGGTTTGTGAAGTTTTTAACTTTAATTGGACTTAAAAAAGAAATTGAAGTATAGTTTTTAATGCAAGTGCTATGACTTTTAATAATAAGACTTTATGCTATATGTTTATAGAAGTTTATGTAATAATAGGACTTCTTGGAAATGGAATATTGTGTCTCATAAATTCTGGGCAAGATTTGGGTGATCGTCAAAATAGGCCATGGTGCAGAGTTTGTTTTTATGTTGGTGACTGGAAACTTGAATGTATTTTATCATAGAAAGATTGTGATAAATGGTAGCAAAGTTCCCAAGATAGCCTATAAAAACTGGTTTTAATTACAGTGAGCAGCATACTTTGTAAACAGTTCTAACTTCAAGGAACATGTTCTTAATGCCACCTGATCTATAGTAATGAGCTTATTGCAACTCTAATAGTAAGTATCAGGAGTAGAAAAGAAAGGGGCTGATAGAGGGAGTTTCCTCCTCCACGGTTTTAATTCAAATTGTTTATTAATGGAAACAAATTTAGTCAGTCACAAAGAAGAGCCTTAAGGTTGGCTGTGCTTTAAGAGAAGGCTTAAAGACAGCAGTAGGCTAAATAACCAGATGTAAAAATTGTAGAAAGGACCTGAAGATGAAAAAGTGATAATGGCATTAATTTTTTTCCAGGGTGTTGTGACTAAGACATGCCTTATAGCAATAGTATGAAATATAATGTTTAGTGCAGTGTAAAGTTGTTAAGAAGTGGGAATGGCATGTTGGAACAAAACAGTTCCCATATTTTGTAGGGAAATTTCTGCTTTATAAGATAAAATCTACATCATCCAAATTTGTTTCTGTGCAAGGGTTCTAATTTCTCCACCTTTTCCATACTTTTTTTTCTTTTTTTTAATAGTCATCCTAATGGATATGAAGTGATCCCCACCAATTTTAAAACCACTTCTCCATTCCTGATTCTTGTCTGGGGACATGTTCTTTCTCTGATTCATTGACAGAGGAATATATTTATTAGTAAATTGATTCATTCAATATGTCAGTGTCAGTCAGTGAGAGCTCTTGAGGAGCAAGATGGTGGTGAACATGAAGATGAGTAAGACATCACCTTTATTCTTGAGTTTATAAGTTAGTGGGAGAGGGTAGATGATTATAATTCAGAGTGATACATGCCATGACAGCAATTACCACATACACCTCAAAAATAGAGTGTTTTTAACTTGTTTAAAACATTTCCGTTAAGATATGGAATTTAACTTGTTTAAAACATATCCATTAAGATATGGAATAAGGCACACCATCTCCAGAACTATTCAGCATTGGCCTAGAGGCATTAGTTGGTGCAGTTAGAGAAGAGAGAGAGTGAGCAATTTAGAGGCATAAGGCTTAGAAAATAATTGAAACCAAGAATTCAGCAAAGTGGCATGATAAAATTATATCTAGAATCAATAGCCTTCAAATATACAAGGACTTATAAGTAGACTTCCTGATGGCTCCGTGGTGAAGAATCCACATCCGCCCATTTGGGAGATGTGGGTTCGATCCCTGTGTTGGGAAGATTCCCCTGGAGAAGGCAATGGCAACCCTCTCCAGTGTTCTTGCCTGGGAAATCCCGTGGACAGAGGAGCATGGCAGGCTACAGTCCTTGGGGTCTCAGAAGAGTTGGGCACGACTTAGAGACTGAAACAACAACAAAACAAATGTAATGATAGAGAAAACTTCACTTATAACAACAACAAAGAGGAGAAAACACTGATGAATAAACTTACGAAGAAGTGTGTAAAAACGCATGAGGAAAACTTTAGAGTACTTTGGAAAGACATAAAAGTAAACTTCAATGAATGAAAAGATATTTTTTGTGTGGATAGGATGGCTCAACAACATAAAAGCCAGTTTGAAAAGTAAAATAAATGAAAGTACAGAGGAAGAAATAAAGAAGATGGAAACAGAAATAAATGAAGTAGAGAATAGAGGGAAGTAAATCTAACTGATAAATCAAAACTGTGATTTTTAAAATTGACAAAATAGACAAACCACTAGCTAACTATCAAGGAGGTAAAAGGGAGAAAGAACAGATGAAAAAAGACAGAGAAATGACAAAGAGAAAATAACCATGGGGTTGGAGAAAAATGTGAACAAATTATAAGAGACTACTTTGCAGACTTCTGTAAAAATATGTTTAAAAACCTAGATGGTATAGATAATTTCCCAGGAAAATATTATGCACCAAATCGGCCCATTAGAGATAGAAGCTTAAATATGTCAATATACGCTGGAAAAAAATTGAGAAAGTTAATAAGCCCATAGAAAAGCAGTGGGCCCACATGGTTTCACAGGGGAATTCTATCCCTCAAATTATCAAAGACCAGATAGTTTTAATGTTATATTGACTAGACAATAGAGAGGAAGGGATAGAGAGGAAAGTGGAATTTCTAATTTTCTTTAGAAAACAAATATAACATTAATACCTAATCCTGGCAAGACAGGACAGAAAAAGAAATTGCAATCTAATATATAAACATATGAGAAAAAAACTTGAGCAAATAGATTCTGATACCAAATTAATTAAAGTGTATATCTCTCAGAAAATCTTCTTGAGTTGAATTCAACCCATTTATTCTAATGTTTTCATTTTTATAGCTTAACTGTTGACAGCTCTGCAGTTTCCTTGATCACTGCTTTACAGGTGTCCCTTAGATTCTGTTATGTAGTATTTTCATTATGGTTAATGATTCTATAGTTCCAAGAATTTTTTCTTGTTATAAAGTTGTTTTACTACAGGTTCAATTTCAGAGTTAGAAGGGTCTTCTTTATAAAAATTTTTAACTCATTTTTGGTTTATTATATTTTGCTCCTAGACTGTTTTTTTGGTAATATTTCTTTTTGTAGAAGCTTTCTCATGCTTTCTTTGAGATGTAGTGTAGGATCAGGGGGAATATTGCAGATGCTCTTGACAGCAAGTATAAAGGATGTGAAGTTTGAGATATATACGTGTGTGTGTGTCTTGGGGGCATTAGTTAAAAAGACTCTTTAGAACCCCATGGACTGTAACCCACCAGGCTTCTCTGTCCATAGAATTTTCCAGGCAAGAACACTGAAAGAGGCTTGCCATTTCCTACTCTAGGGGATATTCCCGACCCAGGAATCAAACTCGTGTCTCCTGCATTGGCAGGCGGATTCTTTACCACCAGCGTCGCCTGGGAAGCTCAATAAACCTGTAACACACCCTGTTGTAAGTCAGGCAGTTTCTGGTTCTTGAGGAGCCAGTCAAGTTGTCAATTGCCATACCATTAAAAATAATTTTTGATGATAGATCACAATGTAAGTTGTGATAGAAAAAATTTTTGCTATAACAAAACTCAAGGATGATTTACTTGTGAATAATTGTCAGTGATTATGCCTAGAAAACTCTGAAATAAGAATAAAATAGAGAAAATTATCTTTTTTAGTAGTAAGAAATACTTCCTTAGATACAGCTGTGTACATTTTTTTAAAAAGCCCTATCTATCTCATTGAGAAGCATGCCTATTAAGATTTTACATTTTTAGAAAGAGTTATTTATCAAAATTTGTAATATTCATGTTCCATTACTTATCTGCTAATACTAATTGGAATAATGGCTAATTCCACAAATTTTTTAAATGTTCATGTGTATGATCACAGGCAGTACAAATTTCTGAAAATTTGAATTAATATTCATGTTTTTGATGCATAGGTTTGTGAGAGTGAGCAGCAAAATGTAACATTAGAATAGAAATCTATGGAAAGTAGAATTAAAAGGAAGATCAAGAAGAAAAAATTGATGTAAAATTCCTAATGTATTTAACAGAATTTATGTATTTTTGAAGTAAATAAGGGTGGATATCAGCTTACTGTGATATTTAGATTCTTTTCAATACATTTAGAGGAGTGACATAGCGCCTTTATTTTGAAATATTAATATTTACAATAAGCCAGAAACTTCATCCTTTGTATTTCAGCTGCTAATGAAAAATTTTAGATATTAATTAAAATTTTAAATGTAATCAAAAATGTCGAGGAGTATATATATGTAGTTTTCAAAATTCTTTTATGAGGTATGAGCATTAAGTTTGAAGACCATTGCCATGGACTGATTTGAAGAGAAGCTGAGTTAGAGATGACCATTGCAGAATGCACAGAGGGGTGTACAGTTTCATTTTGCCTTTTACATACATTAGCAAGTGTGGCAATGAAAATGGATGGTGAAATGGATGATGAAAAGAAGTAGATGATGATTGGTAATTTAAAAAGTCTTGAACATGAATATGGCAGTCGTAGTTCATCTTTTGAGTTTAGTTACACCCAAAAGTGAAATCTTGTTTTCTTTCTATAGTATTTAAAATAATTCTCCCATTTATGAAATAATAAAATTGTATCCACCATTGATATTTCTGGCATAGTCCAGGTAAAAATATTTGTCTTGACCCATTAGAGGGCAGCATAAATTTACCTTTGGAATTAGCTTTCATGGTGTATGAATGCTTTTGAGTCACAGACGTAATGTCAGCATCAGTTAAATAAACTGTGAAGTTTCTTAGTTCAAATTAAAATCTTTCATTTGGAATTTTTGTAATATAATAAAAAATAGCTGTATAAAAGTGAACCTTTCTTTTTCTTTTTTCCCTCACTTTCCCTATCCCTGGTAAGCACATTAGAGCTTTAATAAATTTGTAAAACTACTCAATTTGATTCCAGACTTAAGATTTATCTTGATGAATTACCAGGTACTCCTTGAGAAATGGATTTGAAGATAAGTTTGCAAAATGCCGCATCCTGTATCCCTCTGAAGACTCCTTACAGATTCTTAAAGATGTCACGCAGAAAATGATTTGTCCAAGTGGTTCCCAACCCTGACTGAATGGCAGGCTCTCCTGGAAGGCTTTAACACATCTGATGGCAGGCTCTATCTGGACTAATTAAATCAGAATTTCTGGTTGGGGCATCTGAACATCAGTGTTTAAAAATGTTCCCCTGGTGATTCTAATGTGCAGTCATTGGAATACTAACCCAAACACACGGTACCCTCTGTTAATATCAAAGATTACTTTATGATATGTTGGTTTAAAGTAGTCATAGAACTTTTGAAAGAGCTAAGTAGAAGGTAAAAGTTACAGTTAACCACAGATCTCAGGGAATCAATTGTTTCTGGACAGCCAAGGGTTCCAAATCGTGGAGGATTTCACCCTTTTTTGAAAACTAAACTTTTTTTACTTCAGTGATTGTGGAGAGAAAATTTTCTAAAGGTTAAGGCATACCTTTTTCATGTTAAAAATGTTAACAGTGCAGTTATCCTCCCACTAAAAATAAATTAAAAAGATGCTAACAGTTATGAACATAAAGAATCTCACATGCTGACTCAGTCTGAACCATATAAATGGCAAGTGTTACTCTAAGCCTCATGAGACTGTGGCTTGTCCTTATGCTTGACATCAGTTTCTTGAGCACCTTGTTACTCTGTAAATCATCCTTGACAGTCAGGTTGTCACCTTATTTCTTGTTGCATGTCAGCACTTGTGTACACAGTGCTTGCCTGCTAATTTAATGTTCTTAAACTGCTATTGTCTTGGAAACTGATATTAGAATTGGGAGCAGAGTAAGAGTAACAAGGTTTTGGATTGGGCTCTGAGGTGCTCCTATAAGTATGAGGTTGTTTAATTGCTAAATCGAGTCCAACTCTTTGCAACCCCAGAACCCCAGGACTACCCCTGTAGCCCACCAGGCTCCTCTGTCCGTGGGATTTCCCAGGCAAGAATACTGGAGTGGGTTGCCATTTCCTTCTCCAGGGGATCTTCCTGACCCAGGGATCGAACCCACATCTCTTGCATTGGTAGGCACTGGTGGCTACCTTACGGTATTCCTTACGGCTAAGCCACCTGAGAAGCCCAAGTGTGAAGTTCATGAGCTTTATTTAGTTCATGAATTTTTTAATGTCATAAGTTTTCATGTCATGCATTTTGAATCTTTTATTCATTTTAGGTAGAATGAGGTTGCCAGCTAACTGAATACATGTTTGGATAATTATATGTTTATAAAATAATGTATTTATATATATATTTATGTATTTAATGACAGGAAGATTGGACAGAAATAATAATTGCTTTGATAAATTTCAAATAATGGCTTCCTCACAAATTAATGAGAGGGTATCATTTGTGCACAATTTTTTCCTCTTCTTTTGAATATAATTCTTTTCTCTCTCTCTGTGGATGTGTGTGTTTAAAAAAAGATATGTCTCATTTCCAAAATGAGACTGTTTGCTGGTAAATAATGCGTAGTCTCATGAAATTGTCTGCAGAGTCTGATAGTTTTATTCATGTCATCTCTACAAAGATACTCCTTTATTGACTTGACCTTTTTATTCGGTATTGCTTTTTTTCCTCAAGTCAGGGTCCTTATGTACTTTCTCTGTTCCTTTATTGCCCTTTGTCTCCAGAGTCTCTTGGGAACCAAAAGAAAAAAAGTTGCTTTTGTAGTTTTTGAAATTTAGGTGTAACTGTCTCTGTTCATTGATTAAAAAAAGAAAAAGAAAAGAAACAGGACTGCAGAGTATTTTTCTTTGGAAGAAAAAAAACCTTTTTTCTCTGAATTGTGTATCAAAAATCAATAGAGAAAGATGTTGGTTCTACATAAAATATTTCCTAACATTACTGTCTGAAGTATAAGTAGTAAATATCCTACTTTTGATGATATTTAAAGAGAGGTGGCATTATCGTCTGGCAAGGATATCCAAGAGAGGTTTCTTTCTGTGGCTTGATGTAGGTGAATGACTTAAAACTTTCTTGACTAACCTGTGGTAAGGAATAATTTTTTCAGTAGTGTGACCTAGTACCTATTTATGTATACATACATACACATAGGTGGCTCAGTGGTAAAGATCAGCCTACCAATACAGAAGACACAGGTTTGATCCCTGAGTGGGGAAGGTCCCCTGGAGGAGGAAATGATAACCCACTCCAGTATTCTTGCCTGGAAAATCCCATGGACAGAAGAGCCTGGTTGGCTATAGTCCATCGTGTCACAGAGTCAGATGCAACTTAGCTATGAGCATGCATGCACATATACAAATGAAACAGAAGGTCTGTGATGCAGTATGTGTGTGTTGTAGTCTATAATATTTTCTATTTGGTTTTATTAAAAATGCTAGTTGTAATTCATTAAATTTATTTCATGACTCCTTGATGGGTCATCATTTGTACTTTAAAAACACTAATCTAGATGACTTCTAAGATTTCTTCCAACACCAAGAATCTATGTTACTGTGAATCCACATTCTTATGCAGAATCAAAGTTCATCATAGGGAACTATGATCTGAATTCATGAGATGGGAACCATCTCATCCTCTTATCGCCCTCAAATTTTCATCCTGTATTCTATTACCTTGCTGAACTCACTGGTTCTAGGTGATTTTTAAAATACATTTCCTGAAATTTTCTCCATAGATAGTCAGCCATCGTCAAATAGTTTTGTATTTCTTTCTTATCTGTATGCTTTTTATATCCCTTTCTTGTCTCATTGCACTGACTAGCCAGCATTTATAGCACTATGTTGAATACAAGTGATGGGGCATACCTCTTTGCCTCATTCTTGATCTTGGGGAGAAAAAGTTTAATCGTTAATGATTAAGCATCATTTTAGCTGTGTGTTTTAACAGTAGATTTTTAAAAATTAAGTTGAGAGTGTTTTTCTTAACTAGATTTTTGAGAATTTTTGTAATGAATGAGTGTTGAATTTTGTTAAATTCTTTTGTTGCAGCAATTGATCTAATTATGTGACTTGTCTTTTTTAAGCTGTCATTGTGATTATATTAATTGACTGTTGAATATTGATTTTTGAATATTTTATGCTTTCAATATATGCCACTTGGCCATGATCTGTAATTTTTATGTATGTTGTTGAGTTCTATTTACTAATATTCTGTTAAAGATTTCTGCTTTTATAGTCAAGATGGATATTTGTCTATAGCTTTTTTGATTTGTTTAGTACATTGCTTGATTTTGGTATCAGGATAGTACTGGACTCAAAAGGATTGGAAAGTGTTCATTTTTCTGTTTTCTGGAAGAAATTGCACAGAATTTTTAAATGTTTGATAGAATTCTGTAAAACGTATGGATTTGGACTTAACGTTTTTCAGGAACTTTAAAATTATGAATTCAGGTTCTTGAATACTTACAGGACTATTTAAGTCATCTGTTTCATTTTAAATCACTTGTGACAGTTTGTGCTTTTTGAGGATTTGGTCCATTTTGTCTAAGTTGTCAAATTCATGTGTGTAAAGTTGTTCTTAGTATTCCTTTATTATCCCTTTTATGTCTGCAAAGTCTGTAGTGATATCTTGTTTCATTCCTGGTATTGATAATTGTGTCTTATCTTACTTTCTTTGCCAGACTTGTCAGAGGTTTGTCAACTTTATCAGATTTTTCAAAGGACCAAGATTTTTGTTTCATTGCTTTTCTCTATAGTTTTTGTTGTTTTCAATTTTATTGATTTCCATTTTAGATTTGCATCTTACTTTGGGTTTATGTAGCTCTTCTGTGTTCTTTAGATGGAAGCATAGGTTATTGATATGAGAGTTTTCCTCTTTTCTAATGTACACATTTAGTGCTATAAATTATCTCTTAGCATTTCTTAGTTTCAGCTCACAGATTTTGATATGTTGTATTTCATTTGCATTCAGTTCAGTATGTATATACTTATTTCCTTTGATACTTCTTCTTTTACCCAAGGATTGTTTTAGAAGTGTGTTGTATAGTTTCCAAATATTTGGAGATTTTTCCTGTTACCTTTCTACTACTCATGCTTAGTCCGATTCTCTCGTGGTCGGAGAGTGTACTCTGTATGATTGTACTTCTTTTAAACTTGAAATTTATTTTATGGCTCAGGATATTGTCTTTCTTGGTTTATATTCCATGGGCACTCGAAAGGAATATATATTCTGCTGTTGTTGGTAGAGTGTTCCATAAATATTGATTAGGTCATATTGGTTAAAAGTGTTAAGTTTGTATCTTCACTGATTTTCTGTCTGGTTGTTCTGTTGACTGTGAGAAGTATATTAGTGTCTCCAAATAAAATTGTGGGCTTTTCCGTTTCTCTTCCATTTCTGTTTTTGCTTCACGTATTTTGTAGCTCTGTGGTTTGGCACATACACTTTTAGGATTACTGTATCTTCTTGGTAAATTGACCCTTTTATCTTTATATTGTTTCCCTTTTTGTTTCTGGTAATTTCTTTGCTTTGAAATCTACTCTTATATTAAAATAGTACTCTTTTATTACCTATCATTTTATTCTCAGCCTCCGTGTAATCTTATATTTTCAGTACTTTCTTACAGTATATATTTGGATAATGTTTTTAAATTCACTCTGCCAGTTTCTGTCTTTTAGTTGGAATATTTTGACCATTTATATTTACTGTAATTATTGATATGTCAAGGCCTAAACCTACCATTTTATTTTGTTTTTCATTTCATCAGTTAATTATTTTCTGTTTTTCTTTTGTCTGTTTTCTTTTTTCCTGCCTTCATATGGGTTGCTTGGGCCTTATGTATTCTATTTTGATTTACCTGGTGTTTCAGTGTATATCCTTTTGTATAGATTTTTAAATGCTTGCTCCAAATATTATGTTATACATGCATAACTTATCAGAGTCTACTGGTATTTGCATGTTACCAGTAAAAGTAATGTTAGAAACCTTAGCCTCCCTGTAAGTCCCTTAATAGTCTTTCATTTGTAATATGGTTTTAAATGTGTACTTTGAGAACCATATCAGACAGTGGTATTATGTGTTTTTTTCCCCAAGCATTAAATACAGCATAGAAATCAAAATGGGGAAAAATCTCCTCAGTTTATCTATAATTATTCCCTTGTTCTTTTTTCCTTTTGAATGTTCCAAGATCTTATCATTTTCTTTCCATTTCAAGAACATTCTGTTTTTATTCTTTCAAGATAGATCCACTGACAACAGATTCTTTTAGTTTAATTTCATCTGAAAATGCTTTGATTTCCCCTTCATTCCTGAAGGATAAGCCTAGTTGATGTTGAATTTTGTGTTGATAGTTTTTTTCTTTTTTTCAGTACATGATAAATGTTATGTCACTTTCTTCTGGCCTCCATGGTTTCTGGTGTGATATCCACTGCAATTCAAATCGATTTTCCTTTATTGATAGGTTGTGTTAATGTGTCATTTCTCTCTTGTGGCTTTTAAATTTTTTCTTTGATTTAATTTTCAGGAGTTTGTCTTGGCATAGTCTTCTTTGGGTTTATCTTGTTTGGAGTTTGCTCAGCTTCTTAAATCTGTAAGTTTACATCTTTTGAAAACTGGTAATTTTCCAACCACTTTGGAAGAGGACTTACTTTCCAACCCTATACACTGTTTCTTTTCTTCTTCTGAGACACCAGTTATACAAATGTTTAGATCGTTTGTGATAGCCCTGCAGTTCTATGAGTCTTTGTTAATTTTTTTCTCCAGTCTATTTTCTCTCTGTTACTCTGATTGAGAAATTCATGTCCTAGGCTCACTTTTGCTGATTCTTATCTCTGTCATCTTTGTTCTGCTCTTGAGCCTTTCCAGTGACTTATTCATTTTGATTATTGTATTTTTTTTTTTTCAGTCCTTAAACTTCTACTTGTTTCTGTCTTCTGGTTTTTGTTTTTCTGGACACAGACTTCCTATTTTTTATTTGTTTTAAGTATGTTTGTAATTGTTTAGTGAAGTATTTTTATGACAACTGCTTTAAAAATACTTGTCAGTTGATTCCGACATCTGCGTTGTCTTTCCTTGGTATCTAGTGATTGTCTTTTTTCATTCAGGTTGAGGTTTTCTTGGTTCTTGGTATGATGACTGATCTTGCTAGAATCTGGACATTTTGGGTATTATGTTGTGAGACTGTGGAGCTAACTTAAATCTTTTTAGTAGGCTTTTTCTGATACTGCACCAGCAGGAAAGTGAGGACTTTGTCATGCGATTGCCAGGTCTGGATGGAAATTCAGGTTTCCTGCTTAGTGTCATAGACACCTCATAGGGGAAAAGGAGGCTCATTACCTCTGGGTAGGAACGAAAGTCCCAACTTCACATGGCTATCTCTGACAGCATTCCAGCAGGGGGAAAAAGAGCTCCTCATTATAGCTGGGGAGAATGGAAATCTAGGCTCCTTACGTAAATCTTGCTGGCAGAGATGGGATGGAATTGCAGCTTTTTTGTGGTACATTGTTGGAGTATAGCAATTATTATCTAAAAGCTCTCTGTCCTGCATGATTGCCCTTTTCCTCATCCTTTGGCTGGAGAGAATAAGCCTTTCTTTGTGTGTGTGCGTGTGTGTGTGTTTTGTCTGTACACACTGACATTTCCAGATTGCTGGCTTCTTAGCACCCAGTTCAGGGTATATTAGGCAAAAAGAAATCCCGGTGTGTTGTTCGTCTGGTCCCAGTTTCTTTAGCCAGCTTCCCTTCTCCAACCTTCAGAATTTTCTTAAGTTTATGGTATGTGTAACGATCTGGAGTTTTAGTGTACTTAGCGTGAGGGGAGGAGAGAAGTACATCTACTCTGTCTTATCCTGGAACCCATAATTTCCTTTTATGTGTATAAATTTTATTAGACTTCAGGAGTAAAGCATCATACATAGCTAATTTAATGTTTCAGTAAAGATAGAAGTTTGTATTTCATTGCTAGAAAATTTTTCACAAAAGGTTTTTGAATAATAAGACTACCAAAAGTGGAAAGTAGGTGTCAGAATCTGTTTTTAGTAAAAGACTACAGTAAGTCTCATAAAATGTAGTTTTAAAAAATCTGTGTCTGATTTTGTATTTTTCCTTCTTAGCTCCACATTTTCTTAGCTCCTCTTGCTACCTTCTAGGACAAGCATATATACAAACCTTTGATTTAACTATCTCTACTCTTACCTTTCAGAGGTGCTGCTACTAATATTTTGTTTGGAAATCATATATTCCTCTTTCACTTAAAATGTATTAAGATTTTCCATGTAGCTGTCTATCACTTAATAAATTTGCTTAGCATTCACTGTAGTAATACACCATAATTTATTGTTATTTTTGTGTGAAGTTGGTTGCTAGTCACCATGAAGTAATAATAACACAAATAATAATCATGGGGAAGTTTCCAAGCAGTACGGTAGTTCCTGGTCTGTGGTTTCCATTTCTTTTTAGAGAGTGTAAAAATAAAGCAATTTGGGACATTTGATCCTACTGGATAGGGTTCACTGGATCTCTCTCGTTTAGACTTAAGACTGTCAAAGGCTGTAGGGTCCCCTTCCTCTGTGACTGCTGCCTCCTAGCCTGAAGCTACTGTTAGGGTTGAAAGCTAGGTGATGTTCCATTTTTGTCTTAGGTGAACATGTGGCATTTCAGGGACACCCAGGTTAAATTTCCCACTTCACCCAGCCTCTGCACCTACAGGAATGTTAATTCCTTCCCGTGGGAATCAGATGCAAGTATGTGTGTAATATATGCCTGGAGGCAGTCATCAGTGGAATACTCTGTGTATGGGGTTAGGTTCTTCCCCAAGTTTGCTCTGCTAATCAGAGGAAATGGCCACTGAGCATGGAGAATGTTCATTACATTCAATTCAGTGGGAGGCACTTTCAAGTTTCTGGCTTTTGCCAGTGTGTGGAAGTCATTGCCCTTTGCTGAGATGGGGAAGAATGGAGGAGAAACTGATTTGAAATGGAAAGTAAGACCTCAGATAAACGTTCCAGTAAGACATCCAAGAGGAGCTGTCAAATCTAGATTGATACAGGAGATGACCCCGGAGGCGGTAGCAGCTGGCTGCGTGCCCAGTGCCCTCGAAGGTCCTGGTGTACTTTTCTGACCTCATGGGCTGCTCTCCACCATGTCAGCTCCCCTGTAGCCACACTGGCTGCATGTTCCAAATGAGTTGTCCAGTCTCATAGTTTCAAGCTGTTTTTCTGTTCCCTGTCACTAGTGGAACATTTTAGTCATGCCATTCATGGCCGCACACCTGACTTCACCCTGACATTCCCAGTCCCTGTCCTGTCCTTCTCGTGTGTGCCATTTAGTGGCATCTGTACTGTCTTTGTGTGACTGCAGTGTATAAAGCAGAGAGGAGCAAAGATGCAAAGTGAAGCTGGAGAAGGGTGGATGAAGGTGAGCTCCTCCAGGGCTGTCCTATGGCATTTGGCCTCTATCTTAAGAGGAGTGAGAGATGAAGGTTTTCAAGGAGGAGGAAACGTAACCATAGTTGCATAGAGAGGCGATAAGAGAGGGGTTAAGAGTGGTTATGAGTTAATCAAATAGGAATCTGTTGCATTAGAATAAAGACAAAAGCAAAATATTTAATAAGCCATGCACCCTGTTAGGTGTTGAAGAAACAAGAATGATGGAGTATGATTCTCTCTCCCAATTAAGGAGAGTCTAGATGATTAGAGAGGTGATTTCAATCCGAAGGTAAGTGCTCCAAAAGAGGAAGGGCCCAGTGTTGTGGGAGCATAATGAGTTTGTTTGGCCCAGAGGGTTCAGGTTTGTGAACTTGCATTAAATATTGAGCAGCTTTCACAAATAATCTCTCAGAATTTTAAAATTTAGAACCCGAAGCGATATTTGTCTCATCTCTACTGATGAGAAAATTTCCCAAATTGTGGTTTAAGGAAGTTTAGTTTGGGGGGATGTTAATGACTACTTCTTTAAAAAACCAATTGAGTCACTTTGGAGAATCTGGATTAAACCAAAAAGTTTCTTTAATGCACAGCTTCTCAGAATTTATGGTATGCTTGTGTGTGTTATAAATCTAGAAATATATCTAGTGTATAGTATTTCCCAAATTCATTTGGTGATGGATTCTGTTATTTTAAAGATTATCTGTGGATATAGAACAGACTTTAGGTAATGCTGGTTTATGTGATTCCCTTGGGATCTTAACTAGTTAAAGGTAACCAGTGTGGTTTCCATGACTGTGTCTCGATTTTTTTTTCTAAGACATTTCAGTATTAACATACAGAATGACATTAATTATGAAAATGCCAGAATTATTGTGGCCACGTTTTAATACTGTTTTACATGTGGGGTAAATGAAACTCGTTGCTTGCAAAGTCGCTTCAGTCGTGTCCCACTCTGCGACCTTGTGGACCATAGTCTGCCAGGCTCTTCTGTCCTTGGGATTTCTCCAGCAAGAATACTGGAGTGGGTTGCTGTTTCTCACTCCAGAGGATCATCCTGAGTCAGGGATCAAACTCCTATCTCTTGCCTCTCCTGCATTGGCAGGCAGGTTCTTTACCCCTGCGCCACTGGGAAGCCCCTTACAATGCTATAGACTAAATCTTTTTAAAAAATAATTATTTCAAATGATCTTATAATCAGCAGAATAATATTCTTATTGGATTTTGCTGGCCTAGCAAATCACTAATTGACTTTTCCTCCTAAAGTAGCCAGAGTAAATTTTCTTAGATTAGTTCCTCTTTGATATATGGTGCTACCAGTTCAATGGCACCCCACTGCAGTACTCTTGCCTGGAAAATCCCGTGGATGGAGGAGCCTGGTGAGCTACAGTCCATGGGATCATGAAGAGTTGGACACGACTGAGTGACTTCACTTTCACTTTTCACTTTCATGCATTGGAGAAGGAAATGGCAACTCACTCCAGTGTTCTTGCCTGGAGAATCCCAGGGACGGGGGAGCCTGGTGGGCTGCCGTCTATGGGGTCGCACAGAGTCGGACACGACTGAAGCGACTTAGCAGCAGCAGCAGCTACCAGTTTAGTTTTGCATAACTTTGTTTCTATTATGTATTCTGTTTGATAACTCTCTTCTTGACTCTATAGAGAGTTGATTTAATTTTTGTTTTGAAATATATGAACGCTTTTATGGATGAATTTATTTCTCTTAACAAATTTTATGGTTTGGGAGAAACAAAAACAATATCAAACCAGAATAAGAATAATGGAATTGTGCCTGTCTTGTTCAAAGTTACCTAAAGCATGATGTTTTTAAGAATCAACTTGGAATATGTAGATACCTCTAAAGTGCTTAAACATTCCTTGTCAATATAATTTTTAGTTTAATTTGTAATACAGAAACTTATTTTCATTCTGAGTCATCTGAGAGGGTTGTAGAGAATAGCTATCAAGTATGGGTTAACACCTCACTATCAACACTTCATTTATGAAGAAGAAAACCAGCCAAATATAGTAGGCGTCTGTTTCTTTTATTTTAGCATCTCATCCCTTTCCCAAATTTTTTCATAATAAATTCTCATTGTTAGCACAGATGAAACTGGGATCATGTCCTCTCTTCAAATAGCATAGAAACATATACAATCTCCTGATTTAAAGAACTTCTGAGTATTCACATACTGTGGTCTTACTCCTTTGTTCATATAGGTGCAAAGAGAAATTGCATAAAATACACTATTAAAGAAGATTGAGGGCTTCCCTGATAGCTCAGTTGGTAAAGATCCGCCTGCAATGCAGGAGACTCTGGTTCAATTCCTGGGTTGGGAAGATACCCTGGAGAAGGGAAAGGCTACCCACTCCAGTATTCTGGCCTAGAGACCATACAGTCCATGGGGTCTCAAAGAATCGGACATGACTGAACGACTTTCACTCACTCACTCACTCAAAGAAGATTGACCAGTGGATTATTTAAAATCCAGAGGAACCCAGAATCCAGAGAACTAGTAAAATGAGTGTATTATCAGATGGAAAGATTATATATTAACCTGTAACACCAAGATGGATACATTCTAATAATACTAATTGAACTTAAATTTTTTCATCCTTACACCAAAATAATGGTCATAATTCATATCAATCTTTAGGAAGTAAAACTTTAGGAATTAAAAATGTATTGTGGCATTTTTAATGGAACCTATTTGTTCAACAAACAAAGTTTCTGTGCTTTCAGAGATAGTTAATTCATTCAGTTTGGCCAGGAATGTCAGAGACACCCAAGACAGACTTTTTAAAATAAATAAGTCATGGGATAGTGACTGCTTTTAAGTGTATCTTGGAAGATACTGAGTTTAGACTTTCAGTGGATGCAACTTTGTTCAACTGCCAGTGCAATTGCAATTATAATTAGAGTTACTCGGGTGGTCTAAGTCTTTTTTAAAAGTAGTATTTCAAATGACCTGAGTAGTTTTCTTACTGTATTTAGTTATCTTAATTAATCCAAGATTGATTTTTTTTTTGAGTGATTTTTTTTTAAAAAGCCACTACCTACATCACTAACCCCTCTTGAGATAGAATAGCTGTTATTTTAAAAAGGGAAGGGAGTGGCATTCTTTTAGTCATATAGGTTTGGGAAATGATGAATCAAGGACACTGTAAACATTTTCTTACTGTGTAACTTCTCAGAGCTTTTGCTTTTTGTGTATATTATTTTTAATTTTTTGGTATTACTTTTATATATTACAAAATTTTAAAAGTTGAGTATTAGTGTGAACACTGTACCACCCATGCATTCCAGTACCCAACCTGCCCTTGCCAGATTCATGCTTATCCTTTCAGGATATCCTCTGGCTGAATGTGTATATTTACTTTAACAGAGCATCATTCTGTAACAATATTCTGAATCTTTTTAAAGTTTGAGTTACGCCTTAAAGAATATTCCATGTTACTACACGGAGTTGCATCATTTTTTATAACTTAGTGTGAAGATGTTAGGAACTGATAACTGTGGGGGTTTATTTAACCCCTCAGCTCCTCTGTTAATTGTATTGTTCTTTGTATTACGTGTGCATACCCTATGAACTGCCACAATAATTTGGAATTTAAGTAGTCTGCATATCTTAAAGAAAGTTAAAGGAAAAAAAAATAGTCTTTCACATTTTCTCACAAGTTCACCATTTTCATTCCTTTCTCAGGATCCAGGTTTCCATCTGGCTTTACTTTAGCCTAGAGTTTTCTTCTTCAGCATTTCTTATAGTACTACAGGTTTTCTGGCAGTAAGTTCCCTCAGTTTCATTAAAATAGATGTCTTTATTTTACTTTTATTTTTGAAGTATATTTTCAGTGAATATAGGCTTTTGAATTGACAGCTTTTTTATTTTTAGCACTTTAAAGATGATGTTCCTCCACTGTCTTTGGGCCTCACTTTTTTCCCTCATGAGAAGTCAGCCATTTAAAAACAACCATATTTTTTCCTTAACTGACAAAGAAGGAAGTCAACCATCCTTTGAATGATCATTTCCTGTGTATAGTGTTTAGGTTTTAACAATTCAAGTATATGTGTCTTGTGTGGTTTTCTTTATATTACTCACTGAATTTGTTGACTGTGTACTTAACATCTTTTGCCAAGAGATGTTTTTGGCTCTTATGTCGTTTAATATTTTTCTGCCTTCTTTATCTCCTTTCTTCCTGGTAGACCTTTTAATATTGTCTCACAGATTCCTAAGGCCCCATTCATTTTTTCCAATCATTTTACCTCTGTTGTATAATTTCTGTTGATTAATTATACAGATTGTATAATTTCTGTTGATTAATCTTGACTCTGTCATCTCATTTCTGTTATTTTGCCTATCTAAGTGAATATGAAAATTTTATTTTTCAGTTTTGGAATTTCCATTTTTGTTTTAATAGTTCCCTTCTGAGATTTCCCATCTGTCGTCCAGTCACTAAGTCGTGTCTGACTCTTTGCGACCTCGTGGACTGCAGCATACCAGGCTTCCCTGTCCTTCACCATCTCCTGGAGTTTGCTCAAACTCCTGTCCATTGAGTTGGTGATGCCATCCAAGCATCTCATCCTCTGTCATCCCCTTCTCCTGCCCTTAGTTTCCCAGCATTAGGGTCTTTTCCAATGAGTTAGCTCTTCTCATCAGGTGGCCAAAGTCTTGGAGCTTGAGTTTCAGCATCAGTCCTTCCAATGAATATTCAGGGTTGATTTCCTTTAGGATTGACTGGTTTGATCTCCTTGCCGTCCAAGGGACTCTCAAAAGTCTTCTCCAATATCATAGTTCAAAAGCATCAGTTCTTCAACACTCAACCTGCTATCTAGTCCAGCTCTCACATCTGTACCTTACCATTGGAAAAACCATAGCTTTGAGTATATAGCATTTGTCAGTAAAGTGATGTCTCTGCCTTTAATATGCTGTCTAGGTTTGTCATAGCTTTTCTTCCTTGAGGTCACTGATCATGCCAAGTGTTGGGACGTTCTTAGAGTCCACTGTCACAACTGAGCATGTCTGCTCCTGGCATGCTCCCTCACCGGACCTCACAGACAGTCGTTTAGTTTGAACTCAGCCTGCTGCAAGGGCTGCTTTGTCCTCTCACCTCTCCATTTGTCCTCTCTTCACCCATTATTCCCATAGACTTAGAGCCTGGCCCTTGCTTGGCCAGTTTGCTCCCCCAGCCGTCCACTCTCATGTGGAGAGGACTGCAGCGTATGGAGGAGCCGTCACGGAGGCTGTGGAGCTAGTCTGACCTCCCTCGTCCAGGTTACTTTAGCTTCTCTCTTCTTCAGTTTCCTCAGGTGTCAAATGGAAGGGAGAATAGTATTTACCTTCTAAGGTTCTTGTGTGGACTAGATGAACAGTGCTGGTGTAGGGTCACTGCTTAGTAAATGCTAACTGTGATCTTTTCCCTTAGTTAACAAAGATTTGTTGGACTCCTTTTTTTAAAATTCATTTTATTCTTTAAAAATATTTTTTATTATTTTATTTATTCATTTTTGGCTGTGCTGGGTCTTCGTTGCTGCACATGGACTTTCTGTAGTTGGGGCAAGTGGGGGCTACTCTAGTTGCGATGCACAGGCTCCTCATTGTGGTGGCTTTTCTTGTTGCAGAGCACAAACCCTAGAGTGCCTGAGCTTAGTAGTTGTGGCACAGACTTAACTGCTCTGTGGCATGTGGGATCTTCCCGTGTTCCCTGCATTCTCAGGTGGATTCTTACTCACTGCGCCACCAGGGAAGTCCTGTTGGACTCCTTTTAAGTGCTCAGCGTCACGCCAGATAAGAGACACTAAGACTACAATGAATAAGATTCCCCTTTCCCCTGTGTTTGAGCAGAAATCAGTCCATTTATAGCTTTCCTAGAATATCACCTCCAGAAGAGTATGTGAATTATTCATTCTAAACATTTCTTTTAGTAAAGGAGTTTTATGGTTGGTTACAGGGTTCACAGGCATTTTCAGGGGCGGCCTTGCCTTCTTAAATTTGAGAAGTAAAAGAATGTACTTATTTTGGTGTTATTAGAATTACATTTTCATAGAACAAGAGTCAAATGACAACCAAGATGATAAGATTCGCTCTTCATCTGGTTGACGTCATCATAAGTTCCCCAGCTCTGAAAGTGCTCAGTGTCTGGCCGGGATTTCTCCTGCATGTGTGGGTGATTTTATTCCCTGGGGATCACTGCACTCATGCACTTGTCAGTCTTGTTGCCTCTATGACTGGGGAGTTCCCAGTTTTACCATCTGAGATTATACTGCAAGTTTCTCTCCTTGTCTTGCAACAGCTGTCACTCTCCACAAGTAAGACTCTATAGTCTTTGTGTGTGTGTGTGAGCCTTTCTTCTGTTCTCTTCAGTGAACTTTTCAGAAGAGTGATAAAAGTAAGAAAAAGAGAATAACGGAAATAAGTAAAATTTGTTCAGGGTGCGTTCTTACTTTACTCCCATGTGGGTCTCAGGTTTTCAGAATTCTCTTGTGTTCCTCAGAATTCCTCAGATACTTCTGGAATGTTATACACACTAGGTTTGAATGACCCATTGATTGACATCCTGTCTTTTTAAGATCATATGGAAGACTTTGTTGAAATCAGTAAAGTCAGCAGGTCATTTTTTTTTTTAACTGTATTGAACTTTTTAGATGTCTCCATATCCCACTGTAAAACAAAAATAAAACTCTCTCATGTTCTGATCTTTCCTAAATCCAGTACTTGCTTATGTTGTTTCAGTGGTCTTTATTTCTAATGGAATATAATAAAATAATTTAATACCATACCTAGCGTCATCAGGTATTTTCCACCCTGTTGCCTTCATGCTTTTTCTCTGCCATTTCCTCATCCCTTGTCTCTCTCATTGAGATGGAAAAAAGCACCCTCACCTGTTTAGTTGTTCTCCTTTACCTCTGGGTCAGGGCTTCCCTGGTGGCTCAGCTGGTAAAGAATCTGCCTGCAGTGAGGGAGACCTGGGTCTGATCCCTGGGTTGGGAAGATCCCCTGGAGAAGGGAACAGCTACCCACTCCAGTATTCTGGCCTGGAGAATTCCATGGACTGTATAGTCCATGGGGTCGCGAAGATTCGGACACGACTGAGTGACTTTCACTTTCTCTTTCCCCTCAGAGTCAGGTTTAGGATCCTCTGCTACTGTTTGGACTATATATGTGATTATCTCAGGTGTTATTCTTATGATGGTTTGCTGCTTTTCTCAGTGCAGGTTTCCTGGGAGCTTACTGCTCAATAATTTCCCAGGCTTTTTCTTGGCTTCAGTTATCAGAACCTTGACCCACTCGCTTTCTTTATTTCCTCATTATTTGTTGACATTCTCACAGTCTCTGGTCAAGATGCACTTCTTCAAAGATAAATTAATTACTAGACTCCTACACTGTGGTTGACTGACACAATACAGAATAGTTTATACGGATAGAACATAACCCCAAACATGTAAATAGATGTCCTTGAGATATAAGACAGAATTTTCAAAAGTATAGTAAAAGTAATGTTCATTACTTTACATTAGATTCATCGGAAGATTTATGTAGTTGATTTTTCCTGGTCTTTGTAATATCCGGACATGTCATTATGCCTTCTGAACACCACCTGATATTTTGATGTGCATCAGCATTCTCAAATGACTGATGAACCAACTGGCAGTGTTCCTAGGCAGTCACAGAGTGCTGTTCTCCCTGATGTGGTGAGTCCTGACGGGGGCACCACCCAGCACGTGAAGTGAAACGCTAGAGACCCACCAGTATCACTGCCTCACCTCCCTCCTGGGCTCCCCTGGCAGACATAGTTACATGGAGCTGGTGGCAGGGTCCCTGGGTTTGAGGAGCTGGTGGCAAGGCCCTTAGTTTAATTAAGGGGAATAATAAAAAGCATGAGAGGTGCTGAAGTATCATAAAAGCACTGTGGAATGTCTAAGAAGGACGATGGGTTAGTTGCCAAGAAAGAGGAGGGCAGACAACCATGATTTCTTACTGTGTTCCAACCCCGAGTGTAACTTGCTGTGGGTTATAGGCCAGTAGAGGACCAAGGTGGTCCTTGAGCCCAGGATTACATGTCTGCAAAACTCATGCTTTATTTCTGCTGCGTTATGCTCACTCTTATAAATGTCACCACTTTTGGAATATTAGGAGATCATGGCAGACTGATTCAAGGATAACCTCAAAAGCTGCTTTGCCTACAAAAGAGAATTTGCAGTGCGTGACTGAAGTATAGTCTCTTATCCATACTGTGATCAGGAATAAACTATCTGAATAATCAGAGGTTAGAACTGTTAATCTTTTATTTTTTAAATTGATTTATTTTTAAACTTTTTAGTTTGTATTGAAGTATAGCTGATTAACAATGTTGTGATAGTTTCAGGTGAGCAGCAAAGGGACTCAGCCATACATATACATGTGTCCATTCTCCCTGAAACTCCCCTCCCATCCAGGCTGCCACATACACTGAGCAGAGTTCCCTGTGCTATACAGTAGGTCCTTGTTGATTATCCATTTTAAATGCAGCAGTGTGTACATATCCACCCCAAACTCCCGAACTGTCCTTTACCCCAGCAACCATGAGTTTGGAACTGTTAGCCTTTTAAAGTTCTAAGTGCAAAACTAATACAATATTGTAAAGTTTAAAAATAAAATAAAATTAAAAAAAAAAAAAGCAAAGACATCACTTTGCCAATAAAGGTGCATATAGTCAAAATAAATAAATAAATAAATAAAGTTCTAAGTGTTACTCAGCCTGTTCCTTTGTGCAGTAGTCATACTGAGTATCAGTGTCACAGCTTTCAGTATGATCATCTGATTTGTTGCCATGCCATGTTTTTTCCTCAAAGTTCATGGCAGAAATGAAGATTTCATGTTTTGCAGGTTAGTGCAGATTCTGAAGTAAGGATGTTATTTTTTTTAATTTATTTTTTATTATTGATGAAAAGCATACCTAGATCATCTGCATCTATTGTGGAAAGGGGTACATAGACAGTTGCAGTCCACATAGTATTCCCTGGAGAATTTGTGCAGAAAAATTAACAAATTAATTTAAAATGACTGAAAATTGAATTGCTTAGCGTTACCTGAAACTATTTATAGTTAAAAGCTGGCAAATTTTGTAAAAGTCCCAGGTACTCTTCTACTTTAGCAGAAGGTGCTTTTCACCCTTTTTATACTGTAAAAGGATCCCAGGTAGTTGAGCATGTCCTTTTTTCCATTTCTTTGAAAAGTAATCTTTGAGTCAGATGATGGTGTTGGCTCCAATGGTCAGTATAATTCCAGTAAGTCATCTGGTATGGATTATAATAAAATGCCAAGTATATTACCGATAACCAGAAGAAATTTCTAAGACCCTTTAATGATTATTATCAATAATCTGAGACTACTTGCATTGCCTGAATCTGACAACATGTCTCCCTGTGGCAATTTTAGGTAATAAGTTATATTTCTACTTTCAGTTTCTATGAAGTCACCCAAAACTCTGCATTTGTTGTTGTTATTTTAATGTACAAGCCCTTCTAATGATTGTAAGAATGTGAAACAAAATGGCTATCCATTTGATTAATCTTTATTGCAGGTGAGAGGATAAAATGTATTTTGTAAAATAATTGATTAAATGTACCTATTCTTTGGCATACATCTTTAGATGTTTAATTATAATTTTTATGATGTGTTGGAGCCAACATTTTCCTGTAGAAATACAACTCAAGATTTAATATTGGGCAACAGTGGGAAAATGGGATTTAGTATGAAAATATTTGCTTTATGTAAACCTTTTTATGAATGCAGCTAATGCATAAGTGAAGTCAAGCTGTAAAAACAATTAGCTGGGAAAATGCCAAATAAATTTTTATATTCCAGTGAATATCTGTTAACTACACATTTTTGTTGTTATTAAACTATATGCAAATATACAAGTAGATTCACTTAGATTTAGGTAAAAAAGGCAAAAATACTGGAAGTATGCAGTAAGTATAATTACTGTTTGCATCTCCAAACAAAGCACATTAATCTTCCTGCAATGACGCTGATGTAATGTCTCCATGTTACTTTTGGGAGTATTTGAAGTGGGCAAGCGTCCAAAGTTGATAGTTAATTCTGATCAGTAAAGGCACTGGAGTAGATGTCTGGGTTCGACATTGTAACAAAGCAAACAGTTTCTAAAGCTCTTGGAAGATTCCAGTGCAAACAGTCATGAACTTGAATCTTTTGTTCTAGACATTACAAAATTAATTTATCCACAAAGCATGTTAGACCCCTTTTAAAATTATAATCTATTATGTTTGTAACATAACATACATCGTTGGGGCTTAAGCTAATGAAGAAACAGAAGTATTTAAAATATTTTCTGGAACTAGTCTCAAGAACTGGAAAGGATTTGAGAGGTTCTCTTCACCAGTGGTTTTCAGAGAACACTCTCAGACAGCCCCCAACCAAAGCTGATCTGTTGATGGAATTGAATAAGAGAATCTTTCAACTCAAAGAAAAAAATAAGCCACGTGTTCCATAATTTCCTTAAGCTAAAGGATCTGCTGTTAGACTAGTAGCGTGCAGTATTTAGTAAATACATATTAAAATTTTAAATTGTATTTCTTTAAATGTTTTACAAAAGCTTTTGAAGTGCAAAGTGCACTCGAGGTGCTTGCATACACACACACACATTTGAAAATTGTTCCTGAATAAATACACAGATGTGCTGTGATATTTCATGAAAACTGCAGTCATTTCCCTCTGGTTTGCCACTTGAATCAGATGAAGAAAGTTGATACAGACAAAATCTTTCATATTATTGATGAGTCTTAGAAAAAGTTCCTCCTCTTAACCCAAAGAGCTTATAGATGAGAGAGAGAGATATATATGAGATATGTATTGAGATGGAGCCTCAATCCGATTGATCTTAATGTAATCTAGAGATCTCTGTTCACTCTCTTAGTGTTTATCTAATTTGATCAATCTTATAAGTGTACTTGATAAATATTTTTAATTATATTTCTTAAAATATTAAGTAATCTTTATTACATTTAAGATAAAAAGCTTTTAGCAGATTAAGCAGTAACCCAGAGGGATATGCAGAGTCCTAACTAACGCAGTATGTCTCTAGGTGTGTTTTGTAGAATGCTAGTTCACTAGAAAGGGAGTTTCATTACCAAAAATATTGAGGAAGCACTGTATTGTGTATTTCCCTCTTGAAGACATTACAGTTCTGACAACATAAGGCCTATTAGAAGGCAGGTTCATTAACCTTATATCTATGATAAATAGTTACCTTGAAAATTAATTGTATGTCCAACACAAGAAGTTAGGAAAGGAGTAACAGAAGTCTGAGGAAGGAAGATGAATGTATTAATAGATAAATTAGAAAACCGAAGAAATATAGAAAAAAACATGTATAATCCAACATCTTATTCTTAGAACCAATACAATATATGAATAGGTGACTTAAGGCAAGCCATTGTGAGGCAAAAGCGCAGATACGCATAACACAGTCTGAGGATGGGAGAACACGGCAGATACAGAACTGAAACCCCTCCTGACAGGCGGCTGTGTGCAACTCAGCGGGAAAGAGTTCAGAACCTACGATCACGGGTGGGCTGCTTTTGTAGGAAAATAGACAATCAAAACTGACCTCAAAAGGAGAAAATAAAGATGCGATGTCTATCCATGTTAAAGGATAAGTAGTTGAAGAGCTAACTCCCGCCACCTTCCCCCACTGCCTTGAAGGAAAGGCACCCGGCCTCAGTGCTTTCACAGAGGGATTTTACTGAACCTGTGAAGAATAACCTTGATGTCTAGCTCAACAACCCAAGTTTGAAACAGCAAAGGACAGAGCTTCAGATCAATATTGTGTGTTAGAATATCAGTGGAAAAATCTTAATTGAAATATTGGCCAACAATTGTCAGTATGTAGAAGTAAGTACCCTTACTGAGTGGTATTTATTCTTGGAATGTAAAATTGTTTCACTATTAGAAAATATGTTAATAAGATTCACCTTATTAACAGATAAAAAGCAAAAATTGTTAATTACACAGATGCTGAAAAGACATTTAAAAACCCATTCTTGACTTAGAAATCATAGTCTCTCTCTCTTTCACACACAGCCATCCCATTCCATCTTGACCCAACCCAAAAGCCAGCATTATGCTTATAAGGACACGCTAGTCACATTCCCATTAAAATAAGAAACAAGACCATCCGTTATCAGTTCCTCTTCAGTATTCAGTTGGAGGTGAAAGTGAAAGTGTTAGTTGCTTAATTGTGCCTGACTCTTTGCAACCCCATGAATTGCAGCACACCAGGCCTTCCTGTCCATCACCAACTCCCAGAGTTCACGAAAACTCATGTCCATTGAGTCGGTGATGCCATCCAGCCATCTCATCCTCTTTCGTCCCCTTCTCCTTCTGCCCCCAATCCCTCCCAGCATCAGGGTCTTTTCCAGTGAGTCAACTCTTCGCATGAAGTGGCCAAAGTATTGGAGTTTCAGCTTTAGCGTCAGTCCTTCCAATGAACACCCAGGACTAATCTCCTTTAGAATGGACTGGTTGGATCTCCTTGCAGTCCAAGGGACTCTCACGAGTCTTCTCCAACACTACAGTTCAAAAGCATCAATTCTTTGGCATTCAGCTTTCTTCACAGTCCAACTCTCACATCCATACATGACCACTGGAAAAACCATAACCTTGACTAGATGGACCTTTGTTGGCAAATAATGTCTCTGCTTTTTAATATGCTATCTAGTTGGTCATAACTTTCCTTCCAAGGAGTAAGCGTGTTTTAATTTCATGGCTGCAGTCACCACCATCTGCAGTGATTTTGGAGCCCCCAAAAATAAAGTCTGACACTGTTTCCACTGTCCCCATTTATTTGCCATGAAGTGATGGGACCAGATGCCATGATCTTAGTTTTCTGCATGTTGAGCTTTAAGCCAACTTTTTCACTCATCAAGAGGCCTTTTAGTTTCTTTTCACTTTCTGCCATAAGGATGGTGTCATCTGCATATCTGAGGTTATTGATATTTCTCCTGGCAATCTTGATTCCAGCTTGTGCTTCTTCCAGCCCAGCGTTTCTCATGATGTACTCTGCATATAAGTTAAATAAGCAGGGTGATAATATACAGCCTTGATGTATTCCTTTTCCTATTTGGAACCAGTCTGTTGTTCCATGTCCAGTCCTAACTGTTGCTTCCTGACCTGCATATAGGTTTTTCAAGAGGCAGGTCAAGGGATCTGGTATTCCCATCTCTTTCAGAATTTTCCAGTTTATTGTGATCCACACAGTCAAAGGCTTTTTGGCATAGTCAGTAAAACAGAAATAGATGTTTTTCTGGAACTCTCTTGCTTTTTCCATGATCCAGCGGATGTTGGCAATTTGATCTCTGGTTCCTCTGCCTTTTCTAAAACCAGCTTGAACAGATACCTGGAAGTTCACAGTTCACGTATTGCTGAAGCCTGGCTTGGAGAATTTTGAGCATTACTTTACTAGCGTGTTCTGATGACTGCAATTGTGTGGTAGTTTAAGCATTCTTTGGCATTGCCTTTCTTTGGGATTGGAATGCAAACTGACCTTTTCCAGTCCTGTGGCCACTGCTGAGTTTTCCAAATTTGCTGGCATATTGAGTGCAGCACATTCACAGCATCATCTTTGAGGATTTGAAATAGCTCAACTGGAATTCCATCACCTCCACGAGCTTTATTCGTAGTAATAAAGTTGGAAATATGGACCCATTTAATTTAGGGAAAAATGAAAAGAATATGGAAAGAAGTAGAGAAAGGTACCAGTTTTTCGCAGATGTGATTATCTAGAAAATTGCGAGAGAACTAAAATCTTGTTACAGGCAGCGGGAGAATTCGGTAAGGGAGATAGGACAAAGTTAACATTTAGAAATTGAAATCCTTTGCATTCATAAGCAGGGGAAGGGAAGAAAAATAAAAAAAATCACCAAGGCAGTTTGTTAATGGTGTTGATTACTGGACTCACCTGAAGAGTCTGATTGTCAATCTTGAATCTGCCTTTTAACTGGTGTTCCTCGACCCCTCCAGGAGAACTCTGATGATTTTTTTCTTTTTAATCTTTTGGCCACACCAGGCAGCATGTGGGATCTTTGTTCCCTGACCAGGGATTGAACTTGTACCCCTGCACTGACAGCTTGGAGTCTTAACCACTGGACCACCAGGGAAGTCCTGGACTCTGGTGGTTTTTATGTGGGCCTTTGAGGGACTTCCCTGGTGGCTCAGATGGTAAAAGTGTCTGCCTACAATGCAGAAGATCCGGATTTAATCACTGAGTCGGGAAGATCTCCTGGAGAAGGAAATAGCAACCCACTCCAGTATTCTTGCCTGGAAGATCCCATGGACGATGGAACCTGGTAGGCTACAGTCCATGGGGTCGCAAAGAGTCAGACACGACTGAGCAACTTCACTTTCACTTCACTTTGAGACACTCTGTCCTGAGGGCCCCAACCCCATTCTTGTACCATCACTCCTCACATGGCTGGCTGCGGTGCCAGTCATTTACCAGTCTCAGACGGTGTGCCTCAATGCCCAGAGGGACACAGCAGCAACACACTCTGGCAGGGGAGCTCCCTGCAGCTTGCTCTGCTGGGGACCCTTCTTTCCAGTCACAAGTTCCAGCACTGCATGTCGGCCATCACACGGGAGGCGCGCCTAGCTGCCCTGATCCACGCCCGCCGTTCATCGGGGTGGCAGGAAATAGAGGGTGTCCTCTTTTACCCGTGCTTAGGGCACACGTTGCACAGAGCTCCAGGACAGTTGCAGCCTTTAGTAACCTGCCAGATTCTGCAGGGCTGCATTTCATGGGCGCTTATCACTCTTTTCTTACCATCCTGGTCAGTCACTTAACTCCTGTGCTTCCTGCTTCAGTGATCACTGATGCTTTGCAGAACTTTAACTGGTTAAGTCCAGCTCTTCTGCCTCTGTATTGGGCTTCCCTGGTGGCTCAGCAGGTAAAGCATCCACCTGCAGTACAGGAGATGCAAGGGATATGGATTTGATCCCTGGGTTGAGAAGATCCCCTGGAGGAGGGCATGGCAACCCACTCCAGTATTCTTGCCTAGAGAATCCCAAGGACAGAGGAGCCTGGTGGGCTATAGTCCATAGGGTTGCAAATATACCTCAGGAAGTATAACTGTGCTGACCGGTCTCATCTTAAAATAATGACCATAGTCTTTAGGTGGGCTTTCATCTCTGCTGCAATTCTGCTGTATCCTCCTGGGCAAATTCAGTCTCATGTGCTCAGAGATGACTTCTCTGGACTATGCCATGTCCTGCCAACCACTCTCTTCTTGCCTTTCTTTGGACAAACAGCAGTGAGAGACTTTTCAGTAAGAAGTCAGACCGTGTCACTTCCTTGCTTACCCGTCTTCCCCCGCCCGCATGGCTCCTGTCACACGTGGAGTGAAGGTATGACTAGTTTCCTACCACTCACCCCTTGACTCACTGCTTCTCAGGTACAAGAACACTTGCTCTTTCTCAAAGAATGCCCCCCTCTGTTACCGCCCCAGGGCCTTTGCACTTGCCGTGCTATTTGCTTGAGACACTTTTTGCTCCTGGCATCTGGATGCCTAGAATTCTTACTCCATCTGTCTCTTTATTCAGGTGTTACCTCCTGAATGAGCCCTTTAACTTTGTTCCCTTCCTCTGCATTACTTTTCTTCCTAGTACTCTTACCAGTAGATGCTGTTTGATTGATTGTCTCCTGAGTCCTATCCACCATCCCTAGGACTAAAACAGTCCCTAGCACAAATTAGGCCCTTAATCAATATTTGTTGAGTCAATAATTTGATTCATATACCCCACCTACCCACACCCCTGGCAACCAAACAAGGGCAGGAAGAGGACCAGGTTATTCATTCCTGAGCGTTCAGAAGGGAGGAATGGTTTTATTCTCTCTCCCCTGTGCTCCCCCAGTTTGGCAGGCTAATTTCTGGGAGTCTGCCAAGAATGTAAGTAGGAACAGGTGACATCACCTAGGAAGACTGTCTCGTCTATGAGAAACAGAAGATTGAAGCCTAGGGAGTATGAACATTTTTTTAAATTGTTTTTTATTGAGGTAAAATCCACAGTAACATAAAATTCGCCATTTTAACCACTTTGTAGAGTTCAGTGCATTGTGAATTACTACATTCACAGTGTTTTACAGCCATTACCACTATCTAATTCCAGAACATTTCATCACCCCTGTAAGAAACCCCATACTCCTTAGCAGTTACTCCCCACCTTCCCTCTCCCTAGCCCTTGACAACCGCTAATCTCCTTTCTGTCTCGATGGAGTTGCCTGTTGTGGACATTTCATCTGAATGCAGTCATACAATATGTAGAGTTTGTGTCTAGCTTTCATTTAGCTTAATGTTTTCAGAGTCCATCCACATTGTATCATATATCAAGATTTCATTCCCCAGTGGTGTTAGTGGTAAAAGAACCCACCTGCCAGTACAAGAGATGCAGGAGACATAGGTTCGATCCCTGGGTCAGGAAGCTCCCCTGGAGGAGAGCATGGCAACCCACTCCAGTATTCTTGCCTGGAGAATCCCCATGGACAGAGGAGCCTGGCAGGCTACAGTCCATGGGCTCATAAAGAGTCAGACACCACTGAAGCAACTTAGCACCCACACATTCCTTTGTATGGCTGCACAATACTCCATTGTTTGGATATGCTACATTTTGTTTTTTGATTCATCAGTTGGACAGACCTTTGGGTTATTTCCACTTTGGGGCTGTTACGAATAATGCTGCTATGAACATTTGCATACCCATTTTTGTTTCAGCACCTTTAACATTTTCTCTTAGGTTTTATACACCTGGGAGTGAATTGCTGGGTCAAATGGTAATTCTGTGTGTAACTTTTAAGGAATGCAGTGGCTGCACAACTGTTTCCATCCTGGTGGATGTGAGGTGATATGTCCTTGTGGGTTTGATTTGCAGTTCTCTGATGGGAACTAATGCAGTTCCCTAATGGGACTTTGGAAAAGTACCTGATGCTGAGAAAGATTGAGGGCAGAAAGAGAAGAGGGCATCAGAGGATGAGATGGTTGGACGGCATTACCCATGCAGTGAACACGAACTTGGGCAAATTCTTGGAGATAATGAGGTGCAGGGAAGCCTGATGTGCTACAGTCCAAGAGTCATACATGACTTATCAACTGAACAGCAACAATGGGGTTGTTAGCGTTTAAGCATGGGTTCCAACAAGGTGGGTTAAGAGAGGAGGCAAAGCCTGAGAAAGATCAGTAGGCTGGTGTCAGCTCCATCTTCTGAACTTACCGCCCCCAGCTTTCTCTTTGGAACCGATGTGAGCACTGATTTCTTATATCTAGTTTGACTTAAATTGCCTTGATGTCCTAGGTCTGTCATGACCTCTCCAAAGTTTAGGGTTAGTAGCTCTGAAATTTATAGTGCTCATTTATCCATTTCATTCAGAGGCTGCATAATACAGGCATTAAGATCTTGACTCTAGAGTGAGACTGTGGGTGCTTAGTCACTCAGTCGTATCCAAGTCTCTGCCACCCCATGGACTGTAGCCCGCCAGGCTGCTCTGTCCATGGAATTCTCCAGGCAAGAATACTGGAGCGGGTTGCCATGCTCTCCTCCAGAGGATCTTCCCAACCCAGGGATCGAACCAGGATCTCCTGCATTGCAGGCGGATTCTTTACCAGGTAGGCTACCAGGAAAGCCCCTATCTGGGTTTAAATGCTGACTCAAGTGGTATGGCCTTGGGCAAATTAGTTAACATGTTTGTTCATTTCCTCATGTGTGAAGTGATGTTGAGGTCGTTATGGTGACTGAATGAGTTGAGTATGCACACAGCTTGGAATAATGACTGGCACGTAGTGAGTTTTGTGTGTTTGCTGTGATCACAGTGATGGTGGTGATGATGATTTATCTAGATAACCATTTAGGGAAGGGGCAAGAATAGTTTCGTGCTGGATCCAAGTTTGGGATTGCGGGTGCTGATTATGTGTTTATAAAGTGGGGCTCTTTGATAACATGCTCTGGTTTCCATAGTCCTGGTCCTGGCATCAGTGACCTGGTACAAATCACTGACTCTTAATGGCTCATATTTTATATTCTACAAGTCATTCCACTAATTCATCAGATTTACATTTTGAACACAGGTTTACCTTTGGACAGCGCCTAGACTTACTTCAGTTCAACATTTTCTTCTGTTTATACACCAGTACAGCTATATTATTTTAAAACATTTGGGATTATGAAAGAAACTATAGTTTATAATTCAATCACTTCAAAACATCCCATCCCAGCTTTTAGTGCATATCTTTCTGTATTTTTCTTTATGCATTTTAAACATAACATTGGGTTGGCCAAAAAGTTTTGTTCGAGTTTTTCCATAAGATGTAATGGAAAAACCTGAATGAAACTTTTTGACCAACCTAATAATTTAACAAATAGAATAGAATATTCTAAAAACTCTTTTAAAGCTTGTTTTCAGCTGCCCTGTGAATCTTTTCTAATATATGTTCATTTTTGAAATTTCTCAAGACTAAACATTCCCATAAAAGATATATTTTCAAAATTTATAGATGTGAATAGAGAAAGAACTCTCTCCTATCTGGACATTTTATATACATACAAGCTTGAAAATGTGCCAGGGACTATTTTATAGCTTTGTGATAAAGCCTATTATTTTTCTATAGCAAGAAAAAGAATGCTTCGTTGTGCCAAAAAGTGTACAGAGCGTCAGAATAATCAACAGGACATTTGAATTCTCAGTTTTGCTTTTTAGAGTCCTTTAAACATAAATTCTGCCAACATCTTACAGCTAAGTAAACTGAGATAGAAAGATTAAGTGACATTGCTGTTTTCAGTCCATGTTAGAAGTAAACACAGAAATTCAAGGCCCTTCTTTATTAGATCAGAAGATAACATGTTCATATATTTAAGACATAAACCTGTACGGGAGATATGAACACTTAAGCTGGACTGAGATTTATGAATAAGGCTATCAAATAAAATGAGGCAATTATTTTTCAATTTTTAAGAGTTATAATGTTATTTGGACTATATCTTTCTCACCTTGTAAAAATGATACTTAGAAGAGTGGTGCTGTTGGAGAAGAAGGCAGAGAATAATCGGGAGGATTCTGGTTGTTTAGAAAGATAAATATAAAATGAGTCTGCAAAGAGAGCATTAATGAGGTAACTTTAGGGAGGATGGCAAGGATCTATGGTATGGAAAGTCATTATAACTGACAGTGAGATATAAGACTAAGAATATCATGTTCTCACGAGAATATATAAGAATGTAAAACCTTCCCTTTGCTCAGAAACAAAGCAAAACTGTATAAGGAATGTCAAGTACTAATTCAAAAGAACCAAGTACCATTCTTTTCTTTATTGTTGTAGTGACTTGTGAAATGTTGAAGACAGGCCAAATCTAAAGACTTTTGAGGTCTAAAGAAAAGGGAAGCTTTTATTTTATTTGAAATTGTGCTTGTTTGTTTTTTATAAGACTATTAGCAGACAGAGGACAAAGAGGAATGGGGGGAAAATGTGGTCTTACAAACAGCCTTTATAAAATTTAAGACTGTTAGGCAGGGTGGTACTTGAGCCCATTTTTCTGATCGTTTGCTCCTTTTGGTGTGTGTGTGTGTGTGTGTGTGTGTGTGTGTCCATTTTTCTGATCTTTTGCTCCTGGGGGTGTGTGTGTGTGTCCGTCCGTATGTGTGTCTGTTGGACTCTTTGTGATCCCATGGACTGCAGCCTGCCAGGCTCCTCTGTCCATGGAATTTTCTAGCAAGAATACTTGAGTGGGTTGCCATTTCCTACTCCCGGGGATCTTCCCCGCCTAGGGACTGAACCCGTCTTTGGTGTCACCTGCATTGGCAGGTGGATTCTTCACTACTAGTGCCTGGTAGGTTACCCAGTTGTGCCTATTTTTGTCCCTGCTTGGCCTGACATACCATAAAAATATAAAATCTCATTGTGGAGTTCTGTTTGTTCAGCAGCTTGTCAGTAAAGCACAACTGACATCTGTTAGTAGACCTTATTATTAGGTTTAGAAAAAACCCAGTATTACATTCTCTTGCCTGCTAAGGATATAACTAGTATCATAAATATATGTGAACAAAAATAGAAGAAGATAAGGCAGATTATCAGCAAATGACTTGAGCATCCTACGCTCTGAAGTTAGGAAGACTGAGTTTGACCCCCCAGTAACTGTTGGGGAGTTTTGCTACATCTCAAAGTGACCATAAAACCTTCCCTAGTAGCTCAGATAGTAAAGAATCTGCCTGTAATGCAGGAGACCTGGGTTCTATTCCTGGCTCTGGAAGATCCCCTGGGGAAGTAAATGGCAACCCACTCCAGTATTCTTGTCTGGAGAATTCCATGGACAGAGAAGCCTGGTGGGATACAGTCCATGCATTCGCAAACAGTCGTACACGACTGAGCGACTAACACACACACAAGGTGACCATGGAGACGTCAATCTCACCAAGCTGCCTTTAGGATTAGATGAGAAAGAGATGCAAGAAACCTAACTGTGGCGATATAGGGAGCGAGTTCAGTCCTTTGCTTGCACTGGGTTTGAAGCAGTCATCAGGTTGCATCAGCCATCCTGTAGGCTGCAGGTACTCTCAGACTATAGTGTGCACGCTCACCAGGGCAACTTGTGCAAGTGAAGCCTTGTGTTCCGTTCTCAGAGATGGATTCAGCGCATCAGGGTTGGGACACAGGAACTTGCATCTGTAACAAGCACCAAAGATGCTTATGAAAGCAGAATCATGCTTTACAAAACATAATCTGGAAGAAGCGGTGGGTAGAAATCATTTGACCTTGAACGTTTAATAGCCTGGATGGGTGAGTTTTCATGGCTCATCTTTTAACAGTAATCACTATGGGGATTGAAGCATTGATCACAAAATCCTAATTAAGGAAGATCATTCAAGAAGAGCAGTGTAAAATGGATAACCAACAAGGTCCTACTGTAGAGCACATGGAACTCTGCTCAGTGTTATGTGGCAGCCTGGATGGGATGGGATGAGGGAGAAGATACATGTGTATGTACGGCCGAGTCCCTTCACTATTCACTTGAAAGTAGCACAGCATTGTTAATCAGCTGTGCCCCACTACAAACTAAAAAGTTTTCATAAAAATAAAACCAAACTGATGAATATTAAAAGAGAAAAGAGGAGAATAAGATTAGGTAAGTACATATGTACTAATTTGTAAAAAAACATGCATCACTTATTATACACACTTTATCAAAAATAAAATAGAAAGAAATAAAAATAGAAAAAGGAACTCCATTAAATGGACCATCAGTTCAGTTCAAGTCGCTCAGTCGTGTCTGACTCTGCGACCCCATGAATCGCAGCATGCCAGGCCTCCCTGTCCATCACCAACTCCCGGAGTTCACTCAGACTCATGTCCATCGAGTCGGTGATGCCATCCAGCCATCTCATCCTCTGTCCATACCAGCTTTTAAAGTTAAATACCTGAGTTTTTTTTTTTTTTATTAACCACGGGAAATGAATATTTAGAGACCAGGACCTAACATACAAAACGAATTCTTCATCTTCTCTCCTATAATTCAATCTGGGAGCCATTAATGAGAGTGCTCTGGTTAATCGTAATAGTCATGATGGTATGAGGAGATGTGATATATAAGGTATTCAAACCACGTGGGGTAAATTATTAAGAATCATTGTTAAGTAAGAGGATGGAATGAAACTGGAATGAAACAAGTCAGTCGTTGGGTCTTGGTATTTCCTGCTGTTAGTGCTAGAGCATTTTACTTTTTACGTTAAAAATACAACATAGTTTTCCCTCTGATATTTATGTGATACTATTTATATATATATATGTATACACACACACACACACACACACACACACATATCCACATCACACACATACACGTACATAGAGCCATTTTTGATGGCCAAAAAGGAAGAGGCCCCAAGGGCTCTTTAGTGTGCAATTAATAATTTGGTCAGAAAATCAGCAGATTGTTTCAGTATGGTTATGTGTTATGACATCATATTCCAGTAAAGTTATAATGAACAGAAATTTTGTTTGTCTCTGTGGCAAACCAAAATGAGTTTTGTAATTGTCAGCAGGCCTTAGTGATTATAGTGGCGCCCGCTCCCTCCACTGTAGTTAAAGATCTGTTAGCATTCCAGCCGGGGACCTCTGTTTTCAGAAGTGTATAATTAATTGTAAACATTTGCTCTATGGTGAAAGCTTGCCACATAAGATCTCAGTCCAGGAGTAAATTTCTGATTTCAGGTTGTCTGTTTTCAAGTTTTATAGTGGAACCAGTTAGAAATATGCATAAAGTTCTGTGAAGATAGGAAAACTGAATCTTGTGAGAAGGAAGATAACCTGCATTCATGATATTAGTCTGTCAAAATTTCTGCATTAAAGGGATCTAAGGTAAAATAGGTATTAGGAAATTATATAATTCAATACATCATTAGTTTTTGCAATCAAAGAGCAAAAAGAATTGTGGCTTTAATGCTTTGTAGTCTCTGCATGTTAAAAATATCTTTTACTATAAGTGATTTTTCTTCCTTTAACTTTTTTATATTTAGCAATTAAAAATGAGAACATATGACATATAATGAAAACACGTTTAACATATTTTATCTTAATAGAAAACTGTGGGCCAAGAAAATTGACTTTAAAAATGTAAAACAGTGCCATTTTTTTCATACTCACTCTGGATTTCTCTGCTACATTTGACATTGTTGATTATCTCTTCCTCTGACATTGTGTTTTAATTTCTTTTCTAACTCTGACCCTCTTTCATCTCCTTCACTGCTGTCTATTATTTCCCCTGCCTTTTGATCATGGGTATTCATCAGATCCCAGCCTTAGGCTCTTTTTTTCTTTTTTTTTTTTTTGGTGCTTTTACACTTACCCTTTCCAGGTGCTTATCCACTCAACATGGTTTCAATTATTACCTCCCAAATCTCATCTTCAGTACTGATGTACATTTCTAGTCCTTCACCTTCAGTAAACCTTCACTGATGAGTCCCATCTGCCTGTCAATTCTTATACAGTGGGCTGTGTGCAATTTATCTCAGGTTGACTATAGAGGTCTGCCACTTGGACACCAATAATCGTCTAAACCTTAGTGGTAACTTGATTGGCTTTTCTTTGCTTAAAAAGAGACATTTTCCAGCACTGGAGTGATTTTTAACTTACTTTTCAGTGTTTCAATGATAAATTCAGCATTCCATCAAAATTGATTCTGTTAGTTTTGCTCAGTTGCCCAATTCAGCGGTCATAGTTCTGTCTTCATTTCACTTGACTTGTAAAGTAGCATTTGATAGGACTGACTCTTCCCTCCTCCTGGACATTCTTGTCCCCATTTGGCTTTTAGGAAGGATATTCTGCTTGCTTGGTTTTCCTCCTATCACTCCCTCCCACAGAGTTCTCACTGTCTTGTAGCTTTAAATTTCACCTATATATATATATATATATATATATATATATTATGGAGAAAGCAATGGCAACCCACTCCAGTACTCTTGCCTGGCAAATCCCACGGACGGAGGAGCCTGGTAGGCTGCAGTCCATGGGGTTGCTAGGAGTTGGACACGGCTGAGCGGCTTCACTTTCACTTTTCATTTTCATGCATTGGAGAAGGAAATGGCAACCCACTCCAGTGTTCTTGCCTGAAGAATCCCAGGGACGGAAGAGCCTGGTGGGCTGCCGTCTATGGGGTTGCACAGAGTCGGACACGACTGAAGTGACTTAGCAGCAGCAGCATATATGCTGCGTTGATGATTCCCAAATTTTATCTCCACCTTGGACCTCTTTCCTGAAATCCAGACTTATTAGATCTGACTGTCTAACATCTTCATTTGGATGTCTAAAAGACTGAATAACTCAACATCTCCAAACCAGAGCTGCTGGTATTCATCCCCAACAAACCCATTCTTTTTGCAGTTTTCACCAACTTAATGTGTGGGCACTCCATCTTCCAGTTGCTCATGTCAGAAATTCTGGTGTCTTCCTCGACTCCTGTCTCATATTTCATAGCCAGTGCTTCGGTAAACCCATCTTCTCTACTTTTGAAATTCGTCCAGAATCCAGGTACTTCCCATTACTTCCCTTGCTGTCACCCTAGTTCAGGCCCCCGTATTATTGCAATAGCTTCTTTACAGATATCCTGTGTCTGCCATCATTCCCCTACAGTCTGTTTTCAACATAATAGATGATCTTTCCAAGGTCTAAGTCAGATTATGTCACTTCTCTCCTTAAAGCCTTCTGGAGGCTGGCCATTTCACTCAGGGTAGAAGTCAGATCCTTGCAGTGATTTCTAAGGAAGGCCCTATGGCATCTGGGCACCGGTTCCAGCTCGTAGCCTACCTTCCTTTACACCCTCAGCTCTCACCGGGTGGGAATCCTCCGAATTGCTTCAACGTTCCTGACGCTTGGCTGCCTCAGAGCCTTTGTGCTTGGTGTTTTCAGTGCCTTATATGCCCTGTTCCGGATATCTGTATGGTTTCCTTCTTCACTTGCTCAAGCTCTTGTAACAGTTGTCACCTTCTCAGTGAGATACTCACTGATCACTCTATCTGCCCCTCTTTCCTCACACCTCAGCCCAATCAAGGGAAGAAGAAACAACAAGAATTTCATATTTTACTTTTACTGGGACTCCAGGCAACAAATATGAACGACTTCAAAAGAGTAGTTGGCAAAAAAGGAGAAAGCCACTGAAGGTACAAACGACACCGGAAGACCATATTGCAATCAGATCTACAGCTCTTGGATAATTGCTTGATTCTCTCCAGAGACTTTCACTATTTCATTCACTGCCATTACTAGTGAATGAATTAAATCACTGCTTTTGTTCAGATGGTGTCACTAATGTTTCTATTGTAATCTTAATATATGCAATTTTTAAAAAGTTCACTTTTGAACCTTTCCTTCTTTTTCTGTTTAAAATGTATATGGAACTTCCATGATGATCCATTGGCTAAGACTCCATTCTCCCAATGCAGGGGGCCCAGCTTTCATCTCTGGTCAGGGAACTAGATTCGTGTGCCTCAACTAAGAGCTGGCACAGCCAAACAAATAAATATTAAAAAGCAACATGTATTTCTAACATCCTAGATATTCTGCCTATTTATTTTATTTATTGTCTGTCTTCTCCACTGTAGGGTATGTTTTTGTTTGCTGTGATAGTCCCTCATCATAAGAAGGTGCCCCATAAATAATTGTTAATAGATTATATTGCAAAGCCTCTTAATTTCGTTTGTTTGTCCTTTCTTCTTACAACCGCCTTACAATCTCCCCTCATGTTGGCATCATTGCAGCTTTCTAATTATGCTTCCTCTCAGTCTCATTAAACACAAACCTGCTAAAAGTTTTCACCTTAAATACAATTTATTATGGTTCTTTCTGCTTTAGAATTGGCTGAAACTCCCCATTCTTTCTTGTGTTGAATCTGCTCTCCTTAGTACTTTGCAGAGTGCTTATTACTTTACAGTAGTAGTTCCATCTCTCTGCCCTTCCCATGTCTAATCATGGTTACCCTCTGCTAAAAGCGTGGCAGTCTGCATATTCACCTGGATGGTCTCGCCTGTTTCTGTCTCTGTGGCGGGTCCCCATCCTTCAGCCCCAGACCATATGGCTCACTTCCATCAAAATGTAACTGAAAACTTGTTGCCAGGAAGTCTTCTGTGATATAATGAAATAATTTTTACAGTATTAAGTTATGTTTAATGTTTTCCAAAATACATTTTTCATGGAGATCAGCATACATGCTGTATTATCAATATATATGCTGACTCACATTTTATCTTTTATAAATACATTTGTGAGGTAAAACTTTATTGAGGTTAATAGGAATGCTGACTCACATTTTATCTTTTATAAATACATTTGTGAGGTAAAACTTTATTGAGGTTAATAGGAGGTTATAATGGATCTGAGCTTCCCAGGTGGCACTCGTAAAAAAACCTACCTGCCAGTGCAGGAGACATAAGAGACTTGGGCCTGATCCCTGGGAAGCTCCCCTGGAGGAGGGCGTGGAAACTCACTCCAGTTTTCTTGCCTGGAGAATCCCCATGGACAGAGGAGCGCAGCAGGCTACAGTCCATGAGGTCACAACAGTCGTACACGACTGGAGTGCCTTGGCACACACACACATAGTGGATCATGCCTGTTTATTAATATTTCAAACAAAACACATTTTACTAATGATTACAGAGGGATTTTTATTGAACTTATATTAACATTTTTATTTTCTTATTTTAGGTATCATTGCCCAGTGCCCAAGATCTTTTATGTTCAGCTGACTGTGGGAAATAATGAATTTTTTGGGGAAGGGAAGACTCGACAAGCCGCTAGACACAATGCCGCGATGAAAGCCCTTCAGGCACTGCAGAATGAACCTATTCCAGAAAAATCATCTCAGGTGGGTCCCTGCGGTGTGTGGCAGCCTATCTCTAATAGCCGCACAAAGACAAAGAAATGCTCCTTTACGAATAGAGGACGTCTCTGCTAATAGAAGGGAACGCTGGATCGGCTGTGGCGGCGCCTCAGTGCACCTGTGTGTTCGGTTAGACTCTTGTGTCTTGTTGGGATAGCCTTGCCTTTGAGCACTTTGGCTCAGCCTAGGGAGTCCACTTCCCAGGCAAGTCAGGATTTGGGAATGTGAGCAAGGGTGAGAAATAACGTTCATTTACTTTGCATTGAGTGCTTGTTTTATTGAGCATGAATTACATTGTGTTAATTCACCTAGAATCAAGGAGTTTAAAGTGGAGGAGATATTTATGGATTTTTTTAGTCCTACTTTATTTTACCAGTGAGGTTATTCAAAGCAGATATTCAGTAATTTTACTCATTCCCATGGTTTCAGCTGCTTTCTCTGTTGACTTCAAAATGGTATCTTTAGTTCAGGAGTGTCTAATAAGTCCCCTTCTTGTTGAGTTCTCCACTTCGTTATTTGAAGCTAGAGGTCCAGCCTTTAGTTTGCCTTTCCTCAAGCCTGTTGTCTCTCCCCCTTTGAGATTTATCTTAGTTAATGGCAGACTTAGTATTTTTGTCCTTGTGCACTCTCATCATGACTCTTATGTTTGCTTCTCAGTCTTTCCACTAAGTCCTAAGCTTCTTGACAGCAAGAATACTGTCTCTTGATCTCTTTAAGGCTTACATGGTGTTCAGCATGTGTAAGGCTCCAGAAGTAAGTGTTAAATAGGTGCAGAGCCAGACACAGAGCTCCAGCATCCTGGTTTGCATCCTATACTCTTTCTGCAACTTAGTCTTCATAGAAGATTAAATATCACACACTTGTGGAGATACTATGTGTGTGTATGTGAGAGAGAGAGAGAGAGCAATGGAGGTCTGTAAAGAAAACTAGGTCTGGGGATATCTATATCAGATTAGTGTTTGAGTAAAAGGTTTCCACACTCAGCATTTATCCTTCTACTCTGAGGGAAAAAAAAACAAATCACAAGAAGCCTCTCAGCAAAGCCCTTGACTGCGGTGGTTCCATGGGAATCCACAGGATCCAGTCTCTGGTTTCCTGTGATGTGTAAGATAGGTTCTCTTGATTGTTCAGTACATGTAAAGTTTGTTACAAAGTGAAGATTCAATGTCGTCCTATTTTTTTGTGATTTAGAATTGCGAATCAGGAAAAGAAATGGATGATGATAAAGATGCAAATAAGTCTGAGATCAGCTTAGTGTTTGAAATTGCTCTGAAGAGAAATATGCCCGTCAGTTTTGAGGTATGTGTTCAGCAGCGATCTCCCATTTTTTTCCCTCCTTGCTCCTCATTGTTTTAAACAAACAAACAAATAAAACAAAATTTTATTTGACAAATAAAATTTTAGCATCCTGAAAGAATTAATGTGCTCCCTTCTGTTTGAGCTGTCTATCATGAAATGATGCAGGCCCTAAGAAAACAGAGCTTACAATATCGTGGAGTCCTCTTGATCTCTTTGACTTTTCTGTATTCAGCCATTTGTTTCATCATAAAATTTATTTTCCAAATTTAAGATAATTTATAGTAACCTATAAGATTTGGCATTTTGACAAGGTCACATTGAAAATGTTCAATATATAATTAATATTTAGTCACATTTATATATTAATATTTAATTTCTTTTAAAGTTATGGAGGCCAAAATATAAATTTAATCTTTTAACTTTACATTTAACCTTTACTGATAAGTCACTAAGACATAATTAAGCAGTTCTCTAGTTTAAAACTGGATAAATATGTCATAAAATATTTGTAAAACTATGTGGCATTTAAAAAAGAAAAAATATTAAATTGTTATAATACCTCCTTTATTAAGAGATCACTAATTTTGCAACTCAAGTATTTAGGAAATAGGCAAAACCCAGGAATAAGCTGAAACAGTTGAGGAATATTTTCCTTCAAATTATGTTCTGTTCCCCAATTGGAAAGCTCTCACGCTTTACTCACTGGCAGGATCTACTCACCTCAACTGAGAGCCTGTTTTCTTTCTTAAACATAATTCTGTTACAAGTTGTGTTACCTGATTTCTCGGCCCATAGCAGATTAAAGGCAGCAGAATGAAGAAGGCAGGAAGAGAATGTACCTGAGGGCCTATTGGTCCCAGCGAGAAATGATAGGGAAAATATGGAAAACCTATCAAAAGTAACTGCATTTACTTGAAAGTCTTTGGAAGATGGGGCCTTTTAAACGCTAGATGAACAGGAACAGTTTTAAAAATGTTAGATGTCCCTAGAGGCCTTAGATGTCCTTAGTGTAGAATATTTCATGTTTATAATGGTGATCTAATGTGAGCAGTAACAGGTTGAATATTTAGTCAGTAAAATATACATGTATATTTTTTTAATTGAGAAAGATGTCCATCAAAGTGGTTAAACAGTTTTGGTGTTTCAATCTGTAAGCTTAAATTACTTGAAAAGTATGCTTATCATAAATTCCTTTATCCTCAATAGTACTGGATTATTGAGATACTGTATCTTTTCTTCATTGGTATCCAATATTAGAAGATAAAATTTTAATATAATGGTCAATGGTAAACTATTTAAAGAGGGTATTTTTTTAATAGGTCAGGCTTTTTGACAGACATAATGAAGTTTTGAGCACTTGGGTCTTAGAAGGCATTTTGCTTTCCCAAATTGGCATAGTTTAAAAAGAGCATGTTAAATACAGGATTTAGGAACATTCATAGCTGACAGATTCATAATCCTTTACTCTAGAAAGCTAGGTATTTTTATGGCAAACTTACCTATTTAAGACCATGTCACAGAGAGTAAATATTCCTTATTGTAAAATAACCTTTGAGGTCTCCATCAAAAATAGGTGATTTTTCATCTATCACCTGTTTGTGAGAAGCTTCCACATGCAAGATGTTTCATAAGTTATAGAACTCCAGTGAGACATACTCCTTATACTCCAGTAACTTATTCGCACAGAGGAGAAAGTTAGATATGTATGCAGTAATGGTATGTTTTATGATCTTAATTTTCTGTCCCATAAGAAACAGGGCAACCATAATTAGAATTGCCTTTTTTAAACTAGTAAAACACAATTTTGACCATGACTTGAATATGTTTGTTTAGATTTCTATTTTTTCCAATGTAATTCATTAAGCATCATAAGTATAAATGAAGAGTCTCTGTATAATGAGTTCATAATAGCTTTATTGAAGAAATCCATAATTTTGGTATAATTCTTAATAATTTCAATTTTGATTTTTATATGAACATTAAGAAAGATTCATGCCATAAAACCCATCTTAAGTCCCTGTATTGAATCTTTTGCCTATATTTAATAGGTTATTAAAGAAAGTGGACCACCACACATGAAAAGCTTTGTGACTCGGGTGTCAGTGGGAGAGTTCTCCGCTGAAGGAGAGGGAAATAGCAAAAAACTCTCCAAGAAGCGCGCTGCAACCACTGTGCTACAGGAGCTTAAGAAACTTCCACCTCTGCCTGTGGTTGAAAAGCCAAAACTATTTTTTAAAAAACGCCCTAAAACAATAGTAAAGGTAAGTATATGCTTGTGAATGTTAGACTATATATATATATATAAAATATATATATATTTATTATAGTGCATGCATGCTAAGTCGCTTCAGTTGTATCTGACTCTTTGCAAGCCTATGGACCGTAGCCCGCCAAGCTCCTTGGTCCATGGGATTCTCCAGGCAAGAATACTCGAGTGGATTGCCATGCTCTCCTCCAGGGGATCTTCCCCTGGTAACTCTAGCTAAAAGTTTTTCCATAGGGCAGGCACCTAAGCCTGTGGGTTATCAGCAGAATCAGGGTTGGACATGTGTCTGTAAGTGAATAGTAATTCTGTTTTGCTTTTAGACACTTGTATACTTGGGTTCATTCATTAAATAATAATACCTTGCGTATTTATAGTTTTTTATGGTTTAAAAAATACTTTCTCAGTCATAAGCACCTTTGGTAAAATTCTCATCACAATGAAGGCAGATGTTGCCCCTCATTTTACAAATAAGGTTTTATGAAACACGTTCAAAGACTTCGCTTGCTTGTGTTCACCGATCACGTGTGGCAACCTGAACTGCTGATCCATAATCCAGCGTTCTTTGGGCAGTCCACACTACTGTGTGGCAACTTCCCAAGATTTTAGGACATGGTGATAGGATGCAGAGTAATAATTGTATGAGTAACACTCACACTGATGATAGCAGCCGCAGCAGCAGACAGCAAATATAAAGCACTTGGTGTGCCAGATGGGGCTCCAGTGCTTCATGTGCTGTATCACGTTTAATCTACAGAGCAGCCCTCGGGCTTCCCTGTTAGCTCCGTCGGTAAAGAATCCTGCAATGCGGGAGACCTGGTTTGATCTCGGGGTTGGGAAGCTCCCCTGGAGGAGGGCATGGCAACCCACTCCAGTGTTCTTGTCTGGAGAGTCCCCATGGACAGAGGAGCCTGGCGGGCTATAGTCCATGGGGTCACAGAGTCGGACACGACTGAATGACTGAGCACACCTGAGGGTCATGGGATGGCTTGGTTTCTGTTCTCTCAGGCGTGAGTACCTTTTCAGAAAAATGTAGAGCCACATGGCTTTTCAGGAGGTTGTGATTCTCTTTTATGGAATCAGATTTTGCGTACATTAATCAAAAAAAAAATTAAGGCATAGTTCAGAGGAATGAGGTGAATAATAATTGAATTATTGTTACATGTTACTCAAGATGATACATAGAATGCATTAGTTATTATTAAATATGTATTAACAGTAGAAATAGTAAGTACTCAATAAATATTTTTTGCATGTTGTTTAGTCAGTAAGCTATGTCCGACTCTTTGTGACCTCATGGACTGTAGCCTGCCAAGCTCCTCTGTCCATGGGATTTCCTGGGCAAGAATACTAGAGTGGGTTGCCATTTCCTCCTCCAGGCCACCTTCCCGACCTAGGCCCAGACTCCTGCTTGGCAGGTGGATTCTTTATCACAGAGCCACCTGGGAAACCCATTCAATAAATACTAGCTTTTGTTATTTTGTATCTCATTCTGTCTGTTCATATTTTATATGTATATGAACATATCCGTGGTCTGTTTTCCTAAATTCCTTTGTATATAAAATCTACATAAAACTTCTTCATAGTGGAAGAACAGTGCTCTACATTACTGCAAAACTAGTCACATTAACTTGCACCTAATCTATTAAACTAACTCTAATCTCAAATTAAGAATAACCAGCCTTTAGTCTAAAAAAAGATCTATCATTTTTATAGTAGACTAAAAATATAACTCCTGTTACTTTTAACTGTAGCCATTAAAAGCAAGAATATTGTTGAAATGTTATTTCTGAAAGAGGGGAGAAACATTTTGAACTTTAAAAATGATTTTTTGCTACTACCTCTATTATATATGCATTTAATTGCAGAACTTTCTTCTTGTCCACCATTCAGATCTCAGCTTACACTTGACTTCCTCAGGGAAGTCTTCTCTAGTTCTCTCTGACTCCCACATTCATTTAGCCCCCTGCATTTTTCCTCACATACATCACACTTGGAATTACTTGTATCATATCTGTCTTATGTTAAAGTCTATAGATATTCTCTGAAATATAAGGTTATTTTGAGAAAGCAACACGGATACAATGAGTTGAAATTTAGGTTAATTTTGAGTATGATCAGACCTTATAATGGGCCAGTAAGTGGATCACCTTGGATAGTATCTTGGTTTTCAACATTTTAGTCACTTCCTTAAATGTCTTTTATATCTGGGTTCTACCATTCCTTATTATGCAATAGAAACAGGGAAGATATCTGTTGATGATTTACCTTGATTTTATTTAGAATAATGAAGCTATCACATTGTCTCATTTGAACCTCCTAATCACTCTGAGATGTAGATATTATCCTCATTTTAAAGATGAGGTTCTTGGTGTTTAAGAAACCTCCCTCAGATCACAGAGCAGAGTCAGGTTTCGAGTCCAGTCACGTCTGATGCCAGTGCCAGTTTCAAACTGGGTGGTTGTGAACTCCTTTTGGATTTTAATTTACTCTACAGAGTTACCTTGTTAAAATGTAAGACTACCTGATGGTGTCTTTGAATTTATATTCTCAATTTTAATGTAATTCTCTTCTACAAGGTAAGGCCTCAGAGAAGGTTTTCTGCTGTTGGAGATAAAAGTTTTCTGGATAAGATTATCCTTACTGGTTTGTTGTTATTATTATTATTACTGCTGAATGTGATTTTGGTGTTGTGTCTAAGAAATAGTTAACCTAACCAAACCAGAAAAATTTCTTCTGTATCTTCTTTATGAAGTTTTAGATATTACATTTAAGCCTATGAGCCATTTTGAGTTAATTTTTCTGTGATGTGTGGATTGAAATTTATTTCTGCACGTGAATATCCAGTTGTTCCAGTACCACTGGTTGAAAGGCTACTCTTTCTCCACCGAATGGCTTTTGCACCCTTGTTGGCCACGTGTGTATGGATCTATTTAGGGTTGCTGTTCTGTTTCATTGATTTCTTTCTCTCTCTTTATGCCAGTACCACACATACTGTCTTTTTTTTTTTTTTTAATTTATTTGGCTGTGTCACATCTCTTAGTTGCAGCACACTGAATCTTTGTTGCATCATGCGAGATCTTTTGTCGCAGTGCATGGCCTCTGGTTGTGGTGCACAGGCTTAGCTGCCCTGTGACATATGGGATATTAGTTCCCCGACCAGGGATTGAACGTGCATCCTCTGCAGTGCAAGGCAGATTGTTAACCACTGGACCGCCAGGAAGTCCCGGTACCACACATACTGTCCTGATTATTATAGCTTTATAATAAATCTTGAAATCAGGTATTTGGATTCCTCCAACTTTGTTCTTTTTTTCCAAGGTGTTTTGATTATTTTTCCTTTGTATTTCCATGTGAATTTTAAACACTGGCTTATTAGTTATTACCCAAAAAGAGCATGCTGGGGTTTTGATTGGGATTGCAGAGAACTGGTAGATCAGTTGGAAAACAATTGACTTTTAAAAAATATTGGATCTGTTGCTCCATTCACCTGTGCCTGTCCACCTATTGAGACCTTAGTTAATTTCACCAGTTTTTTATGTTTTAATGGAGTGTATCGGAGAAGGCAATGGCACCCCACTCCAGTACTCTTGCCTGGAAAATCTCATGGAGGGAGGAGCCTGTTAGGCTGCAGTCCATGGGGTTGCTAAGAGTTGGACGCAACTGAGCAACTTCACTTTGACTTTTCACTTTCATGCATTGGAGAAGGAAATGGCAACCCACTCCAGTGTTCTTACCTGGAGAATCCCAGGGACGGGGGAGCCTAGTGGGCTGCCGTCTATGGGGTCGCACAGAGTCGGACACGACTGAAGCGACTTAGCAGCAGCAGGAGTGTATATAAATTATATTATAGTTCATATATTCTTCTGTACTTGTTCTTGCCACTTAACTTTTTTTTTTCTTAAATTCATTCATCTTGATGCAGGTAGCAGTACTTAAATCTTAATTTCCACTGCTGTATGCCTTTTCACTGTATGAACATGCCATAAGGTTATTTTAGTTTTTCTTTTTTGCTATTTTAAATAATGCAGCTGTGGATATTCCTGTACAAATGAATTGGCACATTTGGGTAACAGTTTTTTAGATGAATAGACTACTGAAGAATGGGTCATGGGCTTTAGAGACATTGCCAAATTGTTTCCTAATTTATATTAGGATCAGCACTGTATAAGTTTTTGTTACTCCCCATCTTCACCAGTTGGCGTGGTCAGACTTCTTAATTTTTACTAAATTGATAAGTGTGAAATAGTACCTCACTATGGTTTTAATATGCGTTTTGAATCTTAATGAGATGAATTATCTTTTTATATGTTTTTTTCTTCTGTTAAATATCTGTTCATCTCATTTGCTCAATTTTTTTAGATTGTCTTTTTCTTAATAATTTTTAGGAGTTTTAAAATATATATTTTGGATACTGGATACATCTTTTTTTAGTTATACATATTGCAAATATCTCTTCTCAGTTGATAGCTTGTCTTCTTTCTTTTTGGTGTTTTTTGATGAATACAAGTTGTGAAACAACTCCCACTGTATTAAAGCGTTTAAAAGGATAGTTGACCCAACTTACCAATAATACCCGTGAGCCCTAAATCCTCTAGAAACCCTACTTTCAGATTCACTTTATGATTTTCCTTTATAAACTGTCTTGATTTTCATTTATTACCTCCAGTCACAGTTTTGGGGTGCAGGGGAGGAGGTGAGAACCATGGTTTCTTTAAGGATCCAGTAAGAAGTTTTACAAGCATGTTTCATATTTTGAAATTTTTTTCTTCAATTATTTTCTAGGCTGGACCAGAATATGGTCAAGGAATGAACCCCATTAGCCGCCTGGCTCAGATTCAACAGGCCAAAAAGGAAAAGGAGCCAGATTACGTTTTGCTTTCAGAAAGAGGAATGCCGCGACGTCGGGAATTTGTGATGCAAGTATGTCTCACTTTCATATTAAAAGATTTTTTCTAAACTACTGAAAACATTTAGAAATCCTAAGGCTAGAATAAAGATATGGTGGGAAGGAAGACTAGGAATTAATAGTAGAAGATAAAACTGTTTACACTTAAAGTGTTCATTCCCTCCAGATCCATCTACCAACTTGGTTGGAACATTCAAGTGTCAAGGACATGTCAGACTGGAGAGTGTGAGGTTTCAAAGGGACTATGAGCTCACCCAGAGTTCCTCATTGAGAATGCCTATCTCTAACTTAATGTGTTGCAATTTGCAGCTGGAGTCTGTTAACTACTGGGAATAAAAGACAGATGGAATTAGAAACATAATTTAGAAGGATGAAGGTAGTAGGTGAAACAGGGCCAAGAGCATGAGGTTTCTTGTCATTGGAGAAATCGAGAAAAGAGGGATAGCTGGCTGCCTGGTGAGCACAGAGGGGCTCTGAGTTGCTGAGAGATTTAAGTGCTGCTTTGTACAGCCTGGAAACTTGAAGAGTGGCTGCTGGTGTATTGGTCTAGGGATGGGGACTGGGAGTGAGGTAGAATGCCTGAAATGCCCTCCTTTTTAAATGCTACCTATCCATCTTCATTTACCAACTCAAGTCTCAGTATCATAGAAACGTTTCATTTTTATTATGAAAATTTTAAGCATATCCAAAGGTGGATGGATATGTTTAATAGTACACAATAAAGGACAGTATAATGGAAGAGCATAACGGCCTCTTGGGGACTATGCCCATCATCCAAAAAACAGTAAAGATTTCTGCTGTGCTTGGCTTTGGCTATCAGTTTTTCCTTCTTCCCTTCCTCCCTCCTTCTTTTCCTTCTTCTGAAGTTTTCTAAAGCTAATTTGTAACCACATGTCATTTTAGCCTGTATGCTTAGTGTGTGACTCTAAAACACATAGAAGGTTTTTACTTTTTCTTGCATTAGGTATGGCTCATTAGAATCCTCTAGCACCCAGTCTATATTAAATTCTCTTTATGGTCCCAATTGTTTCTGTTAGGTTATGGGCTTCCCTGGTAGCTCAGCTGGTAAAGAATCCGCCTGCAATTCACGAGACCCCAGTTCGATTCCTGGGTTGACAGGGGAATGGCTACCCACTCCAGTACTCTTGCCAGGAGAACTCCATGGACAGAGGAGCCTGGCAGGCTAGAATCCATGGGGTTGCAAGGAGTCGGACACTACTGAGCAACAACAGGCTTGTCAAAGAAGCTTTTCCAGCCAAACCTGTGGATCTCACATTTGATATAACCCAGTTACAATCAACAGATGTTAATTAAGTGCTGACCATATATGGCAGACATCTAGACTCAAACATGGTATCTCATGTTGACTAACTTCTTGTGCATGTCTAAGTTTTACCTTCCTTCCCAATTTATAACCTCCGTGTTTCTTTATCTCACAGTACCTAATATGGTGGCATGTGTATAGTAGGATCTTATAAACCTATAAGGTATATTTGTTGCCTGCCTGACTGAGAGCTAGTATGTTTGACTTTTGTTGGAGATATAAACTTATGTTGTAGTTATAAGTAAACCATGGTTGTTAACTTAGATGTCCAAGGAGGAGGGATTCTGCTGTGGTTACTAAACACGTGGTTTTCTAGATGTCATTAGGACCCAGAGCAGTGTTGTTCTAGTATTTTTTACTCTGTAAAGAATGTGCACCATTTTTCTTTTTACATTCTTAACTTTGAGGAATTCTAGAAAGTATTTTTTGAAGTCCAAAACTTGAGGGAAAAAAGATCCACCCACCCCCACACACACATTTTAGACCTGTGTTACAAATAAAAACTGGCTTTGACTTTATTAAACAATTCCTTTCCTGTGGAATATACCGAATATCCCTTTTGAAAGAGGAATTTAGAATATCTTAGGCCAGCTTCCATTTTATGGGTATTCATAAACATTCTAGTCAAACAGGAACATTTGGCTGTGCTTTTAAATGTTTTCACACTGAATTCATATTGTTTTTTCCTTCTTCTCAAAGCCCCAGTGGATTCATTACAGTGTTGCTGTAACTTCATCAAAGTAAAGGGTTTTGTATAAACTGCTTAAACAATGTTATCATTTGTTATAATGGAATCATTATTATTGAATGTGGAAGTAAATGATGTAAAGATAATATGCTCATATTTGTCTATCACCAGAAAAACGCCACAAATAAATGTGTGTTATAAAATGGATGTCCTTACTTGTATTGATTACTAGGTACAGGAAAATTTCCAGTGACACTATTTGGGCATTTAGGTCCAGAGGAAATTTTTTCTTTTTTTGGAAAGGGGTATTTTAATTTTTCAAAGAGAAAATAATGATAACTAAATTAATTGTGTGTCTGCACATTTTATTATTATATATCATATGTTAATTTTTCTACCTGTCTGTGATTAAGATCTCAGGTTTGGGTTTTTTTTTTAAGATTTCAAGTTTTAAAAAATATGTATTAAGGAAATTTCATTAATTTTTTGGTAAATGCTATTTTACCAGACTTCTTGTTAGTTTTTTGTAGACTTCATTAATGAATTAATTTATTATTATTATTTTAAAAAATAGTATCTTGAATTTTTGTTGAGGAGGGGACTGCACTGTATGGCATGTGGGATATTAGTTCCCTGCTAACTGCTAAGTCGCTTCAGTCGTGTCTGACTCTGTGCAACCCCATAGACCACAGCCCACCAGGCTCCCCCGTCCCTGGGATTCTCCAGGTAAGAACACTGGAGTGGGTTGCCATTTCCTTCTCCAGTGCATGAAAGTGAAAAGTGAAAGTGAAGTTGCTCAGTCATGTCCGACTCTTAGCGACCCCATGGACTGTAGCCCACCAGGCTCCTCCGTCCGTGGGATTTTCCAGGCAAGAGTACTGGAGTGGGGTGCCATCGCCTTCTCTGACCAGGGATGAAACCCATGCCCCCCCAGTGTGGTAGTGCAGAGTCTTAACCACTGGACATCCAGTGAAGTCCAGAGGATTTAATTTAAATGATTTGTTTAAAGACAAAAATCTAGTCATCATAAAATTATTGCATAGTAAAATAATTGAGCTTCTTTGTAGAAAAATTTACATTTTAATGTAAAAATCTTACAGTAGTCATAAATCTTGGAAGGTTTTTAGGAAGATGACTTTTGGAGGTTTACTTACATGCTTTGTTGTTATTTGGTCACTAAGTTATGTCTTACTCTTTTGCAACCTCATGGACTGTAGCCTACCAGACTCTTCTGTCCATGGGATTTCCTAGGCAAGAATACTGGAGTGGGTTGCCATTTCCTTCTCCAGGGGATCTTCTGAACCAGGGACTGAAGCTGTGGCTCCTGTATTGGCAGGTGGATTCTTTATACCACTCAGCCACCATGGAAGCCCATTTACATGCTTACTGACTTTTATAATGTGGTAAATTTTTTTTTTCTTTTGAGTGCTCATTGTAAGTGCTGGCAGGGAACCAAAGTCCTTTAGCACAGTGGTCTTTTTCAGTCCTAACAAATAACTCTGGGGTAACCAGCTACTCACAAGCTATTGAACTATGGAACTATAAAAGCTCGTGTTAGGCAAGGGGCGAATGAATAGGAAAAATGAATCTGAAAGTACTTATTCTGTAAGTAAGTCTTCAGGTGTCAGAGTAGGTCAGATGGAAAGCCAGCAGACTCAGATCTAAAATGAATGCTGTGATGGGAACCCCCTGTCCCAAGAATAGGAACCTAGAGGCAGAGGGTCTCAGGCTTGGGCAATAACTGAGATTTAAGGATGAAGGAGCCAAAGATTTGAATGAGAATGAGAAAAGGTATATAGCTTGTGAAAACAGTTGAAACATTTTTTTGCTGCTCCATTATCTTTCACTGCCATTTACTTTGGCAAGTCTTTTGACCCTCAGAGCAGTAGCAGAAGCTTCTTTCCAGCTTCAAGTTTTCCAGCAACAGCACAGGGTCTCGTGAAGCCAGGGAACAAACCAAGCACTGGAAAAAACAACAGGCAGCAGAGGCTGGCTCTAGCCAGGGACTTGAGACTTTGTGTATAGGGCCTGCTATTCGGATCAGGAGCAGGCCAACAGATACGGAAGGTGATGCGTGTTCATCCAACCCCAGGCACTAGATCGGTGCTTCTAAGTGGGGTCCATAAGACTACTGTTGATTTGTTATAATGTGGTTTCAGCAGAAAAAGCAAGATGAAATGTTTCAAAAACATTGCACAGATCTGAACTATAAAATTTCTGATAGCTGTTAAGACATCCTTTAAACATTTTTTTTATTTGTTTATTTTTATTTATTTTTTTTCTAAATTTTATTTTATTTTTTTAACTTTACAATATTGTATTGGTTTTGCCATATATCAACATGAATCTGCCACAGGTATACACGTGATTTTTTTTTTTTTTAGCAAGCATTCTGAATTTATTTATTTATTTTTAAATTTTATTTTATTTTTAAACTTTACAATATTGTACTAGTTTTGCCAAATATCGAAATGAATCCGCCACAGGTATACCTGTGTTCCCCATCCTGAACCCTCCTCCCTCCTCCCTCCCCATACCCTCCCTCTGGGTCGTCCCAGTGCACCAGCCCCAAGCATCCAGTATCGTGCATCGAACCTGGACTGGTGACTCGTTTCATACATGATATTATACATGTTTCAATGCTATTCTCCCAAATCTCCCCACCTCTCCCACAGAGTCCATAAGACTGATCTATACATCATTGTCTCTTCTGCTGTCTCGTACACCGGGTTATTGTTACCATCTTTCTAAATTCCATATATATGCGTTAGTATACTGTATTGGTGTTTTTCTTTCTGGCTTACTTCACTCTGTATAATAGGTTCCAGTTTCATCCATCTCATTAGAACTGATTCAAATGTATTCTTTTTAGTGGCTGAGTAATACTCCATTGTGTATATGTACCACAGCTTTCTTATCCATTCATCTGCTGATGGGCATCTAGGTTGCTTCCATGTCCTGGCTATTATAAACAGTGCTGTGATGAACATTGGGGTACACGTGTCTCTTTCCCTTCTGGTTTCCTCAGTGTGTATGCCCAGCAGTGGGATTACTGGATCATAAGGCAGTTCTATTTCCAGTTTTTTAAGGAATCTCCACACTGTCAGTTGTATGCTGGTTTCTACCAAACAACATGAATCAACCATAGGTTTATCTATGTGCCCTCCCACTTGAACACCTCTGCCGCCTCCTTCCCCATCCCATCCCTCTAGGTTGTCACAGAGCCCCGGTCTGAGTCATACAGCAAATTCCCATTGGCTCTGTATTTTACATATGGTAATGTATGTTTCCATATTGCTCTCTCCATACATCCCAGCCTCTCCTTCCTTCCACCCCCCAGCTACGTCCTTAAGTCTCTTCGCTATGTCTGTGTCTCCACTGCTGCCCTGCAAATAGGTTCATCACTACCGTCTTTCTAGATCCTATATATATGTGTTAATATGTGGTATTTGTTTTTCTCTTTCTGATTACTTCACTCTGTATAATAGGCTCTAGATTCATCCACCTCATTAGGACTGACTCAAATGCATTCCTTTTTGTGGCTGAGTAATATGAATGAACATTGAGGTTTTGCAAATGCTCTTGTTCAATTTATGTGGGTGATCATATGATTTGTCTCCTTAACTGATTAATATAGCAAATAACATTGATTGATTGAATTCCGAATGTTAGACCTACCTTACGTTTTTGAAATAAACTTAACTTAGTCATTATTTTTCTTTTTTTTTCACATTGCTTTGTTCAGTGTACTATTACATGGTTTAAACTAGCATTTATGTTCATGAATGAAACTAGTCTTTAAATTTTTTTTCTTTTTTTTATTTTTTAAACTTTACATAATTGTATTAGTTTTGCCAAATTATACTTTTCTTGTTGGATTTTGAAACCAAAGTGATGCTTCACTGAATAATTGGGGATGGACTCCTCTTTTTTTTTTTTATTCTTGGATGCATTTTTGTAAGAGTAGCATTATTCTTCCTTCAATATCGGGTAGAACTTGCTAGAAAAACTCTCAGAAGTTTTCGTTGTGAAAAAGTTTTTAATTGTGGTTTTAACTTCTTTGTAGTTATAGATTTATATAGTTAGGGGTTTATTCTGTGCCAGTTTTGGAAATGTGTATTGTCTAGAAATTTTCCATTTTATTTAAATATTAAAAAATGTTAGCTGAATTATTCGGTATCCCTTATTATTTTGTGATGCTGTGGAAGGTTCATAATCTCCCATCTTCATTCTTGATTGTGTCTTCTCTCATTTTTTCTTGATCAGCCTCACCTTTGGTTTATCACTGTATTAGTCTTTTCAGGGAACCAGCTTTTGGCTTTTTGAACTTCTCTGTTGTACTTCGTTTTATATTTCCTAAATTTTTGCTCTTGTTTTTAATGTTCTGTTTCTTTGGATTTATTTTGCTGTTAGTAACTACTTAAGATGAATGGTTAGCTCATTACTCTTTCTAAGCTTTTATGGCTTACATGTTTTCTTCTACACCCTCTTTAGCTGCATCTTTCAAGTTTTGACATATTGCATTTTCATTATTACTTATTTAAAATATTTCCAGTGAGATGTCTTCTTTGCCCATAGATTATTTAGATTACATTCTTTAATTTCCAAAATTGTTATGATCTTCTTGTCTGCTCCTTCTATCACTTACTGAGAGCAATCTGTAAAAATAAATCCCACTTTCACTGTGTATTTTCTATTCATATAATTTTTTTCCTTTTTTGTTTGCTGATTTAATTTTTATATTTATATTATCTCAGCATATACATGACTAAAAAATCATTACACAGCTCAGGAAATGTACATGTGGACATAAGATGACTGATGTATATTTGAATGTATGGAAGTACATACATGTGTGCATCTTGCTCACAAAAGAGAACTGTGGGATAGTTCTAATGATAAAAAGCTACTGTTTATTGAGCAATTACGCTATAATACACACTGTAGTTTACATACATTTTCTTGTTTAATTTTCAGAGTAACACTATTAGGTCATTGTATTACCCCTCTTTTACTAATGAAAAAACTGGGGCTTAGAGATATTAAATAATTTGAATCAGTTCATGGGAAATAATGGAGTTAGATTTCATACCCAAATCTGACTCAGAAGTCTTTGTTTTTAACCACAGTATTGTATTAATCTTTATATGTACTCTTCAGAAACTACTTAATGTAATCCTTTGTAAACTATATAATTTTTTAAATTTATTTTTTTGGATTAAAGATTTTTTATTGTATATAGTTGATGTACAATAGTATATGTTACAAGGGTACAGTATAATTTATAATAATTTTTAAAGGTTATATTCCATTTATAGTTACTATAAAGTATTGGCTATATGGTCTTTTCTGTATAGTATATCCTTACAGCTTATTTTATATATAATAGTTTGCACCTCTTAATCCCCTGCCTCTATAGTGCCCTTCCCTGCTTCCCTCTCCCCACTGGTATCTACTAGTTTGTTTTCTATATCTGTAAGTCTGTTTCTTTTTTTTTTATATTTACTAGTTTGTTGTATTTTTAGATCCCACATATAAGTGACATCATACAGTATTTGTATTTCTCTGACTTATTTCACTTAGCATAATATCCTTCAAGTTCATCCATGTTGTTTCAGATGGCAAAATTTCATTCTTTTTATGACTGCGTAGTATTCCACTGTGTATATAATTACCACAACTTCTTTATCCATTCATCTGTTGATGGACACTGAGGTTGCATCTTATCTTGGCAGTTGTAAACATTGCTGCTATGAATGTTGAGGTGTGTGTATCTTTTTGAATTAGTGTTTTTGGCTTTTTATATATATACCCAGGAGTGGAATTGCTGGGATATATGGTAGTTCCTTTTTTTTTTTTTTTTTTTAATGATTTTTACTGGAGTATAGTTGTTTTACAGTATTGTATCAGTGTTAAGTGTACAGCAAAATGAATCAGTTATACATATACATGTTGTCGTTTAGTCGCTAGGTTATGTCTGACTCTTTTGTGACCCCGTGGACTGTACAGCAGGCTTCTCTGTCCATGGGATTCTCCAGGCAAGAATACTGGAGTGGTTTGCCATTTCCTTCTCCAGGGCATCTTCCAGACGCAGGGATCAAACCTGCGTTTGCTGCATTGCAGGCAGATTCTTCACCACTGAGCCACCTGGCAATCATACATATCATATATTTACTCTTTTTAAGGTTCTTTTGGAGAAGGCAATGGCACCCCACTCCAGTACTCTTGCCTGAAAAATCCCATGGACGGAGGAGCCTGGTAGGCGGCAGTCCATGGAGTCGCACAGAGTCAGACACGACTGAGCGACTTCACTTTCACTTTTCACTTTCATGCATTGGAGAAGGAAATGGCAACCCACTCTAGTGTTCTTGCCTGGAGAATCCCAGGGACGGGGAAGCCTGGTGGGCTGCTGTCTATGGGGTCGCAGAGAGTCAGACACGACTGAAGTGACTTAGCAAGGTTCTTTTCCTATATAGGTCATTACGAGTATTGAGTCGGTTCCCTGTGTTATATAATAGGTCCTCACTAGTAACCTGTTTTATGTATAGCAGTGTATATATCTCTAGTCCATTCTCCCAATTTATCCCTCCCCCCATTCTGTTTTTAGTTGTTTGGAGAAACTGCCACATTGTGTTCATAGTGGCCGCACCAATTTGCATTCTCAGCAGCAGCGTACAAGGGTTCCCTTTTGTCCCCATCCTTGCCGGCATTAGTTATTTGGGATATTTTTGATGATAGCCGTTCTGACAGGTTTGAGGTAATATCTCATTGTTTTTTGATTTGCATTGCCCTCATGATTAGCAGTGCTGAACATCGTTTCATGTGCCTATTGATCATCTCCGTATCCTCTTTGGAGAAATGGGTATTCAGGTTTTCTGCGCATTTTAACGTTATTTTAAATGGCAGCAATGTGAATTTTAGTCTTTTCAGTTTATTAATTTAAGTGAAGAATACTAAATGTAGTCATGATCAACTCTCTACAATGTGAATTTTTTTTTCTTACATAAATAAGTTTATTGTTTAAAAATCAAAGAATATAGAAATATGTAAGGAAATAAAAATGTTCTAAAACTGTTGGTTGGATGGCATCACCAACTCGATGGACATGAGTTTGAGCAAGCTTCGGGAGTTGGTGATGGACAGGGAGGCCTGATGTGCTGCAATTCATGGGGTCGCAAAGAGTTGGACACGACTGAGCGACTGAACTGAACTGAACTCAAGATTCTGTCATCCTGATATAACCCCTCATAATGTCCTCAATTTTGAGGACCAGATTTCCATACTTTTCTCTGTGTATGCATTCTCATATATATATATATATATATATATATATATATATATAAAAAATATAAAAGGGATCGTAATTGCTATTTTATTATGGACTGAACTTTATATTTTTGAATGCTAGAGAGCAGAACACATTGCTTAGTGATGTTAATGTTTGTTACCAAAGCAGCTGTCATTACATTTCTTACTTTATTCCTACCAGGTCAAGGTAGGGAATGAAGTTGCTACTGGAACAGGACCTAATAAAAAGATAGCCAAAAAAAATGCTGCGGAAGCTATGCTGTTACAACTTGGTTATAAAGCATCCACTAGTCTTCAAGATCAGCTTGACAAGGTGAGAGTTAAATTTACATGGAGAAGTTCTGTCCTGTCAGAATATAAAAATAATGAGCAAGTTCTGTTCCAGTGTTCTTGACTCAGTATTGTCTTAACTAGTGTAAAGTAGATGTCAAGTTTTAACTTTTCCAAGTTGGTACTCTTATCTTCATATCTTTAAAGATACAGATTCTCCTGGTACAAAATAACCACTGTTTAGGGGTCACAATAAAATATTATAATCTTACAATTAGAAAATATTAAAAATTTGCTGTATAATTGTATATATTTTATATAATATTAGTACCAGTGTAGTGAGTTTTACCATACTGACTAATGATATATATACCCAGTTTTTTAATTTGTGCTTTTTAAGAATGGAGGTTGTTAGCCTTTATTTCTGGAATACAGCTGAAAACCCTGGAAATAAAGATCCTGAGTTATCCCTTTAGGGCAGGAGCTATATAGGACAGACATTCTATAAACTGATTTTTCTATTTACTTTAAATTAAAGGTAAACTCAGAGGGTGTTTATTTTCTGCCAAGACTTGTGTTCATGGTCCCCTATTTCTTCTGCAGCAGGTAATGACATCATTAACACCTGCCTGCATTGCAAGAGAAGCTGAGAACCCTGAATTCAGGCCTTGGCAGTTAACTTGGCAGGAACTGACTTCATTTCACTTTGTATTCAATTATCATTTTATCTATACATATGTAGAAATTATTTTTATTAAACATTTCATTTGTATGAACATTCCCAAAACAAGCTTAATAATTATTTCTGTCATAAACAATACGGTTTTTTCCATGCCATTTTCTCACATATGGATTCTATTTCAGGGATATTTTCAGTTTCTGCAGGAACACCTTTGTGAAGTTTGGAGTAAAAATGAAATTATCTATTAAAAAATACTTAGATACACTTTTTAAGGTGCTGTAAATATCTAGGCAGTTATTTTGAGTGATTAAAAATTATTTATCTGTGTGATATCACTGGAGATTTCAGTTCTGTTTTTATAACCTGGCTAGTGAATGTGTTTTCTTGTTTTAAAAGTACTTGTAACATGAAACCTAACACGTGTTCAAATTTCTGTAGTTCTTACATTGTGTATATGTTGTTTTAACTTAACACATTTATATTGACTTAAAACTGGTAAGTGATTTATAAAAATATGTCAGAATAAATCTCGTAGACCTTTATTTGTAAGTTAAATGAAAATAAAACAAAAAAACACCGGCATTAATTTCATTAATAAGAAAAACATATTTTTGCATACCCACTGTGTTATTAGTTAGGGTTCTCCAGAGGAACAGAGTCCCACAGGGAGTGTGTGTGTGTGTGTGTGTGTGTGTATGTGTGTGTATCACACAGAGACTTATTTTAAGGAATCGACCCATGAAGTTTTGGATGCTTGGCTACTCCAGAATTTGCTGGGGATGCCAGCACGCTGGAGACTCAGGAAGGAGCTGCAGAGTCTGGAGGCCATTGACTGGCAAGCTGCCTCTCGTTCCAGGGAAGGTCAGCCTTTGCTGGCCTTCAACTGACAAGGCCCACCCACAGTCTAGAGAGTCAGTTTTTTTACTCTTTAGAGTTCAGTGATTTAAATGTAAATCTCTTCCAAAAACACCCTCACAGAAACACCCAGAATAACGTTTGACCAAATATCTGAGTACCTTAGCCCAGACAAGTTGACACATAAAATTAATCATTACACTCACTAAATGCCAGACACTTAAAACTGAAGATAAGATGACTGGAATTTGGTCCCTGCACTCATGAAACTGACCAGTAAGTGTTAGGGGTGAGGAGCTTATATCACGTAACAAAAGTTACAGTATAATTAAAATTCTAGATATGTGAAGATGAGTCTGGAAAGTCAGGAGTAGTGAGATGACTATTTTTATGTGAAGTAATGTGCTTTTGAATTACTGAGATTTGAGCTTGAAAATGGCATGATCTGGTTTGCTTTCTACATAGGACAGTCCTATAAGTAATGTAGTGAATGGATATGGGCAGGACAGGACTGAAGGCAGGGAGGCCATGCTAGCAGAATTGTTCAGGTGAAAGATACTGAGGGTCTGAACTAGGGCAGTGGTGTAGAGAGGAGAGGGAAAAGACACCAGCCATGCTTCTTAAGTGTATGTGTTAAGATTTCAGTAGCAGATACAGTGCATGGAGGATACAGAAAGGAAGAATACCTGTAAAAAAGAGAGTAGCAAGAGACTTTACGGAAGAGGTGCCTGTACTTCCTTGGTGGTCCAGTGTTTAGGACTTGGTGCTTTCACTGGCCTGGCCCTGGGTTCATTCTTTGGTCAGGGAACTAAGATTCCCACAAGCAGCATGGCATGGCCAAAAATAAAAACAGTGGTAGTTGTATGCTGCAAAGATCAAGTAAGAGGAGTTAGTTAATACCTTGATTTGTCAAAAGAAGAGCTTTTGAGAATGTGACAAAAGCAATTATAAAAATAAATCTTTAAAAGTAGCTTTTGAAAAGTTGGCTTTTTAAAAAAATAATCAAGGTATGTACATAACTGAGTGATGATGGTGGTGGTGGTTTAGTTGCTAAGTTGTTTCTGACTCTTGCGATCTCATAGACTATATCCTGCCATGCTCCTCTGTCCATGGAAGGATTTAAAAGTGCAAAAGAGTGGACAGTGAAGAAAAGATTAGCCTCACTTTACCCTGAGACCCTCAGACTTGGTCTCTTCCTAAAGGTATCTCCCATGTTTAGTTAATGTTTGTGCATCTTTTAGAATAGTGTCTGAATATAGTGAATCTTGTATAAGGATTAAAAAAAAAAAGAAGATAAATGTCCTCACAAAGATATTCTGTATGTATGCACGAATATATCTCCACTTTAAAAACATTAAGATTTAGTGAATTGCAGCTTAAAGAATTTTGACAAGTGTGTGTATATGACCACATCACAATTAAGATTTATAACATTACTGTTACCCCAGTTTCTTAATGCCATTTTATAGTAAATGTCTTTCCTTTTCCTCAGCTCCTGACAAACGCTGATCTGATTTCTGTCTCTACAGTTTTGCCTTTTCCAGAATGTTGAATAAATTGAATGGTATATTGTGTAGCCGTTTGTGTCAACCCTTAATTGTTGAGATTGATCCATGTTGTTGCATTTATCATGTTTATCATTTGTTATCATGTATCTTTTCTGTTTGTTATTGTTTTATTCTTTACCAACATTTAGGTTTTCAGTTTGAGGCTATTGTAAATAAAGTGGTTATGAACATTCATGTACAAATCTTGACTGTATATATTCTCTAATATAGCCTGTTAGGTACATATTCATATAATAGTGCACATGCCACTTTATTAGAAACTGAAGATGTTTTCCAGAGATGTTGTACCATTTTCATTTCCACAAGCAATGTTTGAGATTTCTGCTTACTCCACATCTTCTCTAGCTCTTGGTATTGTCAGTTTTTATAGTTTTGATGATGGTATTAGGTGTTTAATGTTGTTTTATTGGATTTCATTTCCATTTTCCCTAGTTAATAATGCTGACTAGTTCATCATATATTATTTACCACTCGTGTCTCTTTGAAGTATCTGTTCAGAATTTTTGTCTTTTAAAAAATTGGATGGTTTACTTTCTTATTATTGAGTTATAAAAGCTCTTTATATATTTTAGATGCCAGTGCCTTATCAGATAAAGGATTCTTGTCTCTCACCTTCTGTCTTCTCTTCTTCTTTTTTTACATATGTTGTCCAGTTGTCCAAACACCACTTGTTTAAAAGATTAATGCTTTTTCCATTGAGTTCGTTAGACCTTTGTTGAAAATGAGTTGACCACTTATGTGTGGATCTGTTTCTAGATTTTCTGTTTGTTAATCTGTATGTCTATTCTTCAACTGTACAACTGTATATAGAGTGTACCTTTTTTGGATAAGGTTTGAGATCAGATAAAGAACTTCATCTTTGTTCTACTTTTAAAAAATGGTTTTGGCTAATCTTTATATCTTCATAATAAATTTTTAAATCAATTTCTACCAAAAAAATATCCAGTTGGAATTTTTCTTTGGGATTATGTTGAATAGTACATAGATCATGTTTGCATTTATTAATATATCTTAAAAATATTGAGTCTTCCAACCTTTGAACAAGATCTTGATCTGTTTATTTAGGTTTTTTGAAATATATCCCAACAGTGTTTGTACTTTTTTATAGAAATATCTTCCACATTTTTTATGTTTATCCCTAAATGTTTCATGTTTGTGGGTCCTATTGGTAATGGCATTGGTTTTTAATTTCAGTTTCTAATTCTTCTTTTCTAGCATATAGAAATACAGTTGTTTTCATATATTGACTTTGCATCCTATGACCTTGCTGAACTGACTTACCTGTTAAAGTAGCTTATTTTGTAGATTTTTTGCAATTTTCTGCATTGATGATTGTGTTATCTGTTAATAAAGACAGTTTATTTTTTTCTTGCTAATTTGTATGCTTTTATTTACTTGTCTTGCTTTATTGCCTTGAGTGAAACATCCCATTCAGTGTTGAATAGAAAGTTGATTGTTGAAACAGAAAAACAGGTATCTTGACTTTGTTCCTGATCTTACAAGGAAATTGTTCAGTGTTTGCTATTATATACATGATGCTTGTAGGCTTTTTATACACGCTCTACATCAGCTTGATAGTTCCTAGTGTTCCTGCTTTGTTGAAAAGTCTCCCCACCGTAACTATCAGTGAATGTTGAATTTTGCTGAATGTTTTCTCCGCATCTGTTTGATACTTGCATGATTTTTCTGTTTAGTTTGTGGATATGGTGAATTTTTTTTTAATTGATGGATTTTTAAAATTTATGTGATACAGGTTTCCCCCACTATCTGAAAGTAAAGCAATTCCTGTGAAACCTTTTGTAAGCCAAAATGGCCTGATACAAAGAAGCAATTACCTTAGGACTCATCTTGCTAATGAATGGACAAAATAAATCCAGACAGAACACAGATTCTCACACACGGTTCAAAGCTGTGGTGACTGGATGCTGAGATACTGAGTATAGTTGCCACTCTCCCTGCTCCTGGTGTGTGCTGCCTCAGTAATGGCTAGCTGGGAAGTAAAACACTGAATGCTATTTTTTGTTTTTCCATAAAAGTGAAAATCCTCTTTGGATTTCTTTTAGTTAACAAAAACAGGTATTAGTGCATGCCTTTCATAAAAGCAAAGTGACATAAACTTTTGAAAAGTGTGAAATACCTGTATATACATACACAGCAAAAAATTACCATTTTAACCATTTTTAGGTGTACAATTCAGTGGCATTAAGTACATTTACATTGTTTTACAACTATCTCAACTATCCACTTCCAGAAAGTTTTCATCATCTGAAGTAGAAATACTGGTTTTAGTATCATTATCAGGGTAGTGCTAGACTCATATAGTAAGTTTGGAAGTATCTCCTTTTCTTTCATCATCTCAGAGAGTTTGGTATTCTTCCTTCATTAATCGTTGAGTAAAATTTACTGGTGGAGCCATCTGGGTTTATAATTTTTTTTGTAAGAAGGTTTTAAGTATAAATTGATGTAAAAATAGATATAAGACTACTCAGATTTCCTACTGTTGAGCGAGCTTTGGCAGTTTGAATCTTTCAAGGAGTCTGTCCATTTCCTCTGAGCTGAATTTAATGGTATAAAATTGTTCATAGGATTCCTTTGTTATTCTTTTAGTGGCTATAGCATCTATAATGATATTTTCTCTCTCATTTCTGATATTGATAATTGTTTCTTCTCTTTTTATATCCTGATGAATCTAGCTAGGGGTCTGTCAATTGTTTTTATCATATTCAAACAACAAGATTGTGATTTCATTGATTTTTTTCCCTGTTATTCTGTTTTCAGTTTTATTGATTTCTGTTCTTTATTTTATCCTTCCTTTATTTGCTTTGGGTTTAATTTTCTGTTCTTTTTCTAATTTTGTAAGCCAGAAGCTTAGGCTGTGGATCTGAGAATTTAGTGATATATATTTCTCTTTAAGTACTGGTTTAGCCCTGGCCCACAAATTTTGAGAAGTTGAGTTTTTACTTCATTTCATCAAAATGTGTTCTAATTTCCCTTTGGTTTCTTCATTCAAGTCCTATATTTCTTCTGATTTTGTTTACTTCTTTTATCAAGTGCTAATGTCACCAACTATAAATTTGAATTTGACTACTTTAAATTTTATCGGTTTTGTTTTATATACTTTGAAGCTATGTTGTTATATACATATACATTTAGGATTGTTATATCTTTTTGATGACTTTACAACTTTATTATTATGTGATTTTCTTTCCATCCCTGGTAATATTCCTTGTTCTAAATTCTTTTTGATATTAATAGTCACTTCAGTTTTATTTTTATTAGTGTTTGCATGGGGTATTTTCCCCCCACCATTTTATTTTTAGCCTATCAGTGTCTTTATGTTTAAATTGATTTCTTTTAGAAAGCATATAATTGAGTCTTGCTTTTAAAAATACCCTTTGACAATCTCTACCTTTAGTTGGGAGTGATCAGACCATTTGTACTTATTGTAGCTTTTGGTATGGTTGGATTTAAACGTTTCATTTTTCTAATTGTTTTCTATTTATTCCATTTATTCTTTGTTCACTTTTTTCTCTTTGACCTCTCATGTAGTCGTGCATTTTACTTACCTTTATATGTATAAAACCCATAATTCATTGTTACAAATTTCGCTTTATATAGTTAATTTTCTTTCTATGTGGTTAGAATCACAGAAAATACATTTACCCTCATTTTTACCATTTTCAATACTGTTCATTTGTTTAGATCCAGATTTCTTTCTGGTATTATACTCCTGTTTGTAGAACTTCCTTTAATACTACTTGTATTAGCAGGTCTGCTGGCAGTGATTTCTGTCAACTTTTGTTTGATGAGAAATTTATTTTGTATTCATTTTAGAAGTTACTTTTGTGTGGGTATAGGATTCTGAGTTTTTCTGTTTCTTTCAGCACTTTCAGAGATCTCATTCAATTGTCTTATGACTTGCATAGTCTTGTATGAAGTCTGCTGTGATTATCTTCTTTTTCATCTTGACATGCTTTGTTCCTCCCTCTAAAGGCCTTCAGAAATGTCCTTTTTTTATTAGTTCTTAGCAGTTTAACTGTGATGTATCTAAATTTGATTCTTTCCTTTCTTTCTCCTCTTCTTCCCTCTCCTCCTTCCTTTTCTTTTTTCCCTGTCTCTTCATTTTCATCCTCTTCCTCCTTCCTTTCTTCTCCTTTTTGTATTTTTTTCTGCTTAATGAATATGAATATATTGGATCTGTGATTTGTTGTTTTTTTTAATTTTTGTCAAATTCTCAGCTGTTATCTTTCTTTTCAGATATTTCTTCTTCCTTGTTTTCTCTCTCCTTGAGAGTTTACAGTATATATAACTGAAAATGCTGGGGAAAATGAAATGTTAATGAATTCTAAAAGACTGTGTGAGGGACAGCACAGCAGTTTAGAAAAATTAGACCATTAGTATTGTCTTATGGATCCAGGATTTTCTGTTCCTTTTTATTTTTCACTCCGTTTTTTTTGTGTGTGTGTCTCAGTTTGAGTAATTTCTATTAATTTATCTGTAATATTACTGACTTATTTCTTCAGGTGTGTCCATCTGTTAATAATGTTATCAATATTAATTTTCATCTGTGGTATTTTCCCCCTAGGATTTCCATATGCTTTTCTTATAAGGTTTCTGTTTTTCTAATGAAATTCTCCAAATATTCATGCATGTTGTCTGCCTTTTTCATTAGATCTTTTATCCTGTTAATCATAGATATTATAAAACTTATTTCTTAGAGTTCTAGCGCTTGGGTCATCTCTGGGCTCTGTTTTATTGACTTGTTTTCTTTTTAATTTTCATTTATTTATTTTTAATTGGAGGATAATTGCTTTACAATGTTGTATTTGTTTATGCTATATAACAACATGAATCAGCTATAAGTATACGTATATCTCCCCCCCACCACCACCCTTGAGCCTCCCTTTTATTGACTTCTTTATCATTTGACATATTTATTTTTGCAATTTTGGGTGTCTTATAATGTTTGAATGAACACTGGACATTGTGTATTGTGAAACAGTAAAGGCAGAGTTAAGTAGTACTTATGTTAAGAAACAGGCATGTCTCCCTTTCTGTCAGACTGTTAACATGGAGGGTGACATCAATCCAGTTGGTAATTAAGCTCATTTTGGGTGTTTTGTTTCCACAGTCACTATTAACTTCAGGTTCCTTTAGCTTTGGTTTGCCAGTGTCTTTGTTTTGTGTGGGGTGAGGTTTGGGGAAGATTTTCCTCAATATTTCTGCTCCATCCTCTGGTTTTATCAGTCCTCTCTTTGCTATGCCATGAGGTGAGGGATATCTCTATGCTCCATAGTCAATTGCTGTTGTTTGTTATTTGGTTGTAGGATTGTGTTGGGTATAGAAGCATAGCTCTTGATTTTCTTGTACAGCTTCATTCTCAAACTCTGTGTGCCTGAGTCTCAGAAGTGGGTTTTTCCCTAATGTTTCTACCTCCGTCTCCATGATAGCCAAATTTTACTTTTGAACTGGAGGTTGTCTTAGGTGCAGTGGAGTTTTCCAGCCCCTTCCCCAGCATTTTCAGAAATCTGCTTAATATTGGTGCAGGGATTTGCTCTCAAGGTTTTCACCTCCTTCTTTTTTTCCTAGGAGCAGGTAACTTTTGCTTCTAGTCTTTTTGCAGAAACAGTGAGTCCTTGCCTGAGCTTTTGGAGCAACAAAATTTCTTGCCTTATCTCAGAGGCAGACAGGATTTGTTTCTTCCTTTTCTCTTGTAGCTTGTGCTGTTTGCTTTGTGTAAAAGAAGAGTCTAGTGAGTGAAGTCGCTCAGTCGTATCTGACTCTTTACAACCCCATGGACTGTAGCCTACACCACTTCTCCATCCATGGGATTTTCCAAGCAAGAGTACTGGAATGGGTTGCCATTTCCTTCTCCAGAGGAGTGTGCAGATTTCTGAGCTGTTCTCTCTGCTTCACACCTGCACCACTGAGTGAGGCTCTTTGGTTCTCTGCTGTATCTCCAGTTGTCCTGACTTCCCAAAGGAAGCCCATAGAAAAGAACTTCTCTCTGGAGTTCCTAATTTTTCTAAACTGCTGTGCTGACCCTCACACAGTCTTTTAGAATTCATTAACATTTCATCTGCTTTCTTCTTACCAATATTTTTGATATTCATCTCTTTTTTCTTTGCCAATGTTGAAATATTTTGTGAGCTGAACCTCGCCTCAGAGGGCTTTGTCACTCTCTAGAATTCATGTCATCTGTTTGCTTTACAATCTCAGATCTCTGATGGGTTTGAGAAAAGTTATGATTTCTTACATTGTCTGAGTCATTGTTATATTTCTACATTCTAAGGAAGAGCAGAACACTCTTTACTTTTTAAAAAATACACTGTTCTTGCATCTTGTTTTTTTTTTTTCAATTACATGGGGTTTCGGTTACAACTTAGAGCTTGTTCCGCATCAAGATGTAACTGGCATGTGCTTCATTCTTTGTTATATTTGATTATTATATATTGTTCAAAGTAATACTCATATATGTATAACAAATCAAGACTTAGTCAAGATTAATGATATAAAGACTCAAGATTTATAATAAACCATGCTGTCCTGCCCTGGGACTGCCCATTTCTGTTACCTTTTTTATAGAGGCAACCACTTACTACCTGTTTTAGCTGTTCTGTTATTTTGTACTGTTAATAACTTACACTGCAGTTTCTTGATTTTTTTTCTTTTTAGATGTTATCTGGGTTCCTGCTTTGAAAACCAAAGAGTTAGTTTTCTTACTCAACATGTATAGTTTTCTGTGTCTCTCTAACTTATCCCTGTTACCCTCTGCCAAGTAAACGCTTCATGTACTGTTTAGTTTCTTTGTTTTTTCTTTGTTGGAGTTCTTTATCTTCCTCTTCTGTGTTGGATTATTTGTTTGATAGATCTGCTGAAGACCCAGTGTTTTGGTTCTTCTCTTCACGATTTCCCTGTTAAGTCCTTTTGCCTCTCTCTTGTTGAGTTGCCTGCTTTCTGGACAGTTTCCTTGTTCTTAATTTATTTTCTTGTGTTGATGGAGTACACACTTTCATCGTTTCCTGATAGAGAATGCATGATTAATATAGTTGTTTGAGACCTTGTAGTTCTGATATATCTTTCTATTTCCCCCGCACTTAATTGGTAGTTTTTCTGAGAGATAATTCTAGATAGGAAATATTTTTTCCACAGTTTTGAAGGCATTGTACCAATGTTTTCTACCTCTCAGCATTACTGTTGAAATTCCAAAGTCTTCAGATTCTTTAGCCAATTTATGAAACTTTTACATTTCCTCTCCCTCGTGATGCTTTTCTCACATCCTTTCTCGGAAGTTCTGAAATTTCTTGAGCGACTGACTGGATTTGTATATTCTTTGATAAATTGTTTTTGGGTGTTTGGGTTTTAATCCGGAAATTCGTGTACTTTAAAAGTGGAGAAACTTTTATATTTTTTCTCTGATGATTTCTTTCCTTCCATTTTTGCTGTTGGTTCTTGCTAGGATACCTGTTAGTCTAAAGAATGATTTTTTGCTTCTTTCTTTCTTCCTTTGTTTCTTTTCTGTTTCTCTTTTTGTTCTGTTTACTGGAGATTTCTTCAGTTTTGTCTTCCAGTCCTTCTTTGAAATATTTTCCTTTGGCTACTGTATTTTTTATTTCCCAGAGCTATTCTTCATTCTCAGAATATTCCTTTTTATAACCTCTTGTTCTTGTTTAATGGGTATAATACTTATGTCTCTCTGAGAGCTTTTTTTATTTTAATGATTTTTGAGGTTTTATTCTGCTCCCTGTGTTATGCTCACCATTCCTTGTGGATTGGGAGACTGATTATTGTCCCGGTGATGAAGGGAGCTGGGGATCTTACCTTCCAGGATGTACCTTTGGAACCCATCCCTCTTTTCAGTGTGGCGTATAGACCCATCCCACCCTCAGCTGTACCTGGTGTCCCTTTGGAACCCATCCCTCTTTTCAGTGTGGTGTATAGACCCACCCCACCCTCAGCTGTACCTGGTGTCCAGAGCCTCTTTGTTTTAGGCCTTTCTGAAGAGGCAACATTTTAGGAAATTTGTCTCCTTGGGGTCACAGAAGTGACCTGAAAGTTTCATAACATTTGAAAGACTTCCAAACAATCTTCCTATTTTCATACTCTTCCAGGATTCATCTTTAGAAGTACCAGGTGTGCTTCTGATTCCTGAGGCTTTCTGGGGTCCTGAAGCACAAATCAGTTTACTCTTTGTAAGCTCTTTGTTAGCTTCTAGCTCTGCAGGTGAGGTTTCAGCCGGCCCACACCTGCTAAGTTAGTTATAATTAATCTACTCTCCATGTTACAAATTTTGACTTTTCTCTTCTCTTGATTCCTTTCATATTCAGGGGAGGCTAGGGGCAGAGGGAAGGAGAGAGAGTTTATGGATTATTGGATTATCAATTTAGAGTTGTTTGGGGAGAGAGAAGAGATTACTCTTAATGTTTACTCTGTCATGTTAAAGCAGAAACCTTAGAAAAGCATTTTCATTAGAGTGTTGAGATAGAAATCAGATAACAGCAGGCTTGGGATTCAGTTGATGAAAAATCAGCCTTAGGGAATAAAACAATATTTAAATAACTTTGGTTATTAGTGGAAGGAGAGAAAAGGAGGAATGAAGTGCTAAATATATTATTACCAACTTCAACTGAGCCCTCAAATGCCTGAGGGTCTGTATTCTTCTAATCATTGAGCTCTTTCTTTCCTAGACTTTTTGCTTACTATGTACACTTTCCTTAGATTTATAACCTCCCTCCCTCCCGCAGCGCCCCCCTCTCTCTATGATCCTGTCTTGTGCTTCACAGAGAACATGTGTGTGGGAGTCTCGTCAGGCCTTCCCATCCATGTGTATCTGCATTTACACACGTTACCTTCTCTTCCACCCTTTCACAGTTGCAAGCTATTTGCTAGAAATGTAGTTTGTGTTTGGAGAAGGCAGTGGCACCCTACTCCAGTACTCCTGCCTGGAAAATCCCACGGACGGGAAGCCTGGTGGGCCGCAGTCCATGGGGTCACTAAGAGTCGGACATGACTGAGCAACTTCACTTTCATGCATTGGAGAAGGAAATGACAACCCACTCCAGTGTTCTTGCCTGGAGAATCCCAGGGACAGCAGAGCCTGGTGGGCTGCCGTCTATGGGGTCACAGAGTCGGACACAACTGAAGCGATTTAGCAGCAGCAGCAGCAGCATAATATAAAATACCGATTATAAAAATAAGTATGTCTCCCCCACCCCGAAGTACTTTATATCAATAATACCAGCTCCACAAAAAGAGAACATAACCAGTTAATGTCACTTATAATTTGATTAAAATACTACTTTAGAGTCTGAGCTCAGAGTGTATTTTTTTTTTAATTAAAATTTTTAATTTTTTTAAATTTTATTTTTAAACTTTACAATATTGTATTAGTTTTGCCAGATATCGAAATGAATCCGCCACAGGTATACACGTGTTCCCCATCCTGAACCCTCCTCCCTCCTCAGAGTGTATTTTACACTAAATGTTGACCAAATCATCTGGCAAAAGCCAGGATATTCCACATTTTGCTTCGAGTTAGGGTTTAGTTTTCAGTTTTTTGTACCTGTCATTAGCAGTATTCAGTGACCCTTATCATGACGTTTCCGGAACAGACATAATAATATTTCTATCATTAATTTAACTTCAGAAGTGATAAAAAATCTCTTTTAGTTACTTTAGCACTTGCGATGATTATTGTTTACTGTTTGAAAACAAATTATTTACTTCTTCACCACCTTGATAGTGCCCACGTTATACATAATATATATACTAAATATTATGCTAAATACAGGGCTTTCTTGATGATGTAAATTATAAATTTAAATAGATAAAATCAGGAGGCATAAGAAACAGATATGAATGTAGAAAAGGGATAGATGTTATAGTTCTTGTTAGTAATTCTTGTGTCCGTGGTCCTGGGGTCAGCAGTGGAGAGGATGAACAGAATAACCTGTACCCTTTTTTTATTAATTAGGATTAACTTTTTTTTTGAATTTACATTTCTTTCCTGAATTTAAACAATTGGTTTAATTTTTCAGACAGGGGAAAACAAAGGATGGAGTGGTCCAAAGGCTGGGTTTCCTGAACCAACAAATAACAGTAAGTTTCTACCTTTATATTAGCTACACTTGGTGTTCGTCAGTGGTTCCATGACATGTCCCTCACTGGGAATTTACTGGGTCTGAGATGCTATGCTAAGTGTTTTGAAGGATGCAGGAAGTTGTGGTGTTTGCTTTCCTGCAACTGACAGAAGACACAGCAACTTATATCTTTAACATGGTTAAGTCATTGCAGACAGAAAACCATTTTATCCATAAAGTGATGATGTTGTTTTTTTTAAAGTTGTTTTTATTGTGACATTATCACAGTAGAAAAAAATCAAGAAAGAGAAACAGTTATCTACCAGTCCAATGTAACCCAGCATTAACTGTATTCACAGTTCTACTTTTTTAGGTACACACACAGATACTTTAACATAATTAGAATATAGACAAAAATTTGTAGTGTGTTTTCATTTAACACTGTAGTACACATTTTTTAGGTTGTGCTGAGTCATTAGAATTTTTGGTATTTTATTAAAGTTACTAATTGAAATATCAGAAATGTAAGGATAAAATTGCTCACAATTTTATTCCAAATAATAGTATATCATCATCTAAAAATCCACTTCATTTCTGAAGTGGGAGAAGGGAGCTATGGTGATAGCTCCCTTCCTGGAGTGAATCCTCTAACTAAATACTTCTAAGTAGTTAATGGGAAGATGAAAGGGTCTTCCTGAGTCTTTGGGACCTTGATTGTTTTCAGCTCAAAATAATCTACATATCACAGAGAAACATTTTAGGATGGCAGGCAAATTTTGCTCACCTAAGATAATTCCCAGTGTTTGGAACATCCTCCTGGTTGCTAGATAGTATGCTGCCTGATTCATGAATCATCGAATAAAGCCAATTCGTTCTTCAAAAACATTTTAAAAGAATAAAAATAAAAATCCACTTCAGGTATTTCTGTTTTCAAAGGTACATGATCAAGCTGTTACACATTGAAAGTGTAGACATTTTTAACTTCCTCCCCGCCTCCCCAAAAGCATCTGTTTTCACTGAAGTGACCATTTAACTGTAAATCAATAAAATGAAACAGCCAGCCAGTGAAGACCCTGACAAAGTGAAGTCCCCAGTAAAGTTGGATCTCTCTCATCTCTAACCCCAGTTCTCTTCCTGATAACCTTCAGAAGCAGAACTAGCTTAAATACGTAAATTGTTGTCACGAAGAGTATATTCTTTCATATTAGTAGCTCATCTTTTGATGTATAATGAAATTTGTTACAATTCTTATCAGAGCCTGCTTATGAGAATTGAATTCTTGGATTATCAAAACTAGCCTCTTGAAAAAACTGTTTCATTGAGGCAGTGGTATTCATGAATTATTTTCTGGGAATAATTTCAATAATTCAGTATGAGTCTGGGCCTTTTGTCTGTGTATGTAAGGATGTTGAATGTGATAGGCTCAGCACATTGCCCGAAGGAAAAATGGAATCAGTTCAGGATTCTCAGAGAGTTTTTAATTCCTTTGTTGTTTGAATATAGAGGATTGAATTTACTTGGGCTTCCCTGGTGGCTTAGACAGTAAAGAATCTGCCTGCAGTGTGGGAGACCTGGGTTCGATCCCTGGGTTGGGAAGATCCCCTGGAGGAGGGCTTGGCAACCCACTCCAGTATTCTTGCCTGGAGAATCCCATGAACAGAGGAGCCTAGCGGGCTACAGTCCATGGGGTTGCAAAGAGTTGGACATGACTGAGTGACTAAGCACAGCATATAGTTATTTGGTCAAGGAAAGTGAGAAACATTCAGTTGATTTCAGTTTTATGTAAAGTACTTAGCACAGGAGCTATTTCTTAGCAAACACATAATGAATGTTAGTTTTCTTCCATGCCTTCTTCCCCCCCACCCCTGTTTTTTTAATAAAAATTCTATAAATTTGTGTAGGTTTGCCAAAAATGTCATTCTTAAACTTCTTATCTCAGATTTTTCTGCATGTACACGTGACCAAAGAATATGTATGGTTTGTATTTGAATGATTACTTTTGACATTAGATTTTTTTTCAGAGAACATAAACATTACGTATTTAAATATGGAAGTCAGATAGTTGTTAATTTGGTAGTTTTAACATGAAAGCACATTATAGGTGACCTGAAGCCTCCATCACTAAACAGTGGTATTTTGACCCTCATCCTTACGTCTGTTGATTTTTTTTTTTTTTTTAACTTTCTGAGGGATTTGGAGCTCCTTTGCAATTAGGGGAAGAAATATCACAAAAAGGCCAGGGAGTTTCACTGATGAGAAATGTATAAGAATGTCTAAAAGATTTGCTTTAAACATAATGTTGGAAATGATAAGCTGTTTGAAGCATCCTTAAAATTTAACCAAATGTTAGCACTTTAGGACTTTCTCTGGTCTCCAGTAGTTCAAAATCTGAAAGAAGAATGCTCCCTGGCCCCTTCCCAATATTGTGGAGGTGAGAAAGCTGATACAGAGGTTCTCTGAGTGGGCCCTGCCCAGGTTACCACAGACAGCGAGGGCAGTCCAGCTCTGACAGTCAACTGTCTCTCTTCTCCTCAGAGAAGTGTAGTGAAACCCCTGGGTTCTGTGTAGTGGAACCCCTGAGTCCTCTGGAGCCAGCTCCTAGCTACTTTAAATACAAGAAAAAGTAGATCACTATGATGACTCCATCACCTAAAAAGTAATTTAAATTCACATAGTATGATAGCTTTTAGGTTAAAGTCTCTTCTACTTAATCAGTTCCTTAAGTTTGAAATTCTGCCCTAGGTGTTTCCTGTCCTGTGAACAATATGTGTCTTAGTGTTTTGCAGGCAGAAGTTAGAGCAGGGGTTGCTCAGGATGGTACGTGAGGGGCAGACAAGAGTTTGAGACTGCCTGAGCTGCCTGCCTCACTGCCCGCCTCACTGCCCGCCTCACTGCCCGCCTCACTGCCATATTGTATGACCTTGAGCAACTCAGTTTATATCTTGTTGTTCAATGTGCTCTGTTACGAGTTACACATATCACTTTATAATGTTAAGTGTCTTTGATTTTCTAAACTTGACTAATAACCCTTGAATAACATCTAAAAAGGTAACATTACTTTGTAAACAACAAAATGTCATAAAGTGACTCTCTTCATTGTTTTCTTGGCTAAACTTTACTTCACAAATTGTAGTTAAAAGGAACAAAATTTTAACCACTCATTATGTGGATAAATACTATGAAATTAACTTGAAGCTATAGTATACAAAAATTAAGAGAATGCAGAATTGTAAAGGGTAAAGAAGACAATTTTAGCCTGCTGCAGTTAGCACCCAACTGTCTGCTGCTGCTGCTGCTGCTAAGTCACTTCAGTCGTGTCTGACTCTGAGACCCCATAGATGGCAGCCCACCAGGCTCCCCCGTCCCTGGGATTCTCCAGGCAAGAACACTGGAGTGGGTTGCCATTTCCTTCTCCAATGCATGAAAGTGAAAAGTGAAAGTGAAGTCGCTCAGTCGTGTCTGACTCTAGCGACCCCATTGACTGCAGCCTACCAGGCTCCTCCGTCCACGGGATTTTCCAGGCAAGTGTATTGGAGTGGGGTGCCATTGCCTTCTCCGGCGCCTAACTGTAGGTAGACAAAAAAAAGTTAATGTACATGTGCATTTAATATTTGAAGTGGGAGATATTTTTTTTAAAAGATTACAGTCATAAGAAACTGCTAACAAGTACAGCTAAGAAATAGTTTAAATGGTTTTGCAAGTGATTGTGATTGCATAGCCAGGTTCCTGGCTTGATTGGCTGCAGATTTAAAATATGGACCTAATTTTTACATCCTTCCCAGGCTTTCTTCATTGTCCTGAGTTGCAGAACGTAGACCATTCTAAGTGTATTTTCACCTTGTGAATCACTGTCATAGTCATGTCAAAGTGTAAGAACACATAATTCTGTAATGTGAGGTTTGTGTTAAATTTAGCATGGGGGCAATTTTATGCTTGGCATGCACATAAAAAGCTAGATTTTTACAGATGAATGACTAGCAAGTTTTTTAAAAGATCATGTGTTTTAAAGACTTACTGATGGCTCATGGAAAATTTTGTAAAATACTTAGATACAGTTCAGTTGATAAAATCTTTTTTTTAAATTCACATTCCATGTTTCTTATTAATACAGGATTTTACTTAAAAGCAGGTTCATTGTTTCTTAAAGGTAAACTCCAGCTTAATTCAGAATTGGACTCAGCTCAAAGGTATTCACTGGTATGTGCCGAATCCACCCACTAAAACATTATTTGGAGGCATTTTTCACATAAATATTTTTCCGTTAACCTTTTAAAAAGTTTTATTTAGCCCCTGTGAAATATGCTGACTCTTCTAGGTTCATTAGAGATGACCCAAGACAAATACTTTTGGGATGGGAAAGAATTCTTATTAACCTTTGCAGTATTGAAGTTGACTTACCAAAATTTTGTCACTTTTGTGTTATGCTTAAGACACTTCACTCATGTCCATTTCTGTGCCTGCCAGGCTCCTCTGTCCATGGGATTCTCCAGGCAAGAATATACAGTTCCCTTTGGGGCCTTCCATAATAGAAGCTTCTTTGTAATGAGACAGTTAAATTACTTGGAGCCAAAACGATTTAAATATAAAGCCAAGTGATTCAACTTAATTATTTACTTGAACATAAATACTGTGTTGGAAATCTAAGAGTATAGCTTACTTGTGGCAATCTTATTTCTTTTTTCTTCTTCCAGTTTTATTGTTATAATTGACATATAACACTGTATAACTTTAAGGTGTACAGCATAATGATTGACTTGCCTCATGAAATGATCATCACAATAAGTAATGTTGGTGACTGCTTTCTAGTCGTGGTGTGCAGGCTTCTCATTGCGGTGGCTTCTCTTGTTTGTGGAGCATGGGCTCTAGAGCACAGGCTCAGTAGTTGTGGCACACAGGCTTTGTTGCCCCATGGCCTGTGAGATCTTCCTGGACCAGAAATAGAACCCATGTCTTCTGTATTTGCAGGCAGATTCTTAACCACGAAGGAAGTCTCAATTCATTGGTATTTCGATTAGGGGTATGAGAGAGTGTTAAACTTATCTGTTTAAGGCATACCAGTTGAGTTAATAATCAAATGCCTATTTATTTAAGGAAAAATAACCTGAAACTGGAAGGAAAGTCTTTAATCAGATTAACACAGTATATTTTTCTGAAATATTCTCAAGAAAGATCGAATGAATTTAAATTTTCGTGATTTAAAAAACTTGCTTGACTTACATTTTTACATGCAAAACAATTTCAGATACATGTTTTTTGAAAAAAGGAAACCATATGCACAATTTAAGGCTGCATCCCTTGATTACAGGATGACAGTGTTCTTAAGCATAAGAGCAGAGAATGAAATCATAAGAAAGGTATGGATTTAGATATATGAAAACCAAAAATGAATTCAAGGAACAACATAAGAAGGTAAAAAGTCAAATGATAGAAGGCATAACTTGCATCCTATATAGCCACAGGTAAAAATACACAAAGGACACTTAGAGATTGATAAACTGGTGGCTCAGTAGTAAAGAATCTGCCTTCAATGCAGGGGACACTGGTTCAGTCCCTGGGTCAGGAAGATCCTCTGGAGGAGAGAGTGGCAACCCACTCCGGTATTCTTGCCTGGGAAAGCCCGTGGACAGAGGAACCTGGCAGGCTGCAGTCCAAAGAGTCGCAAAAGAGCTGGACACACCTAGCTGCTGAACAGCAATAGAAAAATGCCCAAAGAACTTAGGGAGCCATTTAAAAAGAACAGAAATTAAATAATGAAATTGTTCAGCAATCAGGAAAGTCCAGTTTAGAAGTAAATGTTCCATAATTTCTGATCCATATAATTGACGAGAGTTAAAAAATGATTATTCCAACCATTGAAGCAACAAGCACTCACCAGCTGTTAGAGGATCGTGAATTAGCTGTGCCTTTCTGAAGAAGTAAGAATACAAAGCTTAGGCCCACTTTTTCTTATAACTTAACTAAAAGATATGGAAAAATATAAGAGAATTTTTTTCTGTAATAAACATACCCTGGTTTATAATCAGAAAAAAAATTGAAGTATATTTATAACACTCACAGATGTACAAACTTTGGCCTGAATTGCACAATCTGTTTGAATTTAAACAAATGATATATATACTAAATAGCTAGGGAGGTAGTTATCTGAATACCTAAGGCTCTCCACTTGAGCCTTTTATGACTTTTTTTTTAAGAAGAGAAAATGAGTAGTTTTCTAAAGTTTGAATGCAATTTCAGTTTCTGAAATGTGTTTTGGAAATGTGAAATATGTGCTCTGTATTCTCAGAGGCCTATGGGGATCAAAGGTGTTTGGAACTAGGATTTTTCCAACTGAAAAAGAGCAGAGCAGTGACACACAGATGAAAGTCTCCCAGACTGAAAGTTGAGGTATTAAGAACTACAGTGTTGATTTTCTCTGTTATCAGAGAAACTCTACAATAAACATAGGAGAAAATAAGAGTAGTAAGTACTCATTCATCAGCATGTCTAGAAAGATGGAGGTTTATAAACTCCCAGATAATATATTGTAATTTTCCAAGAGATGTTAAACTGTGTGTTATTTTTAAAGAAAAAATATAGGTAATGCTTGCTATATAGTAAATTTAACACAAATAAGTTATGACACATGATAATAAACACTTGAGATTCCTACCACTCTATTTGAGACCCACAATGTTGCCAGTGTCGTTACCTTCTTTCACGTCTCTTGGCTGGCTTGCCTTTTCCCACGTGAGGTCACTGCTCGCTCTGGATTTTACATATAGTCCTCCCAACTTGTTAAGTATGTGTCTTTAACAGTATTTGTTTAGTTTGCTTTTTTAAACTTTAGGGAAAAAATGACATTATGTTGTATACTTTCTGGAACTTTGTTTTCCCACTTCAAATTGTGATTTAAGACTTTGGTTAACATATGGTTATTCCATCCACTGTGCCACTGTGCGCATATTCTGTAATTGATTTATCCTCCTGTTAAGCCACTGAGGTTATTTGCAAGATTCTGTTATTATAAACAGCATCACTGTAAACATTTTTGACCATGTCTCCTGGTACACTTGTGTAAGAGTTTCTGGGAACACACCTTGGAGTGGTATCTGTGTATAACTGGGTATGTGTAAATTCAGATTTACAGGAAACACTGGTTGTTTTATAGAAGAAGAACTGGAGTGCCCTTCAAAATATCTAGTAGAAATAGAAACATTTTAAACTCACTTTTATACCTTTGACTTCATTTTGATGATGTTTTAGTTGGATTAGTTCAAATTTAGTTCAAATTCTATTCTATCATTGTTAGTCTCTCAGTTGTGTGCTACTCTTTGCAACCCCATGGACTGTAGCCCGCCAGACTCCTCTATCCATGGAATTCTCCAGGCAAGAATACTAGAGTGGGTACCCATTCCCTTCTCCAGGGGATCTTCCCAACCCAGGGATTGAACCTGGGTCTCCTGCATTGCAGGTGGATTCTTTACCATCTGAGCCACCAGGGAAGCTGTACTATATAAGAGTAAAATAATTAAGACTATATCATTAATCTTATTTATTTTACTCTTCTATTGTTACTTAGTCTTTTGAATGGATAAAAATTTTAAGTGCAAAAAAGGTCAGAAATCTCCCTTTTGTCCTCTTTGGCGCAATTTCCACCCTGTCTCTCAAACAAGTAACTTTTGATTAGTTTCTTATATATTACTCCAGAATCTTTTTATACATATAGAAGCAAATTCAAATATGGATAAAATAATACATACCTTTATTTAATATGTTTTCTAGACACACTCTTCTACAATTTTCTTTTCATTCAGTGATATGTCCCAAAGATCCTTCCAAATTGATTATATGTAGGACTTTAGTCTTATTGAACTAGTTTTGAACTGACGGGCATTGGGATTGTTTACTTCCCAGGCATCTCAGTGGTAAAGAATCTGCCTGCCCAGCAAGCAACTTAGGTTCGATCCCTGGGTTGGGAAGATCACCTGGAGAAGGGACCAGTTACACACTCCAGTATTCTGGCATGGAGAATTCCATGGACTATATAGTCCAGTGACCAGGGAAATTGCTCAGTCGTGTCTGACTCTTTGCGATCCCATGGACTGTAGCCTACTAGGCTCCTCCATTCATGGAATTTTTCTAGGCAAGAGTACTGGAGTGGGTTGTCATTTCCTTCTCCAGGGGATTTTCCCAACCCAGGGATCGAACGCAAGTCTGCCACGTTGCAGGGAGGTGCTTTCAGTTCAGTTCAGTTCAGTCGCTCAGTTGTGTCCGACTCTGCGACCCCATGAACTGCAGCACGCCAGGCCTCCCTGTCCATCACCAACTCCCGGAGTCCACCCAAACCCATGTCCATTGAGTTGGTGATGCCATCCAACCATCTCATCTTCTGTCATCCCCTTCTCCTTCTGTCCTCAATCTTTCCCAGCAGCAGGGTCTTTTCAAATGATTCAGCTCTTCACATCAGGTGGCCAAAGTATTGGAGTTTTAGCTTCAACATCAGTCCTTCCAGTGAACACCCAGGACTGATCTCCTTTATGATGGACTGGTTGGATCTCCTTGCAGTCCAAGGGACTCTCAAGAGTCTTCTCCAACACTACAGTTCAAAAGCATCAATTCTTCAGCGCTCAGCTTTCTTTATAGTCCAACTCTCACATCCATACATGACCACTGGAAAAACCATAGCCTTAACTAGAAGGACCTTTGTTGGCAAAGTAATGTCTCTGCTTTTCAATATGCTGTCTAGGTTGGTCATAACTTTCCTTCCAGGGAGTAAGCGTCTTTTAATTTCATGGCTGCAATCACCATCTGCAGTGATTTACTGTCTGAGCTACCAGGGAAGCCCACTGTATAGTCCATTGGGTCGCAAAGAGTTGTACACGATTGAGTGACTTTCACTTCACTGTATTTTTATATCATAAATAATCCTGTTGCATAAAACCTCATACCCACATCCATTTACATGTTTGCTAGTGTTTTGGATAAATTCTCACAAGTGGAAATAGTAAGTCAAAGAATACATGCACTTATAATTTTGATAAACATCGCCAGATTATGCTCAATAGAGATTTCCCTGTTTACATTCCTACCAGCAGTGTATGGGATTTCCTGTTTCCCCACAGCTTCAGTAAGCATGTGCTCTCAAACTTCTGGATACTTGCCAATCTGATAGCTGAACTATGTTATTCAGCGTAGTTTTATTTTGCATTTCTCCCATTGAGAGTAGGATTGAGTATATCTTTTGTACATTTATGAGCCATTTCGACACTTTTTTTTGTTTCTAAACTAGTTTATGTCAGTGATATGGTTATATCTGTTGCTCATTTTAAAATTAGTTTGTTGGTCTTTTTTTCCCCCTTACTTGAAAAGAGCATGTGTGTGTGCCTTTATGATATGAATTGCCAATATTTTTCTTGGTCTCTTTATTTATGGTGGAATTTTCTTTTAAATTTTGGTTTTCTTTTTAATGTATTTGAATGGCCTTTATTTTATGATCTTTTATAGCATTTGTAATCTTAGCATAGTTAATAATGCCTGCTCCATTCTGAGATTATAAAAAATTCTTTAATTGCCTTCTGGAAATTCTGTAGTTTTTTTTTTTTCTCTTTTTTGTCCTTAAATCTTTGATACCTCTGGGATTTATGCTAAGAGTATGGATTCAGCTTTCATCCCCGTTGCATTGACATGACTGTTGTATACTAAGATTCTTGTGTGTATGTGGTTTTATTCTGCACTTTCTGTTGTCTTCTGTTCATTTGACCATGGTGTATGTGCATGTTCTCAGTTGTGGCCGACTCTTTGCGACCCCATTAACTATATAGTCAGCCAGGCTCCTCTGCCTGTGGGATAGTCCAGGCATATCCTGAATACTGGAGTCCAAGAACCCATAGTCCAAGAATACTGGAGTGGGTTGCCATTTCTTTCTCCAGAGGATCTTCCCAACCCAGGGACAAACTCGTATCTTCTGCATTGGCAGGCGGATTCTTTACCACTGAACCTCCTGGAAAGCCCTCATTTATCTATGCACCAGTTTTAATCATTATTTTAAAAGAGTAAACTTAACTCCATTACTCTTGCCTGGAAAATCCCATGGACGGAACAGCCTGGTAGGCTGCAGTCCATGGGGTCACGAAGAGTCGGACACGACTGAGCGACTTCACTTTCACTTTTCACTTTCATGCATTGGAGAAGGAAATGGCAACCCACTCCAGTGTTCTTGCCTGGAGAGTCCCAGGGACGGGGGAGCCTGGTGGGCTGCCGTCTCTGGGGTCGCACAGAGTCGGACACGACTGGAGCAACTTAGCAGCAGCAAACTTAAACTTTGTTTAAAACATATGTGAATGAAGGTATGTTTGGTCTGTGTTCTTTTCTGCACATACTACATGGAGTATAAATAATTGAAAAGATAAAAATCCCCTTGATAAGAAATGAGAGGAGTGTGGCTAGTCACGTTATCAATTAAGAGCACTGAAAGAGGCGGCAGGGGACTGTATGGTTGAAGGCAGTTAGGGTCTGGAAAGGCAGCGGTGATGTCTCCCTAAAACCTCTTTGTGTAATGGGTGTAACATTCATTCATTCCTTCAGAAGGTATTTATAGACTACATTGTAGTATTTTGGGGCTTCTCCAGTGGCTCAGTGGTAAAGAATCTGCCTGCAGTGCAGGAGATGCAGGAGACCTGGGTTTGATCCCCGGGTCAGGAAGTTCCCCTGAGTAGGAAATGGCAACCCACTCCAGTATTTTTGCTCAGAAAATCCCATGGACAGAGGAGCCTGGCGGGCTACAGTCCATAGAGTGGCAAAGAGTTCGACACAACTGAAGTGACTGAGCATGCATGCATGTACTGGTTTTGGTATTATTGCTGATTTTAATGAAGTTTTTAAAAGTTGAAACTGCTAAAAAAAAAAAAGTTGAAACTGCTTTTTGAGAAGCTACTCAGTCTGTAAGATAAACAGGGTTAACTATTCCTCTTCTGCCCATAAGAAAAGGAAAGAAAACTTAAAAAGTGGAAAGTGTAATTTGAACAAAAAATCAATTGCTTTTATAATTTTAAAATAAAATAATATAGCATAGTACCTGACATTGTCAGTGTTTAATATTCGTATAAATGAAAAAAAAAGCAGTGTTTCACTTTTCTTCCCACTGTATTAATGGTCTTAGATATCATCTAGACTTATAGTTCTCAGCATGGTGTTGCCAGACTCTTACATATAATAGGTATCATTATTGGTATTTCAACAACCTAGTAGAAATAATGCATTCATTCTTAGTAGACTGCTTTGCTTTGGGTTAGAACAGTGTATGTCTGAGTTCATATATCAAGCTGTTCTGAATCTCACATTGGCAGTCTTTGGTGGAAGAAACAGAAAGATCATTTATTGTTACTAAAGAAATGCAGTCTGTCTGAAAGACAGATCCTTGAATCGTGGTATTCATAGAACAAAAAGACAACAGAAGTCCTAAGACTGAAAAGATCGGAGAACATCCAGCTCTTATATTTTATAAACAGGAAAATTGAGGTTGCAGGTAATTTTATAACTTGCCTGAGGATACTCAGTTAGTTAGAGATAGTGAAAACTTGAACTCGTGTCTTCTGATTCTAAGATCTGCATTTGCTACTTGACAACGTATTTATTTCTTAGATATATCACTTGCTGATAATTAAGGGAAAATTGAATAATGTTTTCTTAAAGAAATTCCACTAAAATTAAATACGCATTTTCTTGAAAGGATGTTTTATAGGATGTTTCATAATGTGGAAGATGTCCAAACTATTGTTTCAGATACCAGTTTGATATTTGGGTGGATCATGTAAAAACACTAAATGGCTGAGAAAGCACGTGCAGTGTTTGTTTTACCAGTGAAACCACCATCTGCCTTATATGACTTTTCTTAAGACCTAAAAACTTTAGTAATAGTCCATTTTTAAAAACACTCAACAGGCTTTTGGGGTGATGTTATTCAAGCATATTGTTTTATTCCAAGCTTTCTGGTTTGTGTTAAGATGATTCATAAACTTTTAGAGCTGAAAGAGATTTTCAAGTTCCCTTAGTATAATTCATTTTACAGATGAAGGAAACAAGGTAAAGAGGCAGTCTGTAACTTGACCTCTGATAGCTGGGCTTCATTCAAGTATGTTTACCACTGAACTGTATCATCTTTCCTTTGTTACATTCTGTGCTAATATTTTTTTGTTGTTGTTACTTAAAAGCATTTTAGTTTTTTTAGAGCAGTTTTAGATTTACAGAAGAATTGAGAAAGAGATATAGAGATGTCTCATATACCTTCCATCATCATATATGCATAAATTTTCTCATTAACAACATAGCTCAACAGATGGTACCTTTTTTTAAACAAATGATGAACCTGCATTGGCATATCATGGTCACTCAAAGCTCATAGTGAGCCTTAGGGTTCACTCTTGGTACTAAACATTTTATAGGTCTAGACAAATGTGTACAAATGTATATCTGTCATTACAGTATCATACATAATATTTTGACTGTTCTCAAAATCTTCCCTTTTGTCTTTGTGGCTCTCCTAACCTCGCATCACCCCTGGCAGCCACTGTTCTGTCTCCGTAGTTTCGTCTTTTCCAGAATATCATGTAGTTGGGATCACAGACCTGTAATCTTTTTATATTGACTTGTTTCCCATAGTGATACGCATTCAGGGGTCCTCAGTGTCTTTTCACGACTGATAACTCATTTCTTTTTAGCTCTGAAAAGTGTATCACAGTTTATTCACCTACTGAGAGACATCTTGCTTGCTTCTAAGTTTTGGCAATTATGAATAAAGCTGTTATAAACATCTGTGTGCAGATTTTTATGTGGACATAAGTTTTTAACTTTTTTGATTAAATACCAGGAAACATATGCTAGTAAGAGTATGTTTAGTTTTGTGAGCAACCATCAAATGAATTTCCAGAGTGGCTGTACCATCTTGCATTCCTGTCAGCAATGAGTTAGAGTCCTTTAACTCCATGTTCTGACCAACACTTGGTGGTTATGTCAGAGTTTCAGATTTTAGCCATTCAAATAGTTATGTAGTGATATCTGTTTGTTTTTGTTTGCATTTCCCTGATGACATATGATGTGAAACATCTTTTCATATGGTTATTGGCCATCTTTGTATCTTCTTTGGTGAGGTGTCAAGGTTTTTGGCTCATTTTTAAAATGGATTGATATCTTATTTTTCAGTTTTAAGAGCCTCTCATAAAATATTTTTAGATAATAGACTTTTATTAAATGTATCTCTTGCAAGTATTTTCTCCTAGTCTGTAACTTCTCTTCTAATTCTCTTGATAATGCCTTTTGTGGAGCAGAAATTTTAATTTTAACAAAGTCCAGCTTATCGGTTATTTTTTTCATGGATCTGTGGTGTTATATCTGAAAAGGCATCACCATACCCAAGGTCATCTAGATATTTTCCTGTGTTATCTTTTAGGAGCTTCATAGTTTGAATTCTACGTTTATTACTATGGGTTTTGTGACGGGTATAAGGTCTGTGTCTAGATTACTTTTTTTACATGTGCATGTCCAGTTATCCCAGCATCATTTGCTGAAGAGGCTGCCTTTGTTCCATTGTATGCCTTTGCTCCTTTATCAAAGATCAATTGGCTGTATTTATGGGTGTCCGTTTCTGGGCTCTCTCTTCTGTTCCATCGTATATTTGTCTGTTCTTTCACCCATACCACATTATCTTGATTACCATAGCTTTGTAGTCAGTCTTGAAGTCAGGTAGCATCAATCCTCCAACTTTATTCTTCACTTTCAGTATCGTGTTGCCTTTTACAGGGTTTTTTGCCTCTCCATATAAACTTTGGAATCGGTTTGTTGATATCCATAAAACAACTTGCTGGGATTTTGGTTGCGATTATGTTGAATCTATAGGTTCAGTTAGGAAGAACTGACATCTTGACAGTATTGAGTCTTTTTATCCATGAACATGGAATATCTCTTCATTTATTTAATTTTTCATGATTTTGTTCATCAGAGTTTTCTTCATATAGATCTGTACATATTTTGTTAAATTTATACCTAAATATCTCATTTTGGGGCAGTGCTAAAATAAATGGTATTGTGTTTTTAATTTCAAATTACACTTTTTCATTGTTGGAATGTAGGATATTTACTATAAGTTTCACTATTTTTTATTGTGATAAAAATAACATGAGCTCTTTCCTCTTAATAGTTTTAAGTGTACAATACAGTATTGTTAACTGTAAGCACAGTGTTGTACAGCAGATCCCCAGAACTTTTTCACCTTGTCTGACTGAAACTCTGTACTCAATGAACAGCAGGTCCCCATTTCCCCTCTATCATCGTGCTTCATGTTTCTATGAGTTTGACTGCTTTATATACCTCTTCTATGTGAAATCAACTAGTTTTGTCCTTCTATGACTGGCTTATATCACTTAGCGTCATCTCCTCAAGGTTCATTCATGTTGTTGCATATGATAGGATTTCATTCTTTTTTGTGATTAAATAATATTCCATGGTGTGTATAAATCACACTTCCTTTATCCATTCAACCATCGATGGGCATTTAGATTGTTTCCATTTCCTGAATTTTGTGAATTATGCTGCAGTGAACACTAGAGTGCAGATATCTCTTTAAGAACTTGTTATCAGGTTCTTTTGGGTAAATACCCAAAAGTGAGATTGCTATTTCATGCGATAGTTCTTTTTGTAACTCTTTGAGGTAGCGCCGGCCATAGTGGCTATACCATTTTATATTTCCACCAACAGTGCACAAGGGCTCCAGTTTCTTCCACATCTTTGTCAGCACTTATTTCATTTTTGTTAAAATAATGGCCGTCCTACCAGGTGTGAAGCAATACTACATTATGGCTTTGCCTTTGCATTTATTTCTCTGATCATCAGTGATGTTGAGCATCTTTTCATATCTATTGACCATTCATATGTGTTCTTTGAAGAAATGTCTATTTAAGTCCTTTCTTGGTACATTTTTAACCAGATTAGTTTTCTTGCTGTTAAATTATAGAAGTTCCTTATATATATATCTTGGATATTAACTGATTATAAAATAGTTGGTGTGCAGATATTTTCTGTCATTCTGTAAATTGCTTTTTCACACTGTTCATTGTTTCCTTTTCTGTGTAGAAGCATTTTAGTTTGCCATTGTTCCACCTGGTCTATTTTTGCTTTTTTTTTGGCGGGGTGGGGGGTGCTGTGCTTTTGGTATCACACCTAAGAAATCATTGCCTAGACCCATGTTGTAAAACCTTTGCCCTATGTTTTCTTGTGAGAATTTTACAGTTTCTGAGGTGATTTTTGTGTGTGGTGTAAGATTGAGGATCCAGTTCCCTTCATTTGTATGTGGATATCCTGTTGCCCATTTGTTAAAGAAAACTGTTCTTTCTTCATTGTGTAGTCTTGGCACCATTGTTGAAGATCACTTGACCATAAAGCATGTCATTTCTAGGCTCTCTAACCTGTTCCGTTGGTCTGTATGTCAGTATTTATGCTTTTATCCTTGTGTTTTAATTACTACAGCTTTCTGATATATTCTGAAATCAGTAAGTGTGATGCTTCCGGCTTTTTTCTCCTTTCTCAAGATTGATTTGGCTATTCAAGGTCTTTTATACTTGTATATGAATTTTAGGATTTTTTTTTAATTTCTATAAAAAATGCCTCTATGATTTAGATAGGAATGACATTGAATCTAGAAATTGTTATGGTAATATGAACATTTTAATAGTATTATTAACATATTTCACTATCCATGAACACAGGATCTCTTCATTTGTGTGTTCTTTAATTTCTTTTAGCAGTATTTTATAATTTTCAGTATGAAAGTTTTACTTTTTTGGTTAAGAGAATTCCTAAATATTTTATTCTTTTTGATGCCTTTGTAAATATAATTATTTTTGTAATTTCCTTTTTAGATTGTTTATCTTTCGTGTATGGAAAAAACAACTAATTTTTGTCTATAGATTTCATGTATTGCTACTTTGCTGGAATTCATATATTAGTTCTAAGCAGGTTTTTTTTTTGTGGAATCTTTCATGTTTTCTACATGTAAGAAATCTGCAAATAGAGATAATTTTACTTCTTTTCCAATTTGTGTGTTTTTTTTTCTTGCCTAACTGCTTTGATTAGCACTTCCAGTATTTGTTGAATAGAAGTGTCAAAAATGGGGAATTCTTGCCATGTTCCTGATTTCAGAAGAAAAGCTGGACTATTTTTATGAAGTTTATTTCTCTTGCAGAATGAAGCCTCTGATGTCACCTCTCAGGAGGGAGCATCTTTAGCATGCTCATAGTCACATGGAATGACAGATTTAGTAGGGCTCTCTTTTACTCTTTCTCACTCTAATGTGATAAACGTTTTGCCTGTTTTGTGACACGACACTCAGCTGTTTGATTCCACTGATTGCGTGCCTGCGTTCTAAGTCAGTTCAGTCATGTCTGACTGTGTGAGCCTATGGACTGTAGCCCACCAGGCTCCTTTGTCCATGAGATTCTCCAGACAGGAATAATGTAGCTGGTTGCCATGCCCTTCTCCAGGGGATCTTCCCTACCTAGGGATGGAACCTGCATTGGCAGGCAGGTTCTTTACCATTGGTCCCAGCTGGGAAGTACTGCTGGTTATTGGCATAAAACCATAAATTGCTCTCATTTGGATACAATCAAGTTTGAGTCCCTTTTCAGGATAGTTTTTGAAACCAGTATTTCAGATTTGTTCAGTCCCTAGAGGCGCTTTTCCTAGCTCTTTCCCTGGTTCTTTCTGGGAAATTAGCTGGTTTATGTTGGAGCTCACTGCTAGAGCTCATTGGCTGTGAATTACTTACTACCAAAACCTCCAGTAGAGCTTCCTAGGTGGTGCTAGTAGTAAAGAACCCACCTGCCAATGCAGGAGACATGAGACCTGGGTTCAATCTGTGGATCAGGAACAACCTCTGGAAGAGGAAATGGCAACCCACTCCAGTATCTTTGCCTGGCAAATCCCATGAACAGGGGAGCCTAGAGGGCTCCAGTCCATGGGCCAGCAAAGAGTTATGCATGACTGACTGCCCCTAGGCTTGAATTTTCCTATCTTCTATTTAAAATAAAGTCAGTTCTTTTGGGAAAACTTCAGAACTCTGTTCTTATGGACTACCTCAGAATTTCTGAGCTACTGTTCTGGAGTAGGAATGGGGACAGTGGCCCACTTCTTTGAGTTGACACTGCTGCTCTGTGAGCAGAGTGTTGGTCAGGGGTGGTAGTCTCTGGTATTGTTGGTTTGCCTTTTCTGACGTGAACTTCCATCCCATGAGCAAGCTGAGGAGAGAGCAGTCAGTTCTCAGGTGCTCTCAGCTTTCACTGTGTGAGTGGTGGCTGGGTGTAAAAAGGGACTGCCTGACTTTTTTGGCTGTATACGTGAGAAATTTAACTTCTGCAGCTCGGAGCTGGGGGAAATGAGAAATTCTGGTGACCTGCCCTTCTAGTGAGTTACCATATTACTTACAGGTGGTTGAGGAGAAAAAGAGCCCCATCTTTGTAGCTGCAGGTGGTGGAAGGAATGAGTCATAGCTCAAGTACCAGAGCCTTTTATTCTGAGATTTATTACATTTCCCTGAATAAAGGTGCAATGACTAATGATACAAACCCTGGAGCTAGGCTAGGTATCACAGGTTAAGGGCATAGTCTTCTACAACACTGCTTCACTTCAAAAGACACCAACCAGGGCTTCCCTGGTGGTCCAGTAGTTAAGAATTCTCCTGTCAACATAAGGGACACAGGTTCGATCCCTGGTCCAGGAAGATCCCACATGCTGTGGAGCAATTAAGTCCGTATCCCACAAATCCTGAGCCCGCACTCTAGAGCCTGTATGCTGCAACTACTGAAACCCACACACCTGGAGCCCGTGTTCCAAAATGAGAAGCCACTGCAATGAGAAGCTTGTGCACTGCAGCAAGAAAGTAACCCCAGCTCTCTGCAACTAGAGAAAGCTCACTCACAGCAACAAAGACCCAGGGAGGCCAAAAATTAATTACAAAAAAAGACACCAGCCACTATTGGGAGGATTTCCAGGGCCACCCTCACTTCTGACCAACTGACTATAAAGTCAGGGCTTCCCACTGCCCTTTCAATTCAGTCCCTCAGTCATGTCTGACTCTCTGCGACCCCGTGGACTGCAGCATGCCAGGCTTCCCTGTCCATCACCATCTCCCAGAGCTTGCTCAAACTCATGTCCATCAAGTTGGTGATGCCATCCAACCATCTCATCCTTATTGCCCTCTTCTTCTGCCCTCAATCTTTCCCAGCATCAGAGTCTTTTCAAGTGAGTTGGCTATTCTTATCTGGTGGCAAAAGTATTGGAGCTTCAGCTTTAGCATCAGTCCTTGTAATGACTATTCAGGGTTGATTTCCTTTAGGATCTCCTTGCTGTCCAAGGGACTCTCAAGAGTCTTTCGATACCATAGTTTGAAAAGCACTACCCTTCAGATAAGATAATTTACTAGAATGAATCACAGAATTCAGGGAAGTCTTATATTTATGATTACAATATTGTTACAGCAAAAGTGATTCAAATCAGAACCAGCTAAAAGAAGAGACACATAGGGTAAGATCTGAAGAGTCCCGGACACAAATCTTCCAGTGTACTTTTTCTGATGTCCTTTCCCATGAAGTCAGGAACATGTTGCTCCCTAACTCAGTGATGTGTAATATGCACAGAGTATTGCCAGGTGGGGGTTCACTCAGTTTCCAGAGTTGTGCAGTTTTTGTGGGGATTTAATATCACAGGTGTAACTGATTGAATCATTGGTCATAGAGGTACAGTTGATGCCACGTGACTCAAAGCTTCAACCCTCTACACACACGATTGATCTTTCTGACATAGCCATCCCCCATTCTGAGTTATCTTGTTGGCATAAATCCTGACATGTCCGAGGGGTGCACCATGAATAAAGAAGACACTTGTGTCACTCACAGAATTCTAAGGACTTAGAAGCTGTCTCCCGGGAACGGGGGACAAAGTCCAGCCAAATTTTTTATTACATGGGAGGATGTTTTATTTGTTATATGCCCTTAGAATAATTTCCAGAGACTTAAAAGTATTTTAAAATTAATATTCATAACTTATGGTTGTTTGTTGGGGTGGGTCCATAGACCTCCATATGTCATTATTTAGAAATAGAATGTCTTGCTTTCTTTTGATTAATATTTATAAGATATACATCTTATCTCCTCATCCTTTACTCTTAGCTTGCCTATATCAGTATATTTGGAGTGAATTTCTTTTAGGCAGCATGTAGTTGGGTCATGTTTTTAATCTACTTTGCTAGTTTCCTGTTAATTGATATATTTAGATCATTTACATTTAATGTAATTATGTGTTTAGGACTTAAGTCTGCCATCTTATTTACTTTTTCTATTCTTTTGCTTTCCTTTACTCACTCCTTGTGGGTTACTTGATCACTTTTCAGAATTCTACTTCAGTTTCCCCGTTCTGCCTCCATTGGTGTCCAAGGTGGTAGATTCCTTGTTATTGCTGGGTGGAGTAGGAATTCTGGTCCTTACATGATCTTCACTGATATCACAGAGAGGATAAGCTCTTTACCTCTAGGTGATGATTAATGTCCTGACTTCCCACTCTTTCTCTTATGACACTACTCATTATTGCTGGCTGGGAGTAGAAGTCCAGTCTCCCTGTGGTCTGCATTGATATCAAGAAGCAGTATCAAAGTCCCAGCTCTCTTCTAGGCTGTGTGCAGCACTACCACAGGGTCCAGGGGAACCTCATTACAGCTAATGTGAGTACGCATGTATGTTAGTCGCTCAGTATCCAATTGTTTGTGACCCCATGCTCCTCTGTCAATGGGAATCTCCAGGCAAGAATACTGGAGTGGGTTGCCATTTTCTTCTCCAGGGGATCTTCTCAACCCAGGGATTGAACCCAGGTCTCCTGCATTACAGGCAGATTCTTTACCATCTGAGCCACCAGGAAGGCTCCAAAATTGACCATGGATCTGTCCATGGAATTCTCCAGCCAAGAACACTGGAATGGGTGGCCATTCTCTTCTCCAGGGGATCTTCCTGATCCAGGAATTGAAACTGGATCTCCTGCATTACTGCCTGATTCTTTACAGTGAACCACCAACGAAGCCTTGGTGAGGTTCAGAGCCTAGGCTCCCCACTTGTCCTTTGGTGGCATGGTGCTTCCCTGCTAAAGAACAGAAAGCCAACCACGAGGTCCACACTCCCATCATGTTCTTCCTTATTATCATGGAACCAGAGGTCAAGCAGCCAGAGCCCAGGGAGCCAGGGCTGCACATTAGGCAAGGCAGTGGCCGAAGCTGGAGCTGTCAAGGTTCTCTCCACCTTGAGGTCGCTGCACAGCCTTGTTCTAGGTCCTCTATCCTGGAAATGCCCAGAGCAGCCTAACAGTGCTTTCATGTAGATGGGTTTTTAAAGCTTTTTAAAGCTGTAAAAATGGTACAGTGTGTACCCATCACCCAGCTTCTCCCTGTGGTGACATCTTATAAAATCATAGCACTTTATCAAAATGAGAAGATTGACACAGGAATGATACAGTGACCTAGACTATAGACCTTACTTGGATTTTTGTGAGTTTTCATATAAATGATTTTTAAAATCACTGTCAAACTGATAAATCTTGCTGTTCCTGCTCATCCTTTTCTCACATTTCCTGTTTTGAACCAGCAGTTTATTTTTCCAAGTTTTAAGAATTTTTTAATGATAATTTTTTGATACCTTAAAAATAAGGTTTATTCAACATTGGAATGATGACGAGATTTTGCCACCATCAGGACACCCTAGGGAAATTCACTGAGCAGCAAATGCCAGGAGAGGTGGACTTTACAGCAAATGCTATGAGAGGCGGATTTCACTTTCACCATCAGGAAGACCAGTCACAGAATGTGTTTATATCTTCCTGGCTGTCACTTGAAACTTTGAACAAGAAATGTTAAAATGAAACTCCTCATTAAGAGTCTATTTTTTCCAGTAACAACCAAGTAACTTTTCAGATATCCAGTTCTAAATTGGCAAACCTCAAAACTAGGTTGTGGTTTAAGATAATTGATGCCTATTAGGAAGCAAGACTCTGTCTTCTGAGATAGTATCAGTACTAAACAAAATGTTCTATCTGATCAGAGGAGGAGTATAATTCTAAGTCCTCAGCTTTCAAACCATATACAAACAATTGACTTTCTTCTTAACATTTGGTGAGTCATCCTTGATAGTATCTGCATTGAAACAGTCATACATCTACCCACATGTCGTAAATCTCAATCAGAAGAACCCGTCATCACTGTTTCTGCTCTTTTTTTGCTATGAAAAATCTCACTGAGACAGAAGTAGATGAATATTGTTGGGTACTTGAGTATTTATAAATAAAACATTTAGTCCAGCAGTATTGTGGCAAGATTCAAGCTGATTTATGGAAACATACAGTAAGATTTTTCTTTTGAAGCTTTGGTATAAAAAGTGACAAGTTCATTTTATTAAGCGATAGCTAGGTACTCATTCATGGCTCAGTAGTAAAGAACCTGCCTTCCAATGCAGGAGATGCTTGTTCAATCCCTGGAAGATTCCCTGGAGAAGGAAATGGCAACCCCCTCCATTATTCTTACCTGGGAAATCCCACGGACAGAGGAACCTGGCGGGCTACATTCCACGGGGTCACAAAAAGTAGGATGTGACTTAGTGATGAAGCACACACAATGCATTCATTCAATGGATGTGCATAGAAACTCATTTTTATAGACTAACATTAACCGCTTGTACCAGTGAAGTGACGTTATCTTTCTTACTCCTTTGGTTTGCCCTGTTGTTCTGATACCCCTAGTACCAGTTACTACTCATTTATGTTCTTCAGCCTCTCAAAGAGTTACGATGTTAGTGAACATCAAAAGGCAAGGTTCTGCTAAGTTTGCTGATCTATACATATGATAAGACCTTTTAAGAGATCTCAATTCAGAATGTCCTCTTCAGCCCTTCCAGTAAGAACCGGAGCACTGGGAAAACGCTGTGGGAGGCTAGAGGGTTTACACACCCATTTGAGAGAAGCATAAACCTAGTGGGGAAAACAAGTAGAAAGGGCACCATGGCCTGGCATTCCTCATTTGTAGGATGTCACTGTCCCTGGCACGTTGGGGCTTTTAAAATCCTGTATGACGTCATATAATTTAGGGAAGATTTTGGTGAGGCTATCTCTGGAACATCTAAGAACAGCCATGGTGGCATGGATCAACTGTGGAGCCAGTCTGGGTAAACTTCACATGTGAAGTTCACTTCCTGGATTAAACCTGGGTGTTTAGAACTGGCTGGACTTTTCACTTTTTTCCCTCTACTTGTTCTTTTAGGAAGTCATTTAATGTAATGTGTCCAGACTCGAGTGATAGACCACCTGGAGTTAAAATCTAGCATTGCTAAACATTACCCATACCCTTAGCTGTGTTTCCTGACTTTTCTGTGCTTCAGTGTTTTCATCTATAATCTAGAGAAATAAAAATCCGTTTCATGTGGTGGTTGTGTGGATTAAACGACATATGCGTGTAAAGTGCTAGAATAGTGCCCGTGTTGTCTCTGCAGTGCAGCTGTGTACAGTGGTTACAGATTGACAACACCAAGATGGGAATATTAAAGGCCACATCAGGGACAAAAGGTAGATGATGGAAGAACGGTTCAGAACATCTTCAAATAGAGGGTGAAAAGAATAGACGTTACAAGGCTGAGCAGGGGAATTCTTTTCCAAGTCCATGAGCAAAACTGAGTTCAGAGCCAACAAGAAAGAAGGCATGGGCCTAAGGGGGTCACATGAGAGAAAGTTTATCTGTGCAGTAATCAAAAAAATGTAAATTAATAGAACAACAAAATGTTGTAGAGTAATAGTAATTATTTAGAATAACTAAAGCCTGTTTTGACAGATGTGTAAGAAAGCAGGTTTAGTCACACATTGCTAATAGCAGTATAAATTGAGATGGGTGGTTTTTCAGGAGACAGTGGAAAGTCCTTAAATATGTATACTTTAAATTACTCGTTTTATTGTTTTTATTTATTTTTAGCTCGGCTGAGTCTCCACTGCTGCACACTTTTTGTAGTTGAGTGAGTCGCTGCAGAGCATGGGCTCCAGGTGCACAGGCTTTCAGCAGTTGTGGGGCACAGGCTTAGTTGCCCCATAGCATGTGGGATCTTCCCGGACCAGGGATCAAACCTGTGTGCCCTTCATTGGCAGGTGGATTCTTAACCACTGAACCACCAGAGAGTCCTTAAATTACTCTTTGATTCTTGTTTTAGGTCTTTACCCCCACTGAAAAGTGACTTAAATTTACAACAGAAAGAACCTAAATGAATTGTGACTGATCCAAACAGTTACTAATATTCACGTTGAAAATCATTCGGTAGTTGACTGCAGACATCTACACATATCTTTACTCTCTCTGTGACTATTATATTAGTTGATCTCCATAGAAAGGAATCTTCTTTATTCATGAAGTCAATTCAGGCTTTACAGTGGAATAAGGGAGCCTGTACCCCACATGAGTTCTTCTGCTGTGATGTAATCCCTCTCCAGAGTGCTGGGAGAGCATTTTTGTTGCTTGATAATATTGCTATTGGCAAGCCCGTTATTGCTATATAATAACATTGCTGAAATAATGCTCTTAGCTTCTTGATTTCTTAAATTAAGTGTAGAATTTAGAGTCATACGTTAAGTTATCCTTTAAATAAGAATTGTGTCTGGTGTTGGTACACCTAGTGAAAAAGTAATATGTCATCTCACTTATCAAATTGGCAAATGTTTTTTGTTGAGATAAAATTGAACATAAAACTGCACATACATGTCTAGTTTGATCAGAGTTGACATATGGCTGTTTTTACCGCATTTCTGACACTAACTGTGTAGGGATTCTTTTCCTCCATAGCAACCAGTTCTCCAACTTTCTGGACACTAACAGGGTGTCCTACAGTTTGGTTCCTTTGCTCCCTGGAATCAGTGCAGACCCTACAGATTAAAGGCTCAGGCTCACAAGATGCCCCACTTTGCTAGTCACAAGCCCCATATTCCCATCTGTACTCCTGACCGAAATGGTGTAAATTCAGGGGGTTCCCACAACCGTCTTCTCAAGTTTGATGACTTGCTAGAACAGCTCACACAACTCAGGAAGATACTATCATGGGTTTATTATAAAAGATTTAAAATGAGAGCCAGAGGAAGAGGTAGGTACACAGGGTGGGGCTCAAAAGGAGCTGGAGCACAGAAGCGTCTGTCCCAGTAAAGCTGGGAGACACGACCCAAACTCAAACACTGTTCAAACCTCCTCGTTTATGGGCGTTTGGGGCAGTTCCATTATGTAGGCATGATTGATTAAACCATTGGTCACACATGAAAGTGAAAGCGAAGTCGCTCAGTCCTGTGCAACTCTTTGCAACCCCATAGACTGTAGCCCGCCAGGCTCTTCTGTCCATGGAATTCTCCAGGCAAGAATACTGGAGTGAGTTGCCATTCCCTTCTCCAGGGAATCTTCTGAACCCAGGGATCGAACCCGAGTCTCCTGCATGAGAGACGAATCCTTACCATCTGAGCCACCAGGGAAGCCCTCAAATCTCCAACCTCTCTCACCTCCCCAGATATCATGGGGTGAAGCTGAAAGTAGCTTTTTTCCCCTATTTTTATATTAGATATTATTATTTTAAAAATCTTTGCCACTTATCTATACTAACAGCAGTGGCAAAGGTTTTTTAATAATAATATCTACTACTGAAATAAGAAGGAGAAACTTTCACATATTTGTATGGAGGTGTGAAATTGGCACAACTACTAGCGTTTGTACCAATTTAGAGCAATTTATTAGTGTAAAAAAAATGCATTTTCTTTGAAATAGCGGTTCTGCTTCTGAGTTAAGGAAATCAATTTTCATGTGAATAAAGATGTAATTTTAAAAAATGTGTCCCCCTGTGTTGTTTTTTTTTAAAAGGAAATAAATTAGATGTCCAGCAATACGAAATTGTTTAAAGAAACAACTGATATAATGAAATTTTAAGCTTAAAGTTATTAATGAAAGTACATAGTTTTATAAATAACAAAAGGATCATGTTGTATTTCTGTCTTTTAACTTCTTTTTTCAATTAACAAAAAATGTATAGGAAAAAAGACTAAAAGTATATGTTTAAAGCAAAATGTTAAAAGTAGTTTACTCTGGCTAGTGAGATTTATCTGTAATTTTTCCCCAACGCATATGTTTTCTTTTTAATTTTTTTGTTAAAAATTTTCCTGAATGTAAAGCTAATACAAAGATAAATTAAATCCATAAAACATGTGTGTATTAGTTGCTCAGTCGTGTCCAACTTTTTGAGACCCCATGGACTGTAGCCTGCCAGGCTCCTCTGTCCATGGGATTCTCCAGGCAAGAATGCTGACTGAATTGCCATTTCTTTCTCCAGAGGATCTTCCCTAACCAGGGATTGAACCCACGTCTCCTGCATTGCAGGCAGATTTTTTACCATTTGAGCTACAGGGAAGTCCTTTAAATCTGTAAAATAGGATGATATTTTATGCTGTATAATTTATGTATTTATTCATTTGGCCATGCCATGCGGCATGTAGAACCTTAGTTCCCCAAGGAGTTTCAAACCTGTGCCCCCTGCAGTAGAAATGTAGAGTCCTAACCACAGGAATGTCAGGGAAGTGCCATATATAAATTATTTTTTAAAGCAACCCCTTTATGTTTTGGGCTTCCCTTGTGGCTCAGCTGGTAAAGAATCTGCCTGCGATGCTGGAGACCTGTGTTCCATCCAATGAATGGTAACCACCCACTCCAGTATTCTGGCCTGCAGAATTCCATGGACTGTATAGTCCATGGGGTCACAAAGAGTTGGACATGACTGGGCAACTTTCACTCACTCACTTTATGTTATAACACCATCAGGGTGAAGTTCCCTGGAGCTTGGCCCCTTCCAGCCCTCCACTTTTCCTTGTTGCAGTCCACATTTCCCCCTTCTTGCTCCAGGGCAGAGGTTCCCAGGTCTGCTGATCCCTGTGTCTGTTCGTGCCTCCCCCTGCCTTCAGTTCTCTCCCTCCTGGGCCCAGTTCTCCTTGTCCCTTGGGATGTGCTGACAGTACCATCTCTAGGAAGCCTTTCCTGAGCTCCCAGTGCTTCTCCCTTCTCATTCCCACTGCTCCCCAACCCGTCTCTGCAGAGGTACCTGCCACACCATGATATTTATCCCTTTCATTTTCATCTGAGAGACTGAGGGTGACTTGAGGTCAGGACACTATTGGTTAGCACGGTGCCTAAAACCTAACAGTAGGAGGCTAACTGGTGTGTGGGGGAGGGTGTGGGGGGGTGGGGGGGAGGGTGGGTGTGGGTGTGTGTGAGAGAGAGAAAGAGAGACTGAACAATAGAAATAAGGATGTGATGAGATCAAACAAGCCAGAGTATGGGGAGAGGTGTGACTATATTTGCATGGGTGGAACATGGGGTCTCCATGAAGATTTTAGTAGGATGGGGAGGAAAGGAGGAGCCGGAGCACTCAGGGCCTCATTTGTCATCTGAGGGATTCTGATTTGATGTGTAAGTGATGGAGAGCCAGTAAAGATTTTAAAGTGAGAGAATGTCTAGCCTTAGCATTTCCTAGGGTGTTGTTATTAATGTTACATGGGAAGCCTGGATATAATATGAATCTGGGAAATCCTGGCTTAAACCAAGTTAAACGGATTTCTGTTCTGGATTTCTCAGAGTTTTTACTGTGCTGACATGCATTTTTAATCCTCCCAAAGGGATGTTTGTGTGTGATATAATTTGCAGTATTTCCCCCATGTATTTATCATGGAACCCTTATATTTGGGGATTATGGTATAGACCCACTTTGGGAAATGGACAGCGGGGAGAGCAGCAGTGTGAAGCTTTTAGTGATGGTTGCAATAGCCCTGTCAGAAACACTGAGGGCCTGAATCAGGAGGTTAGTGGTGGGAAAGGGAGTGGCAGGATTTCTTTCTCAGAGCACATTCTCCAAAACTGGTGATTGATCAGTAATTTTAGAATATGGTGTCATGATTTGAGAGTCATTAATATCTGACCCAAAGATGTTAGAACAAGCATGTGAAATGTGGTTTGAAATATCTCTCAGACAAATGGAAGTCAAGGGAAATATGTTTACAACTCTGCCAACTGATGACACAGCCCCAGGCTCACTCCTCTTGATGTTAGAATCTGCATATGGCCTGACTTGGGCTAATACACTTGATAAGCTGACAGGGCACATTCTAGACTGCACATAGTGGCTACTTGTTGGTGAGTGAGTCAAAGCTGGTTGCCAGGAGTCTAGGTTGGGCAGCTGAGCAGATGGATTGTGGTATCATGTTGTTTAGTCACTAGGTCGTGTCCAGCTCTTTTGTGACCCCATGGACTGAAGCCCACCAAGCTCCTCTGTTGAAGGGCTTTCCCAAGCAAGAATACTGCAGTGAGCTGCCATTTCTTTCTCCAGGGAGTCTTCCTGACCCAGGGATCAAACCCACATCGCCTGCATTGGCAGGCGAATTCTTTACTACTGAGCCGCCAGGGCAGCCCTGTCATGATGAGATAAGCCAGATAGGAAACAATTTGGGGGAAGAAGATGCTCTGTCAGTTTTTAACATGTTCATTAGGTAGAGTTGACAGTGGGACATCTTTGTGGAGAGAGGAATACCAGCAGGCCATTGGATGTATGAGTTTTTTTGCTCAGATAATCTGGACTGACCCAGCCATCATTTTACCTCTGTGTCTCAACTGCTGCATACGTTAGGGATTTAGTGTCTCTTTTATGAAATCATAAAATATTAAATTGCAGGCTGAAGACCGTACACATTCCTAATCTTACCCCCAGTGCACTTCTACACATCAGTAACCCATCTTCCTCCATAGCTTCTCCACCACATATGCTTCCCCTTGAAGTCACTTTTGTGATTTTTTAAGCCAATGATTTTTAGGAATATTGAAACGTACATTTTTCGCCTCCAAAGAGGGGACTGCAATTGCCTTTGCAAGTATGGGGAAGATGGGTGCTTAACAGTGTTTTTCATTGCCTTGTTTCATGTGAAATCCTTGAGTCACTAATGCTCTAACATGTTTCTGTTTCACTTATTTTAAGTGTAATAACAATGTTCCTTTATTTTACTTATAGCTCCAAAAGGAATTCTTCATTTGTCTCCTGATGTTTATCAAGAGATGGAAGCCAGCCGCCACAAAGTGATCTCTGGCACGACTCTAGGCTATTTGTCACCCAAAGATATGAACCAACCCTCGAGCTCTTTCTTCAGTATATCTCCCACATCGAGTAGTTCAGCTACAATTGCCAGGGAACTCCTTATGAACGGAACATCTTCTACAGCTGAAGCCATAGGTTTAAAAGGAAGTTCTCCTACTCCCCCTTGTTCTCCAGTACAACCTTCAAAACAGCTGGAATATTTAGCAAGGATTCAAGGCTTTCAGGTATGAATTAAAAGCAAAACCAAGAAAACAAAGCACTTCATTAGCCCCTAGTCCTCCATCTCTCTCCATCAGAAAGCTCATTCTTGCCTGCTAGCGTGACTTCTGTGCCACTTACATTGTAAATCATTAGGAACACGGAGGACAGAAAAACGAGCCATGTGCACATGCCTCATTTTAAAGATTTTTCATTCTCTCCAGTAATTATTTTTTGCTGCCTGGCTCTCCTCCATATTCTTTCTTCCTCCTCTATTTTTTTTTAAGACATTTTTCATCCTCTGTTCTGTCTTCTGATTGGTCTCAATTGGGCGCATCTATTCCCTCCACTCTGTTCTCCCAAGTAAAGATCCTGCCTTCATACATTTGGTCTTAGTATTTAACACTAAGTGCTCCCTCAGTTTACAGTAAGGTTGAGTTTTTCTAATGCTGATTTTACTGTCATAGCAATTTTCAACTTGGCATTCTGTTGCTAGTAATGATCCCGAGATGCCACTAAGGTACAAAATCCTAGAAGCCTGTTGTCTTAGGAGTTCATTAACCATGGTGTTAGAACAGTAATAAATGCTTTCTAGCTCTTTGAGGCATAAAAACATGTATTGTTTTACTGGATTGTGTTTGGAACCATCTAGGGTAGCACCTACCTCAGATGGTACCAATAATTCTATTTCACTGGGCAGTCTACACCTAGCTTATAGGCCTCTTGTTGTGTATAAGAATTTGGGGCTGGAAACTCTCCCCCTCCCCCATTTAGTCATTGTTCCCTTTTGGAAAAAAACAAACCACAATAATCCTCTGTGGGTAGATCTTTTAAAAGAATTGTTAACTCTAGGAAGAGGAAATACTTGTGTTTTGACATCTTAGTTGCCTTGAAAATCCTGTACTGAACTGTAACCACTTGACTGGATGAACAGCAGCATGCCTGTGTGTAGAAAGAACAGACTGTCCCCGCAGAGTTGACAATTTTCACACCCCTTTCCATCTTAGTCTTACTCCCTAAGACCAAAAACTGTAATTTCCTTTAGAAATGCTCTAGAAGGTCTGTATTGTCTAAAATGATCATGTATTTATACATTTTTTTCAAATTTAGATATGAGAGAAGATCATGTGGTTGAGGGGGTGGAATTTTTGCATGTTTTTTTTTGTTTGTTTATTTCCCTTCACAGAAACCTGATTCTTTCCAATCTCTTGCCAGGTAGTGGTTAGTGTTTTTAATTAGATTATTAATATGAAATCTAAAAAGCTGTTACCAGTTTTTGGCTCTGTCATCTGAAATTTTAATCATTTAATTTAAAAATTAAAATTTTAGGGTTTGTTTTGTGGTTTACCTTAAGAATAATAACTCACTGTTTAAAAGGACCTTCATTCACACAGTTAAAGTCCTGCAGAAAAAGAACTAAGCAGTTAGTTCTATCTATAATGTGCATGGATGAACTAGAAATAAACTGTGATGGAAAGGAATTCACTGTTTATTTACAAATCTAGTTGTCTAAAAATGTCCGAAAGTAATACTACATTTGGATTTTTATAGAAACAAAGCACAAATTGATTCAAGCTCTGAATTGAGTTTTTTGCTTGGAGAAGTTACTGTGGTAGATGTTCATTTAGCTGCCAGAAGAACTACTTAAATTTTTAAATTTGTATTTATTTGTTAATTCTTGGCAGTGACAGCAACTGTAATTTTAAAATAGTTTTGCTTTAGTCAAAATGTAGAATCTGTTACTCCTATATTTGGGCTGACTACTCAGACCCTTTTTTTTTTCTTTTAAAGTTTATGCTGAGATATTACACTCTTATTTATGGGCAAGTTAGTAAACATTTCCAAATTGTGTTTGGTGATTTTTACATACTAATGAATATAAGCAGATGGTTTGAAACATTACTGTGCTTCTTTGGTCAAACGAGCTTGATGTTGATAAGAAATACTGTGTTGCTGACAAGCTGCAACCTGCAGCTGTGCAGTGAACAGACTGTGGGAAATGGCTCCATGCCCTGACAGGTGCCCAGCACATCCTCATAATGTCACAGTAGAAGAGTCTTTGTGGTTAAGAGTTTTAAAGCCTATTTCTTTATAGGTAACTTTCTCAGGTGTATTTACCTGCTAGAAAAACATGTAGGATTGTTTCTATTTCTTAAATGTTTTAATTGGACCATAGTTTAGAAATGATAGGGCCAGCTTGTTACGGATTCCATGCTATTGTGTTATTTTTATTTCTGGAACTTAAAAACAATAAATTCTTTCTCTGTGTCTCAAGGTTAGTACTTTTAAAATTTTGTTATTGTACACTGAATAGATATTATTGCTTATTGAATATTGTATAAACTCTTCTCTGGCCTTCTGTGCCCATTGACATTTGATTTAAGCCTACCAGAGCCATTGTATGTGACAGCTATATTGTATTAAAAGTAAAAAATATATTAGTGTACTGAAAACTATGTTGTTTTAACTTTAAATTTTTTTTCATTACCCACTCTTTAACTGAAATTTGAGTGACAAAAAGCTTATTTGCTCACCAGAATGCAAGTATTAAGCACATCCTTTCCCTTAAGTCTATAAAATAATTAAAATTATTATACAATTAAAGTTATTATTAATAAAGCTGGCTCCGCAGGTCAGAAGATGACTGAACACTTGCATATTCTCAATAATTCTTTTATCCTTGCTTGGGCTAACCTAAAGTTTTTAATCACATTTTAGATGCAAGCTTTTGGATTTCTATCATAAATGAATATTTATTTTTTGAAGTTTTATTTAGTATTTTTTTTTAATTTTCTTTTAGAACTTGAATGTTATTGACTTATTACTTTTTAGGAAAAAAAAACTTTATATCAGCAGTTCTGTGAACCTCAAGCTTTGTCCAGCCCAGTTAGTATGCTTCTTTAACTTCTATGCATTTCATGAAAATTCATTTGAAATACAGGTATACCTTAGTGTCTAGGGTTCCTTGGTGTGTACTTGATACTCTCTCATTATAATGCCAAAATGTTTCAAAATCATTCAGCTTTTTAAAGAAAATTATTATGGAGAAGACATTTTTGAAATGCTCATCAATTTTTGAGCTGAAGTAAATTTTGTTTCGTTGTGTTATAATTTACATTATTCTGAGTTTTTGCATCATAAATATGTTTTCCCATACTAATTATATTAGAAATCTCTCTGTATAATTAACTGTAAGCAATTTCATTGTTTAATTGAGTCATTAGAAAAATTAGACTGGAAATTAAAATGAATTATTTTAGTAAATTATCCTTTCTAGATGGGTTTAATTTTAATCCTTTAGTCTGTACCCTTCCTTGTGATTATCATCCAGTGAGCAGTATTGTTTTTAAAACCTCCAGAGTGAAATATAAAAAACTAGATTTGTCTTTTTCATATAAAGAGTGTAAAGAAAGTACTTAGTATCTTAGTTAAACCATATTTAATTAATTTTATAAAAATCAGGGAATGTTTTACTGGACGGGGTGCCTTTTCATTATTGTGAGTTTTAGATGTTGGTGCGATTTTTAGCAAGATGAGAATGTCAGTAGAAGGCTCAGAAGTATCTATTTAATTAAAAACTTTCTTTTCAAGTACAATTCAAACATAATACCTTTCAACTAATATGTCTTCTTTTTTGAAGTTTAGTATGATTACAGCAGGTTTCTTTATGATTATGGGCTTCTCTTAAAGGCATGAATGACATAACATATTTCAACAGTTTGGTCTTAGTACAGTTTACACTGAGATGGGACATGGGGAGTGGGGCTTACCCAACTCGAGAATCAGTGTTTGTTCTTTCTCTTTTTTCTTATTTTCCCTATACCTCACTTTTTGTAATCCATGTATTTATAATCAGAGTTTTTTTGATTTATAATCAGGCTGTTTGCGGCTAGTTTTTTTGGAGTAAGGGGTCCATTTTTCAAAAACCAGTATAAGTAAAATTTTGTAGACTTCTAATAGGAAAATATGGAGAAAGAAATCATGCATGGGCATATACTCCTCCACTTAGAAATGTTTTCCCCCATTTCTAATTTGTCCTCGAAACATAACTTACCGTGTCACTTCTGAGCCCAAATTTTCACCTACACTGTTAAACAATGTATATAAAGTGATGAGAAATTACTGAGTACAATGAGCAAAATACATTTATGGGTTTGGCATGGGGTCAAGAGATTTTGCTGATTTATGGTCACTTCCTACAAAGCCCTCTTGGATTTAGCCTCAACTTTCCAAAGACCTTGGAGAAATTGGAAGAATTCTCCTGAAGTCTTTGGTCTTCCTGTGGTGACGCTAAAACTCAGGTTTGTTCTTCAAATGGGCAGCCTGTTATCTGCAAACTGACCTGTTGTCTGGTTTCTTCAGAGTTTGATATACTTGGTCAAAACCTCAAGGGCATACAAACTGTCAATACGTTTCACATAACTATAGTTCATAAAAAGCATTAGAATTACATATCAGCTCACTTGGCTGAAATTTCCAAATATTTAGAGAAAAATATTACATTTGAAGAAAGAAATCCTGATGCCTATAAAAACATAGTGTGATGAATAACAGTTAAGAATCGATCAATTCTTAAATAAAATAGTCCATTTGTTGTTTAGTCGCCAAGTCGTGTCTGACTCTCTGTACCCCATGGACTGTAGCCCGCCAGGCTCCTCTGGTCCGTGGGATTTCCCAGGCTAGAATACTGGAGTGGGTTGCCGTTTTCTTCTCCAGGGGATCTTCCCGATCCAGGGACTGAACCTGCATCTCATGCCTTGGCAGGCGGCTTCTTTACCACAGAGCCTCCAGGGAAGCAAAATAGTCCAGTACTACCACAAACTATTCAGGACTAACTCCACCCTGAATCACTGCGCAGTGTAATCAGGGCAGACATGCTCTTGAGCCTTGATACACCAGCATATACACAATAAGACACACTTCAAAGAAAGAGTAATACTTAGAAGAGCTGTCCTAACACAGTGACTTTGATGTGGATCTGAAATGAGCCACTGATGTGCAGAAAAAATAGTTGTCATTATGTGTCATCCCCAACTAGAAATATCTGTAGCCTTTTTGTTTGTATTGCAAGAGAGTTCAAGAATTCTATTTGAAATTATTTGAAAAGCAATAAGCAGTTATTTCTTCAATCAAGTTGAAGAAAAGGAAATTATTTTTCATCTAAAGGTGAATTTCATTTCTTTTTGCTAGAAATGGTTGGCAATGATGTGATTTTTTACTTAGTAACAGAAGATTAATTGTAGTACCCATCATGTACTACATCATGTCAGACTGATGTGTGTATATATATATATATATATATATATATATATACCTATTTTTTTCTAAGTCATGTTGAAATGGTCTATTTTCCTCTCTTCAGCATTCAGCTACAGCTGAAGTTTTGTTTTTTTTTTTCATGAATGACAGCATCTAAAATTTCAAATGTATTGTTCTCTTCTCATCCAGGACAACTCTTGAGAAAAAGAGAGCAGTATGTGGAATGCTGCCTGTAAAGATATCTGCACACTGAAAAAAAATACTCTGACATGCCAGGGGTATTAGAAGATACATGAGTAAACAAGGAAATGAAACTGACATTTATTGACTGCCTTGTTATGTATCAGATAGCGAAAGAGGAATTACACACATTATTTTATGACACAGCAGAAATGCCAGTACATTTTTGCTTCTTGCTTACAAATCTTTATTTTAAATCCAACTATTGTATAGTGTTTGAAGCCTGATTCCTGAAGGTAGGATTAGTGTTCATGGTAATCTGTGGTCTTTGGTTTAGTCACAGATTGCATTAATAAATTTATTTATGCCTTCCACCCTGGTGGCTCAGATGGTAAAGAATCTGCCTGCAGTGCAGGTGACCCAGGTTTGATCCCTGGAGAAGGGAAGATCCCCTGGAGAATTCCATGGACAGAGGAGCCTGGCAGGCTATAGTCCATGGAGTTGCAAAGAGTCGGACATGACTGAGCTACTAACACTTTCACTTCTTTTTTCTTTCATGCACTCCACTGTGTACACAACTGAGTCTGAGTCATTTAAGAGTTAATTCTCTTTTGAGCTGGAAGGAACTTTAGATTTTATTCAGAGAGATAACTTTATGATGTAAATACACATTTGCGGAACTGCACAAATAAAACATCCTATTAGTAATGCAGGTTACTCATGTTCACATAGAGAATTATTAGTTCCTTCTAATCCCTGGGAGATTTCAGGTTCAGGGAAGTTCTGTCTTCACATAGTCTCATCAAAAAGCAGATTTAACTGTTAGAAGTAAGAGATGTTTGAAAAGCTTCTAAAATGTTTTTATCTGTAGTAGTATTTTTTAAAGTACAATAAAAGTTCAGAATCAAGTCCTGTAGTACTGTGGTCCCCAACCTTTTTTGGCATCGGGAACCGGTTTCCTGGAAGACAGCTTTGCCATGGATTGAGTAAGGGCTGGTTTCTGGGTGATTCAAGTACATTGCTTTTATTGTGCACTTTATTTCTCTTATCATTACATCAGCTCCACCTCAGGTCATCAGGCATTAGATCTCAGAGGTTGGGGACCCCTGCAGAGAACATTTGAAGAAACAAGGACTACAATTGGAGAAGAATACACAGTCCACAACTTCAAAAATTCTAGAAATAGTAGATAGTACATTAAGAATAGTTTTCATTAATTTCAGTATGTATGTGAAGAATAGATGGATATGAAGTTAATTCATTTATAAAATATTATTGAATGGTAGAATTTATTTAGTTAATAAATAAATTGAATATTTATTTAATCACTCTGGGCAGATACTTAATAAGTACCTACACATGCCAGGTAGCATACTAAGCAGTGGGCACAGGAAGTGTTATGGTCAAATTGGGGTCAGACAGGAAAATAAAATCAATACACAGGAGATTGGCCATTATTACAATTGTGTCCAGTTTCCAGGGATCAGTTTTTGAACATAATGTGACAATTCAATTAAAAAATTACATATTTGTAGTAAATATGTAACATGCTACAATATACTGCAGGCAATAATGAAATGCCTTCCTCACGTAATAAGTGTCATTATAGGTGTAATATGGTAAGTGATCGGGGGAGGTGTGGTCAGCCATGTAAGAAAAATGGGTGGGAATGAACAGCTCTGACTGATTGAATTAGGAAGAGTTCATAGCAGAGGGACTTTTGAATAAATTTTAAGAAGTACATAGAATCTTAAGGTGACTTCTAAGAAGGAAAGGAATTGTAGGCAGAAGGAGGTAAGTACTTGAGACATAAAAGGGCATGTGCTTTAGAAATGCTTAGAATTCAAAGCGGAAGTGTCAACAAGGAAGCTGAAAAGACGTGTGTTGCTGAGAATTTGAAGTTAGCTGTTAGAGACCACCAACTTCTTTTTTAAAGGATGGTGACATTGGTTTTTTATTTTAGAAAGATAATTTTGTAGGCATGTGGAGGAGGAACTAGACAAAAAAATGATTGGTAGCAGAAAGACCAATTAGAGTGACTTTGCTTGAATTCAGTAGAAAAATAGCAAAGATTGAATTAAGCAAAGCTAATGGTTGTTGGGGCTTCCAAGGTGGTGCGGTGGTAAATAATCTGCCTGCCAATGCAGGAGATGCAGGAGACTCGAGTTTGATCCCTGGGTTGTGAATATCCCCTGTAGAATGAAATGGCTACCCACTCCAGTATTTTTGCCTGGAAAATTCCATGGACAGAGGAGCCAGACGGGCTACAGTCAGTGGGGTCGCGAAGAGTCAGAACAACTGAGCTATGAGCACACAGTGGTTGTAGAGGAGTGGGGCGGAGGTGCACGTGTCCATGGTACAGATAAGAGGATTAAATGGTCTCTTGTGCTGACTTCTGTGAGGGCACTTTCACTGGTCTGATCAGGAGGGAAGCTAGATTCAATGCACTGAAAAGTGCTGCTACTGCTAAGTCGCTTCAGTCGTGTCCGACTCTGTGCGACCCCATAGACAGCAGCTCGCCAGGCTCCCCCGCCCCTGGGATTCTCCAGGCAAGAACAGTGGAGTGGGTTGCCATTTCCTTCTCCAATGCATGAAAGTGAAAAGTGAAAGTGAAGTCGCTCAGTCGTGTCCGACTCTTAGCGACCCCATGGACTGCAGCCCACCAGGCTCCTCTGTCCATGGGATTTTCCATGCAGGAGTACTGGAGTGGGGTGCCATTGCCTTCTCCGGCACTGAAGAGTAGTTAGAGGCTATCTGAGGATATGTTGAAAGTGAAGTCTGTCAGTCGTGTCTGACTCTTTGCGACCCCGTGGACTGCAGCCCACCAGGCTCCTCTGTCCATTGGATTCTCCAGGCAAGAATACTGGGGTGGGTTGCCATTTCCTTCTCCAGGGGATCTTCCTGACCCAGGAATTGAACCCAGGTCTCCCACATTGAGGGCAGACGCAGGCAGACGATATGTTGACCATTCCAAGAATTTGAGAATAAAGTAAAGTAGGAAGATAGTATGAATGTTGTAGGAAAGGTTCTATTTTTTAGAATGAATGTGATGTATAGACTTAGAGGAGGTTAATAAGTTCCATTTTAAACATGACGAACAAGTTGCCTTTGGGACTTTCAAAGTCAGCTGTCTAGTAGGCATTCTTCAGTGGTTCTGGTGAACAGCAAGAGGGTGTAGGACACAGATATTCGAGAGTCTTCAGTGTGCAGATGTAACTGATTCCATAAAAGTAGGTAAGACTGACCAAGAAAAGTGGGCAAAGACCTCGGAGATATTCCCAGTGAATACTAACAGTTGAAGGGATTGGTTCATTCATTTAGTCAGCTGAAGTCTATTGAGCGCCTGCTGTGAACCGGGTGTACTTTTTGGCACTAAGGATATAACATAAATGACAGTCAAGTGTTCTGTCCTCGTGGAGCCAACATCACGATGGGATTGATGGGAGTGGGATGTGGAATATGGCCAGGGCGAAGGGAACAGGACAAGTGGAAGTGTACACAGTCACATCTGGACACAAGATAAATTCAAATGATTAGTCTCCTAAGGTAATAATTAATTGGAAATTAATTGGGAGATTAATTATTATTTATGAGAGGTAGTGAGCAATAACTTAGTGTTGCCAGCTGTTGTATCAGTGTATCAAATAACTATACCTTTTAATTGTTTAATCGATTGCATTGAGGTATAATTTATACATGATAAATTACACCCATTTTAGTTATATAAATTGATGAGTTTTGAAAAATGTATGCTATTGTGTAACTACAACCAGGGTCAAGATGGGAATATTTCTGTTACTGTGAAAAAATTCCCTGTTGCCTCTTTGTAGCCTGTTTTTCTCACCTCTCTGTGGCTTGGTAACAACCAGGCTATCCTTGGTTAGTATTAGATTGCTATTGCTATTGCTAAGTCACTTCAGTCGTGTCCGACTCTGTGTGACCCCATAGACGGCAGCCCACCAGGCTCCCCCATCCCTGGGATTCTCCAGGCAAGAACACTGGAGTGGGTTGCCATTTCCTGCTCCAATGCATGAAAGTGAAAAGTGAAGGTGAAGTCGCTCAGTCATGTCCGACCCTTAGCGACCCCATGGACTGCAGCCTTCCAGGCTCCTCTGTCCATGGGATTTTCCAGGCAAGAGTACTGGAGTGGGGTGCCATTGCCTTCTCCGAGTATTAGATTAGTATTGCCTAAAATTTCATAAAAATGGAATCAGACAGCATGAACAGACAGTTTTGTTTCCTGCTTCTTTCACTCACTCAATGTTTTTGAGATTGTTCACGTTGTGCATATCAGCGGTTTGCTCCTTCGTATTGCTCAGAAGTAGTTCATTGCATGGACGTGTAGCACAAACTATCATTTTGTCTGTCGGTGAACATTTGCGTTGTTTTCAGCTTGAGGCTACTATGAATAAAGCTGTTTGTGGCTATTCATGTACAAGATTTTGTGCAGAGTTTCCAGTTCTCTTGAAAAAAGTACCTCAGAGTGCAATTCCTGGGTCACGTGGTAAGTATCCTTACAAGCTTACAAGGAACTGTCCGATGCTCTTTCAGTGTGCTGTACCATATGGCATGGGCTTCTCCAGTGGCTCAGGGGCAAAGAATCCGCCTGCCAGTGCAGGAGACGTGGTCAGTCCCTGGGTCAGGAAGATCTCCCCGAGAAGGAAGTGGCAACCCACCCTGTATTCTTGCCTGGGAAATTCTGTGGACTGAGGAGCCTGACGAGCTACAGTCCATGGGGTCGAAAGAGTCGGACACAACTTAGCAACTAAACAACAAAAGCAGTGGGTTTCATACATTGATATGGTTCTTATTCTATGAAGGATACAGTGCTGTCTCATTGATAGTTTAGTTTGTATTTTCCTGTTGACCCGTAATATGCACTTCTTTTCTTGTGCTTGTTGGCCAATTTTCTATCTTTGTGAAATGTCCACATTTGTTTCTCAGTTTCTGGTATTGATTTTTTTTAATTATTGTGTCATCAGAGCTTTTTTTATATATTCTAGATACAGATCCTTTCTGTTGCAGATATTATCTCCCTGCTTGTGACTTGTCTTTTCAGTATCTTAATGGCATCTTTTAAAAAGTGGGGAAGTTTTCAATTTTGATGAAGTTCAATTTTTTGTTTTTTTTTTCCCATAAATTACACCTTTTTTTGTCCTATCTAAGGAATTTTTGACTACCCCAAGGTTGCAAAGATTTTTCTCTGATTTTTTTCCAAATACTTTACGGTTTATGCTTTTGTGTTTAATTCTGATATTCATTTAATTTTGTGTGTGTGGTATGGGTGAGAGTGGAAGTCTGTTTTTCCCACAGGATAACCAGTTGTTTCTGTACTGTATGTGCAATGTGTTGTTTTACTCTAGCTGCTCTTAAGATATCTGTTCATTTTTGGTTTCACCAGTTTGGCTGTGCTGTGTCTAGGGTTGTTTTTAATCCTGCTTGGGATTCATTTAGCTATTTAGATTACCATAATGTTTCTCATTAGTTTTGAAAGATTTAGGGCTAGTTTCTGTTTGTTTTTTTCCAAAAAATTTTTTTGCCCTTTTCTTTGTCTTCTCCTTTCGGGACTCCAGTTATGTATGTGTTGAGCCTCTTGATATTGTCCTGGAGGTCTTTGAGACTGTTTACAGTTTTTCACCATCTTTGGATTGTGTAACTTTGGTTGGTTTATTTTCAGATTTACTGGTTCTTTGCTCTGTCCTCTCCAATTTGCTGTTGAGCGCATATAATAAATTTTTCACTTCAGTTATTCTATCTTTTTGGAAATGGGGCTTGATCTCTGGGTTGGGAAGATCCCCTGGAGGAGCGCACAGCAACACACTCTCGTAGTCTTGTCTAGAGAATCCCATGGATAGAGAAGGAGCCTGGCATGCTACAGTCCCTAGGGCCGCAGAGTTGGACACGACTGAGCGACTAAGCACAGCACATTGTATCTGTTTGATCTAACATTTCTATTTGATAATTTTTTAATTGGTGATGCTATCTACCGTCTCATCCTCTGCCACCCCTTCTCCTTTTGCCTTAAAACTTTCCCAGCATCAGGGTATACAGAGTGCCTATATAACTTATTTTCCTTTGACCGTGGAGAAAGTTTTCGTTGTTAAAAAGTTATTTCTTTGCAAAGCCTGTAGATTTTCATGTAGCTTGTTTTACATATGTAAATGGGTGTGTGTGAGCACATCAAAGCCTTAGTACAATCTACAGAAGAGAGGAACTTCTTTTCTGGTAGATGTGTAGTAGACTGTTAAAAATTATGTGGTGTTTTGTTTTGATGGAAGTGAAAGTGAAGTCTCTCAGTCATGTCGGACTCTTTGCGACCCCATGGACTGTAGCCTACCAGGCTCCTCAGTCCATGGGATTTTCCAGGCAAGAATACTGGATTGGGTTGCCATTTCCTTCTCCAGGGGATCTTCCCCACCCAGGGATTGAAACCGGGTCACCCGAATTGTAGGCAGATGCTTTATTGTCTGAGCCACCAGGGATGTAAAACTAAAATAATTCTGTGTGTGTATGTATAATTTATATATTAATTGGCTGCCTCTTTAGACCTTCACTGGCATAGTCAACGAAGCAGAAAAGCAGTGAACAAAGATTTAGGATTTGTGTCATGTACAAACTCACCACTTAAAGTAAGAATGCAATTATCTTCCTTAACAATACTGAGAACACATCTGTTGTTGCATTTGTTAGACAGTTTTTTTGTGTGTGACTTTATACTAGAAATAAATCTGTACATCACTGCTGGATTTTGTATACCAAATAAAGCCATGTAATTTTCAAATCTTTTCCTAAGCATAGAGTTTCCAAAAGAGAGAAAAGATAATTACAAGTTGAGGCTCAGTCTGTATAATGTGATTTCATTCATTCACTTATCCCTTTAGAGGCATTAATGTGTCAAGCATATTGTATGCAGAGTAAAATAGATTACTCATCCAGCTAAAACACTGGTACATGACTGAGCATGTTAAATATATGTTTACATTTTAGTTATAAAGGACTTGACTTTAGTTATGAAAAGTATTGAGGAAATAATTATACATAATGTCATATCTTAATTTTAAACATTATTATGGGATGTGTTATTCTAATAATATCTATTATTTATTTTAATGGTAACTGTGAGCTAGGCATCATTCTAAGTACTTTTCCTGGGGGAACTTCTTTTATTTATCACTTATAAATTTGTTTGTTCTAAATAGATAACAGTGTGGATTTGTATTACTGCCTGGGAAAGTGAAAGTGTTTGTTGCTCAGTCATGTCCAACTCTTTGTGGCCTCATGGACTGTAGCCCGCCAGGTTCCTGTCTTCATGAGATTTCCCAGGCAAGAATACTGGAGTCGGTTGCCATTTCCTTCTCTAAGGGATCTTCCCGACCTTGGGATCAAACCTGTGTCTCCTGCAGTGGCAGGAGGATTCTTTACTATTGGGCCACCTGAGAAGCTTCCCCCCGCCCCCCCAAAAAAACGATGTAGTTAAGAAATGTTTATTACCAATTTACTCTACATATTTATCAAGGAGTATTGTTTTATGCTTTGCCAAGAATATGCTGATTTTCATGTTAATAAAGATTTAGATCTTTTGTACAGCTAGTGTGCAGACTGCAAGAATCAAGCATGTTTGGAGTATTCTAAGATCTAGTACTAAGTTGCCACCCTTCAGCTTTTTGCTGTCTTCACCTCTCCCTGGAGGCAATAGCTACAATGTGATCTCTGCCTGCTGCTGTGGAGTAAACTCATGAATGGGAGGTGTGCTCATCAAACATGTTTTCTTGACACAATGATGATGTTAATTATCAGACATCAATGTACAGACCTTTATCTTATCAATCTACTGAGTAGCTTTCTTTAAATATGGACCTTTTTTACACTCTTCATTTTTGTCCCACAGCAGGTGACCTGTAAAAATATGTAACAGACAAGCGGTTAACCATTTCCCTGATGAGATTAGTAAAATAATAGTCCCACATTAGGGAATTTCTCAACCTCTGCAAGTAACAATTTGATTCAACTTTTTTTAGAGATAGGGGGTATAGAATTAAAATTTTTCATTTGAATGGTCCCTCATGTTTTCAGAAGGGCATGAAAAATTCACATATCTAGCTTTTTATGTAAGTTATTTTATAGCTTATAGTATTTTCCCTTATTTCATTTTTTTTAAGGAATGAGGATATTATTCAAATCAAAGCAAGATTTGCCATTTAAACATATCACAAATTGAGGTTTGAATTCTTATTTCTTAAGTTATCTGAATATGAGTCTCAGACACAAATCACTTCTTTCAAGAAGAAGAAATCTCTAGACTGGCAGAAATTGTTAACAGAATGCACAATTATAGCATCTCATCTGGCTTTATGCGATTACAAATCAAACTAGGAAACTTATTTTAACATAAAAATTATTATAGATTTGCAGATTTCAAAGGAAGCTGCATTATTTACTTTGCACATATTGGAATTTCTGACCCATTATTTTTAGTGGAATATTTTTTGTAAGCCCAAGAGAAAGAAACAAAATGTCAATTTTCTGTGGTCAATGGTGTTATAAATCCAGAACTACTGCTACAATAGTGTAAGAGTCAAGATGAGTTGTGTACATTTTAGAATACAAAAGACAGCAAAATGATATCATAAATCGTAAATCTTAAACAAACATAGGAGATGACTTCTGTAGTTTTCTAAAATTATCTTTACTCATTTCTCTCTGATCAAAATCAAGATCTATGACACTGGAATATTATTATTGTACATTGGAAATTTTAGGACCACATTTGTAGAAACAACTGTTTTGTTGTAGCAGAAATATTTCACCCATCAATCCTGAAGATTTTGTACATTGTAGAATGCAGTGGGATATTATTACCCTAATTATTTTAGAGTTCTAAGATTCCTGGTTTCGCTAATGCTTTGAATCATCGGAAGCATTTTTAGAGTTAGAAAGGTGAATTTTAAAATGTCATTCATACATTATTCTGCTTTAGAAATTCACAGTTTTATGAACTCTAATGTTTCTATGTCCAGGAAGAGAATAACTGAAGAGCCATATCCAACCTGTTTTATTAGTGATTGATTATGTAAAATATGATTCTTTCTTAAGGCCTTTTGTCTGTACATTGTAACTTTTTATTTAATTTGAAACCGTGTCCTCAAGCAGTAGTTTCCTATATATATTTTTGTACATATTTTTATCTGTTTGGAGGGAGCAGTCTCAGTGCAGTGAGGGTATAAACCTGGAATGATTTTATTTCTCCAGCCACCACTTTTCCCCATGATCGGTAATATCTCTCATTCGTGTTTCTTTTTATATTTGGCAAATCCCGTGGTTTTCTGGTCACCTTTAGTTTTGAAAAATTTAGTGCAGTTCACTGTAAAACTACACGTTCATGTTCCCCCCCACTGCCCCGGCTCCCCCACTGCCAGCCGTCCGTTTTGGCTCAAGACGCATAGAGGAGGAAGAGTATGCGGTGATTTCTTCTTGTCTTCCTCATACTCCAGCACCTTTGAATATTTGTGGTTGGTGGACTGGGGACTTAATCTGCTTCTGAGACATGTTCTTCCACATTCTACCTCTGTTTCAGGCCTAGTCACTCCTCTGATGGAAGCCCTGCAGAATGAGGAGGCTAACACTTAGCCCAGTTTCATCCATTACTGGTTTCCATGTAGATGATGTTTACTTTTTTTTTTTCCTTGGTTGAAGTATAGTTGCTGTGCAATATTATGTAAGTTGCAGGTGTGCGATATGGTGATTCACAGTTTCTACAAGTTATACTCCATCTACAGTTATTGTAAAATACTACATGTTTTTCCCAGTTCCCTCCGTCCCTGAAGGGCAGCTATGTTTCCTTTGGACTTTACCATGGTCCATGCCCCTAACCTTGTTCTTGGTAGATGTCACTTTGCTTGGCCTGAGTATCCCTTTGGCTTCTGCTGAGACTCTTTTTCATTTAGTCTGACATGTATTGTTCTACCAATATTCAGTGTCTGTAGGATGTCTTAATATTTTACAGGATATTGCAGGCTCATGGTGAGTTAGAAGAAAAGTTAAATCTTTCAGTCCTAGTATCCAAGCCACTGATGGAAATGAAGTTTGAAATTTATTTTTTGGCTGGAAATGTCTTGTGCTCTTTTTGTCCTTCCTAATTTTCATTTATCTAGAAGAAAAAAATAAAGCTGCAGTAAGTTTGCTGACATATGAGCGTGTTCACTATCAGTTTGGGTTTTTGGGAGAGTGACTTGTCTTTCATATAGACTTTCAATTGATGTCAAAAGGTGATTATATTTCATTTTAAAAAGCATGTTTTATGATAGCACTATATCAGACATAATATTTTAACTATACCATAAATGGTTGTGAGCTGTAGCTATTATAGTGTCACCATTGATTGACTTTTGCATAAACCTGTTATGTGGTAAGTTTCATTTCCACCCCCCCTCTCATATTTCACTGCTGCATAGTAAACAACAGGCCCACATTCTTGAACTCGTACACTGAGTGAACTTTTAATTTGCTCAGGAGGTACAGTGAATTCGAACTGTCATCAAATCCTTTTCCCCAAAGTTAATTTGGAAAAAATATTTTTATAACAAAATCTTTAAAGTGCTTTGGAAACAAAGCTTTGTATGTTGGCTTGATTTGAACCCTAAACTACTTTTAATAGATCCCAGGAAGTTTCCCTGCCTTAAGGGACACTAATGGCGAATCTTAACCTTACTGGTTTAAAAATGATGTTAAACCGTTAGATGAGGATTTGTATCATCATTTTCTGTCAGATCCATATTATAACTGTGTGTGTTATATATATATGTATGTTTGTTTATCACAAAAGCAACACGATTTTTACTTTATTAGCTTAGAATTAAACACTGCTTGATAGAACTTTTTTGAAGGATGGAAATTTTTCCATTGGGCAGATGGACTCACATTCCCCTACTCCCACCCCTCATACCTTACCTCTGATAGAGTGTCTTACACATGGTTTTAATAATGGTTGGTTGTATTCAACTAAAAGAAAAATATTATAATAACTTTATTTTGGTCTGTACATTATAAGTCATTTCAGTTTAATTCATTTTGATTTTAATGTCAAAATTCCAGACAGACATGGTATACTGAGATACATACATACATATATATATGTATATGTGTGTGTATATGGATAACATTGGTTTTATAGGGACTATAATGTAGAAATAGAAGAATGTCAGACCAATCAAGTGGCAGTCACACACACATAGAGTCAAAGATGAGGCAAATTCAGGTTGACAAAATTTTATTGGATTCAAATGAACTTGACTTATGTTGACCTTAGAGTCCTTTATGCATTATGAAAAGTTGGACAAAAAAGATGAGTGTAGCATTTAGTTGTGAATTTTTTTTTTCTGGCTGTACTAATGTAGAGCACTCTGCAAAGCATTTCCTAATAATCTTTTAAAGAATATTAATATAAAATATTAATTAAACTTAATAGAGTCTCCATAGATCTTCGAGTCCCAATAAGGTTTTAAATATTTGAATTGTGTTCTGCATAAGTTACGTGAAATTTCTTCTTGAAAGCTAGAACCTTTGCAAAGGACCAGTTGCATCTGGCTCCCTCTTACTGGTGGCGTTCAGCAGCTTGCGTGTGTTCTGTTATAGGTGCACTACTGTGATAGACAGAGTGGCAAAGAGTGTGTGACCTGTCTGACATTAGCCCCTGTGCAGACGACCTTCCATGCTATTGGAAGCTCCACTGAAGCCAGCCATGACCAGGTATAACGTGCCACTACCATTTTGCTGTGCTGTGGCCCAGCTATGACATCCCAGACCATCAACGTGGAAGCTATGTGCACACATACAGCTTTGCTCACCCTAATATATCAGCCACTAGTGCCACTTACTAGGCTTTTGAGAAATCAGAATTCTGTGTGTGTGTGTGTATGTGTGTTGGTAACCTGGTATCTTAGGACATGTCGATTATTTTAGACTTCTGGTTTGTGATTCATTATTAAATATAGAATTCTCTTATAAGGAAGAAGTAATGGCCCTATGTTATTTTTATTTTTAATAATTACATATGGAAAGAAGGGTCAGCAACACAATATAGATAACACTGGAATCTCACTACGATAAACTCACTAAGATACATATGACTTAGTTCTATTGAAGAGAGTTTCATGTTACAGAATATAAAATAACTGAGTAAACTTTTACAACCATCCATTTATTCTCATAACTTGGGATATTATTAAAATGATGTTCCAATGTTGTTTTTACTGTTAAAAGTTTTAGTTCTGAAATAAAGCTAAAAATCTGAAAAGTGTATTTTCTGAAAAGACAAATGCCTTTGATTGTTTAGACAGCAGCTTGAGAATGCATCCTGTTTATAATACATATTTTCAATTAAAATAATCATGAGATTAGACTAAACTAATGATCTAGGTCATAGAATTTCTAGTTTGGAATCAAAATAAATAGACATATAGAGCTTACTGTATGACTAACCAGCTTTGCCTTTTAAATTAACCATTTTCATGCATAACATTCATAACACACTTTCATATCCTTTTCTCAGTAAATTTGAGAATTTCTAATAGTCTTGCCTTACTCTTCTTTTCTAAGTAGTATCGTTGCATGAACAGAATAAAAGAGCATAATAGTGTTATCTTCTCAAATACATGGTTTATTGTCCAGCCCAAACAAGACCTAAGAAAAACATTCCTAAGGGCATACCTTTGTAGTTCATGATGTCCCTGACATTATGGATTTCCGGTCATCATTTGCTTGGTGACAAGGCATTGTGGTGTTTCGGAAGGAGCAATAATCAAATTATAACTAATCTGAGTGTTAGTTACTAACCACAGCATACATAAGCTGCTACAGCCACCTGGGTGAATACTGTCATCTCTTTGGGACTCTGTTTCCAAGGATGCTAAGTGAGGGAGTTGAGTTAGTTGACTTGCAAGATTCATTCTAGTAATCTTTGTGCTCTTGGTTGAATGTGCCCAACCAGTTATTAACAGATAATAGCATGCCAGTCTGGGAAGCAGCTTAGAGGTCTCGCTAGTGCTTCTCAGGGTTCAGCACTGATGTTAGCTCCAGCTGCAGAAGAGACTATAGCAGGGCTTGGAGGCACAGGGTTCGACCTAGATAATGGAATGTTTTGTGTTTCCCTGTATAAAACTGTAGCTGAGCTATATGTCGGGTGCCACAGAGGCATGGTATGAATGGTAGACATGGTTCCTGCTCTTATGGAACACACACTCCAATACTTTCACCCCTCTGAATAATTTGCAAGAAGTCTATCTGCTGCTTATCCAACTCTATATATTCACTCACGCCAAAAAACAAAGGGCAACAGCAGCATGAGATATCCATCCTGCAAAGGTCTCTCCTTAGGCAAAGCAAATAAATAAAAGCATTCTCAGAAACCCACACACTTGAGAAGAGCAGCTCACTGTTGGTAGAGGTAGCTTGTTGCTATAAAAGAGTATTGGACTGGGAATGGAGACCGGAATCAAACCCAACATTGCTGTGAACTAGCTGTGGGACCTTGTCTCTTCACCTCTGGAATTTGGCTTCCTCAAGAGTCAAATAATGAGGCTGGTTCAGGCTTGTACCAAGTCCATATATGTGGATATATATACCAAGTGGCAGGGCTACAGTTAGCCCATAAGGCATTTTTACAAATTAGAAAAAAAAAAAAGACACCTCTGACTCAAAGCATGCAATAGAAAATTGTCATAATAGACAAACCCACAGTAACTACAGTGCAAATGCCCTCCCAGTCGTGATGTGTCGTGCACAGCCTGCACGACTGTACGCAGTGGTCTTAGTCTACATTTAACTGGAATGTTAGCTACTCAGTGGTAAGTAAATAAAGAGATTTTTATACTACAGGAAATACAACTATATTACAGGGGACAAATTTACATGAAATTTTAAGATGAAAAAAAAGACTTCTAGGAAATACATCAAATGGATGGGCAGATAGACAGATGCATAAATGGAGCCATGACTAGAATGACCATCCTGTTTATCAAGCACTCTGCTTTGGTGGCCTCAGAGGTGCAAAGTGGGGGTGGGGGTGTGATCAGTGCCCCTGCCTTGTGCTTGGGTAATTGGGCTTCTAGAGGAGAGCAGACACAGAGGAAACCTCTGCTCCATGTCTTTTCTACATTGTGTTGCCATTTCCTCATACCGAGGGTCTGTCTGAGCAAAAGTTACTCCCCTCACCATACCAAAAGCCTAGGCTCCCAACTCATCAGGTAAAAACATGGCCACTGAATGCTTTTTAACCTATTTTGTTCTTTTTTTTTTTTTTGTAAATATTAGAAAACAGGAAAGTAAAGCAAGAAAAATTACTATTATTTAATAAGTGTCTTCTATTCTTAATTCATCTGAACCACTGCAGTTGAACAAGAGAATAAGTATTTGGAAAAAAAAAGAGCATATGTAAAATGTAGCGGCAGTCCTTCCTAGGAAACTCAGATTGTTCTTATGTATGTAGAAGATGATGGTGAGAAATGGAAGACATCTCTAGCCTTAACCTTTACAGCTGTCTTCCTCCTCCTCCTTTTTTGGGTGTTGGAGCTCCAAGTATTTGTTTTAGATCGACATTGCCGGCATCATCAAGCATCTTAGTACAGACTTCGCTCCCTGTGATACCTCATTTTCTAAAATTCAGCTCTGTTGTAGTATAGTTGGTTTACAACGTTGTGTTAGTTTCCACTGTGCAGCAAAGTGAATCGGTTATGCAGATACATATATCTGCTCTTTCTTAGATTCTGTTCCCACGTAGATTACTACAGAATACTGAGTGGAGTGTACAGCTTGTCTTCTTCATAAAAATAAATGTAACTCTAGAAACCCAGTAAAGTGGAAACTGAATGTGTGGTATACCAGTGCGTTCCCCTCTCTGTACCAAGAGTAACAGGATGGGGAACAGTAAGTGAAATTCTCTATCAAGGTCAACATAGATACGCAAAATAGTCGGGAAAGAGATTCAGTATTTATATGCTGGTGATATCCAATTGTACAGAGCTCTTAATTCTCCCTTTCCCCCATCCCAAACCTGCTCTTCCCTCTTTTTATCTTTTATCTCCTTTCTTTTCTATCCATCCTGGTAAATGACCATCTGCCTTGTTGCTCATGCCACACCCTTTGAAGCATCCTTGCCTCCTCTCCCCCCTTCACATGCTGCATCCAGTCCTAACTTGTCTTCCTCTAAATTACATCTCCAATCCGAACGCTTTTCACCACCTCCAGCATTACCATTCTGGTTTAAGTCAAGAGCATTTTTAACCCAGACCACTACAGTAGTCTCTAAACTGGCTGATCAAAATTATTTTTAAGGTACTCAGATCATATTGCTCAGCTGCTCAGAAACTTCCACTGGCTTCTCATCACACCTGTTGTAAACCCAAACTTTTGTTATGGCCTCCCAAGTTCCTATGTGATGTGGCCCCACTAGCTCTCCAGTTTCAAATCCTGCCACTCGCCTTTTCACTCTGTCCCAGTCTCACTGGCCTTGTGGCCAGTTGCATCATAATAGATGAAAGAAACTAGACTCAAAAGGCTGAGTTCTGTAGATGTGATATATGTGCTGTTCTGGAAAAGGCAAAACTAAAGAGGTAGAAAATACATCGATTGTTGCAGAGGATGGCAAGGGATTGACCGTGGTGGGGAGGGATTGACCATATATCATCATGGAGTTTTGGGGGGTGATTGAGATGTACCATATCTTGATTGTCGTGATAGAAGCATGACTGTGTACATTTGTCAAATTCACAGGACTGTACACTCAAAGACGTAAATTTTACTCTATGCAGATTACACCTCAATAAACCTAACTTTAAAAAACCTCAGACTCATTATTTTATCAGTTACTCATGTGGTATTGATCCCAGGGAAACGTGGAAGGATGTCATCCCCTTTCCTATGTTCTCTGAGTGTTGGGTCCACCTTGGGAACGTGCTGTGTTTAACTAATAGCCTGGGTTAGAGCTCCTCTGAATACCAGTGGTTGATTAAGGCCTCCTAAAATAATTATTAGTTTCCAAAAACTGGTCTGAGTCTGCCCTTGTCTGACTTTAGGGAAAGGGTCTGTAGGCCATTGTTTCCCACTTGGGAACTCTGAATTCACATCCAGGCAGTGGACAGCCTCATTCAGGGCGGTATCTGCCTGGAGGTCCCCACCTGTTTGGGTGAGAATGTTCTACATGTGTTTGCCTTATTCGCCATAAGAAATGTGATATTATACATTCACATTAGTTTAGAATGTTTAATTGTCCAGAATATAAATATAGTTTAAATTTATAGGTGTTGAGTTTTGTTTTAGAAACATTTGTTAACAACTATGTAGGAATCCTGCACTAGATATGGGAGCATCCAAAGATAACTGCCTTAACAGTCCTTATAGTAAGACAGTCCTCTCTGAACCAGTCATCTTGCAAAATTTAAAATTTATAGATCATATGGTGATTTCAAGAACCATCATCCTTATTCATAAGCCAAATTAAAAAAAAACCCACTTATTTGTTAAGGTTGAGCTAGTGAGGATTTTGGTCAGTATTTTTCAGAATATCTTATTTGGAAATTAAATTTATATTGTAGAGTATATATTAGTAAAAGCAAAAATAATACTGCAGAAAGGTTTTTAGAATATCCTATCTTGGTATAACTCAGAAGATGCTATCCGTCCTCTCTCCTGGCCTGATACCCTTCTGCATCTTTATATATCATTCCAAGATGTTACTGAGTACCTCTCCCTCTCTGTCTCTCTGAATTACATCAGTCACCTTCTATTGCAGCCTCAAAATCATAAACTTCCTTACTTGTTTGTATATTTTCTATCCATTTTCATTCAGACTCATTATTAATCTCACGAATTTCACAAATACTGGGTAAGCAAGATTAGTCAAAATACTGTAGCTAAATTTCTGGTTAACAGTGTTACCACTGCCTACCTTAATTTTTTCAGATTAACTCTGAAACTCACCTGCTTTGTATAACTGAAAGAATGAGTTAATAAATCAACCACCTAACGAAGCACTAACTACCCAATGAAGTGTAACCTGTCTGCTTATATTTGCTGTAAACTGACCTGTAGTCATTATCACTAAATGAGATTATCTTACAGAGCAAATGACAATGCATATTTAACACATTACTTAGAATCTTAGAAATCAATTTTACGAGAGAAAAGGAACACAAGCCAAATTTAGTTTCTTTTTTAAAAAAATTGAGGTGTATTTTCAAGTGTACAACATAGTGATTCACAATTTTTAAAGGTTATACTCCATTTATTGTTTTTATAAAACATTAGTTTTATTCTCTGTTTTATACTATATATCCTTTTAACTTATTTATTTTATGTATAGTAGTTAGTACCTCCTAATCTCTTACTCCCAGCTTGTCTCTCCTCCCTTCTTGCTCCCCATGGGTTATTACTAGTTTGAACAATAACCAGATTTATATATAATGTGTTTACCGTGTACTAGATACTGTGCTAGACCCGACTTACATTATTTAATTCTTCTGATAACTTGAGGTAGAAACTGTACCATTTGCTTACTTGTTTCACTTGCTATATTGCCTTTAAGGGTTTATGTCCAGGTTAGTAAAATCAAGTGTAGTTGTTCTCAATACATGCGCTTTGACTAGAATTCAAGGCAGACTTCTCAACGAAAGGGCAACCAACTGTTAAACTGAGAATTTACAAATCTTAGGAGTATTTTCTTCTACTTTTGATTAAATCCTGTTCATAGTTCTTTTTTGGACTAATTACAGATCTCTTTGAGTAATTGGGGCTTCCCTGATAGCTCAGTTGGTAAAGAATCCGTGGTTGGGAAGATGCCCTGGAGAACGGAAAGGCTACCCACTCCAGTATTCTGGCCTGGAGAGTTTCATGACTATATAGTGCATGGGGTCCCAAAGAGTTGGACACGACTGAGCAGGTTTCACACTCACACACTCACTTGAGTAATTGTGTCATAATGTCTTACAGTTGTATAGTAATGTAAAATTAAAAGAGAAAAATACTTGACACTAAGTATATGCTATCCCAACGATCAATACTATCACACTGTAGATTGTAGATTATGTAAAGAATTTCACAGTGCTTGAGTCCTAAATGATAATACATATATTTCCTTGCCCTTTAGTCTAATGGAGTGTATTAGCTCAGATGCTTTTGGCCACAACTAACAGAAAAACTGACTCATTTTGGCTTAAAAAATAAAAAATCTTGTTATCTCGCATAACAGGAAGTTCAGAGGAAGGGTGAACTCCAAGGTTGTTTGATAAAGCTGCTCAGTGATGTCAACAGGGGTTTGGGTTTTACTTCATTTATAAACTCTGCCATCCTCTGCTTTATCCCCTGTGTCATGGAAAGATGGCCACAGTGGTTCTCTGTGTCATTGGTCATATAGCCACATCTTAGGGGGAAAAAAAAAAAAATGAGTTCTGGTCTCCATCTGTCTCCTTTCTGGGGCAAAGATACCTGTAGCTGGAACTCCTCCTGCCATCTTTCCTTCCCAGCTCAGGCCTGGATTGTGTCCATGACATGCCCACATCTAAGCTAGTCACTGGCAAGAGAAAAAGAGATCCCTGCTAGTGTAAATGCTTGGGGTGAAAGGGTTATTGAGGAATCAACCACAAGGACTATTACATGAGGGATAAAATCTCACATAAATAATTTACAATTTTCTAGTGAAAGTGAAGTCACTCAGTTGTGTCCGACTCTTTGCGACCCCATGGACTGTAGCCTACTAGGCTCCTCCCTCCATGGGAATTTCCAGGCAAGAGTACTGGAGTGGGTTGCCATTTCCTTCTCCAGGGGATCTTCCCAACCCAGGGATCGAACCCAGGTCTCCTGCATTCCAGGCAGATGCTTTAACCTCTGAGCCACCAGGGAGTCCTACAATTTTTTTTTTCTAGTAGACCCACTTAAAAACTAAAAAGAAACTAGTAAGTTTAATCTTCATAATATTTTTTTATTTAACCCAATATATCTAAGTTATCACTTCAACCTGTAATCAACTTTTTAAATTATTGAGATATTTCATATTTTTTTATACATCCCATTTTGGACTAGCCTCTTTGAAGTGCTCAGCGTGTTAGAAAGGATGAACTCCAAGGGCGTTATGACTCCGTCCTTGTTTGTGTCTCCAGTCTCACCCTTGACCGCTCTCCATGTGCCTAACTTGTGCTCACACTTTATGCCTTGGAATGTTTGTTCCCACATCTCTTGCTCTCTTGTATCTGTCTGTCTTTGCACTGTTTCCTCTGCTGGGGCTATTTGCTCCTTGCTTATAAGAGAGATTTTGTTATGTCCATCAGATCCAGCAACATGTCACTCCAGTCAATAAGCCTTCTCCAAACCTACTTCTTTTGAAAATTTTTCATTGGAGGATAATCACTTCCCTGTTTTATACAGCAGCTTCCCACTCGCTATCTGTTGCATATTTGGTAATGTATATGTTCGGAGAAGGCAATGGCACCCCACTCCAGTACTCTTGCCTGGAAAATCCCATGGATGGAGGAGCCTGGTAGGCTGCAGTCCATGTGGTCGCTAAGAGTCGGACACGACTGAGCGACTTTACTTTCACTTTTCACTTTCATGCATTGGAGCAGGAAATGGCAGCCGACGCCAGTGTTCTTGCCTTGAGAATCCC